>NC_081406.1:592961045-594328545 GCF_030272615.1 Cryptomeria japonica | reverse complement strand
ATTTGACCCCTTTTAAACCCATGTTAAGTTAACTTTCGGGTCAAACCTAAGTTGACCACCCCAAAGATTCTCTACCGAAGGAAAATATAGAACCACATTAAATTATTTGAAAAAGCTATGGTTAAAACAACTCCCTCCAAGAGACAATTCAAAAATCAATACATAAATCAACACGTGTCAAGTGACACAATAAAATACTTTACAACATTACACATGAAATTTTGTCTCTTGTTGGATTTACACAAATTAATAAATTCAATTTAACACACATGCAACATTTACTTTCACAAATAAAATATGATACATATGGGGTGTTGTCTCTCCAAATAGACAACCCTTGGCTTTACGAACATACATAGGTCTAGGTTTGGTTCTGCATAATATTTCCATGGTCATATGGATAATTTTCCTGCGCATCTCAATTACACATTAGTAATTCCAATAACCTCATATAATATTAAACACATGAATAAGAATACACATCAAACACTTTGCATACAATTTGCATTTAAACAAATCGATATTTCTTATATCCAAATAAATCCACATAAGCAATTATCATAATTCACATAATTCTGATCCATGCATAAAACATGCATCCTATTTCTATCATCATAGTAAAGTCTTGCAAATCCAATAATGAAATACATCATCTCAAAGTTATCATATTCTAGAATCATATAAAGTTATATATCCATAACACATCAAAATGTACACCTCAAGGTGAAATGATTCCATAACCTGGTTCAATTACTTTTCTCACCAATCTATCCGTCTAACATAGCCCATCCTATTGAATTATAGCATTTATTAGTAAGGTCAACCATGGTCAACTAAGTTAACTAGAGCTTGATCGGGGAGGGGCTCTACAGGGAGATTGTTGGCAATTGACACTCATTTGGTTTAGTTGTGTTGTCATTGATGGCAACACTTATCATTTTGGGTTGGAAACTTAATCTATACTCATTGGTATTCATGATTCGGCAACCAACATACAGGGAAACCGACAAACTAGGAACTGGTATATGAGGTTGACAAAGGAGATTGATCCGATAGGTCTACATGGTAGTAATCAGTGGCATCAGTCATGAAGGCTAATGTATTTATTTTTGTCTAGGCCAACATGTAAATAAATTGTAATATCATTGTAATCCTACATAAGGCATTTATGTTTATGTTTGGGAAGGGTATTTAAGTCAGTCCGGTTAGGATATTTTGAATATGAGATTGAGGTATATACATATGATGTGAGATATAGTGACGTGATATTGTGTGAACAATATTGATTGGTTGAATGTGAATATAATATTTTGTAGTTGGTCTTGGTTATTGGTTTAAAGGTTTGGGATGCAGAGAAAGTTATCGGTAAAGGAGGACACAGTGGAAACCGATACATACAATGCTTGAACCGGAAATCATCCAGCATAGTAAATGCATTCTATGAGTTCAGAATTTTGTTTGTGAACCAATATTTGGTGTTTGTAGTCAGTGAGGCTCCTTTTGTGATGAGTAGTGTTCTCTAGGCTATTGGCCTTCCTGCATGTGCATGCCCTATTATAATATTTATTCATTTGGCCAGTGGATAGATATTGTGGGTCACCAATTCCACCATGGTTTTTCCTCTTTGAGGTTTTCCACATTTAAATCTCCATGTTTTGGTGTATGTTCTTGTAGTGGCATTATTTATACTCGCTGTTATATTCTTTTATGGTTACCAGTTACTGAAACACTTTGTTAATAAGGTTAAAATTTATCTTACCGATAGAACACTGATTCACTCCCCCTCTCAGTGTTCTTGAATTCCAACAATATTGATGCTGTTTTTCCTAATAAGAGGGACAATAGCTTTATCCTCAATACTAGCCTTCTGAAGGATCAAGATGTTAGATGTGCTATCTATATGATTAGACAAATTAACAAATGAGACAACCACACCCCCTTTGACATTGATAAATGGAATAAGAATGTTAACAGTTGGAAGATCCAATTGCAAATAGTGGGAAAGAAAAAGGCTAAAGATGATTTCCTATATTAGAAATTTGGTCAACATTTGTGTATTGTTGAATATGGAATTTCTTTTAAGTTTTATTATATTAGCTGATAAATTGTGTAAGATACATCAAATATCTATGCTCAATTTAGTGAACTCCTTAATTGACATATATATGTGATGTGATATTGAAGATTTTTGTTTACTTGAAGGATGCATGACATGTATATGGGTAATATATAGTATAGCAATACTTTGTGCAATTGAATGCTCAATAGGAACAAATATTTATGGCTTGTTACACGTGTCTAATGAGCAAAGATAGAGTTTAATGATATTTCAAAAATATTTGAACATAATGCTACATTTCAAAGATATCTTTGAATGAAATCTCAAAATGATTTGAGCATAATTTAAATTACAATTAAAACATGGAAAATATTTGTTTTCTAGTAGTTGATCTATTTGATCCATTCTCCTCCCTTTATAATTTTTGAATCATGATATTACAATGTTACATGTCATGGAAATATCCAAGTTTTCTATTAGGTTATATATGGAAAAGTATTTCTTAAGTGAAATGAAGACATAAGCAAGTTTCTTCCTTGAGAAAAAAAATAATTAAAAAATGCTAAACAAAGGTGGAAAAAGAAAGTCTTTGTCTAGTGAAGCTAAACCCTAACTCTAAATGTAGTTTCCATATATGCAATGTATAGTGGAGTGAGTGACACTAAGAATACAACTTGATTAGCTTAAGGTTGTAAAGGAATTATTCAAACTTTGGATTGAAAGGATATCTTGGCAAAGAAAAGAGGGTAGGTGGGTGGCTTATTGCTTGGGATTTCCTATGTAGAAGGAAATCTCTTTGCCTTACGAAATTGTGATTTCATTTCCTTGGTGAACAATTTCTATATACTTGGATTCCACTAGGTTCTTTATTTTGTTAAAACACATTCATGCCATTTTCCCCATGTGTTGGCACTTTTACTCATGTTGACCGATATTTGAATATCCCAAAAAATACTTGTTATGTTTGATAAAAGCTCAACTTGGTTGTTGGTGTAGAGATCCATCCTCAAACCTTACCTCGTGCATTTTTCACGTATTATTTACCTTACTAATTATACGTAGTTGCTTCAAATTGAACACTTTTTGTCTATTAATTTCTATTGGAATTATGTAAGATGGTGAAATATTTCTTTTCTTTATGGAAACCTCCAAACATGTATGCTCCATGGAGCCTTAGGATTGGGGGACAAAATGGACCAATCTTGGGGATGTGGTGACCAAGGGCCTATATTTATGCCATTGCCCCTAAATCTAGGCCCTTGGTTTCCTCATCCCCAAGACCTATCCCTCTTGTCCCCCCATCTTAAAGCTCCATGGAACATACATGTTTGGAGGTTGCCATAGAGAGGAGTCTCAAAAGAAAATAAACAAATTGAATAACACATGTAACTTTGAAATACCCAAACATATTTGATATTATTGCAGTGAATGAACAATGAAAATCTTGAATGTCTATATATTTGTATTACACTAAAAAAGACAATTGCCCTTTTTGACATAATGTGTTAAATCGTCAATCATTCCCAAAGCTTGCATGAAACACTGCTACTCCTCAAGCTCATGATTCTCCAAATTAATATCAACCAAACTTGTTTATGGTACATCTTCATCAACTTGTATTCCCTCCTTTAGTTCCATGTTCTATTGGTGTGGTGGACTTTCCTTGCACATAAGTGTGTTGCATTTGATGAGATGCAAGATGCTATGCACAAATACAAGAATAAATGCCTTCTTAGAGAAAGTTGTTTCCTCTTGGTAGAGTGGACAAAACTATAGGTAGAGTAGTTCCTCTTAGTAGTATAAGAAATAGAAACTTGGGACAACAAACATATGGTTAGTTTGGTAGCCGAAGAATTAGGCCCATTCATAGTGCATCATAGAATTGGACCCTCATGTGCCATAGTCTCTTTATCCATCATAGCCTCTTTTGAATGTCCTTTGAGAGGCAAATATTGTCCACATAGTATGAATGATTCTTCCTTGTATAATCATACAACTTTTATGACCATGAAACTTGCTTTCACTTTAGCATTATGGATGAATAATAATGCATAGCCTTTGCACATACCACTTTGGGTTCTATACATAGCCGACTATGTGCAAGGGAGTGTTAGGCTTCTCCATCAATAATGAATGATTGGCTTAATGTGGTCATTATATAACTCTAATGTAGGGTCTTTATTTTGTACAATGGTCTTCATTTGGCCAAGTATATTGTCAATGCATACACCACTCCAAGGCTAAGTGCATTTTTGTCCCATATCTACTAAGTTTGAAGATTGCAATAGTGCTAACAATATGTTTTTTTGCATTAGCCCAAAAAGTATCACTCTTCACTACCTCCTTTACCTTTACCCTCCTCCTTTTCTCTAACTTAGAATCAAGCCATCGGTTGCACTTTATTGTCATGACAATCAGTTGGAGTTCCTCTTGCAACTCAAACATCATCAACAAGAGAATGATATATGACATATCTACTCTTTATAGATTTTAAAGAGTGCATGCAAAGTATAATGGTGTTGGCAACAATAATGAAGGAAAACTTAGAGGGGGTGGATGAATTAGTTTTCACCAGACTAAACAAAATAAGCACAATATTATATCTGATCAATTGCAACAAGAATAAAGATAAAGAAAATAACAACACACATAACACAAATACTTTTGACGTGGAAAACTCGGTTAAGGGAAAAACCACAGTGGGAACCTACCCACAATAAGATGATACTTTGTAGTAGTATGTGTAAATATTACAATGGGGGATGCACATGCATTTAGGCACATTTCCTAGAGCTCACTGCTCAAAATATGATGACCGAGAAGGTTCCAACCCTCAGGGAAGGTCCACTACCTTACAATAATGATCAGAGTACAATCCAGATTACATGAACTACAAAGATAAAATCTTCTAATGCTTGATGACAGTTCCGGTTAAGAACATTTGTTTGCCCTGCAACAATCTCTGATCAATACACCATACTGAAGGATAATTTTTCTTATACACACATAAACCACTCTTTGATAATGCAGACACTACATCGACACCCAAATTACATGAATCTAACACCTATTTATACAATTCATCAACCTTGACTACAAGGTTGGCCAAACCCTTAATCCTTAATTACAAATTTACATCACAAGATACATAAATAAACTACCAGACTAATACAATTCCATAGACAACATAGCATGGACCTAAATCAAATCTGCAAACATGCATCACCATCGGAAATCTCGCCAAGAAAAACGTAACACGTTATACCACCAAAAATACCGCATAACAAGAAAGATATCACCAGATCAACAAAATTACCATTACCGTGCATGAGTATAAATGTAGACCACCCAAGAAAATAGGACACAATTAGGAAACACCAACAAGCATGTTAGAACCATCCACAATATTTGTACCAACACTACTTATTCAAATCTTCAACGATCAACACGCTAACATTCAAGAACACTCATCAGAAACAATTCATACTAGAAAGATAACTTGCAGAGCACAAAACCATGAATCATCTGAAATGAAGATACACATGAACATCCAAAACATTCTCCCAAATCCGCAACTGAAGATATGATCATACCGGAGCACAACATATCAAATACCAGAATCAGCCAATTACTGAAGACAAAAGAACAATCTTCAAACCAGAATCCACAACTCAACCAAATCACCACATAGCATCATGGAATCAATAAACAATAAACTATCTCTAGTTTATTCAACATCCCAAATAGATAAACCAACTAGATCAACTCAATGCAAACACCAAAACATAGGAACAACTCTATGCAACACCAGAACACAGGAATATGTTGACATCAATGACAACAAGATATCCTAGAAGCAACAATATCCAACAATCTCCCCCTTTGGCATTGATGACAACATATAATTGTGAAAAAAAATCAATGCAAATGAATAGATCAACACCATCAATCTCCAACAAACTCCCCCTAAGATGATGCACACAAAGCTTCAAAGATAAGGCAGTTTTTCACATGCTTCTCTCCCCCTTTGACAACAATGCTGAAGATAGAATACAGATTATGCTTCTCTCCCCCTTTATAGGATAATCTCTCCCCAAAACTTATCCTCTAAGAACAACAATCTCTCTCTCTTAAGATAAACTCACAACTGTGAACATCTGAACCACACACTAACTACTCTGGCTGAGTAGCAACACCAACTCATCAACCTAGATAAAGAGATAAGGCTCTGAAATCCACTATATTGATGCAACTCCATGCATCTAGTTTTCATCAGGAGGGGCAGAGACCCCTAACTTGTCTCTCAAATAGACAAATGTATCTGCAAGAAAAGGTTTAGTGAAAATATCTACAATTTGATCCTTGGTAGATACATATTCCAATCTGTCTTCTTCATCACTGAGTTTGTCCCTCAAGAAATGATACTTTATTGATATATGCTTTGTTTTAGAATGCAGTATTGGGTTCTTGGAAATATTGATAGCACTTGAATGATCACAATATATAACAATAGGCTCATCATAAACAACTCTAATATCCTTCAACATCTATTTCATCCAAACTAATTGAGTACAGTTACTAGCAGCAACAATATATTTAGCTTCGACAATAGATAAAGATACAACATCTTTCTTCTTACTGGACCATGAAATCAACTTTTTTCCTAGAAAGAAAGCTCCACCAATAGATCTCTTCCAGTCATCAATATCACTTGCCAAATCAGCATCACTATAAGAACATAGCAGAAAATTATCATTTTTTGGATATCATAAACCATAGTCAACAGTCCCCTTCAAGTATCTGAAAATCCTCTTTACAATAGTAACATGAGTCTCTTTAGGATCAACTTGGAATCTAGCACAAAGACAAACAACAAGCATAATATTTGGTCTAGTTTGAGTTAAGTATAATTATCCATCAACCATAGATCTATACAAAGTTTGACTAACTTTTTGAGATTCATCATTCTTAGACAACTTGCATCTAGTTACCATAGGAGTTCCAATAGGTTTGGAGTCATCTAGCCCAAAGTTTTTTAGTAATTCCTTCACATACTTAGATTGAGAAATGAAAATACCTTTACCAATCTGAGTAATCTGCAATCCTAAGAAGAATTTCATTTCACCTATCATAGACATTTCAAATTCCTTTTGCATATCATCAACAAACTTCATACTTAAATCATCATCTCCTCCAAAAATGATATCATCAACAAAGACTTCAACAATCAAAATGTTATTATTATCAACCTTAAAGTGTAGATTACTATCAACAATACCTTTACAAAATCCCAGCTTCTTTTGGCATTGTGTTGTCATTTATGTCAACCGGTATAGGATGTTACCGGTATCACTGACATTTATGTCAACTAAGTGAGCAAGAGGCTGTTTGCATTTGAGTGTGATGCCAACCAGAATAGAAGATGGAATGGTATGGGAGAAGAAATGATGTGTTGTTATTGGTAACAACCAGGTGACCATCTTCATGCAAAATGAAGAACCGATATGCTAGAGGTGTAGTAAAGTGACCACTCAGTAAAAGGATTGTTGATATGATGTTGCATACAACTAGAATGAAGAGACTATATGATGGGATATTGATTGTGATGAAGAGGTGGAATTATATTTGAATCAAATCAGACTAGAGCTGAAGTATGGGCAGGCCAATGAACTACTAGTATAATGCTAACTAGCAAAACTCCCACTAGATGAAGAAGCTTTCACAGGTTATGTGATAGGTTGACAAAGTAAGATGCTTCTGTGAGAAAGATGACATATGGAAAGATACCAGGACATATGCCATGTTGAAGATGTATCCTCCCCTCTATAAAGTCACACTTGTACCAATAGAATGATTCCTTGAGATAGGCAGGTGATTGAAGGTAGTAACCGGATGAACAAGTGGAAGATGAGGAAGCCTCCAAAGCATAAGATCAGAAATGTACAACAGACAAGCAAGTGAAAACAAGGTGTGCTACCGGGATAGTGAAGGAAGAATGAGGAGTTGAGAGGATGTGTTTGTCATCTTGACAAACCAGTTGAGAGGAGAACTGGTTAGATGAAGAAGGATGCTAGTGAGTCTGCAGGAACATAAATGGTGATATCAGGATGTTGATGAAGGTTGATGAAGAACAGTTGGAGGTTGATGACTTGGTGTCATCAATGAGTCTCACCGGTAAGAAGGAAAGTATGTTGTACACTGACAGACACATCTACCAGAATCTACATTGGTGATAGTTGACATTTTATGTCAACCAGTGAAACATTAGAGAAGAGACAAGGAAGATAAGGTTCTCACCTAATAAAGAGAAGTGCAACAAATTGAAGGATAAGGAGAGTTGTCGGAGTAGCTATGTCATTGGTAAGTGGAATATTCATGAGGTATTTCACCGATAGAGCATTGAAGTGCAAACATAAGGGTTACACCGATAGGTTAGAAAAGGTGATGGCAGGAAGGATAACCGACAAGATGATTTGTGCTAGTAGGGTCAGTGAACCGGTATGTGTGTACCCGTTATGTGGGTGGTCGGTGACTAAGCTAAACTGATAGAGCAGTGTGCCAAGGTGGATACCAACAGTAATGCCACGTAGAGGTGAAGTGGGGAACTTGCACAAGTTGGTGTAGAGTATCGATGAGGTAGTTGGCATTTGGTCCAGCATTAATGGTGACTGGGAAGCTCGAGAGATGTTTGCAGAGGGGTTGTGGCTTGAGGCAGGACGAATTTGACCGTATCCATGGCATGCACTGATCGATGTTGATTGTATGGATGTAGATAAAAGTTGTTGAAGAAATCTATCATGTCATTAATGGTGATTGGCCAAGAGGTGTGCTGACAGGTTGGCTATAGGTTGCTGAAAAATGAAGGCGTGTTCTAAAAGGTGGGAAGATGGCAGAAATGTGTAGGCTGGCCACTACTGAGTCGAGACCTAATTAGATCCGAATGGATTATGTGTCTCATGATCTATGAAGAAAATCCTAAGGCACCAAGTTTGAATATGGTTTTGGTGGGAAGACTAAGCTATAAATATGCAAGCTAAAGATATTGTTAAGTGTTGTTGGCTGGGAGAGGATATAGCTGTTGCGAAGTGATTGAGTGCTAGAGGAGAGAGTTTTGCTGTTGCAAAAGAGAGAAAATCATTCAAGTTCTCATCGAGAGAGTATGAGAGAGAATCGGGTTGAAGAGTTCAATTGGTAAGAGCGAGGCAACTGGTAGTCAGCCATTGAGTCTGATAGAGGAGGAAACCGATAGTGACTAGACCGGCATAGAAAAAACATAGTAGATTGTAGAGAAGGGAAGTTGAGGAACGAAAAGAATCAAGTGATAGATATTTGACTGAGTTATCAATACCGATGCTGGAGAGCAGAAAAGAAGTTGTGATAAGAGGTGACCAACAAAGAGAACTAATAGAGTGTAAACCGGTAAATCAATAACAAAGAGAGGTGAACCAATGTAGCAGAGAAGATGTCTCATCGACAGAATAAAGTATATTAAATAGTTGCAAGACTCACTTGTAACAATATGACTAATTGTGTATTTGAATCTATCATTGTGATCGCTGAGTTGTAGATCGGTGCATTGGTTGTAGCTCCTTTGGGTTGGTGCCCATACACTAGCAGGGGTTGTAGCCCATAAATTAGTTAGAGGTTGGTGCTCCTTGGGTTGGTGCCCTAAATCAGGGGTTGTAGCTCCTTGGGTTGGTGCCCAAAACTTTGTAACATATTTCATTGTGAGGCTAGATTGGAGCAGTAGACTCCACCAACATTGCTCACCGAGGCTTTTCCCATCTTGGTTTTCCTTGTACATAATGGTGTTATGCGATGTGCCATTGTGAGTGATTGAATTTGTGTTGGTCTCCTCACTAACCGGTATGTCTGCATTGAGTTAGATCAATGAACCAATATACTTGAATAGGATAGATAAAGGGAAAAGATTGAGAACCACCGATTCACCCCTCTCAGTGGTGCATTATGTCTAACAATTGGTATCAGAGCTTAGGTACCCTTTTTATCAAGCTTTCTCTCACTTGGGTAGATTCTGGCTTAAGGACACAATTTTCTGTTTAGTGTCAATCCCTGCTCTAGTTTTTGATGGTTCAAACTATTCTATTTGGAGTTGTAGAATGGAAGTCTACTTGTCCTCTCTAGGGTTTGATGTATGGATGTCTGTTGTTAATGGTCTCCCTCAGAATATCTGTCCTCCCACCGACTTTGAAGAAGAAAGAAGATGCATGTGCAATGAAGAAGCCATGAAGGCTACATTCAATGGGCTCATTGGTGATAATTCTTCACAAGTAGATAAATGCAGATCAACAAAGAGTCTATGGGATAGAATGAAGAAGCTGTATGGAAATGAACCCTGCACCATTGAATTGACTTGTGAGAGTGAGAAGAACAATGCAACAGAAACATGTGTAGATGACACAGGTAGATCAGATTGTTGCAGTAGAAATGGTGATGAGGAGACTCATCTCTTCATGGTCTATGAGATAGATATTGAGAATCACACATCAAAAGGGGATAATGTAGATAGATCCCACCGATATGATGTGTTTGGTAGTGACAAAGAAGAAGAAGAAGGAGACAAGGCAGATAGATCTAACTGACAAGATCTATTTGGAAGTGATGATGAAGAAGAAGAAGATGCAGAAGTTGATCTAGAAGGTGAATTGCTTATTGCCCTTGATGAACTGAAAAAATGTTAAAAATGAACTTAAGGATTACAAGAAATCAGTTCATGAAGAATGCAACCAGTTGAGAACATGTCTTGAAGATTCAAACAAAAAGGTTAGTTTATTGGCCACTCAACTAGATGAGGCAAAAACAATGGCATATGATTTGAAATCTATCTTAGATGCTAAGGAGAGAAGATGTGAGGAGTTGCTACTAGATATGAAGTATAGGGACAAAGGATGCCAGGACTTGAAAAGTGAAATGGAGAATCTGAGAAATGAATACAAGCTGTTTAAGAATGCCACAGTTGTTGAGAAAAACTGGTTGATCATAAGTCTTGAATATTATGAGAAATGTATCTTAGTGTTGAAGATTCATCAAGATGACACCATGAAATGTAGGTGCAATGATTTAGAGTCAGAGCTAGATGCCCAAAAGAAAATATGTGACAAACTGCAGCAAAAAGTGGAGACTAAAGGAAATGAGTGTTGTAATCTTAAGGATGAAGTTGCAAAGCTTACTTAAGATCTTGAAAAGTGCCAAGATGAGCTCAAATTGAGAAAGAAGTATGATGGTGGTATTGAAGCCTTGGATAAGATGTTAGGCCAGTAGAAAAATTCTAAGGAAAATGGAGGATTACGATGTGGTATCGGTGAATGCTCTACAAGCAAGGAGACCTCCCACAAAGATATTCAATTGTCTCCTCAAATGGACATGGAAAGGGTCAAACCTTCACTATCAGAAATGCTCCAAAGAAAAGGATAGATCTGACTACAATTGGTGAGGACATGAAGCTGAGGATGAAGAATGGTGCTGCATGGAGGAACAATGCATATGTGAAAGGAAAAGGGAAAGTAGAAGAAGATAGCTTCTTTAGAAGCAAAAACATGAGAAGGCAGCCTAGAAGGCCTTCCACCAGAAGAAGACAAGGAGATGCTGTTTCCCACACATCAAGTAAAGTGTGGAAGAAGAAGGGATCTGATGAAAGACCTGCAAAGAATGGACAACCTAGGATCCATTCCTAGAGAAGAAGAGACGGAGATGCCAAATCGGTAAGATCACCTCATGTTTGGCAAAATAAATTTGTAAGTAATAAGCCTCCTTTCTTCGATTATTGTTTTGAATGTAAATATTATGGCCATAGGGCAGAAGAATGTAAAATGAGGTCTAGGAATAGACAGAGTTTTCTTCCTAGATATAATAAATCAGGTGGCTATAGATTTCATGCATACAAGCAGAATGTTTCATAAAGTAGAAACATGCATGTGCCCTTTCCCGGTTATACTAACAAGAATCTTTGTGCTGCTCCTAAAAGTTTAAATATTGTATTGTAACTGCAATGGATTAGGTCATAGAATTTATGAATGCAGAAATAAGAATATGCATTCCTATGGTAGTCGGTGGATCAATCATGCTCAGTGTGAGATCAGTTTCAGGGGATATGAGCAGTATAGACCTACTTGGAACAAGAGGATAAATGTTCCTGCACAATCAAGGAATTCAAGGAAACTGGAAAACCAGCCATAATGGCATGGTCAGAAAGGGAAGAGCAAATAGATATGTTATAAGGTTTCTCAATCATGAGATTGGAATGGATGTTGTATGCTACTATAGCACTATCTGTAGAGAGAGAACCAATGAGGAGAAGAAGGTTAACACTTCTCCCAAGACTGCAGATGTGGAAAGGAAAGAAATCAAGCATACATGGAGGAAGAAGCCAGAAGATAAGAGCATGGACTGACATTATGAATTCAATGCACATGTGATAGATCCTATTTATTAAAGGAGATACAAGACTCAGGGGGAGTTACGTATTGACCAGATCATTCACCCCTTAGTTGAAAGTGGACAAGGAGATGAACAAGCTGCTGCCGGTAAGAGGAAGAAAATGAGATGGCAGTGTGTGTGTAGTTACTGCCTTGACTACACATAGAAAATGGTGTACTTCTACAGGTGAAATGAATGGTAGAAGAGGTAATTGGAACCAGAAGATAAAGGTAAAGAGAAAAATGTCTTGGTAGAGATAAGAGACTAGTTTGTGTAGCATGTTACCGACATGGATGTTGATCTATGTTGCAGGTTATGTAAGTCAATGAGTTGAGGGATCATTGTAGTAACTTTGGTAGCTTGGATGGATGAGGTTATGTCTCAGGTGTTATTGGAAAGGACCTGAATGACATGTGTTGATCTGGTAGCTGATCTCATGAGCATACATATTTATGGGTCAACTGGTTAGATATGTGACCTGCAGTTGGCATTGTGGTCAAGATGGTAGATGTTACAAGTATTGATGTGAGTCCTAGTTTAGGACGTGACTGAATTGATGAAGTTCAGAGGTTTGTGTTTCAGGGGGAGTTCAGGGCCATACTTTAGATTAATATTAGATATATTGAACATAGAAGCAGATCAAGTAGATGCTTGATAATACTAGAAAATAAATTGCTCATCTAACTATGGGTCACTAGTTGAAAGCAAGAGAAATCTGGCAAACCAGTGGGACCACATGCAAAAGAGAAGAAATTCATTCCTCAACTAGTTCTGAGTGAAAGAAGGAGAGAGACCAGTGTATGCTATTAAGGGTTGTTTGGTACATGAGCTTTCCATCTCAAGTGTTGATGATTGAGATGATGTTGTGCATAATCTTCAAAGGGGGAGATGCACTCGATAAAAAGGGGGAGAAAGAATTCTGTCAGTTCCTGGTAGATACAAGGAGGAATGATATCCTGACAGTTCCCTTTGCCATTGTTGTCAAAGGGGGAGAAAGATATTGTAGTATACCGGATATATCGGATACTACATGTGTTGACATTAATGCCAAAGGGGGAGATTGTTGGCATTGTATTGTCATTGATGTCAACCGGTATAGGACATTACCAATATCACTGACATTGATGTCAACTAAGTGAACAAGAGGCTGTTGGCATTTGAGTGTGATGTTAGCTGGAATAGAAGATGGATCGATATGGGAGAATAAATGATGTGTTATCATTGGTGACAATTAGGTGACCATCTTCATGCAAAAGGAAGAACTGGTATGTACTGGTATGCTAGAGGTGCAGTAAAGTGACCACTCAGTAAAAGGGTTGTTGATATGGTGTTGCATACAACTGGAATGCAAAGACTACATGATGGGATATTGATTGTGATGAAGAGGTGGAATGCTATTTGAATAAAATCACATTGGAGGTGAAGTATGGGCAGGCCACTGGACTGCTAGTATGATGCTAACTAGCGAAACTCCCACCAGATGAAGAAGCTATCACATGTTATGTGATAGGTTGACATAGTAAGATTCTTTTGTGAGTAAGATAATATTTGGAAAGATACCGGGACATATGTCATGTTGAAGATGTATCCTCCCCTCTATAAAGTCTCCTCATAGTCAATTCTTTCCATATGAGAACACCCTTTACATACCAGTCTTTCTTTTTTTCTTATTGCTTCACTAGCTTCATTCGGTTTATTCCGGAACACCCATTTAGTGCCAATCACATTCTCGTCTTTATGTCTCAGAACAAGCTCCCAAGTGTTATTCTTCTCAATCTGATTCAACTCTTCTTCGATTACTTATATCCAATTCTCATATTTACATGCTTCTGCAACATCTTTAGGACCACTCTTTGAAATCAACCATATTTCTTCAGCAACAATCCTTCTCCTAGTCATCACACCTTTATTTTTATCACCAATAATATGATTTTCTAAATTATTTAATCTTACATACCTCAGAGTCTTTTGATTGTCAGGCTCTTGCACTTTTTCACCGACAACAACAATATCCAGATTGACTGTCTCCACCAGATCATTTTACTTTAGGATCTCAATCTGCACAGGCTTTGAAACAACATCTTCATCATTAAAATCATAACCACATGCTCTGTTTTGCTTCCCAAGACATTCATCTACCTTCGCATTTGCACTCTATTATCTTTCTTAGTCTCTTGTTGTAACACCGGTAGGCCTTGCTCTTAGTAGAATATCCCATGAAGATTCCTTCGTCACATCTTGCATCAATCTTTCCTATATCCTCATCTCTCTTGATATAACATTTACTTCCAAAAAATATGAAATATCTAACTGTAGGAACATGATTAAACCATAACTCATAAGGAGTCTTACCGGAATCACCTTTTATATGCACTTGGTTGAATGTGTAAACAACAGCGCTAACAACTTCTCTCCAAAAAATTTATGCAACATTTCCTTCAATCAACATAGTCCTAGAAGCATCAAAAATAGTTATGTTCTTTCTTTCAACAACTCCATTCTACTGAGGGGTTCTAGGAGAAGACACCCATCTTCTAATTCCATTCCTCTCAAAAAATGTATCAAACTCTCCTGATGTAAATTCTCAAATCTCAGCTATCGTGTGTGTGAAGTAGGGTACCTGTAGCTGCAACACAAACAATCAATATATCATTATAAGCATGGTTAGCAAATTAAAAGAAAATGAAAGATAAACCATGAAAAAGCGACCTATCACCTCCTAAGAGATGCGAGTGTGGATTTTCTCTCAGATCTAGATAAGCAATCCCAATGACTTGACTACACCTAGATGGAGGATTTGAAATGATATAATATGAAAGCTAGATGAGATTGATTATGCTAGATTTATCCAAGAGTCTAATTAAGATAATGATATGCATGATTAAGCTATTATGATGATGCAATTATGCTAGAAAATGATCAAATTAAACTAGATAATTGCCTGTATTAATAATGCTCAAATGATATGCTAGAATGGATATGCCTATAGTAACAATGCCTAAAATGATATGAGATGGGATCCTTTGTGCTCCAAAATGGGGGATATTTATAGGATTTCCAAGGCCAGGGGTGAGGTGGCAGGAATCAACGGTCAAGATCGAGTCTGAAGATATCAAGGGTGAAATTGGAGGAGGTTGGAGAAGAGGTTGGAGGAAGGGACACTTGTTATCTCTGTGGTGACAAGTGTCAAGGATCCTTTCTCATAAGAGGGAAAGTGTCCAAGGGAGGAGACATGTGGCCTAAGTGCCATGTGTTTCAAGGGGGTAATATCCACACCATAGGAGGTTAGGATGTGCAAGATAGGATAGGTTTAGTTAAACCCAAGGTTAGGTGGAATGGGTTAGGTTAGAGGGATGGTTAGGTTAGGTGGTTATAAGTTAGGAGACATGTGGGTAGTTTGAATTTAAAAATTCAAATAATAGGAAAAGGCTAATTAACTTTCAACAACTCATAAATTGATTTGTTTAAATTAATTAGGGGATTAGAAGAAATGAATTAAATGGGAAGAGGATTAATTAATCAAGGGAGACTATTGAAATGAACCTATTAAATAAATCCTTAGATTTATTAATAAGTAGATGAATGAGAGAATTTAATCAAATTGATAATAAATTCAATTAAATTAGGAAGGGTGATTAATTAATTAATTATCTTCAGACCATTTTTAGGTGTATACATTTTGCCCCTCTTTGAAGCGAGGTGTTATGATGCGTTGATTCAAAGAATAATCTCATTTTGATGATGATATTCATTCGATAGGATGCCCTAGGAATTGATTGATAATTTTCAGTACGATGATGCCCCCTCGGGAGATCAATTGAGTGAATTGACCTTTGGAGTGTTTGGATTGTTGTGAAATTGATTTCCCAATTAGAATTGATTTAATTTCTACAACATTGATTGATGAAAGTGTGAGTTCTTTGATCACGACGATGGTGTGGTTCTTGATGTGATGATTGAGAAAGCTTGATTCAATTCAATAAGATTAATTAGATTGATGAGATTGAGATTTAGTTTGATTTCAAGAATGAAACTTCCTGTATAAGGCAAAGATGATCAAAGCGTCTGGTTTCAGGAACAATATATCCTGTATAAGACTTGATAAAAAATGACTAGTTCTAGGAAAGATACATCCTGCATAAGACATGATAGAATAGATTAGATGCGATCGGTTGATATAATTGATAATATTGATTGGATAAAGAACTAACATTTTGTTGATATCAGGTTGCAGGAAGATGCAGATATGTTGATGTGGGTTCATTTGTTGGGTTGACAATTTCTAGAGAGAGATGAGTCATCGATCTGATTGTATACACTTATGATGATACATTGATGATTCCTGTGATAGATTTGGTCCTTGGATAAGATGAGATTTTGTGATCCCATAAAAATGAAATGCAAGCTAAATGCAAATAAAATGCAAAGCTATGATCGGACCAGTCACTAGGTTATTACGTTTAATCATCATTGAGATTTTTAAAACGTGCGAAGTGAGTGCAAACATTGATGGTATAATTAAATTGTGATGACTTGAGCACTACTTTCCTAGATTTTGATATTGCAAGTTAGCACAAGCATCGAGGTATAATTGAACCAAGATGACCCTAGTGTTGCTTGTGTAAAACAAGCAGTATTAACCATTTCTATATGCAAATCATAAATGTCTTTCATGATACTCTGATGATCATGTCCTGAGACAAATTTGCACATATTAATGATTAATTTACAGACAATAGATCAGAAAAATATCACGTTCCTTCCTTGTTCCTCTAGTCAAAGACATCCTGGAGTCACTTAGAAATCATGATAGCGAAAATCAAGATAGAAAAGTTGAACCAAAGTGTTAAAAGCATCATCCAAAAGATATCATCCATTGAAAAGTGTGTGATATGCTTAGACCGACATGTGATAGTTTGATGGTGGACAATTTGATCTCGTGTTCAATGTTGGATGTGTCTCAATTTTTGCTTGACAAGAGCTGCCTAACTACTGTTCTTCATGTTTGATTAAGCTCAAAATGATGAAATTTTTTGCCCCCAGCTAGGTGTAGGATTTTGCCCCAAGCCTAGGAACAAACTCATTATGATATACCCAATGATCCAAACCATGGTGAGAAATCACCTGCGATGCCTGCGTATGTACAAAGGCTTTATTATGGACATGAACAATGTTGATGGAAAATGAATGCAAGCGGAAGGATGCATGAACTAATAGATGGAAGAGCTAGCTGACAAATAGTGTCTATTTGCCAAGTTTTCACCATCTGTTTTTATTGCACTTTTTCTCATATTTGATTTTTTTTTCACTGTTTTTGATTTTTTTGTATTTTTTCATATTTTCCATTGTTTTTGATTTTTTATGCTTTTTCACTGTTTTTGATTTTTTTGCTTTTTCAGACATAAAACTTCTTCAGATGCATGCTATTGATGGGTTCCTCAAGTTGATCCCCATCTTATGTTGATAGCTGATATGCTCCTAACCCAAATACTGTTGTGACCACAAATGGGCCTAACCAGTTTGGTTCAAACTTCCCTTTCTTTTCCTAATCTGCCTGGTTACATGGATTTTGTTTTAGTACTAGTTCTCCAACTTGAAATACTCTTGGTTTGACCTTGTGACTGTAACTGTGACACATTCTTTGCTGATATACCCTTAAATGATCAAAGACATTTTGTCTTCATTCATGAATCAATTCTAACTCTTGAAATCTAGATACTTGTTGTTCTTCATCTAGATAAGGCCTTTTAATGATACTCGTAGAGAAGGCATCTCTACTTCAATTGACAGTATTGCTTATGACCCATAGACAAGAGAGAAAGGTGTGACACCTATTGGTGTGTGGATACTAGTACAATAGGCCCATAGAGAAGGGTTCAATTGAATATGCCAATCTCTGCCAACATCATTCACTGTATTTTTGAGGATTTTCAAAATAGTTTTGTTTGATGCTTCTGCTTTCCCATTCCCTTGTGGATAGTAGGGTGTGGAAAATCTGTGTTGGATCTTGAATTTTTTACATAACTCTTGTACATCATGATTCTTGAACGGTCGCCCATTATCAGTGATAATGGTCATGGGTATTCCATAGCGACATATGATGTAGTTCAAGATAAATGCAACAATTTGTTTTCCCGTGATATTGATGAGAGGTACTACCTCAATCCATTTTGTGAAATATTCTGTAGCTACAAGGATGAATTTGTGACCATTGGATGAAGAAGGATTTATATTTCCTACTAGATCCAGACCCCATTGGTAGAAATGCCAAGATGTTGCCAAACCATGAAGTTCTTGTGCTGGTGTGTGAATTAAATTTCCATGGATCTGACATTGTTTGCATGTTTTAGCTGTCTGAAAACAATCTCGTTCCATAGTTGGCCAATAATAGCCCAAGCGTATGAGTTTTTTTGAAAGGGTAAGACCACTTGAATGAGTGCCACAAATGCCGTTATGGAATTCATTTAAGGCCTTCTCAGATTCTTCTTGCTCGAGACATCTTAAAAGAGTACCATTCAAACCTTGTTTAAAAAGGGTAACTGGGACGAGAGTATAATAGGAGGATTGGCGAATAAAGTTTCTCTTTTGGTTCTTTGATAAGTCAGGAGGGAGGATATTATCTTTCAGGTATGTGTAAGTTTGGCCATAGCAGGAGGAATCATACCCAACAAGGTGACATATAGTTTGGGAATCAAGACAATTATGTGCAGGGTAAAACAACTCTTCCACCAGGAATTTGTAACGCTCTTGATTTTACTATATCTGAAGTAGAGAAGAAAGTGTTGCCATGACGTCTATTGCTTTGTTTTTTTTCTTGAAGGTATAGACGCATGCGATGTAGAAAGACTCTATGTGAGACAAAGATTTGTCTATTGAGATAGAAGAATTTCCTCCTTTTGATCAAAACCTTTGAGCTTAGTGGTCTCCTTTTCAAGGTGATATTCTGATGACACTTCTTCTTTCGCAAGATGTGAAGAATGGTCATAAATTTTTGATTCTTTGTTTGTTTGTACCTTGTTTTTGATGTTTTTGGTTGTGTTGACAGATGTTGGATGAATACTTTGTTTTTGGGATTGATTTTCTGATTTTTCTTTGATAAGAAAACAAAGCAAGCACACAAACACAAGAATGTTGCCTCAAAAGGCACAAATGAGTATGGGTCTAGATCAACCCAATCCTTGGACTTGTTTTTGACCCTTCCTTTAGATTTATTTTAAGGTGTAATTCCAAAGCCTGAAGTCGGCTCAATTTGCACTAGGTCTGTAAAACGAACACACTTCAAACACTCTTTATCCCTAAGGTCAAATGGCCAGTTGTGATAAATTTAGCCCACATCTTGATATTTCTTCGACTTTGGTACTACATACCTTATCAATCCCGCCGTGGCAGGTAAGGATGTGATATACTAAGTCTTGCACGAGCATAACAAATAGATGATCCCTATGATGGGGGAGTCACCACTTTTATCAAGCCACAAGTGACCTTTCAAAAAGCTATGTTTCTACTCAAGGAAATATGTATGGTGAGTATCTTGGGAGCAAAACCATCTATGCTCTTGCACTAAATTATACCTCAAATATCCTCAATCAATAGAACGGGTGGGCTACTACTTAAAGGTGTTTAGTCATGTTCGATGTTTTTGGACATAAGTTCATTCTGCAGTGACTCACTTAAGAGCCTTGTAACTGGTGGTGGGGCCCATTTGTCCTTTCGGCCAGTTACACTGTAGGAACAGCTATACCCAAGGCTACAGCTTTCGCTCACACCTGATTTCTATAGCGGCTCGAAGGATTTACCGCTCAAGGTCGTTCCCAAGAGTGATGTGTCTCTTGGCAGGCCTCTCTTAAAAAGATAAAATTTTGAGTGTTACTAACACTTTTCTCTTGCACCTAGGACCACGAAAGCCAAGGGAGAGGATAGTGTGTGTTAGAAGTAGGACCACTCGACCAACTCTTTGCACAAGTGTGCCAAGCACGAAAAACACTTGTTCTTTTTAATCTGTCATTGCAATGTGATCTAACTATTTGGAGATGTTGCTCCAACAATCATGGTGTTCTTTTTAATTTTCAAAGGCAATTGTTTGAGTAAACTAGAATTTGAAATCCTGGTCAACTTAATGAAAAACACGTTTGCATGAAGTAAAATTGCTTTGAAAATGAGACAAGTTGATTGTGAATTTTATTTGCACCAAAAATGGAAGTGTGGATTGTGAGTTTTATCTTGATGCAAGAAATAAAATTTGCCTTGTTGATTTTAAGCACCAAAACAAAGTTTGTTTCCTAACTTGCAAAAAAAATAAAGTTGTTTTTGTATAAGTTTGTGGTTCTTTTTACCTTTGAACAATGAAATTCTTTTTAATAGCCCCAAACAAATGTGTGATTCTTTTTCAAAAGCCCAAATTTGAAATGTGAAGTTAATTTTAAACCGAAATAAAAAGTAAATTCATTTTTAAAACCAACTTCAAAAACAAGTTAGTAAAAAATATAAATCTACTCTTTAATCTAATTTAAATCTGCACAAAAGAGAAAAATAGTTAGTAAAATCCGCCTATTTGGTGGGCTTCTACAAGCCTAAATTTTTTTTTTTTTTTTTGGTTTTTTATTTATTTTTGGTTACAAAGTGATTTGTACAACGTTTTGTTACAATAGCGCTAGTCTGCGTTTGAACAGAGGCACTATTTAACACAAACGTATTAAAAGAAAGGGAAAGACAGAGAAGGGAAAAGCACTGAAATAGGGGGAATAGCGCCAAAATAATGCCAAACGCACCAAAACAGTGTCAAAATCGCAACCTGTGTGACATTTTCAACATTCAAACATGTTATTGGTTAAAAAAAAAAAAAAAAAAAAAATTGATCTTTTTGGTGTTTGGATTCACGTCGGGTTCACCAAATGATGCTCTGCAAAAAGGATTAGAAAATCTGTTTGATGGCAACACACACAAGAGCACAAGAAACAAACGTTAGTGTTAGCAACAAAAGATTATCCTAAACAGGCATATCAAGAGAGATATTAAGCATGAAATAGAAAGCATATAAACATAAAATGAAATAGCTAATCAAGATGCTCATAGTTGCTCCTCCCTTGTTCCTCTCCTCTCCAAGTCCCAAATGAGTGTAGCTCTCAGCAGCTTTTTGCACTATGGATGCTTATGGAGGATTGAGATTTAATACTAAGCTTCAAATATGAAATGAAAAGCTAAATACTATGCTAGAGTAGATAGTGATGCTATGAAAAAGCTCTATGCTAATGCCAGTATAACAACAATACTCTAAAATGCTTCTCTTTGCTTGAGGAGAAGGGTTCTATTTATAGAAGAAATGGGGAAATGAAGGGTTAAGATTGAGCAATCTTAACAAGGGTTAGGATTGAAAGTTGGGGATCCATGTGCACAATTGGCACCAATAAAATGGTGACAAGTGTCAACATAGGATTGGGTTGAGAGAAGAGGTTGGAGGCATTAAAGGCCTGAGAAGACCTCATGGTTATCTAGAAGGTAAGGGTCAAGTCTAAATTAAGATTACCCATTGGATTAAGAGTTAATCCAAGGATAAACCTTTGTGCAAATGATTAAGAGATAATCATGGTCAAAGCATTAAAGGCTTGATGAGACCTTTGGGTTGGGTAGAGGTTGAGTCAAAACAAATGTTTTAACCATGTGGGAGGGTTGAATTAACCATTAATGGTTATTGGAGACTTTGGGGATTAAGTGGTTGAAGGTTGAAAGCTTTCAAAGGTTATCCAAGACTTTGAGGGTTAATTTGTTGAACACACAAAGCATTAATTGCTTTTCAAAGACTTTGGAGTCTTTGAGAAGTGACTCCAATTTGCTTAGGAATGTGACAATATTTAGGGGATGGATTAGGCTAATTAGGAAGGGTTTAGAAGAATCTAGAAGGGGTTTAGGCATACAAGTGGATTTTGTAGGAAAATGCAAGTGGGAGAAATTTTGGTATTTTCAATTAAAATAAAATCATTTATTTCAATTAAATGGTGTAAGTTGAATTTGGATAAATATTTAAATAAATATTAATTTATTTAAATGAGAAAAAGAAGATAAAGCATTTAAAATGCTTGAAGACTTTGAGGGAAACCATTAAAGGCTTGAAGACTTTAAGGAAAACCATTAAAGTCTTTAAGAAGACTATAGAAGGAAGCCATCAAGTTTGAAGACTTTAAAGCCATCAAGTTTGAATACTTTAAGGGAAACCATTAAAGGTTTCAAGTGGGTGAGGATAAATAGGATTTTAAATAAATAATTTATTTAAAATAGTTGTGCAACTTGCTTTTGTAGGAAAATACAAGTGGGTGGAGGATAAAGGTGATTTAAATAAATTATTTATTTATTTAAATGTGAGAGGTGGGATTTTGGGGGATTTAAATAAATATTAATTTATTTAAATGTGAGAGAAGATTTAATTAAACAAATATGATTTATTTATTTAATTAATGGTATGAATTTGGTTAAGTGAATTAAATCAAATAAATTGAATAATTTATTTAATTAATAGGAGAATAGGGTTAAGATGAATTAATTAAATATTAATTTAATTAATTATTAATTGATGGTTAAATAATCAAATAAATACTAAGTATTCATTTAATTAAGTGGACAGATTTATGTGACTACATTTGCCCCTCTTTGAGACGGTGCGGTTTATCGCGTCGTTTCAAAGAAAGAAAAATAGGTGTGAAGAAATGCTCCATAAAATGTAAATTTAATGGGTGGTATGCCCCCTCGAAAGATGGGCCGAATTTTTTTGAAAAATCGGGCGATCTCTCGAAAAAGAATGAAAAGCGGAGGGGAGGTAGAATAGAAGAAATTAGAACTAATGATGAAAGAATGGGAGAAAATGGAGTGAATATGAAGAAACAACAAGCCAGCGAGTACCCTGAGGTCATGCAAGAGATACATAGCAGATGTAGTGTGGGGTTTTGATTGATGCTATACAATTGATCAAAATTGGTTGGACAATCTGGTGCAATCGGTTGAATTGCCCCGGTCAAGTCGAAGCGTGACAGTTGATGTCAGTTGGTCACTTGGACATGATAAAGTCTGAGTAAGTGAATCAAAGTGACCTGATGGTGACTTAGACAATTGATGTAATTGCCCGATGAAGTCAAGGTATATGAAGCAAAATACTCGTTGAGACGTAGACAATTGATGTAATTGTCTGTTAGATTGTGTTTGATTGGTTGATCAATTGATAGTGTGTGCGTGGGATGGATGATTGTGGTGAATCATAGCAGCCCCGTTGAGACTAGGTCATTATGATAAATGCCTGATGTAGTCTAGGATTACCATAATCGATTACCTGTTGAGACCCGAAGATACTTGATCAGAGTATCTGTTGATAGTCTAGGTGTGTGGGAGTCGATGTATCTGTGCAAAATAGAGTAACTTTCTTGACTTATTGGATGACTTAGGATAGGAAACACAATCCCTCCTATTTAGAGATGGATGGTGATGAACGTGGCTTGATTAGGTTGATTGGGACATGATGTAGGGTATGTGATGGTGATTATCGAGATGGGGAGGGTGAGGGGGGATTCGATGTTAGATAGAAGATATGGAGGACTAGGACCGAGTCCTATGGAAGAAGATGAGTAAAATAGAGTATGCATTATTATGACTATGTATGCATGATATGCAGCTATTATGAATGTATGGATGGGTGGAATGCAACGAAATGCAATATATACAGATGAGATGAAATGACGATCCATAGTGCTTTATTTTTCATCATTGAGCTTTAAAATGTTGTAAGAAAATACAAGCAACTTGACATAAAGATTCAAGATGACCAGAGTATTTCTTACATGGATTTGATATAGCAAGTTAATACAAGCAACTTGATATAATGGATCAAGTTGACCTGAGTATTGCTTGCGGAACAGACAAGGATTATCTCCGTTCATGCATGACTTGGATCGTCCTCCTTGATCTTAGGCTGATCATATCCTGAGACAAGTGCATACCGTACTAAGAAATAAAAACCTTTATCCAAATTGGATGAGGAGGAACCAAAGAATGAGCATTGTACCTGTAAACAAATAGTATATACATAAAGAATAAAAGAATATGGATCCTTGGTAATGGTTCATGCTCATATGGTCGAGGTATACGCTGTAGTCAGCAAGCCGTAATGATCTATGACTTTATTTGGCATAAGATTACGTAGCTTAGTGAACTTCCCACGTAGTCACCATTAGTACATGCCCCAGAACTTCATCGGAAATAATGCACAAATGATACAAAACAATGCTGCAAGATCCTGATACAGATAAACAAACGATTGTACTCACAAATCAACCAAGTATTTGATAGCTTAACATAATTTTCTTGTCAAAGAAAATGTCACTTTTGTCTTTGTTTTGGTAAGGAATGATGCATCCTTGTTGAAGACAGTTTGATTGTTGATGTTGAGTGTGTGGTTGATTGGTAAATGGTCATTGTGTGAGTAGTTTGTCAATGTTTATTTTGGTATCTGCATGGATGGGTATGTACAAGGTGTTGCCATGTTTTTGTGTGATTTTTCAATGGTTTTGTCGATGTTTTTGGATTTTGAATTGTTTTGAATGTTTTTGGTATTTTTGCGAGATATTTTTGAATGTTTTTGGATTTTTGATGATTGTTTGAATGAAGAACTTAATGAATCATAAGACAATGTAGAATCCACTTCCATCAATAGGTTAAAGGCATTGCCCCCAGTTTTAGACATGACTATGAAAAAGCGGGATGCAAGATGTATGGAGTACTATCATAATTGCAGAGGAATAACAAGCCATGGTTGATGGATGGATGGATGTATGTATGAAGTAGATGTGATCGCCACAAGTCTGAAAGATAATGGAGCCATAGCCTTTACGAGTGGCGCCTGTTTGCCAGGTTTTCACCATCGTTCTTACCCAAGGTGCCACCAGAGTGGTTGTTCACCGTTTGGATGCATGATTTTTCTTTACTTTTTTGAATGTTTTTATATTTTCTTCAGGACATTTTTCTGAATGTTTTTTGGTATTTTCTGATATGCAGGGGAGCCTGATGCTCTGTACAGCTTATGTGTAAAACCGTTTGAGGTGCATGCTGTTGATTGGATCTGCGAGCGGTTCTCCGTCTGATGTAGCCAACTGATATGCCCCGGACCCAAATACAGCAGTGACAACATATGGGCCTAGCCAATTTGATTCAAACTTGCCTTGATGTTCTCTGTTTGGTTGGTTGCGAGGATTCTCTCGAAGAACAAGATCACCTACCTCAAATGTACGAGGTCTAACTCGGTGATTGTAGCTTCTACTCATGCACTGCTGATAGGCTTTGAGATGGTTGTATGCAGCTTGTCGCTTCTCATCAAGTAGCTCCAAGTCCTGAAGGCGTGAGACTCTGTATGCGTCATCATCAATGAGATTGTGCAAGGAAACCCTTAATGATGGTATCTCGACCTCAATAGGCAAGATAGCTTCTGCACCATAGACCAATGAATAAGGAGTTGCACCTGTAGGGGTTCGAATGCTAGTTCGATATGCCCATAGCGCTGGATTCAATTGAACATGCCAATCACGACCGGCATCATTGACTGTCTTCTTTAGGATCCTCAATATGTTTTTATTGGATGCTTCGGCCTGACCATTGCCTTGTGGGTAATAGGGAGTGGAAAAGCGGTGTTGGATATGAAATTTCTCACAAAGCTCACAGACATCCTGATTTTTGAAAGGAAGACCGTTATCTGTGACGATGGACATGGGTACACCATACCGGCAGATGATGTAGTTGAGGATGAATGAGGCGATCTGCTTGCCGGTGACTTGGGTAAGTGGAACAACTTCGATCCACTTTGTGAAATATTCAGTGGCGGTAATAATGAATTTATGGCCATTGGATGAAGATGGATGAATTTTACCCACAAGATCAAGACCCCATTGACAAAAAGGCCATGGTGTTGTGATTGGTTGCAGTTCTTGAGCTGGTGCATGTATTAGGTCGCCATGAACTTGACATTTTTTGCACTTCCTAACAAAGTAGTAGGAATCCTTTTCCATAGATGGCCAATAGTATCCAGCTCGCATGATCTTCTTGGCTAGTGATGGACCACTTGAGTGAGTCCCGCAAATTCCTTCATGTACCTCTTCCAAAGCCTTTGTTATCTCACCTTGTTCTAGACATCGAAGGAGAGTACCATTAAGACTGCGTCGGTATAGGGTTTCGGCAATAATGGTATATCGAGCAGTTTGGCGAATGAAGGTTTTACGTTGGTTATTTGATTGGTTGGGAGGAAGGGTATGATCGCGGAGATAGGTGTAGAACTCACCGTACCATGGGGATTCAGAACCAACAAGGCGACATATCATTTCGGATTCGGGGATATCATAAGCGGGAATCCAAAGCTGTTCTACCAAGAACTCGTAGCGTGTTGAATTCTGTGGAAGATCTAGTAGAGATGCGATGGTAGCCATGGCATCAGCAGCTCGATTCTGATCTCTTGGTATCTACTCAAAAGTGATAGTAGTAAATGATGTCTTTAGACTGTCCACCATTTGCTTGTATGGCATGAGTTTATCATCTTTGGTCTGATATTCATTAGTTGCTTGTCGAATGACCAGTTGTGAGTCGCCATATACTTGCAATTCTTTTAATTTCCATTGTACGCCTAACCTGAGTCCTGTGATCAAGGCCTCATACTCTGCTATGTTGTTTGTGCATGGAAATGTGAGCCTGTAAGACTTCGGGATGCTATCACCTTGAGGTGTGATAAACAGAATGCCTGCCCCCGAGCCGTGCCTAGTGTATGAACCATCAAAATATAGCTTCCATGGTTGTACTTCTGTGAGCATGAATATCTCTTCATCTGGAAAATTGGAAATGAGGGGATGATCGCCTATGAGTGGTGCATCGGCCAATTGATCTGCAATGACCTGACCTTTGATAGCTTTACGGTCCACGTACTAGATGTCAAATTCACTTAGAATCATCACCCATTTGGCCAAGCGACCTGTCAATGCTGCTTTGCTGAGTAAATACTTGAGTGGATCAATCTTTGCAATGAGTTGTACCTTGTGTGTTAATAGATAGTGCCGCAATTTAGTGGCTGCCAGGATTACTGCTAGGCAAGCTCGCTCAATAGGTGTGTAATTGAGTTCATAGCCAACCAGTGTACGAGAGATGTAGTATACAGCACACTCTTTGCCTTCTGCATTATGTTGTGCCAGTAATACACCTAATGCTGTACTTGTCGCTGAGATATAAAGTAACAACGGTCTACTTGGATCTGGTGGCATCAACAATGGTGGATTCATGAGATAGTCTTTAAGCGCCTGAAATGCTTGCTGGCATCGGGCATCCCACTGAAAGCGGATGTTCTTGTGTAGCAGGTGTGTAAATGGGTGACACTTATCAGCCAATTGTGCAATGAATCTGCGGATGGATTGAAGCCGTCCTTGTAGTGTCCTTAGCTGACTGATATTCCTTGGAGGTGGCATGTCCATGATTGCCTTAACCTTTGCTGGGTCGACCTCAATACCTTTGCTTGAGACAATGTATCCTAGAAGTTTCCCGGAGGTCACTCCAAAGACACATTTCTTTGGGTTGAGTCGAACATGATACTGTTCCAATCTATCAAAGATTTTATCTAAGATGTGAAGATGTCCTTCTCTAGTAAGTGATTTTGCTAGTAAATCATCCACATAATCTTCCATTATAGTATGCATCATGTCATGGAAGATGGTGGTCATTGCTCTTTGATAGGTTGCTCCTGCATTCTTTAGACCAAAAGGCATTACATTCCAGCAGTATGTGCCCCATGGACATGTGAAGGCTGTCTTATGTTGGTCCTCTGGTGCGATCTTTATTTGATTGTATCCTGAAAAGCCATCCATGAGTGAAAGCATGGCATGTCCTGCTGTCAAATCTACTATGATGTCGATATTTGGTAGAGGGAAGTCATCCTTAGGACATGCCTTATTCAGATCTCTGAAGTCTGTACAAATGCGGATGCCCCCTTTTGGTTTGCCAACTGGCACAATATTGGAGATCCATTCTGCATAATCAATTGGTCTAATGAAACCAACATCCAGGAGTTTCTTGAGTTCTGTTTTGACTAGCACGGCAATCTGAGGATGCATCTTACGAAGCTTCTGCTTGACAGGTTTGGCTCCTTTTGCTACTGTGAGATGATGCATGACTAAATCAGGATCAAGCCCAGGCATGTCTGCATATGACCATGCAAAGTTGATCTGACGCTGTTGGAAGAACTCTATAAATTGAGGTTGTTCCTCTGGAGTGAGAAGAGATGCCAGATGTATGATATGAGGGTTTTCAGGAGTCCCCACATTGTATTCTTTAGTCTCCTCAATGAGGATCGTTGATCGTTCCTGTTGTGTATTAGCAGGGAGAATGTCAAACCCTTCATCCTCAGGCGCCTCAGAGAGGTTTTCACCGTTGGATACGCTCTTTCTTTTTACTTTTGTTGGATCAAACAGTGCCACAGTGTGGTTTTCACTAGAAGATCCATGCTTTATTGTTATATTTTTGCAGCTGAAGGGTTTGGCATCCACCCCAAAGTATGCTGCGCTATTAAGTTCAATGGTGAATCCAGCTTTGTGATCCCCGCTTGGTAGATTATCCCTTAATTCCAAAAAGTCAATGATAGCCTCATCGTTCTGGAAGAGGTCAAGACATGGGGGATTTGGTTGGTTCCATTCAATGAGTTCAGGGTGGATAATGGGCATTACTTCATCGATTAAGTTAAGTGCGGGAGATGTATCAGTGAGGGTTAAGACGGTGTGGTGAAGGTCGTTGATGGTACTCTCCCTGTCAGAATCAGGCGTAGGATGAGACGTAGGGTCTGTGGAAGATGTTTCCAGCTCAGGTACCCAAGTGGTCTTTATCTGTGCTTCTCCGTAAACAGGGATGTCTTTGCGGGGTGGAGGTGGTGATGTGTCTTCCTCATCTGAAGTGTTAAGTTGCACTGAATCGAATTCCCACTCATGTGAGTCGGTCTCTGAATCACTCTCCAGCATCCGATTGCTATACCATAATGGGATGTCTTTGGAGTTAAACACGGCAGGTGTGATTGGTTTATGTATCCTTGTAGTGATCGGTGCTGCAGGAATTGTGATGGGGTTTAATGGATTTGTCACTGGAAGTATCGGTAATGGTGACTCAGTGGCTTCTGCTGGAATTACTGGTGCCATAGATGTTGCTGCGGGTTCCAATATAGTTGCTGCTACAAATGGTGTTGCTGATAGGATTACTGGTTCGTTTGATGGGATGAGTGACATTGGTGATGGTGGAGTTGTGAGCCTTGAGGGGGCAGTGGGGATAGTGCTTGATGGTGCTTTGATTATGAAAGGTATCCTCTTTGCAGTAGGTGGGCAAAATGGTTTGCTGGGTTTTCCTTTGAATCTGAGTTTAGGAAGGATCTCTTTTTCAAAGCCAATGCCTGTATTACCTTTGGGCTTGAATTCTGGTAGTAGAGGTTCGTGTCGTCCTTGTTTGCAGTATCCCAAAGCACTCTGACCATCATATCCCATTCTTTGCATAATGAGGAGGCCTTTGCCATATTGTTCCGTAGGAAGTGTAACTTGCGGTTTGTCAGTGGTGATGGGATCTTTATAGATCCAGTCCGCTAGGTCCTCATCTTGTGTTTCTTCCTCTTGACTCTTTCCAAGGATGAAAGGCGTTAAGGCACATGCTGGCGTGATTAGTCGTTGCTGGAGTAACTGCTGTGGTTTACCATGTGTTCTAGGAGAAGTGGGCATTTGTCCCACACAAAAGAGTTGACTTAAGTTATATTCCCCGGGACCTTCCTCTGCGACTTTCATCTTAAGATTTTCTTGCTTGGGTATAGGGGTGTTCGAACTGGCAAGAGAGGTGGGATTTACATATGATGTGGAGGAAATGGCTTCCCTATTATTAGGAACAGTAATCTCTGGTTGATGGCTGATATTATGGCAAAATGCAAAGGGATTTGCATCACCCAGGATTGTGATCTCTGCACCATTATGTGGGAACTTGATACATTGATGGTAGGTAGATGGAACGGCTTGCATGGCATGTATCCAAGGTCTTCCTAATAATAGATTATATGGCAGAGGAAGGTCCAGAACCTGACAAATTATGTGTTTTACCACAGGGCCCACTCGGATTGGTAGCACCACCGCTCCTTTGGATGAACGCTCTGCATCATCATAGGCCTTGATGGTGATCTTCTTGCGAGGATCCACTGATTCTATTGCATATCCCAATGCTGTGACCAACTGTAGTGTACAAATGTTTAGGCCTGCTCCATTATCTATCAAGACTCGCTTGATCCTGTGTTGGTTGACAAAGCCTTCAATGTGGAGTGAGGCGTTATGAGGTTGCTGGAACGAAGAGTTGTCACTTTCGGAAAAAGTGAGACAAGGTGATGACTTTAGATTTCCAACCATGGCTTGAAATTGGTCTGTGTTCAGGTTTGCAGGGACTGACGCCTCTTGGAGTGCTTGATCCAAGATTGTTTTATGAGATGGCGATAGGCGTAATAGTTCTAAAATGGATATGAGCGAAGGCGTTTTGTCTAATTGTTCCACAAGATTGTACTGCTTTGGATTGGAGGTGGTGCCTTGTGGAGCTGCCTTGATGGTGACCTTGCCACGACGTGTAACAACATTGCAATTTGAGGTGGGATTTTTGAAGGTTATGGTTGCAATTTGTTCACTGGCATCATACAGGTGATTTACAGTGTAGTTATACGCAGCCTGCGTATAATCAGTGGTATCAGTGCCTCGCCGGGAAGTGGAAGGACCCCTTTGATCTTGTGATGGAAGTGGATTCTTAAACATTAAATGATCATTATTTGTCATTTTTGGATCATGTCCTTCAATCTCAATTTCTCCTCGATCAATAAGATCTTGAATGAGATCTTTCAATCGATGACAATTACTTGTCTTGTGTCCTCGTCCTTGATGGAACTCACAATGTTCAGTATCTCTCCACCATGCTGGTTTGACCTGAGGCTCATAGTTGGATAGCTTAGGTAGAGTGATCAAATTCTGAGAAAGGAGTTGTCGCAACACTGTTTCAATGGGTTCCCCTAAGGGAGTGTATGTACGTTTTTGTTTTTGTGGACGAGGTCTTGGTTCATCCTGAGATGTGATGCGACCTTGATTAGGAGGAACATTTGTGTTATTTTGAGGTGGAGGATTTTGTCCTGCAAACCGAACCACAGGTTGTGCATTTTGGATAGTTCGAGCATCCACAACCCCATCGTTGACGATATTCTTATTCTTGTTCCAGAAGTTTGGTTTATCACTATTGAAGCGCGGGCGAGGACCATCTTTGGGTTCATTAAAGATTTTGATGAGTCCTTTTTTGATGAGTGCCCTTTCACATTTTATACCTTTGGTGATCATATCGTTAAAAGAATCTGTGTCTTTGACATCCAGGTGAAATTCCATTTCTTCGTTTAAGTTGGAAATGAAAATTTCCACTAGTTCTCGTTCAGGTAACTGAAGAGAACGTCTGCTAGACATTTGGCGCCATCGTTGCAGGAATACTGAGAATAATTCACCTGGTTTTTGTTTGGTGTTGCATAGATCAGCCATGGTGATGTCGCGTTCAATATTATAAGAGTAATGAGATAGGAACTTCTGGATGAGTTCCTCAAATGTTCTAATGCCACCTGGAAGTCGGGAAAACCATGATGTGGTTGTTCCTCCCAAGCTTTGGGGAAAAAGGCGCATTAGATATGTGTCCTCATAAGCCACTTCAAGACAAGCGGAATGAAATTCTCGGACATGATCATGGGGATCTCCCTTTCCTCTATATTTTTCAAATTTGGGTGTTTCAAACCCGCGTGGAAAGGGTGGCATATAAAGATTCCTATCAAACGGATAGGGACAGATGTCGTTAAGTGAGAATTGATTGGTCTTAACACCACTATGAAGTTGTTGGGCGAGATTCTCGACTTGTTGCCGCAACATCTCCATTTCATTTGGAGGAGGAGGTGGTGGGTTACCTCGAGGAATGTTATATCTGATGTGATCTCTACCTCTTTCCTCCTCATGGCGACTTTGTCTTTCTGATGCTTGTCTTAATTGGGCAAGATCAAAGTTTGAGGGGAGTTTGGCTCCTTCTTGAGCAAGTCTTAAGAAGTGAGCATCCGCATTGCTCCTGAGAATTTCATCAAATAATCTGTTAAAGTGAGGGTTATGTTGGGCCCTCTCTATTGTTGCAGGAGTGGGAGTACTTGGGTTTTCGTCATTCACATTTCCTCCAAGTGCTTCTTGAAATTCATTGAGGTTGTCCTCTTCTTCTTCAATTTCTATTTCTCGCTGCCTTGATCGTGATCGGGTTTGAGCCATTTTGTTTGCAAGTTTGTTTTGAAGTTGATTGAAGATGATGATGAGTGGTGATGAAATGAAAGATTGATTGGTTGGTGATTTGTGTTGTATGGGGATCTCTAGCACTTTAAGGTAGATGTAACCGAAATTCCTTCTTTGAATTGCTTGTTTGTTTTGATAAGATTTGATGTGATAAGGTGTAGAGAAATCTGAGATGTGTTACAGATTGGACTACCTAGCAATGAGAGGATTCACTCATGAACTAGTTTTAACCTGCGTAGATGTGTCTCTTAGGATGAGCTTATCCTAGATGTAGAAACAATCTAAAAAGTGATGTGATGTGTTTGATTTCAAGCAATATCTAAAAGAGAACTTGGGACAAGAACCTCTTAATGTTTTGAGAGTTGGGACGGATTGATGATGAAGTGATGATGTATGAATGAGATGATGGATGTTTTGTTTTCAACTTCAATAAAAACTTTGTGTTACAAATGGAACAAACTCTACTTCTTCCCTTTCAGGAGTTGGTGGCATTTCTCGAGCTGTGTTGTAGGTGATACAGACGTTTTGGGAAGAAGTTGGGATTAATCTTTCCTCCTTGATTTTTGTGATAACTCAGAGCCCTATATTGCATAAAAGCTCTGCGGTTCAATGATTCTGAATCAAACTCGTTTGTTTTTTTCTTGAAGGTATAGACGCATGCGATGTAGAAAGACTCTATGTGAGACAAAGATTTGTCTATTGAGATAGAAGAATTTCCTCCTTTTGATCAAAACCTTTGAGCTTAGTGGTCTCCTTTTCAAGGTGATATTCTGATGACACTTCTTCTTTCGCAAGATGTGAAGAATGGTCATAAATTTTTGATTCTTTGTTTGTTTGTACCTTGTTTTTGATGTTTTTGGTTGTGTTGACAGATGTTGGATGAATACTTTGTTTTTGGGATTGATTTTCTGATTTTTCTTTGATAAGAAAACAAAGCAAGCACACAAACACAAGAATGTTGCCTCAAAAGGCACAAATGAGTATGGGTCTAGATCAACCCAATCCTTGGACTTGTTTTTGACCCTTCCTTTAGATTTATTTTAAGGTGTAATTCCAAAGCCTGAAGTCGGCTCAATTTGCACTAGGTCTGTAAAACGAACACACTTCAAACACTCTTTATCCCTAAGGTCAAATGGCCAGTTGTGATAAATTTAGCCCACATCTTGATATTTCTTCGACTTTGGTACTACATACCTTATCAATCCCGCCGTGGCAGGTAAGGATGTGATATACTAAGTCTTGCACGAGCATAACAAATAGATGATCCCTATGATGGGGGAGTCACCACTTTTATCAAGCCACAAGTGACCTTTCAAAAAGCTATGTTTCTACTCAAGGAAATATGTATGGTGAGTATCTTGGGAGCAAAACCATCTATGCTCTTGCACTAAATTATACCTCAAATATCCTCAATCAATAGAACGGGTGGGCTACTACTTAAAGGTGTTTAGTCATGTTCGATGTTTTTGGACATAAGTTCATTCTGCAGTGACTCACTTAAGAGCCTTGTAACTGGTGGTGGGGCCCATTTGTCCTTTCGGCCAGTTACACTGTAGGAACAGCTATACCCAAGGCTACAGCTTTCGCTCACACCTGATTTCTATAGCGGCTCGAAGGATTTACCGCTCAAGGTCGTTCCCAAGAGTGATGTGTCTCTTGGCAGGCCTCTCTTAAAAAGATAAAATTTTGAGTGTTACTAACACTTTTCTCTTGCACCTAGGACCACGAAAGCCAAGGGAGAGGATAGTGTGTGTTAGAAGTAGGACCACTCGACCAACTCTTTGCACAAGTGTGCCAAGCACGAAAAACACTTGTTCTTTTTAATCTGTCATTGCAATGTGATCTAACTATTTGGAGATGTTGCTCCAACAATCATGGTGTTCTTTTTAATTTTCAAAGGCAATTGTTTGAGTAAACTAGAATTTGAAATCCTGGTCAACTTAATGAAAAACACGTTTGCATGAAGTAAAATTGCTTTGAAAATGAGACAAGTTGATTGTGAATTTTATTTGCACCAAAAATGGAAGTGTGGATTGTGAGTTTTATCTTGATGCAAGAAATAAAATTTGCCTTGTTGATTTTAAGCACCAAAACAAAGTTTGTTTCCTAACTTGCAAAAAAAATAAAGTTGTTTTTGTATAAGTTTGTGGTTCTTTTTACCTTTGAACAATGAAATTCTTTTTAATAGCCCCAAACAAATGTGTGATTCTTTTTCAAAAGCCCAAATTTGAAATGTGAAGTTAATTTTAAACCGAAATAAAAAGTAAATTCATTTTTAAAACCAACTTCAAAAACAAGTTAGTAAAAAATATAAATCTACTCTTTAATCTAATTTAAATCTGCACAAAAGAGAAAAATAGTTAGTAAAATCCGCCTATTTGGTGGGCTTCTACAAGCCTAAATTTTTTTTTTTTTTTTTGGTTTTTTATTTATTTTTGGTTACAAAGTGATTTGTACAACGTTTTGTTACAATAGCGCTAGTCTGCGTTTGAACAGAGGCACTATTTAACACAAACGTATTAAAAGAAAGGGAAAGACAGAGAAGGGAAAAGCACTGAAATAGGGGGAATAGCGCCAAAATAATGCCAAACGCACCAAAACAGTGTCAAAATCGCAACCTGTGTGACATTTTCAACATTCAAACATGTTATTGGTTAAAAAAAAAAAAAAAAAAAAAATTGATCTTTTTGGTGTTTGGATTCACGTCGGGTTCACCAAATGATGCTCTGCAAAAAGGATTAGAAAATCTGTTTGATGGCAACACACACAAGAGCACAAGAAACAAACGTTAGTGTTAGCAACAAAAGATTATCCTAAACAGGCATATCAAGAGAGATATTAAGCATGAAATAGAAAGCATATAAACATAAAATGAAATAGCTAATCAAGATGCTCATAGTTGCTCCTCCCTTGTTCCTCTCCTCTCCAAGTCCCAAATGAGTGTAGCTCTCAGCAGCTTTTTGCACTATGGATGCTTATGGAGGATTGAGATTTAATACTAAGCTTCAAATATGAAATGAAAAGCTAAATACTATGCTAGAGTAGATAGTGATGCTATGAAAAAGCTCTATGCTAATGCCAGTATAACAACAATACTCTAAAATGCTTCTCTTTGCTTGAGGAGAAGGGTTCTATTTATAGAAGAAATGGGGAAATGAAGGGTTAAGATTGAGCAATCTTAACAAGGGTTAGGATTGAAAGTTGGGGATCCATGTGCACAATTGGCACCAATAAAATGGTGACAAGTGTCAACATAGGATTGGGTTGAGAGAAGAGGTTGGAGGCATTAAAGGCCTGAGAAGACCTCATGGTTATCTAGAAGGTAAGGGTCAAGTCTAAATTAAGATTACCCATTGGATTAAGAGTTAATCCAAGGATAAACCTTTGTGCAAATGATTAAGAGATAATCATGGTCAAAGCATTAAAGGCTTGATGAGACCTTTGGGTTGGGTAGAGGTTGAGTCAAAACAAATGTTTTAACCATGTGGGAGGGTTGAATTAACCATTAATGGTTATTGGAGACTTTGGGGATTAAGTGGTTGAAGGTTGAAAGCTTTCAAAGGTTATCCAAGACTTTGAGGGTTAATTTGTTGAACACACAAAGCATTAATTGCTTTTCAAAGACTTTGGAGTCTTTGAGAAGTGACTCCAATTTGCTTAGGAATGTGACAATATTTAGGGGATGGATTAGGCTAATTAGGAAGGGTTTAGAAGAATCTAGAAGGGGTTTAGGCATACAAGTGGATTTTGTAGGAAAATGCAAGTGGGAGAAATTTTGGTATTTTCAATTAAAATAAAATCATTTATTTCAATTAAATGGTGTAAGTTGAATTTGGATAAATATTTAAATAAATATTAATTTATTTAAATGAGAAAAAGAAGATAAAGCATTTAAAATGCTTGAAGACTTTGAGGGAAACCATTAAAGGCTTGAAGACTTTAAGGAAAACCATTAAAGTCTTTAAGAAGACTATAGAAGGAAGCCATCAAGTTTGAAGACTTTAAAGCCATCAAGTTTGAATACTTTAAGGGAAACCATTAAAGGTTTCAAGTGGGTGAGGATAAATAGGATTTTAAATAAATAATTTATTTAAAATAGTTGTGCAACTTGCTTTTGTAGGAAAATACAAGTGGGTGGAGGATAAAGGTGATTTAAATAAATTATTTATTTATTTAAATGTGAGAGGTGGGATTTTGGGGGATTTAAATAAATATTAATTTATTTAAATGTGAGAGAAGATTTAATTAAACAAATATGATTTATTTATTTAATTAATGGTATGAATTTGGTTAAGTGAATTAAATCAAATAAATTGAATAATTTATTTAATTAATAGGAGAATAGGGTTAAGATGAATTAATTAAATATTAATTTAATTAATTATTAATTGATGGTTAAATAATCAAATAAATACTAAGTATTCATTTAATTAAGTGGACAGATTTATGTGACTACAGATAAGTAAATGGTTGGCATTTATCTGCTAGCTGAGCAACAAATCTTTTGATTGCCTGTAGTCTGCCTTGGAGTGATCTTAGTTGATTGATATTCTGGGGAGATGCCATTTCCATGATTGCTTTGACCTTAGCTGGATCTACTTTGACACCTCTAGCTGAAACAATGTATCCCAATAGCTTTCCTGAAGTGACACCAAAGGCACATTTCTTGGGATTGAGCCGTAGCTTATACTGTTCTAACCTGTTAAAGATCTTTTCCAGTATTCCTATATGGTCTTCTTTTTTGTATGATTTGGCCAATATGTCATCCACATAATATTCCATGAATGTATGCATCATGTCATGGAATATCGTTGCCATTGCTCTTTGATATGCAACACCTACGTTCTTTAATCCAAAAGGCATGACGTTCCAGCAGAAAGTACCCCATGGACATGTGAAAGCTGCATTTTCTTGATGTTTAGGTGCTATTTTAATCTGATTATATCCAAAGAAACCATCCATTAGAGAAAAAATGGAGTGTCCAACAGTTAAATCCACAATGATGTCAATGTTAGGTAAAAGAAAGTCATCATTTGGACATGCATTATTAAGATCTCCGAAGTCTGTGCATATTCTGATACTTTTATCTGGTTTGGAAACAAGAACGATGTTTAATACCCATTGAGGATATGCTATAGGTCTGATGAATCCTACATCGAGTAATTTCTTTAATTATGCTTTGACCAAAAGAGCAATATGAGGATGCATCTTTCTTAATTTATGTTTAACTGGTTTGGCTCCTAGAATCACATTTAGATGCATAATAAGCTTTGGATCCAACCCTGGCATGTCTCCATATGACCAGGTGAAAGTAACTTGCCGTCGTTTGAAGAATTCCATATATTCTTGCATTTCTTGTTTGGATAGAGGTCATTGGATGTAGAATCTTTGGTTGCTCTGTTGTGCCAATGTTAACTGCCTCTGTTGGTTCGATCAAAATGGATGACCTTTCTTGATAGTGCACAGGTAAAGTGTCAAATCTCCCATCTTGTGGTGCCTCGAGGAGGTTTTCACCATTAGATGCATCCTTTTTTTTTTACTTTTTCCCGATCTAATGTTGCCAAGAAATGGTTTTCAACATTAGACATGATATTGTTTTCTTTATTTTAACTTTTGCGATTGGGAGATTTGGCATCCACTTGACTGGAAGATGCATTGTTAAAATTCTCGGGGAAAGTTGTTGTAGGTTCAATTGCATTAAGATATACAGATATGAAATGGTCATTAGGAAAGGTATCAATGGCAGTATGTCTTTCATTTTCCCAATCAATAAGTTTAGCGTGGATTAGAGGTAACGGGTCATCAGGTTGAGATGTTTTGAGGGTATTTAGGGTCATGATAGAGATGTCAAAGTTTTCGATATGTATGTCAATGTCTAGAATGGTACTCTCATCAGAATGACCTCGCACAAGGAGCTCCTAATCACCCCCAATTAAGTCCAAGTCAACCAAATGTGATTCTAATTCAAGTGGGCTAGTTCCTAACATTTTCCCTGCATACGTGTGAACTACATCGACTTCTACATTTTCTTCAAAGCAATTTTCTTTAGCTGATTCTTTAGAGTGATAGGAATCCCATTCCCATTCATTAGAATCTGTCTCACTTGCAGCTTGCAATGTACAGATTTGTTCATATAGTGTTTTATTTGTTTCTTCTATTTTTCTTGCTATATCTTTTCTTCTTTCATATTCAGCTTCTTCTGGATCGAGATTGAGTTATGTCAACCTTGCTATGAGCTCTCCTTGATTAGTACTAGGTTCGTGCTTGTTTTGATTGAGAGTTAATGCTGCTTGGGAGGTGCTTTTAGTTTGTTTTTCTTATTGATTTGAAGCTTGCTTCTTTTGCCATTTCATGTTTGCTTGTGCTTGTTGCTTGGTAGATGCTTCTTCCCTTTCAATTGCAAGTTGTTCTTGTCTATTTTCATATTCCTCTTGTTGTTGGCTCGAAGATGTGTCTTTTGGTAGAGTAACTTGTCCATACCCTAAGTCTGCTGAGTATGAGGTTGGATAGGTTCTGAGATACCTTCTTTTCTTTTTCCTATAGGACCTATTCTAGTGTATCCCTTTTTTTTAAGGATGTTAAATCCTTTTCCATATTTTTCTGTAGGTATTTTGACATTGTTGATCTTTTGTTGGAATTCTTCATCCTTGTATAGACACTGTAGTACATCTTTGTCTTCTTTTTCCTCTGATAAGGTCCCAACACTAACAAATGATCCATCAAATATTGAAAGATTTTTCACAATTGGTTGTTGTTTAGAGTTTGAGGGTTTTCCATAGGACTTAGGAGAAAGTGGTAGTTGTGATATTGAATAATCTCCGTTCCCTCGATCTCTTAGCTGCATTTGTTTTTCCATACTTGACAAAATTGAGGCAAATGATTTTTCTTTGGTTTGTGTGTTTGAAGATGATGCCTCCCTATTATGAGGAACAATGACCTCTTGAGTTGGTTTTAGATTACTAGAGTATTGAAATGGATTTGAATCTGCTGAGATCGTGATTTCCTGCCCACTGTAGGGAAATTTTAGGCATTGATGATATGTTGATGGAACAACTTGTATGTCATGTGTATACACATAAAAATGGCTATGAGTGATTAAATAAATATTTTATATTTACTTAATAATTATTCTTCTATTAAATAGTTAATTTGAAAAGATTAATTTATTTAATTCATTTCATGTCTTTCTATTAATTAATTTAATTAAAATATTTAATTAATTAATTAATTTATCCTATTCCTCTAATTAATTAAATATCTAAATATTTAATTATTTACCCCAATCATTTGAATATCTAATATTTAATGATTATTCTTCTATGCTATAGTCTCAACTATTAAATAATTTCTAAATTATTTAAATCCCTTTTTCCAACTCACCTTCCATCTCCACTTCATATTTCCTTTTCCAACTCATCAACATGTGGCTAAAGATATTAATATTTCTTAAATATTAATTCATCATTTATCTCCAACCTCCAAATTTAATGAGATATTGTTTATGTATACATATTTCTTAAATTTTATTATATATTCCTTCAACATCCCTACATCTTAGGAAAGACTTGAGTCCACTTGTCCTCTCATGCCTAAATCTTCTCCAACCATCCCTAGATTCCCTCAGTCAGCAACCCAGTCAAGGTGAGATGAGTGACACTTGTATTCTCCTTCCCCCTTTCTCTCAACCTTCACCTTTGCTCACAATCATCCAAATATGTAGATTTGATCATGACCGTTGATCCAGGCCACATCATCTTATCCTCTCAAAGGCTATAAAATCAGGAGTTTGAGTTGAGAAAGAGTTAGTCTTGAAGTTAGTCTTCAAGTGAGTTTTCAAGTTAATCATTTGTGAAAACTTATGGATTCGTAAGTTTTAATCTTGAAGCAAATAGCAAATAGCAATTATCATTTTAGCATAATCATTTATTATTGCATATCAAGTTAACTATCAATTATTAATCCATTCTTCATATGCCATCTTGGAAGCTATCAGTGCTTGTTTGAGAGCTCACTATCTGCAACCAAGAACAGTGGAGTTAGGATACAATGAGACTTAAATCATGAAGGTAAAAATAGTGTTTTTATTTTAATATCAATTTCATGTAGTTTCATTGGTTGAGTTTGGATTTTCTGTAGTATTTCCTTTGTATTTTGTGAAACTAACACATTGTAGGTAGTATTTTGAAGATGAAATTCAAGTCGGCACATTTTGACATCCACCGTGGGGCTCAGAGCCTTGCATATTCTTTCTAATATCCTGTCTAATTCTCGCAAAAGTAAATTTAACGCATTTGTAATACAGATTCACGTTTGTGTGAGTTCTGACAACATCTTTATTCGATAGGTTAGTGATTTTTTCATTTAGGTTAGCGCATTTGTCATTTAGGTTAGCGCTTTTGTTTGTGAATCAACACATTTAATCTTCAGAACATCACTTTCATCCTTCAGGTTAATGCATTTGTCAGTTTGGTTAACGCTTTTGTCAGTAAATTCTCGCTTCTTAGTCCCCAGAGTAGCGCTTTTGTATTTCAGGTTAGCACTTTTTCCCTTTAGGTTAGCGCTTTAGAGGTGAAAGACAACACATTTGTTAGGATGGCACTTTATTTGCAACTGACAAAATTTTCTTGCAGGTCCGAATATCCAAGAACTGAAATTTTCAAACTACTGACATGTCTATGTGTAGGATTCTTTTAAGCAAATTTCATGCATTTCCTCACCTATTTAATTAAGATCTCTATTTTGGAAAGTAACACATCATGTCTGGCTCATTTAGTTTAACTAAGGGGATAAATTGATAGCATGCAACTTGCATTTTGAGTGTCTTCTTTAAAGTAGTTGCATATAGATCTTAGAAGGCTAAAATAACTTGTGTTTTCCATGCTTGATGAAGTAGTAGGTAAGTATGCTCTCACCCTCATATGGTGATCAGAAAACTAGACCTACTTTTATTTTATGTATAACCTTTAGAGGGCCTACCTTCCCGAGTTGCCTTGAGGGGGCCAGTGAGAAGGGAATGGCCCAAAGTGGAAACAGGCTAATACTGAGTCCTTCCAATCCACTCTAAATAAATCGCGATTGTGACAAAAGTCACAAGAAACATGTGTTGATAAGTTCATACCGACAATATGTTTCCCCATAAACCCTATGGAGTGTAACCTCTATAGGCTGGGAATGTTCTGTATTTACAAAGTTGAAAGTGCCGCATGTATGGCCACATGACCGGAAGCCTTTACTAAAAACCACTTGTACTAGTTGCCAAAATCCTTCTAATTGTTGGCGCAGGAGGTCGGACCTCTGAAGCAGCCCACACACATACGGTTCTTAGTAGATATATAAAGTTTTCCATGGGGAGTTTTGATGGAAACTGGTGCTTGGCTGCCCCAGAGAAGTGAGTGCTGAGGGTGGAGCTAGTGGGGTCAAAAGTCTAAATATCTGCTTTGAATAGCGTAGCCTCGGGGGAAACCCTATATAAGATTCAACAATTATTGTCTCAGCCTACCATAGGATTTATACTTGATTATGCATTTTGTTTATCAAAAAATTGTGTCTTCTATGTCTATGACATGTTCAAAATGGTTAAAAATTGAAGAAAATCATCATCTAAAAGTGAGCAAAAATCCAACAACTTGCTGAAAGATTTGAAAAGAATCCTTGAAACGTAGTCAGAATAGCGCTTTCAAGCAACAAAATAGCTCTTTTATCCCATGAGTTAAAACTCTTTACCACAATAGTTAACACAAAGGCTTTTTCACATCTAAAACAAAGTATATCAAACCAAAATTTCAAGATCAGTATCTGTAGATCAGGAAATTGAAAATCATCAAAACAATAGCAATTAGGACAACCACAAAACCTAAAGCTGCTATGAAAGCAATCCCAATCCAATCAATGAAGACATAAAGACAAGATATTCAAATCAAATGAAATCAAAGCAAACCGACGCAGATATCTCCTTCATGTGGCTCCATTGTTCTTCTTTCACCTTCAAATTTGATGTGGATCTCACTTACAAGTGCAAAATGCAAGTGGAAAGCAAGTTGTTGATGAAATTCACAGTATAAGGTTACTCAAAAATGTGATTGATCTCCTGTCATTGAAGAAAATCATCCAATTTATAGACAAATTGGAGAGAGGACAAGATTAGCATGAAGAGATTTGAAAGGAAATTCAAATCAAGAATGACAAATTATGACAAATTATGACAAGATTGAAATGCCATTCCCATGACAAAAGGGAAGAGAGAAAATAGCCTCCATGATTGCAACAAATGGAAGCATAAACATAGGAGAAAATGAGGGAATGAAATTAGGGGAAATATTAGAAAAATTAAAGAAAATAGGAGAAATAGAAATTAGGAATTAGGAGAAACTAGCAAATTAGAAAATTGAGAAAAAAGATGAAATAGAAATTAGGTGAATTAATTAATAGGTTTTCATCCATTAATTAATTCATGAAAGAGACCTAGGACTAAATAAATAGATTTATTTAACCCACAAAGAAGAAGAAAAGGATTAAATGAACAAATCATAAAACCCTAGAAATAAGAGGACAAGGAATTAGGTCAAGACAACAAGAAATTAATGTAGGTTCGACCATGATTCTGATTGACAAAGGACCAATGTTGATAAATGATTGAGATTGGTTGACAAATTGACCAAGATTGACAAGGAGATCAAATTGATAGGTGCAAATTGATGAGGAACAATGACTAATCGATCCAAATTGACATGATTGAAAAGGAAAAGGATCGATGACGAATCGATCGCAAAATGATGAGATTGACAAGGACAAGGATCGATGACGAATCGATCGCAAAATGATGAGATTGATAAGGACAAGGATCGATGACGAATTGATCGCAAAATGATGAGATTGACAAGGACAAGGATTGATGATGAATCAATCACAAAATGATGAGATTGACAAGTTGATAATTGCAAACGATTACTAACAAGCTAAAGATGATTGAAAGATTGACAAGAGGACAAAAACCCTAATTCTATCATTGATTAGGATTGACGATGTCCAAAAATGATGATAAATGAGCACGCACCATGATGCGACAGGATAAGATCGACCAAAATCATGATTGAAGATTGCTATCGACAAGACCTAATTCAAAAGCGAGAAAAATGAGGAATGCAGAAGAAGGACTTGATGCTTGCAAATGAGAAAGACCAAGTGCGCAACATAGAAGAAATGTTAATGCGATGCAAGAACCCTAAAATAAGGCAATGCGCCAATGTTAAAGTATGACTCCACAAGTGTTGACCATTTTTAGACGTCTACAGTATGAAAACACTTCATGAGTAGATTTGTCTTTAAACTATCACACATTTTCAAACTAGTTCAATAACTGGGTCACTAATCCAACAGGCTATTTCTGAAAAGTTTCCATAAGCATAAACATTCAACAAGCTATTGATTCAAGTGCAAAAATCAACATCATTGTCAAGTTTCTCATCATGATATATCAAACCCTCTATCATGAAGCTTGATCAATTCATCTTGTGCTCATTATCTTGGATATATCTTTCAAATTTTGAACCTAGGTCATATCAAAATCAGAATTGCACCAACATTGGAATCAAACAAACTTGGAAACTATCATATGCTTATATTACTTTTGAGTATCGCCTTAAGAAAAGAAAACCCAGTTATAAAGCTACTCAGAAAAGAATAAGATACTTGTATATCAATCGCAAGATCTTATTAAAACATAGGACATTCCTACACCATTTTCGTCACTATTTACGTGGCTGTGAGACAGAACTTGATGGAGAAATTTTGCAATGACATTTTTTTCAATAAAGAGACGCTTTATCACAATGAACAAACAATAGTGGTAAAATCAACAAAGCATATCTTCCTAAACCAATAATCACCTATTGAGTTGTCTTTTGGAAACTTCAAAATTTTTGAAACAATCACATGCCAGTTTGGAATAGAGCTCAACATGAACAACTTAGAAAACAACAAAAACAAATGGAGGAAGAAGATAATCCAATGTTCCAAACTTTTGGGTATACGATTGTTGACGAAGAAGCAGTCAATAACACCATTAGAGACCTTGAGAAAGATTTCAAATTTGATAGACTAATGGAAAAATTATTGGCAAAGCAAAAAGAGAAATATCTTTTGATGTTGAAAAAATCAGGAGCTAAATTGCCACAAGACTTTTACATAGAAATCTTGAAACAAGATGCGGAGGCAAGTAACACCCAGAACATAGATGATCCAAATAATGACGATGTAAACAAATAAAGTCGTGAAGAGACAAGAAAAGAATGTGATGATACAAGAAGAGAGCATAGTGATAAAATAACTTACAAAAAAATAAGGAGAAACTGTATGGATAATCCGTTGTTAAATCTCACTCAACAAATGAAAAGTCTACAACAATAGATACAAGATATGTAAAATGGAACAAGCTCCAAGAAGTATTCATTGGAAGATATCTGCTCGTATTCTTTTGATAAAAAATTGAATATGATACCATTTTCACAACATTGTGAGATCCCTAAATATGACAAATACGATGGAAAATATGATCCTCAGGATCATATTAGGGAGTTTTGTACTATGAGTATGGAATTTGCACACGATGAAACTTACTTGATGTGTCTTTTCCCTAGGAGTTTAAATGGAAAATCAATGGAATGGTTTTAAAGATTACCATCTGGAACCAAATCTTTTGAAGAACTTGTGAATATATTTATTTCACAATACTCCTACAATGTAAGGAATGAGATAACAATGCTGGATTTATGCAATGTTAAACAAAAGAATGGTGAATCTTTTATGATCTTCTTGCAATGATGGAAACAAATGTTTAATAGGTATCCAAGAAATGTACCTAATCAAGAAAAGATGGACACATTCATTTATAATCTTATCAGTGAAAGGAGTTATCGACTAAAAATGCAATGTCCTCCCTCTTTCGCCAAGATGATTGAGAATGGTCTAAAAATAGAAGATGCGATGGTAAAGAAAGGAGAGCTAAAACTTTACAATAATTCTTACAACAATAACAACAATGACAACAATTTTCCATGATATTATGCATACATTTATGGAAGATCATGTAGATGATATAGTTGCAAAATATCATACAAGACAAGAACATTTGAACATCTTAAGCACGATCTTTGATAGGCTGGAAATATATCAATTGAGATTAAATCCAAAGAAATGTGCATTTGGAGTAACCTTTGGAAAACTTCTTGGGTACATTATATCAGCTCGTGGAATTGAAGTAGATCTTGAAAAGGTCAAAGCCATCATGGAAATGGAGTCACCTAGGAACATAAGTCAATTGCGATCTTTACAAGGAATATTGCAATCAATCAGAAGATTTGTCTCTCAATTAGCAGATAGATGTCATCCATTCACTCATCTTCTACATAATAATGTTCCATTCAAATGGGATAAAAAATGTGAAGAGGATTTTATGCAAATCAAAGAATATCTCATGAATCCTCTAGTACTGGTATCACCAATCAAAGGGAAACCAATCTCCTAGCACAACATGATGAAGATGGAAAATAAAGAGTAGTGTATTACATCAGTAGAACACTTGTCGGCTATGAATTGAATTATACATCGATAGAGAAGACATGTCTAGTAGTTGTATTTGCAACTCAGAAGATGCGACATTATATGCTAACTCATTCTTTGAAACTAATAGCAAAGATAGATCCACTAAAGTATTTGTTGAACAAGTCAACTTTGACAGGCAGACTGGCCAAATGGGTTATGATACTGAGTGAATTTGATATAGAGTATGTTTATCAAAAAGCTATCAAAGGACAAGTCATTGCTAATCAATTAGCTGAACCACCTTTACAAAATGACACCATTGCACATGGAATTTCCTGGTGTAGACATTCTGACAGTAAGTACAAAATTTTGGGAATTTTACTTTGATGGTTCTTATACACAATATGGATTAGGCACAAGAATTTTGTTCATCACACCTCAGGGACACACAATTCCAAAATCATATAAACTACTGTCTCCATGCACAAAGAATACTGCAAAATATGAAGCATTGACTACTGGGCTCAAAATGGATATTGAATAAAATATCAAGGAATCACATGTCTATGGTGATTCATAGCTTATCATCAACCAAATAAATGATGATTATAAAACTAAGGATGACAAGCTCATGCCCTACAAACAACTGGTAGAAGAGTTTAAAGAACACTTTGAAGAAGTATCATTCACTCAAATCCCAAGAAATGAGAACAAAGCAGTAGATGCAATGGCTACAATAGAATCTCTCTTGCAGAATCAAGAGAATCAACAATGTTACAAATTCCTCATGAAAGATATCTTAACCCCTACCATTCAATCCCAACACACCTACACTAGTACATTCGGGTCAAAATTTTGATGGCCAATCATCGGAATTCTGACCATACTTCGTCACACTACTGACAAAAAAGGCCGTTGAAAACTTTGTGTCAAAAGTTCTGACTATCCTTGTGGTTGTCGCAATTCCGACATCACCTCCAACCTTTCTGACGACCACCATGGATGCTCATTTCGCGAAAGAATACCGTCGCCATCTCGGGCTGTCGTCGGAATTCTGGCTCCAAAGTATAAAATTCCGATAGAGGAGTGCCGTCGGATGCACAACATCCTTGTCGGGCATTTCATTAGTTGTCATCGGAATTCCGACGGTGAGAGATGATGTGGGTCAAACGGCTTTGCCGTCGGTGCATGAAAGCATTGAACGAGTTCTATTTTTTAAAATTGCATTAAACATTTTAATTTATTTGATTCAGTGTTATTTGCAAAAAATGATTATCAATGATGTTTCCTTTCTCCAAGAATTGTCTAGGACCTTTCCGTCAGATAATATGTAACATCGAATGACTAAATTTTTTCTTTACAATTGCTTATTTAATTTAATTATTATCTCAGTGTGAAATAAAATTTATATCTTTACGGAAGCAGAACATACAAGTTGAAGAGTCTCTTGCAAGCAAATTTCCTAAAAGAAAGCAAGCAAACATTATCTTGAATGATATGGAAACAAGCTCATCAGCTGCCTAGAAGAGAGCAATTGGAGAATGGTAGAGGAAAGTGTTTAAGGGTGATAAATAGATAGATAGTATGCAATACAAACAAACAATGTCTGGAGTGTCTGATGTGACATCTCTAATTTATGTCCGGAGGGTCTAACTAGTTTTGGAGTTCCTGTGAAACCTATTGGGCCATGCTTGGAGGAAATCAATGTGTTCATGCAAGGAGCACCTTTTTTCTATTATGAGAATGCTACTTTTGCATCGAGGGATATTTGGAAGTCAATATCCAAAAATTTCTATAGTGTGGAACAAGAGTTGGCGGACTCGAAGTATAATTGTTAGCTTTCAGAAGACCAAGAGGTTATGTACACAATATCCCAATAGAAGAGCGATTTCAAGAATTACCTCTCCCCCCCATGACTATTCAGGAAGCACTTCCTCAAACAGAGGACTATTGGCCTCCATGGGATCAAAGAAAAAAATTAAAGCATAGACTCTAGACGATGTGGTGGTGTCCTTCATGAAGAACTTTACACTATAATTGAAAATTCACGAGGGAAACTACAAGATAGTGAAGAGAAATACAATCTTGAAAAGTGGGAAGAATGGATCTTGGTTTGGGTGGGGCCAAGTCAGGTGGCTCCTCTAGAGGTTGACGGGATAGAAATCATATTAGGATTTGAAAAAGATCACACTCGTGGAACTTCGTGTGTGAGTGATCAATTGTGGTGTTTGGGTAATGCATTCCAAATAGATACAATTGCATTCCAAATGGGTAATGTCTTGATGGCATGCAACTGTATCTATTTGGAATGCATTACCCAAACACCACAATCTATCACTCGCACACGAAGTTCCACGAGTGTGATCTTTTTCAAATCCTAATACGATTTCTATCTCGTAAACCTCTAGAGGAGCGACCTGACTTGGCCCCACCCAAACCAAGATCCATTCTTCCCACTTTTCAAGATTGTATTTCTCTTCACTATCTTGCAGTTTCCCTCGTGAATTTTCAATTATAGTGTAGAGTTCTTCACGAAGGACACCACCACATCATCTAGAGTCTATGCTTTAATTTTTTTCTTTGATCCCATGGAGGCCAATAGTCCTCTGTTTGAGGAAGTGCTTCCTGAATAGTCATTGGGGGGGAGAGGTAATTCTTGAAATCACTCTTCTATTGGGAGATTGTGTACATAACCTCTTGGTCTTCTAAAAGCTGACAATTATACTTCGAGTCCACCAACTCTTGTTCCACACTATAGAAATTTTTGGATATTGACTTCCAAATATCCCTCGGTGCAAAAGTATCATTCTCATAATAGAAAAAAGGTGCTCCTTGCATGAACACATTGATTTCCTCCAAGCATGGCCCAATAGGTTTCACAGGAACTCCAAAACCAGTTAGACCATCCGGACATAAATTAGAGACGTCACATCAAACACTCCAAACATTGTTTGTTTGTATTGCATACTATCTATCTATTTATCACCCTTAAACACTTTCCTCTGCCATTCTCCAATTGCTCTCTTCTAGGTAGCTGATGAGCTTGTTTCCATGTCATTCAAGATAATGCCTGCTTGCTTTCTTTTAGGAAATTTTCTTGCACATGACTCTTCAACTTGTATGTTCTGCTTCCGTATAGATATAAATTTTAATTCATGCTCAGATAATAATTAAATAAAATAAGCATTTGTAATGAAAAGATTTAGTCATTCGATGTTACATATTATCTGATGGAAAGATCCTAGACAATTCTTGGAGAAAGGAAACATCATTGATAATCATTTTTTGCAAATAACACTGAATCAAATAAATTAAAAATGTTTCATGTAATTTTTAAAAGTAGAACTCGTTCAATGCTTTCATGCACCGACGATAAAGCCGTTTGACCCACACCATTATGCATAATAGAACAAATCAATATAATAGGCTATTATAAAGAATATATACAAAAATATGAAAGAACATTAAATTACCATTACAAACCCATAAACCATTAAATAGTGAAAATAGATATAAATTTGTAAATCTCTCCCTATAAACACCACAACCATAACCAAAACAAAAAAAATTCTTACCCGCAAAAACTTAGCTGGTGAGTTGCAAGTCTACAACATCTCTTAGATGATCAAACTATTTCTTAATTTTGTTCTTCTGGTTAGTCAATGGATTTAGTTGCATGTTCAAGTTTTCTATTTGAAGCCTTCTGTTTCCCTATATTTGAGACATAATAAAATTCTTGTGAGTAGGAAATTGATTCAGGAGTTACGTGTGAAAAATTTGGCAAAGTAAATGATGACAATCAAACTCAAATTTTATCTGTCTTGATTAAAGAATTTTATCTTGATGGCATTAAATTAAAGTTCTTTCTCTATTTTTTGGTGATTTCTGGAGCAGAGGTTGCTTTGCATCGACCTGGGATACATTTAACTTGTGTTGTATCTGTGGAAATATGTATCCTAGGATGATGCAATGCAACCTCTACTCCACCAATACCAGATAGAAGAGAAAGTACTTTAATTTAAAGCCATCACAATAAAATGCTTTCATGACATATATTAGGTATAAAAGGAAGCCTACCCTGTCATTTGAAGGGGTTTACCTATAATTCAAGTGATCTCTTAATTATAAAATCAATTCAATTCCAAGTGAACATGGAATCAAGCATTCATCAAGAATTGAAGGAGAAATCAAGTTAATAAAGATATTTAATAAAGATATCATCTTTTAAATTAAGAAATGGGCAGGAGATTAAGAATACAAACCTTCCATATTGCACACTTCAAGGTATATTAAAATCAGTTTAAAGTGTATTCATTTAGGGACCTTTCATAAAACATTCTCAACTTACATATCATACAAGGATCTGCTCCACCAATACCAGATAGAAGAGAAAGTACTTTAATTTAAAGCCATCGAGATAAAATGCTTTCAAGACATATAAAATCAAGTGATCTCTTAGTTATAAAATCAATTCAATTCCAAGTGAATAGGCAATCAAGCATTGAAGGAGAATTCAAGTTGGTGCAGGTGAATTTGGAAGACAAAAGGACTCAATGAAGCCATTAAAGACTTTTGAAGGTCTTAGGAGTGAAGAGCCAATCAATTATGATGTCTTAATGGGGCAGCCTTAAACAACACACACTAAGCTTTGACTGCTCAGGTGTGTTGTGGGCCCATTCCTTCCCTTGACGTCCCTTCCCGTCTATTTCCATTAAAAAGACAATCACCGTTAGCATTTGAATTCAAACAGTGTTCTCGTGTTTGATTGCATAGAACAAAGCAAATGGCATAAGAAACTCTCATCTATCTCGCAACTGTCATAGAATACCTCCCCAAGGAGATATTCTCATGTCCTTTCCTGCTTTATGCTGTCAATGAAATACATAAGCGTCCTCACAATGTAGTCAATGCAACAAATAGATTTCCATTTCGATCAGTTTTATTTGCCAACGTACTCTCTACCTGTGCCAAAATGGGAGCTTTGGAACAGAGTATGGGCTTCCATCAAAGCAGAAGGTAAGGGCAATTAATAGCAGATGCTTACGGTTGGAAATGCTCTGTTTGACATGTTTGGAAAATGTGGAAGTATAGATTGCAGGATATGCACAAGATGTGTTTGAAATGGATTTAGAAACTTCCAACCAAATGTGATTAGTGAGTATAGATGTTGTAGTGCAACTGCCCAGGTACACATGCATGCAAAATATGTAAGCTTAGACAAGGCACATGAACTATTTGACATAATGCCTCAAAGATCACCCAATATCCAATGACGGTTGGGAGAAAGAAAACATCAATTTTTTGATAATCTTAAATATTTCTTTATTCATCACTATAAATTTATTATGAATATAGTCTCAATATTGCATAAATTTATTCTATTATGAATGCAATATTTAGGGATGTAATCTTTATATATATTTTTTAATTAGGAAAAGGTCCTAATAGAATCCCCAACTAATTAATCTACAGAAAGATACCACTAAAGAAAGAAATTCAATCCTCACCACTATGGTCTTGAAGGATTTTAAGACACTTGGATTCCTATTTTGACCCGCTTTTCCTTGACCCTATGTTAAGATAGTAAACTAGTTTGAGAGAATCTATTGGGTGGGAAATTGTGTATGGTTGCAATTATTTTCATGCATGGAAAGTGATTTAAAGTTTGGACCAATAGAGGATAAGTATTTCTTAAACCTTCAAGGACATGTGTAGAGCACTGCATGGATGTTTCTCCATTATTGAACTCTTTGAATATGTAAGTAAATTATTTTTGGTTGATGACACAGTAAGTATGGTATTTGTCTTTTCGATATGTTGTGGATAATATTAATCAAATATGGAATTTTTTTGATGCTATATACACTATGTTTTGGATTGAATTTAGGTAAGCGAAGAGGTAATGGAAGAATAAAAGAGGTACACAAAGGAAGAAGAGTGAAATAGGTGGTTTGGGATGGAGGTTACAAGTATATATTATAATTCGTATGGATAATTTGTTATCTATAAAGAGGCAAATAAGCTATCACAACTTCAACATGAATGAATGCCTCATCTACAGAAGTAAAAGGTACCTCTAATGGTTTCAAAATTTGTCAAAATAGTTATGATATACCAAATAATCAAGTGGAATATCCTTTAGGTAACTAATATTATCTTCAAACTATTTATTTTGATTTTCATCATATCCTTTCCATGTGCATTTCCCTTGGTTTTAGTCCCATTTTTTCTTTATTTTATATGTATTCAAAACAAAATTTATAGATGCCTCTACTTGTCTCACCACTCATTAATTGTTTGGGATTTTCATTCCATTCACCAAGGTTGGCATCTATTCTAAGACTTTGTGTCATGACCAAGCTAAATTATTTGCCTCTAGTTTCTTTGCAATCTAGTCACCTAGTAGCATGTTAAATCTATTTCTTCCTAATTATTATTCTCTCCATCTTGTTAATGACCATTTCATTAATGAATCCTTCCTCATAATTTTGGATAAGTGAGACAATTTTAGCTCAAGGAATCTTTTCAATCCTCTTTGAATATTCTTTCCCAAGTAATAATCTTGCATATTGGAAAATAAATTATGCTTCTATTTTTCCAAGCTACTCTTCCTTATAATGTTTAGATTTATTCTAAAGTTCTCATTGTGACTCATGTTTACTACTCTTCCTATTAGTCTCATTCCAATATCTCCTACAAAAATATGGAATGATTACATTTATATTTTATTTGTGTCTCCTAAATATCCACAAAATTTGGAACAATAATACAATTTTTCAATAATACTATGAGCATCACTTTGATGAAATGAGTACTAAGTGATCCATTCTTATGAGGGGTTCATGTAAACTACTCATGAGAATGGGTCAGCTTGACTCTAAAACTATGCAAGTGAATCTTGATATAAATATCATAGTATGAAAGTCTTGTGAAAACACTCATTCTTCTAGCATTGAAAGTTGTGAGAGAGTTATTAAGGGGATTCTCGTGTATGTAGATTCAATGTATAAGTTCAAGACAGATTTTGAGGTGATATTTCTTTCCTTTTGGTACATCTATCTTTAAATTGGATGTTCTTTTCCCTTCATGGTAGGGAGTAAGTAATTTTTATGTGTGTTCCTTTTTTCATTCTTGGATTATTAAGGAAAACATAGTTTGCGAAGAGGAGGTTTTGCTTGTTATCTTATAAAAAAATTGGGTATTAGCTATTATAATAAATGATAGACAAAACAATGTCCTCTAAGGCTATTGAAAAGAAATATCTATATGATGGATTCTCTTCCCAATTTATCTTCAAAGTTATTTAGTAAATATTTGGGAAACCAAAATAGGGTATGTTGATTTGCAAAGGAAGAACTAAATCTCCCAAGCTTTTTCCAACAACCATAAAATTTTATGATTGGGATGCAAGGGAGATTAGTGGATTTGATGGGTTGGCTTTGGCTAGATTCACCTAAGACAATTGATGATTTATTAGGCATTGTTGCCGTCGATGCATTGTTAAGGTTATTATGGTTGTTTATCAAAACTAGTGGGATTCAAATATAGAGGTGTGTTTAAGATAATTCTTATCATTGGTTGGTTAATAAAAATATGGTTTCAAGATTGATGCACAAACATATTAGAAGGGCACTTTTATGATGTATGTGAAATAATCACATTATTAAGCAAAATAATAGGTAATCTATAGGCAAGAATACTCCATATATAGATATTCTATATGAGGGACATGACTAATTCCACAAACTATAAGATTGACTAGGCTTTTCTCATTAGTGGAATCATATAATAGCTACTGTGTATTGTTGGCTAGATGCATGAATTTGTAGTTTCCATACAACTAAGAAATGATAATGTTTCTAAGTACAAACCAAGTGGGAACTATGGACCCACTAATCTTATTTGTAACCACTCGCCACGACTATATTATGATAACTCTCTTATTGATAATAGAGAGTATCTAATACATTTATTAAGACCCTAATTATGGTCTGGTAGACCACACAAAGAATGAATTCCATAGGAGGCTAAGAAGGTGATCCATGAACAAGAGTTTGTTTCATTCAATCCTTAACATTAACTATCATTAAGGTGGAGAAATTTTTGAGGTGAGAAATTTAGTGAAATATTACTTAATATTCTAACTGGAGATATTACATACTAATCATGAAGTGTGAGTTCATATGACTCACTAATATTTAATGATAAAGTATTACATAATTAAAATTGTAAAAAACACTACCTACTTGATATTAAATTTATTATTATTCTAATGTGCAAAGAATAAACAAGATTATCTAGGAATTAAATCTATTACGGTTTCATCATTAATAGATGGATGGATTGAATGACTGATCGGTGAAGTAGTTGAATTTGTGCCTATAATTCTAGAGGTTGGAGAGTTTAAAAGCATTGCATGTACATCGATCATTGACGGCCGAATTAATGCATCTACTTGTGCACATAAAAGGCCCACATGAATGCATCTTAAAACTTACTCATTGGATATGCTTTCTACTATTGCTTTGTCAATCACATCCACAATATTTCCTTTCGCAAAATATTTCCATACCTAAACAAGAATGAATAATACTCATCTTGATGAGATATATAATATAAAAAAATTGTTTTATCTTATATTTTTGCCACCAGCTTAACCTCATTTAGAAATTGCTCCTTTCCTTGTGTTGATTGAACGGAAAGTCTCTTTACTGCTATTTGTATTCCATTTGGCATTGTCCCCTGACAGAAAGAAAACACAATAATCTTATGATTATATCTCACTATGAATTTATAACCAATTCCAAAACTATAAATTGAGTAAAATACTGCTTGAAACTTGTTGTGATAAATTAATTGAGATTAGAAAAGAGGACCACTAAGGAAAACTCATTAATCCTATGTTTATATCTGACTATAAATTTATAACCATTTCTAGAACTATAGAAAAGAGGGCCACTAAGGATTATGTTACCTTGTATACAACACCAAATCCTCCCTTTCCAAGCTTGTTATTTTCATGGAAATTGTTAGTTGCGGCCTTGATATTTTCCAACTTACATATTATCTCCTACTCTTGGCCAATCGTTGTGTCTACCTCTCTATCTGGATTCTCTAGATAAGTATTACACGGGGAGAAATGGGGGTGATGGGGGAAGACATTACAATCTTGTATCAGGATATAGATTTATTTTCCGACCATAATGTAACGAAAATGAACCGAAAATTTTCTTGATTCTGTTCTAATACCCTAACTAGCAAGGAATTTTGTTCATACAATTGTAGCACAAGTTCAAGAAAATTTCACCGCAAAAATACCATTCCTCAAGAGTGCTCGCATCCATAATTATTTCTCAAAGATGACTTCTTCCTCCGTCCATAGCTCTTATTGCTGTTGACGGAGGCCCGGGCATCGCCGTTTACACAACCCATTTTAGGCTCCCTTGCGGTCGTCCTCGTTGGTTATGTGCCAGCCCTTGGCACTTTGTGCCCATGGCACTTTGTTCCCTCGTTCCCCACTGCGGCCGTGTTTGTCACACCCATGATCGCTACAGAGGCGGGACGAATGAGAGGCGGGATTTTGGTCTATTTTTTTTTTTTAAGTAATGCACGTGGTCGTCAGAATTTCAATGAACACGGGCATGTTTTCTAAAAAAACCCTAATGTCATTGCATTATCATCTGAATTCCAACGAAATCAGGCATTTTTTCAAAAAAAAATCAAGTTTGATCACAATATACCTTCTTCGTCGGAAACCTCCGTCGAAATTTTAGGCTAAATGTATTAGTGCTACATGATCTACCATATATTGGGAACCAGTCAATCCTTATACGACCAAACTTATTAGTACATAAAAGAGAATATCCTTCCTTCTGACCTATCCCACAATCAAAGAAGAAATTTTATCTGTCAGTCATCCCTCTATACTATTATTGCTGATACCTTATATAGGCGAGGTCTAGATAGCACTTTATTGAGATGTCTCAAACAAGAAGAATCTGAAAAAGTTCTTAATGAAGTTCACGCAGGTATTTGTGGCACACACTCAAGTGGATTAACAATGGCTAAGAAACTACTTCCTTTGGGTTACTATTGGCCTACTATGGAGAGAGATTCATTTACATATGCCAAGAAATGCAAACAATGTCATATCCATGGGAATCTCATTCATGCACCAGCACAAGAATTGTATCTTATGGCCGGATCATGGCCATTTTCTCAATGGGGCCTTGATTTGGTAGGAAAGATAAATCCTTCATCCTCTAATGGACATATGTTCATTTTGACTGCTACTGAATATTTCACTAAATGGATTGAAGAAGTAACTTTGACAAAAGTGACAAGAAAACAAATATCATCATTCATCTTGAATTATATAATCTGTCGCTATGGAGTTCCTATGACCATTATCACTGATAATGGAAGACCATTTAAGAATCAAGATGTGAAGGAACTATGTGAGCAATTTCATATACAACATAGGTTTTCTACTCCATATTATTCATAAGAAAATGGTTAAGTTGAGGCATCAAACAAGACTATCTTGAAAATATTGAAGAAAACAATCAATGAAGCTGGAAAAGACTAGCACATTCAGTTAAATATTGCTCTTTGGGCATACCAAACTAGCATCCGCACACCAACGGGGGCAACTCCATATTTCTTAGTCTATAGATCAGAAGCCATATTACCCATAGAAGTAGAGATACCTTCTTTATGGGTTACCTTGAAAGGTCTTATACCAGAGGAAGAACAACGAGTCTCTAGACTCCAAGAACTTGAGCTGATCTAGGAACGTCGCCAAAATGCAGCAAATCATTTGAAAGTATATCAACAAAGAATGGAAAGAAGTTATAATCACATAGTCAAGCCACACATTTTTCAGATTGGAGATATAGTTCTGAGGGAGAATCCAAGAAATCAACAAGACCAAGAAAAGAAGGGTAAATATGAACCGAATTGGTTAGGTCCTTTTGTCATAGTAGTAGCATATGGCTCAGGAGCATACAAGTTATCTACCCCTGAAGGTGATTGGTTTGATGAACCTATCAATTCTATTCATCTCAAGAAATTCTATTCTTGAGATTTAAATTCCTGGAAAATCATCAATAAAAAGCATATAAAGTCCTAAAAAAAAGCATTAAAAATCAAAATACAAAAAAAGAAAAAAAATGCAATAAATTTAGATGGTAAAAAACTGGTAAATAGGTGCTATCTAAAAAGTGAGATCCTCCATCTATGAGATCGCTTTGTGCACCTATCCATTCCATCCTATCACATCTATCACTTCCATCTATCCTAGCTTATCCATTCAATCTTTCACATCTATTTCTCTGAACCATTTAGCAGGAAATATGCAGCTTACCAACATTTATCAATCTTTGACATAGTTGTCGTAGTCATTGTCTTAGATTTTATCAGAATCAATCAATCTACATTTGTATCTCTCTATGGTTTGGATCTTGATCAATTCATACATCCATAATAAATTTTTGTTTTCGCTGGGGGCAAAATCCTAATTCCTTTTGCTAAGGTGATCTTTTGAATCTTTGAAAATCCAAAATATTCAAAAAACTTAGAAAAACCAAAAACACCTAGGGTTTTGAAATAGATAATGAGAAACAAAGCAACGAAGATCAAGGCATCTTATAACAACTGAATCGTGAAACTCAGAAAATGAAGAATCAACCAACAGGTAATAAAGGATTATCAAAGATCATTCATCAAGATGATTATATTAGTTAATGACCATGAGAACATGTGAATGACCTACAAGATTCAGTGTTTATTTCTTAATTTTATTGCTAATCATGTACTCCATGCAACTCAAGGATGTCCATTATTAGATAAGCTATGATGGGGCATGATTATTTTCTTTGATTGCTGTTTGTGGTTTATCTCTTATTAAGGTATGTACTTGTCTAAGGATATGATTGATAAAAGATCAAGGAGGATGTTCTGAGTCATGCATGAAAGGGGATAATCCTTGTCTGTTCTACAAGAAATACTCAGGTCAAATTGATTCATTATATCAAGTTGCTTTTATTAACTTGCTATATCAAAATCCATGTAAGAAATACTTAGGTCAGCTTGGACCATTATGTCAAGTTGCTCATATTTTCTTACAACATTTTAAAGCTCAATGATGAAATCAAGCACTGTTACAAGATAACATATGAAGAATGGTAGTATCATTTTTAGTTAGACCATTTTAGATTAGCTCATTTTTCATCTGCATTATAAGAATTCAATGTTAGTTGCATTATAAGCATTTCATTTCATTCACAGATCAACGATCACAGATAAAGATTGAGTATACTTGGAAAAACAAAAACAATTTGCATTTGATCATTATAGGTGCATTCATTTTTAGAATCATTTTAATCATCATCCATTTCATTTAGTTGCATTTTAATCATTGCATTAGTTTACATTCAATTAAGTGCATTTCATTAATCATGTAGTAATCATCATTATTATTTGCATTAGGATCATTATCATTGTAGTTCTTTTTATCCATTAAGGTCATTTAGTTGCATCTTTGCACTTAGATTCAAAATCATTATAAGCATTACATATAACAATAAAAAACATATCATGTAGATCATTTGCATTTACATCATCCTACACATTAAAAAAGAGAAATAAAATCACTCATTCATTTGCATTCCCATATAGATCATTGCATTTGCATCATTTAAGTACAACATATCATTTAAGTTAGTAATCATTTTCATTTGCATCCAAGGTCATCAAAATAAAAAATCAAAGCATTTATCATTGCATCATCATATATAGCATCATCATAATGAAGAGAAAAGATCATAACATCATCCATACAATCAATGCATATAGATCATCATCATAAAATATAGTAGCATGCATAATAAAAGATCATCATATAGAGTCCGTGTCTGCATATAGATCATCATAAAACAATAAAAGTCCAAGTATACAATGATATCAGATCAAAAGTACAAGTACCTCATCAATACAAAGTCAAGTCAAGGTTGTCCTGTACCACTACCACCTGACTCTGTTCGTCTCTGTGGCTGTGGGCGAGAAGATCCTTTAGATGCCTGTCTCACATGATCACCACTCCTCTAAGGAGGTCCCATGACTCCACCACTGCTAGTATCCATCCTCACTGTGGTATGATAGCTACCTACTCTCTAGCTCTCTATGACTAAATCCTCATATAATCATCGCCAATGGATAGTCTCCTTCTCAGCCCGAACTAGTGCTCTAACAGTATTAGCTGAGAGAGTGCTTGATCCAACCTGTTGAATGTGATCAATGAGGCCCTGAGTATCCTATTGTCTCCTAACACATCTATCTCTCTTTGTCATGAATGTCTGTACCTGTGCTCTAAGCTAATCTATCTATGCTCTAAGACTATCCACAGTCTCTTACTCTGGCACATCCTGCTGAGGCACATGACCCCCAATCCCCTCGTCTCCATCTCCTTGTCCACCTGATGGAATCTCAGTCCAAGTTGCTCTCAGAACCCATAATCTAATAAGTGAAACATCATCCTTTGGATCCCCATCCTCTCTACCATGAGCTGCAATAACCCTAGGGTTTGGCTGAATCTGACCAAAATCAATGCCTCTCCTACAACCCTCATCCCGTCCAATCATCTTGCCTCCTCCTATAGAGGCTAACCCTCTCGGTGATCTCATCCCTACCCTGCCAATATCCCTCCCAATCCATCCTACCTCTCTCCCACCCATAGGAAGTGGTCTCCCAATCCTGCCAACTGGTCCAAATGGTCCTCCACGGACTCTCAATCAATCTCCTCTTTGTCCGGGTCTCCTACTGCCACCACCTCCATCTCTTCCCTCATCTCCATCCCTTATGGCCTCCTGAGAAACTCTAAGCTCTCATCTCCATCTCCTAATAATAGGATCATTTAAATCATCATCCTCATCTCCTGAGCTGGGAGGAGGGTCTGCTGGATTGATAATATGACGAAATGACTGTTCAAGTATGTACTAAGCATAATCTATATTAACCCCAAGATCTAGAATGTGAAATCTCATATCATAAGCCACCCTAGGAGTAGCCAGAAACTCTACACGTGCTATCTCAAATGACAAAGATGGTCCCCAATCTCTCCTATCTCTGTACCATCGTGCATATATCATGACACCAGTAGGCATAGGCTGAATGATACCAACCTATCTCGGAATGCGACTAATCAACTATAGCTCAACAATGTATGGAGTCCAACCAATGAGATATCTACTTTGCATAATAAATGGTAATGTTTGTGCATCATCCATCCATGGCTCACAATTGATATACGGTCTCCAAATAACACTATCCAGTGAATCCAGAACCCAACATCAATACTCCATCTTACCTAGCTTATGCTGAGTAAGGATACCTGCATATAGATAAACATATGGCTACCTCTCACCACAAAATCTATGATGAATAGGCCATGTAATAGCAATGTGCTCCCAACACCAGATCTGCAAAAGTGTGCATCCTATCGACAGACTAGCACTCTCATCGAAAATAACCTGATGAAGATCATGATACAAATGAGAGAGCATACAAACACCCCATGCATATTGAGTCTGATGCTGCATCATGCTCTGAAGAATCTCACCCCACCCAATAGGAAAACCTCAAGATCTACTGTCAAGACAGATGAATCCCCCAATCAAACTTGCAAGAATCATAGGGAGAGTCTCGTAATACACAATCATATCGTCCCATCGGATTTCTCCTCTCAAAATCCTCTCATCACCAAATATGGCTCTACAAGCCTCTATCCCTCCACGATCCTGAAAATCATACTGAACTAACTCACCGGTTACTGAGATGTGGAGAATCTCGTAGACGTCCTCAAGCGTCAAACTAATCTCACTCGTGGGCAGGTGGAAAGTTTTATGCTCGCTATGCCATCTCTTGGCTAAAACAGTCAACAATCCCCTATTACGGATAATATTAGACATGTATAACAAGTAGCATAATCTGTAGGCATCTATATGTCTCACCTCTTCCTGTGTAAGCTCTGGCAATAAGTGTCGCATCGATGGAAATTTCTCCCGACACTAGAGAACATCAAGTTTCTCCTGTTTACCAAGAGAATTCGATGAATCATCATTCATTTATCTATCAAATCAAAGAGATTGCTAATCTATCACATCAACAATTTGTAAATCTTTTCAAATGAAGCAAATCGGGCTATCAAATCAATCTAAACCTATCAATCACCGAGTTCAATCAAACTTTGCTATTCTCTTCATCAGAAACTAAATCAGTTTCTTAGAGCTAATCTATCCAATCAAATCCAATCAATCAATCATTTATCCTATCAATCAACATTGTCAAATCAATCAATCAAGTACCTATTCATCACAATTGCACATCAAAATGCCTAAATCTAATCATCAAAGTGAATTTTAACATGAACAAGATCTAACAAATTCATTTGAAACACAAGTGCTAAACCTTGGAACAATAGCATGAAACAATCAAAAGTGCTGCCCTAAGTATCAAATGCACAAACACTAAAAGCAAAAGCACCGACAAAACAAATGTGGTAACAAAATGAGCATATGCACTAAAGATATCAGATGTGCTAACTTTACATGCAAAAGCGCTAACAAATAAAACAAAAACGCTAACCAAAGATGCCGAAAATCACAAAAATTCAAAATAGCCAAAAACATGATAACTCAATGATGAACCATTAGTACCAAATCGGTACTCAGAGGGGGGGGGTGAATTAGTACCAGCACAAATACAGTCCAAAACTAGTTTGACAACAAATACTCCAAATGACTAACAAACAGGGATACCGGTAAAACAGAGTGCAACAGGTAACATTCAATACAACTCAATCAGTCATGAACCGGTCACTCAATAAGCTTTCCTCTTAGCTCAATACTACAATATCATTATATTCTCATGCATAAACAAGTAAAATTAACCATCAGATCTTCACAATAGTGAGTTCAATATGTTTTATAGATAGGCATAAAACATAGAACCTTCATGTGCTTAACAGGTAAAACAAAGCATCACAAGACAAAAGCATTTCACATGACACACATATTTTTTCACGTGGAAACCCAACTGAGAAAAACCACGGTGGGGATGAATACCCACAAGCTTCTTTTTGAACTCTTTAGAAGTCCACTCTATTAGGAGCCTTGTCCAGTTAAGGACATTACAATAGGTTCTGGTAGGAACCGATCTTGTTAGGGATCACCCGGTAGGGTCACCTTGTAAGAGGATTTCAAGAACTCAATAGCTAAAAGGATCTCCTAAGCTCTCTAGCTTCTCAGAACTCATTAGCCTCGAGTTACCCGGTTAAGGGATTTGAATCAAGCCAGTTAAGACCACCCGATTTAAGGGATTTTGAATCAAGCCAGTTAAGGCTACCTTGTTAGGGGATTTTACAACTATTGAAGTGGTTAGATATCATCAGGTATTACAATTATCAGTTAACAACACTCAATGCTAATGTATATCTATTTAGGCTCCTCTTTTCCTTCTGCATATTCACTTTGCAGGTATCTCTTCTCTCCTTTGGTTTGGCAAGAATTACGTATCACTTCCCTTGGATACACACTCACAACTTTTTCCAACAACCTTAGAAAGAAACACAACATCGACCTTATAGGAAACATACAGGTCGGTAGCAAAAACCCTAAACCGTAACCTGTTAGGTTAAGCAATTCAAGCGGTTCAATCCTGACCGTTGAATCATACTGCATTAAATGCAACAATATTGAATCGATCTCAAGACATTCTCCATCGTCCATTATCCATCGATTTCATGGCGGCTAATAACCCTTTACACGTTATCACCGTTTGATAGACTTCACTCATTACCGAGGTAGATAGGAATAGTCTTCTTCATGCAAGATCCTTCATGTGCACAGAGCTTACGTGGCAACACGATCTGTCCTCCATCATACTACTAACTCATCACACAAAGATCACCGATTGAGTCACATAGACTTGAGGTACTCCAATTGGAAATCCTGAAGTGGAAGCTTCCTACCAACCGGTAGTCATACAATGCTTCCATGTGCCGGTTCCCATAACTACATGCTGGTTCACCTTGAACAAATATGCCACTTCACTTTGGCATATAAACTAATGCATACATATGCCGATTCCTCTCTCTCTTCACCTATCACATGTGTCGGTTCACACCATGTCTCATATTGACATCAATGACAACATACAATATCATTATGTCTTCATGCCGGTTCACATAATGCCATGCCGGTTCACATAATGCCAACAATCTCCCCCTTTGGCATTGATGGCAATATACAAAAGATATCTTCTCTGCTTCACATCTTCTCCCCATTTGCTGTAGATATCTTTTCACTTCACTCCTTCTCCCCCTTTGACAACAATGCCAAAGTGGAGGTACAATCATCACTGTTTCATCATGCTGCTCCCCCTAAGGAGTAGCATCCTTAAACACACCAATCAACCAAAGATTTGTCTTTCCAGTACCTGACTGATGTGGAACAATCACTTTTAGTTCACCTCCTGAAGGGGCAATACCCCTAATTCACCTCTCAAATGCAAAAATGTTGTCTTTGGGAGGGGCTTGGTGAATATGTCTGCTAATTGCTCCTTACTGGGCACATGCTCCAGTGCAATCTCTTTATTTTGAACCTTTTCCCTCAAGAAATGATACTTAAGCTCAAAATGCTTGGTTCTAGAATGTAAAACTAGATTCTTTGATATATTGATAGCACTTGTGTTATCACAGAATATGCTTACTGGTTCAGATACAGGGATCTTGAAGCCTTCGAGTACATGCTTCATCCAAATTGTCTGAGTGCAGTTCATGAAAGCTGCAACATACTCCACTTCCACTGTAGACTGAGAGATACAACTCTGCTTTTTACTCATCCATGAGACCAATCTACCACCGAGAAAGAATGCACCACCAGTTGTGCTCTTCCGGTCATCCACATTACCTGCCCAATCAACATCTGTGAACACTTTCAAATTGAAATTATTGTTGTATGGGTACCACAATCCATAGTCAATTGTTCCCTTCAGATACCTAAGAATTTGCTTGACTACAATCAAGTGAGATTCTCTTGGACTCTTCTGGAACCTTACAGTAATGCCAACTGCATGTGCAATATCTGGTCTGCTATGCACTACATAATGCAACTTACCAATCATTTATCGGTATTCCTTCTTATCAACCAGTGCGGAATCATCCTCCTTTGTCAATTTGCAACCGGTCACCATCGGTGTACCAACTGGTTTGCTATCTTCCATGCCAAAAGTCTTCAACACCTCTTTGACATATTTGGACTGAGTGATGAAGATTCCATCTTCCATCTACTAGATCTGCAGTCCAATGAAGAACTTAATCTCCCCTATGAGTGACATCTCAAACTCTTTCTTCATCTCATCAACAAACTCATGACTCATCTTGTCATCTCCACCAAAGATGATATCATCAACAAAAACTTCACAGATTAGAATCTAATTTCCTTCAGACTTCAAGTAGATATTGCTATCTTCACTTGTTCTCTCAAATCCAATCTTCACAAGATGGGAATGTAGGTGCTCATACCATGCCCTAGGTGCTTGCTTTAGACCATATAATGCTTTATGTAGCCTACATACCATGTCACTGTCTTCATATAGGGCAAACCCATCTGGTTTCTCAATATACACCTCCTCTTCAAGTACACCATTTAGGAATGCAGATTTTACATCCATTTGATATACCTTGAACCTCTTAAAAGCTGCATATGCAAGAAGCATACAAACTCCTTTCAATCTGGCTACAGGAGCAAAGGTTTCCCCATAGTCTTCACCTTCTTCTTGAGCATATCCTTTGCATACCAGTCTGGCTTTATTCCTAATCACCGTGCCATCCTCATTCAACTTATTTCTGAACACCCATTTGGTGCCAATGACATTTTTATGCTCTGGTCTGGGTACCAAGGACCATGTACCATTTTTCTCTATCTGCTCAAGTTCTTCTTCCATTGTCTTGATCCAGTCTTCATCTTTATGAGCCTCTTTGAATTACTTAGGCTCAAATCTAGAGATCATACATGAGTTTTCTCTGATCTTTCTTCTAGTAAGGATTCCTACATCCTTATCACCTATGATCTACTTGGGATCATGATTCAACTTGACATACAGAGGAATGGTCTTAACTGGTTCTTCTTGCTTTTCTTCTTCATCCTCATCTTCATCAATATCAGCATTCACCGGTTCAGGAACACTGTTACTGGTACTCGGTTGACTGACAACCGGTTCATTTACAACTTGCTCACTATCGGTTTCCTCAATCTTCTCAGAAGATTCATCAACTCTTAGAAGATTCATCAACTCTTACATTGATGCTTTCCATAATTCTCCGAGTCCTATTGTTGTAGCACTTGAAAGCTTTACTCTTGGTGGAATATCCTAGAAATATTCCCTCATCATGTCTAGCTTCAAATTTGCCTTGATGTTCACTTCTCTTGATGTAACATTTGCTACCAAATACCTCAAAGTAGTTAACCACAAGTGTCTTACCGGTCCAATACTCATAAGGAGTTTTGTCCTTACCCTTTTTGATGAGTACCCGGTTTATAGTGTAGACTGCAGTGCTCACCGCTTCTCTCCAAAAGGTGTGAGCTACCTTTCCTTGGATCAACATGGTTCTAGCTGCTTCAACCATAGTCTGGTTATTCCTCTCTACTAGGCCATTCTGTTGTGGAGTCCTGGGGGAAGACAACTGTCTCTTGATGCCAAATTCTTCACAATACTTGTTGAATTCACTGGAAGTGAATTCCCCTCCTTGATCAGTTCTGAGACATTTGATCCTTTTACCGCTTTCCTTCTCCACTAATGCTCTAAAAGCTTTGAATTTCCCAAAAGCTTCAGACTTGTCTTTCAAGAATGTGACCCACATCATTCTTGAGTAGTCATCAGTGAGAATCATGAAGTACCTATCACCCTACACACTTCTAGTTTTCATAGGACCACATAAATCAGTATGCACAAGATCAAGCAAGTTGTCAGCAATGAAAGATTTACCTTTAAAGGTTTAGGAAGACATTTTCCCCAATTGACATTCTCTACACAAGGTATTATCCGGTTTGCTCAGCACCGACAACCCTTTAACTGCCTTGATCTTACTAGCCTTCACAATGTTATCAAAGTTCACATGGCAGAATCTCCTATGCCATATCCAGCTATCATCAATCTTAGCCATAAGACATGTACTTATATTTGCATTCAGATGAAATAGGTTACCTTTAGTCTGCATGCCGGTGGCTACCAATTTACCATCTTTACCTTTGATTCTGCAAACTCCATTCTTGAATTGTAGAGTGAGGCCACTGTCATTTAACTGGGCAACACTTAGAAGGTTCTGTCTGAGACCATCAACCCATTACACATTGTCAGCACCGCTCTTTCCATTCAAAGAGATGGACCCTCTGCCTTTGACCATGCATGGTGCATCATTTCCAAAGTGAACCACACCACCATCATACTCCTCTAAGGATAGAAACTTGCTCCGGTCACTAGTCATATGGCGAGAACAGCCACTGTCAATGATCCACTCATTGGAATCATCAAACCGGGAGACAAGAGCTTTCTTGTCTACCACATCTTCCTTTACAGCAACAAACACAATGTCTTCATTCTCTTCATCTTCTGATTCCTCATCTGTGACACCTTCATCAACTACCACAAAAGAATTTCTCCAGTTTCCTCCTTTGAATTTCTTGAACCTTTCTGGTTTATCCTTGTTGTCACTATTAGGACAGTTCATAGCAATATGTCCTATCTGGTTACAGGAGAAACATTTCAAAGGTAGCTTACCTTTGTATTTACCAGTTCCTTTTGAGAATTTCCTGGCAAGAAGTGCTTCAAATTCCATCAGAAACTCTTCATCCTTCATTTCTTTGCTCTGATTTGGTTCCCCACTAGTGCTAGCCTCTTTTCCTTTTCTGGAAGGTATAGCAGAGGCTTTGAAAGCTGATTCTGTCTTTTGAACACTACCATCAAAACTATTTAGCTCATAGGCTATCAACTTGGCTATGATGGCGTTCAAGGACGCCTTAGACTTGTCTATTGATCTCAGCTCCTGAATAGCAGCAACCCTTATTGCATAGACCGGCAACAGGGATCTCAAGAATTTGCTTACCACAGTGGAATCTTCTATTTTGCCACCTGCACTCTTTATTTCTCCAACAACTATTTTGATTCTTATTCCATACTGCTGAATGGTCTCTCCTTCAACCATCCGCATGTCTTCAAACTTCCCTCTCAGGCTCTCTTCCTTAGCCTTTTTTACATGCTCATCACCACCATAGATATTTTCAAGAGCATCCCATACCTCTTTGGGATTTTCCTTGTCCTGAACATCAATGAACTCAATGTCAGATAGACTTTTGATATGGGCTTCCATGACTTGCCCATTTTCTTGTATCTCTCTCTTTTGGTCATCAGTGAGAGTATCGGTAGGAACAACATATACATTTTCAACATAACTCTAGTGTTGAACACCCATGCTTTTGATGAATATCTTCATCATGTCTTTCCATATACCAAAATTTTCCCTGTTAAACTTTGGACCTTCCCTCTTCATGATTTGACTAGGATCTTTTCCTCAAGCGGTTAAGCTTACAACATAGAGGACCTGAAGTGCTCTGATACCAATTGATAACTCAATGATGAACCATTAGTACCAAACTAGTACTAAGAAGGGGGGTGAATCATTACCAGCACAAATATAGTCCAAAACCTGTTTGACAACAAATACTCAAAATGACTGACAAACAGGGATACTGGTAAAACAAAGTGCAACTGGTAACATTCAGTACAACTCAATCAGTCATGAACTGGTCACTCAATAAGCTTTCCTCTTAGCTCAATACTACAGTATCATTATATTCTCATGCATACACAAGTAAACTTAACCATTAGATCTTCACAACATTGAGTTCAATATGTTTTATAGACAGGCATAAAACACAGAACCTTCATGTGCTTAACAGGTAAAACAAGGCATCACAAGACAAAAGCATTTCACATGACACACATATTTTTTCACGTGGAAACCCAACTGAGAAAAACCACGGTGGGGATGAATACCCACAAGCTGCTTTTTGAACTCTTTAGAAGTCCGCTCTGTTAGGAGCCTTGTCCGGTTAAGGACATTACAATAGGTTCTGGTAGGAACCGATTCTGTTAGGGATCACCTGGTTAAGGGATACCCGATTAAGGGTTAAACCTGGTAGGGTCACTTTGTTAGAGGATTTCAATAACTCAATAGCTAAAAGGATCTCCTAAGCTCTCTAGCTTCTCAAAACTCATTAGCCATGAGTTACCCGGTTAAGGGATTTGAATCAAGCCGGTTAAGACCACCTGATTTAAGGGATTTTGAATCAAGCCAGTTAAGGCTACCCTGTTAGGGGATTTTACAACTGTTGAAGTGGTTAGAGATCAACAGGTATTACAATGATCTGTTAACAACACTCAATGCTAATGTAGATCTGTTTAGGCTCCTCTTTTCCTTCTGCACATTCACTTTGCAGGTATCTCTTCTCTCCTTTGGTTTGGCAAGAATTATGTATCACTTCCCTTGGATACATACTCACAACTTTTGCCAACAACCTTAGAAAGAAACACAACATCGACCTTATAGGAAACATACAGGTCGGTAGAAAAAACCTTAAACCCTAAACCTGTTAGGTTAAGCAATTCAAGTGGTTCAATCCTGACCGTTGAATCATACTGCATTAAATGCAACAATCTTGAATCGATCTCAAGACATTCTCCATCGTCCATTATCCACCGATTTCATGGCGGCTGATAACCCTTTACGCATTATCACCATTTGATAGACTTTGCTCATTCCCGAGGTAGATAGGAATAGTCTTCTTCATGGAAGATCCTTCACGTGCACAGAGCTTACATTGCAACATGATCTATCCTCCATCATATTGCTAACTCATCACACAAAGATCACCGATTGAGTCACACAGACTTGAGGTACTCCAACCATAAATCCTAAAGTGGAAGCTACCTACCAACCGGTAGTCATACAATGCTTCCATGTGCCGGTTCCCATAACTACATGCCGGTTCACCTTGAACAAATATGCCGCTTCACTTTCCTTGAACAAATATGCCGCTTCACTTTGGCATATAAACCGGTGCATACATATGCCGGTTCCTCTCTCTCTTCACCTATCACATGTGCCGGTTCACACCATGTCTCATATTGACATCAATGACAACATACAATATCATTATGTCTTCATGCCGGTTCACATAATGCCATGCCGGTTCACATAATGCCAACAAAACATGCGAAACAAACATGAAAAATTATACGACAAGTTGCGAACAGGCTCGGGATAAGGTACATACCAGATACCCATACTCAGGAGGTCACTAATATCATTGAACGCGCTCAAATCGATGGCTCTCCAACGGGATCACCAATTTGCCACCTCACCAAAATAATTTCTGCACAAGCTACCAACGATGCAAATGAAATTAAAATTAACTTTGATTAATTTTATATTTACTATTTGGAAGGGTAATTAATGTTTTTCAATGGGGCAATTATTTTTATTTTTCATATATAAATTTAATCAAAGGACCTTTTCAATTATCGTGAGATCAATCGCTTATCCAAATTTTTAAACAATTTCACGATTAATCTCCCGAGGAGGCACACAATCAGGATTTGCAATCTTCATCAGGCACATTATCGAGACTTGATTTAATCTTTGAAACAATGTTATCTCAACATCATTTCAAAGAGGGGCAAAATGTATACACATAAAAATGGCTATGAGCGATTAAATAAATATTTAATATTTATTTAATAATTATTCTTCTATTAAATAGTTAATGTGAAAAGAGTAATTTATTTAATTCATTTCATGTCTTTCTATTAATTAATTTAATTGAAATATTTTATTAATTAATTCATTTATCCCATCTCTCTAATTAATTAAATATCTAAATATTTCATTATTTCCTCCAATCATTTGAATATCTAATATTTGTAATACCCTAAAAATGGCCATCTAAACCATGAGCTCCTAATCTCGACAACATCAGCAAAGTCCTAACCAAAGGCAATTAAAATAAATCTTTAGCACATTAATTAATTCTTTAATCATCAATGTCATATGGCATTTAATCACTCAATATTAATTAAATATTTATATAATTAATTGATCATTCCAAGTAAAACATTTTTAAAACAATAATCTTATTTATTTTATTGAATATCCTAGCATATTTAATGAAATAAATCAATTTGGGATAATCTTGAAAAACAAATTAAAAATTGATAAATAATCTCAAAGAAAGCAATTAAAACAATTAAATATTAAAATTGAATAAATCAGTTTTTTCTGATTTTATCTTAATTTTAGTTCAATTTCCTTTAAAACTGAGAAAAACAGCCAATCACATCAATTCATTTGGATTGTGCTTCCTCTTGGAAAATCTTGACCGCTCATCATTATTCGATCTTAGCTGTTGGTTTCTTTCTGAATTTTCTATAAATTTAGGCTCTCATCTCTTATTCAAGGATCCTGGAGAATATATTGTTATTATGCTATTTTTGCTCTAGGTTCATTGAGAATTTGCATTGAGATATTGCATATTATTTATTTCATATTGCTTAAATCATTTAGCTTAAATATTCATATATTGCTTAAATCATGTTAGATTAACCTTGCATATCTATCTTAAATCTTGCATCCATTTAGCTCATATTCATACTCATATAGATTTAAAAATCCTTCATTTAGGTGTTGTCTAGTCACTGGATAGCTTAACAATCTGAGAGCAATCTAAACTCGCATCTACTAGAAGGCAATAGGTCGCTTTGTAATGGTTTATTATTCATTGATTATTGATTTCCTAACCATGCATCTAATGACTTAATTGAAGTGTTGTGTATTTCAGATACAGATACAAGTCCACTTTTCACACACACATTTTTGGCACCCACCGTGGGGCAGAAGACTATATTTTCGGCCTCAAAATCACTTTTTTCTATCCTACAGGTCTCGTCCATATAGTCGCTGCTAAATACCATACAAGTAGGATTACTACATCGTATGACATTCTGTCAAGATCTTTGTTTTATCATACGAATCAGGAAATGGGCTCGTATGAATTTCTGCTCTGAATATCCGATTCTGTGTTTTGTCATTTTATGCTTAGTCCTAACTCATATGAGAAAAAGTCTTTTGTTGTTTGCTTCTGTGACAATTTTCGTACGATGCTGTATTCTATTGGGTTAAAATAACTTTCATTCTTTAGGTTTTCTGTTCAATTTTGATTACACTAATGCTAACCGTGAATTGTCTTCTGTCTGTCTGAGATTTTCACAGCCTACCCAGTTTCTTGCAAAATGCTTGTCAAAGAATTTATCAATCAAACATATGCCTATCAAAGAATAAAAATAAAATGACTATTGATGCGTTGTTTTTGCAGGTTGCCTAAAGAGAATCAACCAAACATTGTGTATTCTTTGTTAGGGTTCCCATAGATACTGAGAGGGGGGAGTGAATCAGTATCTGACTGGTTTTGAGATTTTCTTGAAACTGAATATGTAGAATATGAAGTAACAGTATACCGGTATGCAAGAATTAATGTAAATAACAAAATCAAAAGCATCCACATGAAAAGAACACCATAACACAAGATGTTTAACGAGGAAACCCGGTTTGGGAAAAACCTCAATGGGATTTGTGACCCACAATATTCACTTACTGGCCAATAAGAGAATATTACTTACAATAGGGGCCTGCACATGCAGGAAGGCCAACTGCCTAGAGCTCACTGCTCAACAAGAAGTCACACTGACTTACAAAGAGGATTTACACAAATCCAATATTCTGTACTGCTTTACAATAGCATCTTCAATGCCAGATTCAGTACCAGTTATTGCTCTGTTCTTTACATATACCCTTGACCTACAATTCACACATTACGTCTGCCTTATATTTTTTATTACATACTCTATATATATCCTACAAATGCCTACAATGATCTCTTTTATATACAAGAGTCATTTTACAATTTGCCAAGTCGACTTACAATGATAAATAAAATATTACATATCAAAAATCCTGTCGGCCTCTATGCCGGTATACATATTTCCTTCTGTGCCGGTGTACATCTTCTGTGGCGGTGCCAGTGTACATTGATTTTGTTGATGCCGGTGCATTGTTCTGTTTGAGTAATGCTTAGCCGGTATAATGTCTTTGCCGGTGTCATAGGATTTCAAGGTTGCCTGTGTAATGCTTTGCCGGTATAATGTCTTTGCCGGTGCCATAGGATTGCAAGGTTGCCTGTGTAAGAACAAATCTGTATTTCATGTTTTAAGAAAATTCTGAGAGGCAGGAGAGTATGTTCTTGTCTATATAGACAATCAGAAATGCAGACCCTTGAGGCATTTTCTTTAAGTTTGAGATTTGTATATCTTTAGCGGGCCTACCCTCCCGAGGAGCTAATAACTCTATAGCCATTATGACCAATAAGACGACCCAAGTGGGAATGACTAAACACCAAGTAATCCAACCCACTATAAAATAAACGTGATTTGATGAAAATTGAGTCAATGACAGTGTTCGGGAATAGCTCTCCTTTGTACCTTTGGGTATATTAAACCTTGGGTTTCAAGGTTGGGAGACCTCTTAATTGAGTTTATACCTCAACGCGCCGGACATACCCCTTACTAGTTCCAATTCAAATTAGAAGCTACTCGGTTCACCTCCAAAAGGTTGATAATCTTTATGCAAGAGAGATAGTAACTCTCCCAAGACACTTGCCATATCGTGCCCCCATTAGTATTTGGAGTCGGCTAATATAGCGTTAAGAATCCATTGCGTGAGACTCAACGGCCGTATTCTGATTAGCTATTGGGTGTGTACCTAAGTCAACAAGCAAAAGTTTTCTTCTCTAAGCTAACTTCCATAGGGTTTTCATGCTATGATTGGAGTTATTATTCATATTACATGTTTTCTATGTTTTCATCCCTGAAACTGAAACTCGAATACCAAAAATGGAGAAAACAATACCAAATAACTTAGTGATAAACTTTGTCAGTGTCAAAAACTAATCCTCATCAGTCATCGAAAACTCAGTCTGCCTCAAAACTGGTCATACTCAGTCATTAAAAACTCAGAGTTTAGTCTCTATCTAGACATTGTCGTACGAGTCTTCTGTTTTATCATCCTGCTTCATATTTTGTGTCGTACGATATTCGATCAGTCCTAACACTTAGTCATTTTATCCTCCATCCTGTGTTGTACGAGCCTTGATTATTCTTTGTCTGGGTCTGAAAATTATCATTTTATCTTGAATCCTATTTCGTACGATAAAACATTGCATTTATTAGTTTGTCATTTTAGACATACTCATCTGTCATGTGGTCTTAGGCAGCAACTCGTACGAAATAGTATTGTCATTTGCCTAAAGCTATTGCACTGTCATCTGGTCCTGTAAAACCTATCATACAAATCTCTGATTTTGTCAGTCTAGAATAGTCAAACTTGCCTAAAACAGTCTATAGCGAGCCTGAAACTGGTTATCATCCTCGTGAGCATAAACAACTTTGATAGTGTACCCCTGCCGTTGCGTTGCATGATTTTGTCGATCATCTTCCAGCTAGTTCAATGAACTACTTATCAAACCTAAGTTAACTTAGATACTGTGTTACAAAGGATAGATCATTCCTAAAACTAGACTAGATCTTAGTTACTTCACTCAATCACTACGTTAAAATGAACAACTAGCTACAATTTGATCTTGACTTATACAACACATCTAGCTCTCGGTCCCGTCGGTTGTAATGCCCATTCAAACTAGATGTTCTCACAACAAAACATACAAAGAATAAGGAACACCCTTTTCATCAAATGACAATCCATTCTTTGTAGAAAACCTTGTCCCAAATAAACCATCATCATCACAAATACCAGTTTATGATCTACCAATCTTTGGTCAGCCCCTATCTCCCACCATGTTTCGAGAAAGGCAGGAAAAAGAAGTTGCTAAACACAATGCTTATGACAACATCAGTATCCATGATACCAATAGTGATTCCTTATCAAGTGAATTTGAAGCCACTGAACCTTCAAAAAAAGATATTCATAAATGTTAAAAGGATAAAGATTTTTGAAAGATGATGAAGGTTATCATGGCTAGAGAAAAAGAAGACTATTTCCTAGAACTAGCAAAACAAGGCGCTAAGCTTCCTATTGGTTATGACGTCGAGACACTCATCACTAAAGAGGAAGAGACACCATTGGGAATGCTAAACAAACAATTACAAGCGTTACGAACTGAAATCACAGAACTGAAAAATAAAGACAAATCACCAAAACAATATTCTCTGGACATAATATGCCCATTCTCATTTGACAAAAACCTCTACATGCCTCCATTTCCCTCAAATGTAGAAATGCCTAAGTTTGACAAATATGATAGGAATACAAATTCTTAAGATCACATCAGAGAATTTTGTTCTTTATGTATGGAGTTCATGCATGACCAAACGTATCTCATGTGCCTTTTCCCAAGAAGTTTAGGGGGGCAAGCTATGGAATGGTTCTCAGATCTACCTATGGGAATAAAAACTTTTGAAGAATTAATCCAACTATTTCTACAACAATAATCCTATAAAATTTGTCACCCATTCACTATGATAGAGCTTTTCAATACCAAACAAAAAACAAGAGAACCCTTTCTCACTTTTCTCCAATGATGGAGAAAGATGTTCTCTAGATATTCATGAACAATTCTAGATTTTGAGAAGATGGATATCTTTGTTAACAACTTAATCCCTGAATTGAAATACAACGTATAGATGCAAGTACACCCTTCATCCAAAAAAATGGTAGATAATGCCCTCAGAATGGAAGATGTGCTTATAAAAAAGGGAGAAATATCACTTTGGAAAGAAACATCGCAAGGTTCTAGTTCCAAAGAAAAGAACAAATACTGGAAGTACGAAAAAGATAACAACATAAATGTTTTTAATGATGGAGTGGTAGACACTGTTAAAGAAAAAAAAAAATCCACAATATTTAACTTGGCTAGTGGCACGCAAGCACTCAAGGCAGCTGAAACTGCATCAGAAAATTCGCCAAATAAATCCAGAGAATGGTTTAAAGAGAAACCTTGGCTTTCAAAGCCTAAGCATGAGTTTACTCCTCTAGATGAATCATATGAATAAGATTTTAAAACTTTATTGGAAAATGATCTGATAACATTGCCAGACAATTATAGATCATATGATCCATAAATTAAACCCAAATGGTGGAGAGAAAACGAATACTATGACTACCATCAGAACAAGGGACATAACACAAACAATTGCATGAAACTCCGACATGAAATTCAAGATCTCATTGATGCTGGCAAAATCATTGTTGGAAATCACGTGACTAATGCTGATAATAAAGCCTTTAAAGATCCCTTACCGACTTATGAACAAGGAGATTCCTCAAAATCCAAGGGAGGTGCTAGAGTCAATTATATCTACACTAACAACGACAACATGATCAACATGATTGAATCCTCCCAACCTGAATATTGCAATGTGATCATAATCAAAGATAAACAAAATCAAGCACAAACTGCTAATGTTGTGACCCACGCTTAAAAGAAGGTTACTCTCCAAGGAGTTAGCTCCTCAACTTTCGCTCAAACAACATCAAACCTACCAACTCCTTCAAATAGCTAGCTTCATCATTCTCTCCTGGTTATAGTATTGTCGAACAATTGAAAAGAATTAATGCTCAAATCTCCATTTTGGAACTGCTTAAGATCTCTGCTACTCATAGAGAGATCCTAGACAAGGCTTTGCTCACCACTAGTGTCCCTAAAGATTTAGACGTAGATCGGTTTCAATCTATGGTGGGTCACCTGACTTCACCTCATTACCTTAATTTCTCTGAAGAAGATGATAACTCACTGATTCCCCCACATAACCAACCATTACACATTGAAGCTATGATCCATAAACACCAAGTTAAACGTGTTTTGATAGATGGAGACGCTGGGTTGAATATCTATACCTACAATCTACTGACAAAGCTAGGATTTTCTTAAAATGTTATTGATCCAACAAAGAAAATAAAAATCAAAGCTTATGATGAAGAAGAAAGAACCTCTAAAGGTCTAGTACTATTACCAATCAGGGTAGGACCTGTGGAAAGAGATTTCATCTTTCAGGTCCTTGACCTTCCTCTTTCATACAACATCTTACTGGGCAGACCATGGATTCACGAAATGAAAGCAGTACCATCTACATATCATCAGTGCTTGAAATTTCCTTATAACGGAGTTGAAGTTAGTATTCCTGCTCATACAAGCTATACACGCAATGCATTAACGCAGAGTGGTGATTCTTTTGTTCCTCATAATAGAGCAGCCTCTACAGCTAAAAGTTCAAAATCTTTGTTGAAAGAATTAGAAAAGAAATTGAAAGTAACAAACACTGGCATGGATCGATACAAGATAGAGCCTATACTCTCACTAATGTCTCTTCCTCCATCACTAAGATAGTAGGGAAAACCATCAGAGGTTATGAAGCCACAAATTTCAACTTCAAAAGTCATTTATGATGGTCTCTTTATACAATCCTCTACTTCCCTTGCAGATGAAATAGAAGAGGATGCTGCTCTCAAATGACTTTTCAAAGAAGATAGCTCAAACAAAGAAATACGACATTGTGAGATTTCCCCGAAAGAATATGGTCTATTCTATAAGATGCTTCAACACATGAGATATTCATGTACTGGTCCTCTAGGCAAGCATCAAGAAGGTATTGTTGAGCCTATTTAGTTACAAACTAAGTCTGTGAATGACAAAACTAGACTAGGATATGATCCAAGAAAGTCATCAGATCATAAATGTACTCCTCACCATCAACCTAAGTGGAGGAAAAAGGTACTACCTTCAACATCACAGGAAATTAATACTCAACAAACTCAGGACGAGTGTGACGATGAATAAGAAGAATTGCCAACCTAGAGAGAGGAAGTAGATGGTAATCAAGTTTCAATTGTATCAGCTATAACACTACAAGAAGTAGAAATCCCAGAGGATATGAGAGAAGAAATATACATAATCCTAGAATCATTTGCACCACTGAACATTCCAGTCACATATACTGGTAGACAACAAGTAGAGGATTTAGAAACTGATTCAAATGAGTATGAATGGGGTCCAGACCATCTCTCAGATACATCTACTACAAAAACCCCCAAAGAATCCAGTGATATCATAGATGATGCACAAGAGCTGATACGCTTAAAGATGCAAAAAGAAATAAAAGAAATCAAACTAAAAAGACAAGAAGACTATGAACAACAGCTGGAGGAAGAAAGGACACAAGAAATTTCTTCACCTACTAACTCTCCCTCTAATGAGATAGGACAAATCAAGTATGGAACTACAAAAGAAGAATTAGAAGCTAATGAAGTAGGACTAGTTATCAGTCCAGAGGAAGCTGAATGGAAAAGACGACAGGGATTAACAGAATCATCAAGGTTATGTCCACAAGTGTGTCAAATACAAGTGATCAATGAACCAAATCATGAAGGAACTTGCAACATAAAAGATGTAGGTATTGATACTATATATACTTTTACTAAACCACTTGAAGAAGAGTCAGAAACTTCATCTTATGAGTCTGATAACTCAGACCAAAGCTCTATTTATAACAACAACTATTCAATAACACATTATGACTATTCTGTCATGAATGTTGAGATGCTGTCTGTTGACCTTGTTACTATCACACCATGGTATGTAGTCCAGTCTAAAGTAGGTGACGTCGCTAGGAGTAAGTCGGTTGGGTTAGGTCCAATAAATACTAACATGAATTTTGATAATCATGTTTTAACTCTTCTTAGTCTCGAGACACATACGCAAGGTAGTCCTCTGGAACTCGATTGGTCAGTTTGTAGTCATGATGATAGTATTGTGAACTCCCTTGAACCTATTCAAACTTTATCTTTGATACATCCTGAACTAGTTGACTATACTCTTTATAACCAACCTTTGAATATACCCACCTTCACCAATGACTACACACTAGACTGCTATCTTCGTGCAATGGAACTAATGAACTCTTCCACCAGTGAGAAAAGTGAGAAAATGACTGAAACAAACATCAAGTATCTCAGTCACAAAAATCAAAAAAAGAAAAATAAGAGATTTGATGGCGAAAACCACATTGTGGCGGTGTCAGAATCAAAAATAGTAAAAATAAAGGACGTACCTAAATGTGAAAACCTCTCTGAGGCACTTGAAGGTGAGATAATTGATATGCTGCTAAGTCACCTCCAAGAAAGGTCTTCGATATTGATTGAACCAACTCAACCCGTCAATATTGGAAGTTAGGAAATGCCACATATCATTCATTTAGCTCAATCACTATCAAAAAAAGAGTTAAAAGATTTCGACAACCTCTTTTCAGAAAAGAAGATCAACTTTGCATGGACATACTCCGATATGCCAGGACTAGGTCCTGATCTCATCATGCATCATCTCTCTATTACACCAGAAGTTAAACCAGTGAAGCAAAAACTTCGTAAGATGCATCCTCATGTGGAACTGCAAGTCAAGGCTGAGCTAGAAAAATTGCTAAAAGTTGGATTTATCAGAGCTATAGACTATGTAGAATGGATATCAAACATAGTACCTGTATCAAAGGTAGACAAATCTATTAGAGTTTGCACAGACTTCAGGGATCTCAAGAAAGCATGTCCAAAAGATGATTTTTCATTTCTCAACATTGATATGATAGTAGATATGACTACTGGATATGAGATGTATTCATTAATGGATGGATTCTCTGGTTACAATCAGATCAAGATAGCTCTTGAGGATCAAGAAAAGAAAGCCTTCACATGTGCATGGGGAACCTTTTCCTAGAATGTTATGCCGTTTGGGCTAAAGAATGTAGGAGCAACTTACCAAAAAGAAGTAACCACTATCTTCCATGATATGTTGCACAAAAACATGGAAGATTATGTTGATGACACCCTAGTAAAAACCATGAAGAGATCTACACATATTCTATTGGCATTATGTGAACTAGTATGAGGACATGATGACATTGTATGTTGTCATTGATGTCAATATGCTGAAGAAGAGAGAACCGGTATGTTACCAAGAACCGGTATATGTGAGAAACAGTATAACATTGTGAACTGATATATGTGCCAAAGTGAAGAGGTGTGTTTGTTCAAGGTGAACCGGCATGTGGTTATGGGAACTGGTACATGGAAGCTTTGTATGACTACCAGTTGGTAGTCTCAACTTCAGGCTTTCTGGTTGAAGTGCCTCAAGCCTGTGTAACTCAATTGGTGACTTTGTGTGATGAATTAGCATTGTAATGAAGAACAGATCATGTTGCCATGACAACCTTGTGCGCGTGAAGGATCTTACATGAAGGAGATTGTCCCTATCTACCTCGGGATTGTACGAAGTTTGTAAACGGTGATAACGCGTGATGGGTTATCAGCCACCATGAAATCGGTGGAAAATGAATGATGGAGAATGTCTTGAGATTGGTTCAAGACTGTTGCATTTAATGCAATGAGCTCAACTATTAGGATTGAACTGTTTGAATTGCTCAACCTAACAGGTTTAGGGTTTAGGGTTTATGCTACCGACCTATCTGTTTCCTATAAGGTCGATGTTATGTTTCTTTCTAAGGTTATTGGCAAAAGTTGTGTGTGAGTATCCAAGTGAAGAGATATGTGATTCTTGCCAGACCAAAAGAGAGAAGTGATACCTATAGAGTGTAAGTGTAGAAGGTGAAGAGGAGCTAAAATGGATCTGCATTGGCATTGAGTGCTGTTACGAGATCATTGTAATACCTGTTGATCTCTAACCACTTCAACAATTGGGAAATCCCTTAACAGGGTAGCTTTAACTAGCTTACTGTAAATCCTTTAACAAGGTGACTCAAAACCATTGAGTTCTTGAAATCCTCTAACAAGGTAACCTTTAACAGTGTTTAACCCTTAACTGGGTATTCTAGCCATCCCTTAACCAGGTGATCCCTAACAGGATCGGTTCCTAACAGAACCTATTATATCAGTATTTAACCGGACAAGGCTCCTAACAGAGCGGACCTCTAAAGAGTTCAAAAATAGCTTGTGGGTATTCATCCCCACTGTGGGTTTTTCTAGTTGGGTTTCCACGTGAAAAATCTATGTGTCATGTGTGGTGTTATTCATGTGATGGTTTAAGTGATTTGTGTCTGAAGGTAAATCATGTTAATCTAGCTGTTTATATATCTTTGATGATAGATTACCTATTCATGCACAAGGGTGAAATGGAAATGAAGTATTAGATTGTATGAAAAGATAAGTGTCAATCGGTTTATGCTTGTCTCAGTTATTCTGGGTTTTGCCGGTTATACTTTGTTTAAGACCGGTGTTACTGTTTGTCTGTCAAAGCACAGTGTTTGCTGACAAACCGGTTTAGGATTGTGTTTTTGTCTGTACTGATTCACCCCCCCTCTCAGTACCGATTTGGTACTATCCATTCATCATTAGTTATCAATTGGTATTAGAGAGTCCTCTGGGTCCTTTGTGTTATAAGCTTAATCACTTGAGGAAAAGATCCCAGTCTAATGATGAAGAGGGAAGGTCCAAAGTTCAACAGAAATAATTTCAGTATATGGAAATACAGAATGAAGATATACATCAAAAGCATGGGTGCTCCACACTAGAGCTATGTTGAGAATGCTTATGTTGCCCCTACCGATACTCTCACCGATGACCAAAAGAGAGAGATGCAGGAGAATGGGCAAGTCATGGAAGCCCTAATTAGCAGTTTATCTAACATTGAGTTTATTGATGTCCAAGATAAAGTAAATCCCAAAGAAGTATGAGATACTCTTCAAAATATCTATGGCGGTGATGAGAATGTAAAACGAGCTAAGGAAGAAAGCCTTAGAGAGAAGTTTGAAGACATGTAGATGGTTGAAGGTGAGACCATTCAACAACATGGAATACGAATCAAAACAGTTGTCAGAGATATCAAGAGTGGAGGTGGTAAAATGGAAGATTCCACCGTGGTAAGAAAAGTCTTGAGATCCTTATTACTGGTCTATGCAATAAGGGTTGCTGCTATTCAGGAGTTGAGATCAATAGACAAGACTAAGTTATCCCTAGACTCCATCATTGCAAAGTTGACATCCTATGAGCTAAACAGTTTTGATGGTAATGTTCAAAAGACTGAATTAGCTTTTAAAGCTTCTGTTGTACCATCCAGAAAAGGAAAAGAAGCTAGCACTAGTGGTGAACTGAGATAGAGCAGAGAAATGGATGATGAGGAGATTCTGATGGCATTTGAAGCTCTTCTTGCCAAGAAACTTCCTGAAGGAACTGGTAAATACAGAGGTAAGCTCCCTTTGAAATGCTTTTCTTGTAACCGGATAGGACATATTGCTGTAAACTGTCCTAATGGTGACAACACAGACAAATTAGAAAGGTTCAAGAAATTCAAAGGAGGAAATTAGAGAAACTATTTTGTGGCAGTTGATGAAGGTGTCACGGATGAGGAGTCAAAAGATAAAGAAAATGAAGATATTGTGTTTGTTGCTGTCAAGGAAGATGTGTTAGACAAGAAGGCTCTTGTCTCTCGCTTTGATAATTCCAATGAGTGGATTATTGACAGTGGCTATTCTCACCATATGACTGGTGACCGAAGCAAGTTTCTATCCTTGGAAGAGTATGATGGTGGTGTGGTTCGCTTTGGTAATGATGCACCATGTATGTTCAAAGGCAGAGGGTCCATCTCTCTGAATGGAAAGAGTAGTGCTGACAATGTGTATTGGGTTGATGGTCTAAGACACAACCTTCTGAGTGTTGCCTAGTTGAATGATAGTGGTCTCACTCTAGAATTCAAGAATAGAGTGTGTAGAATCAAAGAAAAGAATGGTGAATTGGTGGCTACTGGAATGCAGGCCAAAGGTAACCTATTTCAGCTGAATGCAAATATAAGTACATGTCTTATGGCTAAATTTGATGATAGCTGGATATAGCATAGGAGACTCTGCCATGTAAACTTTAATAACATTGTGAAGGCTAGTAAGATCAAGGCAGTTAGAGGGTTGCTAGTGCTGAGCAAACCAAAAAATACCTTGTGCAGAGAGTGTCAATTGGGGAAAATGTCTTCCTCAACCTTTAATGGTAAACCTTTCATTGTTGACAATTTGCTTAATCTTGTGCATACTGATTTGTGTGGTCCTATGAAAACTAGGAGTGTGCAGGGTGATAGGTACTTCATGATTCTCACTGATGATTGCTCAAGAATGATGTGGGTCACATTCTTGAAAGATAAGTCTAAAGCTTTTGTAAAGTTCAAATCTTTCAGAGCATTAGTGGAGAAGGAAAGCGGTAAAAGGATCAAGTGCCTGAGAACTGATCAAGGAGGGGAATTCACTTCCGGTGAATTCAACAAGTACTGTGAAGAACATGGCATCAAGAGGCAACTGTCTACCCCCTGGACTCCATAGAAAAATGGCCTAGTAGAGAGGAATAATCGAACTATGGTTGAAGTAGCTAGAACTATGCTGATTCAAGGAAAGGTAGCTCACACCTTTTGGAGAGAAGCGGTGAGCACTGCAGTCTACATAATGAACCAAGTACTCATCAAAAAAGGTAAGGATAAAACTCCTTATGAGTATTGGACCAGTAAGACACCTGTGGTTAGCTACTTTAGATCATTTGGTAGCAAATGTTACATCAAGAGGAGCAAACACCAGAGCAAATTTGATGCGAAATGGGATGAGGGTATATTCCTAGGGTATTCCACCAAGAGCAAATCTCTCAAGTGTTTCAATAATAGGACTCAAAGAATTATGGAAAGCATCAATGTAAGAGTTGATGAAACCTCTGAGAAAACTGAGGAAACTGACAGTAAGCAAGTAGTAAATGAACCGGTTGTAACCTTCTGGAAACTAGTTGCCAGTCAACCAAGTACTAGTAACAGTGTTCCTACACCAGTAGATGTAGATGCTGATACTGATGGAGATGAGGATGAAGAAGAAAAGCAAGAGGAATCTATCAAGACCATTCCTCGGTATGTCAAGCTAAATCATGATCCTAAGCAGATCATAGGAGATAAGGATGCAGGAATCCTTACAAGAAGAAAGGTCAGAGAAAACTCATTTATGATCTCTGAATTTGAGCCTAAATCATTCAAAGAGGCACATAAAGATGAAGACTAGTTCAAGGTAATGGAAGTTGAACTTGACCAGATAGAGAGAAATGGTACATGGTCTTTCGTACCCAGATCGGAGCATAAAAATGTCATTGGTACCAAATGGGTTTTTTCAGAAATAAGCTAGATAAGGATGGCACAGTGATTAGAAACAAAGCCAGACTGTTGTGTAAAGGATATGCTGAAGAAGAAGGAGAAGACTATGGAGAAACCTTTGCTCCTTGAGCCAGATTGGAAGGAGTTCGTATGCTTCTTGCATATGCAGCTTTTAAAGGATTCAAAGTATATCAAATGGATGTAAAATCTGCATTCCTAAATGGTGAACTTGAAGAGGAGGTGTCTATAGAGCAACCAGATGGGTTTGCCCTATCTGAAGATAGTGACATGGTGTGTAGGCTACATAAAGCCTTATATGGTCTAAAACAGGCACCTAGAGCATGGTATGAACGCATGCACTCCCATCTTGTGAAGATTGGATTTGACAGAACAAGCAAAGATAGCAATATCTACTTGAAGTCTGAAGAAGATTAGATCCTGATCTGTGAGGTATTTTTTGATGACATTATCTTTGGTGGAGATGACAAGATGAGTCATGAGTTTGAAGATGAGATGAAGAAAGAGTTTGAGATGTCACTCATAGGGGAGATTAAGTTCTTCATTGGACTATAGATTCAGCAGATGAAGGATGGAATCTTTATCACTCAGTCCAAGTATGTCAAAGAGGTGTTAAAGACCTTTGGCATGGAAGATAGCAAACCAGTTGGTACACCGATGGTGACCGGTTGTAAACTATCCAAGGAGGATGACTCACCATTGGTTGATGAGAAGGAATACCGATCAATGATTGGTAAGATGCATTATGTAGTGCATAGCAGACCAGATATTGTACATGCAGTTGGCATTACTGCAAGGTTCCAGAAAAGTCCAAGAGAATCCCACTTGGTTGCAGTCAAATGGATTCTTAGGTATCTGAAGGGAACTATTGATTATGGATTGTGGTATCCATATAGCAAGGATTTCAACCTGAAAGTATTCACAGATGCTGATTGGGCAGGTAATGTGGACGATCGGAAGAGCACAACTGGTGGTGCATTCTTTCTCAGTGGTAGACTCGTTTCATGGATAAGTAAGAAGTAGAGTTGTATCTCTCAGTCTATAGCGGAAGTAGAGTATGTTGCAGCTTTCATGAATTGCACTCAGACAATTTGGATGAAGCATGTATTAAATGGCTTCAAAGTTCTTGTATCTGAACTTGTAAGTATATTTTGTGACAATACTAGTGCAATTAACATGTCCAAGAATCCGGTTTTAAATTATAGAACCAAGCAATTCAAGTTTAAGTATCATTTCTTGAGGGAAAAGATTTAGAACAAAGAGATTGCACTTGAACATGTTTCTAGTAAGGAGTAGTTAGCAGACTTATTCACCAAGCCTCTCCCAAAGGCTACATTTATATACTTAAGAGGCGAATTAGGAATGCTGCCCCTTCAGGAGGTACACTAAAGGTATATGCTCCATATCAGTCAATTATTGCATAGTCAAATTTTTCTTCAGTATTGATATGTTGAAGGATGCTACTCCTTAGGGGGAGCAACATAATGGAATAGGGAAGCTTGTGCCTCTACTTTGGAATTGGTGTCAAAGGGGGAGAAGATGTGAAGCAGAGAAGATATCTATAGAAATTGGGGGAGAAGATGTGTTGGGGGAGAGATATATTTGTATATTGCCATCAATGCTAAAGGGGGAGATTGTTGGCATTATGTGAACTAGTATGAGGACATGATGACATTGTATGTTGTCATTGATGTCAATATGCTAAAGAAGAGAGAACCGGTATGTTACCAAGAACCGATATATGTGAGAACCGATATAACATTGTGAACTGGTATATGTGCCAAAGTGAAGCGGTGTGTTTGTTCAAGGTGAACCGGCATGTGGTTATGGGAACCAGTACATGGAAGCTTTGTATGACTACCAGTTGGTAGTCTCAACTTCAAGGTTTCCGGTTGAAGTGCCTCAATTCTGTGTGACTCAATTGGTGACTTTGTGTGATGAATTAGCATTGTAACGAAGAATAGATCATGTTGCCACGATAGCCTTGTGCGCGTGAAGGATCTTGCATAAAGGAGATTGTCCCTATCTACCTCGAGAATGTGTGAAGTCTGTAAACGGTGATAACGTGTGATGGGTTATCAGCCGCCATGAAATTAGTGGAAAATGAATGATGGAGAACATCTTGAGATTGGTTCAAGACAGTTGCATTTAATGCAATGTTCTCAATGGTCAAGATTGAACCATTTGAATTGCTCAACCTAATAGGTTTAAGGTTTAGGGTTTATGCTACTGACCTATCTGTTTCCTATAAGGTTGATGTTATGTTTCTTTCTGAGGTTGTTGGAAAAAGTTGTGTGTGAGTATCCAAGTGAAGAGATACATGATTCTTGCCAGACCAAAAGAGAGAAGTGATACCTGCAGAGTGTAAGTGCAAAAGGTGAAGAGGAACTAAAGTGGATCTACATTGGCATTGAGTGCTGTTACCAGATCATTGTAATACCTATTGATCTCTAACCAATTCAACAATTGGGAAATCCCTTAACAGGGTAGCTTTAACCGGCTTACTTTAAATCCTTTAACAAGGTGACTCAAAACCTTTAAGTTCTTGAAATCCTCTAACAAGGTAACCTTTAACAGGGTTTAAACCTTAACTGGGTATTCCAGCCATCCCTTAACTAGGTGATCCCTAACAGGATCGGTTCCTAACAAAACCTATTGTATCAGTCTTTAATTGGACAAGGCTCCTAATAGAGTGGACCTCTAAAGAGTTCAAAAATAGCTTGTGGGTATTCATCCCCACCGTGGGTTTTCTCATTTGGGTTTCCACGTGAAAAATCTGTGTGTCATATGTGGTGTTATTCATGTGATGGTTTAAGTGATTTGTGTCTAAAGGTAAATCATGTTAATCTAGCTGTTTATATATCTTTGATGATAGATTACCTGTTCATGCACAAGGGTGAAGTGGAAATGAAGTATTAGATTGTATGAAAAGATAAGTGTCAACCACTTTATGCTTGTCTCAGTTATTCTAGGTTTTGCCGGTTATACCCTGTTTAAGACTGATGTTACTATTTGTCTGTCAAAGCACAATGTCTACTGACAAACTAGTTTAGGATTGTGTTTTTGTTTGTACTGATTCACCCCCCCTCTTAGTACTAGTTTGGTACTATCTGTTCATTATTGAGTTATCATATTCAAGAACTAGGCCTCATACTAGATAGAATGGAAAGATTTAAGCTCCGGTTAAATCCTAAAAAGTGTGCATTCAGAGTAACATCAGGGAAATTGCTTGGTTACATAATTTCAAAGAAAGGAATTGAGGTTGACCCTGAAAAGGTCCAAGCTATGATAGAAATGCCTCCGCCCAAGAATATCAGTCAAATGAGAAGTTTACAAGGACGTCTTCAATCAATAAGGTGCTTTATATCTCAGTTAGCAGACAAAGCTCAACCCTTCACAAAGTATTAAGGAAAGGAGTTCAATACAACTGGGATAAATATTGTGAATAACATCTAAAACAAATCAAAGATTATCTTTCTAATCCACCCATATTGATGACACTGATTCAAGGTAAGCCATTGATTCTATACATATCAGCTATAGATACTTCACTAGGGGCACTTCTGGCACAACAGGATGAGAATAAAAAGGAAAGAGCCATATATTATATCCGTAGAAAATTGGTGTCTTATGAAATGAAATATACAATCATAGAAAAGGCCTGCTTGACATTAGTCTTTGCATCACAGAAATTAAGACACTACATGTTAGCACACTCTATTAAGCTAGTAGCTAAGATTGACCCACTCAAATATCTTCTCAGTAAAGCAACACTCACAAGAAGACTGGCTAAATGGGTCATGGTTCTTACAGAATTTGATATTAAATATGTGGAATATAAAACCATCAAAGGATAGGTTATTGCAGACCAACTTGTTGATGCTCCACTTGAAGACAGTCAACCTCTACCTATAGAATTTTTGGATGAATCAATCATGCACCTTACTCAACAATCATGGAAGATGTTCTTTGATGGGTATTTCACTCAACATTTCTCTAGTGCTGGAATACTTTTTATTACTCAAAAATATTCAATCCCAGAAGATTACAAGATCCTCTTCCCTTGCACAAACAACATTGCAGAATATGAAGCTTTGGTAAATGGGATCAAGCTGGCCATTGAGTCGAAGATTGTTGAATTACACATCTATGGAGATTCTCAACTCATTATCAACCAAATCAATGATCTATATCAGACAAGGGATGAGAATTGATTCCTTATAAGAGAATGGTGGATGATCTCAAGAAACACTTTACCTTTGTATCATTTCAGCAGATCCCCAGGTCAACAAATAGAGTAGCGGATGCAATGGCCACCTTGGCATCTATACCACAACTACAAGAATCTAATTTTTGCTTTGAATTCTTGGTGGAAGAGTTACATTATCCTACCTATGACTCTCCCAAGTTCCAGATGGTCTGTTCTATTATTGGACATGACTCATCTTGCTATAGCCACATTTACTCTTACCTGTGTGACCAAGTTGTCCCTGCTAATCTTTCCCGAAATGAAAAGAGGAACCTAATCTGAAATGCATCATAGTACATCATCATTGCTAATGACCTATTTAGGTGAGGTTTAGATAGTACTTTTCTTAGATGCCTAGAAACTGAGGAGTCCCAACACGCATTATTCAAGGTTCATGAAGGTGTTTGTGGGTCCCATTTGAACGGTCTAACTTTAGCACGAAAACTACTAAGGGCTGGCTACTACTGGCCAGACATGGAGAAAGAAGCTATAAAATTTGCTAAAACCTATGAAAAGTGTCAGCTACATGGGAACCTTATACATGCTCCAGTATGGGATATCATACCCTTTGTTACACATTGGCCCTTTCAATAGTGGGCGTTTGATCTAATTGGCCAAATATATTCTGCATCATCTAACAAACACAAGTTTATCATAACTACCACTGAGTACTTCACTAAGTGGGTAGAAGTGGTTCTGCTCATCAAAGCAACCGATAAACAAGTAGCTCTATTCATCCTTAATTATATCATCTGCAGGTATGGTATACCTTCATCCATTATAACTGACAATGGAGGACAGTTCAAGAACAAAGATTTAAATGAACTCTGTGAAAAATTCAAAATAAAACAACACTGGTCATCTGTGTACTACCCTCAAGGTAATGGACAAGCCGAAGCATCTAACAAGAATCTATTGACTATCTTACACAGAACAGTGGATAAATCTAGAAAGAATTGGTATCTACAACTCAATCCTTCCCTGTGGGATTATAGAACAAGTACCAGAACACCTACTGGGGCTACACCTTTTTCTTTGGTGTATGAGTCCGAAGTAGTATTACCTATTGAAGTGGAAATACCATCTCTAAGAGTTTCTTTGCAAGGTCTTGTTACTAATGAAGACTACAGAATAGCTAGATTGCAAGAACTTGAATTGCTGGATGAACGTCGGCAAGTGGTGTTTGATCATCTAAGAGCATATCAAAAGAGAATGTCTAGAGGTTATAACAAAAAGGTTTGACAATGAGAATTTCAGGTTGGTGACCTTGTTCTGAGAGAAAATCCTAAGAATCAACAGTTTCAAGACAACAAAGGGATGTTTGAACCCAACTGGCTGGGTCCCTACATCGTTATTGCAATCTTTGGCTCTAGTGCCTATCAACTGTCAACATCGGAAGGAGAACAACTCCATGAACCAATCAACACCATCCACCTGAAGAAATTCTTTACCTAAATATTCTCTGCTCTCGTAGCCTATGCAGCTAGAAAGTCCTAAAGAAATCCTACAAATTAGAAAAGCCTTGAAGAAATCCTAAAAAATTAGAAAAAGTCCTGAAGAATTCCTAAAAAATCAGAAAAAGTCCTGAAGAAATCCTAAAAATTCAGAAAAAGTCCTGAAGAAATCCTAAAAACCAGAAAAAGTCTTGAAGAAATCCCCCCCAAAAAAAGAGGGAAAAGAGAGAAAGTGCCCTAGTGAAAACCTGGTAAATAGGCATCTTGGTAAAAAAAAATAAAAAAAAATCTCTGCCAAGCAGCTGAAAACTGGGCAAAGAGGCGCCTCGTGTACTCAAGCGCTCCATCTATCACCACAACATTGGCATTCTCACTTTCATGCATCTTTGCTTTTGCTTGTACATATTTCAGTCACTTTTATGACATCTTGGTTCGTTGGAACCCTCATGGCTTGAAACTGATCAATGTTCTAGTCTTAGGATAATCGATAGAGCAATTTACATGTCCTAACCAATATCAACCAAGTCATCTTTACGTTAGTGAAACCTGGTCGTCCACTCCGAGTCAGTCACCTATCTCCTGACTACTGAAGAGTTTTATCACTAAGTAAATAAGAAAACAACATTACTGAAAAACAATCACTAAACAGTTTGAGATATGCATGAAATTTTCTTTGTGTGCTGTCTTTTATATTGGTTTTCAATTATTATCCCTCTGAGTAACTTGAGGAAGTCTATCTTGACTAAGAGGAGCAAGGATTGGGGGCATAATATTCTCTTTGTTTTCTGCTTGTAGGAATGATTCTGATGATCTGGAAACATCTAAATTAGCTGGGTGTCTGTGATAAAAGCCTTCACATCAAGGTGAATTCACCACACATACCTCAACTCCACTTATTTGAATGCTAGAGGGAGGTTCCCATCATTTCTTTGTCTATTTTGAGGGAATTTCTTTATCATGCAATCCAGGTCCCTGCAAAATTTGTCCAAGGATATGAATGAAAAAGGGTCATTGTGGACGAGATAATTAATACTGCACATGAAAAGTAAGGAACTCTAATCTGCCTGATATGGTTGTAAAACACTCAGTGATGAAACTTAAGCATTTCACATCCAGTGACTAGGTTTAGGTTGCATTCCATTTTGCATCTCATTTTGCATTTCATTTTGCATTTTGTGAATTTAGAGTGATTTCGGTATGGTAACAATGATCTCTTTATCTTCTGAATGAGAGTTTGAAGCTTCATCATTTCTCTGATCGAGTACTTGTGTATTGAGATGATAGCTGCATACATGAGCATTTTATATAGATTCATACATTCATTATCACTCATTTACATTTATCTTATTGCATTGAAAAATAAAAAAATTCGCACTACTCATTACTCATTTTCATCCATTTTATTTGCATATGAAAAGAAACAAAAACAAACATCCATATCCATTTGCAATCATTCATCTATATTGAAAATAAATGCATACATATAGAATAAAGCATATAGAAAAGCATCTCATAAATCGATCGTCACAAGTACAATGAAATCAAATCAAGATCTCATATATATATAATGATCAAGTCTTAGGGTACAAAATATTGTCAACTGACATATACAAACTCCCATCGGAGCAAGAATCGTAAGGGCTACAAAAAATGGGTGTGTCTACAAAACAAATCTCAGAGCTACAAAAGGAAAATATAGCTCTCTGCCTCTCCCTCATCGCCAGGTGGTGGAGGAGGTGGAGCCTGCTGACCCAGATCCTGCATAGGTGCCTGAGCTCCCTCTGATCGAGCCATATACTATGAATATGGTACAACCTACTGTGCTACTAGAACTGCTACACTGTAAGCCGTAACATAATAGGCTTCTTGACTCATCTGATGGAGAACCTCCTGCTGAAGAGCATCTCGCTCTGCCCTCATCGATGAGACCTGATGATCGTGCTTTTCCCTAAGCTCCACCAGCTGACGATCCTACTCAGCTACCTCACGATCACGCTATGCTCTAAGCTCAGCTAACTAACGATCCCTCTTTTCTCTAAGCTCTAATAGTTGTTGATCTCACTCTGCTAGCTATGTCTGTGCCACTATCAGCTGTGACTACAAACCCGCTAGGCGTGCTCTCATTGACCGTGCTGTGTCGGCCCCCTAATCCCTCGCAGGCTCTTCGCCTCGATCTCTGCCTCTGACTACCCCTACTCTTGTCTCCTCTACTCAAGATATCTTAGAGCTTCTCTCTCCTCCTCTCCACCACCCTCTACTACCCTCACTCTACTCAGCCTCACTTTGACATCCCCTAGGGATCCACCCTCTCCTCTCTGTTGTTTCCTACCACCAGTTGGAACGTTGCTATTGCTAGCACCAGGATCACCACTTGCCCACCTCGGAGCCTCAACTCTCTATCTCTGCCTCTGTCCATGTCTGTGTCCCTATGCGGGGGCATCATCATCTACCTCCTCTATGCTAGGTGCTTGCTCTGCTGGATCTGTAAATCTTGGGAATGGATGCTGCTGAAACCAATCCCTATACTTGGGCAATAACCCCGCATCTGCATGTTGACATTTTTGATGATTATGTTGTGATTGTCATTGATGGACAAACACTTGCATTGAGATCACTTTTATATGTATGAGTTATGCTCAACCAACAATTGTTCCCAACCAGTATGATGCATTATAGTCCTTAGACTATTGGTGTTTTGCAGAAAGTGTTTACTGATCTTAAGCAGTATGCTGACCCCAAGCGGTTCGAGGATCTTAAGTAGTACGAAGGATCAAAGCGTCAGAACACATATTTCCTAGTCTTCATTTTGTCAAACTGGCAACTGGTATTTTGCTTAAACCAGTATTTTGTATGAATCGATAATACTCTATGATGAGTTACCAACTGACATTTTGTGATGAGTTACCATCCATCGATTATTTGACGGTGCCGACACTTCAATGGTTCTTTTTGTGACGTGTTACCAGATATGTCTAGATGCATTGAACCTAGGAAATTGTATTGTAATCCTATTGGACCGACATGAAATTAGATTCCTTTATAAGGACATCATGTCTAGGGTTTTAGGTTGTTGCTAGGGTTTAAGGTGGTTGATGAGTTAGAGAGAGTGTGTATGTGTTGAAGACTGAAGTAATGCTGGAATGCATGAGGAATGAGCTATCAAGGATCTAACTAAGCAATCTGTGCTATTTGCTAGATCACTCACTTGTTGATTACTTACATCTTTGACAAGTCTGAAGCCCTTAACTGAGTAGGCCCAAAAGCCTTTTGTAAATCCTCTAACAAGGTGGTTCACATCTGTGGATCTAAAATCCTCTAGCAAGGTAGTCTTTAATCAGACTTATCTCCTAATAGAGATTGAGATTCCTAACAGGATCTTTTCTGGTAAAGAACATTGTATGACCTTAACCAGTCTGACCTTAACCAGTCTGGTTCCTATTCTATAGATAGTTACTTGTGAGTTCCATCTCACCATGGTTTTTCCCATTTGGGTTTCCATGTCAAAATCTCTTGTGTTATGGTGTTTGTGCTTTTGTGGGTGAATGCATTATTTTCTATTTGGTTTGCATGTGTGCTAACCGGTTTGTCTCTTCAATTGTTTTATTGGTTTACTATTCTAGCAAAGTGTTTAAGTACATTGATTTTTGGCATACTAATTCACCCCCCCCCTTAGTATTCATCAATTGGTATCAGAGCCTACCTTTCTATCAGTTTAACCAATTGGAAAGAGATATGGGGGAATACACATTGAGGGAACTTACTCATCAGCTCACTCAGTCTGAGCAAGCCTATGATGATCTTATGGTCAAATATAAGGCCTCTCAAGCAAAAAGGAGAGAACATGCTGAAAAGCTAATGGAGCTATTTGAAAAATAGTTCTTCTAATGAAGCGGACATGGAAGCCCTAATCCAAGAAGTATAAAAGATGAATGAATCCAATTCCAATCTAAGAAAGGAGTTGGAAGGACTGACTATCTGAATGTGCCAAGAGCTTGAGAACTGGAGGAAAGTTGAAGATCTGATAAAAGATAAAGATCATGAAATCTCCAAGTTGAGGCAAGAGATCAGTGCCCTAACTGCTCAACTCCATGCGAGCAAAGTGGACAAGGAAGACATGCAAGGAGAACTGAACATGACCATCTCTGAGAATGCAAATCTGATGGAAACAAATGCTACTATTTCCAAAGAACTCTCTAAGTCAAAGGAAATACTTGCTAAGTTCAACAAGAGTTCTGTTAAGCTAGAGCAAAAGCTTGAATCTACCAAACATGTCAAGAATACTGATGGAATTGGTTATTCCGGTCATGAGGAAGGTGAGACCTCTGGTACAAATGTCGGAGCATTGAAGGAACAACCGACATCAAAGGATAAAGGTAAACAAAAGTTTAAACCTGTTTGCTTTAACTGTCTTAAAGAAGGAAATGCTGCCAATGTGTGTAGGAGTAAGGCTTACAATAATTTTCCTTATTTTCTAAATGATAAGCCTAGATCCTATATATTCAATGGTAACTGTTATGCATGCAACAAGTTTGGGCATATAGCATCTGAATGCAGGTCTGTTATGAACAACACTGGAAGATATCCTCAGAGGACTCAAGGAGTTGGTTCGGAACCTTTTGTGAACCGGAATCACAACTGGTTTAATGCCTTTAATCATCAGTCAGGAAGTGGTGGCTATCAAGCGACAACTGGATGGAGAAAAAACTATTTGATCTGTAATGGTCATGGTCACACTGCTGCAACATGCAGGAGGAAGAATGGTAACATGAATAATGGACCTTGGAGAGCACTTGGAATGGTCTGCTATCATTGCAACAAACCGGGTCACATTGTGAGATTCTGCACAAGTAGATGGAGTATATCAGATGTTATACTGGTCACTTCGGAAGGAAAGATTGATATTGACACTATTCAAGCGGATATGAACAAAACCTGGAAGAAGAAACTAGCGGTATTGCAAGAAGAACTAGTTTCTGCACCTAGTTTGGAAATAACAGAACTGGCAAACTAAGCATCAGAAAAGCTTAGGGGGAGTAAATGATGAAATGTTTCGAACCCCTAGTTTACACCGGTAAAAGACCTTAACCAGTATGCGATACCTATCATTTGGCGGAAGACCAAAAATGGTAAAAGGCAAATTAGGGTTTACGCCCTAATGGTGGAGCATTAATTACGATTGGTGAGGAATATACTTAAAAGGAATTTTCACATCATTTCTCACTATCATTTTTTGAGCAAAGAAGGTTTTCAAGTGCAGAGCAACGAAAAAGTGATTTGTGCTATGATTCAAAGAAATTTAGAAACCTTGAAGGAGATTAAGAAGCAAATTACAAACGGTCAAGAGAAGAACGCAAAGCAGTGATTCTGCAACTGACGAAGTGTGAGGCGAAGTAGAATCCGAAAGCCCTAAATTCTCGATTTCTGAAAGGTATTTCTTGAGTTTTCTATTTTTATCATAGCTTCCACATCTCATACTAGCTCTACTGTATCTGTTGATTCAGTAAGCTTCATTCAATGCAAGTCCAAATAAAATACCTTGTCACAAGTTCCTGCTGGAGTAATAGTTGAAGAAGGAATATCTGATTATATAGACTATAAAATTGAACACCTAGGGTCTCTAGCAATCCACTCACAGCTAGGTCTATTTTGTGGGAAAGATAAAAAGATCAAACCAGAGTATAGAATTTTGGAGAAGAAGAAACTTCACAATGTGGTTTACGTCCTAGAGGATTTCACAAATGACCATATTAGAATCATTCTGAGCAGAGTTCATGGTGACAAGATGTACCTGGAGAGAACACATGATATCACACCACAAGCTATTCATGCCGTCACTGGTTTCTGCAATGTCGGTGAAGTGCCAGTCCTGAGGAAGATCATCAAGACTAAAATGACCAAGCTCACCGGTTCAGTGGGCGACTCACGAGGAATGGCTGTTAATTCCATCAAGGATGACCTTGTGAAATATTAGTGCATGGTGATTGGATACCGGATGTTCCATGCTAGCAGAATTAACTCTGTATCTGCTGCAGTGGTAAATGCCACTTATCGGATGATCAAGGAAGATGCATCATTTGACCTCTGCACCGGTATGCAAAGGCAAATCCTATTGAATCTTAAATCAATCAAACAGGATAATGCATTAAAATTTAAGTTTGGACAACTACTAGTAGGACTATTTTTCTACTTCCAAGGTTACTTCCCCAGAGTGGGAGATATTCAGTGGTCTACGGACCAACCAGTTACCAAGTAGATCAAAGAAAGCCTGCAAGCAGTTGGAACTAGCTACCCTGAAGTTCTGAACAAGTACTTTGATGAGTTCAGAAGCAAGATGAGTCTGAGGATGAGGATATCCAGTGACATTGTCAAGAAATATGAAGAGGATATCTGCTTTATCATCAATGTGGATGAATGCATAATGGAGGCTGTTGAGCCCAGACAGGAAGAAGTAGAGCCTATGGGCTATGAGTTGATGTATGATATGCTGGACGGGTATGCTTCTACCCTAATCGCCTCACCTCTTGATCCTAAGGCAAAGAGAACTGACACCTATCTGGAAAGGGTTGCACCAGTTGTAGAACCTCCTAAAAAGAAAGGAAAGGCAGTGCCTTCGGCATCGGCACCGGTTACTACAACCAGTCCCAAAGTGACCAAGCAGTCACCTGCAAAGAAGAAACCAGAAGTGGCACCTGCCAAAGTCTTTGAGAGGAAGAGGAAGACAAGGAAGAACTCACTGGACTCAGAAGCAACTGTGTTTGAAGAAAAACCCAAGAAGACAAGACAAGCAAAGAAAAAGACAAAGAATGTACCGGCATCATCGGCACCGGTAAATATTGACATTTCTTCCTACAAACCTTTGACACATTGTCAAAGAACCATAAAAAATATTAGGAGAAAAGTGCTGAATGATTTGATTGATTGTTTTGATGATTTCAATGATGATGAAAAGGAAGCAGTTGAACAAGAAATCATTAAGTATTTATGTGTTAATGACCGGTGGCCTTCAAAAATTAGATCTAAGACATCAGATTCTTTGTATAACTCCTTAGACAATAAATGACGCATTGCCATAGAAAAGGAACAGGAAATGAGAGAGAAAATTTTTGCTCAACATTTTCCTGATGTATCAAATTCAGAACTTTTTGAAGTTATGAATAAATGCAAAGGCCTCTTCTTCATGAGAAGAAGAAGACTCTTGTTACTGGAAGGAAAGGGTCAAGAAGTGATCAAGAATACACACACTCTTGCTCAAGAAGCTCTTAAGATGCATCAAGTGGCTTGATATAGAGGGTAGGAGGATCTTACCCAAACACTTAAGGAATCTTATCCACACCCACACAACTCATTCCTCAATACCTCTCATTGGTTAAACACATCACCTCTGATCCCCTACTCTCCACATACTAGAATACCACCCAGCACACTGTCTCACTATTTTAGGACAGTCAAAAGCATAAATGACAATATTTGTTGACCAAACAACTCATAAAAATCTCTCCCTTTGGTTTCACATATTACCAATGTACTCAAGACACTCACACATCCCCTTAGGCTCTATCCATTTCCATACATACTCCACTGAACCATTAAACACAACTTTGAAACTAAATAAACAAAATATACCTTCTTGCTGTCCTTCTTGATAGACCCGTACTCAGAGATCTATACCTTTTGAACCAAACATTATTTACCCAATTTCTTCAATGAGATTCTTCCAAACTTAACCCTTAACAACATATCCAAAATTTAAGAAGATCCAACGGTTTAGTGACGAGATATTGCCCTCGCATCAGGACTATTGCAGTCACACCCCAAATCTGATTGTTTTTCAGTCTGAAACCTTCATGAAGCACGTGCCAAATCCATCATGAAACCCTGCACACACCATGGATAGGTAACATACATCCTTACCCTCATCCCTTACCAAAATGGGGTTTGGAAAAATATCTAAACAAAAGTTATTACATTTATGAGGCAACTAGATGCCCTAATAAGGGTTTTGACAGTTTTGAAACAAATGTCAATATCTTCCACAAATGATAATGAAATTGTACCAAATAAAAACCAAATAACTCTTTGTTCATTTCAATTTCATCCTAGTAAGATAACTTAATCAAATAAATGCATATCAATTTGAAAATGAACAAATTTCAGTCTGTCATACGTTGAAAACTCAGAAAATACAAGGAAAAATACAATTTTATTGCTCCACTTCTCAAATCTTGACCTCCACCTCCAATCACTCCCTCAAAATGGATTAATTACATCATTTTATAGTTCTCCAAGCCTTCTAAGGCCGAAATGTAACTAATAACCACCTATAACTACCCTTTTTTTTGGCATTTTTGCAACATTTTGCAACAAAAGTTGCTCAAAAGTTGTCAAGATTGACAATTTCATTTGTCAACTTGACAATTTGAAATCTAATCACCCCAAACTACTCAAATAGTAATTAAATGACCTTTTAAACATTATTACATCATTTATTTATCATATTTATCTATTCTACTCTCAAAACCCAATTTTAGCCTTTTTAGGCCTATTTTGCCAATTTTGACAATTTTACATCTTTTCATTACATTTCATTACATTTCATTACATTGATTGGCACTAATGGCCCATTTACATTTAAAAATGACCTCAGAGGTCTCATTATCTTCCTCCAATGCCGTGTATCATCATATGACCCCTTGAACTCACTATGCTCAGGGTGCTCCTGCACCATGGCTGAAGCCAACATGAAGGCTAAGCAAGAACCGACAATAACAAAACCGGATGAATTGTTTCATACTGAAGGAAACTCAGTTGTTGAACCTACAAACACTATTGATGTTGATGCTTTGGATGTAGAAGATGTTGCGCAGGACACACCATCTGAAGCAACAGGACAAGAGAAGCAGGCTGAATAGGTTGAAAAGCAAGCTATGGACAAACAGGAAGAGGTAGCAAAGAAACAGGTGGAGAAGAAGAAAAAGGAAGAAGATGAGGAGAAACAGAAACAAGAGGAAAAGAGAAAAGAGGATGCCAAGAAAAGAAGAGAAGAGGATGAAGAGAAAAAGAAACAAGAAGATGCAAAGAAGAAGAAAGAAGAAGAGGATAAGGAAGAGAAGAAGAAAAAGGAAGAAGATGAGGAGAAATGGAAACAGGAAGAAAAGAGAAAAGAGGATGAGAAGAAAAGAAAGGAAGAGGAGAAGAGAAAGGAAGAGGAGAAGAGAAAGGAAGTAGAAAAGAAGAAGGCAGAGGAAGAAAAGGAAGAGGAGAAGAGGAAGGAAGTAGAGAAGAAGAAGGTAGAGGAGGATAAGGAAGAGGAAAAGAGAAAAGAAGCAGAGAAGAAGAAGGTAGAGGAGGACAAGGAAGTAGAAGCGGAAAAGAGCATGCAGATGGAGACTCCAAAGGCAACCAGTAGTCAAGCCAAACTGGCTGACCTCATTAGTCCTATTGACCTCCAGTCTGCAAATGAAATGGAGCTGCTATAGAGAATTAAGGTTGCTCAAGAATGCCTTGAAGTGTTAAGGAAGAAGGAGGAAGATGTGATCCAAGCTGCAGTGGACACTCTTACCAGTTTGTTACCCGACACAAACCTCCCCAATGTTGATTCATCATTGGCACAATTGAAGCTCCTATGCACAGTAGTGGATGATTAGGTGCAGAGACTAGAAGAGGTAGTAGAGGCAAATGCCAAGAAAGAGAATCAAAAGGCTCTCAACATTTCCTTGGTGAAGAAGCTTAATGAGCTCCGGTCCTAATTGCAAAAAGCTCAAAAAGATATAAAGGAATGCTCTAGATGAGGGGAATCTACTACTGAGTAAGATTTGCCAGCCCCATCTCTTCTTTGATGATGTGCTTGTACAGAAGCAAAAGCTACAAACTGACTTGCAGTTATACATGAGCATCTTCAAGCCACCATATGACTCTTTTATAGCTTATGGGCAAACCATTCACCGGTTTCATATCCAGTCTACCAAAATAGAGTTGGAAATCAGCAACCGAACTCAAGATTTGCAGGAACTCCAATTGGTTCTACTCCCTCGCCTGTAGATACTTCACAAATGTTATCTAAATCTGGATGCCTTAACGGTGACTCAAGAGATGAGCACATTAGACGCCATGGAAGAACAAGTCCTGGTCCTTATCTATGAAACAATTTCTGCAGGACTTTAAATCAATTTTTGACAAGCTTTATTCTTTACTATCATAAACACTTATTATTTTAATGAAACAGGGGTTAGTCTGTAATATTTTGTTGTCATTGTTGGCAAAGGGGGAGAAGTATAAATTTTGAATGTTTTGATGTATACTTTCATGTTATTCTGTTAAGAAGTAGTATACATTGTATTTTTCTGCAAAAGGGATAGTGTATATGCTTAGAGGGAGTAATTTTGATTATGACATATTTTTTTTGTAAAACACTTAGATGTCAAAGTTTCCTAAGTAATGCCATCAATGCCAAAGGGGGAGATTGTTGGCATTTTTTATGATTATGTTGTGATTGTCATTGATGGACACAAACTTGCATGGAGATCACTTTTATATGTATGAGTTATGCTCAACCAACAATTGTTTCGAACCGATATGATGCATTATAGTCTTTAGACTATTGGTGTTTTGCAGAAAGTGTTTACTGATCTGAAGTGGTATGCTGACCCCAAGCAGTTTGAGGATCTCAAGAGGTATGAAGGATCAGAGTGGCAGAACACATATTTCCCAGTCTTCATTTTGTCAAACCGGCAACTGGTATTTTGCTTAAACCGGTATTTTGTATGAACTGGTAATACTCTGTGATGAGTTACCAACTGACATTTTGTGATGAGTTACCATCCACCAATTTTTTGACGGTGCCGACACTTCAACGGTGCTTTTTGTGTTGTGTTACCAGATATGTCTAGATGCATTGAACCTAGGAAATTGTATTGTAATCCTATTGGACCGACATGAAATGAGATTCCTTTATAAGAACATCATGTTTAGGGTTTTAGGTTGTTGCTAGGGTTTAAGGTGGTTGATGAGTTAGAGAGAGTGTGAATGTGTTGAAGACTAAAGTAATGCTGGAATGCATGAGGAATGAGCTATCAAGGATCTAACCAAGCAATCTGTGCTATTTGCTAGATCACTCACTTGTTGATTACTTACATCTTCGACAAGTCTGAAGCCCTTAACTGGGTAGGCCCAAAAGCCTTTTGTAAATCCTCTAACAAGGTGGTTCACATCTGTGAATCTAAAAGCCTCTAGCAAGGTAGTCTTTAATCTGACTTATCTCCTAACAGAGATTGAGATTCCTAACAGGATCTGTTCTGGTAAAGAATATTGTATGACCTTAATCGGTCTGGTTCCTATTCTGCAGATAGTTACTTATGAGTTCCATCTCACCATGGTTTTTCCCATTTGGGTTTCCACATCAAAATCTCTTGTGTCATGGTGTTTGTGCTTCTGTGGGTTAATGCATTATTTGCTATTTGGTTTGCATGTGTGCTAACCGATTTGTCTGCTAAACTATTTTACTAGTTTACTGTTAGTCTAGCAAAGTGTTTAAGTACACTAATTTTTGGCATACTAATTCACCCCCCCCTCTTAGTATTCATCACTGCAATATCATCCAGATAATCCTACCTGAGCCACTGCAACCCAGTCAACTCCTGCATACCCAAGGCGTATGACAGCCTCGGTCCCCATCCCTGCCTCTCCTCATTTGCATAACACACATATGCACTAAAATCCTGAGAGATCCCCTGAGGTCTGCCATCCTGCCTCATCACTTGAGTAACAACAAAATGCTCAACTACTGGCGCTGATCTACCAATAAGAGGTCGGGTCATGAATAGGTCTCTGCGCACAACTCTCCAATCATCCCAAGGCTCCAGACCCCTGTAAGGTGTCCATGTGACAACTATAAGATAGTCCAGTTACCATCTCCGACAATTGGTCTTGCCCAGATGGGGCTGTGTCACATATCTAGCATATCTATAAACTATGGGCTGGTGTGGATCTCTGGCCTCATCGACAATCAACCTGCATACTGGGAGATGCTCCTAGGCCCACACCTGTAAAATCAATACCCTGAGAGCCATACTTTTCCCCTCCTGGTAGATGATCTCATGCATCTCACAATACATGTGTGCCAATATACATGAACCCCATCCTAATCTTTGGGGGTACTGAATAGATCTCTCCAACATCTTGCCCCATCCATATAAAAAACCCCTGCTGTCCCCGATCTGGCATAAGAAAACAACTGATGAAACCTTCAAAGATGCAATCCAGAGGAAAGTCCTCACTGTAACTGGTCATCATATCATCCCAACTGATCGACTGTGTAAGAATGTCCGCATCATGAAATACCTGCCTCAGGGATAGAAGGCCAGGACACTGTGCTGAATCATAATCTACCTTATCCCCAACAAAAGGGATACAGAGAATCTTGTATACATCCTCGGGAGTGATGGTCATCTCCCCAACTAGAAAATGAAATGTATTATGCTCTGAATGGAACCTCTCCACAAATGCAATGGGCATACCATGATTCACATAGATATCAGGCAACCCGAGAAGATGAATCAATCTGCACACATCAATATGGGCTCGGTCTGATGGACTAATGTCAGAGTTGGTGGATATACACATCTGAATAATACATGGGGCAATTGAACCTACAAAAATCAAACAAAAGATCATCAGGAAACATTCCAAATTGGCCTATAAAGGAAGCAAAACATCATGCAAATCCAACGCCATCAACTGCAAAATCAAAATTTCAAGTTTACACCTTAAAAAATGCTCACTGTTTTCCAAACGACAAAACATCACAGAGGGAACAACTCGTACGAGTCAAGAATTGGTTTGATACGACATAGGACTTGCCCTAGGATGAAAAAAGGGGCTCTTTTGAAGGTTCTTGTATGACAGAAGGGTGGGTCTAGAGAAACAAAACTAATGACCTTAAATGATAAAACAAAATTGATCAGTTTGTCGTACGAGTTAGGATCCTATCTCACACGACAAAACGAGATTGCTCGACTTAAACATGCCAAAAACATGAAAAACTCAACAAAAAAATTCAATTTTGAAATGATTAACAGGCATAAGATAGATCGCTTACCATTGGTTCATAGTTCCGAGGTCGATTATATCATCTCTGGCACTCGAATTGATGCTCATGTGTGGGAACCATCATTTTTCTTCACAGAAGGCTTTTTGAATTTTCAAACTTGGAGAGTTAAAATGAATTGAAAATGACACTTTTACCCCTTATATAGCCAAAACCCTAATTTTTCAACTTACTCTGATGGAAATGAAATTGTACCCTTAGCTAATTTTCCCGTCCTGATTCCATTTTCGGGATTGAAACCGATATTTGAGATCATTCTGCTAGTCAATTTCCAAAATTTGGCCACTTAGTGCTTTCATCAACTGCTCATTCTCTTCTTCAATTTGTGCTCAATTTCTCATTAATCAATGCTAAATCTCAATTTAATTCACATTAATTCTGATTTTAATCTTCAACATTAATCTTTGTGCTCAAATAACTTATCATGACTACAATTTTTTTTGCCTACAATCACTGCGTAACCCTCGCTATCTTTCGATTTTGCTCCCGAGCAGGCATACTCATGACCTCAAAGTCAATAATTTATTTCAAAAATCTTTGTTACAAGTTGAGAAACTAAGCTTCATCGAATCAATCGCTAGGGGCATATCATTTTCATCACTTCAAATCAAGATGATATTTGCCTTCATATGAATCAGTCTCTTAACGTTAATCAGTTTGATCACTTTTCATCAAGATGATTTTTCCTTTAAACTCAATCAATGGTTTAAAGAGTATCTTTGATCACATGCTCAATCTAAGCAGGTGTTCAGTTTCATCGCTTCAAATCAAGCTGGACAGTTTATCTTTGCTCATCGTATCTTGATCAATCATGTTCAAGATCGATTTTTCTCTTCGCTCACTGTGTCTAGTTCAATCAAGTTCTAGATCAGTAAGATCTGCTTCTTGATTAGTCAAGTTCAAGTTTGGTATCTTTGATCTCTATCATTTCTAGTTCAATCAAGTTCTAGATAAGTAAGATCCGCTTCTTGATCAATCAAATTCAAGTTTGGTATCTTTTCTCTCTATCATTCCTAGTTCAATCAAGTTTGGGATCAGTATCACTTTAATCAAACTCTGTTCAGCTTCATCACTTCAAATCAAGCTAAACACCTCGCTCTTCATTTAGTTCGTGATCAATCATGTTCAAAACTGGTATCTCCTAGACATCAAATTTTCTTTGAACCAACGCGCTGCTCGCACATTAATTCAAAGAGGGGCAAATGTAATACCCTAAAAATGGTCATCTAAACCATGAGCCCCTAATGTTGACAACATCACCAAGGTCCTAACCAAAGGAAATTAAAATAAATCTCGAGCACATTAATTAATTATTTAATCATCAATGTCACATGGCAAATTAATCACTCAATATTAATTAAATATTTATTTAATTAATTGATCATTCCAAGTAAATCATTTTTAAAACAATAATAATATTTATTTTATTGAATATCCTAGCATATTTAATGAAATAAATCAATTTGCCATCAAATCTTCAAAAAAGGAATTAATTGACCAAAAAAGAATTAAAAATTGAGAAAAGAAATCATAATCTTGAAAAACAATTTAAAATTGATAAATAATCTCAAAGAAAGCAATTAAAACAATTAAATATTAAAATTGAATGAAATAGAGAATAAATCATTTTTTTATGATTTTATCTTAATTTTAGTTCAATTTCCTTTAAAACTAAGAAAAGCAGCCAATCACATCAATTCACCTAGATTGTGCTTCCTCTTGGAAAATCTTGACCACTCATCATCATTCGATCTCAGCTGTTGGTTTCTTTCTGAATTTTCTATAAATTCAAGCTCTCATCTCTCATTCAAGGATCTTGGAGAATATATTGTTTTTATGTTGTTTTTGCTCTAGGTTCATTGAGAATTTGCATTGAGATATTGCATATTAGTTATTTCATATTGCTTAAATCATTTATCTTAAATATTCATATATTGCTTAAATCATGTTAGATTAACCTTGCATATCTAGCTTAAATGTTGCATCCATTTAGCTCATATTCATGCTCATATAGATTTAAAAATCCAACTCACCTTCCATCTCAACTTCATTTTTCCTTTGCCAACTCATCAAACATGTGGCTAAAGATATTAATATTTCTTAAATATTAATTCATCATTTATCCCCAACCTCCAAATTTAATGAAATATTTTGTACGTATACATATTTCTTAAATTTTCTTCTATATTCCCTCCAACATCCCTACATCTTAGGAAAGAATTGAGTCCACTTGTTCTCTCATGCCTAAATCTTCTCCAACCATCCCTAGATTCCCTCAGTCAGCAATCCAATCAAGGTGAGATGAGTGACACTTGTCTTCTCCTTCCCCCTTTCTCTCAACCTTCACCTTTGCTCACAACCATCCAAATTTGCAGATCTGATCATGACCATTGATCCAGGCCACATCATCTTATCCTCTCAAAGTCTATAAAATCAGGATTTTGAGTTGAGAAAGAGTTAGTCTTCAAGTTAGTCTTCAAGTGACTTTTCAAGTTAATCATTTGTGAAAACTTAAATATCTGTGAGTTTTAATCTTGAAGCAAATAGCAATTAGCATTTTAGCATAATCATTTAGTATTGCATATCATAGTATCAATTAACTATCAGTTATCAGTCCGTTCTTCATATGCCATCTTGGAAGCTATCAGTGCTTGTCTAAGAGCACATCATATGCAACCAGGAACAGTGGAGTTAGGACACAATGAGACTTAAATCATGAAGGTTAAAATAGTGTTTTTATTTTAATATCAATTTCATGTAGATTCATTGGTTGAGTTTGGATTTCCTGTAGCATTTCCTTTGTATTTTATGAAACTAACATGTTGCAGGTAGTATTCTGAAGATGAAAATCAAGTCGACACATCATGTATCCAGGGTCTTCCCAAGAGTATGTTGTATGATAAGTCAAAGTCTAGAACTTGGCATGTTGTGTCTTTCTAGAAAGATCCCACTCTGATGGGTAATATCACAATTCCTTTAGAGGAACGCTCTTCTTCATCATATGCTTTGATGGTGATCTTTTTCCAGGGATCAACTACATCTTCTGAATAACCTAGAGTATGAACAAGACTCAATGAGCAAATGTTTAAGCTAGCTCCACCATCTATTGGGACATGTTTAACTCGCGTCTTATGAATGAGGACTTTGATATGCAAGGGAGCATTATGGGGATGTTTCAAGGACATGTTGTCTTTTTTGGTGAATGATAAGCAGTGAGGGGTTGTGAGATCTCCCACCATAGTTTCGAATTGATCTATATCAAGATCCTTAGACACCGTTGTATCTACTAATGCTCATTCAAGAATTTTTTTATGTGCAAGTGAAAGCTTTAAAAGTTCTAAGATGGATATTTGTGTGGGCATTTTCTATAATTGATCCACTAGACTATATTGTTTTGCAGTGGATGGCATGTTAGTGGTAGGACCTAGCAAAAAAACTTTAGCTTTTCTTCTTGTGATAGCATGAGAAGGTTCTTGATGTTGCTTTTCTTTAACTACAATCACATTTACCATATTATCATATGTATGAGCGTAGTTTACCTTTGCTTTACCCTTACCATTATGTGTTGCTGATGATTCACCCTTCTAATAGTTTGGAAGCAAAGTTTTAAAAGCTATATGAGATTCATTTTTCATATACCCATCCATAGTTATTACTCCATTATCAATTAAATCTTGGATGACATGTTTCAACCGCTGACAATTATCTGTGTGATGTCCCTTGTTTCGATGGAAATCACAATAATGGTTGTTGTTCCACCAAGAGGGTTTTATTTGAGGTTCATAGTTCCTTCCTTCTGGCAAAGTAATCAATTTGTTTGCGAGAAGTGTCTTTTGTGCTGACCCAAGTGGTTCACCAATGTTTGTAAATTTCCTTTGAAAGAAATTGTTAAATGTTGATTTTTTGATGGAGGAGCATCCTTGGTTCACAACAATATTGCATCAACCAAAAACATTTTTCTTTTGTTTTCTATTTGCAGTTTTAGTTTTCCTTTCCGTGTGTCCCGATTTTGGCTCACCAGTTCCTGTGGAGTTGGATTCTACTTGAAGACTTGATCATTTTTATTTCTTTCAAACCGCATCTCATTTAGATTACTTTCCAACAAGATATTGCTACCGGTTTCCTTGATAGTTTAGTGTCACCGATTGTTCCTTTGTTACCGATTGCCTGAGACCTATTTTAGTGATCTACTAGAACCCATTCCAAAGCTTGCAGAGCATTGTACGTTGGTCTCAATGTTTCTTGTCATGTGGTTGACCTTCTACATTTCATCCTTTGGATTTTCTAGAGGAATCTCTTGGTGGAGGCCGACCTTGTTCATTTTGCATGTTAGGTCTTGTTCTTCGGGTTTTGATCCTTTTGGGCTGACCACATCCTTTGGATCGATATATATATATATATTTGTAATAATGCTTTAAAATGCAGTCAATCAGAGAATCAAGGAGTACCAGATAGATAGACTGTACCTAGAAGAGAGATCTTTCGATTCAAGGTCCCGGTGTGACCTATTCTACTAGGCTTGTGTGCCGGTATGTTGTAACCCGGTTGTTACCAGTTGGATGTAATTAAATTTCATGCAATAAAACTATATGTTATGCATTGCCTCCATCGTATCTATGTGTTTCCATTTTGTTTACTCTTGCTGACCAGTTTGGATTGATCTCCTTGAGGTCCCTCCTTGCCAGTGACTGCACCAAGTGGTATCAGAGCTGGTTTGTGAACCTGTTGTTGGACAAACTGTTGTTTTTCCACTGGTTGGTTGGAGGGAAGATTGAGGCAACTTGTGGGCTTGTTCATATTTTTGAACGCGAGGTAGAGAAAGGTTTGTAGGTAGACCACTGATCCTAGAGCTTGAGCTTAAGGTAGTTAGTGGTTGGAGACTTGAACAGATCACCACTTGAGGTAGGTTGCAGTTTGTTCTGGTATATCACCATGGAGAGGAAACCAGAAGCTATGGTTAGACCAAATCCCCAAGGCAGTTGCAAGTACCTATTGACTGATCATCAAACCAGATCAAGTGATGGGACTCACTTTTCAATTAACCCTGAAAGTCTGATGCAGCAACACTGGCCTAGTTCTTACCGGTTGAGTAGTTTTCAGTGGCATTGCTTGAGAACGTTGCATTTCTTCATGTTTGAGTGTTTAACATTATGGTTTTGGGTTTATTCCCTTGTGTTGATGGTCAAATTCATGTTCAAGTTTCATAGCTTTTGGCTTTGTTTCCGGTAAGATGTGGAATCTAGTATTGTCCCGGTTGGTGTGTTCTTACCGGTTAGCTTGGCTGTATGTTGAGAGAAGGTGATTTTGGGTTGCGGTTGATCTCCGTGACTTGCAGATAATTTGAGATGTTGCTTTGGGCCTTGACAGACATTCCTGAAGGTCCGTGCATTTTTGTTATGATTTGGAGATTGTTCTTAGTTATTTGAGCCAACATGTTACCATTGCACATTTCATGAACCGGTTGGTCTTTGGGCTGACTTGATTGAGTTGTAATTATTTGTAGATGGTATAAATGGAAGCTTGTGAATGATTTGAAGACAACAGAGAAGTTATAAGATTGAAGATAAAGCTTGGAGATTGAGCAAAGATGTAGAACCGACAGAATTCTGATCCGATAGGACTAAGGCCAAAAGGCTAAGGTCCAGATTTTAATAGAATCGACAGACTATTACCGAAAGCTGATTTGATATGAGGATGATCTTCGGATCTTGTGATTGCATTATAAGCATTGTTTGAATCCTGGACTGCGATCTAGCATGTGGCATGCATAATCTTCTAGATTGTAATAAGATTCATTCACATTATTTACTGGTTATGTGTTTGTGTTGTTACCAGTTGTTCTTCCTGCTGTTTCTGGCACCTTGTTACCGATTACTGGTATGCTTTGCATGGTTTATGTTTTTAGCTGCAAGGTTGGGTTGTCCTTCATTGGATCTCCCTACCTTGATTACGTCATTTTTGGTGATTGTTGTTTTGTTGAGCCGCTGCTGAGTGAGTGGATAAATTGAAAACTAGTTGTTTTGGTTTTACATTGTTGTTATCCACTATCCCATCGTTGACTATATTTTAATTTTTATTCCAAAATTTAGGCTTATCATTATTATTGTTGCTAATATTTGTTGTTAGGAGGATTAACTCCTTTGTATAGCTTCAACTCACCCTTCTTTACCATAGCTTCTTCCATTCTGATACCATTATCAATCATCTTTTCAAAATTTTGATGGCATTGCATTTTGAGATGATAGCTCATTTGTCCATTTAGGTTGTCGATGAATATTTCTATTTTCTCATATTCTAGCACTGTTCAAGGATATCATGAAGCTAACCATCTCCATCTTTGTAGAAACATCATGAAAGGTTCTCCACTCTTTTGTTTAGCATTACATAAGTCGAGCATTGTTACCTCATGTTGAATGTTGTAAGAGTATTGTGAAACAAACTTATCCACTAATTCTGTGAATGATCTAATTCCAGGTGGAATTTTGGAGAACCATTCCATAGCTAGTCCACTTAAGGTCTTTGGAAATAATCTCATCAGGTAGGTATCCTCATGTGCAAACTCCATACTCACATGCAAAACTCTCGTATATGATCCTAGGGATCAGTGCTTCCATTTTATGTATCATATCAAGGAGTTTCACAACCTATAGGAAATGGTATCATATTTAGTTTTTTGTCAAATGGGTAAGGACAAATTCCTTGAAGTGAGTATCTTCTAACAGTCCCTCTCTGCATATCTTGAATTTATATTTGCAACATTTGTATTTGTTGTGTAAGAGCCGTGATAGGATTATCAACATGATTTGTTCTTGTATAACCATAAGTATACATTATAGTATGATCTTGATCTCTTCTTGTATAATCTTGACTCTTTCTTGTGTCCTCATTAGATTTGACATGGTTGAGAATTTCTACTTCATCCTTTTTGAGAATGGAAGTTTCCTCATTATTTCTTGTGTTATTAGGAATTGATGCATCATCAGTTTTGTGACCGAAAATATCCTCATATCATTCATTATCAGGGAAAGAGTCACTTTTCTTTTGTCCTAATTTGCTCACATCAAAATCTTGGGGGAGTGTAGCACCAGATTTAGCTAACATTAGGAAGTATTTTTCTTTTTCTCGTTCCAATATTTTTTCCATAAATTTATCAAATTTGGGATCTTGCTTGATTTCTCTGAGATGTTGTTCTGTTATTTCCCCTTCTTCTTGTATTTTGTTTTCATGTTCCATGCTCCTATAATCTTGAGTTATTTCAAATGTTTCAATTTTTGTTTATGTGATCTTCCGTCTTTGCGCTCTAGTTAAAATGGGCATACACGTGTGTTGGATATTGTGCATGGATTCAATTGTCTAAAATTTGTTTCGAAAAGTGATCAACTGCCAATGTAGATATGATAGAGTGATATGATATGAAAATATAATTCAAGTGTTTGAAAGTTTGCAAGTTTTTTGATCTTCGGTTTTGGAGTGCAATGATGATGATTTTGATAAAACCAAGTCCAATAGGAACGATATATCCTACGATGTGGGACAAGGTTATCCTAACCAAACATTGTAGTTTCGTGATAGAGGATGATAGATCTTGATGAGAAACTATCTTTGAGTGATCAGTTTATCAAAGAGGGTGATAATGCACTTTGAGATGTTTAGATCTTGAACTTGTTGAAGGTGAATACTTGAAAATCTTGAGGTGTCTATTTCTAGAACCCAATTTGACAGAAGATAACTTGACCAAGCGAACCAAGAAGAAAATCTAAGGATAGAATGACATATATCAGGTGTTTATTATCACTGTAAATTGACCAAGCAAACATGACAGATCTGAAAAAAGACATGCAAGAAGATAGCTCTGGATTGACAGAGACAAAAATTTATACGACAATTTAGGCAATCCCAGACGACAATTTAGACAGATCCATACGATAAACTAGGAATCTTGCACAACAAAAGCCCAAACTCGTACGACACTTACCATAGAACCAGATGACAAATGATAACAAAAAAGATTCAACAAAAATGACTCATATGTCAATTCTCACCGAATCAGATGATAAACTAGATTTCCCATACGACAAACTAGAAAGCTCATACAAGTGAGGATAGAACAGAGACAAAATTTTTGTTTGGACAAATTTTTGATCAATGAAGTTTGATGTTTTGTTTTTGTTTTGTAGTTTTTTTTAGATGTCTGATTTTTTGTTTTAGGGATGAAGACACAAAAAGCACGTGATATTGTAAATGACCTCAAGCACAACATGCTAAATCCTAAGAACGTTGGCTAAGAGAGTGTTGTTCACCAAAAGTGATAACCCAAGAACACCTGCAATTGATCTATGAAGTAGCCAATTCAATCTATGAAGAACTTCAGGGCTCGGACAACATGACAAGGATATGAATCCTTCTACTCTTCAGGCTCTATAAAACCTAGGTGGGTATACCTTTGATGCTTAGAATTAAACCTATTACACACCTATGACAGCATCAACATAAACAGATAGATCTCACTAGGGCTCCAAAACAAGTAGTTTATTGCAGATGGGCTAGATCTACACATAAAACTCAACTATGCTTGAGCATGAGATAGATGAAACATTTCAAAACATAACATAAACTAAAGGTATTCTGATTGGATTTTAAATTGGTTTGAGAACCCCTTTAATTTCAAGATCAATGCCTTATCCAAGGGCAACAGAGTCATACATCAAACTATAAATGAAAGCTTCGATTGCAAATCCATCTTCATTATTAAATATTCATGCATTAATGCCTTGCATAAATGCATTACTAAGATCATTCACAAAATCATTAGATCTTGAAACTATATTCCATTTTTTTATGATTTATTACAGAATTTAAATCCTTCCTTGAAGAATCCCTGCAAACAATCATAACTATCTCCTTGAGATAACAAATTTCATCCTCCTTGAGGATCTGATTTGATAAAATGGAAATACAAATCTAGAGACAATCCTATGTGAATTTATGTATGCCTTACATACACAAGAACCTGCAACTAAGAACACCTATATCAAGAATTGAACTCCGTTACTGAAGGAAAAGCCTTGCCCTGTACAATCTTCAAGAATACTCAAAATTGGAAGCCATGAAAAAATGGAGCCATTCTCCAAATTTCTGGAACCCTTACAACTGAGAAGAATTGGGAATAAAAGGGAGAGGGAACCAAATCAAATCTGCAACTGAATTGCCAAGTGTCTCCTCTCTAACTAAATTTTGTTCCCATGGAAATTGCTTCCAAAATATCCCACATTTGTCAAAATTAACCTCATAATCGGATTCCTCATTTCGAGAGCTTTCTGGGGATATATAACACTTTATATTTTGGCCAAAATTGAGACCCTGGGCGAATTAATTCCCCAATGTGCTCAGTCATTTAAATTTTTTGAAATTTAATATAGTTTAAACTATATCATTTACAATTTTAATTTTGATTTTTGGCTCTGGTCATACTCCTGATGCTTTGCCATGTGGCGAGATCTGATTGGTCAATGGGGTTGACTGGATGCCACCTGGGATGACACCTCATCATCGCCATGTCATCTGCTTTGTCACTGCCACTTGGCCGCCACGTGTACACCACCTCAACGCCACATCATTGCCACTAGACTGCCACCTGTGAGCCAACTGTGTGCCACGTCACTGCCACCTCACCGGGACCCGCCTGCTGGACATCTGACTATATCCGCCACCTGGATTTCGCAACTTCGCAGGGTGTAACTTGCGTGCATCTTCCTTTCGCGAAATAGCGCGCACCATTGATCCATCTCGAACTTGCTCACTCGTTAAGCCGACCTTCCCCTGCAAAATTTTGGCTATTTGCCTCGGGAAGCATGCCTGCATGGGGTCCACCTGGTCGTCGCTCAGTCATCTCCTCTGTCGCCCCGAGATCCGTGCTCATGCGTGGGCCCACCTTGGGCGCCCAACAACACCTTCTGTCAAAAGCCTTTATGGCTTAGACATATTACTACTGTGGAGCTTTGTATTTAAATATCAAAAAAGTTCATTTCCCAGCCAATGTGGGATAAATGACTTTGTCCAGAAATGCACTTCTTGAAGGTTTTCTAAGACTTTTCATGGCATTTTGCATTTTGTTGAAGATTTTGATGGTTCTTTTCAATGCCACAGAAGGAGGAACTACTAGCATTTGTTTGGAAACCTCATGCTGCTGCCAATTCCATGTCAATCTGGAGTTTTGAATATATTTGAAAACCCCCAAATGTTTTTGCCAAAACCATGCTCCACGTGAAAGAGGGGCTGCATTGCATTCGCTTGGGTTTTATTTTCTTTTCAACATGCTTTGCACCATACTGATTTGAAAGTTTCATTTGGCTTTATCTCCATTGTGGTGGGGGTTATGCTTGCCAATGGCACTTGCTAGAGTTTGTTGCTGCTGTTTACATCCCAACTGCTCTTATTTGCTTGGAGTTTCTAACCTTCCAACCATGCCACATGGAGGAAAATCAGTTTCAAATTTGCCAATTATTTCATTTTTGCAAGAAACTCTCTCTGCCCTTTCCACGTGGGGAAGAATGTTTGGCAAAAGTTAATTTCATTTGTTTAAAAGTTGCCCTCCAAAACTCCACACAAAGGATTTGAACTGCTGTTAATTGCATTGGCTTGATGCTTCTATTACTTTACATGCCACGTGAGAGGGGAGAGCATGTGAAGGGAAACTGGACTACTATTTGCATTTAATTCAATATTTCAACGCTGCCCTCTAAATTTCCACATTGACTTCCATGTGAATGAAAAAATTGACTTACATTTGCTGATTTGTATCTACCTGAAGTTTCATTGGTCCTTTTTATTGCTGATTGCAACTTACAATTTTCGTTGGTGTTTATAAATTAAAGCCAACACAGCAGGGGTTGTGAATTTATGCTTTACATTTGCCAAATGCATTTGTCTGAAAGTTTATTGCTGCTGTAGCTGCCATCAAAGGGAGTTTCAATGCACTTGGTTGTTTTCATTTCATGCCAAAGGCTTTTACGTGGGGGAGTAGAGAGCTATCTGCTCTACAAGCACTTGCTGGAGGTTTATAAATCTCCCACCATTTACGCACTGGAGGAGGAGGCTCACTACAACATGGATAAAGTGAAAGCAACTCTTGTCAATGCTATAGGCCCTAGACTTTTCAAACTTCTCTTTTCTCACCACTCCTTGTATTTGGCTGCAATCGGTCATAACCATTTGGCAATGGAGTTGTAAAGGCCATTATAGATGGAGAATAATGAAAGACACCAGCCATAAACTCTGTTTTTTTGCCATACAAACAATACACATTCAACAAAGAGGGAAGATGCTGGGGTTTTCATTTGGTTTGCATATTTCATAAAACTCATCTCCCAACCACCACGTTCCAGTAGGGAAGGAAAATATGGCATTGATTTTACATTATCCTCTGGTGGGAAACATATTAGAATACAAATCCAACCATGGATGTCAACATTACCCTGGAGGTGCTCATAAGGCCAAGACACCAATAAAATAACAATGCACAGGCAAGAGCCAGGCCGGGCCCCAAAGTGGGTCCGACTAAATTTTTTTTCGTTTTCGTGCAAATGACCTTCGGAATGCTTCAGGAACCTCAAACACACCTCTAGAATCGATCGGCACCATTTTTAGATCATAAAATTGCATTTTACATCCTTCAGACAATTACGCCACAATTTTCGCATTTAATCGCAAAGATGTAATTTTCAAACCTATCAAAACACCTTTCTGGAGCTCGCCATCTGACAGGCGTGTACTCTGATATACAAGGATGACTTTTACCAAACGGTTTCTTAAGAAGAGTCCCGAGAAAAGAGATATTAATTTCCGAAAATGCCCAACTGGCTTTGTCGACACTGCGGGCCTGATGAAGTCAATGTCCTGGCAACACATGACGCCTTTCTCAAAAATATCAAACGACCTCCGTAGGCCCTCAAATTTGGAACACAGGTACCTTTAAGTACATATTAAATCTTTGAATTCTCATTTCGATCACCAAACTGACAAGATGCAAATGGTGCACTCACCAAAACGGCTACATTAACTGATATAACATTGGAGTGCGGATAATTGAATTTGATGGCAAAATGAGCTCTTTTGAAAACCGATCAAACGGATTGATAAAGGCTTGAAATTTGAAACGTAGCTCATCATTTATACCAACATCAGCCGAGAATAAACATTTTGACATGACGCTTACTGAGGCAACTTTTACACTTGTGCGAAACAGGGCTCCGACTAGCTGTCGAAACAGGGACTAGTCAAAACACACAAACTGCAAACGGATTTGGTTTCAAAAACTGAGCAAATGGATTCCTCAAGACCTAAAATTTTGCAGGCTGACTCACATTAATTCATACAATTTAATCCAATTTTAATTTATCCATGACGATCAACAGGGAAAAAGATGTAATCGCTCAAAGTAGGCTACTCAATAAAAACTGCATTTGTGCCTAAAATGCACTTTCAGCTCACCCCTCAAATTGGGTACCTCATAAACTTATCCAAATTGAATTCTGAAAGTTGCACATCACTGAATAGGCCAAATGAAAGGTGTAGGACATGAATCCCGAGCCGTACCCTCTGAAAATCAACTGGCTCCATTTTACCCCCTTGCTAACTAGGCCATTCAAACTGACTTATTTTAATCATTTGGAAATGCAGGGCAAAATTTTGAAATGGGCCTATAAACTTGACTCAGTTTTAAATACTCCCAATAGAGAGAAAACCTTTGCTTGCAAACTTAGGTACACACCTAATAGCTAATCAGAATATGACCGTTGAGTCTCACACAATAGATTCTCAACGCCATATTATCCAACTCCAAACGCTAATGGAGGCAGGATATGGAAAGTGTCTTGGGAAAGTTACTATCTCTTTTGTACAAAGATTATCCCCCTTTCAAAGGTTTATCAGGTAGCTTCTATCTTAGGGTTCATAGTAAGGGTTTTCGTTTGAAATTACCCCTTGCACTCACGCAAGCGTGATTGAGGCCTATAGCCCAAGAAGGTATCGAAACAAGAAGTAGTCACACAAGCATGATTGAGACCGCGGGGCCCTACTAAATGTATGATATGAGAGATATCAAAAGAGAAAACTCAAATAATCCCATCCTCTGAGACTTTAATCCCAAGAGGCCTATTTTTTAGAGTGAGTTGGAAAGCTTAAGTCTAGATGTACTCACTTGGGTCGTTCTCACAGGGTGATTACTTTTTCCCACTGTGATAGGCTCGCAAAAGGTAATCAAATATCAAACATAAAAGCACTTCAAGGGTCAGGATTTCTAATTGTCCAAATGGATAAGAGCATACTCTCCTACCTTTTAGACAACTTCTCAGACATAGAAAACAAGATGTTCATTTACCATTAATAAAACAAGTGTGCCTAGATAAATTAAAGACACAAAGTTTGGTTGAGTTCTCCTTTAGGCAACCTATAAAACATATACGTTAGTAGTCATGTTGTTTTGATGAAATGAAGCTTTGATAAGCGTAATCTTTGACAATCATCCTGCAAAAACCAGTAACGCTGCTAGAAAATTCACAAACAGATTAGGGTTATCATTAGTAATAGCTAAATTGAAGCATAAAAACCCTAAAATGCAATCTGTTTTGAAAATATAGAAGAAAAAATTTGTACGAGTATTCTCACATACTCGTACGAGTGCACAATGAAACTTATATGGTACTGCAAAGGTACTCGTATGAGATTCTGAAGCAGATCCAGCCAGAAACCCGCGAGATTGAAAATTTGATGATGCTAAGAGGCCAAAAATGAGATTTCCAGCCCCACAGTGGGCACCAAAATGTTGTGTGTGTGAAGTAGGGTACCTGCAGCTGCAACACAAAGACTTAATAGATCATTACAAGCATGGTTATCAAATTAAAAGCAAATGAAAGATAAACCATGACAAAGTGACCTATCGCCTCCTAAGAGATGCGAGTGTGGATTTGCTCTTAGATCTGGATAAGCAATCCCAGTGAATTGACTACACCTAGATGGAGGATTTGAAATGATATGATATGCAAGCTAGATGAGATTGATTATGTTAGATTGATCCAATAGTTTAATTAAGCTAATGATATGCATGATTAAGCTATTATGATGTTGCAATTATGTTAGAAAATGATCAAATTAAACTAGATAATTGCCTATAATAACAATTCTCAAATGATATGATAGAATGGATATGCCTATAGTAACAATGCCTAAAATGATATGAGATGGGATCCTTTGTGCTCCAAAATGGGGGATATTTATAATATTTCCAAGGCTAGGGGTGAGGTGGTAGGAATCAACGATCAATATTGAGTCTGAAGATATCAAGGGTGAAATTGGAGGAGGTTGGAGGAAGGGACACTTGTCATCTTTGTGGTGACAAGTGTCAAGGAGCCTTGCTCATAAGAGGTCAAGTGTCCAAGGGAGGAGACATGTGGCCTATGTGCTACGTGTCTCAAGGGGAGAATATCCACACCATAGGACAGGATTAGTTAAACCCAGGGTTAGGTGGAATGGGTTAGGTTAGAGGGATGGTTAGGTTAGGTGGTTAGAAGTTAGGAGGCATGTGGGTAATTTGAATTTAAAAATTCAAATAATAGGAAAAGGCTAATTAACTTTCAACAACTCATAAATTGATTTGTTTTAATTAATTAGAGGATTAGAAGAAATGAATTAAATGGGGGAAGGATTAATTAATCAAAGGGGACTATTGAAATGAACCTATTAAATAAATCCTTAGATTTATTAATAAGTAGATGAATGGGAGAATTTAATCAAATTTCTAATGAATTCAATTAAATTAGAAAGGGGAATTAATTAATTAATTGCTTATTTAATTAATTATCTTCAAACCATTTTTAGGTGTATACATTAGGCACTTCAACTTCAATCCTGTCTCAGCCTCCACCCTAGCTTTGAATATCTTGAATTTCTCCAACACTTCTGATTTCTCTCTTGGAAAAGTAACACACATCATCCCAGAATAGTCATGAATTAGAAAAATGAAGTATCTGTCACCCTGCATGCTTCTCATTCTTGTAGGACCACATAAGTCAGTATGCACTAGATCTAACAATCCATTAGATGAATACAACTTACTCTTAAATGTAGTTCTTGTTTGCTTTTCCATCTAACATTCCTTATATACCGGATTACCAGGCTTCACAATGTTAGGCAAATTTTTAACAGCTTGAGTAGAACTGATGTAGGAGCATCCCCGATTCATAGCAATCTTGCATCAACCAAAAATATTTTCCTTTCTATTTGCAGTTTCAATTTTCCTTACCATGTGTTCTGGTTTTGGCTCACCGGGTCCTATGGATTTGGATTCTACTTGAAGAATTGATCATCTTTCTTTCTTCTAGAGCACATCGCATTTGGATAATTTTTCGGTAAGATATCGCTACCGGTTTCCACGACAGTTTCCCGTTATCAGCTGACAGTCCTTTGTTATTGGTTTGTTGGACCTATTTTGGTTATATATGAGAACCCATCTCGAAGCTTGCGGAGCCTTTGGCATTGATTCCAATGTTCCTTGGCATGTGGGTGACCTTTTCCCACGATCTATGTTTCATCCTTTGTATTTTTCAGAGGAATCTCTTAGCGGAGGCCAACTTTGTTTATTTTACATGTTAGGTCTTTTCTTCAAGTTTTGATCCTTTTAGGGCCGACTGGATCATTTGGATCGATATACATAATTGTAATTGCACATTAGAATGTAATCAATCAGAAAATCAAGTATCTAGACTATGTATAGAAGATAGATTTCATGATTCAAGGTCCCGGTTGTGACCTATTCTATATGTTCTACTAGGCCTGTGAGCTAGTATGTTGTAACCCGGTCGTTACCAGTTAGATGTAATCAATTTTCATGCAATAAAATAATCTGTTTTTCATTGCCTCCATCATATCTTTGTGGTTTTCATTGTGTTTACTCTTACTGACCGGTCCAGATTGATCTCTTTGAGGTCCCTCATCGCCAGTGACTGTTTCAATTGATATCAGAGCAAAGTTTCATTTTGGAGGTTGCATGTGGGAATGCAGACCCTGCTATGATGGAGATGTTGCCAGGTATAGCAGCTCGGTTAGAAGCCATGGAGATAGCCAAAAGAAGAGGCTGACATATTAAAGATGTAAGTGAAGATGAAGGAGAAGAAGCCCTGACAGGACAAGAAAAACTACCAGCTGTTGATCCGGATGAGGAAAGGTTTATGAGGGTTTTGAGTAGGGAAAATACTAAACCTCATTTTACCCCACTAGAATAAGATGAGAAGTTTGATTAGGATGAATTGATAGATTGGATCTCGAAGATGGAGAAGTATTTTGATTTTGAAAACACTGTAGAAGAGAGGAAGGTGAAATATGCCTGTACCTAGTTGAAAGGTCATGCATCTCTTTGGTGGGAGCATCTGTAAATTGATAGACAAAGAAGAGGTTAAGAGAAGGTTAAGACATGGGATCAGATGGTTGCTAAGTTGATGTCAAAGTTTGTGCCGACAAATTATCAAGTGGATCTATTTCAAAAATTGCAGAATTTGAGACAAAAGGAATCTAATGTGAAGGAGTACACTGTAGCATTATACAAGTTGAATATCAAATCCAGACATATTAATGATAAAGTTGAACATGTTGCAAGATATTTGAATGGATTGCAGATGTCTATACAAGATGAACTTAATTTGATCAAATTGGAGAGTGTTGAAGAGGCTTACCAGTGTGCCCTAAAGGCAGAATAGAAGTTGAACAAAAGACATGAGAAGAGGTAGAGAGCCAGAGGTGGAAGGTTTACTGGAGGAAGATTTCAAGGAGGAAGAGGATATAACAGAGGAAGAGGAACCAATATAGATCAGAACAAGGACAAGGAAGTGAGAAAATGAGGTAATTCATATCGGAAGGATGATAGAAATTTCTACCGGAGGAAAGAACCAGATGGTTATCGGAATGAGAATTTTGGAAGACAAGAAAAGAGGACATTTAGAGGAACTTTCTTTAAGTGTGGAGGAGAATGACATTGTGCATTTGAGTGTAAGAAGACAAAAACTACCAGAAGAGCAGTTGTGGTGGAAGAAAACCCCCCCAGATCAGACAATAAACCAGAAGATGGAGAACTACTAGTGATGAGGAGAGCTTTGTGTCATACTAGAGGAGATGAAGAGACCTTGCAGAGGAAGAATCTGCTCAAGATCAGATGTAAGGTATCCGGTAAGTATTGTAAGCTTGTTATTGATAATGGTAGTTTAGATAATCTTGTTTCTAAAGAGATGGTGAATAAGTTGAAATTGGAGAGATTGAAACACTCTAAGCCTTATCAGATAGCGTGGATTTAGGATGAGCATGAGTTGTTAGTAAGTGAGAAATGTTTGGTGTAATTGAAAATTGAGAATTATCAGGATGAAGTCTTGCATGATATTATGCCTATGGATATTTGTCACCATTTTTTGGGTACACCTTGATAGTTGATAGACAAGTAGTACATGATGGGAGGAAGAATACATACACTATTGTGGCCAATGGGATGAAGTAAACCTTGTTACCCTTGGAGGAGCCTTTGAAGAATAAAGTTTGTATGAATGCTAGAATCTATTTGGGAGATGGAAGGAAATTCCTAGATAGATTGAGACATGTGAATGTGTGTTTTGCCTTAATTCCTAGGAAGACTGAGAAACCAGAACCGAAAGGAGAACACCTAGAAGAGATAAAATATTTGCTGGCAGAATATGAGGACATCATTTCAGATTATGTACCTAATGGATTGCCACCTGTGAGAAGTATTAGTCATTGCATGGACTTGGTTCCTGGAGCTAGTTTTCCTAACAAATCTGCACAACGGTTGACACTGGAAGAGAATGAAGAACTAAATAGACAAGTGCAGGAGCTATTGAAAAAATGTTTTATCAGGGAGAGTCTGAGCCCTTGTGCAGTACCGACAATATTAGCACCTAAGAAGAATGGAGAATGTGTACCGATTCAAGAGAAATAAACAAGATAATAGTGAAATAACTATTTCATTTGCCTAGAATGGATGACATAATGGATTGCTTGAGTGGAGTAAAATACTTTACAAAGATAGATTTGAAGACTGGATATCAATAGATCAGGATCAGAGAAGGTGATGAGTGGAAGACAACATTTAAGACAAATGAAGGATTGTATGAATGGTTAGTGATGCCTTTTGGATTGACTAATGCACTGAGTACTTTCATGAGGCTGATGAATGAGGTATTGAAGAAATTATTGGGTAAGTTTGTTTTTGTGTATTTGTATGACATTCTAATTTTCAGTAAGACAAAAGAGGAGCATTTGTTGTAGTTAAGACAAGTTTTGTAGAGATTGAGAGAAGAGAAGTTGTTGAACAATATCAAGAAGTGTACTTTCATGAAGGATGAGTTAGTCTAATTGGGATTTATGATATTTGAGGATGGTTTGAAGATGGACCCTGAGAAAGTGAAAGGAATTGTTGAATGACCTACACTGGAAAGCATTGGAGAGGTAAGAACATTTCATGGATTGGCTATTTTTTACCGGAAGTTTATCAAAAATTTCAGTTCAGTTTATAACCCTATGACTGAGAGCATGAGAGGAGATCAGAAGGAATTCAAGTGGACCACCATGGCAAACAAAACTTTTAAATTATTGAAGTAGAAACTGACTGAGCAACCTGTGTTTGCATTACTGGATTTCAATAAAGTATTTCAAGTGGATTGTGATGCAAGTAGAACAACAATAGGAGCAGTCTTGAGGTAGGAAGGGAGAGAAGTAGTTTATTTAAGTGAGAAATTGAATGATGCTCAGAGGAGATATTTAGTGTATGATCAAGATTTTTATGCCATAGTTCAAGCCTTGAAGAAGGGGAGACATTACTTGTTGCTTAAGGAGTTTGTGTTGTATACAGATTTGTAAAGTGGAAAATTGAACCCTAATGACTCCCCACCTAGGAGAGAGAAAGGAAGTCACTAGGATGATTTTCACTTGGAGGAACTTTACATTCAAAAAAGGGGCTTGAATCCACTAGATGAAAATCCAAAGATGTGAATTCCAAGTGATTGCAAGAGTTGAAGTGTAAATTGCTCGCTTTTGTAAATGGGAAAGTTAACTTGTTGACTATGTAGAAAAGAGAGATAAAATGAGTGAAACGAGGAGCTATCGGTCCGGGATCGCACTGTAACTTCGGATATGAGATATTTAGATTGATATGGGTCTTCCCTGTGAATTTGGAGAAAAGTCATCATGATTGTGTTGAAAGTACACATGGTCCTTCGAAAAATCTGCGAAATGAAAAGGGTTTTTCCGCCTCTTTAAATGGAGTCCAGATCTGAAATATAGCTGTGCACCTGCAACCTAGACACATAAAAGAAGGGAAGAAGGGTTATGGATAGGGGTTTGCCTCAGTCAAACCCCAGTTGAGGAATAAACTTTGAAAGAAAGTAATTGAAAATTCTTGAATGTAAACAATGGAAATGTATACCTTGTAGATCTGCAATTTGTTGATGATGATCTCTTTGCTTCTTGAATGGAATCATAAGTGTTGCATGAAATGGCATGTAACATGACAAAAATATAACACACACACATGCTTGCAAATGAATGTTGTAATGTTGCTCCAATGGATGAATCAAGAAGAGAACTTGATGGATGCTTGAAGGCTTGAATGCTTGATGAAGACCTTTTGCTTGAATTTTGCTTATTATCCTTATCTTTCTCATGTATCGCGTCTGTCGAATGAGGGAATTGAATCTCCTTTTATACATTCCTAGAGGATTAATTTTCATCCAGCAAAGGCCGATAAAGAGGAGTGCAATCCCCAAAGAACAAATTATGCAAAAGGGGCCAGATAGACCTATCTTAGGGCCACCTTAAGAGGTAGGGATAGGGGAACCACACCCCTATCCTAGGGGGGACAGGGGTGCCACGCCCCTATCCTGCCCTATCTTGGCACCTGAATAGGGTCCCAAGACTATCTCAGGGCTCAAATAGGAAAGGTTCATGGGGTGAAAGTGTAGGAAGAGGTCTTGGTCAAGGAAAGAGATGTCGTCGCCAAGGTGAGGGCCTCAAATATGGTTAAAATTGCTAGGGTTGCAATTTTATGACACTACAAGATCATAAAGCTTTGTAGTATTTAAACAGTCAGAGGAAGTTGAATAAGGAACATATGAGATGGGGAAATATAACAAAGTTGCTGATGCATTGAGTCAGACAAGGAATTTACTGACAAAGATGAGAGTGACAGTATTAAGATTTGAAGATTTGAAGACCTTGTATGATGATGACCCAGATTTTGTAGAACGTTGGAAAGCATGTAGAGAACCAGTTATGGTAGATATAAGAAAGTGGTTGGATTACTTCATTCATGATGGAATGTTATTCAGAGGAGTTCAGTTGTTCATACCTAAGAGTTCTATGAGTGAGAATTTGATAAAGGAGAAACACAATGGAAGATTGGCTGGACATTTTAGCATTGACAAAACAATAACATTGGTGAGTGAGCAGTACTTTTGGTCCGAGATTCATAAGGATGTTAAGAGATATGTACAAAGTTGTAGAGTTTGTCAAGTTGCAAAGGATAGTATTCAGAATGTGGGATTTTATAAACCTTTGATAGTAATGGTAAGACCTTGGGAGGATATAAGCATGGATTTTGTACTTGGATTTCCTAAGACAACGAGAGGGAATGATTCTATATTTGTGGTAGTGGATAGATTCTTGAAGATGACTCATTTCATAACTTGTAAGAAGACATTAGATGCATTGCATGTAGCAGACCTATTTTTCAAGGAAGTGGTGAGATTGCATGGATTACCTAAGAGCATAGTTTCAGATAGAGAAACTAAGTTTGTTGGCTATTTTTGGAGAACACTTTGGAAGAAGATGAAGACAAATTTGAAGTTCAGTTCTACTTTTCATCCATAGACTGATGGATAGACAAAAGTTGTTAACCAAAGTTTGGGAAATTTGTTGAGATGTTTAGTGGGAGATAAAAATGGAAGTTGGGATTTGATCCTTGCACAAGCAGTGTTTGCCTACAACAATTCGGTGAATAGAAGTACTTGAAAAACAACTTTTGAGATTGTTACTGGAGTGCATCCTAGTGTTATATCATAATTTAGAGACATTGGTAGTAAAGACCAGAGGAGTTCAGAAGTAGAAGACTTTGTAGATCACATGACAACATTGCATGTTCAGGTTAAGAAACATTTGGAAGACATGAATAAAAAGTATAAGGAGAAGGCAAATGAGAAGAAGAGACATAAGGAATTTGAAGTTGGAGATGAAGTAATGGTATATCTGAGAAAGAGATTCCCGGTTGGAACTTATAACAAGTTGCATATGAAGTAGTTTGGACCTTGTCGGATTTTGAGGAACTTCAATTCTGGAAATGCATATGAAGTGGAGTTATCAGATAGTCTAAGTATTTCAACTTTGTTTAACATTGCAGATCTTCATGAGTATCATGAAACAAAATTTAGTGAGAACAATGTTACAAACATGGAGAAACATTTACCCTGGAAGGAACCGGATCAGACTGAAGAGATTTTGGATAGTAGGATTAGGTGTATTACCCGGAGCAGTCAGTATAAGGAATATCTTGTGAAGTGGAAGGACAAACTAGTTGAAGATTCATCTTGGATTTATTAGGTAGAGGTAGACCACCTTGGTTTCCCTCTAACCCCAACAAAGTGATAGGCTCACTTTTTCAATAACTCTGGGTGTCTGATGTAGGAGCATCCCCGGTTCATAGCAATCTTGCATCAACCAAAAACATTTTTCTTTCTATTTTTCTTTCTATTTGTAGTTTCAATTTTCCTTTCTATGTGTTCTAGTTTTGGCTCATTGGATCTTGTGGAGTTAGATTTTACTTGAAGACTTGTCATCTTTCTTGCTTCCAGACAACATCACATTTGGATCATTTTCCAGCAAGATATCACTATCAGTTTCCATGATAGTTTCCTATTACTGGCTCATAGTCCTTTGTTACCGATTGCCTGGACCTATTTTGGTGATCTACCAGAACCCATTCTGAAGCTTGCTGAGCCTTGGGCATTGATTTTGATGTTCCTTGGCATGTGGGTGACCTTTTCCCATGATCTATGTTTCATCCTTTGGATTTTCCAGAGGAATCTCTTAGCGGAGGCCCACCTTGTTTATTTTGCACGTTAGGTCTTGTTCTTTGGGTTTTGATCCTTTTAGAGCTATCTGGATCCTTTGGATCAATATATATTTGTAATTTCACATTAGAATGTAACGAATCAGAGAATAAAGTAGCTATACTTTGCGTAGAAGATAGATTTCATGATTCAAGGTCCCGGTTGTGACCTATTCTGTATGTTCTACCAGGGCTGTGAGCTGGTATGTTGTAACTCGGTTGTTACTAGTTGGGTAATCAATTTTCATGCAATAAAACAATTTGTTCTTCATTTAATCCATCATATCTTTGTGTTTTTGTTGTGTTTACTCTTGCGGACCGGTCCAGATTGATCCCTTTGAGGTCCCTCCTCGCTGGTGTCTACTTCAAGAACTTATGCTTGTCATGTAGTGAAAATTAACATGACACATCCTCCTATTTACCGGAATGCATAAACCAGATACTGGAATAACAGATATATCAATGAAGCACACACATAGATCATAAACTAATTACCATGCATCCACAACAAATAACACTAAGATTTGTACGTGGAAAACCCGATAAAGGAGAAAACCATAATGGGAAGCCTACCCACAGTCAAATGATAGTTTTGCAGTAAGTATGTGATTACAATAAGGGGCCTGCACATGCAGGAAGGCCAACAAAATAAAGCTTACTACTCATTACAGAAGGAGCCTCACTGACTACAAAAGAAATCAAGACTACAATCTGGAAATAAAAATGAACTGCAAGAATAACATCTCCTATGCCCGAGTACAGTTTCGGTTAAGATCAATGAAACCTCTTACATGAACCTAATTCGATCACCTATGATCAACCAAACCTTCTGCATATGATTACAACTTTATTTGCACACAGATAATCACTTAACCATAATCCTAGACCACAATCTACAAAGAGATCTTACTTCATATTTATACCAACTCGAGACTTAAACAATTAGGTTGGCCACCTAAAAGATAATACAATAAATACATTACATAAACCGGAAAACCAATGATAATCTAAGTCAGCCTAAGAACCAAAACAACATTAACCAAACAATAAATCTAACTGATAACGCATCGGGAGTATCCACCAACACACTACATAAACCGGTCCATAACCTAGCATAATAAGAATGGACCTAAAATAGGTCCTCATAAGCCAAATGAAATACCACCAATCAACTAGAACATGAAAACAATAACCATTAGCATCATGAAAACCTTATAGAAGCCACACCAACACCACTTATCAAATCCATCAAAAGATCTTCAACAAAGCTCTGTCGATAGAACCCTTACCGGTAACCAAGATGCTTACTAGAACATATGATATGATAATATGCTGAAACAATAAGGATCTATTCAACTAATGAGAGGGGGGGGGTGAATCGGTAGATAGAAAATAAAATAAACTTTCACCAAACTTAATCCCAACACAAAAACAACTTGCTAAACTAACTAGTTTAGTCACTGTATCAAAAACTGCAACTGCACTGTCAAACTTTACCAGTTGACCAAATCATCAATGATACAATGTAACAGATCTGAAACTCACATACCATTTAATCAAAACATTAAACCACTTTACTAACATTAGTAATATCTCATTTTAGGTCACTTTTGGTCATCTGAACATAGCTAAGTGGCTTTACCAGTTAATCATATCAACCATATCAAAACACATCCACAAAATCATTCACCACTTGACACAATGATTTTTCACATGGAAATCCAAATGGGAAAAACCATGGTGGGGATGAATACCCACAAGTATTTTGAGCTCTTCTGAATGTCGCCTTGTTAGAAGCTTATACAATAATGTCCTGTTAAGAACAAATCCGGTTATGGACCACCCGGTTAAGGGATTGACTACAATACCCTGTTAAAGGAAATACTCTGTTAGGAGTAACCTCGGTAGAGGATTTCAAATCCAAGCTAATGGATCACCTAGTTAGAGGATTTAAACAACACCAAGCCTATTAAAGCTTACCCAGTTAAGGGATTTAACTATTGTAATGGTTAGAGAACAACAGGTTCTTTGCTGATCTGGTATTAAAACTACCTTGCTTAATCGGATCCTTTTATACTCCTATCTGCCTTCACAACATTCTACAGACACTCCTTCTAGTTTGTAAACAATCACACTACCACACTTAACCAAATTGCCAACACAATTACAAACAACTCATTGACCTTAAATACAAATACAATAGGTCGATAACATATCATAAAACCTACATATCTCATAGAGATTAAAAACATATTGGTTCAAAAATTACCATTGGATTACATAGCAATCAACTACACATTGTTCTAGATAACATCAACCTCTCTTGGATCACCGCACATCAAATCTTGTAACTCATCACGTGATTATCACTTCATGCTATGCATTTGCTTATTCCTAAGATAAATAATTATCTTCACATACCAAAACCACTTTGAAACTCATCACGTGCACCATGCATATGTGGCATCTTCATCTCCAATCATGATTTGGTCATAGATCATCACAACCGATTCACCAAGCTCCATCGCTTAGGGTTCGCCATATCAACTGGTTAGGGTTACCGATTGATCACTCTGTTTCAAATACCAATACTGGTTTCCTTCACTGCTTTACTACCGGTTGCTTTATTGCATCACTATCAGTTGCAATACAAATTCATTATCAATTACTATTGACATTAATGACAACACTATACTTCATCAATCATATCTTCATGCAATGCCAACAATGATAGCTTCTAGATCACCAAATCCTGAACCAACTGAATGTGGCATGCATCTGAATAACATGAATGACCGAACCAAATAAATTCCACCAATTAGAATATACTGGAGATAAATCTCTTGATCATAATCAAATTCCAACCACTCTACAGGAACCCGATAGATAACCAAAGAAGCTAGTGTTGACATCAATGACAAACATCAATTCAACACATAATCAATTCCTCTAAATTTCCAACAATCTCCCTCTTCGGCATTGATGACAACACTAGATGTGAAAAACATCCAAGTGCCAAGAAGTGCCAAACAAGTCTCCCCCAATGGAAGATATCCAATCAAATGATATAACAATGAAGTTCTAAACCAAATAGTCAAACCATAGACCAAACTCCCCATGTCACTGATATCTCTTTTAAGCTCTATTTTTCACATGTATACCTCTCCCCCTTTGACACCAATGCTAGAAATTTGACATAAACATCAAAGAAAAATCATAAAACCTCTCAACCACACAACTAACTACTCCCCCTGAGTAGTAGCACCATCTCATCAATCCAGAATGAATGATAGTTCTGATAATATATACCAGATTGATGCCAATCTGCATCACTTAAGTCTCAACTGGAGGGGCAGAGACCCCCAATCTATCTCTAAAGTACTCAAATGATTCCTTGGGCAAATGTTTAGTGAAGATATCTACAATCTGCTCTTTAGTGTTCACATAAACCAATCTGAATTCATATGCTTCCACCTTTTCCTTCAGAAAGTTATACTTGATTGTTATATGCTTTGTCTTAGAATGAAATACTGGATTCTTTGATATGTCAATAGCAACAGAGTTATCATAGTGAATAACTACCGGTTCATTGCAATCTAACCTTATATCCTTCAACATTTACTTCATCCATAGAACTTGTGTACAACTAGTAGTAGCAACAACATACTCAGCTTCAGTAGTAGATAAAGAAATACATGACTATTTCTTGCTGATCCATGAAACAAGTTTCTTTCCAAGAAAGGAAGTTCCACCGAATGTGCTTTTTTGGTCATTTATATCTTCAGCCTAATCTGCAGCTATATATGCACATAGTGTAAAGTCATCATTTTTAGGATACCACAAACCATATTCAGTTGTTCCATGTAAATATTTGAAAATCTTTTTCACTGCACTCTCATGATTCTCTCTATAATCACTCCGATATCTTGCTACAATATAAACAACATTCATTATATCTGGTCTAGTCTGAGTCAAATATAACAGACCTCCAATCATAGATTTATACCTTGTAGGATTTACCGAAGCTGATACATCTTTCTTTGTCAATTTCTCACTTGTAACCATAGGAGTACCAACTGGTTTAGAATTTTCCATACCAAATTTCTTCAACAAATCTCTAGCATACTTAGTTTGACAGATGAAAATACCTTTATCAGTCTGATTAATTTGCAAACCTAAGACAAATCTCATTTCTTCAATCATAGACATCTCAAATTTATTCTTTATATTATCAAAGAGTTCCATACATAACTTTTCCTCACCTCTAAATATGATATCGTCCATAAAGACCTCAATAATCAATTTTTTTTTTTTTGATCGGTAAGAGGCCGAAGCCAGAAATTTTATTATTCATTTATGAAATTATACATAACTCCACTCATGCAGGAGCTGGTAGGAAAGAGTGGAGTCGAGAAAACCTCTGGCCTTGCCCGGGACCTAAGTCCAACATATCTCTTGAAAAATTACAGTATTGATACATGAAAACCCCGGGCCAGGGTAATCAGGTGGGAAGGATTTTTATATTTCCTTCCCTTACAAGCCCAAAAGAAATGTTTTCAGTAACCTTATGATCATTTTCCTCTTTGATTCAGGAGTAGTTCTTTAGTTATTTAGAGTCGCTCCATAATTGCCCATGATCACCTGTTTGGCCTGCATTGTCAGTTACTCAAACACTTGGCAATTTTGTTAGTATCATCCTGTTTGGCCTGCATTGTCAGTTATTCAAACACTTGGCAATTTTGTTAGTATCATCCTGCCATTTATATCATTCGACAGTTTATTGCTTGATAAAAAACCTTGAGTCATTTCCAAAGCAAACATATCCCCGAAGGTTATAAAATAATAAAATTTAAGAGACAGAATTTGAAGTACCAAATACGATTAGGATAGAACAAGATTGCCTAGAGATCCTACCAACCATAAAACCTCAGTTTTCCAACTCTTGTTTATGCTCCTGGACATTATCCTTAATAAGGGTAAAATCCAGTTTACAACAACAAGAGTGGGAAAGGGGAGATTCAGTCAATCCATCCCGCCTTGCCCTAAAGTTTTATAGAAAAAGGGGATGACTGGATGGATGTCTATTCGCAGTTTGCATGTTAGCCACATAAAGTTCACCGACTTAAAAAATGACATGGATATATCAAAATATAGAAAACATCAATAGATGGCATTAAAACTTCAGCAGATGTCCTTCAAAATAAATCAAAGTAGATACCCCAAGTATTATGCATTTAGATACTATCTAGATTATATATTTAACTGTTTTAATAGCAAAATGCTGATGTATATTTGTATAGTAGATATTCCTTCATGCCCATTAAGTCACAGTAATTTGTAGGATTGATATCATACTAATTTAATGTTTTATATGATACTTAAGTTTGTTTTTTAAAGCTACGATACTGTTTGCTATCTCAACCCCAGTTTCTGATAACTATAAATTGTATCTTGTTTTACCTCAAGTTAACATTTAAACCAACCCCTATAGCTCTTTATTAATATCAAAAAATGGAACTAGGCTCCCCCTGAAAGCAGTGCCACCTCAATCCTCCCTAGAGGATGTAGAAGAAGCCCTTTCCTCTTCAAGAACCAGACCCTCAACTCTGAGGAAGTCCTCAAACCATGTAGGCTTAGGGGGGTGTCTCACATGGAATAAGAAAAGAAGAAAGTTAGCATTTCTATTAATTACCTCAATCCTTTCCGCTGATACAGGCATTCCATCCGTGGAAATGATAGGGAATCAAGGCACTGACCTGTTATTCCGAATGAGAATGTCATAATTCCTCGGCCTCAGAATAGTCCCTTCATTGTCTATATTGACTAAAACCCTCTCAAGATCGCCCAGAATAGAGGCAGTGAAGACCTCTTTGCACAGAGCACTAGTATCTTCATGATTTTTGGTGGAACTCATAGTAACAACGAGAAACATTGCGGCCACATCCGTGTTGGCCCTGGTTCTATCCGAATTTGTGAGGAAATCTGGGCCCAGGATGTTCTCAATTGCATCAATCACCAAGTTGTGAGGGAGATGCATAATGCGCTTGAGGCGGTCACGAGTGATGGCCCCTTCAAAGGCCATTTGTCTCTTAGAACTGCAAAGTTTAATTGGGGTGTCCATCGCCTGAAAATTCACAACATGGGATCTCAGGAAAACTGTAGAGCATCAACTTGTAAGACCTTAAGCTTAGGTTGGTAGCTGAGTGATTTAACACTCCGAGTTAGCTCATTCTGAAAACATGCATTCCAAAACTCCACTTTGGAAGGATTTCATTGGTTGCAAGATAACACATAACCTAGAATGATGCGTCGACTGAGGTAAAATCGTGTGGAGGAGCTTGAAATAATTTTGACAGAAGAGCAAGCATGAACGCAACATTCTAAAGCTCTGACATATCATGATTATTAAGACAACATGGGGATCTTGCCATTTTATAATATTAATTAAACCATAATTGTGGGTTATTCGGTCCTTAATCTGGGCGTCACCGATCGCACCATTAGTGAACGGCCTCATTTTTATGAGTAAAGGAACGAATATGCCACTGATAGAGATCCCTGAGATTTTAAATGTAGGGCCATAATCATTAGTGTTTAATTGATCAATTCTATATTTGTTATTATGGCTAAGATAGAGTACATTTCTAGCAGGTAAGTGTTTATTAATTAGTGCTATTTGCTTTGGGTATATGAAATCAATTATTATCTTAATAAGAGTTTTATTTTTTCTATTTTTCTTTCTTTTTTTTTTTAAAGGAGTGTAAAATCTTTTTATTGTTATATGAGTATCTGAAGATATTTAAGAGAGTATTTATAGTTAGCAAGGGTAAGTTTTATTCTTAATTTTGCTATAAATGTGATTTTTGGGTGATTTGGATATCCAAGTTAATATATATGGTGATATACTTATTTATAAATGAATTATATAAATACCTGTATATATATATATATATATATATATAACCCTCCCCTTATATTTACATACAGGTATCTATATAGATCAAATGAGTGGTTTTTTAAAGAATTATTTGATTTAATGTGTAGTGAATAATATTTATACCTATATACTTATTATATATATATACATATATGTATATATATACATATACATATATGTATATGTATATATATACATATATGTATATGTATATATATATATATATGTATATATGTATATACATATATGTATATGTATATATATACATATACATATATGTATATATATACATATACATATATATATATATGTATATATATATATATACATATGATTAAGGTTATGTTTATATGTGGATACAAGAATATATGATTTCAGTTATGTGTCAATATATATTAGTGATTCTATATAAAAGTGGAGCTGTATAGGTGTGTTTTGATGACTCGACTTAGTTATAGAGGCTTATATACAATATTTGCTAATATAATAGCTTATTGGTTAAGGGTTGTTGTTGGGAGCTACATGAATCAATGTTTTGCCATCAGCTCCCATATTGGCAAGGGAGTCAGCTCTCCTATTGCCTTCCCTATAAATGTGGTTAAAGATGACCCTATCAAATGTTTTTATGTTTGTCAAAATTTTTGCCAGGGAAGCATTTAGTCTCTAATCAGGCATAGACCCTTTTCTAAGGGCATTGATTATAATAGCCAAATCACCTTCAATGACAATCTTCTTAATATTAAGTAAAATGCCTAAGTTTATTCCTACATCCAGTGCTTGCATTTCTGCAACATTATTTGTACATGATCCGCAGGGGAGAGCCATAAAGGCCACCTTGACCCCATTTGAATTATGGAGGCAACAACCTAGACCTGCCCTCCCAGTGTTACCCTGTGAGGCACCATCAAAGTTCAATTTAAACCAACCCTTGATAGGAGGGATCCATTTACATTCTTTGCGAGATAGCTCATTTGTTGGGGAACCTTTACTAATGAAGGGAGGATTTTTTAGACCTTTCCATCTTAGTCTCATTTTTTCATCCCAGTATGACATATTGATGTCTATATGAAGATTTAGGGTTTGGTTATTTACTATTTCAACTATGGTAGCTTCAATTTTATTGACCAGTTGATACCATTGCATTTTTCTATCTTTGAAAATCCTCATATTTCTCTCCTTCCAAATTTCCCAAATCATGATAGATGGGGCAATGATCCATAACTGTTCAAACATGCAGCCAATATTCCGGATTGGCCACGCGTGAAAAAGATCCAAAATATTATTAGGAATGGGGGAATACCAGATCATCTACTTTCTTAACCAGCCCCAACAATTATGAGCATAATCGCATGTCACCAAAAGGTGATTAGAGGACTCCTCATCCTTCTCACATAAAGGGCATCTACTCGGCCCTTCATGTCCAAGTTTCTTAAAAGTCTCAAAAGTGAGGATTCGGTTCTGAATAGCCAGTCATGCAAATAGACCTACTTTCGGAACGCACCTTTTATCCCTATAGCTAGGAAATCAGAAATCATCAAAGCAAGTAGCAAATTGGACTAGTTCAATCACGAAAACTAAAATGTAGTGATCAATCCTAATTACATCCAATAGAGATATGAAAACAAGATATTCAAGATTGAATACTTAAGCAAATCAAATGCAGACTTGAATGTCTCCTTCATGTAGCTCCATTGTCCTTCTTTCTTCTTCAAATAGCTTTGTTTGTGAATCTCACCTACAAGTGCATACACATGAGATGAAAGCAAGTAGACAAGATAGTAGCGCAAGAATACTCGAAGCATGATTGATTCGACAAAGTGATTCGAAAAAGTGATTAGTTCGATAATGTGATTAGTCTTGATTGAAGAAATTCATCCAATTTATAGATAAATTGGAGAAAAGACAAGATTAGCATGAAATTGATATTAGAGGCAATTGATTTCAAAATGGCAAAATTGAGTGGAAAGAAGAAGGTTATGACACCACCTATGTCATGATTTATGACATATTGCCAATGCAAAGGTTAGAGGACTAAAAGCCTATGACATCTTGCTATGCCAATAGTATGATGCATGAGAAATTCATGCTTCCACCAAAGCACAAAAATAGGGAGAACTAGAGAAAAATTAATTAGGTGGAAATTAAATTTGACAAATTAGAAAATAGGTGGAAATTAGGAATTTAGGAAAATTAGGAAAATTAGGAAATTAGAAAATTAGAAATGAAGAAATTAGGAATTTAGTGAATTAATTAATAATTTGTCATTTATTAATTAATTCACAACGAGGGAATTTAGAAATTGATGAAAAATTAGGAAATTAGGTAAATCAATTAATAATTTGTCATTTATTAATTAATTCACAAAGAGGGAATTTAGAAATTGATGAAAAATTAGGAAATTAGGTAAATCAATTAATAATTTGTCATTTATTAATTAATTCACAAAAAGAGGAATAATTAGTTAGCCAATTAAATTAAACATTTAATTGTGACATGAAGACCTAGGATAAATAAATAAATTATTTAACCTAGAGGGAGAAAATGGAGAGAAAATGACAAACAAGGTTAAATGAATAAATCATAAAACCCTAGAAGATAAATTAGGAATGCAAGGACGACAATTAGGTCTTGATATAAAATTGATTTGATGTTGAATCGATCATGATTTTGAATTGACAAAGGACCAATGCTGACAAACAATTTTGATTGATAAATGCACCAATTTACGAGGAATAATGACAAATTGATCCAAATTAACATGATTGAGAAGGACGACGATCGATGACAAATTGATCGCAAAATGACAAGATTGAAAATGATAACGCAAAACAACAAGATTGAAAATGATAATGATCGATGACAAATCGATCACAAAACGACAAGATTGACAAGAGGACAAAACCCTAATTAGGATTGACGATGTCCAAAGTGATGACAAATTAGCACGCACATTGATGCGACATGATAAGATTGACCAAAATCATGACTGAAGAATGCAAAAGAAAGACTCGATGCTCGCAAATGATAAAGACCAAGTGCGTGACATAGGAGAAATGTTAATGCGACGTAGAAACCCTAAAATAAGGCAATGCGTAAATGTTAAAGTACGATTCCGCAAGCGTTGACCTTTTTTAGGTGTCTACACTTTTCCCCTCTTTGACACAATGCAATTTTAAGCATTGTTTCAAAGAACAATAATGAAAATGCCCCAGATACTGACAATGACATATGCATGCCCCCTCGAGGAATTGGCCGGAAACATGCAGAAAAGAGGCCAATTGATCGATAAAAATGATAGGATCGAATGGACCGTCAATCGGAGATCGGATGCACAAAGGACAATCAAAAAAAGATGCAAAAGACCACAACCAACATAATATGGATAGGGTGCATGTCCATCTATGCATTGAAAAAGATCTATAAATGAGGCAAAGAGAGTGAAAATTGCTCATTTGCACTAGCCAAAGAGGAGAATTTGTTGCTCTGGAAAAGGACACTTGCAGAGAGATGGCGAACATTCCAAGGGCAGATCACCTTGGAGAACGTGTACGCACGTACAGATGACTAGATGACGTGGGAGCAGCGGTATGTATCTCAAAAACCCATATTTTCAATTTGATGAATTTGACTGGCTTGCGGGACATTACGGGGCCCACAGGGGATTCAGAAATTGACTTCTGCGCTTGTGTAGGGTGAATCCTGCGCTTGTGTAATGTCTTCTGCACTTGTGTAGGGGGACACAAGCGCAGGATATGTGACATAGGGGCAGGATACACAACACAGGCGCATTTGTGCCCTGGGAACTCAATTTAGGTCAAAAACAACATGCAAATGATCTGAAAAGGGGGGATAAGGGTAGGATAGGTCAGAATAGATGAAAAACACCCTAATGTGGACATGAAAATGAGGAAATGCAACCTGTAGGAGCAAACCCTAAAAATGACAAAATGTGCCCCAATTGTGATGCAGAGTCGACAGTATCCATTGATCACGCGGGAGAACCGACCAGACTGCTTCATGTTACGACATAGACTCAGAAGCACAGACAGAGATACATTAGCAGGACTTGGGATATACTATGTCACATTCATGCCCGAGATTAGGGAAAACACAGGATTGCTTACCACATTAGCAGAGCGATGGCATTCAGAGACCTCCTCATTCCATTTGGTGATTGGAGAGGCAACTGTGACACTAGAGGATGTATGGCGTATTCTCCGCATTCCAATTCATGGAGAGATGGTAGAGTATGACCCAGTGACAGGGAGAGATACATTGTGCAGATTATTTGAGTGTGACACAGATGATCTGGATATCGTAGAGAGGGAGATCGGCTGGGAGACCATGGCATCAGAGTATGATCGACGATATGTGGTGATAGCCATGGTGATAGCATGTCTACTAGCAGGAGACAGACGAGGACATGGATTCCCTATTGGATGGGGAAGAGTGCTAGAGCAGATGGCGACAGAGGGGACGGTGTACGAATGGGGACCATGTGTACTGGCTATGTTGTATTTTTAGTTGCATCAGATAGCATATCAGGGAGTGCAGACTTTGAGCTGTGGAGTCACACTGTTACAGGTATGGGCATTTGAGCACATAGCCATATGTCGACCGATTACAGAAATACAGGTAGTACCACACCAACCATATGTGTACTGCTATGGGGGAGCACTGAGACAGGGTCCTTTTGGATACATATTGTATTGGCGACACGAGCTAGACAGACTAAGAGAGTTCACATGGAGGCCATATCGTGATTTCCCTAGGTGGTTAGATGATAGTGATGAGCTACCATATTGTAGACAAGAGAGGTACCTGATTGGGCGACCAGTGAATCGCCAGAGAGTGATTGAGATGTACCTACTAGAGAGAGTCAGACGACAGTTTGGAGAGAGGCAGGATGTACCTAGGAGGACTACACACTTTGCTCGATCTCACAGAGAGACGAGTCAGTGGGGGAGTATGATTCAGCCACACATAGCATATGCTGACTTCACCCAGCTACAGTAGAGATAGTGGGATTGGAGATCAGATGGAGTGGACGCCAGGACGACAGAGGAGTATGAGAGATGGTTTGCACGATGGCGGCCAGTGCCATTGACAGATCCGGACATTCTAGTACCGAGGAGACAGGAGGACTTCCCACTCACAGGAGAGGAGGAGGGAGATGATGAGGGTGAGGAGGATGAGGATAGTGATGAGGATGAGGGGGATGATGAGGACGGAGATGAGGATGGGGAGCAGGAGGCATTGCGGGATATACCCATAGAGCCGGAGACAGCTAGCATAGAGGAGATGGAGATGTGCAGGGCTACCATAGCGAGTCAGCATGATCATATTGCGACTTTAGAGAGACAAAATGCCATCTTGAGGACAGAGCAGGATCAGTTCAGAGCAGAGATAGCCAGACTCATAGCGGCTCGAGATGCAACAATAGCTCAGGCACATCGAGAGGAACAGAGAGTCACTGAGTACATTGGGTCGATTCAGGATGCCAGTGCACGCGAGATGGCATAGATGTTGGTAGAGACCGGAGAGGAGATATGCCATTGAAGGACACTATATGAGAGTGTAGTTCCACCTGAGCAGAGAGCAGCTTCATATCAGGCACGATCGAGGACAGAGAGCGGGGCATGCTCTCGGAGGTCATTGAGCAGCATGGGGGTGAGTGGACCTATGAGACCACCACAGCCAAGACCAGGAGGGACATCATCCGTGAGACATGGCAGGGATGAGGAGGACAAAGGGAGCACCCAGTGACAGAGGCACATGCTCTGTATGACAGACAGTGGACATTATGTAGCTTGACATTTTGTAGTCAGCCTGCGGGCCATACTTAGGACAGACAGTCCAATTTTGTACTCCGATATTATTGTGACATATGATATGATATGCATTGAGATGATGCAAAGTGTGATGACTGATAGTTATTTTTCATGTATGGATGACTTATGCACTGTTTATGTACCATTGTGGAACATTTATGGATGTATGGATGTATTTTTTATGTGTTTTTGATGTATTTATAATATGAAATGGATAAAATGCTTGATGTGATGCTTGATATAATGCAAATGTACTAATTGAATGGATGCAAGATGCAGCATATGTGTTTGGGGAAATCAGAGCACTAGACTAAACTGACTATCCAAACTGACGGAAGAAATGTTAGTAAGAAGAAATGAAACAGAGGACAATTAGAGATGAAGAAAAACTTGCTTTCAGTAATGCACTTTGTAGGTGAGAACCTTTATTTTAATGTAGCAAAATGGATGCGTAGCATCATGGCATTGAAGGCCAGAGCTGAAATGCAACCCTTTTTGCAAAAGACAGACACATCGTAGACAAACAACAATCACAACAAAAAAGAAAAGGACCATGAACCATCTTGGTCACTCTAAATCACTCAGTGACATCATCGAGCAACATAGGAACATGACCGAAGCCAAAGATAAATCAATAAAAAGATAAGATGCACAAATTCTAACAAGTCAAACAAACATCTTAATCTTCATTGTCAAAAGTTGAATGTGCTGATAGGACGATCATGCTGTCTGGTTTCAGGACATGCCGTACCTCGTCTAAGATAGGACACAGTCTGGTTTCCAGCATACCACACCCTGTATAAGACCCATGATAATGTGCCAATGATGAATGATATTGATGCTGATTGATTGATAAGACAATTTTGATCAGTTTGAATGTCTGGTTTGATTAAAAAAAGTTCATCTGTTTAAGCATGATTTCATTAAAGCACAATGTGTGATTGCGAGTCATTGGATGTATACTCAGTGAGCTGTCTATGCACAAAGGGAATATTGTTTTGTTTTTTTGCTTTTCGAGTTGTTACAATTTTTTTGTTCGTTTTTTCAGGACTTTATTTGATTTTTTAGGGATTTTTTCAGGAGATTTTTTTTATTTTTTTGAATTATTTCAGGACATTTTTTTATTTTTTTGGATTATTTCAGGACATTTTTCAATTTTTTCACTTTTTTTGTATTTTTTGAGCTTTTTTATTTTTTTGTATTTTTATGATTTTTGCCCCCAGTGTCTAGCAAGGAAAGGAATATGATAGGTGAATAAATAGGCTTTCTAAAATGTTGGTGGATAGAGGGAAGACAAAGGCCTTTTATTATGGAGACAATGGGACAAGAGATTGGATATGGCAATGTAAAGTAGGAAGATGGCAGGAGGGACACGTCAAGAGGTTTTTGAATCCATGTTTAAATTGTGCGTCCTTATGTTAGATCAAGATCAAGGAATGAAAAAGAGTGTATGGATAGTGATAAGATATGGATAGGATAAGCAAGACCGAGAATGGATAAGGGACATGGACTGAAGGTCGGGATAGGCTAAGGGATAGTGGCAGAAAGTTGCAAGAAGCTAGGGAATATGGATGAAAGGTTGTAATAAGAAAATGGATAAATATCAAAAGCTATGATGGACTAAAAGCTGCAAACAATATGCATGATGCTGATGAAGATCCTTAGCCTTGTCAAGATCAAAGGTAGAAAGGGAAACTGGACATGAGGGACAATAGGATATGAAGGGTAATGACAGAGGTTCGATAGGATAGTGAAGGGCAATAAGATATGAAGGAGGAAACCTGCCCCCAAGTACGGTATGCAAGAAGTTCATAGATTACGCATGACGCCTGTTTGCCAGGTTTTCATCATGGTACTTGCCCAAGGCGCCTGTTTGCTAGGTTTTCACCAGTGGACGAATTATTTTTGCTTTACTTTTTTTCTTGTCTTTTTTTTTTCTCACTTTTTTTTTTTTTTTTGACTTTTTCAATAGAAGATGGACACATGATAGGGGATGGAAGAAGGACTCAAACATATTTTTGTTTGGATAGTAGCCTTGAAAAGAAGATGGACCATGACCTTTAAAAGTATGCTCAAAGACGTTGGTAGGATGAGGACATGGAAAACGAGATGAAACTAAGGCAAGGATTTATGTAAAGGATTGGATCAAAGGGATCGAAGGATGGAAAATATGCATTGTATAATAGGTAGGGTATTGGAAGAATTGGGCTTCAGTGGATGGAAATTTTGGCAAGATTGACATTGGCACACACCTTGAGGGGTGATGGACTGATGGAGGAAAAATGGATTTCAGATTGTGAGATTTGGATGGAGGAATAGCTTGGGATTTTGGGACATAAGGGCCCAAAATGGATGAATAAAGTGATGGAGGAACAAATTTGAGAGGGTTGGATGGAGGAATAGCAATTTTGGATGCCAAGTTAGATGTTTCTTTAGGCTTTTGTACTTCAAGGAACCGCTTAGGCATCCACATGGTTTTTGATTTTTCATGCTTTTGTGGTTCCTTAGAGTGCATTGCTTGCACAAGGGATTTAGGAACCCATATATATTTTGACTTTGCTGTATTTTGGTCAGTGGGCCTTTGTGGCCTTTTGGATATATATTTTTCTTTATAGATCATATTGTTCTTTGTTTTGACATGTCGATTATATTGGACATGTTGATCCTTGAATACATGTGGATTTCTAGACTTATGACTTTTATACTTGGCATCCAAATTGCTTGGAGGGGGAAAGGAATGCATGGATGGATATGAATGAAAATGATTTCTTTTGGATTGATGAAATTTACTCAATGATGTGTGCCTTTGCTGACCTTGCATAAAGGATGAAGGGATATAAGGACCTAAGATGGATGGAAAGGATGATGGGGAAGGTGTATGTTTTGATTTTGATAGAGGGATACAATGTCTTGAGAGTGAGTTGTGTAGACATGACCCTTAAGATCTTCTTTGACATGAAGGGATTCTTGCTTATGGAGATCTACTCCTTTGCCTTTATGAATATCTTGACTTGTAGGATACTCTTTTCTTTGGGAAGAAGACATGAGTCCATTATGAGGTGGATATGATATGAGAGAAATAATGAGATCTTGAAGTGGATCGGATTGCACCAAAGTGGAAGAACCCATTATGCATGTCGAGGGTTCATGAACATCTTGCACTGACACGTTAGAATCATGAGGGGGATTAGGATCATGAGCGGTGTTGTTCACCAAAAGTGATAACCCAAGTATACTTGCAAATCTATCTATGAGATTGCCAATCTCAATCAATGAAACACCTCAGGGCTTGGACAACATGGCAAGGATATGAATCCTTCTACTCTTCAAACTCTGCAAAACCTAGGCGGGTATACCTTTGATGCATTTAATCAGACCTATTACACACAAGACTGCATCAATCAAAAGCAGATGGATCTCAAAAAGTTCAAAAACTAAGATATAACTGCAGATGGGCTAGATCCACACTTGCAACTCAACATTTTGAATCATGAGATAGAGGGACACTTCTACATAACATAAAATATAAAAAGATATTCTAATTTTGGATTTTTTTAAATGGTGTTTTGACAACCTTTAAATATTACAAGAGACCAGTGCCTTATCCAGGCCACAGAGTCATGCATAAAACTGGAAGAGAAATCTCAGATGCAAGTTCTTTTCAACATTAAATTTTCATGTATCAATGCCTTACATTAATACAATCCTTTGCTCTATCACAAAACCATACTTATATGTAGATATCCAATATGCATTCAAAATCATTAATGCTGGGTTTTAGGATTTAAATCCTTCCTTGAAGAATACCCAAAAGACAACATTACACTCTTAGAGGAATCTAAAAGAGACAACTCAAATTATCCTTGATAATATGAAATTATATGAATCTGAGTACATTTTGGAGACAATTTCATGGAAACTCACACATGCCTTGCATATGTGTGAACCTGCAAACTGAAACTAAACCTATAGTAAAAACAACACTGAAAACATAGACGAACACACTGTCATTTGCATTGATAAAAGGATGCCATCACTGGAACCTGCAATTTCGGATTTCTCCCTTGGAGCAAATCTCTCAAAAACTGGAACCCTTACAACTGAGAAGAATGGGGAATAAAAAGGGAGAGGGAACCAAATCAAATCTTCAACTGAATTGCCAAGTGTCTCCCATCTAACTGAATTTTGTTCCCGTGGAAATTGCTTCCAAAATATCCCACATTTGTCAAAATTAACCTCATAATCAGATTCCTCACTCCGAGAGCTTTCTGGCGATATATAATACATTATATTTTGGCCAAAATTTAGACCTTGGGCGAATTAATCCTCAACATGGATCCATCATTTAAATTTTTCGAATTTTAATATAGTTTGAACTATATTATTTATGGATTTTAATTTTGATTTTTACCTCCATTTGGTTTGATGCTTTTGCCATGTGGTGGCCTCCGATTGGTCGATGGGGTTGACCGGATGCCACCTGGGACGACACCTCATTTTTTGCCACCTGTCCGCCACGTCACCGCCACTGGGCTGCTTGCTTGTACGCCAATTCATCGCCATGTCATCACCACTGGACTGCCACCTATGCGCCAACTGTGTGCCACGTCACTGCCACCTCATCGGGACCCGCTTGCTGGACTGCTGACTGTACCTACCACCTGGCTTTCGCAACTTCACAGGGTGTAACTCGCGTGCATCTTCCTTTCGCGAAATAGCGCACATCGTTGATCTCTCTCGAACTTGCTCACTCGTTAACCTGACCTTCCTTTGCAAAATTTTGCCTGTCTACCTCGGGAAGCATGCATGCGTGGGGTCCAGTTGGTCATCACTCAGTCATCTCCTCTGTCACCTCGGGAAGCATGCTCGCACGTGGGCCCACCTTGGGTGCCATCAAGAACCATCCGTCAAAAGCCTTTATGGCTTAGACATATTAGTTGTGTGGAGATTTGCATATAAACATTTAAAAAAAACACTTCCCAGTGCATGTGGGATAATGCGATTAAGCTTGGAGCTGCACTTTTGGAGCTCTTTCCCTGGGTTTTAATGGCGACTGGTTGCATTTTGTTGAAGTTTAAATGCCTCTCATCATTTCCACGCAGGGGAGGATGGCCGACAGAGAGAAAAACAAACACCTGCCAATGGAGAGGTTATGGTTTTATAACAGATAGTTGCATTTGTTTTAAAAAAATACATTTGAATCCCCTCCAGCAATCACGTCCAGCAGGGAGGAAGTGTTTCATTTGCTGATTTTTGTTTATGACAGCCTTCAAACACCACGTAGAAGCCTGGAGTCTTCTGCATTTTTTACATGCCATACACAAAGGGGATTTGGCATCAAAACTGCCATATTGCACTTGCTGAAGCTTCTTAAGCATCTTCAACATGTCACGCAGGGGATAATGCTGGGAAAGGTTGTAGAGTCTAGGCCTTACACCAGCCAAAGGTATTTGCTAATCAACATTTCAAATTGTCTTCTTTAAACTCCTTCCACCATGCAAGACATTGGCTTGAGTTTTATTACTGAACTTTTCCCTTTGTTTCCAACGCAGGGGAGGGAAGAATCATTATGCACAGCAGGGAGGAAGACTTGATTTATTTGAAACTCATAAATTGCCTCCATTCAACGCAGAGAGTACACTGGCAAAGTCACATGGAGTGTGGGATTTTATTGCTGTTTGCATCTACATTTTGCATTTGCTGGAGACACAGATTTCAGCTGAAGTTTGGAGTATTTCATATACCACATGAGGGAGGGAAGACTGCAACTAATTAATTTGCATTCCCTTAGCTTTTTACTTTATGTGCTGGCATGTTACCACATGATTTTCCAACAGCCTATGGCCACTCCCTCTTCACACAAAGGAATATATTTCTTCTTAAAAAGCCACCACCAACAGGGAGATGGGGAGGATTTTGGCTAGGCCTTATGGCTGCCAATATATTTGTTTTTAAAGAAAAACATCGCTGAATCTTTTACATGCTTTCTATGCCACACTCCAAGATTTGGCTTGAGCCTGCCAATCTTCATTTGCCTGGAGTTTTAAATTGCCTCCGAAAACAAATCAAAACATTTTTTCTTGCGATGAGTTTCTTTACCTTTTCAACAACTAATTCTAACTCATGGGAGGGAGATGCTGGCAAAAGTCGTGGAATTGGATTTATGCCTGGCAAAAATGCATCCTGTTGAAGTTTAAATGCCTCTTCAAACTACCACACCATAGGAGGACACTGGACCTCAATGTCAAAGCTTATTTCCCTCTTGGATTTGGAAGACACATGCTTTTCTTTTTGACCATTTCGCCATAAAATTAATGCACAGGCATTTATCCGGGTCGGGCCCCGAAGTGGGTTCGACTAAATTTTTTTTTGTTTTCATGCAACTGACCTCTGAAATATCTCACGGACATCAAACACACCTCTGGAAATGATCGACATCGTTTTCGGATCATCAAACTGCATTTTACAACTTTCAGGCAATTATGCCAAATTTTCGCATTTAATCGCGAAGACGTAATTTTGAAACCTGTCAAAACACCTTTTTGGAGCTCGCCATCTGACAGGCGTATACTCTGATATACAAGGATGACTTCTACCAAACGGTTTCTCAAGATGAGTCCTGAGCGAAGAGTTATTAATTTCCGAAAACGGCCAACTGGCTTTGTTGACATTGCGGACCTGACGAAGTCAATGTCCTGGCAACACATGATGCCTTTCTCAAAAATATCAAACGACCTCCGTGGGTCCTCAAATTCGGAACACAGGTACCTTTAAGTACATGTTAAATCTTTGAATTCTCAGTTCGATCACCAAACTGATAGGATGCAAATGGCACGCACACAAAAATGGCTACATTAACTGATCTAACACTGGAGTGCAGATAACTGAATTTGATGGCAAAATGAGCTCTTTTGAAAACTGATCAAACGGATTGGTAGAGCCTTGAAATTTGAAATGTAGCTCATCATTTATACCAACATTAGCTTGGAACAAACATTATGGCATGACGCTTACTGAGGTAACTTTTACACTTATGCGAAACAGGGCTCCGACTAGCCGTCGAAACAGGGACTTGCCAAAACACACAAACTGCAAACGGATTTGGCTTTGAAAACTGAGCAAATGGATTCGTCAAGACTTGAAATTTTGTAGGGTAACTCAATTTTATGCATATAATTGAATCCATTTTTAATTTCTCCATGAAGATCAATAGGGAAAAAGATGTAATCGCCCAAAGAAGGCTACTCAATAAAATCTGCATTTGTGCCTAGAATGCACTTTCAACTCACCCCTCAAACTGGGTACCTCATAAACTTATCCAAATTGAATTCTGAAATTTGCACATCACTGAATAGGCCAAATGAAAGGTGTGGGACATGAATCCCGAGCCTTACCCTCTGAAAATCAACTGGCCCCATTTTACCCTCTTGCAAACTAGGCCCTTCAAACTGACTCATTTAGGTATCCAGAGCAAATTTTTGGATTGGGCCTCTAAACTTGACTCAATTTTAATCAGTCCCGACAAGGGGGACTAGGATTGTGTAGTGGACATGGTTCAATGATAGGCTCTTCAAGGGATGGAATGGGAGAAATAATGGGATCATCAAAAGAAATGTGCTCTTGGAGTGGATATGCGGGATTAGGACGTGGAGATGGAGGAACAAGAGGATCTTGTGGAGGATCTGAAGGAATGATAGGGTCTTGTGTTGGAAATGAATTTGGAAGGATACTTTGATCTTGACAAGGAGGAAGATCATTGGATTCCTCTTTAAAGGTGCTTTGCTCTGGACTTTTAATGGGATCATCATAAAGGATGGAAGGGATATCTTGATCTTTCTTAGGAAGTGGAATGTCAATGGGATTTGAGAGGACATTTTTTTTGTGAAATGGAAGGGGATTGTTTGGGATTAGATGGACTGGGATATCTTGATCTTGCTTGGGGAATGGAGTGTCAATAGGGCTTCGGATAGGATGGACAAGAATAGGGGAATCATCATGAGTTTATGGGAAGATGAGGTCCTGGTCAACAATTGGATGGGATGATAAGGTTTGATCTTGATCGGTTTTAAGACACGTTTCTTCATGCTCTAAATTATCCTCTTGACATGGGGTTGGACTTCGGATATGCATGGGGGATTCTAATAAGGAATCAATGTTTTGGCATGAAGGAAATGCACTTTGAACATTTGTGATGGATTCTGGCAAGGAATCAATGCTTGAACATGTGGAAGAGGGACTTCGAATGGGGTCCTCTAAAACAGGTAATGGCAATAAAGTGCATGGTTGCATTGGGTCTTGTATTTCTGAAACATGACAAGGATGTGCATCATGAATTGGATTATTTTGGCAATCAATTATGGATAGCCCTTGGATAATTTCATCCTTGGGTGTCTTGTTTAATGAGGACAATATGGAAGGTTCTTGTGAAACTTCTAGAGGTGTAGGGATAGATGCCATTGGAGAGTCAATTTGTTTGCGAGGGGATGAGGCATTGCTAGACATAAGTGTATTATCTTGATCTTCTTCAAAGAACTCACTTGGTAATTTCCTTAAGAGCATTGTAATAAAGCCACCTTTCTTTCGAGGTTTTGACATAGTTGTATCTGGAATTTGAACGTGTTTTTGGTTTGATGTCATGTTTTGATATTGGACTTGGTTCAATTGTTTCGACATGTTTGAAACTTGGCTTGGTGCATGTTGCAAGTTTAGTTTTTGAATGTTTGGTTGTGGTTGTTGACATTGATATGTTGATTGAACTTGTTGATATTCCACCATTGGTTGAATTATTTGTTGACATTGTATAGTTGGTTGGACATATTGTTGAAATTGGACCATTGGTTGTGTTGGTTGAATATGTTGGACAATTGGTTGTGTCTGTTGGAAATGTTGAACAACTGGTTGAACCATTCGTTGAAAATCTGATTGATAGTAAACACCTTCTTGTTCTTGTTGTGGAGGCACATAATGTTGAAATTGATGTTGTCTCTTTTCTTGAAATTGTTTCATCATCTCTATTTGTGAGAGGAGAGCTGGTATGTCTGATCGTTCAAGAAGAGATCTTACATCAATTGGCTCAATCTTTGGATTTTGACCTGGAAACTTTTTAAACATTTTGGACATTTGTGATCTATTCTTCTCAATGTTTTTCACTCTTTGTTCCAATATCTCCTCTTCTTGAGCTAGTTTCTCCTCTAGGTTTTGTATTTGGAGACTTGTTTCATCATAAAAAGTTTGATCGATATTGCCTTGTTGTTGGGTTGGATATAATTGTGATTGCCTTGGATTAAAATTCGATTGCATTGTCGGTTGATACGTCAAACTTTGTTGCATCATTGGTGCTTGGAACCTTGTTTCAATAGACATGTCACTATGCAAATGGATTTTTTTTGGAATTTTTCAAGGATAATGTATGATATGCAACTAAATGCAAACTAAATAGATGAAAATGCAATCTATGGCGAGAATGCAATCTATGTTTTTGTTGTTTTTCAAGATTTTGACAAACTTTTTGGAATGCAAATCTAAAAGAGACCCTTAGGAAATTGAAATGATGTCTAGACTTCAAAGGACAAAAGGACCAAGTGATAAAAGGACAAAATGACAATGTCTCCCCTATATGCTTGGATACTAAGCTAGGTTTGACCAAATGACATGGATGACAAAAAGACAAAAGGTTTGAATAGGTCTAGACTTCTTAACAATGACTTAGGGTTTGTTCAAAGATTTGGATTACTCAAGTATGACAAAACCTAGTTTTGACACTATATGCAAAGGGACAATTACTATGCAAATGACCCTAATATGATATGATAATGACCTAATCTTGATGAAGAGGCCTAGGGTATGCAAATGCAAATGTATGACAATGGTATTACTCTAATGCAAGAGGAAACATGCAAAATGGATGACCCTTATTGATATGCAAAGGAGTATGACCTAGGTGGAACCTAACCTTGGTACGTGACAATGACTTTGCAAAATGCAAACCTAGGATGAACCTAAATCTAAGTGACATGAATGTTGAGACAAGATTTTAAAAAATGTTTGACAGCGATGTTTGAAGGTGTTTTGAACTTTGTTGAATGAAATACTCTTGTGTTTTAACCTTGTTTTGAATCAATTTGTCTTGTTTTTGAAATGATATGCAATTCAACTTTTGACAAGCAAAGAAGACAATATATTTTAAATTAGACTCAAGACAATCATGCTCATTCACACATTTCTTATGGTAGGTAAGGACAGTAGGTACTTGAGAGGTAGACTCGTTATGAGATTCAAGGAGAATACATAGATGCTTGACCCCACGGGCTCCCCTCCACAAAACTCACCTCTCAGGGCAGCCGAGCATCAGTCCCCATGGAAATCTCCCCATGGCGAACTTAGTATCTCTTCCAAGTATCCGAACTTGTCCTTCTCAAGCAACTAGAAGGATTTTTGGCCTCTAAATACAAGGTGTTTAGTAAAGATTTCTGTTAAGCGTTACTCCTTGATGTCACGCAAGCGTGATTGAGACATTAAGCCCATCAAGATACCAAACAAATGTAGTCGCGCAAGCACGATTTAGACTGCGAGGCCCTACTTAGATGTTGATATGAGAAAGAGTTCAAGGGTCATCACTTCCCAAGTAACTGCAATTCCCACGTAACCCTTCCTTCAAAGCTTTTGCCCATCAAGTATTTATTTATAGTGAGTTAGAATGCCAAGGTACTCTAGCTGTGTTCACTCTGGGTCGTTCCCCTCTCATGATTGTCACTTGCTTGCAAAAGAAAGCAAATGGTCGGGAAGGCAGGACCTCTAAAGGTAACAATCCAAAACATGAGAATGGTATCGAAGGTCTGGATTTCTGATCACCCTAAGAAGGATGAGAGCATACTCTCCTACTCCAATGTCAAACTCAATAAGAAAAGCAAATATACGTTCATTCCATCCTATTTAGAAATCATACTAGGTGCCTAAATATTAATTACAAACACAAAGTTTAGTTGTAGTCCAAGGCAACCTGCAAAACCCAAGTCAGAAGTTTGATATGTTTAGTCTTTGACTATCGAACCTACATAAAACGTGTTAGTAGTTTCATTCATTGTCTTTTCCATGTGTATGCCAAGATGCTGCACAAAGAATTAGTACCATAAAACCAAAAAGCAGAAACAAAATGCAAAACAAATCAATTTGCAAGTAAAAACACTACTTTTTTTACCTCTGTTTCTGGCCTTACACAGACGCAGAATGCATGACACAAGCACAGAATGCATTACACAAGCATAGGATTGCCTACACAGGCGCAGGATGCATCACACAGGTGCAGGATTGCCTACACAGGTGCATAAGTACTCACACAGGCACAGGATGCATTACACAGGCGCAAGATTGCCTACACAGGCACATAAGTACTCACACAGGCGTAGGATGTATTACATAGGTGCAGGATTGCCTACATAGGCGTAGAAGTACTCACACAAGCGCAAGATGCATTACACAGGTGCAGGATTGCCTGCACAGGCGCAGAATGCTTGACACAGGCGCAGATTGCTTGACACAGGCGCAGAAGTTCCCAGAAAACCCTGCATTACCCTATTTCTTGGGTTTTTAACCTGCACATCAACTCAAAAGCACCCAAAAGCATAATTAGGGGGTTAGTTCACATCGGGTTCACCAATTAATGTAGCTAGGAAATCGGAAATCATCAAAGCTAGTAGCAAATTGGACTAGTTCAATCATGAAAACAAAAATGCAGTGATCAATCCTAATTACATCCAATAGAGATATGAAAACAAGATATTCAAGATTGAAAACTTAAGCAAACCAAATGCAGACTTGAATGTCTCCTTCATGTAGCTCCATTGTCCTTCTTTCTTCTTCAAATAGCTTTGTTTGTGGATCTCACCTACAAGTGCATACACATGAGATGAAAGCAAGTAGACAAGATAGTAGCGCAAGAATACTCGAAGTGTGATTGATTCTACAAAGTGATTCGAAAAAGTGATTAGTTCGATAATGTGATTAGTCTTGATTGAAGAAATTCATCCAATTTATAGATAAATTGGAGAAAAGACAAGATTAGCATGAAATTGATATTAGAGGCAATTGATTTCAAAATGGCAAAATTGAGTGGAAAGAAGAAGGTTATGACACCTTCTATGTCATGAATTATGACATATTGCCAATGCAAAGGTTAGAGGACTAAAAGCCTATGACATCTTGCTATGCCAATAGTATGACGCATGAGAAATTCATGCTTCCACCAAAACACAAAAATAGGGAGAACTAGAGAAAAATTAATTAGGTGGAAATTAAATTTGACAAATTAGAAAATAGGTGGAAATTAGGAATTTAGGAAAATTAGGAAAATTAGGAAATTAGAAAATTAGAAATGAAGAAATTAGGAATTTAGTGAATTAATTAATAATTTGTCATTTATTAATTAATTCACAAAGAGGGAATTTAGAAATTGATGAAAAATTAGGAAATTAGGTAAATCAATTAATAATTTGTCATTTATTAATTAATTCACAAAGAGGGAATTTAGAAATTGATGAAAAATTAGGAAATTAGGTAAATCAATTAATAATTTGTCATTTATTAATTAATTCACAAAAAGAGGAATAATTAGTTAGCCAATTAAATTAAACATTTAATTGTGACATGAAGACCTAGGATAAATAAACAAATAATTTAACCTAGAGGGAGAAAATGGAGAGAAAATGATAAACAAGGTTAAATGAATAAATCATAAAACCCTAGAAGATAAATTGGGAATGCAAGGACGACAATTAGGTCTTGATATAAAATTGATTTGATGTTGACTCGATCATGATTTTGAATTGACAAAGGACCAATGCTGACAAACAATTTTGATTGATAAATGCACCAATTTACGAGGAATAATGACAAATTGATCCAAATTAACACGATTGAGAAGGACGACGATCGATGACAAATTGATCGCAAAATGACAAGATTGAAAATGATAACACAAAATGACAAGATTGAAAATGATAACGATTGATGACAAATCGATCGCAAAATGACAAGATTGACAAGAGGACAAAACCCTAATTAGGATTGACGATGTCCAAAATGATGACAAATTAGCACGCACATTGATGCGACATGATAAGATTGACCAAAATCATGACTGAAGAATGCAGAAGAAAGAATCGATGCTCGCAAATGATAAAGACCAAGTGCGTGACATAGGAGAAATGTTAATGCGATGCAAAAACCCTAAAATAAGGCAATGCGTAAATGTTAAAGTACGATTCCGCAAGCGTTGACCATTTTTAGGTGTCTACAATCCCAACACAAAGATAAGGGTAGGTTGGAGCGAGGGATATGCTTTTTATTAAGCATTTGTTTGTATCCCTCCTTTAATTCATATCTTCCCTTTTTAGAGCCAACCCATATCAATTTGTCAGAATTAGGAGTAAGGGCAATATTTCTAGATGCCAGGATCTGAGATAGGAAGGATCTCTCCTGGGCCGGAATATCAAGATGCTTCATTGATTTCCATCTCCATTTTTTTAGATGCCCTATGCTGAATTCTTCAATGTAATCTTTTACATGAGAACCCCAAAGTCCTTCAAGGGTGGGAATAATTGACTTGAAATTAGGAAGAGTGATGAGGGGGGGGAAGGCTCCCCAGGAGTCTCTCCAAAACATGGCATCCTGCCCATTGCCAATGGACCAAGTTAACTTGTCAGATATGATGCTTCTGCATTCTAGCATGAAGTTCCAGATTCTAGATCCCTTAGGAGGGTGAGCGATCCTGAAGATGCTTATAGGATCTAGGTTGTGCAAATATTTGTTAAAAAGGGTACGGACCCATTTAGCATTGGGGTTGGATACATCCGCCAAACTAACTTGGCCCCCAACGCTTTACTCTGGATAAGAAGGTCTTTGATGCCTAAACCACCCATTTCCTTGGGTAAGCAGATCTTGTCCCAGGTAATCAACGGAAGTCTAGCCTTGTCTTCCGAACCTTGCCAGAAAAAAGTCCTTATGTGACTAGTAATTTCCTTCCTCTTGTAAGCAGGAAGGTCCATACATGAGAGTTGGTAAATAGGCATGGCCGAGAGGACCGTCTTGATCAAAGTGGCCTTCCTTGTAGAGGAAAGCCATTTACCTTTCCAAGAGGATATTCTATTTGTAATCTTAGTCACAACCTGGTTCCAGAGACTGGATGATCTAGTGCCTTTGTCTATGGGGAGACCCAAATATTTACATGGCAATTCTCATGCTCTAAATTTAAGGATTTTCAGAATTCTTGTTCAAAGTTCATTGTTTGTGTTAAAGAAAGTTATATTAGACTTCATAGTGTTAATTTCTTGACTAGAGATGCTAGTGTAGTTATTCAAGATTTTTTAAATTCTTTTAGCCTCCATATGGCTGCTTGACCCAAACAACATGGTATCATCCACAAATTGTTGATGGGTTATAGGCTCCATGTTAGAGGTGATTTTGATACCAACAAGCTGACCCTTTTCTCTAGCCCAGTTAATCATTCTTCCAAGAGATTCAGCCATTATAATGAAGAGGAAGGGGGAGAGGGGATCCCCTTGTCCGAGGCCTCTGGAAATTTCAAAGAAGCCTTCCGAAGCCCCATTGACAAGGATTGAGATCCTCGGAGTAGTGATACATTTGAATACTAAATTAATCCATTTCTTATTAAACCCAAAAGCATCCAGACATTTACAAAGAAAGTGCCAATCCACTTTATCATATGCTTTCTTGATGTCCAATTTAATCAACATGCTTGGTACTTTGCTATTTTGTATTGAGTGAATAGCCTCCTGAGCAATGATTATTCCATCATAAATGGATCTATTTGGCACAAAACCTGTCTGTTCCTCACTGATAATTATGGGGAGGAGGGTTAGTAATCTGTTTGCCATTATTTTAGTGAGTAATTTATATAGGGTGTTACATAAAGCTATTGGGCGATAGTCCTCAAAACTTTCCACGACCTCCTTCTTTGGGATTAGGGCGATGAATGTGTTGATGAGTTCTCTGAGAATTTTCCCAGAGTTTCTCATCCCCTCTAAGGCCTTAGTAATTTCCACACCCATGAAGCTCCAACATTTTTGATAGAAGTGAGCCAAGAAACCATCAGGGCCGAGAGCCTTGTCTGGACCCATTTGAAATAAGGTTGATTCTACTTCTTCTTTTGTTAATTTTTTGTTGAGCATTAAGTTGTGTTCTTTTGATATTAATTTCGGGATTTTTTTTAAGAAATCACTCTCCTTAGTCCATTTAGAGCCCTCCCTATTATTAAGGATAGTCTCAAAATACCCCACATCAGTTTTAGCAATAATTTCTGGGTTATCAGTAAAATCCCCTAATGCCAATTTGATCTTGTTGATTCTGTTTAATGTTCTACGATGTCTAGTGCTATTGTGAAAGAAACTCGTATTTTTGTCACCGGCTTCAAGCCAATTGTCCCTTGATTTCTATTTCCAATAAATTTCTTCACGAGCCAAAATTTCCTCATAACGAGCCAAATTGCTTTTTTCCTTTTGATATAAGAAGTCATTCATCCCATACTTGATCACTTCACCATTAATAATCTCCATCTCCTTTTCAGTCTCACTTTTTTGTGAAAAGATATTTCCAAAATGTTCTCTATTCCACATTGTTAATTGTTGCTTAATCTTTTTAAGTTTGGTTACTACTTTGAAAGTTTTGGAGCCTAAGACTTTAGTGTCATTCCACCAATTTTCAATGAGTTGTAATAGATTTTCATCTCTAAGCCACATTTTTTCAAAGCGAAAGGGGGTTTTAATCAGTTTTAGAGCTTCAGTTATAGTTAATTGGATCGGGAAATGATCCGATCCGAAGAGGGGAAGGAAAAAGGTTTCAAAGGATTGAGACAGATTACTAGATAGGAAAAATCTATCCAATTTTTCTGCAATGTTGCAGAAGCCTTGTCTTCTATTATTCCAGGTAAAGGCCTCACTCTTGGCAGTTAAATCTAACAAGTTACACTTATGCATCCAATTTCTGAAATCTAAGCATGATTGAGTCATTTTGTTATTGCCCCCCCACTTTTCCTTGGGATCCAGAATTGCATTGAAGTCTCCACCAATTAGGCAGGTTTGTTCAGTTTCGTTTAGAAGGAAATTCTCAATTTCCTCCCATACTTGTTTTTTTGCATGTGTTTGTGTGGGGCCATAAACATTAATTAATGTGAAATTTAAGTTGCTTTTGATGCTAACAACTCTTCCACACATCCAATTCAGGGTCTTCCTTATCAGATTGAAGGAAACTTGCCTTGGGTCCCATATGATGGCTAGTCCACCAGATGCTCTAGAGGCAGATTGCCCTTCAAGTTCTCTTATACCTATTTTTTTCTTTAAGTTTGTTAATTCACTGTTATTTAGTTTGGTCTCTTGTATTAAGAATAAATCCGGGTTGTATTTGGCAATGCATCATTTTACGATACATTGTTTGTTAGGAGCATTCATGCCCCTAACATTCCATGTAAGGAGTTTCATGGTTCATTGGGAAGGATCTTCCCCTTCCCTACCTCAAAAATATTAGTGATTTTAGTCTGACCCACTGCACAACCAGCCCTAGTGAGTAATTCAGATATAGCTTTCCTACCATGCTTCTTTTGGTCAGTGGCAAAGTCTGGGGGGGAGCATTGCCCCATAGTGTTAGCTTTCCCCAGGCAATCCATGATTTCACTTGCCACATCACAAAAGGGAGGGGTGGCCATAACCTCAGAGAAGGGCTTGCACAATTCTTTGGCTAATAGAGATTTCTGCAATGCAAGTTCTTCCTCATCAGCAATCTCATTAATAAATAACTCCATAAGGTCATCTGTAACAGAGTTACCCACATATTCAAGTATGCATTTATCTTCAAGGGCTCTTCTATCATCACCACTCATCATTATGGGGCTCTTATCTGTTGAATGATTTTTTTTCCTTATTGTTCTTTCTTTTTTTGTTTCTCCATTTGCTTTTTTTGTTCTTTTTCTTTTTCTTTTCTTTTTTCTTTTTATTTTTGTCCCTATTTTCCAAACTTAGGGCCAGATTGCTTAGAGAGTCATTTTCCTCTATTGTGATCTTATTTTGAGCTAATAAAGCTTCCTGGTGGATGGGGGAGGATTCCGAGATAAGGGGGCCGTTATTTTCATCTTCAGTGTTTAAGTCATTAAGAGTTTTGTTGGCTGTTGGTGTTTAGATCGGCGAGAGACTTTGTTTGTTCGCAGGGTCTATCCTCCTCTATTCCAATACAGGTGCCTTAGGTGAAATTTCATTTTCATTGCATTTTGATAACCTATGTGTGTCATTTGATACCATAGATCCCAGATATTGTTTATTAAACATGAAACCTCCCATAGGGTTGAATTTAATGTTCAAATCCACCCCCATAGAAGCTTTAATGCATGTTTTTATTGACCCCTGATCAGGGGAGATACTAGTCCTAGGAATGAAATCATTTGCGGTGATCTCTGGTTTGATTTCATAAATTGAGTGATTTGTGATGGGATCAAATGTTGATTTACCTATCTCAATGTTGGCTAAAATTTTGATATCAGAGGATTCCAGATAGTTATCCTCCAAACCCTCAAAACCTCCTAAAAATTCTCCTAATTTTTTAAGGGCCTCATTATGGATTAGTTCGACTGGCATGTTAGGAAATCGAATCCACTTTGGAACCCTAATCTTCTCAACACCTTTAGGGGAGAAATTAGGTTTCCAATTGAAAAATTTGAAATAGTAGCCCTTAAAAAACCTATGATTATTTTTAAGTAAATTATCTTTAAGATCCGCAGTATTGCAATTCATAAATAAAAAATCATTTTCTAAGCTCATGATACTTATTTGGTTTCCCGTGAAGGATTTCAGCCATTGTTGAATCTCCGAGGACGGAATGCCATAACCAAACCATTTGCCAAAGAGCCCCCGGGCGTTGTAACAATCCCATAATTCACCAGTATGATTATTACTTATAATCATAATATTATCTATATTGAAGTCTGACGACTTCTAAAAGTTTAAAGGGCCATGCTTAGGGTAGACCTCCTCCCTTCTTCTAGTAAAAGAATTTGGGTTATATGATGAGGGTTTTCTAACCCCAAGTTTGGTTCTATTAGCTCCAGAAGCCATATTCACCTGGATCTTCGACAGAGTCTTTGACCACAAGATAGGAGATCTTGTTTTGTTAGGGCAACGAGATGATGATATATCTCTTGAGTGAATGAGGGGCGCCTGCTTCTTCTAAAATATAGTGGTTTTCTAAATTTTATAGGGATACCCTACCCTTCTTATAGTTTGTATCCGGGAATTCACCGCCGAAGAAGCCGAGGGAGCTTCTAAAAGAGGAGGACGATCAGACAAAGCCCCTAGGGCTCTTCTGCTGATATCATTGAGCTTTAAAGTTGTTAAATTAGCCCCTATAACTTTAGGGATTAGGGAATTAAGACAATTCTCCAAGTGGGTAGCAACATTTTGATCCTCTAGAGGAGCAAAACTGTTCATCCATTTACCCGAGATGCCTCCCAGACCAGGGTAAAAATTGCTGAGGTTTCGCAGAGGGGTTTCTGCTTTTCGCAGATGTATTCACGATTCTCATTTTAAAAAAAATTTCAATAATCAATATTTTATCATTAGTGATCTTATAATATAAGTTACTATTAGCATTACCTTTAGTGAAACCAAGCTTCAAAAGATATTTGTCCAATCTAGCATACCAAGCTCTAGGTGCTTGCTTCAATCCATATAAAGCTTTCCTTAATCTGCAAACCATGCTATTGTCACCAGAAAGAGAAAATCTATCAGGTTGCTCAATGTATACTTCATCTTCAAGATATCCATTTAGAAGTGCACACTTAACATCGATCTAATAAACCTTGTATTTCTTATGGGAAACATAAGCAAGAAATAATCTCACAGGTTCAATCCAGCTACCGGAGAAAAAGTTTCATCATAATCAATTCCTTCCTTATGAGAATATCCTTTACATACCAATCTAGCCTTGTTCTTTACAACTTGTCCATCTTCATTCAATTTATTCCTAAAAACCCATTTAGTTCCAATAACATCTTATTTTTAGGTCGAGGAACTAAAGTCCATGTGTTATTCTTTTCTATTTGATCCAATTCCTCTTTCATAGCTTTCATCCAACATTCATCCTCACATGCTTCATCTACTAATGCTAGTTCAATTTGAGAAATTAAACATACCTCTTTAGCTACCAACCTTCTCCTTGTCATCACTCCTTTGCTCTTGTCTCCAATGATCTAATTTTCTGAGTGATTCAACCTTACATACCTAAGAGTCTTCTGACTTTCTGTTTCTCTTCTTTGATCTTCAGTTACTGTTGAATTTTATGATACTGTTGGGGTAACTACTTCAACATTTTGTTCTAGTACAGGTGTTACCAGTTCAGTTATAATCATCTCCACTTTCGGTTCTCTCTCATAAGTTTTGATTTGACCTCTATACTGCTCATCCACCTTGACATTAGCACTTTCCATAATTTTATGCAATCTCTTGTTATAACATCTATATGCTTTTCTTTCATTTGAATAACCAAGAAATATTCCTTCATCACATCTAGGATCAAACTTTCCAATGGAATCATCTCTTTTGATATAGCATTTACTTCCAAAGATTCTGAAATACTTAAGTGTAGGTGTATGACCAAACCATAACTCATGAGGTGTCTTACCGGTGTCTCTTTTGATATGAACTTTGTTGAATGTGTACACCACCGTGCTCACAACTTCTCTCCAATAGATATGTAGAAAATTAGCTTCCACCATCATAGATCTAGCTGCATCCAGGATAGTTCTATTCTTTCTTTCCACAACACCATTCTGCTGAGGTGTCCGGGGTGCAGACAACTGTCTCCTTATCCCATATTTCTCACAATAACTATTAAATTCACCAGATGTGAATTCACCACCCTGATTGGATCTTAAGCATTTGATCTTCAATTTTGTCTCTGTCATAACTATAGCTTTAAAGTTCTTAAATTTTTCAAAGGCTTTAGATTTCTCCCTTAGAAAAGTAACCCACATCATTCTAGAATAGTTATCAATGATTAGCATGAAATATCTATCACCTTGAAAACTTCTTATTCTAGTAGGACCACAAAAATCAGTATGAATAAGATCAAGAATATCATTAGATTTATCTTGAATACTCTTAAAAGAAGTTTTGACTTTCTTTCCCATTTGACATTCCTTACATACCAGATTATGAGGCTTCACAATATTAGGTATATCTTTAACTGCCTTAGTTGAACTAATCTTTACAATGCAATAAAAATTCACATGACACAATCTCTTATGCCATAACCAACTCTCATCAATATGTGCAATCAAACATGTCTTCTCACCATAGTTCAAGTGAAAGATGTTACCTCTAGTCTGAGTACCCGTTGAAATCTCCAATCCAGATCTGTTGATGATTTTGCATTTTCCATCCTTGAATTGTAATTGAAATCCATTATCCACCAACCGACCTACAATCAAAAGATTATGCCTTAAACCTTTAACACAATAAACATTGTCAGTGTTATGATTACCATCCAATGATATAGTTCCTCTTCCTCTGATCATGCATGCTTTTTCATCTCCAAATCTAATCAGACCACAATAAAATTCTTACAAAGATAAAAAATTCCTTTTATCTTCAGTCATATGATGTGAACATCCACTGTCTATTACCCATTCATCCTTGTCTTCAACTTTAGCAGCAAGGTCCTTCTCTTTATTATGAATGACAGATTCCAGAGCATCTTATTTGATAGATAAGAATACCCATTCCTTTCTATTGCTGGATCCACTAGCTAAATCTTTTATCGGTTCATCATCAAAATCATCAGTTACACCTTCCTCATCAACATAGTAGCATGATTTGTCTCTATTCCTCCTGTACGTATGCTTGTTCTGATATTCATGGTTAGGCTTAAAAGATCTTCTAGCTTTTTCCTCAAATATTAAATTCCTCTTAGGACATCTAGATGAAAAATGACCTATCTTTTTACATGCAAAACATTTGAAAGGTGATTTTCCTTCATACTTACTTCCTGCTGGACCTTTAGGTACTCTTCTAGCAAATAGGGATTCAAGTTCTTCAAGATATTTATCTTTTTTCCATTTCCTTCACATATAATACTTTCCAATCACTCTTGCTGGTTGATGATGTAGATGCCTTGAATACAGAATCTGTCTTTACAACTCCTTGAGGATCAAAATTTTCAAGCTCCAAAGTAGATAAATTTCCAACAAAAGTATCCCTATTAACAAAAGTGTTAGACATTTTTCTCAAATCATTAATTGTAGGAACCTTCATCTTGTAAGCATATGGAAAAGCTCTTAATACTTTAGAAACAATCTCATCTTGCTCAGAGATCCACCACAACATTGAATTCCCAAAACAATTTTATTAAATTTTTCCATAAAAGCAGTAATTATTTCATTTTCCTCCATTCTCAGGTTCTCATACCTTACTCGATATCCATCAAGTTTAGAAATTTTAACAGTAGGGTCACCTTCATTCAGAGTCTCCAACTTATCCCATATATCTTTTATAGATGATTTATCCATTAATCTTATTACCTGTTGATTTGAAAGGGCACTTAAAAGGGATTCTCACACTCTACAGTCATTTTCAATGTTCTTATCCAAGTCTTGCGGAGGAGGGTTTCCAGATTCTAGATCACAAGGGTATAGCCTTTCTCATCAATCTCACAAATTTCCTTTCTCAGACATCTCAGACGAGTCTCCATCCGAAGCTTCCATACTTTGTAATTTGTTCCTTCAAGCCTAGAGCTATCCTTCCGGTAAGCAATTGAAGTTGAATGATTACTCGCCATATGATCTTTCTCAAGTGGTTAAGCTTCTGCATAGAGGACCAAACTCTCATACCAATTGTTAGGATAACTAGTGAACAACTGAGAGGGGGGGGGGGGGGGTGAATCAATTGTTAACAGATTATGAAACTTTAAGCACACAAAACCTTTACCGGAATCCATAAACCAAATACTAGAAAAGAAAAAATATCAATGAAGCACAAACATAAATCATAAACCAATAACCATATATCCACAACAAATAAGACAAATATTTGTACGTGAAAAACCCTATAAAGGGAAAAACCATGGTGGGAAGCCTACCCACAGTCAGATGATACTTATACAGTAATTATGTGATTACAATAAGGGTCCTGGACATGCAAGAAGGACAACAACCTAGAGTGCACTTCTCATCACAAAAGGAGCCTCACTGACTACAAAAGAAATCTGAACTACAATCTGGAAATAAGAATGAACTGCAATAATAACATCTCTTATGCCTGAGTACAATTCCGGTTAAGCTCAATACCGGAGGTCCTAAAACTCTTACACAAACTCAATTTGATCACCTACGATTGACCAAACCTTTTGCATATGATTACAACTTTATTCACACACAGATAATCCCATAACCATAACCCCAAACCATGATCTACAAAGAGATCTTACATGATATTTATACCAACCCGAGACTTAAACAATTAGGTCAGCCACCTAAAAGATAATACAATAAATCTATTACATAAACCTGCAAACCAATGATAATCCAAGTTGCCCTAAGACTGAAACAACATTAACTAATTAATAAATCCAACTGGTAACGCATTGAGGGCATCCACCAACACGTTACATAAACCGGTCCATAACCTAGCAGAATAAGACCGAACCTAAAATAGGTTTCCATAAGCCAAATGAAATACCACCAATCAACTGGAACATGAATATGATAACCATTAGCATCTTGAAAATCTTCTAGAAGTTGCACCAACACCACTTATCGAATCCATCAAAAGATCTTCAATGAAGGTTTGCTAGTAGAACCCTTACTGGTAACCAAAAAGCTTACTAGAACATATGATAGCCTCTGGATCACCAAATCCCAAACCAAATGAATGTGACACACATTTGAATAAAATGAATGGCCGAACCAAATGAATTCCACCAATCAGAATACAATGAAGACAAATCTCCTGATCATCATAAAAGTCCAACCACTCTACTGGAACTCGGTAGATTACCAAAGAAGCTAGTGTTGACATCAATGACAAACATTAATGCAACACATAATCCATTTCTCCAAATTTCCAATATAGACAACTTTTCTCACTTGCATTTAAGTGAAAGATATTATCTTTAGTTTTAGACCCTGATGCAATCTCTACACTAGAGGTATTTAGGATCTTGCATTTACCATTGTTGAATTTCAAATCATATTCCTTGTCAACGATTTGTCCAAAAATCAAAAGATTATGCTTCAAACCTTCAACATACAAGACATCATCAATATTATGCTTACCATTAAAAGATATAGAACCTCTATCATGAATCACACAAACTTTATCATCTCTAAATCTCACTATTCCACCATCATACCTTTCCATACTCACAAATTTACTTTTATCACTTGTCATATGATGTGAACAGCCACTGTCAATCACCCATTCATCTTTCTCTTTAATCTTAGTACCCAAAGCTTTCTCTTCAACAATGCAGCTTGTAGGATTCACTGGTACCAGATCATATTCCTTCATAGCAATAAATACAAATTCATCTTCTGAATTCCCATTCTCTAATTCTTCATTTGTAACACCTTCATCAACAACATAATAGCATCTCTTCTAATTTATGAACTTCTAGTAGGACTTATAGGGCTTATCATTCTTATCATGCTTATCATAACTATCATACTTATCGGATCTATCATGTCTTTCATGCCTATCATATTTAGACATTCTTTTAGGGCACCTAGAAGCAAAATTTCCTATATTATTACAAGAGAAACATTTCAAAGGTAAATTTCCATCATACTTACCGACTCCCTTAGGAAATCTCCAAGCAATAAGGGCTTCAAGCTCATCCAATTCTCTTTCTTTCTCTTCCATCTCTCTCTTTTCTCTTTCATATCTGGATACCCAACATGAAATTTCTCCCAAATCATACTTCTTCTTCTAGATACAGAGGCTTTGAATTGAATCTCAGATTTACCATGTGATTCTCCAAATTTTCTCAACTCAAATACTATTGGCTTGATGATGATTGTAATAAATGACTTCATGTGTTATCATTGATGGCACATGCATATCATCTTAGTTAAGACAAACCAGTATTACTCCTAAGTCTTTGTATTGTGAAACCAGTATTATATGTATAGTAAAGTTCAAACTATTTTGAGGGTGTCTAACCGATATATGTAGACAAATGGTATTTGCAGGAATGACATGACACCAGCTTGGAGATTCAACGGAGACCATCAAAGAATCAATTGGAGGAGAATCAGTCTATGACTTGGAAGAGGTTAACTCTTAGCCGGTATTAGTGTTCCAATCAGTTTCACTTACTGTGTGATAAGTTATCACTAGTTGTGATGAGTTATCCCTAACCGACAAATTTGGCAGCAATCTATGATGAGTTATGTTAGATTTTCTAGATACACTACACCTTGGAAATTGTGATATGATTCCTGGGCCGACATGAAATCTAATGTCTATATAATAACATTATGATGAACTATTTTTATGATGCGAGATAGAAGTGTTAAGTTGCGATTTACTGAAGGCGTAGCAGAGTATGTTAGTGATGCAATTTTGAGTGAGAAAAAGAGGATCTATTCAAGCAAGTTGTGCTACTTCTAGATCACACCACCTACTATTTTCTAATCACTACAACAGTCAAATCCCTTAACCGGGTAAGCTCTAACAAGATTCAATGTACAAATTCTCTAACAAGGTGATCCATTAGTTTGGGTTTTGAAATACTCTACTGAGAATTACTCCTAAAAGGGTACTACCTTTATCAGGGTATATCTCGTAATAGAGCTTTTGGGGTCTTTAACAGGATTTTCTCCTAGCAGAGAACTTTGTGGACCTTAACTGGTCAGTTACCTATTACTGCAAATAGTTAACTTGTGAGTCCCATCTCACCATGGTTTTTCCCAGTTGGGTTTTCCACGTATAAACACTTGTGTTATGGTGGATGTTTTACTTGTTGTGGATGCTTTAATATCATTTTGGATTGCATGCATAGTATTAAGTAAATTGGTTAACTTTCTTTACCGGTCTATGTTTAAAGTGGTATTGTTTTTGCTATCACTGATTCACCCCCTCCTCTTAGTGGTTTATGTCTATCAATTGGTATCAGAGCCAAAATTCCTTAAGGCTTAATCACTTGGAAGGAAACCCTAGAGCCACCATGGGGATATGAGTTATTTAGAGATGGATAGAGTGCTTGATGCTACCAAGGAAGAGCTTGAAACCCTAAGGGTCAAATTTAAAGCTTCACAAGTCAAAAGGAGATAGCTGATTGAGTAACTATTGGAGATATCTGATAATAGTTCTTTAGATGAGGCTAACATTGATGCATTAGCTGAAGAAGTTGAAAAAATGAATGGTGAAAAGCTAAATCCGAGGAGAGAACTTGAAGCCCTAACCATCTGCATGAGCCAAGAGCTTGAAGCAAGAAGGACAACTGAAGACCTAATAAAAGAGAGAGATCATGAGATTTTCAAAATCAAGCAGGAGAATGTAACTTTGCATGAGCATGGGTATGAGGAGAAAGAAGAGAAGGAAGAATTGCAACTAGATCTTGAAATGACAACATCTCTAAGAGAGACTTTGACAAAACACAATGAAGATCTTACCAAAGGTCTCATCGAGGCTAATGGAAAGATAGAAAAGTTCAATTAGAGTTCTATGTTGGATGAGTAGATCCAATCTTAGAGGATGAAAGGTGACATGTCTGGACTAGGTTCTAATACATCTTAGAAAGGAGAATCTTCTGGTACAAAGAGAAACATACACAAAGGTAAAACTGATCCTAAGGCTAACAAGCCTATCGGTAAGAAAGATTTTAATTGCTTTATCTGTCACAAACCTGGACATACTGCAAATGTGTGTAGAAGCAAACCTAATGAGAATGCAGGCTATAATGCAAGTGCTAGGTATGTAAGATTTGAAGGTCATTGTTTCACATGAAACATGTATGGACATAGATAAGTTGAATGCAGATATGTAGCAAACAATCCAACACCTCACAAGAATCCAAGACCTAATGGTGATTGGAGAAGAACCTATGACAACTAGGGAAACATGAACTAGCAGAAACCCTATGTCAACCGATTTAGTCTATTTGAAATGGAAAAGGTAACTAATGTGATTTGCACCATTTTTAACAATTGTGATCATGTGGCTATGAACTATAGAAGGAGTACTGGAAGAGGTAATGCAAGACCTTGGAGATCATCTGGGATGGATTGCTATCATTGTCACAAACCGGGACACATGGAAAATTCCTTTAGAACAAGGAAGAACAATCCAGTTAACCACTCTAAAGATCAGAAAGGTACGCATCAGGTAAGTGTTGAGGAAACTAGAGAGGAGATGAACATAAGTTGGAAAAAGAAGAGTGAGGACAAGCCTACAGAAGAATCTATCCCTTCACCTAGTGTGGAGAATCCTGCATTGGATAACTAAGCCTTTCAAACATGCCTAAGGGGAGCATAATGGTAAATCTACTTCCGAACCCCTTGAAGAATGCGTGGTAAGAGAGTTTTGCATTTTGAGTTGTTTTGTGAGAATTCTTGATATCATAGTCTATCGGTTTTTCAAAAGATTGTCAACTGGTTATATACCTGTCAGTATTGGTGAGTTTTGTTAAGGGGTATATTAGGGTTTGTTACCCTATAAGCTGAGCAATTAATACAGTGGGTAAGTTTTTAAAAGTAAGTTTTACTATGTAATTTTTTACCCTAATTGCATTTGAAAGAGAGTTCTTGAGAACCTGCAGAGCAAAAAAGAGAATTGCTAGTTGTTTGTAGATGGATTTATGTTACAGATCGAAGGATTGAATTAGATTCAAAGATTAGTGAAGGTGAAATGAGTGTACATTCGAGAGATCAACCGGAAACCTTGCCAGTGCAGAGGAATTAAGGTATTCTTTTGTAAATCTCTCTCAAATCGAGTTTATCTAGAATGACATCATCATCTAAGCAAGTAGAGAGACTTATGATCACTACTGAACCTATGGAGTCCAAGGAATCAGACAAAATAGTATCATACAATGCATTGTCTCAAGTACCTGATGGTGTTATGATAAAAGGTGATTTATGTAGTTACATTGACTATAAAATTGAGGATTTATGATCATTATCAATTTATTCTCAATTAAAATCTTTGTGTGATAAAAGCGGGAAAATCAAACCCGAGTACATTAGGTTTTATGAAAAGGGTTTTCACAATGCGGTGTATTTTCTTAAAGATTTTGAAGAACATCTTAGGATAAATCTTAGTCATGTGCATGGAGAAAACATGTATCTTGATAGTTCGCACACAATCACGAAGGAATAAATTCATGCAGTGACTGGTTTTTGGCAAACTAGTGAAGTTCCTAAGCTGAGGAAAAATTCAATAGAGGCAGTGGTTACACTAAATCAGAGTACCTCTGATGGTCATGCATTTTCAGTAAATAAAATTAAAGATCCAACAGTTAGACTTGCATCTATGGTAATTGGTTATAGAATATTTTATTCTAGAAGGATGAATAGTGTGCCATCTGTTGTTCTACATATAGCTTACAGGATGATTGTTGAGAATGCAGATTATGACCTATGCGCAGTTATAAGGAGCGAATTGATGTTGAACTTGCAATCAATTAAGAAAGACAATAGTCAAAGGTTCAAATTTGGTCAACTATTGATTGGTTTATTCTTCTATTCTCAGAATTTCCTACTGGGAATTGGTGACATTCAATGGTCAAAGGACAAACCGGTAACTGCAGAAATCAAGAACAACATTAAGGCTATAAAGAACACATTCTCTATTGTTGTAAATAGGTATTTTAATGAGTTCCAAAAGAAGATGAGCATGAGGATGAGGCTACCTAAAGATGTGGTGAAACACTTTGCAAAAGACATCTATTTCATAGTTACCACAAATTTCTGTCTTATGGAGGCCGTAGAATCCAGGGAAGATGAAATAGATGAAATGAGTTATGAAGTCAACTATGACTTATTAATCAGATATGCCAACAAACTTTTGGCATATCCCAAGGATAAGAAGAAGAAAAGACTGGGAACTTACGAGGAAATAAATGCACCTGCTAAACTCAGTACTACCAAAGAGAAGAAGAAGAAGAAAGTCGAGAAAGTACCTTTAGTGACTACCAGTACAAGGGTGACAAGAATGTTACTATTTACTAATTTGTCATTAGTTTTATGTTCAAAGTCATCCTATATACCCTAGTCGGTTAATACTACAGAAATATTCAGTCGGTAAGCACTAAGGGTGTTAATTACAGAAGAAAGGCTAGTCACCGAGATGATATATACCGAGTTGTCTACCAAGTAAATTTCCTATGTCCACCGAGTAGCAAAGAAGGTACACCAAGTTAATCTAAACCAAGTGGAAATGTGTTACCAGATTCAATGAACCTAGACACATATGTGGAAACGTGTTACAAGATTCGAGAATAGGGAACCGTTATTTCATAGGGAATTACACTTAAAGATTTTGTATGATTTTGAGGAAGTTTATCCAATGAAATAATTTCTATGTTTATTCGTTTGATAAAACATGTTTGTATAATTGATGTATGAACAAGATCACCGCCTTAGAGATCTATATACAGAGTGATTTGAGTATCTAAGGAAGAAGTGAAAAAGATGGTGAGTTGAAGATAAAATCTTGTGAAAAGATAAGATGAGATGATTGAACAGAGGTATTCAGAGGTCACCGAGAAGATTTTCAGAAAACAGTTTAAGGGACAGAGAATACAAAAGAGGTCACCGAATTGATCTATCAATTACCGAGGTATGCTATGAGCATGGTAATTTCATATTGAGCATATAGAGTCTGCTATAACATTTCAGATGTAAAGTTGTAGATATTTTGTAAGAGATTTTGATTGAATTATTTTGAGTTGTGTTAGAAACCTTTAACAGGGTAAAAGACTCTAACAAGGTCTATAAATTGTAAAGCCTTTAACCAGGTACAACATTTTGTAAAAGTGTTTGTAAAATCCTTTAGCAAGGTAGATCTAAAGATCTTGATACTCCTAATAGGGTAATCTATCATAAATAGCTAAACATGTAGCTCTAACCAAGCAACCTTTATTATTGCAGTAGTGAAGTTGTGGGTGCCATCCCCACCGTAGTTTTTCTCTCTAACCAAGAGTTTCTGCGTAACCAAAATCTTTGTGTTATGGATTGAAATGTATATGGATGTAATTTCTATGATTGTGTTTTGGCTTTATATATTAAGAGATCAACTATATACAGTTTATGTTTATCAGTAAGATTGTTTTTAAAGAAAAGTTTTGAAGTACTGATTCACCCCTCCCCTCTCAGTACATTAGCTTTCATTGTTGGACCTAACAAAGAAGTGCTCAAGTAAAAAAGGAATAGGCACCCAAAGTGCAAGCTATGAAGAAGGCTGTAACGAAGAAGAGAGGGAGGCAACTTATTCTTCAAGAAGAATCTGAGGATACCGACACTAAAGAGGAACCCAAGAAAATGAAAGCAACTGGTAAGAAAGCTAAACCAGTAGAAGAAGTGTCAAAGCCAAGTATTCCTATTAATGTTTTACCTTACAAGCCTATGACTGATTTTGAGAAGACATTGAAAACATTAGGAAGGAATAGGTTTGATAATGTGAAAAAATGTTTTGATTCATTTGATGATGATCAAAAGCAACAAATTTTTCAAGAGATAATCAACCACTTGTGTCAATACAATCGGTTGCCTCAGGATATTGAAAAGGACATTTCTGATTCTTTGTATTCTATTCTTGCAAATAAGTGGAAAATGGCTATTGACCAAGATCAAGAAATTATTGATAGTATTTTCATTCAATATTTTTTTGAATTATCTAGAGATGAATTATTAGCATTGCTTGATAATTTCAAAGGACAGTTTCATTCTAAGGCAAGAAGATTGAAATTATTAAATGGGAAGGTTCAATTTGTTGAAGTTGAAACTCATCAGATAGCTCAAAATATTCAAAAGATACATGAGTAGATGAAGTCTCATAATGATGACCAAACAGAGACTGGGGATCGACCGAAGCTAGATGAAGAAGAGATTATTCCACCGGATATTGTCTATCCTATTAAGGATGACACTACTCTATCGGTTATCTTTGTAGATGATATTGATGAAATCTAGGACACTATTGATACAAATAAAAATATCATTGCACCAGTTGTGGAACCTTTACAACAACTAGTCATTATTGTTATAGAGGAAGTAGATGAAGCATCAGTAATTCAACCTAGTGTGGATATTCAACCGCCACCAAAAAAAGAACACCCAGTGGAAAATCAGTTGCCACCGGTTACAACAGATTCATAGGAAAAATAAACAAAAGCAAAAATAGAGAAACATGAACCTAAGAAAGAAGTTGAAGTGAAGGAAACTGAACAGAAAAAGGAGGAAGAGAAAGAGAAAACAAAGAAGAAGATACCAGCTGAAAAGGAAAAAGAAAAGGTAAAGCAACAAATTGATGATGAGGATGACTCAATAGGTATCAAAGGGCCTATAGATGTAGATAATATGAGTACATCTAAACTCATGGAGATTGCAATAGTGATGCAATCTAGAGCTCAAAAGAAAAGATTGAAAGAGAAGAGGAAGGAAGAAAAAAAAAATCAAATTGCCATTGAGATTCTGTCAAGTCTTCTACTGGAGACTGACATTGGAAATTTGTCAAATCCTATTGGCAAGCTTGGCCAGTTGGTTGCTGATGCATCTGACCAACTAAAGTCCCTTGAAGAAGCTGCTCAAACTTTAGCTAGAAAAATTACAAAAAGAAGAGAGGAGATAAAATAATGAAAGATATTGATATAGGGAAGATTTCTTTATCCCTGAATAAAGATCTTTTGAGGATTGCTATTGAAACTGGAGGAGGATACTAGCCTATACATCTAACGTTTCATTTTTCTATACTAATTTGAAGAAGAGGTGAGAAGAGATAGAACATGATTTGGAAAGGATATGTACTGCCTACATACCTTTACAGGATTCAACTTTAGCATTTGGCAAATCAGTTGATGATTTGCAAAATTGGTTAGATGTCTATGATTATGAACATGCTAAGAGACTTCGATCCTTGAAAGAACTAAAAAACCAGTTAAGACCTAAAGTGGACATCTTACAACATACATACAAGGATGCAGAAGCAGTTTTGGTGACTCCAGAGATGAGCACAATGGTTGCAATGGAAGAATTCATTGCACAGGTTATGACAACCATTGAGATCACTGAAACATTATTGGAAAGATGGGAAAATGATTTTTCTCAGATGAAGATCACTTTTAGTGACATTTTCTTGAAAATTGCAGTGAGCACTCCTTGATAAAGACTTATATTTTTATATATGTAATTTTTGATGCAAATTTTGATATAATATATATATATATATATATATATATATATATTACTTTTCAATTTGGCATTGTTGTCAAAGGGGGAGTAGAAATATGTTTATACAATTTTTTTAAGCACACTTAGTTGTAAAGTTGTAAAATTTTCTAAGTGTTGCCATCAATGCCAAAGGGGGAGATTGTTGGCTTGATGATGATTGTAATAGATGAATTCATGTGTTGTCATTGATGGCACATACATATCATCTTAGTTAAGACAAACTGGTATGACTCCTAAGTCTTTGTATTGTGAAACTGGTATTATATGTATAGTAAAGTTCAAACTGTTTTGAGTGTGTCTAACCAGTATAGGTAGACAACTGGTATTTGTAGGAATGACATGACACCAGCTTGGAGATTCAGTGGAGACCATAAAAGAAGTAATTGGAGGATAATCGGTCTATGAGTTGGAAGAGGTTAACTCTTAACCGATATCAGTGTTCTAGCCGGTTTTACTAACTGTGTGATGAGTTATCATCGGTCATGATGAGTTATCCCCAATTGACCGATTTGGTGACAATCTATGATGAGTTATGTTAGATTGTCTAGATACACTGCACCTAGGAATTTGTGATATGATTCCTGAGCCGACATGAAATACAATGTCTATATAAAGACATGATGATGAACTATGTTTATGATGCGTGATAGAAGTGTTAAGTTGTTGTGATTTACTAAAGGCATAGTAGAGTATGTTAGTGATGCAGTTTTGAGTGAGCAGAAGAGGATCTATTCAATAAAGTTGTACTACTTCTAGATCACACCACTTGTTGTTTTCTAATCACTACAATAGTCAAATCCTTTAACTGGGTAATCTCTAACAAGCTTCAATGTACAAATCCTCTAACAAGGTGATCCATTAGTTTGAGTTTTGAAATCCTCTACCGAGGTTACTACTAACAAGGTACTACTTTTAACAGGGTATAGCTCCTAATAGAGCTTTTGGGATCTTTAACAGGATTCACTCCTAGCAGAGCACTTTGTAGACCTTAACCAGTCAGTTACCTATTACTACAGATAGTTAACTTGTGAGTCCCATCTCACTGTGGTTTTTCCCAGTTGGGTTTTCTACATATAAACACTTGTGTTATGGTGGATGTTTTACTTATTATGGATTCTTTAATATCATCTTGAATTGCATGTATAGTATTAAGTAAATTGGTTAACTCTCTTTACTGGTCTTTATTTACAGTGGTATTTTTTTTGCTATCATTGATTCACCCCCCCTCTCAGTGCTTTATAAGTCTATCAAATACAACAAGCTTTCCAACAACATGTCTCTAGTCATAGTAGTCACACTCTGAATTTCATCAGTAGCAGCTACTTTATTCTTGTAAGCAGAAGGCAATGATCTCAGCAACTTAGCAACAATCTCATCTTCCTCAAGAGTTCCACTGGCACATCTAATGTTCTTGACAAGCTCATTCACCTTATCCATAAAGGATGTTATGTTTTTATCTTGTCCCATCTTCAATGCTTCATACTTCCCTTTCAAACTCTATAACTTAGCAACTTTAACTTACGCATCTCCTTCATACAATGTCTCTAGCTTCTTCCAGATCTCATGTGTAGCTTGCAAACCCATCACATTTATCATCTTTGAACCGGTTAAGGCACTCAACAATGCTTCCTTAGCTCTGATGTAGGAGCATCCTCAGTTCATAGAAATCTTGCATCAACCAAAACATTTTCCTTTGTTTTCCGTTTGCAGTTTCAATTTTCCTTTCTGTGTGTCCCAATTTTGGCTCACCAAATCCCGTAGAGTTGGATTCTACTTAAAGACTTGATCATTTTTCTTTCTTTCAGACAACATCGCATTTGGATCATTTTCTGACAAGATATCGCTACCGGTTTCCATTACAATTTCCTGTTACTGGTTGTTCCTTTGTTACCAGTTGCTTAGACCTATTCTGGTGATCTACTAGAACCCATTCCAAAACTTACAGAGCCTTGGGAATTGATTCCGATGTTCCTTGGTGTGTGGCTGACCTTTTCCCATGATCTATGTTTCATCCTTTGGATTTTCTTGTGGAATCTCTTGGCAGAGGCTGACCTTGTTATTTTGTACGTTAGGTCTTGTTCTTTGGGTTTTGATCCCTTTTGGACCGAATGGATCCTTTGGATCGATATATATATATATATATATATATATATTTGTAATTACGCATTAGAATCAATCAATCAGAGAATCAAGTAGATAGACTGTGTGTAGAAGATAGATCATAAGATTCAAGGTCTTGATTGTGACCTATTCTACTAGGCCTATGAGCCAGTATGTTGTAACCTGGTTGTTACTGGTTGGATGTAATCAAATTTCATGCAATAAAATTTTTTGTTCTGCATTGTCTCCATCATATCTTTGTGTTTCTATTGTGTTTACTCTATTTGGCCAGTCCGGATTGATCTCTTTGAGGTCCCTCCTTATCGATGACTGATTCAAGTGGTATTAGAGTGAAGTTTCATTCCAGAGGTTGCATGTCCTAAAATTTTGTTGTAGGGTGGCGGATTGCGGATCCGACCTGTAGTTGCAGAGGAATAGCATGAACAATGGCGCAAAGAGGAGCTAGGAATGGTGGAGCATGTAGGAATGCAAACCCTACTGTAATGGAGATGTTGTGAGGAATAGTAGCCTGGTTAGAAGCCATGAAGATAACCTAGAGAAGTGGAGGACATATTATAGATGTAAGTGAAGATGAAGGAGAAGAAGCCCCCACAGAACAAGCAAACCTACTAGGGGTTGATCCGAATGAGGAAAGGTTTTTGAGGGTTTTGAGTAGGATGAATACTAAACCTCATTTTACCCCACTAAAATATGATGGGAAGTTAGATTCAGATGAATTGATCGATTGGATCTTGGAGATGGAGAAGTAATTTGATTTTGAAAACACTACAGAAGAGAGGAAGGTGAAATATGTCTGTACCCGATTGAAAGGTCATGCATCTCTTTGGTGGGAATATTTGCAAGCTAATAGACAAAGAAGAGGTAAAGAGAAGATGAAGACATGGGATCAGATGAATGCTAAGTTGAAGTCAAAGTTTGTGCTGGTGAATTATCAAGTGGACCTATTCTAGAAATTACAGAATTTGAGACAGAAGGAATCTAGTGTGAAGGAGTACACCGAAGCATTTTACAAGTTGAATTCAGATCCAAATATGTTGATGATGAAGTTGAACAAGTTGCAAAATATTTGAATGGATCGTGGATGTATATACAACATGAACTGAGTTTGATCAAATTGGAGAGTGTTGAAGAGGCTTACCATTATGCCCTAAAGGCAAAAGAAAAGTTAAACAAAATACATGCGCAAAGGCAGAGAGGCAAAGGTGGAAGGTTTATCAGAGAAAGAGGATATAATGGAGGAAGAGGAACAAGGACAAGGAAGTGAGAAAAGAAGGTAATTAATACAAGAAGGATGATAGAAATTTCTATTGGAGGAGAGAACCGGATGGTTACCAGAATGAGAATTTTGGAAGACAAGACAAGAGGACATTTAGAGGAACCTGCTTTAAGTGTGGAGGAGAAGGACATCATGCATTCGAGTGTAAGAAGACATAAACTACCAAAAGAGAAACAATGGTGGAATAAAAACCCACCAAATCAGACAATAAATCAGAAGATGGAAAATTGTTGATGATGAGGAGAGAGTTGTGTCATACTGGAGGAGATGAAGAGGCCTTGCAGAGGAAGAATCTGTTCAAGACCAGATGTAAGGTATCCAGTAAGTCTTTAAAAGTTGTTATTGATAGTGGTTGTTTAGATAATCTTGTTTTAGAAGAGATAGTGAATAAGTTAAAATTGGAGAGATTGAAACACCCTAAGGCTGGCTTATCAGATAGCATGGATTCAGGATGAACATAAGTTGTTAGTAAGTGAACAATATTTGGTGAAAATAAAAATTGGGAATTATCATGATGAAGTCTTATGTGATATTATGCCTATGGATATTTGTCATCTTTTATTGGGTATTCCTTGGCAATTTGATAGAGAGGCAATACATGATGGGAGAAAGAATACATACACTATTGTGGCCAATGGGATGAAGCAAAACTTGTTTCCTTTGGAGGAAAATTTGAAGAATCAAGTCTGTAGGAATTCTAGAATTTGTTTAGTAGATGGAAGAAAATTCCTTGATGGACTAAGACATGAGAATGTGTGCTTTGCCTTAATTCCTAAGAAGACCGAGAGATCGGAACCAGAGGGAGAACACCTAGAAGAGATAAGATATTTTATGATAGAATATGAGGACATCATTTCAGATAATGTAACCTGATGGATTGCCACCCATGAGAAGTATTAGTCATTGTATGGACTTGGTTCCCAAAGCTAGTTTGCCTAACAAAGCTGCACATCGGTTGACACCAACACAAAATGAAGAACTGAATAGACAACTGCAGGAGATGTTGAAGAAAGGTTTGATCAGGGAGAGTTTGAGCCCTTGTGCAATACCAACAATATTAGCACCTAAGAAGAATGGAGAGTGGAGAATGTGTACCAATTGAAGAGCAATAAACAAGATCATAGTGAAATACCGGTTTCCTTTGCCTAGGATGGATGACATAATGAATTATTTGAGAGGAGAAAAATACTTTACAAAGATAGATTTGAAGAGTGGATATCATTGGATCATGATCAGAGAAGGTGATGAGTGGAAGACAACATTTAAGACAAATGAAGAACTGTATGAATGGTTGGTGATGCCTTTTGGATTGACTAATGCACCAAGTACTTTCATGAGGCTAATGAATCAGGTATTGAAGAAATTCTTGGGTAAGTTTGTTATTGTGTATTTGGATGACATTCTGATTTTTTCAGTAGGACAAAAGAGGAGCATTTGTTGCAGATAAGAGAAGTTTGGTAGAGATTGAAAGAAGAGAAGTTGCTGATCAATATCAAGAAGTGTACTTTCATGAAGGATGAGTTAGTCTAATTGGGATTTGTGATATTTGAGGATGGTTTGAAGATGGACCCTGAGAAACTGAAAGAAATGGTTGAATGACCTACATTGAAAATCATTGGAGAGGTAAGATCATTTTATGGATTGGCTAGTTTTTTCCGGAAGTTTATCAAAAAGTTTAGTTCAATTTGTAACCCTATTGCTGAGACCATGAGAGGAGATCAGAAGGAATTCAAGTGGACCACCAGAGAAAACAAAATTTTTGAACTGATGAAGTAGAAAATGACCGAGCAGCCCGTGTTAGCTTTACCAAATTTCAATAAAGTATTTCAAGTGGAATAACAATAGGAGTAGTCTTGAGTCAAGAATGAAGAGTAGTAGCCTATTTCAGTGATAAATTGAATTATGTCTGTAGGAGATATTCAGTATATGATCAGGAGTTTTATGCCATAGTTCAAGCCTTGAAGAAGTGGAGACATGTCTTGTTGCCTAAGGAGTTTGTGTTGTATACAGATCATCAAGCTTTGCAACTTTTGAACAATCAAAATAAGTTGAATTAGAGACATATGAGATGGGTAGAATTCTTCCAGAGTTAAACCTTTGTGTTGAAGCATAGAAGTGGGAAATCTAACAAATTTTTTGATGTATTGAGTAGGAGAAGGAATTTGCTGATAGAGATGAGAGTGACAGTATTAAGATTTGAAGATTTGAAGACCTTGTATGATGAAGACCCAGATTTTGAAGAACCGGTTATGGTAGACATAAGAAAATGGTTGGATTATTTAATTCAGGGTTGAACGTTATTCAGAGGAGTTCAGTTGTGAATACCTAAGAGTTCTATGAGAGAGAACCTGATAAAGGAGAAACACAGTAGAGGACTAGCTAGACATTTTGGCATTGACAAAATAGTAGCATTGGTGAGTGAGCACTACTTTTGGCCCCATATTCATAAGGATAATAAGAGATATGTGTAAAGTTGTAGAGTTTGTGAAGTTGCAAAAGGTAGTAGTCAGAATGTGGGATTGTATAAACCTTTGACAATATCAGTAAGACCTTGGGAGGATATAAGAATGGATTTTGTACTTGGATTTCCTAAGACATTGAGAGGGAATGATTCTATATATGTGGTAGTGGATATATTCTCAAAGATAGCTCATTTCATACCTTGTAAGAAGACATCTGATGCATTGCACATAGTAGACCTATTTTTCAAGGAAGTGGTGAGATTGCATGGATTACCTAAGAGCATAGTTTCAGACATAGACACTAAGTTTGTTGGCTATTTTTGGAGAACACTTTGGAAGAAGATGAAGAAAAATTTTAAGTTTAGTTCTACTTTTCATCCCCAGACTGATGGATGGACAAAATTTGTTAACCAGAGTTTGGGTAACTTGTTGAGATGTTTAGTAGGAGATAAAACTGAAAGTTGGGATTGGATTCTTGCACAAGCAGAGTTTGCCTACAACAATTTAGTGAATAGAAGTACCAAAAAAAAACCTTTTGTGATTGTTACCAGAGTGCATAATAGAGGTATATCAGAGTTGAGAGATATTAGTTGTGAAGACTAGAGGAGTTCAGAAGCAAAAGACTTTGTAGATCACATGTCATCATTGCATATTCAGGTTAAGCAACATTTGGAAGACATAAACAACAAATATAAGGGAAATGTAGATGAGAAGAGGAGACATAAGGAATTTTAAGTTGACGATGAAGTGATGGTATATCTAAGAAAAGATTGATTCCCGATTGGAACTTATTGTAATGTTGAAAAAAAGGTGAATAATGGAGATCTAGAGGAAATATTTTCTTCCCTCCGAGGAGAGATGAAAGTTTCACTTCGGATTTACCTTCAAACACTTTTTACACACTACATTAGAAGAGGGGGGAAAATACACTAGATTCAACCTCTAGAAAAGGAGATTGAATTATGAGTGATATAAGAATGGTAAGTTAGTCCCCTCTTCTAGAATGAGATTTGAACTGAAATGTGTACTTATGACCAAATAAAAAAGCAACAAAGATATGATTATAACTTGATATAGAAGCATAGGATGAAGCTATGCACCTGGATTTGGTAATAATTTATCAAGACAAAGCCACCTTGCGAATTTGAGAAAAAGTTGCCCAGACCGTGGCGAGAGTGTACACAGTCCTCCGAAAAATCCATGAAATGAAAAAGGTTTTTTTTACCTCCATAAATGGAGTCAAAATCTGAAAGTACAACTACGCACTTGCAACCTACACATAAAAAAAAGAGGAAAAGGGGTTGGGATTGGGGGTTTGCCTTTAGTTCAAATCCCAGTTTTGGAATTAACCAAATGATGATAGAGAGTACTTGCAAGTAAATGTAAATGAAAGACTAAAATGTAAATCACCTCAAGGGAGGTTGTGATAGAAATATTAATAGAATTGTTTGTATGAAGTTGAATTTTGGAATTAATCTCCTCTTCAATGTTTGAATCCTTGACTTGAATGCAACACCTAGCCTTGAAAGGAGACTTGAGAATGCTCAATGCTGTAAAATAATGCTTGAATGCTCTTGAATGCTTGAATGTATGATCTCATGTAGTTGTCTTATTTCTTATCCCACTTATGCAAATGAGAGGGAAAATGCAACTTATATACTCATCAATTAGGGCTAATTGACTGATTTTCTACCATAGGCCGACACTGGGGGAGTTTTCCTGCTCAATGCACAACCACCAAAGCATAATTGAAAAGGGTCTTGCCGAAAAATGGGGTAGGGATAGAGGTACCACACCCCTTTCCTAGGGGGACATGGGTGCCATGCCCCTATCCTGCCCTTTTTTCTAGGAAATGATGCAGTTTAGGCAATCCAGAGGGCAATAAAGATGCGGTTCTCAGGTGCCAAGCAAGTCTCTGGTCTATGATCAGGCTTAGGGATTTGAATCATGTGTGTGAGGACCCTAATGTGGTCGAAAATTGCAAGGGTCACAATTTCATGACACTACATTTATCCCCCACTTTAGCGGGAGTATAAGTGTACACCAATACTGTCGGTAAAGTACAAGGAAACAATATTGAAAGACTTCTACCACGTCAAGGAGGCAAGATGCACCAAGACCCCAATGGACTTAGGATCTTACAACATCAATTAACAAAGTAAAAGGGAATATCAAGAAGGGAAATCCATGACGGCAAGTAGCAAGGTTCTCCTCACTATGCGTTGAACGAAAAAGATACCCAAATTATGAAGGAAAGCCAAGTTCACTAAATAATTCTAAGTATCAAAAAGGAAAATATGAGTGGAGTGTATGCCCCAACATTAAAGCAATCATGCACACCTTATCGAGAGTGATTTCTTTAAGGTATGATACACCTAAGAGAGAGAGAAGAGAGGGAGCACGTTATCACAAGGATTTAGCCCCCAAGTGAGAAATAAAGCCAAGGATAATGAACAGAAAACATAAAGCACGAGGCAGTTTCGCTTTCCTTAGGGTCAGTATGCTGTATGATAACTCATGTGTATCATATATGTATATGTGCATATAATAATTGTTATTCTCCAAAGAAAGGACACTACCTTAGAAGAAAGGGAAGAGATAATGTCTTTTGAGTCAACATGAAAGAGACCAAGAAAAGATCTCAATGCTTTGCATCATCCCCAAGTAGACATTAAGGGAACAATAGAAGAACATGGATACACATAGAAGAATGGTCACAAAAGAGTAAGAAAGGAGAGAGAGAGAAGATCTACAGTGCTAATATTGCTAATCTAGCATGACATCTACCTCCCGATCTTGCTAAACACTATTTCGAGAAGGTGAACAACATGCGAGAGGAGCGACATCAAGCACAATAGGTGGAGCTATCACAAGATCCAAACAAGGACTATGCTCATTTGGTAAGCCACTTTGTTCATTTCTAGGAGCTAGGATTAGGGTTTGTGAAAATTCAGTTGATAAATTCTTGTCCACATCAACATATTCATAATCACTATTAGAAGCATTAGGAGTTGTATCGCCATCATGATTAACATTTTCACTCATTTCTTCATCAAGATTTATAGAAAGAGGAGCACAAAGATGAATAGGAATAAAACCATCACATGTTTTGTGAAACTTATGATTTGGAGATGTAGGTTGAACATCTTGCTTGGGAGAAAAGGGAATCATGTTAACTGTTGGAGTCTTGGGAGATGGAATAGTTTGAGGAACAACTTCACGAGCTTGAACATAATGTCTTCATCGATGTTCTCTCGCATAACAATTCTATCGATTCTTAGTGGAAGGATGAGAAGGAGGAGGAACATTTGAAAAAGTAGGAATGTTTTTCTCTTTCATAGTTGAAGGTTTAGGTTGAGGTCTTTAGGTTGGACAAGACTATAAGAGGAAGGAGGTGGAATTTCACCATAAAGGAGGAATGTTAGGTGTAGGAAGAAGATCGGGCCCATCATGAGGAGGAGGTATAGGTCTAACCTTAGGAGGAATAGTGTTGTTCTTCTTAGGAGAAGGCATAGTCACATCCATAGGAATAGATTGAAAATATTCCTTAGGAGGGAGATTAGTTCTATCTGTGAGGGGAAGAACTTCATCTTCAAGTATGATAGGAATGCCAAGTGTTGGGGATCTAGGTTGAATTAAGGATAATATCATATCTTTCTTCCATTTTTGGTAAGATTGAAAAATAGCATCGCTCCTTGATGGAAGAGATTGAAATTGTTTAGGCCAGAAGAAATCAATAGGAATGCCAGGGCTTCTTTCAGATGGATGAAATAAGCTATGGTTTATATTTATTATTTCACCATTGTGAGGAAATTTAAAACACTTATTAATTGGAGAAGCAATAGCCTTCATGGAAGATAGAAAAGAATATCCCAACTTCACATGGAATTGCTCAGAAGAGGGTATGATAATAAAGTCAACATCCATAGATTTAGTATGAACTTTAACAGGAAGGGTGATAGTACCAATGGTAGGACAAAAGAAGCCATCAAATAACTTCACAACTACATTAGATACATCATATATTGATTTATGCAATTGTAAAGTGAAAAGATACTCCTTAGTGATGATATTAACCATGCAAGAGGGATCAACAAGAGCGCCATGGCAAAGGATATCCTTAACTTTTGTAACTATGTATAAATGGCCATCGGGTGCTCTAATGGTCTCACTCAGGTCAAATGTAATACAAGAATCCTTAGGTGTATCTTGTTTTTCTACCATATTTACCAAGTTCAGAGCCATAGAAGTGAATTCCTTAGAGGAGAAAGAAGTATACTCAGTCTCAATCACGTTAGAGGTATGAGAAGGCAAAGGATCAATAAATTTTAAGATTTTGATTAGGAGGAGCTACTGATTTATTTCCCTTATCATTCACACCTGCCACATATATAGTATTGTTATCAATCAAATTGTGAATCTTCTGAGCAATTCCGTGTGAAGGTGGGCATACTAAACTTGGACTGACTCATAAAAGCAATTTGTTGTTGTAAGGAAGACACGGTTTGAGCAAGATTGTTAATGGTTGCTTCGATAGAAGAATTGATGTTAGACATGGTTGATTAAGAAGGTGGTGTGATGTTATTGAAGAAAGACATGGATTGAGAATAAGGTGGTGGGGCATTATGATAAGTAGGCATAGGTGATGACTGCATAGGAAATGTGACACTTAAATGAGGAAAAAAATTATTGAATGAATTTCCCCCTTGTGTCACATTGATTGGTTAAGGGATAATAAGAATACTTATGGAAGACATAGGTAAAGATGGGGGATTAAACGAAGAAGAGGGATTGCCCCCATGACCAATGGTTGTAGGAATGAAATTTTGAGCTGATGTAGCCATGATGTTTAAAGTGAGTAGGAATACTAGCCATTGAAGTGGTCAAAGGAATAGAAAAAATGATTTGATTTGAAGGTTGTGAATAACCTAAGTTCTCAGCATTACTCGTGATAGGTATGATATTAGAATCAACCATATGAGCAATGCCACACAATATATCAAGTCCATTCTTATCACTTTGAATCATGCATTAAAAGCCTTCAATTAATGGAAGAGCTTCGCTATTAGGGTACTCTTGGGACATCCATTGTTGAAAGTTATCAAATTGATTGTCCAATTTTGAAAGTTGATCAATGGAAACTCTAGTCAAAGCTTCTTCTTCATCATGTGATTCATCAATGGGATAAATGGGCTGATGATTAGGATGGGAAGCATTAGAATTATCCTCATTAAAGAAGTCACCTAAATTAGGCTCCATGTCCTTGGTAATTAAACATTAGGAGGCTTTAATTATAATGCTTCGTCTAATGGGGATAGTCTAGGTAGGACTAATAGTGGTAAAACTCATACACTAGTGAGAAAATTGAAATTTTGAATTTTGAACAAAGCTTACAAAATTGAGTAATGCAAAATTTAAGAAAATAATGATTAAACAATTTGAACTTTGTTGGACGAAGAAGATGACACAATTTCCAACATAATAAATCAAAGGAAATTGGAATTTTAAAATTAGGGCCAAGGGGATACCACTTAATTTTAAAATTAGAATTTTTAAAATCAGGGCAGACTAAAATTAACCTCTTAATTAATTTTTTTTTCTCGAAATTTGAAATGTTGAATTTCAGAGGTATTTCGATGTTAGAGGGATAAAAAATTGACAAAAGAAGCCAATCTTTTGGATTCAGGCGATTGAATATAGTCATAAGAGTCTCCCAAAATTTTGGGAAAAAAATCGAGGACCGTGGCGGGAATACACATGGTCCGACCAACTTTTTTCAAAATTTTCAACTCATCCAATAATGCCAACAATATCTCCCTTTGGTATTGATGGCAACACTAGATGTGAAAAACATCTAAGTACCAAAAAAATGCCAAACAAGTCTCCCCCTGTGGAAGAAAACCAACAATCTCCCGAATATCAATAACTCTCCCCCTAATGTATACAACTCCTTTTCTTACTTTTCACATCAATATCTCTCCCCCTTTGACATCAATGCCAAAAATATGATAAAAATATCAAAGAAAGAATATAAACCTTTGTATCTCAAAGCTGACTACTCCCCCTGAGTAGTAGCACCACTCAACAGTGCCGAAATGAATAATATCTTTGATAATGCATGCCGGACTGATGACAAACTACATCAATCAAGTCTTCGCTAGATGGGCAAAAACCCCTAACCTGTCTCTCAAATACTCAAATGATTCCTTAGACAACGGTTTAGTGAATATATCTGCAATCAATTCTTTAGTGTTCACATAAATCAATTTGACTTCCTTTGCTTCTACCTTGTCCTTCATAAATTTATACTTTATTGATATATGTTTAGTCTTAGAGTGAAATACCAGACTCTTAGACATGTGAATAGCTACATAGTTATCACAATAGATAACTACCAGTTCACTACAATGTACCCTGATATCCTTCAACAATTACTTCATCCACAAGACTTGAGTGCAATTAGTTGCTGCTGCAACATACTTAGCTTCTGTAGTAGATAAAGAAATGCATGACTGTTTTTTGTTGATCCATGAAACCAGTTTCTTTCCAAGAAAGAAAGCTCCACCAGAATTGCTCTTCCTATCATCAGTATCTTTGCCCAATCTGAGTCAATATATGCACATAAAATGAAATCATTTTTAGAATACCATAAACCATATTCAGTTGTTCCTTGCAAATACTAGAATATCCTCTTTACTGCACATTCATTATTTTATTTAGGATTACTTTGTTATCTTGAAACAATAGTTATTGCATTCATAATATCCAGTCTAGTCCGAGTTAAATATAACAGACCACCAATCATAGACTTATACCTTGTTGGATTTACCAGTATAGAAGTATCCTTGATAGATAATTTCTCACTTGTCACCATAGGAGTACTTACTGGTTTGGAATTATCCATACCAAACTTCTTCAACAATTCCCTTAGATACTTAGTTTGATAGATAAAAATACCTTTGTCAGTTTGAGTAATCTGCAAACCTAAGAAAATTTTCATCTCAACAATCATGGACATTTCAAATTCATTCTTCATATTGTTAGCAAATTTCATGCACAATTTATCTTCTCCTCCAAAAATGATATCATCAACGAATACTCCAATAATCATAATATCATTATCAGTGATATAATATATATTACTATCAGCATTGCCTTTATTAAAACCAAGCTTCAAAAGATATTTATCTAATCTTGCATACCAAGCTCTAGGAGCCCGTTTCAATCCATATAAAGTTTTCTTTAACCTGCAAACCATATCTTTATCATATGTTAGTGAAAATCCATCAAGTTGCTCAATGTATACTACTTCTTCAATTTCACCATTCAAAAATGTACATTTAGCATCCATTTGATAAATCTTATAGTTCTTATAAGCTGCATAGGCAAGAAATAGTCCAACAACTTCAATTCTAGCTACAGGTGCAAATGTCTCACCATAATCAATTCCTTCGATTTGAGAATATCCTTTACAAACCAATCTAGCCTTGTTTCTTACAACTTCACCATCCTTATTCAGTTTATTCCTAGAAACCCATTTAGTTCCAATAAGATTCTTATTTTTAGGCCAGGGAACTAAAGTCCAAGTTTCATTCTTTTCTATCTAATCTAATTCATCTTCCATAGCCTTTAACCAATGTTCATCCTTACAAGATTCAATAAAAGATGCCAGTTCAACTTGAGAAATAAGACATACCTCTTCATTTGCCAGTATTCTTCTTTTCATAACTCCCTTGTTCTTATCTCCAATGATTTGATCTTCAGAATGATTTAATCTTACAAAACTTGGTGTCTTTTGAACTTCAAGTTCACTGCTCTGATCATTACTCACAGTTGAATTTTTTGATTGTGTCGGTGTAATTGTCTCAGTTTCCTGTATCAGTTGAGGCATTGTTGGTTTAGTTATGGTCATTTTCATTGCCGGTTCCCTGTCATAGGATATAGAATTAATTCTATACTACTCATCCACTTTCACATTAGCACTCTCCACAATTTTCTGCAATTTTTTTTTATAACATCTATATGCTTTGCTTTGAATTGAATAACCAAGAAATATCCCTTCATCACATCTAGGATCAAAATTTCCAATTGAATCATCTCTTTTGATAAAGCATCTACTTCCAAAAATTCTGAAATATTTAACAGTAGGTGTATGTCCAAACCATAATTCATAAGGAGTCTTACCGGTTTCACCTTTGACTGTTGTACTTACTGCTTGTCTCCAGTAGATATGGGGCAATTTGGCTTCCATCATCATAAATCTTGTTGCATCCTAAATGTTTTTGTTCTTTCTTTCCACTACTCCATTCTACTGAGGAGTCCGAGGTGTAGATAAGTATCTCCTTATTCCATTAGTCTCACAATAACTGTTAAATTCATGAGAAGTGAACTCACCACCATGATTTGATCTTAGACATTTGATTTTCAATCTAGTTTTTGTTTCAACCTTTTCTCTAAAGATCTTGAATTTCTCAAAAGCTTCAGACTTCTCCTTAAGAAAAGTCACCCACATCATCCTAGAATAGTCATCAATAATCAACATGAAATACCGATCACCTTGAAAGCTTCTAGTCCTTGCTAGACCACATAAGTCAGTTTGAATCAAATCAAGTACATCATTATATTTATCAAGTATGCTCTTAAAATAACTTCTAACTTGCTTTCCCAATTGATATTCCTTACATACCGGATTATGAGGCTTCATAATCTTAGGCATATCTCTAATTGCCTTAGTTTAACTAATCTTAACAATACAATAAAAATTAACATGACACAACCTCTTATGCCATAACCAACTCTCATCAATATGAGCAATCAAACATGTCTTATTACTAGCGTTCAAGTGAAAGATATTACCTCTAGTCTGAGTACCACTTGCAATCTCCAAACCAATCTTATTAATGATTTTGCATTTTCTATCTTTAAACAGAAGTTGGAAACCCTTGCCCACCAATTGACCAACACTCAAAAGATTATGCTTTAAACCTTCTACATAATAGACATGTTGGCAAATACACACTCCAATGAGAAATTGTAGGTGATTGAAGGTATTTTCATTGATGGCAACCTTACAAGCAAATGATACCGGTAGGCATCGACACCAGCAGACTCTACACCAACATACGTTCACCGACATCGAAAAGATGGATTACCGGAACCCTGGTCGATATGATTTTATTTATTGTAAAATGTAATTAATTGTAATATCTTTTTGAAAGCCGACAAGGCATATTGTAATAAGGCTCATATATAAGTATGAGATCTTAGACAACATTGTATGTAGGATATATGATGGATATTATGTGCGAACATTAAGTCAGAGTTTGGAATAAGGTTTTGGAAGTTGCAGAGCTTAAATCAGTACTGGATCTGGCATAGCAGATGCCCTTTTGTAGCAGTGCATGACATTGGATTTTCATAATCCACTTTTGTAAGTTAGTGAGACTTCTCTTTTGTATTTAACTAGTGAGCTTTAGGCAGTTGGCCTTCCTGCATGTGCAGGCCCCTATTGTAATAGTAATATTCTCTTATTGGCCAGTAAGCGAATAGTGTGGGTCACAAATCCCACCGAGGTTTTTCCCACACCGGGTTTCCTCGCTAAAAATATTGTGTTATGGTGTGTCTTTCATGTTGTGGTTGTTGTTCTTATTTACTACATTAATTTTAGTTTACCAGTACACAATTTTGGAATGATTTTCATTTAATAAGTTAAGAAAATCAATTAACCGGTTAGATACCGATTCACCCCCCCTCTCAGTATCTTTGGGAATCCTAACAATTGGTATCAGAGCATGGTCCTCTATTTTCAAAAGCATAACAACTTGAGGAAGATTCTGACATGGGTACAAATGGATAATCTGGGAAAGCAACTAGAAACATCTCTTGCAGATTATGATGCAGAAAAGTTGAAGAATATGAAACTTGAAGATAATCTGAAGGCTACACAGGAAATCCTTCAAGGACTTCAAAAAAATCTCACTATTGCTAGGAACAAAAGAAGAGAACTTTCTAAGAAGATGCAGAGTGATGATGATGAGAAAGAAACTCTTAATGACCTTGTGAACAAACTGAGACAAGAAAATAGTACAATGAAGAATGAGATGCAAGATATGACCATGAGATTTTGTAAAGACATTGAAGATAGAAAGAAGAATGAAGATGATTTGGCTAGAAGAATCAATGATGCTGCAAATGAAAATCTAAGACTCAATCATGAGAATGATGTGTTAAAAACAAATATGATACACTTGGAACATGATAAAACTAAACTCATGAGACAGAAAGATTTCTTGGAAAATGAGCTAGCTACTGCAAATCAACACAAGGAGAAATTCAAGAAAAGTTCAGAAGAACTTGATTACATGCTAAAAAATCAGAAACCTAATGGAGACACTAATGGCCTTGGCTTTGAAGTTGGTGAAAGCTCTAACACTACAAACAAACATGATCACAACAAACCGGTAAGACAACCTAATGCTTATAAATTCAATGGAAAATGCTTTAACTATAACAAGTATGGTCATAGAGAAAATCAGTGCAGATCTAGAAACTATCAGAATAATAATGCACCCACCGGTCAATGCTCTAAATGCAATAAAGTTGATCATAATTTAGAAAATTGCAGAATGAATGTAAGATGCTATATTTGTGGAAGATTTGGACACTTATCTAACCAATGCAAAAAACATACCAACATAGGATATGGGAAAACTATTCAGAAAAATAATGTGACTTGTTATGCTTGTAACAAGATTGGACATGTTGCAAAATTTTGTAGAAGTAAGACATCACCGACAAATAACAAAGGACCCAACTTGAAAGGTAAAGAAAAGGTTGAAGAGGTAAAGCAAGAATTTTCAAAACAATGGATTAGAAAGTCTGACATGAATATTAGTGAAGCTATTCCTTCACCGGTAGAACAAAGTATCACTCCACTGGTAGGAGATTCTTCATCTAACTAAGAAATAATCCCTTGGGGGTATGCCAACAAATTGAAAAACATGCTAGTTTACCCTCAGTCAATTGTGAGAAGTTGAATTACTTCTTTATCGATAGATGAGTTAGGTTTTGACTTAACCGACAGGCATTAAATGTGGTAGTTGAAAGAAATAACATTATAAAGCAAGTGTTTCGGCTCTTTTTCCATTCACCGAGCATTCAAATCTCCAGAGAGGGTGAAAATCCCGAGCGAAGTCATCCTTAGCGAAAAGTGAAGCAATTCATCCAAGAAAATCATCCTAAAGGTAGATTAAGGTATTGATAACTATGGCTTCTTCATCTGCACCTGAATTCATTGCAAACCCTACATTGATTGAAGTTATTAAGTGCCCTAGACCCGTGTTCAAACTTATACCGAAATTGCGAAGAAAGATGATACCCTAGGAGCATTTCTAAAAATACCTAAGGGAGTAGTTTATGCAAAAGATCCTAGAATGTATATACATTGTCATATTGAGGAACTAGGAGTTGAAGAAATAATGAACATGTATAGGACTGCAATTTGTGATGAACATGGTAATGTTAAACCGGAACACAAGATAGTGGAAACCCTAGGTTTTGTGGACATTCTTAGTATCCCTAATTTTCCTGAAGATGTGATAAGGATAGTCTTGAGCAGAGTTCATGGAGAGTTCTTTTGGTTGGATTCCATCCATAATATTACCAAAGAGGCAGTTAGGGCAGTAACAGGCTTACCTTCCACTGGTAGTAGGCCTGATAAAACTAAAAAGGTTCCAAATGACACTATGATGACCCTAACCGGTGCAAAATTTGATAAAAGATCCCTGAGAGTCAATGATGTGAAGGACATCAATGTTAGATTTATCAGTATGATTCTTGGTTATAAGGCTACATATGCAAATAGACTAAACTCTGTTTCCATCTTATGTATTAAAAGTGCATATGACATGGTGAATAACAATGCTATGATTGATGTATGTGAGTGGCTAAAAGATGAACTGATAGACAACTTGAAGATAATTAAAGGTGATAAGAAAGGAACTTTCAGATTTGGCAACTTACTTGTATGTTTAATGATGTACATTACCAAGCAAGTTCCCGGTATTGGTAGGAAAGACTTTGGTTTTGATATCCTAGTAGGAAAACAAATTCTTGATATACTGAACAACATGGGAGATGACAGAGAGAAAAATATAAACGAACATTTTCAAACCTTAAAAGCAAATATGAAGACAAGAATAAGGCTATCTCAAGAAATTGTTGATAAGTATCAAAAAGAGATATGCTTTGTGATCAAGAAAGATGAAATTTGGATGGAGGCAGTTATCCCTAGGACTGTTTGGGTTACAGAGATGGGATATGAGGCAGATGACAACATAGTTGAAACCTATGCAAAAGCCCTCTTAGAAGCACCTAAGGAACCATCTAAGAAAGTTTTTGGGATTGCGAAGACTATAGAAAGAAAAATTCAAGCTGAGAAAAGAATCAAGAAAACTAAACAAATAGTGAGGAAGGGAACAAGACAGGAAAAAGCAATAAAAGAAGATGTATTGAACAAAACTGGTATTAAGGAGAGTGAATTAGAAGGACTACAACTGGAGACACATCTCTCACCGGTTGCTACTTCCTCGGACAGTGATATACCTGCTGAGTTCAAAAGGGTATAAAGAAAAAGAAAACCCTCACTGGTACCCTCACCTACACCGAGAAGGACAAGACAAAAGAAACAGGTAGTTAGGCCTCTGGCTAAGAAATTGACACCAAAGAAAAGGAAAGAGAGACAGGTTATTCCACCTTTTGACAAACTTCTGAATGAAATAACTGAGGATGGGAAATTGAAAAAAATCAGTAAGTTATATAACACACTATCAAATGATGAAAAGGAGAGCATAGAAAATAGTGTAATCTTACACTTAGACATCTATAAGAAAATTTTGATGGAAATTGTGGATGAGATACCCAATTATTTTTACAAAAGATTAGAAGCTAGAAGGGTAGCCATTGTGGAATTGGATAAAAAGATAAAAATAGAGAAGCTACTTGCAGTTCACCCAGTGAACTCCACACAAGAAATTGATGAGCTGATCAGTGAAGCCAACCAGATAGTATTTTCAACTGGTCACCGACATGTTGCACTAATGGCAGGTAGAATAAATGAAATAACAGAAGAGACTGCAGATCAGTGGGATATATTCTTTGTTGAAAAAGAGAAACAAGAAGAGCTAAAAATACCAAAGACTATCAAAGTCTAGCAAAAAGAAAAGGATAAGGGGAAAGGTAAAATAGGTGGACCTCCAAGCCTAAAGATAACTGATAACTTGCCCCCACCTCTTTCTGATACTCCACTGGTACAAACTACTGACACACAACCGACAAAAAAGAGTATGGAAACACCACATGAGGATACAAATCCTGATTCTGAGGTGTTATACACAATGAACATTGACACATAGGAAGTCAATATTGTGGTAGATAAGGAAACAACCGACAAGAGAGATGTGGCAACTGAGCCACCAACAAGAAATATTGGAGTTGAAAAAATTGGAATTGGGGCAGAACAACAAACTAAAAAATCAAATGAACCCCTAGACACAGGAAAGGCAGATATGCATACTGATGCATCTACTGAGCCACCGACAACTACCGAAACTAAAAAACCTACCGAGTCACCGATAGTAGACAGTACAGAGGTAAACAAAGAAAAACTAGTAGTGGACACTATTAGGGTTCCCACAGATACTGAGAGGGGGGGGTGAATCAGTATCTGACCGGTAATGAAATTTTCTTAAAACTGAATATGCAGAACATAAAGTAATAGTATACCGGTATGCAAGAATTAATGCAAATAACATAATCAAAAACATCCACATGAAAAGAACACCATAACACAAGATGTTTAACGAGGAAACTCGGTGTGGGAAAAACCTCGATGGGATTTGTGACCCATAATATTCACTTATTGGCCAATAAGAGAATATTGCTTACAATAGGGGCCTGCACATGCAGGAAGGCCAACTACCTAGAGCTCACTGCTCAATAAGAAGTCACACTGACTTACAATGAGGATTTACACAAATCCAATATTTTGTACTGCTTTACAATAGCATCTTTAATGCCAGATTCAGTACCGGTTCTTGCTTTGTTCTTTACATATACCCTTGACCTACAATTCGCACATTAGGTCTACCTTATAATTTATTTTTTCTTCCTTTCCATATCCTACAAATGTCTACAATGATCTCTTTTATATACAAGAGTCATTTTACAATTTGCCAAGTCGGCTTATAATAATGAACAAAATATTACATATCAAAAATCCTGTCTGCCTCAGTGCTGGTATACATGTTCTTTTCTATGCCAGTGTACATCTTTTATGTTGGTGCCGGTGTAGATTGATCTTGTTGATGCCGGTGCATTGTCTTGTTTGAGTAATGCTTTGCCAGTATAATGTCTTGTCGGTGCCATAGGATTGCAAGGTTGCCTGAGTAATGCTTTGCCGGTGCCATAGGTTTGCAAGGTTGCCTGAGTAATGCTTTGCTGGTATAATGTCTTATCGGTGCCATAGGATTGCAAGGTTGCCATCAATGACAAAACCTTCAATCACACACAATGTCTCATTGGAGTGTCCATATGCCAACAGACACTATAGTGAAATCTCCAGAGACACAAATAGAGACACAATCAGGAGAGGACACTGAGAAACCAGTAGAGAAACAGGTTCATATTGAGGAAAACATTGAGAAACAGGCATAACCACAAGCTCCTTCATAGACAGTGCCACCAGCCTCATCTAACAAGCCCAAGCCTTTGGTAGTGGAAATGCAAACACAAACTGATCCTCTAGAGAAAGAGGAAAGCAAAGCTATCACAACCACCGACAGATTACAAATTGTAAAAATAGTTGGACAGTCATCCAGAATATCTATGACTAAATTTAGGACTGCAAATGTAACAGAGGTACTATTAGATTCAATAAAGAAAATAACAGAGTGCAATGGACAAGCTTATAAGGCTATAGATGACACCTTACCAATTTTGAAGATGATAGCTCCAAAGTGTAACATAGAAAATAAAGATTCTTTGAGCCAACTAGACACATTGTCTAAGTATATAACCAACAACCTAATAACACTGGATCAGATAAATGAATAAGGAGAAGGAAAAATTCTTTGAGGAGACAGTAAAGAATAATAAGGAATATATGAAAACCTTATTACCGGTATTAGGTAAAGCAATTTTGGACTTCAAGAAATTGTATAGAGATGCATGTAAAACAAACATTTTGACAAAAGACATAGATAAAGAGATCGACATAGACCAGAAGGAAATGAATGATATTGCTGACAACTTGATAGGTTCATCAGACTCAATATCAGTAATTGATAGGAAATTTCAGGATTTGAAGAGAAAATAGAAAAGCTTGAGAAAGACAAGGAAAGGATAATTTTTAAGGCAAATGAACTTAAATGCAGACTAAGTCCTAAACTGGATATCCTCATCTCTTTGAGAAAAGAGATTTCTGAGGCTCTTGTTCCAGGACTTAAGACACTAGAAGAGAAAATGCACTCTCTCACCAACACAATTCAGAGAACTGAAGCAGCACTGAAAGACAGTGAGAGATTTTACAACAGTCTGAATGTTGCCTTAACAAAAATTTATCAGATTGTAATACACAGATTACAGGGAACTAGGCAGGAACCACACTTAATTGACATTGAATGACAATGTTTGTCATTGATGCCAAAGAGGGAGTAGTTGAGATGAGAAAAATGATCAGTAGAAGACATCATCAGCTTACAGGGAGCACGTAGAGCACACAGTTTTGACAGTTTTGGTAAGACACTTTTTTTGGACAACACTTTTTGGATTTTTCTCATGAGTGTTGCCATCAATGCCAAAGGGGGAGATTGTTGGCAAATGCACACTCCAATGAGAAATTGTAGGTGATTGTGCAGGCCCCTATTGTAACAGTAATATTCTCTTATTGGCTAGTAAGCAAATATTGTGGGTCACAAATCCCACCGAAGTTTTTCCCACATTGGGTTTCCTCGTTAAAAATATTGTGTTATGTTGTGTCTTTCATGTTGTGGTTGTTGTTCTTATTTACTGCATTAATTTTAGTTTACCGATACACAGTTTTGGAATGCTTTTCATTTAATAAGTTAAGAAAATCAATTAACCGGTTAGATACTGATTCACCCCAACCCCCCCCACTCTCTTAGTATCTTTGGGAATCCTAACAAGACATTATCAGTGTTATGCTTACCATCCAAAGAAATAATACCTCTACCTCTGATCATACGTGCTTTGTCATCTCCAAATATGACTTGACCGCCATTGTATTCTTGTAGGGACAAAAATTTCCCTTTATCTCCAGTCATATGATGTGAGCATCCACTATCAATTACCCATTCATCCTTATCTTCAACTTTTGCTACCAGGGCCTTTTCTTCATTCATGATAGCCGGTTCCAGTTCATCTTATTTTAAAGCATAGAACACCCATTCTTTTCCATTGCCAGATCCACTAGCAAAGTCTTCTTGCCATTCATCTCTAGAGTCATCAATTACTCCTTCCTCATCTGCTATGTAGCATTGTTTACTTTTCTTGAATCTATATCTATTCTGGTTAGGCTTAAATGATTTCTTAACTCTTTCCTCAAACCTTGCATTCCTTTCAGGACATCTAGATGGAAAATGACCAATCTTATTACATGAAAAACATTTAAAAGGTGCTTTTCCTTCATACTTACTTCCTATCGGACCTTTAGATACTCTTCTAGAAAATAAGGCTTCAAGTTGCTCAAATTATTTATCTTCTTTCCTCATGTCTTCCAATTCTTTTTCATATAAGACTTTCCAATCACTTTTGCTGGTAGATGATGATGATGATGTATGAAAAGCAGGTTCATACTTTACAGCTCCAGAAGATCCAAATTCTTCAAGCTCAAAAGTAGATAATTTCCCAATCAGAATATCTCTGTTAACTGAAGAGTTTGCCATTGTTCTCAACTCATTAATTGTAATTGCCTTTATCTTTTAATTGCTCTCATTTACTCTTTCCATAAACACAACAATTCTTTCATTATCTTCCATCTTCAAGTTTTCATATCTTACCCAGTAGCCATCAAGTTTAGCAATTTTGACAGTAGGACCACCTTCATTTAGAGTTTGCAATTTATCCCACATAACCTTTGCTGATGATTTATCAGTCAATCCCATGATTTTCTAATCAATAAGTGCACACAAGAGTGCTTTTGTAGCTCTGCAATCATTTTCAATATTCTTGTCCAAGTTTGCAGGAGTAGGATTGCCAGATGCCAGATCATAAGGTGTGTATCCTTTCTCAGTGATCTCCCAAATATCCTTGCCAAGACATCTAAGATGAGTCTCAATTCGAATTTTCAATATCCCATAATTTTTTCCATCAAGCTTAGGTATTTTTCTTCTAAAAATAGTTGCCAGTGGATTAGAAGTGTTAGCTGCCATAGGATCTACCTCAAGTGGTGAAGCTCTTGCAAAAGAGGACCAAAGCTCGGATACCAATTGTTAGGATAACCGATAAATAACTGAGAGGGGGGGAGGTGAATCAGTTGTTAATAGATTATAACTTCTAATCTACTTAATAACCTTTAATCAGATTAAGTTCTGGTAAAGCAGAAATAGATACCGATAAACAATACAACTTAACAATTAAACAAATAATATGCAAAGCAACCATACCACATAACACCATGATTTGTAAGTGGAAAACCCAGAAAGGGAAAAACCATGGTGGGAAGCCTACCCATAGTTAGATGATACTTATACAGACAGTATGTGATACAATCAGGGGCCTACACATGTAGGAAGGCACACTGCCTAGAGCGTACTACTCATTACAAAAGAGTCTCACTAACTACAAAGAGGCTACAACCATCTCAAGATAAATGGACAACAATCCAATAGAGTAAACTGCCAGAGATAGCATCTACCATGCCTTATTACAGTCCCAGTTAAGCTCAATACAAGTGGCCTTTGACCTCTTCCTTAATCCCAATTCGATCACCTGTGATCGACCAAATCTCCTTCACATATGATATAGCATTCCAAGACCACGAACACTTATTCCATTCCCATGCCATGATCTACAATGATATCTTACATCATTTTATACAAACCCTAAGACCTAAACCAATTAGGTCGGCCACCTAAAAGATATTACAATAAGATCATTACATAAATCCATATTACAATGATATTCCATGTCGTCTTAAGACCAAAACAACAATAATAAATCCATAAAACATCCTGAAAAATCCTGGTAACATGTAGAGTACACGTTAACATGATACCGGTCCACAACCTAGATAGGTGCCAGACCTATTCTGGGTCCACCACACCAAAGCAATGTCTTCAAAAAGTTGAAGCATGATCAAAGAACATCTTCAACATCCTGAAATCCATGTAGAAGCTGCACCAACACCAATTATACATCCTGTCAAGATTCCTTAGTGAGAGCTCTATGGTTAAAGCCTTAAACCAATGCCGATAAGGGTTTACCAGTGTGTATGATAGCATCTGATTACCAAGTTAGTACCAACTGACCAAAAAATGTGCCAGAAGAACATACCAAATGTAACCAAACATATTCCATAGATCCAAACATGCCGAAAGTATCCAACAGATATTCTCTTCTGTCGTTAACACTAGATTTTCTATCGATAACCAAAACCTGTCTACCAGTAACCAACCATAATAGCTAGTGTTGACATCAATGACAAAAAAACAATGCAAAACATAATCAATTCATCTAATAATGCCAACAGAGTCTACTGCTCCAATCCAGCCTCACAAATGAAACACTCAATTACAAAGATTTAGGGCACCAACCTAAGGAGCACCAACCCCTACTGATTTAGGGCACGAACCCAAGGAGAACCAATCCCTGCACCAAGGTCAAACTTGGTGATGTATATTCAAAATACAATTTTGATACAGTTATGGCTTCTTTTTGCAAATGAATTCTGCAACTCTTGATCAAATAACTTATTGTCGGTTGACAATATTTTCTTCTCCACATGATTTCAAACTACCAGTTGTGGGATCACTCTCTCTGATTATTTCCCTCTCTTCTCTCTCTCTCTCACTCATAGTCTCACAACTTACTATGTCACAATTGGATGTTGTCTTGCTCTACCACACATCACTGGTTTTCTTAATCGTTGGACCTTCTATAGTTATACTAGTACTCAATCACTGTCGGTTAAACCCTCTCACCAGTTTGCTTGATTACTCACTCTGCAACTTTCTTAGAATAAAATTCTAAGGTAAAATGATTCTTCTTCTTCTTCTCTTCAAGCATGAATCTTTTATGTTTCGAGCTTGTATATTTATAATCATGGATTCTCTCCAAGAATGCATTCAAACACTACCATGTTAGGTTTTCCTTTTCCAACTCAATCCGAATCCCTTTTTATTTGATCTGCTTTTCAGGGATATGATCTTTATGACAATGATCAATCACCAACTGAACTTTGCATTCCAATGTGCGTTTTCTAAATTTGGAGTTCTGCACCACACTTTTCTGCTTTTCTTTGTCACTCACCATTAATAGCTTTGTTGTTTCCTTCACCTATCAGGTACGAAGATCAAATCCTTTTGCAAGATCAGTATTATTACTTTTCCATCTAGCCTTCCTCGAGTTGCAATCTTTTGGAATCCTCTGTGACTTGCGGGTTCCTCATAAAACTCAACCTGCATGTAGATTTGTTACATCGATGCACACTCCACTGACCTATACAATACCTCCACCTGGTATCCAGCTGTCATGCTTGTCGACATCCTCCTTTTCTTGGATTCCTATGTCGTTTTGACATACTTTTTTGACCCAGGTTGACTATCAATTTATCTTATCTCACTAGTATGACCATCAGCCATCCTTTTGGTTATGTTCATCGGTTGTCCACTGGTTGTTGTGCCTTCATAACACACAAATTGTCTTCATTCTAGTTTATGTCTTACTGATAAGCCTTCTTTACTGGTATATGACTTGAGTCATGTATACTGGTAGGCATCCTTTTGTCTACTCACTCTCATGTGTATCACCATCATATCGGTCACCACTTCTAACTTACCAATGACCTTGCCAAGCTGGTTGATATCAATGACAACTTAGTGCCAAATTCCCAACAATCTCCCCCTTTAGCATTAATGTCAACTTACCACAGGACACTTTATACTGGTATATCTCTCCCCCTTTGACTCAATGACAAAGGGTACTGTACACTCCCCCTTTGATCCATACTGAGCTTCCCCTTTGACTGCTATGAACTCCCCCTGAACCAAATGAATCCTTCCTAGGCAGATGACACAACTCCCAACTTGTGTTGGAGGTACTCAATGGTGCTCACTAGTAATGGTCTGGTGAAAATTTTTGCTACTTGTTCGCCGGTAGAAACATAATCCATCCTTACCTCTTGTCCTTCAAATTTCTCTCTAAGAAAATGATACTTGATAGCAATGTGTTTTGTTTTGGAATGCATCGCATGATTATTTGCTATGTTGATTACACTTGAATTATCACACCGGATGAGAATAGGATTAGTGATGTCCACTTGGATGTCCTTGAGGGTCTGCTTCATCCAAAGCACCTGAGAGAAGCATGTAGCAACATCAATGTATTCTACTTCAACAGTTGATAGAGAGACTGAGTCATGTTTCTTGCTATGCCATGAGACCAACCAGTCACCTAGGAAGAATGCACCACCACTTGTGCTCTTTTGATCATCAATACAACCCACCCAATCAACATCAGTGTATTCTTCTAAGATTAATTCCCCTTGTTTAGGGTACCACAATCCATAACTGAGTGTCCCTTGTAGGTACCTAAAGATTCTACTTACAAGATTCATACGTGACTGCTTAGGTGCAACTTGGAATCTTGCCACCATGCATACTGCTTGTACTATATCCGGTCTAGAAGTGGTTAGATACAATAGAATTCCTATCATGGATCTATACAAAGTTTGATCCACCATTGGTGATTCATCATTCTTTCTCAATTTACTTCCTGTCACCATGGGGGTACTTACCAGTTTACAATCCTCCAGTTGGAATTTCTTCAACATTTCCTTTGCATACTTGATTTGTGAGATAAAGATTCCCTTATCTTTCTGTAATATATGCAAACCAAGGAAGTATGTCAATTCACCAAGCATTGACATCTCAAATTCTGACTGCATCTGATTAACAAATTCTTTGTAGAGGGTTTCCTTGTTGCCTCCAAAGATAATGTCATCTACATACACAACCACAATGATCATGTGGTTCCCATCTTTCTTTATGTACAAATTGTTATTAGCACTCCCCTTTTTGAATCTCTACTCCTTCAGGTACTGATCTAATCTTGAATACCATACTCTAGGAGCTTGCTTTAGACCATACATGGCCTTCTTCAACCAACACACAAATATTTCATCATCATACAACATAAACCCTTTTGGTTGCACCATGTACACTTCTTCCAGATTTCCATTTAGGAAGGCAAATTTTAGATCCATTTGATATACTTTATAACCCTTGTAGGAAGATAAGGCTAGAAACATTTTAATTGCTTCTAATCTAGCTATTGGTGCAAATGTTTCTTCAAAGTCAATTCCCTCTACCTGAGAGTATCCTTTGCACACTAGTCTAGTTTTATGCCTAACAATTTTACCTTCTTCATTCATCTTATTCCGGTAGAGCCATTTTGTGCCAATGATGTTATTGTCTTTCGGTCTAGGGACTAATTCGTGAGTCTTGTTCTTCTCAATCTGTTGTAGTTCTTCTTCCATGGAATCCATCCATTCTTGTCTTTTACTGGCCTCATTGAATGTTTTATATTTAACTTCAGTCATGAGGCAGAAGTTGAATTGTTCATCATTCCAGGAAAGTCTTCTTCTAGTCTGCACACCATCACTCTTATTTCCCATAATTTTCTCTTTCGGATGATTCAACTGCACATATCAGTTGGGGTTCTTCTTGGATGCTTCTTCCGGTTTAATGTCTATCCAAGCTTTGTCACCTTCATCACTGGAATCATCATACCAGTTAATTTGTGGTTGACTTCCTTTGTGCACATCCTCATCAATTTTTAAATGCACACTCTCAATAACTCTTCTTAGTCTTTTGTTGTAGCATTTGTAGGCCTTTTTGTTAGATGAGTAACCCAGGAAGATTCCTTCATCACTCCTGGAGTCAAAACTACCTAGACCATCCATATCTCTCTTGATAAAACACTTGCTTCCAAATACTTTGAAGTATTTGACTGATGGCTTCTAGTCATACCACAACTCATAAGGTGTCATTCTGTTGTTTGTTCTGAATTGAACCTGGTTCAAAGTATATGCAGTAGTATGAACAACTTCCTTCCAATATGTGTTTGGCAGACTAGCCTCATTTAACATGGTTTTGGTCATCTCCTTAACTATTCAGTTCTTTCTTTCTACCATACCATTCTGCTGTGGTGTCCTAGGGGCTGAATATTGCCTTCTAATTCCATGTTTTTCACAATAATCTTCAAACTCATTTGATGTGAATTCTCCACCCCGGTCTGATCTTAGATATTTTAACTTGCACCCACTTTGTTGTTGGCATATGATGAACCCATGACAAAGTATATTGTCATTGATGTCAATATTTGTTCAAGAAGGTACACTGGTATGCACTGGTATGAAGCTTGGAAGTGGTACAGGTCAACCAGTATGAAGATATTTAGTGAACCGAAGCCAGGGTTTCACTAAGTGTGACTATCGGTTGGTAGTCTTAGCTTTAGGGTTTCCAGTTTGGCAATCTAGCTTGTGTGATGAAACTGATGATATTCTGTTATGAGTTAGTTAAGAAATAAGGATGAGATCAAGATGCCACATTAGTTTTGTGCACGTGAAGGATTTCCTTGAGGATCTTGCATGAGAAGATCGACTGCATTAAATGTCTACCCCAGGAATGAACATTCTTCTTAGCGGTATAAGAAGAAAGCATGATGGGTTACTGATTTCTATGTACGGTGAATAATGGATGATGCAGAATGACTTGTGATCTATTTGAGATTGTTTCATTCTATGAAAAGTGTTTGGACAGTCAGGATTGGACCACTTGTAATTGTAAACCTAAGATGCTTACTATTTAGGGTTTGTGATATTGACCTAATTCTTGTCTATAAGGTCGATGAGTTTTGATATTGTTGTTGTTGGAAAAAGTTGTGTATGTATCCGAGTGATGAGATACTTGCTAGACCAGTGAGTAAAAACTGCAGAATGTGATTGTAGAGTAGAGGAACTGAAAAGGATCTGCCTTAGCATATAGTGTTGCTATCAGATTAGAGTTTTACCTGTTGTCTTCTAACCATTTCAACAGAAGGAAAATCCCTTTGCCGGATAGCTTTAACAGGCTTACTATGAATCCTCTAACCAGGTGACTCAAGTTTATTGAGTTCTTTAAATCCTCTAGCGAGGTAACCTTTAATAGGGTATATAGCCATCCCTTAACTTGGTGATCTTTAACAGGATTGGTTCCTAGCAGAACCTTATTGTAAATTCTTTAACTGGACTAGGCTCCTAACAGAGCGAGCTTCAAAAGAGTTCAAAACAAGCTTGTGGGTATTCATCCCCATCGTGGTTTTTCCCATTTGGGTTTCCACGTGAAAAATTTGTGTCATAAGTTGTGCATTTTTCATGTGATGATTAAGAATTCTTTGTTTAAGTGATTATGCATGCAAAGCTAATGGGTATGGTATTTCTAATATACCACATGCATATGTTTATGGGTGAAGTAGTTATCAAGTATTGAATGTATTTGAAGTGTTGAGTTTTACCGGTTTATGTTGTTTGAAGTCCTACTATGTTTAACTGGTATTGCCATGGTTCAGTTCAATAATGAAGACAACCAGTTAGAATTATTTTAACTTGATAAGTTGCAGAGAAGTTTTTATATGTACTCATTCACCCCCTCCTCTTAGTACCAGTTAGGTTATTTGTTATTCATTATTAATTCATCAATTTGCATCAAAGCAACTCCAGGTCCTCGGTGATATAAGCTTAACTGCTTGAGCTAAAAGATCGTGCCTTAATGATGAAGAGGGAAGGTCCTAAGTTCAATAAAGATAGCTTCAAAATACAGAAGGACAAAATGAAGATCTATATCAAGAGTTTGGGTGCTCAACACTGGAGCTATGTTGATAATGTCTATGTTATCCCCACTGGCACTCAAACTGATGATAAAAAAAGAGAGATTCAAGAAAATGGGCAAGTTATGGAAGCCCTTATTAATAGTTTGTTCGATATTGAGTTCATTGATGTACAAGATAAGGACACTCCTAAAGATGTATGGGACACATTAAAAACTATTTATGGTGATGATGAGTATGTCAAGCAAGATAAGGAAGAGAGCCTTGAGGAAAATTTGAAGACATGAGGATGGTTGAAGGTGAAACCATTTAGCAATATGGCATAAGGATCAAGACTGTGGTTGGAGATATCAAGAGCATTGGTGGAACAATTGAAGATGCCACTATTGTCAGTAAATTTTTGAGATCATTGCTATTGTTCTATGCAATCATAGTTGTTTCTATTCAGGAGCTAAGGTCTATTGACAACACCAAGGTATCCTTAGACTCTATCATTGCAAAATTGATTGCATATGAGTTGAATAGCTATGATGGCAATGTTTAGAAGATTGAGTCAGCTTTTAGAGCATCTGTTGTACCAACCATAAAAGGAAAAGAAGTAAGTACCAGTTATGAATCCATGCAAAGTAGAGGTATGGATGATGAAGAAATTCTGATGGAGTTTGAAGCTCTTCTTGCCAAGAGACTTCCAAAAGGCACTAGAAAATATAGAGGTAAGCTTCCTTTAAAATGTTTTTCCTGCAATAAGATAGGACATATAGCTGGTAACTATCCTAACAATGACTATAAAGATAAACCTAAAAGGTTTAGAAAGTATAAAGGAGGAAATAAAAGAAATTTTCTTGTTGTAGTGGATGGAGAATCTGAGGATGAAGAGAACGAGGACATAGTGTTTGTAGCTATAAAGGAAGAAGTGTCTGACAAGAAAGCACTTGTCTCTCGCATTGACAACTCTAATGAGAGGGTTATTGATAGTGGTTGTTCTCACCACATGACTGGTGACTGGGGAAATTTTTTGTCTCTAGAAGAATATGATGGAGGTGTTGTCAGATTTGGCAATGATGCACCATGTTTGGTAAAAAGAAAAGGATCCATTTCACTGAATGGAAAGAGCAGTGTGAATGACGTTTACTGGGTAGAAGGTCTTAAGCATAATCTATTGAGTGTTGCTCAGTTAAATGATAAAGGACTCAATTTGGAGTTCAAAGGTGGAGTCTACAGTATAATTGGAAAGAGTGGTGAACTTATTGCCACCGGTAAGAAGACCAGAGGTAACTTGTTTCAGCTGAATGCCAAGATTAGTCATTGTTTGGTGGCAAAGTTTGATGACAGTTGGATATGACATAGGAGACTTTGTCATATGAACTTTGATAATATTGTAAAGGCTAGTAAGATCAATTCAGTAAGAGGATTGCCTTTGCTAAACAAACTGAAGAATGCTTTATGTAGAGAATGTCAACTTGGGAAGATGTCTTCCTCAAATTTCAAAGGTAAGTCTTTTTCAGAAGAAAACTTGCTCTTGTGCATACCGATTTGTGTGGTCCTATGAAAACTAGAAGTATTCAGGGAGATAAGTATTTCATGATTCTTATTGATGACCGCTCAAGAATGATGTAGGTCACATTCTTGAATGACAAGTCTAAGGTGTTTGGAAAGTTCAAATCCTTTAGAGCATTAGTAGAGAAGGAAAGTGGTCAAAAGATAAAATGCCTAAGAACTAATTAGGGAGGTGCATTCACTTCTGATGAATTCAACAAGTACTATGAAGATAGCAGTATCAAGAGGCATTTGTCTGCCCCAAGGACACCACAAAAGAATGGCATAGTAGAAAGGAATAACATGATTGTAGTTGAAGCGGCCAGAACAATGTTGATCCAAGGAAAGGTTGCTCACACTTTTTGGAGAAAAGCGTTGAGCACTGCAGTCTATATTATGAACCGGGTACTCATCAAGAAAGGTAAAAATAAAACCCCTTATGAGTATTTGACTGGGATGACTCCCACTATGAGTTATTTTAAAGTATTTGGTAGTAAGTGTCACATCAAGAGAGGTGAGCATCTGAGCAATTTTGATGCTAAATGTGATGAAGGAATATTTTTGGGATATTCCACTAAGAGCAAAGCTCTCAAATGCTACAATAATAAGCATCAAAAAATTGTTGAGGGTATCAATGTCAGGGTTGATGAATCCCCTAAGGAGCCCGAGGATACCCGCAGTGAGAAATGGAAGATGAATCGGGTATAGCCTTCTGGGAACCAGTTAAGAAAGAAACAAGTAAAGACCTCAGTGTTCCTGTACTAGTAGAAGCTGCAAAAGAAGAAGTAAGTGAAGAAGAAGAAGAGGAGAAGCAAGAAGAACCAACTAGAGTCATTCCTAGATATGTGAAACTACATCATGATCTGAAGCAGATAATAGGAGATAAATATATAGGGATACTCACAAGAAGAAAGGTGAAAGAAAACTCTTGCATGATTTCTAAATTGGAGCCCAAGACTTCTAGAGAAGCACTTACAGATGAAGACTGGATTAAGGCAATGGAATATGAGCTAGACCAAATAGAAAAGAATGCAACATGGTCCTTGGTACCTAGACCAGAACACAAGAATTTCATAGGTACCAAATGGGTCTTCAGGAATAAGCTAAATGAAGAAGACACAGTTGTGAGGAACAAGGAAAGACTTGTATACAAGGGATATACTCAGGAAGAGGGAGAAGACTATGGAGAAACCTTTTCTCCTATGGCTAGACTAGAAGGTGTTTGAATACTACTTGTATTTACAAAATTCAAGGGATTTAAGGTATACCAAATGGATGTGAAGTCTGCGTTCTTGAATGGAATCCTAGAAGAGGAAGTGTATAATGAGTAATCAGATGGGTTTGCCTTATCAGAAGATAGTAACATGGTGTATAGATTACACAAGGCCCTGTATGGATTAAAACAAGAACCAAGGGCATGGTATGAATGGTTACACTCTCATCTTGTAAAAATAGGATTTTAGAGAACAAGTGAGGACAGTAACATATACCTGAAATCTGAAGGTGATCAGATTTTGATCTATGAAGTAATTGTAGATGACATAATCATTGGAGGAGATGATGAAATGAGTCATGCTTTTGCAGATGAAATGAAGAAAGAGTTTGAGATATCTCTGATTGGAGAGATAAAGTTCTTCATTGGTTTATAGATTCAACAAATGAAATAGGGTATCTTTATTACCTAGTCCAAGTATGTCAAAGAGGTATTGAAGACCTTTGCCATAGAGGAGAGAAAACTGGTTGCTACACTGATGGTGACCGACTATAAACTGACTAAGGAAGATGATTCAACATTGGTGAATGGGAAGGAGTACCGGTCAATGATCAACAAGCTGCACTATGTGGTGCACAACAGACTAGATATTGCTCATGGAGTGGGCATAGTAGCTCATTTTCATAAGAGTCCAAATGAATCCCACTTGGTAGCGGTAAAGAGGATTCTTAGATACCTAAAAGGGACTATTGACTATGGATTGTGGTATCCATACAATGGTGATTTTAATCTCAAAGAGTTTACCGATGTAGATTGGACAGGTAATGTGGATGATCGGAAGAGAACAACCGATGGAGCATTCTTTCTTGGTGGAAGACTAGTCTACTAGACAAACAAAGAGAAGAGTTATATTTCTCAGTCTACAACTGAAGCACAATATGTGGCAACATTTATGAACTACACTCAGGCAATCTAGATGAAACATGTATTGGATGGCTTCACAGTACCTATATCTAAACCGGTGAGTATATTTGGTGACAATACTAGTGCAATCAATATTTCCAAGAATCCGGTATTGCATGTTAGAACCAAGCACTTTGAGCTTAAGTATCATTTCTTGAGAGAGAAGGTTCAAAATAGAGAGGTCATATTACAACATGTTTCCAATAAGGAGTAGCTAGCAAACATATTCACTAAGCCCTTACCAAAGACTACATTTACCTATTTGAGAGGTGAATCAGGGGTTTTGCCCCTTCATGAAGTAAACTAAAGATGTGTGCTCCACATGAGTCAGGTATTACAGTGACAAATCTTTTAGGATTGATGTGTTGAAGGATGCTACTCCATAGGGGGAGAAACATAGTAGAGTATGGAAGCTTGTGCCTCCACTTTGGCATTGTTGTCAAAGGGGGAGAAGTTATATGATAAGGGAGAAGATATTTTAGATGCACTGGTTTATGATGTTTATAATTGCAATGCTACACTAAGTATTGCCATCAATGCCAAAGGGGGGGATTGTTGGCATATGAGGAACCGATGACAAAGTATGTTGTCATTGATGTCAATATGTGTTCAAGTAGGTACACCATTATGCACTAGTATGAAGCTTGGAAATAGTACATGTCAATCGATATGAAGAGATGTAGTGAACTGGTGTCAGGGTTTCACTAAATGTGAGTACCGGTTGGTAGTCTCAGCTTTAGGGTTTTCGGTTTGGAAATCTAGGTTGTTCGATGCAACTGATGATATTATGTGATAAGTTAACTAAGAAATAAGGATGAGATCAAGATGCCATGTCAGTTTTGTGCACGTGAAGGATTTCCTTGAGGATCTTGCATGAGAAGATCAATTGCATTAAATGTCTACCTCAGGAATGAACATTCTTCTTAACGGCATGAGAAGAAAGCATGATGGGTTACTAATTTCTATGTGCAGTGAAGAATGGATGATGCAAAATGACTTGTGATCTATTTGAGATTATTTCATTCTATGAAAAGTGTTTGGACGGTCAGGATTGGACCACTTGTAATTGTAAACCTAAGATACTTAGGGCTTAGGGTTTGTGTTACTGACCTAATTCTTGTCTATAAGTTCAATGAGTTTTGATATTGTTGTTACTGGCAAAAGTTGTCTATGTATCAAAGTGATGAGATACTTGCCAGACCAATGAGTGAAAACTGCAAAGTGTGATTGCAGAGTAGAGGAACTGAAAAGGATCTGCCTTAGCATATAGTGTAGTTATTAGATCAGAGTTTTACCTATTGTCTTCTAACCATTTCAACATAACGGAAATCCCTTTGTCGGGTAGCATTAACATGCTTATTGTAAATCCACTAACTAGGTGACTCAAGTTCATTGAGTTCTTTAAATCCTCTAGCAAGGTAACCTTTAACAGGGTATATAGCCATCCCTTAACCAGGTGATCTTTAATAGGATCGGTTCCTAGCAGAACCTTATTGTAGAGTATTTAACTAGACTAGGCTCCTAACAGAGTGAGATTCAAAAGAGTTCAAAACAAGCTTGTGGGTATTCATCCCCATCGTGGTTTTTCCCATTTGGGTTTCCACGTGAAAAATCTCTATGTCAAGAGTTGTGCATTTTTCATGTGATGATTAAGCATTCTTTGTTTAAGTGATTATGCATGCAGAGTTAATGAGTATGATATTGCTGATATAACACATGCATATGTTTATGGGTGAAGTAGTTATCAAGTATTGAATGTATTTGAAGTGTTCAGTTTTACCAGTTTATGTTGTCTGAAGTCTTATTGTGTTTAACCGGTATTGCCATGGTTAAGTTTAGTAATGAAGACAACTGGTTAGCATTGTTTTAACTTAATAAGTTGCAGAGAAGTTTTTGTATGTACTAATTCACCCCCCCCCCCTCTCAGTACCAGTTAAGGTATTTGTTGTTCATCATTATTCATCATTTCTTTCTCCACCATTTTCCTAAAGATCTTGAATTTGTCAAATGCTTGTGACTTATCTTGCAGGAAGGTGACCCAAGTCATTCTTGAGTAATCATCAATAAAGAGCATAAAGTATCTTTCATCGGCAAGAGCTCTTGTCCTAGTTGGACCATACAAATTTGTATGCACAATCTCTAGTGGTATGGAGGTGTTGTGCTCTTTTGTCCTAAAACTCACTTTAGTTTGCTTCCATTTCACACATTCATCACAAAATGTGCTTACCAGTTTGATGATGGGTGGAATATTCTTAACACACCCCTTTCTGCTCACTGCAACTAAGTTATCAAAGTTTATGTGGCCAAATCTTTGGTGCCACAACCAACTTTCATCAACCTGTCCTAACATGCATTAGGACTCATAGCATTCCTTCAGATTGTAAATATTGTCACCTATTCTCTTTCCTTCTGCCACAACCTGACCAATACTGTCTTTCTTTATCTAGTAACCGGTTGAGTCAAAGGTGAATTTATAACCTTTGTCACACATCTCACTCACACTTAGTAGATTGTGCTTTAGGCATTCCACATAGTATACATCACATGCCTTTAATTTTCCATCAATGCTTAGAGTACCTTTTCCCTTTATTTTGATGGATGAGTTGTCTCCAAATCTTACTGAACCACCATTCCAGTCATCATGTTTGATAAATTTCTTTTTATCACCAGTCATGTGATTGGAACAACCACTATCTACAACCCATATATTTTTCCTTTCAACATGTAAGGTAGTCTGCACTATCAGACTTGATTCTGCCTTTTCTTTTTCTTTCTCAACCCATACTGGTTTGGTTTCCTTCTTCTTGTCAGCTGCTATATTATGCTCAGGTTCAGCTACCGGTTCTTGATAAGTATTTGTTTTCTTCTGCTTGAACTTCCTATTTTTACACAACCTTGCTATGTGTCCAAACTTTTCATAGTTATAGCATTTCACATTTTCATTTATTGATAAATCCTTAAAATCATTATAGGGCATGGATTTATTCTTCCTACATTCAAAACTCTTATGACCATATCCATTGCACTGATAACAAACAACATTCATATCCCAGAGTGCTTTAAATGGATTTCTACTTTCATAATTCATGGAGGGCTTATTGGTTAATCTACAGTCAGTTATTCTATGCCCAAATGTTTTACACCAGTAACAATAACCATTAAAGTTAGAAACATACCGGTTAGGTTGCCTCGATCCTAGAAAGAGCTGCCTCACTGGGGGTCTTTCCTTCATGTTGTTGACTCTGGTAAATCCTTCATGGTCAACTCTTGCATTTCTCCTTGGATCTGCATATTGGTACAATGAGTGTGGCCTCCAGCTCATTGCTTGTGTATTCCTGTTTGTGTGACAATTTCCAACAACATCTACATGTCTTCTTACCGGTATCCTTGTTTACAGTGATTGTCTTCTTCTCTTCACCTTCATATGAAGAGGTGAATTTTATCTCTTTACATGATGTGTCTTTTCTATTTGAATTTTGACCTTCTTCAAAGCCTAAGCCACCAGTATCTTTGGAATGCTTATGTTTGCTCAAAATCTTATCTAAGGCTTTGGTGTTGCCTTCATATTTGCTCCTTACTTTTATTTCTTCCTTACTTTCTTCAAGCTCCTTTCTAAGCTTCCCTATTTCTGCTTCTATATATTGATGCTCATTTTCCTTCTTCATCAGATCAGAGGATGTAACTTCACATATTCTCTTGGTTTCTTCCTGTAGCAATTTTAAGTCAGATATGACTTGACTGGACTCATCCAAATATTGCTTCAAGAGACCTTGTTTATTTACTGCTGCATGCTTGACCTTCTTGAGTCCCTTCTTGTTTTAATCAGTTCCTCAAGAGAACTAATAAGCTCTCCTTCTAAATCCACTTCAGCCTCAATATCCTCTTCTCCCTCATCTTCACCAACTGGTTCATCAAGTGCCATAAAGAGGTTAAATTTTCTATCATTCTCATGGTAGTCATCTTTTGATGCACTTTCTTCATATGTGGCATCATCTTCAATAGTATAAAGGTTGTTCTGCTTCTAGTAGCCTCTCCTTCCTTGCTGGTAGACATTTATTTCTCTATCTTTTCTAACAAATTTGATAAACTCTCTTGACTCATCTCCACCAGTTTCATTGTAAGGACATTTTTCAGAAAAGTGTCCAACCTTACCACAGTTGAAGCATTTGAGTGGTAGCTTTCCTTTATACTTGCCAGATCGTCTTTTGAGCATTTTGACAAATTTTTCTACCTCTACATCAAAGTCTTCACTGGATTCTTTATGAGTAGCTACTTCTTTTCCCTTTTTGGTGGTGTTGAATGATGCTTCTTTCCTTAAGGAAGCATCACCGATCGTTCTCATCTCATAGGCTGTTAGTGAGCCAAATAGCTCATCCATTGAATATATCTTTAGATCCTTGGCTTCTTCTATGGCAGACACCTTTGTATTATACTTAGGTGTAAGAGACTGAAGTACCTTCTTTATAAGGATCTCATCTACAATTTTTCCACCAAGCCCTTTGATGCTATTCACAGTTTCATCAAATCTGTGAAGGTAGTCTGCAATATTTTCATCATCTTTCATCTTGATGCCTTCAAGTTGGCCCCTTAGTGCTTGTAGCTTGGCCTCTTTGACTTGTGCATCTCTTTCAAATAACCTCTGCAATTTATCCCAAGTCTCCTTGGTAGATGCATAGTGCATAACTTTAACAAACTCATTATCAGACAGTCTGCTCAAGATAGCATGTTTTACCTTTGCGTTGTTCTCATACTCCCTTTTGGCATCTAGATCAGTGGTAGGTGTTAGGGTTTCAAGCATATCCAAAGGAAATATGAACTAACAATTATATGCAGATCTAAATACAAAAGATAAACGAATAAAACAGGACACAAATAACACAAAGAATTAACGTGGTTCACCTAGAATGGGTTACGTCCACCATACACAGTTGTCCAATATTTTTATTATCCAGCAAAAATAGTACATGAACCTCTCAATACCTTAAGAATCCCAACCGCTTATAACATGCATTTTTTGGGCAACAAACAAAGTCAGCCTTTTTAGGGTTTTATTACAATACTGGTTTTCATCAACAAAAAACATCCAAATACATGTTGAGTGTACAATGCTTTGCTAATCAGTCACCACATATCAACAATCTCCCACTTGGAGACTGATCAGGCTCCACACCAAACAATCTCCCACTTGGAGACTAATACTAGACGACACCACTGTACTTGCAGCATCCGCTGGATAAAACATTGGGAATTGACTGGTATAAGTTCCACAATTATCAATCAAGAAGACCAACATAAAATGATGAAGAAATCAGCTTCTCCTGTGGAACTTCCTTCGTGAACATATCGGCAAGATTCTCACTTGCGTGAATCTTCTCAAGTTGTAACTAACCCTCCTCCAAAACAGTCCAAATGAAGTGGTACCTGAGCTGAACGTGCTTTGTCCTTGAATAAAAAATAGAGTTCTTCGCAAGATGAATGACACTCTAGCTATCAGTATACAATGGGCGATCCTCCTATGTCTGACCCAATTCCTCTCAAAAATATTGTAACCAAATCATCTCCTTGCTGGCTTCTGTAGCAACAACATACTTAGCTTCAGTGGTTGAAAGTGCAACAACCTTTTGCAGCCTAGAAATCCAACTAACTGCATTCCCCCCTATAGTAAAAACATACCCTGTAGTACTCCTCTATGAATCACTATCACTTGCCAGATCAGAGTCAACAATCCACTCAGAGAAGCATTAGATCCTTTGAAACATAATGCCTTCATAGTAATTCCTTTCAAATACCGAAGAATTCATTTCACAGCATTCCAATGTTCCATACCCGGATTACTCATAAACCTACTCACAACTCCCACTATATGTGCAATATCTGGCCTTGTGCAAACCATTGCATACATCATACTGCCAACAACTGATGAATATGGGATGTTAGACATTTTATTTAGCTCTTCCTGTGCCTTTGGGTACATCTCCTTAGTCAATTTGAAATGACTAGCCAAAGGTGTACTAACTACTTTTTCATCCTGCATATTAAATCTTTTCAACACCTTCTTTATATACTCTGGGACAAATTCAAGGTTCTATTTTTCCTATCCCATGTAATCCTCATACTGAGAATTTGCTTAGCTACACCCAAATCCTTCATAGCAAATGACCTGGTTAATGTCTGTTTAAGATCATTTATATGTTGCATGTTAGACCCAACAACAAGCATGTCATCAACATAAAACAACAAGATAATATAACTGCCATTATCCAATCTCTTAAATATACACAATGATCAGAATGACATCTATGATAACCGTGTTCATCCATGAAACTATCAAATTTTAAATACCATTGTCGGGGTGCTTGCTTTAGGCCATACAAACTTTTCTTCAACATGCACACCAAGTTCTCCTTACAAATTGACCTCATATCCCTGTGGTTGAAACATGTAAATTTCCTCCTCCAAATCTCCATGGAGAAAATATGTTTTGACATCTAATTGTTCAAGATGTAAATCATCTGCAACCACAAGACTAAGTACAGTTCTAATTGAAGTCATTTTTACAATTAGAGATAATATTTCATCATAATCTATACCTTTTTTCTTTGCAAAACCTTTTACCACAAGTCTGACCTTATATCTTTTCTGACCTCCTTCCTCCTCCTTCAGTCAATAAACCCATTTGTTAAGGATGGCTCTTTTTTCTGTAGGTGAAGGGACTAAGTCCCAAGTCTTTTTTTTCATCAAGGAGTCCATCTCCTCTTTCACGCCTAGCTCCCACTATTGTTTGGCATCCACCCGCATTGCTTCTTCATATTCTTCTGGTTCACCAAAATCAGTTAATAAAATAGAATACAAAGAAGGAGAAAATCTTTCAGGGGGTCTACTTGACCTTGTAGAACGTCTAACACTTGCAGGAGTTTGTGGGACAATCTATTGTTGCTAAGCATTAGGTACCTATGGTATTTCATTTTCAGGAATCTCATCCAACACCACATATTCTTGTTTGTCCCGTTCATGCTTCTTTTCCTGCATCTGTTCTTTATACATAACCTTCTCATTGAATATAACATCTACTTCTAATTATTTTCTTATTTTCAAAATTCCATAACCGATAGCCATATTTATCTATCCCATATCCAATGAAGGTACATTTATGAGATTCAGCATCAAGCTTGGTTCAGTTTTCTTTATCAACATGGACAAAAGCTTCACAACCAAAGGTTTTCAGAAAAGAATAATTTACCTTTTTACCAGTCCATGCCTCCTCTAGAATACCACCATCCAAAGGGGTTGAGGGTCCTCTATTTATCAAATAGACAACAGTATGTACAACATCTGCCCAAAAATGTAAGGGCAATCCAGCATGCAATCTCATGCTCCTCGTGCGTTCCATGGTATTCCTATTCATTGTCTCTGACACACCATTTTCCTATGGAGTTCATGGAACTATCTTTTGCTTTCGAATCCCATTTAAGGAGCAATAATATTCAAATTCTTTGTTGCAATACTCACGTCCATTATTTGATCTGAGACACTACAACTTTTTTCCTGTCTCATTCTCAACCAAAGCTTTCTATTTCTTAAAAGTTTCAAAATCATCTAATTTTTGTTTTAGGAAATATACCCATTTTTTTCTGGTTGAGTCATCAATAAAAATAAAATAATAACAAGAGCCACCAAGAGATGATACCTAAGCCGGTCCCATACATCTGAATGCACAAGCTTTAACTTCTCACTCTTCTTCTCTTTCCCAACCTTGAGAAATTTGACTCTTTTCTATTTACCATAAACATAGTTTTCATAGAACTCTAAATTAATCTTCTTTAGTCCTGGCAATAGATTTTTGGAGTGAAGGATTTTCATCTCTTTCTCACTCATGTGCCCAATCCTATGGTGCCACATTATCGAATCTATTTTTGCAACATCTATTGTTGTTGTCCCTGCAGTAACTTTATTTGTAGCAGCTAGGGTAGAGTAAGTGTTACCAGTACATAGATATAATGTGCCTACCTTCACACATTTAGCTACTACTAATGATCCTATAGTGACCTTCCAGATACTGTCTGAGAAGGTAACTATGCAATCGTCACTACCTAGTTTCCCTACAGAAATTAAATTTCTTCTTAAATTAGGAACATGTCTTACCTCCTTCAGAAACCAGTCATTTCCATTCTGCAACTTGATCTTTATCTTTCCTTTTCCAACAATTTGACAGGTCTCATCATCACCCAAATATACCTGTCCAAAATCACCTTGAACATAATCTAGAAAATATTTTCTATGGGGAGTAGCATGAAATGAAGCCCCAGAATCTATTACCCAGGAATCATTAACATTATCCAAACATAAGATTAAAGCATCTTGTAAAGTATTACTTGCAATATTAGCTTCCTTACTGTCATTTTCATTTTTGTCTCCTTCTTTGTTTTTCTGTGACCAACAGTCTTTCTTTAGATGACCAGGCTTTCTGCAATACCAACAATCTTTCTTTCCTCTAGATTGAGAGCATCCTTTCTTTGACTTCCCTCATGACTTCTCATTCATAGGGCCATTTTCCCTTTCCTTTGATCTTCCTCTGTTCTCCATATTCAAAACACTCCTTGATGATGTTGGAGTCTCACATGTTCTTTTCCTTTGCATTTCCTTGCTTAGGATAACACCAACAATATCATCAAATATCAAAATATTTTTACCAGAGACAAAGTTACTTACAGCCATAACCAACCTATTCCAGCTTTCTGGCAAAGAGCATAAAATCAAGAGAGCCCTAACCTCTTCTACAAAAGTAATTTTTACTAAAGACAATTGACTGGTAATTGTATTAAATTCATTTAAGTGCTCCGCTACAGATCCTCCCTCACTCATTTTCAAATTAAACAAACGCTTCATAAGAAATACCTTATTCGAAGCCAAGGGTTTCTCATACAACTTATCCAATATTGCCATCAAATCTACAATCATTTTTTCTTCTGTTATATTGAAAGCTACAGATGGTGCAAGGCACAATCGAATGGATCCCAGTGCCTTTCTATCTAAAATGTCCCACTCTTCATCTGACATTGTGGTCGCTTTCTTTGCCTTTCCTTCCAATGACTGCCACAAATCCTTTTGATACAGGTAATCCTCCATCTACATTTTTCATAACTGATAATTCTAGCCATTAAACTTTTCGACCTTGAATTTAGAATCCTCCATTGCTCCTACTCAAATTTGAAAGTCCTACCAATTTATAGAAAACCTCGCTCTGATACCAATTGTTAGGGTTTCAAGCAGATTCGAAGCAAATATCAGCTAACAATTATATGCAGATCTAAATACAAAAGATAAAGGAATAAAACAAGACACAGATAACACAAAGATTTAATGTGGTTCACCTAGAATGGGTTATGTCCACCATACATAGCCGTCCAATGTTTTTTATTATCTACCAAAAATAGTACATGAACCTCCGAATGCCTTAAGCATCCCAGCCACTTATAACATGTGTTTTTAGGGCAACTTTATTAGAATAAAATTCTAAGGAAAAATGATCCTTCTTCTGCATTTGAGATTTCTTTACTCTTCTTCTTCTCTTCAAGCATCGATCTTTTCTATTTAGATCTTGTATATTTATAATTATGGATTCTCGCCAAGAATGCATTCAAACATTGTCCTGTTAGGTTTTCCTTTTCCAGCTCAATCTGAATCCCCTTTTATTTGATCTGCTTTTTAGGGATATGATCTTTATGACAACGATCAATCACTAGCCAAACTTCACATTCCAATGTGCATTTTCTAAATCTGGAGGTCTGCACCACGCTTTTCTTCTTTTCTTTGTCACTCACCATTAATGGCTTTGCTATTTCCTTCACCTATTAGATGCGAAGATCAAATCTTCTTGCAATATCACTGCAATTTCTTTTTCAACTAACCTTCCTTGAGCCGCAATCTTCTGGCATCCTCCGTGACTTGTAGGTTCCTCATAAAAGTCAACTTGCATGCAAATTTGTTACATCGATGCATACTCCACTGACTTGTGCAATACCTCCACTTGGCATCTAGCTATCATGCTTGTCGACATCCTCCTTTGCTTGGATTCCTATGTTGGTTTGACATACTTTGTCAACCTAGGTTGACTATCGATTTAGCTTATCTCATCAGTAAGACCATCAACCATCATTTCGGTTCTGTTCATTGGTTGTCCACTGGTTGTTGTGCCTTCATAACACACAAATAGTCTTCATTCTGATTTATGCCTTACCGGTAAGCCTTCTTTACCAGTAGATGACCCGAGTTGTGTACCGGTAGCCTTCCTTCTGTCTTCTCAACTTCATGTGTATCACCATCATAACAGTCACCACTTCTAACTTACTGGTGATTTTGCCAAGCCAGTTGACATCAATGACAACTTAGTGCCAAATTGCCAACAAAGCAATTTTTAGATCTAAGACAATAAAAACCATTTTTTTGGGAAACAAAAGTTCAATTTCAAGTTAAAAAACTAGGGGTTTGAATGAATTAACCACTAAGTTTGCAGAAAAAATAAACTTGTAAATGAAAAATATGCAATGATTTTCAGAATAAAGCATGTAAGACGTCGGGTTCACCAAAATGTAATGTTGAAAAAAAGGTGAATAATGGAGATCTAGAGGAAAACTTTTCTTCCCTTTGAGGAGAGATGAAAGTTTCACTTTGGATTTCCCTTCAAACACTTTTTATGCATTACATTAGAAGAGGGGGGGAAAATACACTAGATTCAACCTCTAGAAAAGGAGATTTAATTCTTAGTGATATAAGAATGGTAAGTTAATCCCCTCTTTTGGAATGAGATTTGAATTGAAATGTGTACTTATAACCAAATGAAAAAGTGACAAAGATATGATTATAACTCGATATAGAAGTGTAGGATGAAGTTGTGCACCTGGATCTAGCAATAATCTATCGAGATAAAGCTACCCTACAAATTTAAGAAAAAGTTGCCCGGACCGTGACGAGAGTGTTACACGGTCCTTCGAAAAATCCACGAAATGAAAAGGGTTTTTTTGCCTCTGCAAATGGAGTTCAAGTCCAAAAGTATAGTTGTGCACCTGCAACCTACACATAGAAAAGAGAGGAAAAGGGGTTGGGATTGGGGGTTTGCCTTCAAGTCAAACCCTAGTTTTGGAATTAACCAAATGATGAAAGAGAGTACTTGCAAGTAAATGTAAATGAAAGACTGAAATGTAAATCACCTCAAGGGAGGTTGTGATAGAAATGTTGATAGAATCATTTGTATGAAGTTGAATGTTGGAATGAATCTCCTCTTCAATGATTGAATCCTTGACTTGAATGCAACACCTAGCCTTGAAAGGAGACTTGAGAATGCTCAATGTTGTAAAAGAATGCTTGAATGCTCTTGAATGCGTGATCTCCTGTATATGTCTTATTGTTTATCCCACTTATGTAAATGAGAGGGAAACTGCAACTTATATACTTGTCAATTAGGGCTAATTGACTAATTTTCTGTCATAGGCTAACACCGGGGAAGTTTTCCCGCTCAATGCACAACCACCAAAGCATAATTGAAAAGGGTCCTACCCCAAAATGGGGCAGAAACAGGGGTGCCACGCCCCTGTCCTGCCCTTTTTTCCAGGACAAGATGTAGTTAAGGAAATGCAGAGGGAAAGAAATATGTAGTTCTTATGTGCTGAGCAAGTCTCTGGTCTCCGATTAGGCTTAGGGATTTGAATCGGGTGCATGAGGACCCTAATGTGGTTTACAATTGCAAGGGTCACAATTTCATGACACTACACTTATAACAAGTTGTCGATGAAAAAATTTGTACCTTGTAGGATTTTGAGGAAGTTCAGTTCTAGAAATGTATATGAAGTGGAGTTACTGGATAGTCTAAGTATTTCACCTATATTCAACATTGCAAATCTTCATGAGTATAATGAACCATAATTTAGTGAGGACAATGTTACAGACTTGGATAAATAGTTGCCCTGGAAGGAACTGGATCAGATTGAAGAGATTTTGGATAGTAGGATTGGGTTTAGTACCTAGAGTAGTGAGTATAAGGAATATCTTGTGAAGTGGAAGGACAAACCAGTTGATGATTCATCTTGGATTTCTCAGGTAGAGGTAGACCACTGTGGTTCTCCTTTGACCCTAGCAAAGTGAGAGGCTCAATTTTTCAATAACCCCAGACATCTGATGTAGGAGCATCCCCGTGTTAGGCCCAATATGGAAAGCTAATGTACTGAGAGGGGAGGGGTGAATCAGTACTTCAAAACCTTTTAACAACAATATCTTTACTGTTATGCATAAACCAAAAACTGCTGCAACATAACATAAAGCTAAAACAAATAAATAACAATCATACATGATTCACTCCATAACTCATATATTTTGGTTACACAAAAACTCTTGGTTAGAGAGAAAAACTGTGGTGGGGATGGCACCCACAACTTCACTACTGCAATAATAAAGAGTGCTCGGTTAGAGCTACATGTTCAACTATTTCTGATAGCTTACCCTATTAGGAGTATCAAGATCTGTTAAATCTACCTTGGTAAAGGATTTTACAACACTTATTCTAAATGTTGCACCTGGTTAAAGGCTTTACAATTTATAGACTTTGTTAGAGTCTTTTACCCTGTTAAAGGTTTCTCTTACAACTTCAAAATATTACAATAAATCATTACAAATATCTGCAACTTTACATCTTGAATGTTATAGCAGATTCTATGTGCTCAAGATAAGATTACCTTGCTTATAGCATACCTCGGTAACCCATAAAGTAACTTGGTAAACCCTTCTGTTTACTCTATTTTTTGACTGTTCTCTGGAATCCTTCTTGAGTGACCTCTGTGTCTCTATAACAGTCATAACACTTAGTTCTTCCTTATGTATCATACATGTCTTGCTTCATACACCTCTTATCTTTCTCTCTGTCACACTTTTATCCTTAATCTATGCTGTATAAATAGATCTCTTATGTCAGTGATCTGATTCATTGCTTTGATCTTACAAACATGATTTATTGAATGAATAAGCATACAAAATATTTCGTTGGTTAGATGACCTCAAAATCATAAACAATCCTTAAGTGCAATTTCCAATGTGATAACTGTTCTATGTTCCTCGATCTTGTAACATGTTTCCACATGAGTGTCTAGGTTCAATGAATCTAGTAAAACGTTTCACTTGGTGTATATCAACTTGGTATATCATTATTGCTGCTCAGTAGACAGCTCAGTGTATACTGGGCTCTATGAATACTTTCTTATTTAACTGATTGTTCTATGCATACCGACTAAATGTTTCGGTAGAGGTAACCGACTAGAGTATATAGAATGACTTTGGAATAAAACTAATGGCAACTTGATAAGTAGTAACAATCTCCCCTTTTGACATTAGTTGAGATGTTTGACAAAACTACTTTCAAATTCATAGCTCAAAAATCTATATACTTGCAAAATTTGACTAAACACACAGTATATACATTAGTTAATGAAATAGTATATTTAGATATACTCCCCTTATCACTACACTGTCCAAAACTCTAATTTTGCATGCTCGGTGATCAATGTTATGTGATAACTACTCGATTCACTGCTCTATTTTCTGTTCTCTATCAAAATTTGAATACTCTGTTCTACTTTGCTTGGTATATACTCCCCCTGTATATTACATTCCCCTGTATAATTTTGATATGATACTCACTCCCCCTTTTTGACAAACATCAAGACTTAGTTACCATTAGGTGGTGGCAACTGGTCAAAAATGGATTTGTACTTTGTCTTTGCATCGGTAAGGACGGCAGAGAGGGCATCCTTAACATTGTCCATAAGTGAATTCTGAGCTGTAATGTCAACTAACAGTGAGATTAGACCATCTAAGGTGCTTCTCTCTTGTTGAGTGGATAGGGAGGTAGATTTGTTGATCTGCTCCTGGATGGATGAAAGATGAGGAATGAATAATGTTTGAAGTGTCATTATGTCCATCTTGATCTTGTGTTCTTCATTCCTGAGTTCCAATTGTTGAGCCATGAGCTGTTGTAGCTTGGCATAAAATTTTTGAATGGAATGTGGCTCAGTGGTCAACTTATTAGAGAGATCGGTGATCTCTTTCTCAATCACTTCAGTTTTATTCTTAATGTCCTTAATGAATAGAGAAAATGTACAGAGTTTCTGAAATAAATAAAGAATGTGCTTGAGTTGAGGGGACAACTCAACAATAAATTTTACAAGTTTAACTTTGCCAATGACAATAGCTTTCTATACCTCTTCAATCATTTTTGCAGTGAGCTCCTTGTCTTTTAACTTGCTCAAATATTTAGATGCATCTACTCCAGATGTCTCTATCTTGGTTAGGAGTTCATCCAATTGAATGTGGATGGCTGCATCTTTGGTGACTGTAGCTTCAAGTAGCATATCGGTTAAGAGTGCTTTCACCTTCTGAAGTACTTTATTTTTCTTTTGAATAGGCATTTGCTTCTCCTGTTCAGCTTTGGCTTTGCATAGTTCACCGAATTCAATGAGTGCTTGCCCCTTCAATTTGGATATATCAACATTGGGCAACACTATTGGTTTTGACAAATCTAGTTTGAAACTATGCTTTTTCATCTTCTTTTCTTTACCTTTCACTGGTTGGACTAAAACAATAGCTTGTGAGGCTTGTTGACCCTCGGTTGGCTGCTCGATAGAGGCAACACTTTGGTCGGTTCCTTTAGTCTCTGATGTAGCCTTTGTTGTGTCTGTCTGTTCTTAAGTGCTTGGGGTCTCAGATGTAACATTTTCAGTGCTGGAAGGATCTTGTGAAGATTGTTCCCCGATGGCCTGAGAAGCAGTTTCTCCTTTTGTAGATTTGTGACCTTTTGTCCCTTGTTCAGTATCCTTAGGGGCCTCGGTTGAAGTAGGCAGATTGACCAGAGGATAGGGCTGAACTTGCTCCAAAACTGATTCACTAGATACCAGTTTGGCATATGCATTTCCTTTGTTCATTTCCTATTCAGGTGCCTCTGTATCCATGATATCTTCATCTACTTGTATGGTGTCCGTAGGGTCCTGCTCAGTGATATCAGGATCTTGCTCGATGACATCAACTATTTCAACTTCAGCTTGCTCACCAGCATTCTTGATTTGAAATATTTCCTGCCATTTTTCTTTGGTCTCATTCTCTACATCCAAGTAAATTCCATTCATCAATTTCAAGGCTCTTTGCTTGACTAGGAATTTTGTGTGGTAGTTTTTCAGATGTTCGGTGATCTCATCTACCGACATGTCTAGGAAAAGATGTACTAGACTTCTTTCTCTCATCTATTTTTCTAAGTCCACAGCATACTTCCACCTACTATCAATATGTAAATATAATTCATTTGGAAGAGATTTACATACTTCCAATGGGACCAATCGGAATTTCCATAGTGTGCAAATGACCACTTCTTCTATTTGTCTATTTTCATCATCAGATCTGGATTCATATTTTACATATCTGAATGATCTAAATCCACCATATTTCTTTAGATTAGCATAGAAATTTTCAACACTATGTACATTTACCTTCTTGCTCTTGACAATCTGAAATTTACTTGCATCTTCAGATTCAGTGTCACTAGACTCTTTTGCCAAAATGAGTCTCCAAGTATATTTCTTGTAAGTTTTTGTTACCTTGGGTGCGGCAAGACTCGTTGTTTTCTTACTCAGTGATGCTGCAGATGCTCTTGTGTTAGGTCGCTTTGCAGGAGGAGTCGGTGATACTTTTGATGTATCCTATTTCTTTCTTTTCAATACTTTTCCCTTAGGCAATTCAGTGCTCAATGTTATAGCTGGCTCTTGGGCTTCAGATTCCTCTTTGGTTATTATTATAGTGCCTTTGATAGGTGTGGAGGAATAACCTTCTCCAAATTTATCTGTTAATGTCTTAATCATCTTTGTTGCCTTCCTTGTAGCCTTGGGTACTATAATGCTCATTTTTACTTTTTCCTTCACTTCCTCATATGTTCCATACCTCAGCTCGGTAGCATGCCTTGGTAATGTGAGAAATGCATCTATTTGTTGTTGTGTGATGTCAAAATCAATCTCATAACCCATAGGTGACAAAGATTGAGTTCTCGGTTCCACAACATTCACATAATAGTAATCAGTGTCCACTTCAAAACATATGACATCCTTGTATTTCTCCACTAGCTTGGGTGTAATCCGATACCTGTTATGCATCCTTTCCTGAAACTTGCTGAAATAATCATCCATAATATCATTAAAATTATCACCTAGCTTCTTGATGAAGTCATTGATTTGATGGGTGATTGGTCGGTGTAGCTCCCAAACAACTTTACCGACTGATGGAAAGAATTTTTCAAAATAGAAAAACATGCATATTAATAGTGATCCAAACTTTAGTGTATTGGCCGAATTGTTCTTCTTTGGCTTCCTTATGGTGTTCAGATTCTCAAATAGGTTTTTCAGCAATACTTCACATAAATCAATTTTCATGCCTTTCTTCACAATTTTATATGCTAAGTCTACTGCTGCACAGGGTACATTGTTTTCCCTTGCCGATTGGAAGAAATAGTAACCTATTACTCTAATGGAAAACTTTATCTCTGAATCAGTGACATTGTTTAATTTTAGTCCTCTGCAATCAAATTCTACTCCGGTTAAACTGATCAATTCCTTCTGTGATATCATTTTCTGGGCTCAGGCATGATCATAAATAGGGTAACCGGTGATCAAATGAATGATTTCCTTGGTGATCTCAAACAGTTGCTCTTCTAGCCACATGAAGTCATCATGAACTCTGCTCAGAACAAACTTAACCCATTGGGGTTTGAAGACACGGGGATAGGTTAGGGCTTCAGTCAATCCCTTGATCTTAATGTGCTCATACTTGCTATCCATTTTACCATCAGTGCACAATTCATCATATGTGTCTTTGATTTCAACTTGACCTAGTTCTTCAACTTGACATTTGGTAAAGAATCTCACATCCTCGACTAATAAAACTCTATCCGGAATGAGTGAGAATGCAGTTTTGTCATCTGGTTCAGATGCAATTTTGGGAGTTAAAGAGTATTTTAGTGAGGGATTTTCGATGTTCTCAACAACAACGAAATCTTGGATCTTAGGTGCCATTGCAGATTTTAGATAAAAATTAACAAAAGATCCTTAGGGTTTGAAGACATTCAAATGGTAGACGCTTTCTACTTAGTAGATAATAACAACTTGATATGATCGATAAACCAGCTTAACAATGCTTTGAGATTGATGTAAATACCTTGAATTTTGCTCGGGAGTTGGTTTGATCACCTTTGAATCGTTGTACTCTGCTTTCTGAAAACTTGGTGAGTGAAAAATGACCGTGTAAATGCTTTAAGTACACAATATACCTTATCAGGCTTCATGTGGGTTAGGTCGAAAACATTAAATGCACTCGGTTCCCTTAAACCTTCTTTCCTTTATTTTGCACTTTAATCGAGTAGCCAGTCTTCTTGCATTTACCGACTAGATAGACTACCTGTTTTTATTGACTTGACATGCTTCCTATATAGTGCTCCAAAAGACTTTGATAGAATTTCAAACTTACTAATACATCTTAGTTATGTAGATTTTGAATTAAGTACGTAATAAAATAGGAACTGTTAAGATTGAACCTTGAGAGAATGTAGTCCCTTCATACCTTTACCGATTAATTTGGAATAGGTGCACCTAACTTGGTAGGTAAGGTGCTTTCTAGGTTGATCTCTGCAATCTCTAGCCAAGTGTCCAACTTTGTGACAATGAAAACATGCCATACCAGGATTTCTCCATGATCTTCGGTTGTTCATTCTAAACCCTATAAAGCAGTTGGCACTTATATGTCCATATCTTCCACAATATTCACACCATATCCTTGTATTGTAGTCCCATGGTACTACAGAATACTATCGGTAAGGATCTATGTGAGCTCGGTAACCTCTAGCATTTGCTCAGTGTGCAGACCACATATAGTTCTTTTGCTTAAGCCAACACTTCTTGGTACTATGTCCATATCTATTGCAGTTTTTACAAAACCCTTTGAATTTTGCCCTCTAATAATTGTTAACAGTCTTTGTCCTACATTGATTAGATGTGTGACCATATTTATTGCAATTGTAACAATAACCATTAGACTTAGTGACATTCGGTTGCTTACCTTTTCTGATTTGGCACAAGTTAGCAGTATGACCTTGATTTCCATAGTAGTTGCAAATAGGCTTCTTTCCTTTGATATTCTTCTGATTTATAGCTGGCTTTGATGATTCTCCTCTCTTGGTAGTATGAATTCCCTTCTCGGTAGAGTCTTTTCCTTTGTAACCAAGTCCTGCATCTTTGTTGGGTCTTCTTGTATTCATTTGCTCATCCAACATCTTTGATGCTTCTTAACTCTTCTTCAGTGTTTCCTTGAATTTTCTTTTTGTTTCAAGTTCATTGGTCAACCTTGATATTTTAAGTTTCAATGCTTGATTCTCATCATCCTTTAGATTTTCTTCATGATGTGCATAACCTAATTGATCTGATAGATTTTGCTGAATCCCAGTCAACCTTGTGACTTCTTCATTCTTTTCAGATACTAATGCTTCAAGCTATTGATATTCTCTTTCTAGATCTCTTACTTTATCTTCAACTATCCTCAATGCATCAATATTCTTAGTCATCTGTGTGCTAAAATGTTCATGTCCTCTTTTCATTGCTTTTAGCTGATCAACCAGTGCTTTGTTCTTTTCTTTCAATACTCCAATCATTTCTTCAGTCTCTTCAGATATACTATTCTCAGATGATGTTTCAATTTGTTCCACTAACTCTTGAGAGTCTTGTAAATCATCAGATAATCTTCTTCTTACTTTCAATGATTTTTGCATTTGTCTCTGCATGTCTGCAATCAGTTGATTAGCATGATCCAACTCTTCTTGTAGATACACAATTCTCTAAGATTGTTTATAGCCTTCCATTGATAAGATCTTTCTCTTTAGGTTGTTAAACCTTTTTCCAAGATTCAAGCTCTAATACCAATTCCTAGGCCCAATATGGAAAGCTAATGTACTGAGAGGGGAGGGGTGAATCAGTACTTCAAAACCTTTTAACAACAATATCTTTACTGTTATGCATAAACCAAAAACTGCTGCAACATAACATAAAGCTAAAACAAATAAATAACAATCATACATGATTCACTCCATAACTCATATATTTTGGTTACACAAAAACTCTTGGTTAGAGAGAAAAACTGTGGTGGGGATGGCACCCACAACTTCACTACTGCAATAATAAAGAGTGCTCGGTTAGAGCTACATGTTCAGCTATTTCTGATAGCTTACCCTATTAGGAGTATCAAGATCTATTAGATCTACCTTGGTAAAGGATTTTACAACACTTATTCTAAATGTTGCACCTGGTTAAAGGCTTTACAATTTATAGACTTTGTTAGAGTCTTTTACCCTGTTAAAGGTTTCTCTTACAACTTCAAAATATTACAATAAATCATTACAAATATCTGCAACTTTACATCTTGAATGTTATAGCAGATTCTATGTGCTCAAGATAAGATTACCTTGCTTATAGCATACCTCGGTAACCCATAAAGTAACTTGGTAAACCCTTCTGTTTACTCTATTTTTTGACTGTTCTCTGGAATCCTTCTTGAGTGACCTCTGTGTCTCTATAACAGTCATAACACTTAGTTCTTCCTTATGTATCATACATGTCTTGCTTCATACACCTCTTATCTTTCTCTCTGTCACACTTTTATCCGTAATCCATGCTGTATAGATAGATCTTTTATGTTGATGATCTGATTCATTTCTTCGATCTTACAAACATGATTTATCGAATGAATAACCATACAAAATATTTCATTGGTTAGATGACCTCAAAATCATACACAATCCTTAAGTGCAATTTCCAATGTGATAACGGTTCTATGTTCCTCGATCTTGTAACACGTTTCCACATGAGTGTCTAGGTTCAATGAATCTGCTAAAACATTTCACTCGGTGTATATCAACTTGGTATATCATTATTGTTGTTTGGTAGACATGGAATGATACTCGGTAGACAGCTCGGTGTATACTAGGTTCTGTGAATACTTTCTTCTTTAATCGACTGTTCTGTGCATACCGACTGAATGTTTCGGTAGAGGTAACCGACTAAAGTATATAGAATGACTTTGGAATAAAACTAATGACAACTTGATAAGTTGTAACACCCTGATTCATAGCAATCTTGTATCAACCAAAAACATTTTCTGTTAGAGTAATATTTTATTAGCTAATAATTATTTATTTAATTATTAGTCTATTATACTCTATCCTTAAGCTAAAATTAGGAATCTTATAATTCTTTAGCGTTTTCACCTTTAGGGTTTTGAGTATCCTCTTATAAGGATTCTCTCTTTGTATTTTTATAACAACTGTAATTATTGAATTGCATTTTTGTTGCATAATCAATATGACTCCTCTTTTCTCGATTTCTAAATTCTGGCCTCCATAGCTTTTTTGCTTCTCTCCTTCTGTGACAGGTTTGCATGCAGGTGATCTTTGGGAGTTGTAGAGTTGATTTTTCCTCAACTCCAATATGGTATCAGAGCTCTAGATCTGCATACCCCTGTTCTCTTCATGAGAGATTTTGGGCCTTGTTCTTCAAATCTATGTATTCGGGGGTTTGTGTAGTTGCTTTTTTCCATTTCTTGGGGTAGCTGATTTTTTGGTACATTTTGGTGCCAAAAGGACCTCACGGTTGGATTTAGGAGGCTGTTTCCATGAATTTTGATATAAAATTTGATATATTTTGGTGTCAGGTGTTCAGGAGGCAAATTTTTTTTAGCCCAGGTCGTACGGCCTCGGGCACACCGTTCGAGTTTTTTTAATTTTTATTTTTGGTGCAATTTAATGTCTTGCCCAGGCAGACAGGATCAACACGGACCATCGACGGTTTGATAACCATTGGGGCCACATTGGCGGTTATCGTCGATGGTCACTTCCCGGTGATCTCACCTAGCGGTCTTTACCCTAGCCGAGAGTTGCCGCCACCGTCGCTTGGGACCTGCTGCGCGGGAGCTGCCTCTACTGTCGTCGCCACTCGGGACCTACCTCCGCTGCCGCCGCCACTGCTCAGGTCCTATCACTGCTGCCATCTAGGAGTTGTCACCCCTCCGCTCGCTGCCTACTCTACTCTACCCCCGCCCAACCTAGCCCTCTGCTTGCTCTGCCCAGCCACCACCTGGCCTCCGCCTAGCCGCCACTGAGCCGCCACCAGTAGGAGGGTGTTTTTTTTCTTGAAGGGTTTTTTATAGGCTAATTGTTTTTTTGCATAACTTGGGGAAATAGAGTCATTTTTTGCAAAACCTTATATCGTCGGAAAGCTCTTTCTGAGCTCTATCCTAATCTAGAGGTTTGAACTTTTTATTTTTATTTTTTGATGGTATTTTTTGCTGTCAAATCTAGAGGTTCATTTTTACACTCTAGGAGACATAACTTGAGCATCCGAACTCCATTTTTTGAAAATTTTATATCGTTGGAATTCTTGTTCTGTGTTCTTTCCATTCATATGAGTTTTCTTTCCAGATTCTGCTCCAAGTAAAAATTTATTCAGTTTTTTGCTTTTCAGTACTCTAGTGAATATCTTGGATGTTTCAGGTCTTGAGATCTCTTTCTTTGAGTAGGATGTCTTGTCTTTGGTTGTTCTTTCTGTTTCCAGTCTTCTGTCTCTTCTGATCATTGTAGCATTTTATTTATGCAAACACACTTAGATAAAGTGCCATCATGCATTGTATACTTGAGATCTTGCACATCTTGTGGCTTATTGTACATGCACTACTTATAAAGTATCATGGGGGGTTGATGTTTGCCTTTGTTTTCCATCTACCTTTGTCACATGAGTGTTCCTTCCATGATATTAGCCTCATGATGTGTGTCAAGTGAGTGTTCCTTTCACAATACTATGTACTTTCTCTACACCTTTGATGTTCCTGGTTCTTCGTTATGTAGTTCTTGTTGGTCATTCTTTTTAGTGTACCTTTCCCTCTCCTTTTTTCAGCATTATGGGTTGGTTTGTCCTGTTGTTGTAATGCTTCCTTGGTTCGATTGATCAAATCTTCAGGCTATGGTGTTTCATGCCATCTGTATCTTCAAGCTCAGTTGTTTGCTTTTATTTTCCATCTCATTAGAGTAGTGTCATTTGAGGACACTCATCCAAATTATAGTCTTCTCTACCTAGTCATGTTTTATTTCAGTGGAGGTTCTTCAGATCAGCAGTTACTCGATAGTGTTTGCAGCTATTTCATGCTTTAGTGGTGTTCTTCATTCTCATTTTTTTGTTCCTATCTTCTCTACTTAGTCATGTTCTATTTCATTGGAGGTTCTTCAGATCAAAAGTTACTCTTAGACAGTGTTTGCAGCTATTTCATGCTTCAGTGATGTTCTTCATTCTCTTCTTTTTGTTCCTATCTTCTCTACCTAGTCATGTTCTATTTCAGTGGAGGTTCTTCAAATCAGTAGTTACTCTTTGACAATGTTTGCAGCTATTTCATGCTTCAGTGGTGTTCTTTAGTCTGGTCTTTTTGTTCCTATCTTCTGGAACACTCTTGTTTGGAGGATTCTTAGTCCTTCACTTGAGCTTTCATCTCTTCTTGGAGAGGAGTTTTGTTCCCACCAGGTTTTCTCCTTTTTCTCCACTTTACAGAGATTTTATTGTACTTGGGTACCTCTTCAAGCCTAGTTGTCGGGACCCATTGTTGCTTTCATGCATTTTTTTAACATGTTTTTTTAGTCCTTGGTTGTTTTATAGCTACTCCCTAAGTTCATCTTAAGGGGGGGTGCTAGAGTAATCTTTTATTAGCTAATTATTATTTATTTAATTATTAGTCTATTATACTCTATGCTTAAGCTAAACTTAGGATTCTTATAATTCTTTAGGGTTTCGAGTATCCTCTTATAAGGATTCTCTCTTTGTATTTTTATAACTGTAATTATTGAATTACATTCTTGTTGCACAATCAATATGACTCCTCTTTTTTGGATCTCTAAATTTTGGCCTCCATAGGTTTTTTGCTTCTCTCCTTCTATGACAGGTTTGCATGTAGATGATCTTTGGGAGCTATAGAGTTGATTTTTCGTCAACTCCGATATTTTCCTTTTTTCATTTTGTGTTTTGTTTGTAGTTTTAGTTTTCCTTTCTGTGTGTCCCGGTTTTTGCTCATTGGATCCTGTGGAGTTGGATTGTACATGAAGACTTGATCATATTTCTTTCTTCTAGACTGCATTACATTTGGATCATTTTCCGGCAAGATATCGCTATCGATTTCCATGATAGTTTCCTATTACTAGTTGTTCCTTTGTTACCGGTTTGCTGGACCTATTCTGGTGATCTACCCAAACCCATTTCAAAGCTTGTGGAGCCTTGGGCGTTGATTCCGATGTTCCTTGGCATGTGACTGACCTTTTCCCATGATCTATGTTTCATCATTTGGATTTTTCAAAGGAATATCTTGGCGGAGGCCGACCTTGTTATTTTCATGTTAGGTCTTGTTCTTCCAGTTTTGATCCCTTTTGGGCCAACTGGATCCTTTGGATCAATATATATTTGTAATTCCACATTAGAATCAATAAATTAGAGAATCAAGTATCTAGACTGTGCATAGAAGATAGATCATAAGATTCAAGGTCCCGGTTGTGACCTATTCTACCAGGCCTATGAGCCGATATGCTGTAACACGATTGTTACTGGTTGGATGTAATAAAATTTCATGCAATAATATAATCTATTCTACATTTCCTCCATCATATCTTTGTGTTTCCATTGTGTTTACTATTGATGACCAGTCTAGATTGATCTCTTTGAGGTCTCTCCTCACCAGTGACTACTTGAAGCTCTTCTGTTATGTTCAACATCCTTGATCTTAGCAATAGTAATGGGTCTATTATGAGGAATACTGTAGACATTCTTTGCAATATTCCAATACTCATCTCCAAGACACTTCAAATGAACTTCCATATGGTCCTTCCAAACAGTATAATTACTTCCATCAAATCTTAGACTCTCTTTCTTGAACACATAAGTTTCCATCTCGGATCTCCTCAAGTGGTCAAGCTTCTTCCAAAGGATCTAGCTCTGATACTAATTGTTGGCAACAACAATGAAGGAAAACTGAGAGGGGGAGGGGTGAATTAGTTTTCACCAGATTAAACAAATTAAGAACAATCTCAGATTTGATCAACTGCAACAAGAATAAAGATAAAGGCAATAACAACAACACACATTGTTGGCAATTGAAACTCACATGATGCTATTCGATGTTTGATTTATAGTCTAGGGTTATCATTGATGGCAAATATTCTTGGAGAATTGATCCAATGGTCATGATTCATCTTATCTAGAAGCTGGAGTTAACCGGTAAGCTGTTAACTGGTAAAACAAGGTATTTTGTTAATGTTTCGATCTAGAATGTTGTGGTAATTTTGGTGGTTGATTTCATGTTCTTGGTAATGTGAATATTCTTAGGAAGCGCGTGTATACACTTTTTTGGTCCAGTGCTATGTTTTGTTTGAGATTAAAGCCAACTTAGAGCTACATGTTACACTTCTTGAAGCCGACTTGAAGGAGATTGCTTTTGTGCTAAGACCGGATATATAAGATCAAATTAGTGATTTTTTTTTGTGGTAATTGTAGACACCCAAAATTGTCATGTATAATTAAATAAATATTTTATTTATTTAATTATCTAAGCCTAATTCTTCTATTAATTAAATAAATTTTTATTTATTTAATTAATTCATTTATCCTCTTCTAGCCTTATTTCTTATTTAAATAAATACATTTATTTATTTAAATTATCCTTTTCCTAAATTAAATAAACATTTTATTTATTTAATTGTCCCACTTCTTCTATTAATTAAATAAATTTTTATTTATTTAATTAATTCATTAGCTTTTTCTAACACATGACACATGTCATTCATCTCTTAATTCCTACACTACCTACCTCTTTCATTATTTTGGTATTTCTTCTACCTACCCCCTAATCCTAGCCGACCTCTCTTTTTACACCTCTCAATCTTAACCCTCCATTTCTTATTGTGTCTTCTATTTAAGGAGATGCTTCCTTCATTGTCAAACCCTAATCACTCAGCCTAATCGACAATTTGGAGGACTCGACTACACTACGATCCTACTTGCAACCACATTCCGTTCTTTGTTGAGCTCTTGTGCATATAAAAATCTGAGAGCAAATATATATCAAGCAAGATCAATGGAGATAGGAAGAATGAAGATCCAAACCCTATTGGACATGTGATGGTATAATCTTTGTGATTTTGTTTTATTTTGCATTGTCTTAGGTAATCTTCATATGTTATGGTGGATCTTTGTTGATTGTTAGGCTAGGATTTGGTGGTTGAATTCATTTAGCCTTTCAATATTGTTATTATTGTTATCCATTTTCACCATACACAGTAATAATGGTGTTGTGATCTATTTTGGTGTGATTGAGCATAATTTCACATGCGCACTTTGCTTTCAGACAATCCGATAGCTGACTGAGATAGAAACAGAGCATTCAATAGAGCGAAGATAGTCAGAGATTCAGTGCTTAACAAAAACTCATTCTTGCATAGTCAGATGCTACTTGAGAGTTCATTTCATTTTATTTCCTCATTGTAATCAAATTTTAAGTTACCGAGACTTCCTTGAAGGTTGTATCCTTTCGGGTAATTGTAACTGTGCAGTGAGCCTAAATACAAATGCATTCCCCATCTATGTACTCCTAGCCATAGTATATGAATATTGTGGGTTCCAGCCCCACTGTGGTTTTTCCCTTTCTGGGTTTCCATGTAAAAATTTCGGTGTTGTAAATTTGTGGATTCTTTGTTTCATGTTTATGTTCTTTTTTATTATGCATTACTTACCGATAGATAAAGAATAAGTTTGTGGACTTGTTTTCTAGTAGATAACTGATTCACCCCCACCTCTCAGTGATCCCTGATTCTAACACTCATAACACCAATACTTTTGACATGGAAAACTCGGTTAAGGGAAAAACCATGGTGGGAACCTATCCACCATAAGATGATACTCTGTAGTAGTAGTATGTGTAAATATTACAATGGGGAATGCACATGTATTCAGGTAGATTGCCTAAAGCTCACTACTCAAGATATGATGACCCAGAAGGCTCCAAGCCTTAGGGAAGGTTCACTACCTTACAATAATGATCAGACTATAACCTAGATTACATGAACGATAAAGATAGCATCTGCTAATGCTTGATGACAGTTCTAGTTAAGCATATTTGTCTACCCTGCAACAATATCTACTCAATATACCATATCGAAGGATAAATTCACTTATGCGGACATACACCACTCTTTGATAATGTAGACACTACATCGACACCCAAATTACATGAATCCAACACCTATTTATACAATTCATCAACCTTCACTACAAGGTTGACCAAACCCTTAATCTTTAATTACAAATTTACATCACACGATACATAAATAAACCACTAGATCAATACAATGCCATACATGACATAGCATGGACCTAAATCAAATCTCCAAACATGCATCACCACTAGAAATCTCTCCAAGAACAACCGCAACACGTTACACCACAAAAAATACCACATAACACAAAAGATATCACCGGATCAACAAAATCGCCATTACTGTTCACAAGGATCAATGCAGACCACCAAAGAAAATAGGACATGATCAAGAAACACCAATAAGCATGTTAGAACCATCCGCAATAGCTGCTCCAACACCACTTATTCAAATCTTCAACAATCAACACGCTAACACTCAAGAACACTCATCAACAACAATTCGGACCTGAAAGATAACTTGTGGAGCACCAAATCATGAACCATCTGATTTGAAGATACACATGAACATCCAAAACATTCTCCCAAATCCGTAACCAAAGATATGATCATACCAGAGCACAATGGATCAAATACTAGAATCTGCCAACTACTGAACATAGAAGAACAATTTTCAAACAGAAATCCACAACTCAACCAAATCACCACATAGCATCATGGAATCAATAAATAATGAAGTATCTCTAGTTGATTCAATATCCCAAATAGATAAACCAACCTTATTAACTAAATGCAAACACCAAAACATAGGAACAACTCTCTGCAACACCAGAACATAGGAATATGTTGACATCAATGACAACAACATATCATAGCAGCAACAATATCCAACAAAGGGATGTAGATAAACATTAACACATCTCTAGCATTATCAACCACATGTATGATCCATCTAATTTTTACAACATCTTTGGGTGCATTATTCATGACATGTACACAACAAGAATTCCACTAAATATTTTTGTAATCTACCTTAATTTTGCTTCAACTTTGCATTCATATGTTACATTTGTCACTAGTTACATAACATTCACTCCACCAACCTCCTTAATAACATCTCTAAGGATTTGGAATTAAAAATCAACATCTTGAAGGTGCCTTGAACAATCAATATCCCAAAGGAAGTAAGGGCCCTCAATACATGTGACCATAGTGATGAGTGGATGATGCTTGATATCCGTCCACCCATCTATCATTATGTTGCATCCAGTAGTGATCAAAGTAGCTTTCATTTTAGCATATTAATCTTGGAATAGTACTTATTCAGGATCGTTGTCCTTAATGTTGTCTTCCCTAGTGATACATATGATTATTTCTGCCACAACCTCTTTATGATAAAGAGAGTGAGCCACATGAAATTTAATGCCATTGTCAAAGAAGAATTTGCTAATGGCACCATTTGCCTCATCTCTTTTTTGCACATTAAATAATTTTGTCACCATGTTTGCAACATCGCTAATGGTCGATTTATGTTTCCTTTTAGGCTCTATCATGGATACTATTGAACTATATTGGGATGTATAAGTAGAATGAGTTAAAACAAATGGATCTGGGGTATTCCAAGTACTAGTTGTAGGAGTAAGAGCCTTGAATGATAAAGTGACAAGTACAAGACTTTGATCACTAGCATAACTCAACCTATTTATTTAAATTCATTTTTCAAGTAACAATATCTACATATATACACCTTTGTTTGTGACATAAAGGTGTATAAACTCTTGTGATGCTAAATTGAAATCCAAGTTGACAAAAATGACATCTCCATACCTAATGCCCTTGGTTGACTCATGTTTTGCTTGCATTTTAGTTGAAAATATTTTAAATATGACTTCTTATCAAAAGGAGCCTTAGAAAAATCCTCCTATAATTTGAAAGGACAACTAAAATGTGTAGTTCTAGGTACAAATAGTTTCCCACTCCCCCCACATTTGTACCTACAGGTTTGAATGAACCCCAATAGACCCTTCTTGATTCTCTTCATTATATTGGCAAGATCCACACAACAATAAATGGAATATATCCTCATTGACTATGAGGAAAACCAAAGGAAATATCCATGTAAATGTCGATCCATGGTCCCTCGGGAATAGATAGGGAATTGTACAAGCTTGTGTTTACCATCCTCCTTTAAAAATATGACAAATTCTATATGCAGAAACAAACATATTCACATCTTTCCTTAATTGAGGTCAAAATAATTCTCACTTAGGAAGCTATAGGTTTTGTCCCTTCCAAAGTGTTCCCCAATGCATGTTTGAATGCAATTCTTGAATTAATTTTTCTCTCTTTGATCTTGTGGGTATACAAAGCTAGCATCCTTTGAACAAAAATCCATTTGTTACCAAGTAGTCTTTAGAGTATTCCTTTTTTGTAACAATACGATTGTTGAGAGAAACAATAACTTTGGCAAAATAAGAATCAATTGTGTATTCCTCCAGTTCCCCAAACCCAACAATCTCATTGGTTATTGTGACAAGTAGGTTATCACTCCTACTTAAAGCATCAACCACTACATTGGTTTTTACATTCACATGATTTACTACAAATGTATATCTTTGGAAAAAAAACTTGTTTAACATGCTTATGTGATAATTTTTCCCGAGAGTTGATATATTTGAATGCTTACTTATTAATCAACAAGATGAATTATCTATGTAGTAGGTAGTGTCTCCATTATTTTAGAGTTTGAACAATAGCATATGATTCCTTATCATAAGTGCCATACCTCTTAGCATCATGTAACTTTTCACTAAAATAGGTAACTGGTTTACCTTCTCAACTCAACACACCACCATTTCTACTGTAGAAGCATTACACTCAATGGTAAAATTATTTTGAAAATATGGTAGTGCAAGAATTGGGACTTATGCCACCTTATTTTTAAGTTGCTCAAATCTCCTCTCTATTGTGTGAGTCCAAGAAAAAGACTTCCCTTTGTTGCAATAAGTCAAATGAGTACTCATCTCTCTAAAATTTATGATGAATCATTTATAGAAGTGTACTAAACCATGGAAACCTCTTACTTTTGTAATGTTTTGAGGGATAGTCCACTGAAGTATAGCTCTATATTTTTGGGATTCATCATTATTCCTTTAGCTGAAATCACATTTCCAACATTTCCAAGGAAAACTAACTTGTACCTACAAAGCTTACTTTTCTCAAGATTTATAAACAAATTTTCCCTTCTAACTATATCAAACACAAGTACGTGATTCAATTTTTTTCGACGCTTTTTCAAAAAATTGAAATTTCACTAGAATAAATTATAACAAATATTCTAATTTTGGGGTCTAAATATTTGGTTCATGGTGTGCATGAAGGTAGTGGGGACATTATAAATTCCAAAAGATATCACCAACCACTTTTATAAACCATCCTTCATTTGTAATGTTTCCTTCCATTCATCCCTCTCATAGATTCAAATTTAATTAGGTCCAGTACTTAAATCCACCTTGGAATTTTTTTTGGCACTTGCCAAACAATCTACTATGTCATCCATTCTAGGAAGATGGTAATGATACTTTACTATGATCTTATTCATAGCTCTAGAATCTACACACAATATCCATTTACATACCTTTTTGGTTTTAAGTAGAGTTGTTGTGGCACAAGGGCTCATACTCTTCCTTACAAACCCCTTTTCTATCAACTCAATAATTTTCCTTTTCATCTCTTCATTTTATTTTGGAGATAATCAATATGCTACTTGATCAAGGGGCTTCAATCTTGGAACCAAGGCAACATTATGGGTAATGCCCCTTGACGAAGGCAAACCAACTAGCAACTTTGATGGAGTGATATCAAAATAGTCTTCCAACAATTTTTGCACCTTTGGTAGGGATTGGATCCTAATAGGGCGACTTTCTTCTCTTAGGTATAGTAAATAGAAATATGCTTCCTTTTTATCTTTGCAAAACTCTTTATAGATCAGGGATACAAGTGATGTGGCAGAAATTTCTATCGCTTCTTCCATTTTTCATGGTTTCAAGAATATTTTCCTACCTTCGTGGTCTACTTAAAACTTATTCTCTTTGGCATGATGGATTAACTTTTTGTCATATTAGCAAGGCATGCACAACAATACATTTCATGCATCCATTGGTAACACATCATAAATAAATTTATCTACATAATTTTGAATGCAACATTAAAGTATTTATCCACAAGTACACCATTATCCTTTTAGCCAAGAAATTTAATAGGGATTAGACATGAATACAAGCAAGTTGTAATTTTTTAACTATTTGTACACTAACCAAATTGTGAGTAGACCCACTATCTATGATTACTTTACACATATTGTCCATGCATTTGCAATTCTTTTAGAAAATACTATTCCTCCTCTAGTTAACTTCAAGGTTTCCTTTGTCTCCAGATATTAAGACTTTTCTAAACATAAGGTTTTCTGCAGACTTGGCCTCGACTTCTTTGATCAAAGGTCCTTCATCTTGAGCCACTATTGCACCTTTTTACATTTTAAGGATAATCAATAGCTTAAAGAGACTCATAGATAAAACACTTCAAAGTATTACCTTTTGCGAAATGTGTATGCCTTTGACCTCAACCACCAAGCCAAAGTTAGGCTTCACATAACCCTCTAGTTCTTCATCTTTGATAGGTTTGGAGAAGCTTCCTCTTACTTGATTACTTTCAATTTTCTTTTTGTAAAATTGTAACCCCTTATTTCAAACTCTTTTTTGGGCCCTTTCCTTAGTGTGTCTTCTCTTAGCTCTTTTCCAAGCCTATTTTTGGCCTTGTATTGCAAAATTGATGTCATAAGATGATCAGGTGATTTGATTCTCTATTGTGAGCCTATGTACATTAGTGCATCCTTTGTTTCACCCAATTATAGATGGTCTAGGGCACTAGGCTTCATAATCCCCCCATACTAGGTCTAGTTTTGAATGTGTCGGTGTATTAGTTCTTGCCAGTTGATTCCCTATCAGAGTATTTTAATATGATCCTTTGACATAGGCTCGATTCATGTAATACCTTTGGAACCCTATATAAGAGAATCTTTCCTAATTAATTTTCATCCAACAATATCGCTCAATCATTCAAACAGTTCCTAGAGTAAGTATTATGAGTAAATTTCTTTAGATCTAAAAATTATGGATCAACAAGCAATAATCTTCATAAAAGTATTTTTTTTTATGATTGAGTCTTTTATGCCTTGAAATGTTATTCCATCAATATTTGAGGGTCATATCCAAAGAGAATTGCATCATCATCGACAACATCAATCTTGAGGTAATATCATTGTGGTTCATTGCACTACTTCAAGTTTCATATATATTCTATTAATTCATCATTTTATGGTTAATTCCAAACACAGGGTTTGACCTAGTGTTGGGTGAAATTTTGGTAAACTAGGAAGTTCACAAAATTATGGTTTCAACCATATTATGTGAAATTAAATCTCTCCTCACAAAGGGGAGTCTTCCTTCTTATCACTATTACCTATCTACTCTTAAATAAGAACTTCAAAATTACAATTTGGGTGTTACAATCATTAATTCCTCTTGTTTTAGGATTAATGGTCTTCTTGTTGAACACAGAATACCACTGAGAGGGGGGTGAATCAGTGGTTCCTAAAATTTTTCTCTTTTGATCTAAATTCAGACTATCAGTTATTCACTTAACCACTAAACAATCATACCGGTAATACAAGAAAGAAGGCCAAAGAGATCATTCACACAAAAGTAACTCACAACACCAGATTTACGAGGAAAACCCAATATGGGAAAAACCTCGGTGAGAAAAGCTGATGGAGACTACTGCTCCAATCCAGCCTCATAGGTAAAACATTGACTTACAAAGATTTAGGGCACCAACCCAAGGAGCACCAACCCCTACACCAAGATTCAACTTAGTGATGTATATTAAAAGACTATTTGAATGCGATTAAGGCTTCTTGTTGCAAATGAATTCTCCAACTATTTAATCAAATGACTCTCTGTCGGGTGACAGTCTTTTCTCCTCCACTTAATCTCATACTACCGGTTGTGAAATTATTGTCTTTGATTCTCGGCCTCTGCTATCTTTCTCTCCCTAACTTACACAGTCTCTCAACACACTGTGTCACACATGGATGCTACCTGCTCTGCCACACCTTGTCGATTAGGCTCAACTGCAAGACTATAGTTCTGCAGGTAGAATCTTCTCACCAGTATGCTTGCTCATAGACACTACAACTTTCTTATAACTCTTTCTATGGATAGAAATCCTTCTCCTTTCTCTCTCTCTCTTCTCTTCTCCTTCTTCACAACATTACCATGTTCTGTCTTGATCTCTCTTTTCTTATACCATGATTTCCTGCCAAAACGTAATTCAAACTCCAGAGAGGTAAGGGTTTCCTTTTTCTGACACAATCTTCATGAGATCCAATCCATCCTATCTTGGATTGATCACCCATCCTCCAAGGATGCACCTATACATGCTTTCCATTATCTAACACACATTTTCTAGAAATGACAATCTCAAATCTGATCTTCTACCTTGAAATCAGTCTACACATAAAGTGCTTCAGTACTTTCCTTTTCGAGGACTTCTTGAATTGGATTTCCTTTACATAGATTCAAGTGCCAACTACTCCCTGATATTTCTCTATCATTCTTTTTTCCTCGAGCCGCAACAACCAGATACAATCTCATGATTTGTGGCTGCTTCATTAATGGCAATTTTTTATTTCAACAACCCTGTCGATGGGGCTTCACTGACCACAACATGTTTTCCACCTTTTCTCCACATGGCATCACAACGATTAAGACATAGCCCACCAACACACAGTCATTCCAACAAACACATACTGGTACATCCCTTTGCTGGTAGAACTTTCTTCTTATGTTAACCAGTAGAGCACACTATACCGGTAGCACATCTTCACCTCAGTGGTTTGTGACAACTTTCACATTCTGCCTCTTCATCATAAACAAGCAACCAACCTTCAAACCACTATGTGCCTTACTGGTAGGTCTTCATTCTTTATTCTCACACTCATGTGAATATCCATCATTCTGGTTGACATCAATGATAACTTAGTGCCAAAATGCCAACAATCTCCCCCTTTGGCATTGATATCAACTTCTCATGATACACTCCATACTAGTACATTTCTCCCCCTTTGACACAATGATATAGGGTACTGTGCACTCCCCCTTTGATCCATACCAAGATCCCCTTGGGCCACATAAATCCTGCCTAGACAGATGACATAACTCCCAACTTGTGTCAGAGGTACTCAAACGTTCTTACCGATAATGGTTTGGTGAAAATGTCTGCTACTTGTTCACCAGTAGGAACATAATCCATCCTTACCTCCTATCCTTCAACCTTCTCTCTGAGAAAGTGATACTTGATATCAATGTGCTTTTTTCTAGAATGCATGACTGGATTCTTTGCAATGTTGATTGCACTCGAATTGTCACAGCGGATGAGAATAGGATCAATGATGTCCACCTATATGTCTTTGAGAGTCTACTTCATCCAAAGCACCTGAGAGAAACATGTAGCAACAACAATGTACTCAACTTCAACAATAGATAGAGAGACTGAGTCCTTCTTCTTGCTATGCCATGAGACCAACCGGTCACCTAGAAAGAATGCACCACCACTTGTGCTCTTTCGATCATCAATCCATCCTACCCAATCAACATCAGTGTATGCTTCCAAGATAAAATCTCCTTTTTTAGGATACCACAAACCATAGTAGAGTGTTCCTTGTAGGTACCTAAAAATTCTGCTAGCAACATTCATATGTGATTGCTTCGGTGCAACTTGCAATCTGGCCACCATACACATTGCCTGAACTATATCCAGTCTTGAAGCAGTTAGATACAGTAGACTACCTATCATTGATTTGTACAGAGTTTGATCCACCACCGGTGATTCATCATTCTTGCTCAATTTGTTGCCGGTCACCATGGGGGTACTTAATGGTTTACAATCTTCCAGTTGGAATTTCTTCAACATCTCCTTTGCATACTTGACTTGTGAGATAAAGATTCCTTTATCTTGCTGTAATATTTGCAAACCAAGGAAGTATGTCAATTCACCAAGCATTGACATCTCAAATTTTGACTGCATTTGATCAGCAAATTCTTTGTAGAGAGTGTCATTGTTGCCTCCAAAGATAATGTCATCTACATACACAACCAAAATGATCATGTGGTTCCCATCTTTCTTTATGTACAAATTTCTATCTGCACTCTCCTTTTTGAAACCCTTCTCCTTTAGGTACTGATCTAATCTTGAATACCATGCTCGAGGAGCTTGCTTTAGACCATACAAGGCCTTCTTCAACCTGCACACAAATGTCTCATCATCATGCAATAGAAACCCTTCCGGTTGCTCCATGTACACTTCTTCTTCCAAATTTCCATTCAGGAAGGCAAATTTTACATCCATTTGGCATACTTTATAACCTTTGTAGGCAGAGAAGGCTAGAAACATTCTAATTGCTTCTAATCTAGCTACCGGTGAAAACGTTTCTTCAAAGTCAATTCCCTCTACCTGAGAGTATCCTCTACACACTAGTCTAGCTTTATGCCTAACAATCTTACCTTCTTCATTCATCTTATTCCTGTATACCCATTTTGTGCCAATGATGTTCTTGTCTTCCAATCTAGGGACTAATTCCCAGGTCTTGTTCTTCTAAATCTGTTGTAGTTCTTCTTCCATGGAATCCATCCACTCTTGTCTTTTGCTGGCCTCATTGAATGTTTTGGGTTCAACTTCAGTCATGAGGCATAGGATGACTTTTTCATTATTCTGGGCAAGTCTTGTTCTAGTCTTCACACCATCACTCTTATTTCCTAGAATTTTCTCTTCTGGGTGATTCAGTTGCACATACCGGTTGGGGGCCTCCTTGGATGCTACCTCTAGTTTAGTATTTGACTAAACTTCATCATATTCATCACTGGATTCATCATACCGGTTAATCTGTGGTTAACATCCTTTGTGCATATCTTTATCAACTTTTACATGCACACTCTTAATGACTCTTCTTAGTCTATTTGTTGTTAGATGAGTAACCAAGGAAGATTCCTTCATCACTCTTGGAGTCAAAACTTCCTAGACCATCCATATCTTTCTTGATAAAGCACTTGCTTCCAAATACTTTGAATTATTTTACTAATGGCTTTCGGTCACACCACAACTCATAAGGTGTCATCCTGTTGTTTGTTCTTAATTGAACCCGGTTCAAAGTATATGCAACAGTATGAAAAAATTCTTTCCAATATGTGTCTGGTAGACTGGCCTCATTCAATATGCTTCTGGCCATCTCCTTAACTGTCTTGTTCTTCCTTTCTACCACACCATTTTCATGTGGTGTCCTAGGAGTAGAGTATTCCCTTCTAATTCCATGTTTTTCACTATATTATTCAAATTCATTTGATGTAAACTCTCCACCCCTGTATGATCTTAGGCATTTTAATCTGTACCCACTTTCCTTTTCCACCATCTTCTAGAAGATCTTGAATCTTTCAAATTCTTGTGATTTATCTTGCAGAAAGGTGACCCATGTCATTCTTGAGTAGTCATCAATGAAGAACATAAAGTATCTTTCATCGACAAGTGCTCTTGTTCAAGCTGGACCACACAGATCTGTATGCACGATTTCAAGTGGTCTTGAGGTGTTGTGCTCCTTTGTCCTAAAACTCACTTTAGTTTTCTTCCCTTTTACACATTCATCACAAAATGTGTTTACTGACTTGATGATGGGTGGAATATTACTCACACACCCCTTTTTGCTTACTGCAACTAAGTTATCAAAATTTATGTGGCCTAATCTTTGGTGCCACAACCAACTTTCATCTGCTTGTCCTAACGTACATTGAGACTCATAACATTCCTTCAGATTATAAACATTTCCATATGTTCTCTTTCCTTCTGCCACAACTTTACCGGTTGAGTCAAAGGCGAATTTGTAACCTTTGTCACACATCTGACTCACACTCAACAGATTATGATTTAGGCCTTCCACATAATATACATCATGTGCCTTCAGTTTTCCATCAATGCTTAGAGTTCTTTTTCCCTTTATTTTGATGGAGGATTTGTCTCCAAACCGTACTGATCCACCATTCTAGTCTTCAAGTTTAATGAATTTCTTTTTGTCACCAGTCATATGGTTTGAACAACCACTATCTACCACCCATAGATTTTTCCTTTCAGCATGCAAGGTAGTATGTACTATGAGACTTGATTCTGCCTTTTCCTTTTCTTTCTCAACTCAAACTGGTTTGATTTCCTTCTTCTTGTCAGCTGCTATATTGAGCTTAGGTTCAGTTACCAGCTCTTGTTCCAGATTTGCCTTCATATGCTTGATCTTTCTATTTTTGCATAACTTTTCTATGTGTCCAAATTCTTGACAGTTATGGCATTTTACATTTTCATTTAAGGGGACACCCTTAAAATTATTGTAGGGTACTGGTTTATTCTTCCTATGATAAAAACTCTTATGACCATATCCATTGCACTGATAGCAGACAACATCCATATCCCATAGTGAACTTAATGGATTTCTACTTTCATAACTCATAGAGGGCTTATTCATTAATCTACAGTTAGTTATTTTGTGCCCAAATTTGTTACACCGATAATAGTAACCATGAAAGTTTGAAACATACTGGTTAGGTTGTCTTGGTACTGAATGGAACTGTCTCATTGGGGGTCTTCCCTTCATTTTTTTGAGTTTGGTGAATCATTCATAGTCAATTATTGCATTTCTCCTTGAGTTTGCATGTTGTTACATGAAGTGTGGCCTCCGGTTCATTGCTGTATACCGATTTGAGTGGTTATTTCCAACAACATCTGCATATGTCTTTTTGTCGGCATCCTTGCCTACAGTGAATGTCTTCTTTTCTTCACCTTTAATTGAGGAGTTGAACATTATTTATTTTCTAGATTTATCTTTGTGGGTTGAACTTTGACCTTCTTCAAAGCCTAAGCCATCAGTGTCTTTGGATTGCTTTTGTTTGCTCAACATCTTATCTAAGGCCTCAGTGTTGCTTTCATACTTGCTCCTTATTTTTATTTCTTCCTTACTCTCTTAAAGCTCCTTTATGAGATTTACTATTTCTTCTTCTAGCTCTTGATGCTCCTTTTCTTTCTTTGTCAGATCAGAGGTTGTAGCTTCACAAATCCTCTTAGTTTCTTCCAGCTGCAATTTCAAGTCAGATATGACTTGACCGAACTCATCCAGAGCCTACTTCAAGAGATCTTGTTCATCTACTACAAAAAGCTTAACCCTCTTGAGTTCTCTTCTTGATTTACTCAATTCTTCAAGTGCATTGATAAGTTCGCTCTCCAGATCCACTTCAGCTTCAATATCCTCTTCTTCCTCATCTTTATCAACTAGTCTATCAAGTGCCATGAAGAGATTGACTTTTCTGTCGTTCTCATGGTAATAATCTTCTGATGCATTTTTGTCATCTGTTGTGTCATCCTTAATGGTATATAGGTTGTTCTAGTTCTGATAGCCTCTCCTTCCTTGTCGGTAGTCATTCCTTTCTTTGTCTTTGCCAATAGATCTTCTGAACTCTTGACTTATCTCCACCAGTTTCTTTGTGAGGATAATTTGCAACGAAGTGTCCTACCTTCCCATAGTTGAAGAATTTAAGTGGTAGCTTTCCTTTGTACCAACCAGATCCTCTTTTGAGCTTCCTGACAAAGTTTTCTACTTCAGCATCAGTCTTCACTGGATTCTTTATGAGTAGCAACTTCTTTCCCCTTTTTGGTGATGTTGAATGCTTCTTATTTCCTTGAGGAAGTATCACCAGTTGTTCTCATCTCATAGGCTGTCAGAGAGCCAAATAACTCATCCATTGTAAAAGTCTTTAGATCCTTGGCTTCTTCTATGCTGAAACCTTAGTATCATATTTGGGAGTGAGAGATCTAAGTATCTTCTTGACAAGAATCTCATCTACAATCTCTTCTCCAAGTCCTCTAATAGTATTCATAGTTTCATCAAATCTATGAAGATAGTCTGCAATCTTTTCATCATCTTTCATTTTGATGCTTTCAAGTTGGCCTCTTAGTGTTTGCAGCTTGGATTCTTTGACTTTTGCATCTCCTTCAAACAACCTCTGCAATTTTTCCCATGTCTCCTTTGCTAAAACATAGTGCATGACTTTAAAAAATTCATTATCGGACAGTCCACTCAAGATAGTATGTTTTGCCTTTGCATTATTCTCATACTCCCTTTTTGCATCTGGATCATTGGGAGGAACATTAGGAACAACATACCCATTCTTGACCGACATCCACTCATCAAAACAAAGAGAGGAAATATAGGTCTCCATTCTTTTGCTCTAGAAGGCATAGTTGGATCCAGCAAACATGGGGGCTTTTGAGGAAGCAGACTCACTTCTTGCCTTTGTGTTCAAAGTACAGAATCTACCCAAGGTTTAAAGATAACCAAGAACCTATGCTTTGATACCAATTGTTGAACACAAAATACCACTGAGAGGGGGGTGAATCAGTGGTTTCTAACCTTTTTCTCTTCTGATCTAACTTTAGACTATCAGTTATTCACTTAACCACTAAACAATCATACTGGTAATACAAGAAAGAAGGCCAAAGAGATCATTCACACAAAAGTAACTCACAACACCAGATTTATGAGGAAAACCCAATATGGGAAAAACCTCGGTGAGAAAAGCTACTGGAGACTACTTCTCCAATCCAGCCTCACAGGTAAAACACTGACTTACAAAGATTTAGGGCACCAACCCAAGGAGCACCAACCCCTACACTTTTAGGTAACCAACCCAAGGAGCACCAACCTCTGCACCTTTAGGGGACCAACTATTGGCATTTTTGATGATTATGTTGTGATTGTCATTGATGGACACACACTTTCATTGAGATCATTTTTGTATGTATAAGTTAAAGCTCAACCGGTACATGTTCCAACCAGTATGATGCATTATAGTCCTTATATTATTGGTGTTTTGTAGAAAGTGATTACCTATCTGAAGCAGTATGTTGACCCCAAGCGGTTCGAGGATCTCAAGCGGTACGAAGGATCAAAGTGGCAAAACACATATTTCCCAGTCTTCATTTTGTCAAACCAGCAACCGGCATTTTGCTTGAACTGGTATTTTGTATGAATCGGTAATACTCTATGATGAGTTACCAACCAGCATTTTGTGATGAGCTACCATCCCTTGATTGTTTGATGGTGCCGACACTTTAACAGTACTTTTTGTGTCATGTTACAGAATATGTCTAGATGCATTGAACCTAGAAAATTGTAATGTAATCCTATTGGACCGACATGAAATCAGATTCCTTTATAAGGACATCATGTCTAAGGTTTTAGGTTGTTGTTGTTGTTGATGTTGTTGCTAGGGTTTAAGGTGGTTGAGGAGTTAGAGAGAGTATGAATGTGTAGAAGACTAAAGTAATGCTGGAATGCATTAGGAACGAGCTATCAAGGATCTAATCAAGCAATCTATGCTACTTGCTAGATCACTCACTTGTTGATTACTCACATCTTTGACAAGTCTGTAGCCCTTAACCGAGTAGGCCCAAAAGCCTTTTGTAAATACTCTAACAAGGTGGTTCACATCTATGGATCTAAAATCCTCTAGCAAGGTAGTCTTTAATTAGACTTATCTCCTAACAAAGATTGAGATTCCTAATAGGATCTATTCTGGTAAAGAACATTGTATGACCTTAACCGGACTGACCTTAATCGGTCTGGTTCCTATTGTGTAGATAGTTACTTGTGAGTTCCATCTCACCGTGGTTTTTCCCATTTGGGTTTCCATGTCAAAATCTCTTGTGTTATGGTGTTTGTGCTTTTGTGGGTGAATGCATTATTTTCTATTTGGTTTGCATGTGTGCTAATCGGTTTGTCTACTAAGCTATTTTACTGATTTACGGTTAGTCTAGCAAAGTGTTTAAGTGCAAAGATTTTTGGCATACTAATTCAGCCCCCCTCTTAGTATTCATCAATTGGTATCACAGCCAACCTTTCTATAAGTTTAACCACTTGGAAAGAGATATGGGGGAATACACATTGAGGGAACTTACTCATCGGCTCACTCAGTCTGACCAAGCCTATGATGATCTTATGGTCAAATACAAGGCATATCAAGCAAAAAGGAGAGAACATGCTAAAAAGTTGATGGAGCTATCTGAAAATAGTTCTTCTAATGAAGCGGACATGGAAGCCTGATTCAAGAAGTAGAAAACTGATTGAATCCAATTCCAACTTGAGAAAAGAATTGGAAGGACTGACTAGCCGAATGTGCCAAGAGCTTGAGAACCAGAGGAAAGCTGAAGATTTGATAAAAGAAAAAGACCATGAAAACTCCAAGCTGAAGTAAGAGATCAGTGCCCTAACTGCTCAACTCCATGCGAGCAAAATGGAAAAGGAAGACATGCAAGGAGAACTGAACATTGCCATCTCTAAAAATGAAAACCTGATGGAAACAAATGTTGCTATTTCGAAAGAACTCTTTGAGTCAAAGGAAATACTTGCTAAGTTAAACAAGAGTACTATCAAGCTAGAGCAAAAGCTTGAATCTACCAAACCTATCAAGAATACTGATGGACTTGGCTATTCTGATCATGAGGAAGGTGAGACCTCTGGTACAAATGTTGAAACATCAAAGAAACAACCGGTATCAAAGGATAAAGGTAAGAAAAATTTTAAACCTATTTTCTTTAACTGTCTTAAAGAAGGACATACTGCCAATGTGTGTAGGAGTAAGGCTTACAATAATTTTCCTTATTTTCTAAATGACAAGCCTAGACCCTATAGATTCAATGGTAATTGTTATGCATGCAACAGGTTTGGGCTTAGAGCATCTGAATGTAGGTCTGTTATGAACAACACTAGAAGATATCCTCAGAGGACTCAAGGAGTTGGTCCTAAACCTTTTCTGAACCAGAATCACAACCGATTTAATGCCTTCAATCATTAGTCAAGAAGCGGTGGATATCAAGCAACAATTGGATGGAGAGCTAACTATATGGTCTATCATGGTCATGGTCACACTGCTACAACATGCAGGAGGAAGAACAACAACATGAATAATGGACCTCGGAGAGCACCTAGATTGGTGTGCTATCACTGCAACAAACTGGGTCACATTGCCAGATTCTATAGATCAAGAAAGAACATATCAGATGATATACCGGTCACTCCGGAAGGAAAGATTGATATTGACACTATTCAAGTAGATATGAACAAAACCTAGAAGAAGAAACCAGTGGTGTTGCAAGAAGAACTGGTGTCTGCACCTAGTGTAGAAATATCGGAACTGACAAACTAAGCATCAGAAAAGCTTAGGGGGAGAAAACGGCAAAATGTTTTGAACCCTCGATTTACTTCGGTAAAAGACCTTAACTGGTATGCGATACCTGTCATTCAGTGGAAGACCAGAAATGGTAAAAGGCAAATTAGGGTTTACACTCTAATGGTGGAGCATTAATTACGGTAGGTGAGGAATATGTTTAAAAGTAATTTTCAAATCATTTCTCACTATCATTTTTTGAAGCGAAGAAGGTTTTCAAGTGCAGAGCGATGAAAAAGTGATTTGTGTTGCGGTACAAAGAAATCTCAAAACCTTGAAGAAGATCCAGAAGAAAATATCAAATGGTCAAGAGAAGAATTCAAACCGGTGATTCAGCAACCGACGAAGTGGAACTTGCAAGCCCTAAATTCTTGATTTTTGAAAGGTATTTCTCAAGTTTTCTATTTTTTCATGGCCTCTACATCTCATGATAGTTCTAGTGCAACTATCAATTCTATGGATTTCATTCAAAGAAAATCAAAATATAATACTTTGTCACAAGTACCGACTGGGGTTTTAGTAGAAGAAAGGATTTTAGATTATATAGACTGCAAAATCGAAGACCTAGGGTCTCTTGTGATCCATTCATAGCTAGGTCTATTCTATGGGAAGGATAAAAAGATCAAACCAGAGTATAGCATTTTGGAGAAGAAGAAACTTCACAATGCAGTTTACTTCCTAGAGGATTTCAAAGATGATCATATTAGAATCATTCCGAGCAGAGTTCACGGTGACAAGATGTACCTGGAGAGAATGCATGATATTATTCCACAAGCTATTCATGTCGTCATCAGTTTCTACAATACAGGGGAAGTGCTAGCCCTTAGGAAGGTCAGCAAGACGAAAATGTCCAAGCTCATTGGTTCAGTGAGCAACTCATGAGGAATGACCTCATGAAATATGTGTACATGGTGATTGGATACTGGATGTTCTTTGCTAGTAGAATTAACTCTATATCTGCTACAGTGGTAAATGTCACTTATCAGGTGATCAAGGAACATGCATCATTTGACCTCTGCACCGGTATGCAAAGGCAACTCCTGTTGAATCTGAAATCAATCGAAAAGGATAATGCATTGAAGTTCAAGTTTGTGATAACTCAATGATGAACCACTAGTACCAAACTAGTACTAAGAGGGGGGGGTGAATCAGTACAGACACCAATTTCTTCCAAAACCGGTTTGATAGCAAATACTCCAAAAGACTAACAAACAGGGATACTGGTAAAACAGAGTGCAACCGACAACATCCAGTATAGCTCAATTAGTCATGAACCGATCAGTCAATAAGCTTTCCTCTTTGCTCAATACCACAGTATCATTATATTCTCATGCATAAATAAGTAAACTTAACCATCAGATCTTCACAACAGTGAGTTCAATGTGTTTTATAGATAGGCATAAAACATAGAACCTTCATATGCTTAACAAGTAAGACAAAGCATCACAAGACAAAAGCATTTCACTTTACACACATATTTTTCACATGGAAACCCAACTGGGAAAAACCACGGTGGGGATGAATACCCACAAGATGCTTTTTGAACTCTTTAGAAGTCCGCTCTGTTAGGAGCCTTGTCCGGTTAAGGACATTACAATAGGTTCTGGTAGGAACCGATCCTGTTAGGGATCACCCGATTAAGGGATACCCGGTTAAGGGTTAAACCTGGTAGGGTCACCTTGTTAGAGGATTTCAAGAAATCAATAGCTGAAAGGATCTCCTAAGCTTCTAAGGCTTCTTAGAACTCATTAGCCTCAAGTTACTTGGTTAAGGGATTTGAAACAAGCTGGTTAAGACCACCCAATTTAAGGGATTTTGAATCAAGCCAGTTAAGGCTACCCTATTAGGGTATTTTACAACTGTTGAAGTGGTTAGAGATCAATAGGTATTACAATGATCTATTAACAACACTTAATGCTAATGTAGATCTATTTAGGCTCCTCTTTTCCTTCTGCACATTCACTTTGCAGGTATCTCTTCTCTCCTATGGTCTGGCAAGAATCACGTATCACTTTCCTTGGATACACACTCACAACTTTTGCCAACAACCTCAGATAGAAACCCAACATCAACCTTATAGGAAACATACAAGTCGGTAGCAAAAACCGTAAACCTTAAACCTATTAGGTTAAGCAATTCAAACGGTTTGATCTTGACCGTTGAATCATACTGCATTAAATGCAACAATCTTGAATCAATCTCAAGACATTCTCCATCATCTATTATCCACCGTTTTCATCGCGGCAGATAACCCATCATGCATTATCACCATTTGACAGACTTCACACTTTCTCGAGGTGGATAGGAATAGTCTTCTTCATGCAAGATCCTTCACGTGCATAGATCTTACGTGGCAACACGATCTGTACTCCATCATACTACTAACTCATCACACGAAGATTATCGATTGAGTCACTTGATTTGCTCCAACCGGAAACCCTAAAGTGGAAGCTACCTACCAATTGGTAACCATACAATGCTTCCATGTGCCGGTTCACATAACTACATGCCGGTTCACCTTGAACAAATGTGCCGCTTCACTTTGGTATATAAACCGGTTTATACATATGCCGGTTCCTCTCTCTTCACCTATCACATGTGCTAGTTCTCACCATGTCTCATATTGACATCAATGACAATATACAATATCATTATGTCTTCATGCCAATTTACATAAGGCTCATGCCGGTTCACATAATGCCAACAATCTCCCCCTTTGGCATTGATGGCAATATACAAAAGATATCTTCTCTGCTTCACATCTTCTCCCCATTTGCTGCAGATATCTTTTCACTTCACTCTCACTCCTTCTCCCCCTTTGACAACAATGCCAAAGTGGAGGTACAATCATCACTGTTTCATCATGCTGCTCCCCCTGAGGAGTAGCATCCATAAACACACCCATCAACAAAAGATTTGTCTTTTCAGTACCTTACTGATGTGGAACAATCTTTTTTTTAGTTCACCTCCTGAAGGGGCAATACCCCTAATTCACCTCTCAAATGCACAAATGTTGTCTTTGGGAGAGGCTTGGTGAATATGTCTGCTAACTGCTCCTTACTGGACACATGCTCGAGTGTAATCTCCTTATTCTGAACCTTTTCCCTTAAGAAATGATACTTAAGCTCAAAATGCTTGGTTCTAGAATGTAAAACCGGATTCTTTGATATATTGATAGCACTTATGTTATCACAGAATATACTTACCAGTTCAGATACAGGGATCTTGAAGCCTTCCAGTACATGCTTCATCCAGATTGTCTGAGTGCAGTTCATGAAAGCTGCAACATACTCCACTTCTGCTGTAGACTGAGAGATGCAACTCTACTTTTTACTCATCCATGAGACCAATCTACCACCGAGAAAGAATGCACCACCGGTTGTGCTCTTCCGGTCATCCACATTACCGACCCAATCAGCATCTGTGAATACTTTCAGATTGAAATTATTGTTGTATGGGTACCACAATCCATAGTCAATTGTTCCCTTCAGATACCTAAGAATCCACTTGACTGCACTCAAGTGAGATTCTCTTGGACTCTTCTGGAACCTTGCAGTAATGCCAACTACATGTGCAATATCCGATCTGCTATGCACTACATAATGCAACTTACCAATCATTGACCAGCATTCCTTCTCATCAACTAGTGCAGAATCATCCTCCTTTGTCAATTTGCAACCGGTCACCATTGGTGTACCAACCGGTTTGCTATCTTCCATGCCAAAAGTCTTCAACACCTCTTTGACATATTTGGACTGAGTGATGAAGATTCCATCATTCATCTGCTGGATCTACAGTCCAATAAAGAACTTAATCTCCCCTATGAGTGACATCTCAAACTCTTTCTTCATTTCATCAACAAACTCATGACTCATCTTGTCATCTCCTCCAAAGATAATGTCATCAACAAAAACTTCACAGATCAGGATCTGATCTTCTTCAGACTTCAAGTAGATATTGCTATCTTCACTTGTTCTCTCAAATCCAATCTTCACAAGATGGGAATGTAGGCGCTCATACCATGCCCTAGGTGCTTTCTTTAGACCATATAATGCTTTGTGTAGCCTACATACCATGTCACTGTCTTCCGATAGGGTAAACCCATCTAGTTGCTCAATATACACCTCCTCTTCAAGTACACCATTTAGGAATGCAGATTTTACATCCATTTGATATACCTTGAATCTCTTAAAAGCTGCATATGCAAGAAGCATACAAACTCCTTCCAATCTGGCTACAGGAGCAAAGGTTTCCCCATAGTCTTCACCTTCTTCTTGATCATATCCTTTGCATACTAGTCTAGCTTTATTCCTAATCTCTGTGCCATCCTCATTCAACTTATTTCTGAACACCCATTTGGTGCCAATGACATTTTTATGCTCTGGTCTGGGTACCAAGGACCATGTACCATTTTTCTCTATCTGGTCAAGTTCTTCTTCCATTGCCTTGATCCAGTCTTCATCTTTATGAGCCTCTTTGAATGACTTAGGCTCAAATTCAGAGATCATACATGAGTTTTCTCTGATCTTTCTTCTAGTAAGGATTCCTACATCCTTATCACCTATGATCTACTTAGGATCATGATTCAACTTGACATAACGAGGAATGGTCTTAACTAGTTCTTCTTTCTTTTCTTCTTCACCCTCATCTTCTTCAGTATAAGCATTCACCGGTTCAGGAACACTGTTACTGGTACTAGGTTGACTAACAACCGGTTCCCAGAAGGTTGCAATTGGTTCATTTACAACTTGCTCACTACTGGTTTCCTCAGTCTTCTCAGAGGATTCATCAACTCTTACATTGATGCTTTCCATAATACTCTAAGTCCTATTGTTGTAGCACTTGAAAGCTTTAATCTTAGTGGAATATCCTAGAAATATTCCTTCATCACATTTAGCTTCAAATTTTCCCTGATGTTCACTCCTCTTGATGTAACATTTGCTACCAAATATGTTAAAGTAGTTAACCACAGGTGTCTTACCAGTCCAATACTCATAAGGAGTTTTGTCCTTACCCTTTTTGATGAGTACCTGGTTCATAGTGTAGACTGCAGTGCTCACCGCTTCTCTCCAAATGGTGTGAGGAACCTTTCCTTGGATCACCATAGCTCTAGCAACTTCAACCACAGTCTGGTTATTCCTCTCTGCTAGGCCATTCTATTGTGGAGTCTGGGGGGCAGACAACTGTCTCTTGATGCCAAATTCTTCATAGTACTTGTTGAATTCACTGGAAGTGAATTCCCCTCCTTGATCAGTTCTGAGACACTTGATCCTTTTACCACTTTCCTTCTCCACTAATGCTCTAAATGCTTTGAATTTCCCAAAAGCTTCAGACTTGTCTTTCAAGAATGTGACCCACATCATTCTTGAGCAGTCATCAGTGAGAACCATGAAGTACCTATCACCCTGCACACTTCTAGTTTTCATACAACCACATAAATCAGTATGCACAAGATCAAGCAAGTTGTCAGTAGTGAAAGATTTACCTTTAAAGGTTGAGGAAGACATTTTCCCCAATTGACATTCTGTACACAAGGTATTATCCGGTTTGCTTAGCACCGGCAACCCTCTAACTGCCTTGATCTTACTAGCCTTCACAATGTTGTCAAAGTTCACATGACAAAATCTCCTATGCCATATCCAACTATCATCAAGCTTAGCCATAAGACATGTACTTATATTAGCATTTAGATGAAATAGATTACCTTTAGTCTGCATGCCGGTGGCTACCAATTTACCATCTTCACCTTTGATTCTACAAACTCCATTCTTGAATTGCAAAGTGAGGCCATTGTCATTTAACTGGGCAACACTTAGAAGGTTGTGTCTGAGACCATCAACCCAATACACATTGTCAGCACTACTCTTTCCATTCAAGGAGATGGACCCTCTACCTCTGACCATGCATGGTGCATCATTGCCAAAGCGAACCACACCACCATCATACTCTTCTAAGGATAGAAACTTGCTCCGGTCATTAGTCATATGGTGAGAGCAGCCACTATCAATGATCCACTCATTGGAATCATCAAACCGGGAGACAAGAGTCTTCTTGTCTGCCACATCTTCCTTTACAACAACGAACACAATGTCTTCATTCTCTTCATCTTCCGATTCCTCATCTGTGACACCTTCATCAACTGCCACAAAACAATTTCTTCGGTTTCCTCCTTTGAATTTCTTGAACCTTTCCAGTTTGTCCTTGTTGTCACTAATAGGACAGTTCATAGCAATATGTCCTATCTGGTTACAAGAGAAACATTTCAAAGGAATCTTACCTTTGTATTTACCAGTCCCTTTTGAAAATCTCCTAGCAAGAAGAGCTTCAAATTCTATCAGAAACTCTTCATCCTTCATTTCTCTATTCTGATTGGGTTCCCCACTAGTGCTAGCCTCTTTTCCTTTTCTAGATGGTATAGCAGAAGCTTTAAAAGCTAATTCTAACTTTTGAACACTACCATCAAAGCTATTCAGCTCATAGGCTGTCAACTTGGCTATTATGGAGTCCAAGGACGCCTTAGACTTGTCTATTGATCTCAGCTCCTGAATAGCAGCAACCCTTATTGCATAGACTGGCAACAGGGATCTCAGGACTTTACTTACCATAGTGGAATCTTCTATTTTGCCACTTGCACTCTTTATGTCTCCAACAACTATTTTGACTCTTATTCCATACTGCTGAATGGTCTCTCCTTCAACCATTCACATGTCTTCAAACTTTCCTCTCAGGCTCTCTTCCTTAGCTTGTTTTACATGCTCATCACCACCATAGATATTTTCAAGAGCATCCCATACCTCTTTGGGATTTGCCTTATCCTGAACATCAATAAACTCAATGTCAGAAAGACTACTGATGAGGGCTTCCATGACTTGCCCATTTTCTTGTATCTCTCTCTTTTGGTCATCGGTGAGAGTACCGGTAGGAACAACATATACATTTTCAACATAACTCCAGTGTTGAACACCCATGCTTTTGATGAATATCTTCATCCTATCCTTCCATATACCAAAGTTTTCCCTGTTGAACTTTGGACCTTCCCTCTTCATCATTTGGCTAGGATCTTTTCCTCAAGCGGTTAAGCTTACAACACAAAGGACTTGGAGTGCTCTGATACCAATTGATAACTCAATGATGAACTACTAGTACCAAAATGGTACTGAGAGGGGGGGTGAATCAGTATAGACACCAATTTCTTCCAAAACCGGTTTGACAACAAATACTCCAAAAGACTAACAAATAGGGATACTGGTAAAACATAGTGCAACCGGCAACATCCAGTATAACTCAACCAGTCATGAATCGGTCACTCAATAAGCTTTCCTTTTGGCTCAATACCACAGTATCATTATATTCTCATGCATAAATAAGTAAACTTAACCATCAGATCTTCACAATAGTGAGTTCAATGTGTTTTATAGACAAGCATAAAACATAGAACCTTCATATGCTTAATAGGTAAGACAAAGCATCAAAAGACAAAAACATTTCACATGACACACATATTTTTCACGTGGAAACCCAACTGGGAAAAACCACGGGGGGGATGAATACCCACAAGTTGCTTTTGAACTCTTTAGAAGTCCGCTCTATTAGGAGCCTTGTCCGGTTAAGGACATTACAATAGGTTCTGGTAGGAACCGATCCTGTTAGGGATCACCTGATTAAGGGATACCCAGTTAAGGGTTAAACCCGGTAGGGTCACCTTGTTAGAGGATTTCAAGAACTCAATAGCTGAAAGGATCTCCTAAGGTTCTCAAGCTTCTCAGAACTCATTAGCCTCGAGTTACCCGGTTAAGGGATTTGAAACAAGTCAGTTAAGACCACCCGATTTAAGGGATTTTGAATCAAGCCAGTTAAGGCTACCCTGTTAGGGTATTTTACAACTGTTGAAGTGGTTAGAGATCAATAGGTTATACAATGATCTGTTAACAACACTTAATGCTAATGCAGATCCGTTTAGGCTCCTCTTTTCCTTCTACACATTCACTTTGCAGGTATCTCTTCTCTCCTATGGTCTGGTAAGAATCACGTATCACTTTCCTTGGATACACACTCACAACTTTTGCCAACAACCTCAGATAGAAACCCAACATCAACCTTATAGGAAACATATAGGTCGGTAGCAAAAACCCTAAACCCTAAACCTGTTCGGTTAAGCAATTCAAATGGTTTGATCCTGACCGTTGAATCATACTACATTAAATGCAACAATCTTGAATCGATCTCAAGACATTCTCCATCATCCATTATCCACCATTTTCATGGCGGCTGATAACCCATCACGCATTATCACCGTTTGATAGACTTCGCATTTTCCCGAGGTGGATAGGAATAGTCTTCTTCATGCAAGATCCTTCACACACATAGAGCTTACGTGGCAACATGATCTGTCCTCCATCATACTGCTAACTCATCACACGAAGATTACCGATTGAGTCACTTGAGTTGCTCCAATCAGAAACCCTGAAGTAGAAGCTACCTACCAACCGGTAACCATACAATGCTTCCATGTGTCGGTTCACCTTGAACAAATGTGCCACTTCACTTTGGCATATAAAACAGTTCATACATATGTCGGTTCCTCTCTCTTCACCTATCACATGTGCCGGTTCTCACCATGTCTCATATTGACATCAATGACAACATACAATATCATTATGTCTTCATGCCAGTTTACATAAGGCTCATGCCGGTTCACATAATGCCAATAGTTTGGTCAGCTACTGGTCAGATTATTCTTTTATTTCCAAGGTTACTTCCCAGGAGTGGGAGACATTTAGTGGTCTGCGGACCAATCGGTTACCAAGCAGTTCAAAGAAAGTCTGCAAGTAGTCGGAACTGACTACCCTGATGTTCTGAATAAGTACTTTGATGAGTTTAGAAGCAAGATGAGCCTAAGGATGAGGATAACCAGTGACATTATCAAGAAGTATGAAGATGATATCTGCTTTATCATCAAAGTTAATCAATGCATATTGGAGGCTGTTGACCCCAGACAGGAAGAAGTAGTTCCTATGGGCTATGAGGTGATGTATGATATGCTGGATGGGTATGCCTCTACCCTAATTGCCTCACCCCTAGATCCCAAGGCAAAGAGAACCGACACCTATTTGGAAAGGGTTGCACCGGTTGAAGAATCCCCTGACAAGAAAGGAAAGGCAGTGCCTTCGGCATCGACACCGGTTACTGCAGCTAGTCCCAAAGTGACCAATCGGTCACCTGCAAAGAAGAAACCAGTAGCAGCACCTGCCAAAGTGTTCACGAGAAAGAGGAAGACAAGGAATGCCTCACCAAACTCAGAAGAAACTATGTCTGAGGAAAAACCTAAGAAGACACGACAAGCAAAGAAAAAGACAAAGAAAGAACTGACATTTTTGGCACCGGTAAATATCGACATTTATTCCTACAAACCTTTGACACATTATCAAAGAACTATCAAAAACATTAGGAGAAAAGTGTTGAATGATTTGATTGATTGTTTTGATGACTTTAATAATGCTGAAAAGGAAGTAGTTGAAAAAGAAATCGTTTAGTATTTATTTGTTAATGACCGGTCGCCTTCAGAAATTAGATCTGAGACACCAGATTCTTTGTATAATTCCTTAGACAATAAATGGCACATTGCCATAGAGAAGGAATAGGAAATGAGAGAGAAAGTTTTTGCTGAACATTTTCCTGATGTATCAAATTCAGATTTGTTTGAAGTAATGAATAAATACAAAGGCCTCTTCTTCATGAGAAGAAGAAGACTCCTATTACTAGAAGGAAAGGATCAAGAAGTGCTCAAGAATACCCACACACTTGCTCTAGAAGCTCTTAAGATGCATAGAGTGGCTGAAGCCAACAGGAAGGCTGAGCAAGAATCAACAATAACTAAACTAGATGAAGTGTTTGACAATGAAGGAAACCCGGTTACTAAACCCATAGACACTATTGATGTTGATGCTCTAGATGGAGAGGATGTTTCTCAGGGTACACCATCAAAAGCAACAGGATAGGAGAAGCAGGTAGAACAGGAAGTAAAGCAAAAGGAAACAAAGGAAAAAAAGGAGGAAGCAAAGAGGCAAGTGGAGAAGAAGAAGAATGAAGAGGAGAAGAAGAAAAAGGATGAAGAGGAGAAGAAGAAAAAGGAAGAGGACAAGAAGAAGAAGGAAGAAGATGAGGAGAAATGGAAACAGGAAGAAAAGAGAAAAGAAGAAGAGAAGAAAGGAAAGGAAGAGGAGAAGAGAAAGGAAGAGGAGAAGAGAAAGGAAGAGGAGAAGCGAAAGGAAGTAGAAAAGAAGAAGGAAGAGGAAGATAAGGCAGAGGAGAAGAGGAAGGAAGCATAGAAGAAGAAGGTAGAGGAGGATAAGGAAGAGGAAAAGAGAAGAGAAGAGGCAAAGAAGAAAATAGAGGAGGACAAGGAAGGAGAAGCGACAAAGAGCACGTCGATGGAGACACCTAAGGCAACCGGTAGTCAAGCCAAACCAACTGACCTCACCAGTCCTATTGACCTACAGTCTGCAAGTGAAATGGAGTTGCTATAGAGCATTAAGGTTGCTCAAGAATGCCTTGAGGTGTTAAGGAGGAAGAAGGAAGAAGATGTGATCCAAGTTGTGGTGGACACTCTTACCAGTTTGCTACCTGACACAAACCTCCCCAGCACTGACTCGTCATTGGCCCAATTGAAGCTCCTATGCATAGTAGTGGATGATCAAGTGCAGAGCTTAGAGGAGGTAGCAGAGGCAAATGCCAAGAAAGAGCATCAAAAGGCTCTCAACATTGCCTTGGTGAAGAAGCTTAATGAGCTCCAGTCTGAACTGCAAAAAGCACAGAAGGATATAAGGAATGCTCTGGATGAGGGGAATCTTCTACTCAGTAAGATTTTCCAACCCCATTGTTCTGTGACGATGTGCTTGCATAGAAGCAAAAGCTTCAATCTGATTTACAGTCATACATGAGCACCTTCAAGCCACCATATGACTCCTTTACAACTTATGGGCAAACCGTTCACCGGTTTCATATCTAGTCTACTAAAATAGAGCATGAGATCAGCACCCGATCACGAGATTTGTAGGAGCTACAACTAGTTCTACTCCCACATCTGCAAATACTTTAGAAGTGCTATCTTAATCTGGATGCCTTAACGACGACACAAGAGATGAGTACACCAGATGCCATGGAAGAATAGGTCTCCCAGATGCAGACAGAGAAAGAAGTGGCAACCTCCCTACTTGATTCTTGGTCCTTATCTATGAAACAATTCTTGCAGGACTTCAAATCAGTTTTTGAAAGTTTTATTCCTTATTGTCATAAACACTTATTCTTTTACTACTACTGACACAGGTGTTCATCTGTAACATTCCTTATTATTATCATTATTGGCAAAGGGGGAGAAGTATAAATTTTGAATGTTTTGATGTATACTTTCATGTTATTTCTGTTCAGAAGTAGTATACATTGTATTTTTTGAAAAAGGGATAGTATATATGCTTAGGGGGAGTAATTTAGTAATTTTGATTCTGGCATATTTTTGTTGTAAAACACTTAGATGTCAAAATTTCTGAAGTGTTGCCATCAATGCCAAAAGGGGAGATTGTTGGCATTTTTTATGATTATGTTGTGATTGTCATTGACGGACACACACTTGCATTGAGATCATTTTTGTATGTATAAGTTAAAGCTCAACCGGTACATGTTCCAACCAGTATGATGCATTATAGTCCTTAGATTATTGGTGTTTTGTAGAAAGTGATTACCGATCTGAAGTGGTATGTTGACCCCAAGCGGTTCGAGGATCTCAAGCGGTACGAAGGATCAAAGTGACAGAACACATATTTCCCAGTCTTCATTTTGTCAAACCGACAATCGACATTTTGCTTGAACTGGTATTTTGTATGAACCAGTAATACTCTATGATGAGTTACCAACCAACATTTTGTGATGAGCTACCATCCACTAATTGTTTGATGGTGCCGACACTTTAACGGTGATTTTTGTGTCATGTTACAGAATATGTCTAGATGCATTGAACCCTAGGAAATTGTAATGTAATCCTATTGGACCGACATGAAATCAGATTCCTTTATAAGGACATCATGTCTAGGGTTTTAGGTTGTTGTTGTTGTTGATGTTGTTGCTAGGGTTTAAGGTGGTTGAGGAGTTAGAGAGAGTATGAATGTGTAGAAGACTGAAGTAATGCTGGAATGCATTAGGAACAAGCTATCAAGGATCTAATCAAGCAATCTGTGTTATTTTCTAGATCACTCACTTGTTGATTACTCACATCTTCGACAAGTCTGTAGCCCTTAACTGGGTAGGCCCAAAAGCCTTTTGTAAATCCTCTAACAAGGTGGTTCACATCTGTGGATCTAAAATCCTCTAGCAAGGTAGTCTTTAATCAGACTTATCTCCTAATAGAGATTGAGATTCCTAACAGGATCTATTCTTGTAAAGAACGTTGTATGACCTTAACTGGTCTGGTTCCTATTCTACAGATAGTTACTTGTGAGTTCCATCTCATTGTGGTTTTTCCCATTTGGGTTTCCACGTCAAAATCTCTTGTGTTATGGTGTTTGTGCTTCTGTGGGTGAATGCATTATTTTCTATTTGGTTTGCATTTGTGCTAACTGGTTTGTCTGCTAAATTGTTTTACCAGTTTACTGTTAGTCTAGCAAAGTGTTTAAGTGCAAAGGTTTTTGGCATACTAATTCACCCCCCCCTCTTAGTATTCATCACCAACCCAAGGAGAACCAACCCCTTCAGCAAGCTTCAACTTGGTGTTGTATATTGAAATACTATTTGAATACAATTAAGGCTTCTTGTTGCAAATGAATTCTGCAACTCTTTGATCAAATGACTCTCTACCGAGAGACAATCTTTTCTCCTCCACTTAATCTCACACTGCCTATTGTGAGATTACTGTTTCTGATTCTCAGCCTCTATTATCTTTCTCTCCCTCACTCACACAGTCTCTCAACACACTATGTCGCACATGGATGCTGCCTTGTGTACCACACCTTGCCAGTTAGGCTCAACTGCAAGACTATAGTTCTGTCGGTAGAATCCTCTCATCGGTATGCTTGCTCATGCACACTGTGACTTTCTTAGAACTCTTTCTATGGCTAGAAATCCTTCTCCTTGCTCACTCTCTATTCTCTTCTCCTTCTTCACAACATCAACACGTTCTGTCTTAAGCTCTCTATTCTTACACCGTGATTTCCCGCCAGCACGCAATTCAAACTCTAGAGTGGTAAGGGTTTCCTTTTTCTAACATGATCTTCATGAGATAAAATTCTGCCTTTCTTGGATTGATCACCTATCCTCCAATGATGCACCTGTACATAGTTTCCATTATCCAATGAACATTTTCTAGAAATGGCAATCTCGAATCTGATCTTCTACCTTTAAATCAGTCGACACATAAAGTGCTTTAGTACTTTCCTTTTCGAGGACTTCCTGAATCAAATTTCCTTTGCATTGATTCAGGTGCCAAATACTCCCTGATATTTCTCTATCATTCTTTCTTCCTTGAGCCGCAACAACCAAATACAATCCCGTGATTTGTGGCTACTTCATTAATGGCAATTTTTTGTTTCAATGACCTTATCGATGGGGCTTCACCGACCACAACATATTTTCCACCTCTGCTCCACATGGCATCACAATGATTAAGACATGGCCCACCAAGACATAGTCGGTCCAACAAATACATACTGATACATCCCTTTGCCGGTAGAACTTTCTTCAACTGTTAACTGGTAGAGCACACTATATCGGTAGCACATCTTCACCTCAGTGGTTTGTGACAACTTTCCCATTCTGCCTCTTCATCATAAACAAGCAACTAGCCTTCAGACCGGTATGTGCCTTACCAATAGGTCTTCATTCTTGATGCTCACATTCATGTGAATATCCATCATGTCGGTTGACATCAATGACAACTTAGTGCCAAAATGCCAATACTTCCTATCCTCTTATTTTAGAATAGGTATTTCTCACAAGATGTACAACTAAGGAAGGTAAAAAAAGGATGATAATAACCAAAACTTCCAAAGTCATGCAAAAGAGTAATCCCGTGTAGTATTAGTGCAATGATTTCAACTAAGGAGATTGTGTATTACAAAGACTATCACAATTCCTTATAAATATTTTAATGGAAAAGATAATAACATATTGAAGCTCAAAGACTTTGAAATATAATTGTATCTAGAATGTGTGAGAGAAGGAATATTTAAAGCTCAAAGACTTACCAAACTCTTTCTTATCTATTGACTTTGATTCCTAAATTATAAACTTGATATTGTAGCTTAAATTTTTAGATATCAATTTCAATGCTTTTTTAAACAATTTACAACATTTATACTATGCTTCAAGTAAACTCTAAGGTCAAATTATTACACTAACATAAGAACAATGCATTCACATGAAATAATGCTTCAACACAAAGTTTGAAGTCACAACTGCTCCTCTATTCACCTGGAATTGTTTCACAAAATTAGCTCAAAGAAATTCTACATAATTCGACAGAGTTTTGTTGCAATAATAAAAGAATATTTACAAAGAGCAACCTCGTATTTATAGAAGACGGACTGAGAGAGAAAATAGGAAAAGGAAAACTAATTATGACTAAGTCAAAAGTAGAGTTTGATTTGACTTAGGACTTGTGCAACCCTACATGCAAAACTGAAAATACAAAAAGATACCTGAAGTGTCAATTGGAACTACAAAAATGCCACTAAACTAGAGATGCATAAAAATGACTAAGTATTTGGATCCCCATCTTGTGCATCATCATCTCCATTTTTCTTCAAGAGATATTCAAACTTTTGGAGAGTGGATTATAATTTTGAGTCACCAAGTTCATCAGCATGGCCTAAGATAACTTGAGCTTGTGTGATTGAGTCCATCAGGCTAGAGTAGTTTTCTTTGGATTTCTTCAAGATACATCCCAGACTATTCAAGATAACTTGGGTTTATTTCAATTTTTGAATTGATGAGAGAGTAAAATAAGCTCTCAACTTTGGCCTAAACAAGCAAAATGAACTCTTGTATGGCTAGATCTAGGGGTAGTAGCTTGCGATCTTGATCAAGTAAGTCACAAGGAAGCTCATCAATCTTGTCAATGGTCCTGTTCACCATCTTCTCACCTAGGCCTTTTGTGTCATATAGGTCTTCAATTAGTTTCTCTAGAACCCCCATATGATTAGCAATTTGTTGTACTGAACATACATTTTCTTGGAAGGTTTCACATAATGGTCAACTGAAACATCTAAGGAAAAATCAGTTTGGTTACAACATAATTTGATTAACACTTTTCACATTATTAATCAATTTGGTTACAACATAACTCAAAAGGTGTATTTCTTGAATGAGCATCTTGTCCATCCATTTACCTATTTCTCTACCTCATGAGGTGCAAGGAAAGAAGAGTGCAGAAAATGCCTTCTCAATGTTAATTTCTTAGAGAAGTAAGGTAGATGTGTGTTTCAATTCAAATTATAACAACTTAAGATATATAATATAAGATAAATAGAGCAACATGAAAAACACAATCACAAAGTAGTACACCAGAATTCATGTGGGAAAACCCTTACAGATGAAAAACCTACACACCAAAGCAATCTCTTGTATTACAGTAAAAACTATTTAGATACAAGTTTACAGATTTTCAAGCTTTGATCTGGTCTCTATTCAGGCAACAACAGTTTAGAAGGTTATGTTCACAATTGGCTTTTCAATTCAACATTACATAATTTACCAATCATCCGACATGATCAACTACTCTTCTCTTCAAACATTTTCAAGCTATATATATATCTATGTCGAAAACTAGTTTGATTCAGTTACCGCATCTCCAGCTGTCGAACTTCTTTAGATTCTTAATAACATGCCATGTAGTCATTCTAGTTTCCACCAATCATCTATACATAACTAAGAAAGTTGCTTGACATTCAGTCATGGTCCCACCTCTATCTCTTTTATCTTAACTTATCATTGAAGTCACTTTTGACATCAGTGTGGGATGGAAGGAAGAGCATGTCTCATGCTTCCCTAGTTATCCCACACAACTCCTTAGGAACCTTTATATCACCTACGGGGCGGAGGGGAAAACAAGTCTTCTTCCTACCTTGTTACCTCGTAGGGCTTCAAAAGAATCCTCAAATACCTTGCGGGGTAGCAAGAAGAGTAAGACTTCCTTCGTTCACTCTCTCCGCTATCCCACAACTCCATCGCTAGACTGTTGTTTACCATGTGGGGTGGCATGAAGAACCTTACCTTCACCCTTTGTCCTTATCCCACACTACACTGATGACCACTTGAAAACCCTTGTGGGGTGGCAGGGAAGACAAAGAAAACCATCGCCCACTATCCCACAAGTCTTCTTATTGGACCCTTAGAGTCCCATGGGGTGGCAGGATGAAGACCACGTCTTCTTCATCTCACTATCCCATGACCCTATTTGTTGCACCTAGAACACACTGTGAGGTTACACAGGAAGAACTAAACTTAGTTTCCCGCTATCCCATAACACTCTGCACACTGTTTCATGGGTGGGTATATAACATGAAGGTTATTCAGTTACTTTCTAAGATGATCAATAACACAAAAGTTATTCACACCAAACTACTCATTTTAGAGATCAAGTTGTTGGCAATATGGATGAATTGATTATGTATTGTATTGATGTTTTTTCATTGATGTCAAGACTAGCTATTAGGGTTTTTGGTTACTGACAAACATGTTTTAGTTACCGGTAGAAGTTCTAGTGTTACTGATAGAAAGGACTATATGTTGGACACTTCTGGCATGTTTGGATCAATGAAGTATATTTGACTTTATGTGTTACATGCTTTTGGAGCATGTTTTGGTCAGTTGGTATTGACTTGGTGATCAGATGCTATCATACATTCTTCTAAACCCTTACCGACATGGGTTTAAGGTTTAACCAGCAAAGCTTTGACTAAGAAATCTTGACAGGATGCATAAGTGGTGTTGGTGCGGCTTCTAGATGGATTTCAGGATGCTGAAGATGTTCTTTGATCATGTCTCAACTAATTGAAGACATTTCTTTGGCATGGTGGACCCAGATTAGATCCAGTGCCTATCTAGGTTATGGACCGTATCATGCTAACGTGTTCTCTACACATTACTAGGATGATTTATGGATTGGTTATGGTTGTTTTGGTCTCAAGACAACATGGCATATCATTGTAATATGGATGTATGTAATGATCTTATTATAATATCTTTTAGGTGGCTGACCTAATTGGTTTAGGCCTTAGGGTTTGTATAAATTGATGTAAGATCTCATTGGCGATCATGTTCATGGTCATGGAATGTAATATCATATGCGAAGGATATTTGATCGATCATAGGTGATCGAATTGGGTTTAAGGAAGAGGTCAAAGGCCTTCGGTATTGAGCTTAACCGAGACTGTAATTAGGCATGGTAAATGCTACCTCTGGCAATTCATTATTCTAGATTGTTGTCCGTTTATCTTGAGGTGGTTATAACCTCTCTGTAGTCAGTGAGACTCTTTTGTAATGGGTAGTATGCTCTAGGTAGTGTGTTATTCTGCATGTGCAGGCCCCTCATTGTATCACATACTTTCTACAGAAGTATCATTTGGCTGTGGGTAGGCTTCTCACCATTGTTTTTCCCTTTCTAGGTTTTCCATGTAAAAATAATGGTGTTTTTTGGTATGACTCCATTGTGTGGATTATTCATTTTATTGTTAAATTGAATTGTTTACCGATATCTATTTCTGCTATTCCGGTACTTAATGTTTATATGCTCTGGTTAAAGGTTATTAAGTGGTTTGATTGATATAATCTATTGATAACTAATTCACCACCCCCTCTCAGTTGTTCACTGGTTATCCTAACAATTGGTATCAAAGCCTTGGTCCTCTTTTTGTAGAAGCTTAACCGCTTGAGGTAGATCCTATGGCAGCTAACACTTCAAATCCACCAACAACTATTTTTAGAAGAGAAATTCCTAAGCTTGATGGAAAAATTATGGGATATGGAAAATCCGAACGGAGACTCATCTTAGATTTCTTGGAAAGGATACTTGGGAGATCACTGAGAAATGATACACACCTTATGATCTGACATCTGGCAATCCTGCTCCTGCAGACTTGGACAAGAATATTGAAAATGATTAAAGAGCTAGAGAAGCCCTCTTGTGTGCACTTACTGATCAACAAATCATGGGATTGACTAATAAATCATCGGCAAAGGTTATGTGGGATAAATTGAAAACTCTGAATCAAGGTGATCCTACTGTCAAAATTGCTAAACTTGATGGTTACTAGGTAAGATATGAAAACTTGAAGATGAAAGATAATGAAAGAATTGTTGTATTTATGGAAAGAGTAAATGAGATTGTTATGGGAATTCAATGTTGTGGAGGATCTCTGAGTGAAGATGAAATAGTTTCCAAAGTCTTGAGAGCCCTTCCACTGGCTTACAAGTTGAAGGCAACTACAATTAATGAGCTGAGAACAATGGCAAACACTTCAGTTAATATTGACATTCTGATTGGGAAATTATCTGCTTTTGAGCTTGAAGAATTTGGATCTTCTAGAGTTGTAAAGTTTGAACCTGCTTTTCATGCATCATCATCTACTGGCAAAAGTGATTGGAAATCCTTATATGCAAAAGAATTGGAAGATATGAGGAAAGAAGATGAAGAATTTGAGCAACTTGAAGCCTTATTTGCTAGAAGAGTACCTAAAGGACTGACAAGAAGTAAGCATGAAGGAAAAGCACCTTTTAAATGTTTTGCATGTAATAATATTGGTCATTTTTCATCTAGATGTCTTGAAAGGAATGCAAGATTTGAAGAGAGAGTCAAGAAATCATTTAAGCCTAATCAGAATAGATATAGACTTAAGAAAAGCAAACAATGCTACATAGCAGATGAGGAAGGAGTAAGTGATGACTCTGAGGATGAACCGACAACAAACTCTGCTAGTGGATCCGACAATAGAAAGGAATGGGTATTCTATGCTTTAAAGGAAGATGAACCGGAACCAACTATCATGAATGAAGAAAAGGCCCTGGCAGTAAAAGTTGAAAATAAGGATGAATGGGTAATTGATAATGGATTCTCGCATCATATGAGTGGAGATAAAAGGAAATTTCTATCCCTACAAGAATACAATAGTGGTCAAGTAAGATTTGGAGATGACAAAGCATTTATGATCAAAGGTAGAGGTATTATTTCTCTAGATGGAAAGCATAATACTGATAATGTCTATTATGTAGAAGGTTTAAAGCATAATATTTTGAGTGTTGGTCAATTGGTGGACAAGGGATTTCAACTTCAGTTTAAAGATAGAAAATGAAAAATCATTAACAAAACTGGTTTGGAGATTGCATCCGGTACTCAAACCGGAGGTAATATTTTTCACTTGAATACTGGTAATAATACATGTTTGATTGCTCATATTGATGAGAGTTGGTTATGGCATAAGAGGTTGCTTCATGTTAATTTTGATTGTATTGTTAAGATCAGTTCAATAAAGGCAGTTAGAGATGTACCTTAGATTATGAAGCCTCATAATCCGGTATGTAAGGAATGTCAATTGGGAAAGCAAGTTAGAACTTCTTTTCAGAGCATACATGATAAATCTAATGATTTACTTGATTTAATTCTCACTGACTTATGTGGTCTAGCAAGGACTAGAAGCTTTCAAGGTGATAGGTATTTCATGCTGATTATTGATGACTGTTGTAGAATGATGTGGGTGACTTTTCTTAGGGAGAAGTTTGAAGCCTTTGAGAAATTCAAGATCTTTAAAGCAAAGGTTGAAATAGAAACTGGATTGAAAATCAAATGTCTAAGATCAGATCAAGGTGGTGAGTTCACTTCTCATGAATTTAACAGTTACTATGAGACAAATGGAATTAGGTGACAATTATCTGCACCTCGGACTCCTCAGTAGAATGGAGTAGTGGAAAGAAAGAACAAAACCATTTTGGATGTAGCAAGAACTATGATGATGGAAGCCAAATTTCCTCACATCTACTGGAGAGAAGTAGTGAGTAGAACAGTCTACACATTCAATAGAGTTCACATCAAAGGTGAAATCGGTAAGACCCCTTATGAATTATGGTTTGGACATACACCTACTGTTAAATATTTTAGAATTTTTGGATGTAAATGCTATATCAAAAGGGATGATTCAATTGGGAAGTTTGATCCTAGATGTGATGAAGGGATATTTCTTGATTATTCAATTCAATTCAAAGCATATAGATGTTATAAAAAAAGATTGCAGAAAATTGTGGAGAGAATTAAAGTGAAAGTGGATGAGCAATACATAAATTAATCTATATCATATGACAGAGAACTGAAAGTGGAAATGATCATAATTTAACCAGCAATGCCTCAACTGGTACAGGAAACTATGATAGTTACACCAGTACAATCAGAAAATTCAATTGTGACTGATGATCAGAGCAGTGAACCTGAAGTTTAGAAGACACCAAGGTATGTAAGATTAAATCATTCTAAAGATCAAATCATTGGAGATAAGAACAAGGGAGTTATGACAAGAACAAGACTGACAACTGAAAAGGTATGTCTTATTTCTCAAATTGAACCGGCATCTATTATTGAAGCTTGTAAAGATATACATTGGTTAAAGGCTATGAAAGATGAATTAGATCAGATAGAGAAGAATGAGACTTGAACTTTAGTTTCCCGACCTAAAAATAAGAATGTTATTGGAACTAAATGGGTTTTTTAGGAATAAACTAGATGAGGATGGTCAATTTGTAAGAAACAAGGCTATATTGGTTTGTAAAGGATATTCTCAAATGGAAGGTGTAGACACCCAAAATTGTCCAGTCTAATTAAATAAATATTTTATATATTTAATTATCTAAGCTTAATTCTTCTATTAATTAAATAAATATCTATTTATTTAATTAATTCATTTATCCTCTTCTAGCCTTATTTCTCATTTAAATAAATACATTTATTTATTTAAATTATCTTTTTCCTAAATTAAATAAATATCTTATTTATTTAATTGATCCCACTTCTTTTATTAATTAAATAAATCTTTATTTATTTAATTAATTCATTAACCTTTTCTACCCATGACACATGTCATTCATCTCTTAATTCATACACTACCTACCTCTTTCATTATTTTATTATTTCTTTTACCTACCCTCTAATCATAGCCGACCTCCTTTTACACCTCTCAATCTTATCCCTCCATTTCATATAGTGTCTTCTATATAAGAAGATGCTTCCTTCATTATCAACCCTAATCAATCATTCTAATCAATCTATGCATCATAATCAATTGATTACACTCACTATGCATTCAACCCCCATTAACTACTTGACTACACTACGCTTTTGAACATAGGCGATCCTACTTGCAACCACATTCCGTTCTTTGTTGAGCTCTTGTGCACATAAAATCTGAGAGCAAATATATCAAGCAAGATCAATGGAGATAGGAAGAATGGAGATCCAAACCCTATTGGACATGTGATGGTATAATCTTTGTGATTTCATTTGATTTGCATTGTCTTAGGTAATCTTCATATGTTATGGTGGATCTTTGTTGTTGTTAGGCTAGGGTTTTGTGGTTGAATTCATTTAGCCTTTCAATATCGTTATTGTTGTTATCTATTTTCACCATATACATTTTGGCATGCCCCGTGGGACATGTATTTTTGTTAGATCTGTGTTTTTTGCAAATTTTTATAACCCTATATTGTTGTTTTGTAAAACAATTTGGAGAATAATCTTGTGCAGCTAGGGTTTTGGACACAAAATCAAGATCTTGGAGAGATTCGATCATATCTCACAAACGGCTTAGAAATTTTGCACCAAATTTTTTTTGCAGGTTGAAGAAAGTATCAAGAGCTCTCAATCCACAATTCAGAATTTTTGGAGCACATTTTCATTTTCTATGAATTTTTTATGATTTTTCATAAAAAATTAATTTTGAGAGAAAATGAGAAATTTTTTTGAATTTTCTTACATTTTTGGAAATCTCTCATAATTATACACAGGATCCGTTCTTTGTGATTTTAATTTTGATGCAAAATATTTCCCTAAAAATTAGATCTTTATAAATTAAGGTTTTTCCTTATTTTGATCAGATCTCACAAACGGCTTGGAATTTTGGCATCAACTTTTTGTACAAGTCACAAAAAGTATCAGAAGGATTCAATAAAAATTTTAGATTTTTTAGATCAACTGTTCAATTGATATGATTTTTTTATGATTTTTCATAAAAAAATAATTTTGAGAGTAAACTAGCAAATTTTAAGGATTTTCTTACATTTTTGGAAATCTCTCAGAATTACACATAGGATTTATTGTTTGTGATTTTAAATTTGATGCAAAATCATTCCTCAAAAATCAGATCTTTGAAAATTAAGGTTTTGCATTATTTTACTCATATCTCACAAATTGCTTGGATTTGTTGCAGAAACTTTTTTATACAAGTTTGGACGACCATCAGGAATCTCCAGTAAAAATTTCAGATTTTTTGGATGGATTTTGCATTTTATATGAATTTTTTATGATTTTTCATAAAAAATTAATTTTTGGAGCAAATTAGCAATTTTTTTGGATTTTCTTACATTTATGGAAATCTCTTGAAATTTTACAAGTGGTATTTTTTTATGATGAATTATATCTTTGAATTGGTCAACAAAATGCATTGTTGAAGGCCCCTATTTCACAAAGTCTTTTGGATCTAAAATTTACCTAACTTGTGTTCTTGTAAGAAGGGGTGATTATTTCAAACAATCCAAACTACTAGTAAATATTTGTTGCAGATCCTTGGCAAGGGTTTTTTGGATTTTTATTGTGTGCCTTGTTTTCATAGACTAGCAAACACTTCAATTGGTGCACTAAAATTGAATCATTGTCTTTTGTGTCTTGAGCAATAGGCTCTTTTTGTTGAATCTTTAGAGGGCCTGTCTTCTCGTGTGGTCATTAGGACTACTAGTGAGAAGAGAACGACCCAAGTGGTAGCGAGTAAAACCCACCTCTTCCGAACCACTATAAACAACTGTATTTATGGTGAAAACTATGGATAACGTGTGCTGATTAGTTCATACCGACACTATGTCTCCCCATAAACTCGTTTGATCAAATTTATTTGATCAGTTGTAGGGCATAACCCCTACCGGCTGGGAGCCTTCTGTATTTACAGAGCTGAAAGTGCTGCATGTATGGCCACACAAGCGGATGCCCTTACTAGCACCTTTTTGTTTTAGAAGCCAAAATCCTTCTAGTTGTTGAGGCAGGAGGTCGGACCTCTGGTAGCGGCCCACACACATATGGTTCTTAGTAGAGATACAAAGTTCACCACAGGGAGTTTTCATGGGGATTGATGCTTGGCTAACCCGAGAAGTGAGTACCAAGGGTGGAGCCAGTGAGGTCAAGCATCTAAGTATCCACTCTGAATAGCATAGCCTCGGGGGTAAAACCTCATGTGGGATCAACAACTATTGTCTTGGCCAGCCATAAGAATTGTGCTTGACTTATTTTAAACATTCAAAACATTCAAGACCAAACAGTAAAACATTGTGTCTTTTGTGTCTTCAAGTGTATGCAAAACATTTTTACATCAAAAAACACACTTTTCTTGGAGTCATTTTGAGTCTAAACAATTGCAAACATTGAGTCCTCATCAACATTGTGTCCTCTTGTCATGAAAAACAGTCAAACATTTAGATTTGGTCACAACCAACAACTTCACAAATTGAAAATTTTTTACAGTCCAGCAAACAAGAGCAATCAGTTTTGGAATTCTTGAGCTTCCTAGGTTATTTCTCAAGGTTTTCATCTAGCATTCAGCTTGTCTTTGGGTCTCACAAAGTCCATCATTGCTTTACATCTTGCATTAAATCTACATTTGTCTAAACTTGAATCAAAAGGTCACTTGCTTGTCCTCATCATACTTTGTCAACACACTACATACAACAACATTTTGCTAAGTGGTCCCTCATCAAGGTCTATCACCTTTGGGTCTCATTTGGTCTTACTTAGAGTCAAGGTCAACTTACCTCATCAAGAGAAACTATCCTCTCTTTGGAAGTCACACCTACTCTACTACATACATACTTGGTCTTACACTTTGGACATTGCAAGTACACTTCAGATTCATTTACATTCCATCCAACCCTTGGTCTTCCATACTTTTTCCATTTTCATCTAGTCTCACACATCTCGGTCAATACCTAGTTCATGGTTGAAACCCGTCTTCAAAAATCTAGGAGAGAAACTAAAGAGGCTCAAGAGTTCGCAAACATGAGTTCTTACGAGTATGACAATGATATCTTTTTCAATTCTGATCATACTACATTACCTGACATGGATGCCTATAGAAACATTCCAAATGTTGAGAACATGGACACTACAAACAAAAATGATACACATAATGATGATAAGGACAACTTTTCAGTACATTCAACAGATGTGGAAGAATCCATTATGGATCCCCATTTCAATCGATTGGCTGAGGAAATAATGAGGAGGGATAGACAATACTTCTTACAAATGATGGCACAAAGTGGAGCCAAGATACCTCATGATTTTGACATGTCTCAAATAATGGAAAATCGACCTTTGCAACAACCTCACTCCAACATGGATCAAAGGAGGCCTAATAGTGGAGGCAATAGAAGACCACATCTTGTTCCTGAATCACCATCATCTTTGTTTCAAAAACCAGAGGTCCCACATACACATGGTCAAGCATATGATACTCACCTTCGCAGACCATTATGGAAGTCTTATGCAGAGAAATATGCTCAATCACATATCAATGCTAAGGATCAACCACCAAAGCAATTGGATATTCAAAGGCATGCTCAAAATTTGGACACAAGGAAACCCTGTGTCAAATTTGGGGGCAACACATTAGAACATGACATTCCTGTAGAGTATGGTATACATGGACAAAATAGATATTTCGTTCCTCAACATGAATCTATACCAAGTGGTCCATATACATAGCATAATTATAGACCTCCTCCATATGAACATGTGTATGATCAATATCATCCATATATGCAACATGCTCCTCCTCCAATTGGTGCCTCAAGCATGGGGTATGGTCCAAGAAGTCGATCTCCACCTCAGAGAAATTTGGAACAACAAATCAGGGACTTACAAAAGAAAATGGAGGACATAAATACACCAAAGCCAACATACACAATGAGAGACATATGTCTTTATCCATTTGACAAGAGCATTCCAATGCCTCCTTTTCCTACACACTTTGTGATGCCTAAATTTGGTAAGTATAGAGGAAAAGGGGATCCTAAGGCACACATAAGACAATTTTTCACAGCTTGCATTGAGATAGCAACAGAAGAGACATATTTGATGAGATTATTTCCACAGAGCCTAGGCAATCAAGCTATGGAATGGTTCTCCCAACTTCCACCTAGAATTAAGTCATGGGGTGACTTAGCAGAGGCATTTATTCAACATTTCTCCTACAATATAGAGATAGACATATTAGTCACTACTTTGTGCAACACCAAGAAAAAAGAGGGAGAGTCTTTTGCATCATTTTAACAAAGATGGAAGAATCTAGCCAACAGATGCTCTTATGAAAATCCACAAAAATAAATGGTAGAAATGTTCACCCAAAATGTTAACAAAGAGATTGGTTATGACTTAAGGAAAGCTTGTTTGTCCACCTTCAAGGACATCATTGAAAAAGGCTTAGCGATAGAAAAGGTCCTAATTGAACAAGGAGTCATTAAGATATTCAAGGAAAACAAAGATGACTTGAAAGGAAAAGACAAGCCAAGATTTTGGAACAAAAACAAGAACACAGTCAATGATGGTGTTGTTGATGCCAATACAGTGCGACCCAAAATCATTTTTTCAGGATCAAGTTCTACAAACAATCAAGTGAATACTCAAACAACTTCTAGATCACGAAGGAAGTACACTCCATTGGGAGAACCACTTGAGTCAGTTTTCAAGAAGCTAGTGGCAAACAAGGTAATCACTATTCCAGATTTTCCTCCATATGAACCAAAGATTAAACCAAATTGGTGGAATGATGATGAGCATTGTGAATTTCATAAGAGCAAGGACCATAAAACAAGAAATTGCCATCGACTGAAGAACATCATACAAGATCTCATTGATAGAGGTGACATTGAGATTGAAGGACACTCATCAAACCAAGAACATGAGATGTTTAAAGAGCCATTCCCAAAACATGACAAGAGAAAAGCTATAGCCACAGATGATCAAACCAACTATACCAGAGCATCTTATAACTATGATTCAACTATCAATCACATTTCAATGGACAATTATGTCTCTACCATTATCATCAAGGACAAAAGGCCTAAGAATTCTACCCAAAGACCCAAGATTGTCCTAAAAGGCATTGGATCTTCTTCCGAACCTACCTCTGAATGTAATGTTATAACTCATCGAGGTAAATTCACTTTGCAAGGTGATCTAGCTAAAAACACCGCTTCCTCATCAACCAAACCTAAGTATGACCTTGTAGAACAGTTAGGGAAGACACCCGCACTCATCTCCATTCTTGAGCTCCTGCGCATATCCCCCGCACATAAATCCATTCTTGACAAAATCTTAAGAGAAACTATAGTTCCTACTGATTTAAATGTGGACCAGTTTCAAGCCATGGTGGGATACCTTTCCATTCCACACTCTCTTACATTCACAAAAGCTGATGACACCTCCATAAGTCAGCCACATAATGCACCATTACACATTGAAGCCTTCATGCACAAACAACGAATAAAATGAGTCCTAATAGATGGAGGAGCAGGTCTAAACATTTGTACATTGAGCACTATTAAACAATTGGGATATTCCGACAAAGCTGTGAATTCTACAAACAAAATTACTATCAAAGCATATGATGATGAAGAGCGTTCATCCAAGGGTACAGTCACCTTACCTCTCAGAGTTGGGCCAGTTACAAAGGATGTGGTTTGTCAAATACTTGATCTTGATCTCACATACAACATACTCTTGGGACATCCATGAATTCATGAAATGAGCGCAGTCCCATCTACATATCATCGATGTATCAAGTTTCCACACAATGGATTTGAAGTGACCGTCAAAGCTAACCCAAATCCATTCATATATTGCAACAATTTGCACCCTAGATCAGAAATAACAATACCAGCCAATTGAGAAGCTATTCCTTCATCAGCATATGTGGATCTAGAATCATTAAAAGCTTCTATATCAAAACAAGTAGAGCTAAAAGAAAAGTTCAAGTTTAAAGACGTGGGATGTGGTGAGTATATATTCCATGTTGATCAACTCCCATTGTCTGCTAAGGTATTTAGCCAACATGAACAATCTACAAACAATTTGCGAGGAATTGGGGGTGAACCACCTAGTGTTGTGGCTACTAAGTCTGAATGTAAATCTCCTCTAGTGGTGCAAGCATCTCTTGATATCAATAGTCCTAAGAGTGGTTCCAATGAAGAATCTATTGAGTGTATCACTAGCCCTCTTGAGAACTCATATAGCCTTACCATATCATCCAATCATTCCATTTCCACTCCACTTCTAGACTTCGATCAACAAGAATCACAAAAGCCCTCACTTATTGGGGATAGAAAATCAAGCTACGAAAAGAAAAATCTAAAAGTCAAAAATAGAGAAAAGTCCTTTAGTTCAAATCAAAATCAAAAGCTATTGGACTCTAAAATAATCAAGGTCAAGGATAAAAATCATATGAAGCAAAAGGAACAAGAGTTGATCTCCCCTAATACCAAAATAACTGGGGGAAAAAGTTCTAAAATTTCAAGTAAAAAAACATACTTGTTGATCCTAAGTCTCCATCATGTCATCTTAATTTCACTTCTTTTCACAATCATAAGCCTTCATAACTCATCCATTTGTTCCGCACATCCTTTCTCTTCTGGCGATACATCATGGACCTTTAAAGGAGCTTCCTCAAGGGACTTTGTTATTAGGGATGCCCAAACTTCTTTAGGTGACACATATATGGGCCTGTATAGTCCACACATTAGTAATTCTATCTCAGTTCTTTTATCAAGGAAGACAGTCACTCGAGCTACACATCATTCAGTCAAGGAACAATGTAGCTACAATCATAAGGTTAAGCCTCATACATTTGAGGTGGGTAACGTGGTTCTCAGAGAAAATCCTAAAAATCAGCAAGACAGAGAGAAGAAGGGAAAATTCGAACCAAACTGGCTTGGTCCTTACATCATTACAACAACATATGGATCTGGGGCATATCAGCTCTCAACTACAGAAGGTGAACCTTTGGAGGATCCTATCAACAACATGCACCTTTGCAGGTTCTACACATAGCTCTTTGGAATATCCTAATTCAAAAAATACAAAAAAATAAAAAAATTCAAAAATACAAAAAAATTATAAAACAAAAAAATCGTTACTTGGTGAAAACTTGGCAAATAGGCGCCTTGTGACACAAAAAACATTGAAAAAATCAAAAAAAGTAAAGAGAAATAATTTCGTCCAACGGTGAAAACCACTTCAGTGGTGCCCTAGGCAAGTACCATGGTGAAAACTGGGTCACTAGCGCCATGCGTAGAGACATTGCTCCTCCCTCCTTCAGGATTCACTTTCATCCTTTCACTTTGCACACACTCACAACCTATTCGTTCATAATAAACTTACCCATTCCCATCATGGCTTGTTATTGATCTACCTAAGATTGGTTAGCCATTCATAATAAACCTCCCTTTTCACCTCCCTTTCCATCCATAATAAATCAGATCCTATCTGTGGCTAAGGCAAATCCTATGTCTAGTAATGGGTGTGGAACTAAGAACGTCACATGTTTTGAGGAGTACGGTTTCTTCCAGTTTTCTTTAGTCTATCTGCACACAATCTGCAATAAAGCAACATTTGCATCACAAATCTGCAAAAAGTTTTATCTTCTCCACAATAAAGTATTAGTTTCATGGATCTAGTCAGTTTTAGATGAGACACAACAACAACAATGGGCTTCAACAAATCAAATCTTTCAACAGACTCGGACAACATATGGTTCAGTGCTATCTATCCTTTCTGTGAAAGTAAACATTGTGACCACAATCAAATAGACTTATACAAGTGACAAGAGACACTAAATTTAAGGACTACAGTGGATTTTGGTGTCGAGTCTTGGTTTTCTTTTGATTTTATCTTTTGGTGAAATATCTTTTAGCTTTTCCAGGATGTCTCTAACTAGAAATTTTATCTCCAGGATGTCTTTGACTAGAAAGGCGAGGATGGGGTATCGTCACCTCTTTGTATTTGCTGACTATGGATTGTCTCTTAGTAATGCTATGACTTGTCCAAGGATATGAGGACACTATGAGTCTAGTATGAACTGGGGCATTCCTTGTTTGTGACTTTCTTATCTCCATGCAAATAGGTACAATGACTTTCTGGGTCGAACATATGCCTCGATTGTCATAACCTACTTGCCATAATAAAGCTCAATGATGATAATGCACAAGAAGCTCTTTAACTTTCATATCTTCTATCTTCCATCCCCCTTTCTTGATTGACTTCCATCGTCCTTCTCAAGTCCACGTAGCCTACTATCACATGACTGAGTATAATGACACACCAAAAACATTTGCATTTCATGTAGTTGCACCTGCATTACCACATATAAGCATTTCATACATACATATAGATATCACAACTGCATCACACCCTGCACACAACACCTATTAGCACAATTTACATTTGCATTATCATATTCATCTGCATTACATACATTCACATTTGCATCATGCATACACATATAAAACATAAAAGAACAAAAAAATATATATATTGCATTTCATTATATACATATTTGCATCCATATCATAAGCATCACATAAGAAACATACATCACATAGGTACACATGCATATAGCTGCCACAAAGATGAATCATCTCATATATATATAAAGTGTCATGATACAATGATGTCAAAATCATATGACTACAATCACCCGAAGGTGTCTACATCATCATACAAAATGGTTCAATACTGATACATAAGAACCCACTGATCACTCATGCTAGTACTGCTAGTAGTGCTAATCCTGTCCATGTCATGGTATCTCATGCCACATGTCCCACCCTCATCTCTAGTCTTGGATCCTAGAACACTCATCTCAGTGCATCCCTATCTCCATCTCGATCATAGGGTACTAACTCTCCATCGATTGGTATCCTCAGTATCCTGTATACATCCTCTAAGGTGACTATCATCTCACCCATCGAAAAATGAAACATACACGTCTCTGAGTGCCATCTCTCAGCCAACACAGTCAGCAATCCCATGTTCACCCAAAACTCAGGCACATACAAAATATGTCTCAATCCCATAGCCTCAATCGCAGCTCGGTCCTCGGCTGTCAACTCAGGTCGCAACCTCTGAGTTGATGGGAATCTCTCCCATGAATCCAGCATAGGCAAATACTCCTGCAATCACACAAATCAATCATCTCAGTCCTAGTGGCACTCACTGTTCATGACAAAGTACTATATCTTGGTACTCACTGTTCATCACAAAGTGCCTTGATCTATCCTATCCTAGGGCCTTTGCTTGAGTGAATCCTCTTGAGAAGTTTCCTAATTGGCAATGTATGTTCAATCATAGAATTGTCAATCCTAGCCCTATTTGCTATCCTAGTTTTCCCTAGAGGACCTGCTTGAGTGTATCCTCTTAGCAGCTTATCCAATTGACAGCGTATGTTCATCACAGAACTGCCGATTTGACCTAGAAGACACAAATTCACATTTTTGGACACAAACGCGCTTTCCTAACATAAACGCGCATTTATTACATTAACTAGCATGCATTAATGACAACAATAAATGTATCAGAGTACAAGGAGGTTTTGTGGTACTTACTAGCTCTCCTACCTTTGCTGGCCTCTAAAATCGATGAACGCGGTCGAATCTGTGAACCAAAGCCATCGCTGTTGATTGCTGCTGCTCTTTTCTCTCTCTGCACTCTAATCTCTTGGAGGTGTGGATGACAATGAGGATGTATTCCCCTCATGGTCTATCTTATAGACTGCCCTAGCCCTCATTTCTCGAGTCAGTCTTCATTATCCCGTGACTCTATCACTTTATCCGGTCAGTCCATTCTATCCCGTCTTTCTTATCGAGAGATTGTCTATGATCTTTTCAGACATTTTTTTCATCCAATCTCTCGAGGGGGCATATCATTCCCATCTTGGGGCAACTTTGTATCAATTCATATTATCTTCTTTGAAACAACGCAACAAGCCGCATTGTCTCAAAGAGGGGCAAAATGAAGACACCCAAAATTGTCCAGTCTAATTAAATAAATATTTTATTTATTTAATTATCTAAGCTTAATTCTTCTATTAATTAAATAAATCTTTATTTATTTAATTAATTAATTCATTTATCCTCTTCTAGCCTTATGTCTCATTTAAATAAATACATTTATTTATTTAAATTATCCTTTTCCTAAATTAAATAAATATCTTATTTATTTAACTGATCCCACTTCTTTTATTAATTAAATAAATCTTTATTTATTTAATTAATTAATTCATTAACCTTTTCTACCCATGACACATGTCATTCATCTCTTAATTCATACACTACCTACCCCTTTCATTATTTTATTATTTCTTTTACCTACCCTCTAATCATAGCCGACCTCCTTTTACACCTCTCAATCTTATCCCTCCATTTCATATAGTGTCTTCTATATAAGAAGATGCTTCCTTCATTATCAACCCTAATCAATTATTCTAATCAATCTATGCATCATAATCAATTGATTACACTCACTATGCATTCAACCCTTGTTGACTACTTGACTACACTATGTTTTTGAACATAGGCGATCCTACTTGCAACCACATTCCATTCTTTGTTGAGCTCTTGTGCACATAAAATCTGAGAGCAAATATATCAAGTAAGATCAATGGAGATAGGAAGAATGGAGATCCAAACCCTATTGGACATGTGATGGTATAATCTTTGTGATTTCATTTGATTTGCATTGTCTTAGGTAATCTTTATATGTTATGGTGGATCTTTGTTGTTGTTAGGCTAGGGTTTTGTGGTTGAATTCATTTAGCCTTTCAATATCGTTATTGTTGTTATCTATTTTCACCATATATAGAAGGAATTGATTATGGTGAGACATTTGCACCTGTAGCTAGAATTGAAGCTGTTAGACTATTTCTTGCCTATGCAACTTATAAGAACTATAAGGTCTATCAAATGGATGTTAAATGTGCATTTTTGAATGGTGAACTTGAGGAAGAAGTATACATTGAATAGTCTGATGGATTTTCACTGATATATGATAACGATATGGTTTGCAGATTGAAGAAAGCTTTATATGGATTGAAACAAGCTCCTAGAGCTTGGTATGAAAGGTTGGATACATATCTTTTGTAGGTTGGTTTTACTAAAGGTGGTGTTGATAGTAATTTGTATTATCAGATCACTAATGATGATACTCTGATTATTCAAGTATTTGTTGATGATATCATTTTTGGAGGAGAAGATAAATTGTGCATGGAATTTTCTAATAATATGAAAAATGAATTTGAAATGTCCATGATTGGTCAAATGAGATTTTTCTTAGGTTTGCAGATTACTCAAACTGACAAAGGCATCTTTATCTTTTAAACTAAGTATTTAAGGGAATTGTTGAAGAAGTTTGGTATGGATAATTCCAAACTGGTAAGTACTCCTATGGTGACAAGTGAAAAATTATCTATCAAAGATACATCTACACTGGTAAATCTGACAAGGTATAAGTCTATGATTGGCGGCTTTTTATATCTAACTCAGACTAGAATGGATATTATGAATATAGTAAGTATTGTTTCAAGATATCAAATTAATCCTAAAGAAAATCATGAATGTGCAGTAAAAAGGATATTCCGGTATTTGCAAGGAACAACAGAATATGACTTATGGTATTCTAGAGATGATGACTTCACTTTATGTGCATATAGTGATTTAGATTGGGCAGGAGATACTGATGAGAGGAAGATCACTTTTGGTAGAGCTTTATTTCTTGGAAAGAAACTGGTTTCATGGATTAGTAAAAACCAGTCATGCATTTCTTTAACTAATGCAGAAGCTGAGTATGTTGCAGCAACAACTAATTGCACTCAAGTCTTATGGATGAAGCAAATGTTGAAGGATATCAAGGTAGATTGTAGTGAACATGTATTTATCTATTGTGATAACTCTATAACCATTGACATGTCTAAGAATCTGATATTTCACTCTAAGATAGCATATATCAATAAAATATAACTTTTTGAAGGACAAGGTAGAAGAAAAGGAAGTCAAATTAGTTTATGTGAACACTAAAGAGAAGATTGCAGATGTATTCACTAAACCTCTATGTAAGGAATCATTTGAGTATTTGAGAGATAGGTTAGGGGTTTCTGCCCCTCTAGCACAAACTTGATTGATACAATTTGTCATCAGTCCAACATGCATTATCAGAGATATTATTCATTCTGACACTGATGAGTGGTGCTACTACTCAGGGAGAGTAGTCATCTTTGAGATTCAAAGGTTTATATTCTTACTTTGATATTTTTGTCATATTTCTAGAATTGATGTCAAAGGGGGAGAGATAGTGATGTGAAAAATAAATTTAAAACTTTACAGAGATATTATTCATAGGGGAAGAGTTATTGATATTTAGGATATTGTTGGTTGTCTTCCACAAGAGGAGACTTGTTTGGCATTTTTTGGTACTTAGATGTTTTTCACATCTAGTGTTGCCATCAATGCCAAAGGGGGAGATTGTTGGCAATATGGATGAATTGATTATGTGTTGCATTGATGTTTTGTCATTGATTTCAACACTATCTATTATGGTTTTTGGTTACTAGCAGACAGGTTTTGGTTACCGATAGAAGATCTAGTGTTACTGGCAGAAAGGACTATTTGTTGGACACTTTCAACATGTTTGGATCAATGGAGTATGTTAGACTTTATGTGTTACATTATTTTGGGGCATGTTTTGGCTAGTTGGTATTGAATTGGTCATAGGATGTTATCATACACTCTTGTAAACCCTTACCGACATGGGTTTAAGGTTTAACAGATAGAGCTTTCACTGAGAAACCTTGACAGGATGTATAAGTGGTGTTGGTGCAGCTTCTAGATGGATTTGAGGATGTTGAAGATGTTATTTGATCGTGCCTCAACTAATTGAAGACATTGCTTTAGCATGGTGGACCCAAATTAGGTCTGGTGCCTATCTAGGTTATGGACTGGTATCATGTTAACGTGTTCTCTACACATTACCAAGATAATTTATGGATTGGTTATTGTTGTTTTGGTCTCAAGCTGACATGGCATATCATTGTAATATGGATGTATGTAATGATCTTATTGTAATATATTTTAGGTGGCTGACCTAATTGGTTTAGGCCTTAGGGTTTGTATAAATTGATGTAAGATCTCATTGTAGATCATGTTCGTGGTCGTGGAATGTAATATCATATGCAAAGGAGATTTGGTCGATCATAGGTGATCGAATTGGTTTTAAGGAAGAGTTCAAAGGCCTCCGGTATTGAGCTTAACTAGGATTGTAATCAGGCATGGTAGATGCTATCTCTGGCAATTCATTATTCTAGATTGTTGTTCATTTATCTTGAGGTGGTTATAGCCTCTCTGTAGTTAGTGAGACACTTTTGTAATGAGCAGTACGCTCTAGGCAATGTGCCTTCCTGCATGTGCTGGCCCCTAATTGTATCACATACTTTCTGTAGAAGTATCATTTAACTGTGGGTAGGCTGGCTTCCCACCATGGTTTTTCCATTTCTGAGTTTTCCACATACAAATCATGGTGCTATGTGGTATGGTTGCATTGTGTTGATTATGTGTTTTATTGTTAAGTTGTATTGCTTACCGGTATCTGTTTCTGCTATTCAGGTACTTAATGTTTATATGCTCTGGTTAAATGTTATTAAGTGGTTTGATTGATATAATCTACTAACAACTGATTCACCCCCCCTCTCAGTTGTTCACCGGTTATCCTAACACAAGTGTCATCTACTCGAGATTTCAACCAGTAAGTTTGAGACACCCATTCTCAACATTCTCCCACTTGACGAAGAACTCACTAATATCTATAGAATACTTAGTGATAAGTGAGAATCATGGGCTCCAAGGCCCATCAAATTTTCACACCATTTGAACTTTTTCGTGTTCACAGGTTTTGCCAATGCATCTGCAACCTTCTTCAGAGTATCCACATTTTGCAGATTAACCTTTCCATCTTCCATCATGTCACGAACAAAGTGATACTACACATCAACATGTTTCATCCTGGCATGGAAAGGGGGATTTTTCCCCAAACAAATGACACTCTGACTATCACAACAAATATAAATATTTCCTACATTAAACCCAACATTATAACACAAATTCTTAAGCCAAACAACCTCTTGACATGCACGAGTTGCTGCCATGTACTCTTCCTCTATAGTAGATAAAGTGACTACAACTTGCTGCTTGCTCATCCAATTGATTGTACCACCATTCAACGTGAATATATATCCACTAGTGGATATTATACTATCATTGTCCCCTACCCAATAAGAATCCACATATCCCTGAATGCTAATAGTCCTCTGCGATCCAACCAAAATTCTATGGTAACACAACATACTGAGAAGTACCTTTCAAGTATCTAAACACTCTCTTCACAACATCTCAATGCGGTCTTCTTGGATTTTCCATAAATTGACTTAGTACTCCCATTGCTTGGGTAATGTCTGGCCTTGTACAAACCATTGCATATATTAGGCTGCTAACTGCACTTGCATAGAACACCTTGGTCATGTCCTCCATTGCAGACAAATATTTTGGATAGTCTTGAACATAGAGTTTCATTCCCTATAATAATGGAACAACTAGATGCTTGCAATTTGACATGTTAAATCTCTCTAGGACAGTACTAATGTACTTTCTCTGACTGAGACAAATCTTTCTATTCTTTCTATCCCTCTTGATTTCCATCCCCAGAATATACCTAGTTGCACCTAAATCTTTCATTTCAAACCCTGTTGACAACTGATATTTTAAGTAAAAAATCATACCCTTATCATTCTCAATGAAAAACATATCGTCCACATACAGAGAAATTATAAGTACATGATCATTCTTAGTTTTATAATACATAAAATGATCAAATTTTGATCTTACAAAACCCAGAGACAACACAAAGGTGTCAAAATTATGGTACCACATTCTAGCTAGGACATATAAATCTCTTCCTCCAAGTCTCCATGAAGGAACACTATCTTCACATCCATTTGCTCAATCTCAAAGTCATATGTTGTTGCAAGTGACAAAATAAATCTGATAGATGTAAGCTTTTCTACAAGAGAAAATATTTCTCCATAATCAATTCCCTCAACTTGGGAATAACTCTTCACAACCAATCTAGCTTTATACTTTTCCACACTGCCATCTAGACTGATTTTATTTTTAAATACCCATTTGTAGCCAACGGGTTTTCTACATTCAAGCAAGGGCACTAGATCCCAAGTTTCATTTTTCTTTAGTGAAGCCATTTGTTCATTCATGTCCTCCAACCAGGACTTTCAATCAAGCATTTGTATTGCCTCTTTCACAGTCCTAGGCTCATCAGTGTTAGTAACCAAAGCATAGCCACAATTTGTATCCAACAATGAGAAACCATACCTATCAGGTTATCTTCTCTATCGTGTAGACCTCCTCAATCATTGAGGTAGAGGTTCTTCTTCTTCTTCTTCACCAGAACTATTAGAGTTGCTGGAGCTCTCCTCACTTTCAGGTACACATGGAGTTTGAAGTTCCTCCTTTTCTAGAGTTAGAGGAATTTCAACTTCTGCTTCCTGTTTCCTTGTCTTTTCAGACTGCATATTAACTGAGGTGGTCTTCAGCTCATGAAATATTACACTTCTCCTATATAATATGTTGGGACTTCAAAAGTTTTATCAAATTTTGAAGGCCCAGGTTCAAAATTTTGCTAAGGACACTCAAAATCCCCTTTGCAGGATAACACACTAAGTTATATTGCAACTTGAATAGGTAACTAATTTGAGAACAATGTGCTAGTCACTCATGAATGTGAAGAGGGAAAGCATGGGATATGCTACTAGGACAGGTAATTGGATGAGGATGACATAGGCCATTGAGTTGAAATTGCATTGGGTAGGTTGCACTGATTCAAAAGTGTATGGTTATTGTTTGACTAACACATCGTGTTACTCACACTTGGTTGCAGTTGTCAATAACATGACATGTTAGTTGCTCTGTAGTTATAGGGAATATTGGTCTCAGTTGTGCATAACATGTCATGTTAGCTGTATAAGTGTCACGAGCTAGAAAAATATTAAAAATACATACAGATGGCAGTTTTTGAAGAGAGAACATTTTTATCTCATAGACACTTTCCTTGTCATTGAGACATCATTTTTCGCCCAAACATTTTTCACCTCTTATCGGCCTTCGCATGATATACTAATATGACCCCTTTTGGTGTGATATACCTCTTATCTTGCTGACCTACCTTTGTTTTTTGTGTGAGGTAGCTTGTCAATAGGACTATTTTTGCTCCTATCGGCCTTCTAATATTATACCGACGGTCTTCCTTCTTTCAGTGTGGCATCTCTATGTTTGGCCAAAATGTGTTTTGGCTGTGTTCTCTCTTGGTCTTGGGGCCACTTTATACATATGACTGTGGGTGTCTAGGTGGTGAGCGTGTGTTGGTTCATTCCAAGTGAGTTGTGGCTATGTGGGCCCTTTCATTCATAGTTGTGTGGTGCTATGTGGCAACCATGGGTTGGATCTGTTGGTCTGTGTGGGCCCCTTTGTGTAATGGCAGCAAGTTCATTTTGGATAGGTTCTTGCCTTTCGACCAGACCTTCTCTCCTCTTGGCTGCCCCTTTTGTCTTTCACTGAAATATCCTTTTTCAATGTGATAGTTCCTTCGTCTGAGCGACATATGTTCTATGTCGATATGACAAACCATCCCACTTTAGTGAAGTGTTTTATTTTCGGCATGACTTTGAACTTTGGTGAGATCAAATCTCCCTCTCTTTGGCCCTTTATGCTTCCCCAACATGATCTTGTTTCATTATGACTTTGGGAGGCCTAGCTGATGGTGGTTTCTCTTTGGCATGGCAAGGATGGAGTCTTAGCGACACAGGTAACCTTTTCAGTGTAGCTTGGAGTTTCGGTATAGCCCAAAATGCCTTGTGTTGGCCTGTGGTAGTTCTTTTGGTGTGATTCAACTTATGTCTAGTTGACAAGGTAGCCCATCTGCCTACAAAAGGATTGTTGTTGAGAGGGCGCATAACACACATGTTATCTGATCTGCCGAACATGCCAGTATGCAATCTGTTAGTCTTGATAATTTATGTGGCAGTTGCCTAGGCTTTACTAGATGGTTTAGATGATGAAAATAATGGCAAATAGCTTCTAGGTGGTCAAAAATAAGATCTAATAGGCAGAGGTTGGTGCCTGAAGATGGTGGATCTTAAATGTGGTAGTTTTTCTATCCAATAAGAGCAGGCTAATAGAGGATGGAGAATGCATTAATAGGGATCCTATTGCAGTTTGTTCTATGGCTTGAGGTGATCTACAAAGAAGATATCAAATCTTACAGGCAGGTGAAGATTACTAAATGTAGTAATCTACTATGAGGGATTGATCCAAGATGGCAGATGATGGAGTTAATGATGGAATCTATTCAGCAGGAAGGCATATTTTATTTGCGGCTCAAGAAGAATACTGAGGATGGTTGTGCCATCAAATTCACAATTCTAGAAGTTGTCCTTGCAACCATTTGCATTAAATACCTCCAAAAAGACCGTGTGTAGTAGAGCTTTTGTAATATAAGGAATTAGATTTTGACAAGTGTTTTTTCTGGCCTGAGGCTTGATTTGATCCCTTGATATAAAAGGGATTTCAAGGTCAGTAAGAGGGATTCTATTTTTTTTCCAAATAGCATGTAATAGGAGCCAAGGAACATAGAAAGTGAACATTTCCTTTCTACAAATGTTTATTATTATGATATATGTATGATTTTGAATATTAATAAAAGGGAATCATTTGTAGATTGCCTATCCTTTATGTCCACATGTTGTATTAATTCTTGTGTTAATGACATGTGAATTTGTCTTCCTTAAGCATGAATGTGTGATTTTGAATATGGCTCTCTTTTAATGAAAGGGTTAAAGTCTAATTTCAAATTACCGCAAGGTGTGTATGATCACAGATTATGCAAGTCATAAGATGTTTGAATATGGATATTAACGTGAGAGTTGAGAAATACAACACCATAAGAGCCCAAAAGATCTCTGCAAGCTGAATAACCTGTTACAAGGAGAAGTAAGGAAGCAATAATAGAAAACAAATACACAGAAAATATGCTCAAAAAGACAAGAGCTCAATATTCACAAAATGTGTAATGTGATAATAATACAAAGAAAAGAAAATTAACCTCTAATAGGTCAAGAAACCCTAAAAGGGAAAACCTAGGCTTGCACATAATAATTAATAAAAGAATTAATTATTATGCACCTAATGTTAGCTTAAGTGTAAAAAGAGATAAAGGGAACTTAAATAATTAAACAAATGTTGTTTAATTAATCAAGTAAAGACCCAATTACTCTAACACCCCCCCTTAAGCTAGACTTAGGGAGCAACTAAAACCTAGAACAGATACTGAAAGTAGGAAAGATGGGTCCCAACAACAAGGCCTGATCAGGTACCCAAATATAATGAAATCTCTATGAAATGGAGAAAAAAGAGAAAACCTAGTGGGAAAAAACTCCTCTCCAAAAAGAGATAAAAGAATATACTGAAAGAAAAAGAAGGAAGGAAGGTCTCATAAAGACCCCCCAAGGACAACTTCCTTCACCCCAAGCATAGAGCGCAACTGAAGATAGCGTGGTGATGCAAAAGGTTTCATGAAGATGTCTGCAACCTGCTCGGCAGTGGGAATGTACTCCAAAATGAGAGAACCATCCTGAATCAACTAATGGATAAAATGCATGTGAAGCTTGATGTGCTTCGTCCGTTGATTTTGTACCAGGTTATGGTAAATATGAATAGCACTCTAATTGTCACACCAAAGAACAGTGGGACTATCAGGAGGAAAACCAAACTCATTCATCAATTGTCAAAGCCATAAGATCTCTTGACTGGCGCGCATAGCAGCGCAGTACTTAGCCTCTATAGATGATAATGCATGAGTAGTCTGCTTCTCGCAAGACCACGTGATAGGATCAGAGCCAAGATAGTAAACAAATCCAGAAGTAAACTTCTGATCAGTGACATCACTAGCCCAATCTAAGTCAGTGTAGCCAACAATGTGAGGTTCCCCTAATGTGTAGTGAATGCCATGAGAAATAGAGCCCTGAATGTACCAAAAAATATGTTTGGCAGCTTGCCAATGACTCTCATGAGGATCATGGGAGAATCAAGAGACAAGGCCAACCGAAAAGGAAAGATCAGGACAAGTATGTGTTAGGTACAATAAACTGCCAACCAACTGCCTGTAAAGTGTAGAATCTACTGAAGGAGTGGGAAAAGTAGTAATCAAAACAACCCCTAACTGAAAAGGAGTGGGAGCAGGCTTGCAAGAAAGCATGCCAAAGCACTGAAGCATGTCAAGAGCATACTTTTGCTGGTAAATGTAGATCCCATGAGAAAACTGAATCACTTGAAGATCAAGAAAATGGTGCAGAAGATCGAGATCTGTCATCTTAAACTGATGCATAAAAGCTCGCTGAATATGTTGAATCATAGAGGATGAGCTACCTGTGATGAGGATATCATCAACATATAGCACAAGAATCAGGATCTCACCCTCAAGAAGCTGAATGTACATTGTGTGATCGAAATGACTGTGGGTGAAAGCAGTGGAGAGTGTTTATGGTGAAAATGGATAACAACAATGTTGAAAGACTAAATGAATTCAACCACAAAACCCTAGCCTAACAACAACAAAGATCCACCATAACATATGAAGATTACCTAAGACAATGCAAATCAAATGAAATCACAAATATTTTACCATCACATGTCCAATAAGGTTTGAATCTCCATTCTTCCTATCTCCATTGATCTTGCTTGATATATTTGCTCTCAGATTTTATGTGCACAAGAGCTCAACAAAGAACAAAAATGTGGTTGCAAGTAGGCTTGATTGCATATGCAAGTTCAAAAGCATAGTCGGGGTTGAATGCATAGTGAGTTAGTCAGTTAGGGTTTGATAATGAAGGAAGCATCTCCTTATATAGAAGACACTATATGAAATGGATGGATAAGATTGAGAGGTGTAAAATAGGTTGGCTATGATTAGAGGGTAGGTAAAGAAAATAATTAAATAATAAGAGGGTAGGTAGTGTAGGAATTAAGAGATGAATGACATGTGTCATGGGTAGAAAAGGTTAATGAATTAATTAATTAAATAAAGATTTATTTAATTAATAGAAGAAGTGGGATTAATTAAATAAATAAGATATTTATTTAATTTAGGAAAAGGATAATTTAAATAAATAAAAGTATTTATTTAAATGAGAAATAAGGCTAGAAGAGGATAAATGAATTAAATAAATAAATAAAGATTTATTTAATTAATAGAGGAATTAGGCTTAAGATAATTAAATAAATAAAGATATTTATTTAATTAGATATGACAATTTTAGGTGTCTACATTTTGCCCCTCTTTGAGACAATGCAGCTTGTTGCATTGTTTCAAAGAAGATAATATGAATTGATACAAAGTTGCCCCAAGATGGGAATGATATTCCCCCTTGAGAGATTGGATGAATATGTCTGGAAAGATCGTAGACAATCTCTCAATAAGAAATAAAGGCTAGAATAGACTGACCGGATGGGATAGAGTGACAGAGTCACGGGATAAAGAAGACTGACTCGGGAAACGAGGGCTAGGGCAGTCTATAAAATAGACCACGAGGAGAATACATCCTCATTGTCATCCACACACCTAAGAGATCAGAGTGCAGAGAGAGAATAGAGTAGCAGCAATCAGCAGCAATGGCATTAGTTAACAGATTTGATCACGTTCGCTGATTTCAGAGGCTAGCAGATGCATGAGAGCCAGTAAGTACCGCAAAACCTCCTTGTACTTTGTCGCAATAAATATTGTCATAAATGCATGTTAGGTAGGGTAATATGTCTTCAAGGCCGAATCAACATTTCTGTGATGAACATACGCTATCGATTGGATAAGCTACTAAGAGGATACACTCAAGTAGGTCCTCTAGGGAAGACTAGGATAGCAGATAGGGCTAGGATTGACAATTCTGTGATAGAACATACGTTGCCAATTAGGAAACTATTTAAGAGGATACACTCAAGTAGAAGCCCTAAGATAGGATAGATCGAGGCACTTTGTGATGAACAGGGAGTACCAAGACATAGTACTTTGTGATGAATAGGAAGTACCAATAAGAGCAGCACTTTGTGATGAACAGGGAGTGCAAATATGAGCAACACTTTGTGATGAACAGGGAGTGCTAAAACACATAGTACTTTGTGATGAATAGGGAGTACCACTAGGATAAATAGCAACACTTTGTGATGAACAGTGAGTGTCAGTAGAATAGAAGCAACACTTTGTGATGAACAGTGAGTGTCACTAGAATAGAAGCAACACTTTGTGATGAACAGTGAGTGTCACTTGGATAGAGTATCATAAGTACTTAAGATAAAAAACAACATTTTGTGATGAATAGGGAATGCCACTTTGACTGATATAGTTGATTTTCTTGACTGCAGGAGTACTTGCCTATGCTGGAGTCATGAGAGAGATTTCCATTGACTCAGAGGTTACAACCAGAGCTGACATTTGAGGATAGATCAACTATTGAGGTTATGGGTTTGAGATTCATTCTGTATGTGCCTGAGTTTCAGGTGAACATGGGATTGCTGACTGCACTTGCTAAGAGATGGCACTCTGAGACATGCACATTCCATTTACCGATGGGCGAGATGACAGTCACCTTAGAGGATGTGTACAGGATACTGAGGATACCGATCGATGGGGAGTTAGTTCCTTACGATCGAGATAGAGATAGAGATGCACTGAGATGAGTTTTTCAGGATCCAGGACTGGAGATGAGGGCTAGACACATGGCTTGGGATGCCATGACACAGACAAGATTAGCACTACCAGCAGTGTTGGCAGGAGTGATTAGTGGGTTCCTATGTCTGGATAGGGTGACACGAGGATTAGATGCAGAGAAAACAGGGGCCAGGAGAGATGATCTTGGGGCAGGTCCTTCCAGGGCTCAGACTCCATCGAGGCCAAGTGGCTCTGAGGGAGGGAGTTCATCATAGCTGTAGAGGGCTCCCTATGTATCAATTTTGTACCATTTTGTATGATGATGTAGACACGTGCGGGTGATTGTAGCCATATGATTTTGACATCATTGTATCATGACACTTATGATTATATATATGAGATGATTCATCTTTGTGGTAGCTATATGCATGCGTACCTACGTGATGCTTTTATATGATTCATGATTTATGTGTCTATGTGATGCTTATGTTTATGTTTTATGATGATGATTATTATATGGATGCAAATATATATATGAAAAAAATGCAATATTTTTGTTCTTTTATGTTTTTAATATGTTATGCCAATGCAAATGTGAATGTATGAAATGCAAATGATTATTTACATGATGAAAATGTAAAATGTGCTAATATGTGTTGTGTGCAGGATGTGATGCAATTGTGATATCTATATGTATGTATGAAATGCTAACATGTGATAATGCAAGTGCAACTACATGAAATGTAAATGTTTTTGGTGTGTCATTATACTCAGTCATGTGATAGCAGGCTACACAGACTCAAGAAGGACTATGGAGGTCAATCAAGAAAGGGGGATGGAAGATAGAAGATATGGAAGTGAAAGAGCTTCTTGTGCATTATCATCATTGAGCTTTATTATCGCAAGTAGGTTATGACAATCAAGGCATATGTTCAACCCAGAAAGTCATTGTACCCGCTTGCATGGAGATTACACAGTCACAAACAAGGAATGCCCCAGTTCACACTAGACTCTCAGCGTCCTCATATCCTTGGACAAGTCATAGCATTACTAAGAGACAATCCACAGACAACAAAGAAAAATAGGCCATGATACCCCATCCTTGCCTTTATAGTCAAAGACATCCTAGAAAAGCTAAAAGACATGTCACCAAAAGATAAAATCAAAATAAAACCAAGACTCGACACCAACATCCACTAAAGTCCTCAAGTTTAGTGTCTCTTGTCACTTGTATAAGTCTATTTGATTGTGGTCACAATGTTTACTTTCACAAAAAGGATAGATAACACTAAACCATATGTTGTCTGAGTCTATTGAAAGATTTGATTTATTGAAGCCCATTGTTGTTGTTGTGTCTCATCTGAAACTGATACTTTATTGTGGAGAAGATGAAACTTTATTGTGGATTGGCGATGCAGATGTTACTTTATTGCGAATTGTGCATGGATAGACTGAAGAAAAGTAGAAGAAATTGTACTCCTCAGAACTTGTGATGATCTCGGTTCCACACCCATCACTAGACATAGGATTTGCCTTAGCCACAGATAGGAGCTGATTTATTATGGATGGAAAGGGGTGAAAAGAAGGGATTATTATGAATGGCTAACCAATCTTGGGTAGATCAATAACAAGCCATGATGGGAATGGATAAGTTTATTATGGATGGATAGGCTATGAGTATGTGCAAAGTGAAGTGATGAAAGAGAATCCTGAAGAAGGGAGGAGCAATGTCTCTACACATGGCGCCAGTGACCCGGTTTTCACCATGGTACTTGCCCAAGGCGCCACCGAACTGGTTTTCACCGTTGGACGAAATGTTTTTCTTTACTTTTTTTGATTTTTCAATATATATATATATATATATTATTTTTATTTTTTAATTTATTTTTTGTGTCACAAGGCGCCTGTTTGCCAGGTTTTCACCAAGTAACGATTTTTTATGTTTAATGATTTTTTTGTATTTTTGAATTATTTTGATTTTTTTTTGTATTTTTGAATTTTTTGAATTTTTTTTGTATTTTTGAATAAGGATACTCTGAAGAGCTATGTGTAAAACCTGCGAAGGTGCATGCTGTTGATAGGATCCTCCAAAGGTTCACCCTCTGTGGTTGAGAGCTGATATGCACCAGATCCATATGTTGTTGTAATGATGTAAGGACCAAGCCAGTTTGGTTCAAACTTGCCCTTCTTTTCTCTATCTTGCTGATTTTTAGGGTTTTCTCTGAGAACAAAATCACCTACCTCAAATGTGCAAGGCTTGACTTTATGATTGTAGCTGCAACTCATTCATTGTTGATAAGCCTTGAGATGATTAAAAGCAGTTTGTCTTCATTCATCCAATTGTTCAAGTTCTTGTAAGCGAGAGACCATGTAGTCTTCATCACTAATAATGTTTTGCAAAGAGACTCGTAAAGAGGGTAACTCGAACTCAATAGGCAAGATAGCTTCAACGTCGTAAACAAGTGAATAAGGTGTAGCTCCTGTAGGTGTGCGGACGCTTGTGCGGTAGGCCCAAAGTACGAGATTTAGTTGGATATGCCAATTGCGGCCAGCATCGTCGACTGTCTTTTTTAAGATTTTAAGGATTGTTTTATTAGACGCCTCAACTTGATGGTTACCTTGGGGGTAATAAGGTGTGGAGAAATGATGGGAAATATGGAAGCAATCACAGAGTTCACAAACATCCTGATTTTTGAAGGGACACCCGTTATCGGTGATGATGGAAACAGGAATGCCGTATCGATAAATGATATAGTTGAGAATGAATGTAACAATTTGTTTTCCAATGACTTGTGTAAGAGGCACTGCTTCGATCCATTTTGTGAAATACTCTGTGGCAGTGATAATGAATTTATGACCGTTGGAAGGAGGGTGAATCTTGCCTATGAGATCGAGTCCCCACTAACAAAAGGGCCAAGGAGATGCAATTGGTTGAAGTTCCTGTGCTGGCACATGGATGAGGTCTCCATGAAGTTGACACTACTTACATTTCTTGGCAAATTGATATGAGTCTTTTTCCATATTGGGCCAGTAATATCCCGTCCTGATGAGTTTCTTGGCTAAGGTAGGACCACTAGAATGCGGACCACATATCCCTTGATGAACTTCACGTAACGCAACCTGAGCTTCGTCCCTTTCTAAACATCTAAGAAGAGTGCCATCTAGACCTCGACGGTATAGGATATCAACTAAAATTACATATCAGGAAGATTGGTGATTGAAAGTGCAACGTTGGTTATTGGATAGGTCAGGAGGAAGGATATTATCACGAAGGTATGTAAAAATGGAACCATAGAACTGGGACTCAGGACCGATGACACATATCATCTCAGTAGGAATGATCTCATATGAGGGAACCAAAAGGTTATCCACCAAGAACTCATAGTGGGACTCATTCGGTGGTAGATCAATTAGTGAAGCAATTGTAGCCATGGCATCCGCAGCTTGATTCGGCTCTCTTGGTATCTACTCAAAGTCTAAATTTGTAAAATGTTGTTTCAGGTCATCCATCATTCTTTTGTAAGGCATTAATTTCTCATCCTTTATTTGGTAGTCATCAATTGTTTGACGAATTACAAGTTGAGAGTCCCCAAAAACCTGAAGTTCCTGGACCTTCCATTGTACTGCAATCCGTAATCCAGTTGTGAATGCCTCATATTCTGCTATATTATTAGTGTAGAGAAATGATAATCTATAAGAGTTTGGTATAGAATCCCCTTGAGGAGTTATGAAGAGAATGCTAGCTCATGCCCCATGCTGTGTGTATGAGTCGTCAAAGTATAGTTGCCAAGGCTTTGCATGTGACACTGTTAAAATGGATTCATCTGGAAATTCTAAAGTTAGACGGACATCATCTGTCATGGGAGCATCTGCTAACTGATTTGCGATAGCTTGTCCTTTGATTTCTTTTCTGTCCACATACTCAATGTTGAATTCACTTAGGAGAATCACCCATTTGGCAAGTTTCCCAATAAGTGTTGCATTATTGAGAAGATATTTCAATGGATCGATCCTTGCAACCAACTTAGTTTTATGAGTTAGCATGTAATGTCATAATTTTTGTGAAGCAAAGACCACAGCGAGACATGCATGCTCAATTGGTGTGTAATTTAGCTCATATCCCACAAATGTGTGATTGATGTAGTATACTGCCTTTTCTTTGCCCTCAGCAACTTGTTGTGCTAAGAGTGCCCCCAGTGCTGTTGAAGTAGCTGATATGTATAGTAATAGCGGTTGGTTCAAAACTGGTGGATTTAGAAGATAATCTTTAAGTGCTTGGAAAGCCTGTTGACAGTTATCATCCCATTTTAATTTGATGTTTTTATGTAGCAAGTGCTGAAAGGGATTACACTTATCTGCAAGTTGTGCTATGAATCTTCGTATGGACTGGAGTCTCCCTTGCAAAGATCAAAGTTGACTGATATTTCATGGTGGTTGCATCTCTAAGATGGCCTTGACTTTTGCTGGATCGGCTTCGATTCCTCTTTTTGATACAATGAATCCCAGGAGCTTCCCGGAGGTTACTCCAAAGACACATTTCTTGGGGTTTAATCTTACTTTATACTTTTCCAACCGATCAAAGATGACTAAAAGTATGTCCAAATGTGTATCTCTATCTATTGATTTACCGAAGAGGTCATCAACATAATCTTCCATAGTTACATGCATGAGATCATGAAAGATAGTAGTCATGGCTCTTTGATATGTAGCGTCTGCATTTTTTAGCCCAAAGGGCATGACATTCCAACAAAAAGTTCCCCAAGGACAAGTGAATTCTATTTTGTGTTGGTCTTCGGATGCAATTTTTATTTGATTGTAACCAGAGAATCCATCCATCAAGGATAACATCGCATGACCTGTTGTGAGATTGACAATCAAGTCAATATTTGGTAATGGAAAATCATCCTTAGGACAAGCTTTGTTGATGTCTCTAAAATTTGTACATATTCTAATACTATGATCTAGTTTACTAATAGGCACTAAGTTGGAGATCCATTCCGGATAATCAATTGGGCATGTGAATCTGACATCCAATAATTTCTCAAGCTCTACTTTGACTAATAATGCGACTTGTGGATGCATCTTTCTTAATTTCTGTTTCACTAGTTTTGCCCCTGGTTTAACTATCAAATGGTGCATTACCAAATCCGGATCCAATCCAGGCATATCAGCGTATGACCATGCAAAGTTGATTTGTCGTTCTGTGAAGAAACTTATAAATTTTGACCTTTCTGACTCTGTCAAAGATTGAGCCAAGAATATGTTGTGTGGAACTTCTTCTGTACCAATGTTTGTTTTGATAGTCTCCTCTACCAACATGGATGACTTTTCCTCATATGATGCTAGGAGAATGTCGAGCCTTCCATCTTCGAGTGCCTCGGAGAGGTTTTTGCCCTCAGATACATCCTTTCTTTTTACTTTTTTGGGGTCAGGCAGCGCCACAGTATGGTTTTCGCCATAAGACCCTTGGTTTGTTTTTATTTTTATATTTTTGTGACTAGAAGGCCCGACACCCTCACTGAAATATGCCACACTATTGAGTTCTATATTGTATCCCTCTTTATGGTCTCTAGGGGGAAGATCATCTCGTATGCCAAGATAGTCAATAAAAGCTTCATCATTTTGGAATGTGTCAAACTATGCAAGTCCTTCATGGTCCTAGTCAATGAGTTGGTGGTGAACAAGGGGAAGGCCTTTGATGTCTTCGAAGTTAGCGGGACTAAGAGTGAAGATGTGGTTATATTCAGGTATGTCAAGGTAGTTATCAAAGTCATCATTGGCACTCTCCTCATCAGTCTCGATCGTGAATGAATCCAAATTATCATCACTAGTAGCATATTCTGGGACAGGTGTTCTCATTCTATGTGATTTCAACCTAGGACCTAGAGGCAAGGACTGTATGGGATCCTTCAGGGTTGTTTATTGACCAACTTTGAAATTTTCATAAAATTCCTCTTCTTCTGTGGGTTCATCTAGTTCTCTAAATGTCTCGGTGAGTTCGTAGTCACTAGAGGATTTGTCTGAACCCCATTCCCATTCATTGGAGTCTGTGGAATAGCTATTCTCTTATTGAATTTTGGTAGCTTTGATTTGTAATGCTTCTTCTGTCCTTTAAGTGTGGACCTTGGAAGTCATGAAACCAAGTCCCTTCAAGCATTCCTTTTTGAATGTCAATTCAGGTTGTAAAGGTTCAATGATGCCTTCCTTTCTTAACCCAAGAGGGCTTTTGCCATCATACCCAAATTTTTGTAGAATCTTGAACCCTTTGCCATACTTCTCACATGGTATACTAATGTGATCTTGTGTATCATTTTCAAGGTCTTTGTAAAGCATTTTGTATAAGTCTTCCTCTTCCAGTTCACCCCATCTTTGAAAGATAGTAGGGTCCCATTTGAGTATAATGATAGATACCTGATTATTAGGATGTGGTCTTCCATATTATTTTGGTGAACTCATGACTTGTTGTAAGTACATTGTCTGATTCAAAGTGTATTCACCCATGCCCTTGTCCTGGAATTTGCCCTTAAGTTCACCTTGTTTCGATGTCAAAGGTTTTAATGACTCAGGATCAATGTATACAGAAGAAGGAACAACTTCACGATTACAGGGAATGATGGTCTCAGTTTTTGGTCTCAAGTTATTGCAGTATATGAATGGATTAAGATCTCCATTAACTGTTATTTCAACTCCATTGTGAGGAAACTTAATGCATTAGTGGTATGCAGATGGGACTACCCTCATTTCATGAATCCAAGGACATCCTAGTAATATGTTGTATGTGAGATCTAGGTCTAGGACTTGACAAACCACATCCTTTGTAACTGGCCTAACTCTGAGAGGCAAGGTGACTGTGCCTTTGGATGAATGCTCTTCATCATCATATGCCTTGATGGTAATTTTGTTTGTAGAATTCACAGCTTTATCAAAATATCCCAATTATTTAATAGTGCTCAATGTACAAATGTTTAGACCTACTCCTCCATCTATCAAGAATCATTTTATTTGATGTTTGTGTATGAAGGCTTCAATGTGTAAAGGTGCATTATGTGGCTGACTTATGGAGGCGTCATCAACTTCTGTGAATGTAAGGGAGTGTGGAATGGAAAGGTATCCCACCATGGCTTGAAACTAGTCCATGTTCAGATCAGTAGGAACAACAGTTTCTCTCAAGATTTTATCAAGAATGGCTTTATGTGCGGGGGATATACATAAGAGCTCAAGGATTGAGATAAGCATGGGTGTCTTCCCTAACTGTTCTACAAGATCGTACTCAGGCTTGGTTGATGAGGAAGTGGTGTTTTTAGCTATAGCACCTTGCAAGGTGAATTTACCTCAATGAGTAGTGACATTACATTCAGAGGTAGGTTCGGAAGAAGATCCAATGCCTTTTAGGACAATCTTGGGTCTTTGGGTAGAATTCTCAGGTGTTTTGTCCTTGATGATAATGGTAGAGACATAATTGTCCATCGAAATGTAATTGATAGTTGAATCATAGTTATAGGATGCTCTGGTATAATTGGTTTGGTCATCTGTGGCTTTAGACTTTCCCTTGTCATGATTTGGGAATGGTTCCTTAAACATCTCATGTTCTTGGTTGGATGAGTGTCCTTCAATCTCAATGTCACCTTTATCAATGAGATCTTGTATGATGTTCTTCATTCGATGGCAATTTCCTATCTTATGACCTTTTCTCTTATGAAATTCACAATATTCATCATCATTCCACCAATTTGGTTTAACCTTTGGCTCATATGGAGGCAAATCTGGAATTGTGATTATCTTGTTTGCCACTAGCTTCTTGAAAACTGACTCAAGTGGTTCTCCCAATGGAGTGTACTTTCTTCGCGACTTTGAAGTTGTTTGAGTATTCACTTGATTTTTTGTAGAACTTGATCCAGAAAAAATGATTTTGGGTCATACTGTATTGGCATCAACAACACCATCATTGACTGTGTTCTTGTTTTTATTCCAAAATCTTGGCTTGTCTTTTCCTTTAAAGTCATCTTTGTTTTCCTTGAATATCTTAATGACTCCTTGTTCGATTAGGACCTTTTCTATCACTAATCCTTTTTCAATGATGTCCTTGAAGGTGGACAAACAAGCTTTCCTTAGATCATAGCCAATATCTTTGTTAACATTCCGGGTGAACATTTCTACCATTGTTTTTGTGGAATTTCACAAGAGCATCTACTGGCTAGATTTCTCCATCTTTGTAAAAATGATGAAAAAGATTCTCCATCCCTTTGTTTGGTGTTGCACAAAGTAGTGACTGATATGTTTGTCTCTATGTTGTAGGAGAAATGTTGAATAAATGCCTCTGCTAAGTCACCCCATGACTTAATACCAGGTGGAAGTTGGGAGAACCATTCCATAGCTTGATCACCTAGGCTTTGTGGGAATAATCTCATCAAATATGTCTCTTTTGAAGCTACCTTAATGCAAGCTATGAAAAACTATCTTATGTGTGCCTTAGGATCCCCTTTTCCTCTATACTTATCAAACTTAGGTGTTACGAAATGTGTAGGAAAAGAAGGCATTGGAATGCTCTTGTCAAATGGATAAGGACACATGTCTCTCATTGTGTATGTTGGCTTCAGTGTATTTATGTCCTCCATTTTCTTTTGTAAGTCCCTGATTTGTTGCTCCAAATTGTTCTTCGGTGGAGACCGACTTCTTGGACCATGCCCCATGCCTGAGGCACCAATTGGAGGAGGAGCATGTTGCATATATGGATGATATTGATCATACACATGTTCATATGGAGGAGGTCTATAATGATGTTGTGTATATGGACCACTTGGTATAGAGTCATGTTGAGGAGCGAAATATTTGCTTGTCCATGTATACCATACTCTACAAGCATGTCATGAGTTTGTTCTAGTGTGTTGCCCCCAAATTTGACACGGGGTTTCCTTTTTTCCAAATTTTGAGCATGCCTTTGAATATCCAATTGCTTTGGTGGTTGATCCTTAGCATTGGTTTGTGGTTGAGCATATTTCTCTGCATAAGACTTCCATAATGGTCTGCGAAGGTGAGTATCATATGCGTGACCATAAGGGACCTCTGGTATTTGAAACAAAGATGATGGTGATTCAGGTACCATATGTGGTCCTCTATTGCCTCCACTATTAGGCCTCCTTTGATCCATGTTGGAGTGAGATTGTTGCAAAGGTTGATTTTCCATTATTTGAGACATGTCAAAATCATGAGGGATCTTGGTTCCACTTTGTGCCATCACTTGTAGAAAATATTGTCTATCTCTCCTCATTATTTCCTCAACCAATCGATTGAAATGAGGATTCATAATGGTGTCTTCCACTTCTACTGAATGTACAGAAAAGTTGTCCATATTGTCATTGTGTGTATCATTGTTGTTTGTAGTGTCCATGTGCTCAACATTTGGAATGTTTCTATAAGCATCCATGTCAAGTAATGAAGTATGATCAGAATTGAAAAAGATATCATTGTCATACTCATAGGAGCTCATGTTTGCGGACTCTTGAGCCTCTTTAGTTTCTCTCCTAGACTTTTGGGAATGGGTTTCAACCATGAACTAGGTATTGACCAAGATGTGTGAGACTAGATGAAAATGGAAAAGAGTATGGAAGAGCAAGAGTTGGATGGAATGTAAATGAATATGAGGTTTACTTGCAATGTCCAAAATGTAAGACCAAGTATGTATGTAGTAGAGTAGGTGTGACTTCCAAAGAGAGGATAGTTTCTCTTGATGAGGTAAGCTGACCTTGACTCTAAGTAAGACCAAATGAGACCCAAAGGTGATAGACCTTGATGAGGGACCACTTAGCAAAATGTTGTTATATGTAGTGTGTTGACAAAGTATGATGAGGACAAGCAAGTGACCTTTTAACTCAAGTTTAGACAAATGTGAATGTAATGTAAGGTGTAAAGCAATGATAGACTTTGTGAGACCCAAAGATAGGTTGAATGCTAGATGAAAACTTGGAGAAATAACCTAGGAAGCTTAAGAATTCTGAAACTAATTGTTCTTGTTTGTTGGACTGTAAATTTTTCCAATTTGTGAAGTTGTTTGTTGTGACCAAATCTGAAATTTTGACTATTTTTCGTGACAAGAGGTCACAATGTTGATGAGGACTCAATGTTTGCAAGTGTTTAGACTCAAAATGACTCCAAGAAAAGTGTGTTGTTTGATGTAAGAATGTTTTGCATACACTTGAAGACACAAAAGACACAATGTTTTGCTGTTTGGTCTTGAATGTTTGATTGTTCAAAATAAGACAAACACAATTCTTATGGTTGGCCAAGACAATAGTTGTTGATCCCACATGGAGTTTCCCCCAAGGCTATGCTATTCAGAGCGGATACTTAGATGCTTGACCCCATTGGCTCCACCCTCGACACTCACTTCTCGAGGAAGCCAAGCATCACTCCCCACAAAAACTCCTCGTGGCGAACTTTGTATCTCTACTAAGAACCATATGTGTGTGGGCCGCTACCAGAGGTCCGACCTCCTGCCCCAACAACTAGAAGGATTTTGGCTTCTAAAACAAAAAGGTGCTAGTAAGGGAATCTATTCATGTGGCCATACATGCAACACTTTCAGCTCTATAAATATAGAAGGCTCCCAGCCGGTAGGGGTTACACCCTACAACTGATCAAATAAATTTGATCAAACTAGTTTATGGGGAGACATAGTGTTGGTATGAACTAATCAGCACACGTTATCCATAGTTTTCACCATGAATATGTAGGTCTCGGAGACAACTGAGAGGGGGAGGGTGAATCAGTTGTCTAATAAATTCAAACCAAAAACTTATTAACCAACTTAATGCTTAATACCGGTAAATTAGTTAAGTATGCCGGTAGACAGTGTTAACAGTAAATTGCTATACTGGTAAGAATTAATGCATGAAACATAAGCACAAAGTCATTCACAACACATGACACCAATATTTGTACGTGGAAACCCTGTAAGGGAAAAACCACGGTGGGAAACCTTTCCCACAATCAGATGATACTACTGCAGATAGTAAGTGTACAAAGAGGGGTCTGCACATGCAGAAAGGCCAATAGCCTAGAGCTCACTACTCAATTACAAATGGGAGTCACACTGACTACAGTTGGATGGTTAAATCCAATAAGAATGTACTAAGCAAAATCGCATCTTCATATGCTGAATTCAGTACCGGTGTAATGCTGGTATGCTTCTACAAAAACCTAACTTCACCTTCAGATGATGTCTTCATGTATACCTCTACTTGATCTCGCATATATCTTTACTCAAACCTTTTCCATATTCCACACTTGATCTTACAAATAAGATCTTACATTTATACCATACCCTAAGACCAATTTTAGTAGGTCGGCTCTACAAGATATTACAATAAAAACATTTTACAAATAATATGATATCCGATGCAATAACTGATTAATCATGTCAACTTAACGCATTTACAATCAATAATAAATCATCTCCATAGCATGCCATGCTGATCTGGAAAAGATAGACCTACTGGTGTAACCCTAAATAACCTGGACCTATTTGTCAGTAAAAGCAAATAAGCAAATATGAATATACCAATGATTATTACTTATAAATAAAGTGTCCACATGATGTTTTTGACATTACCAAGTGTCTTCCATGTCATTCCAAGTACTGGTGAACATTATATCCTACCGGTTAATCATATACTGGTAACTGTTGCACAGTTTACTGTTTACCGGTGAATGTTGCTGGATCTTCAAAGTAGGTGTTGACATCAATGACAAAACCATACCAAAATACCAACAATCTCCCCCTTTGGCATTGATGGCAACACAAGATGGAAAAACCATCAAAGTGCCAAAACATCAAAGTGCCAAAAAAAACAACAATCTTCATTTCTCTCCCTGGGAGTGACAATACCAATCTTTCATGTGTCTTTCAAAATTTCTCCCCTAAAATCTCTTTTTCTTACCAAAAAGATAATGTTTTTCCATAGATCTCTCTCCCCCTTTGACATCAAATGCCAAAGTCACAAAAGGTCAAGTTCATACAAAATACCAACCAATTCAATATACCAACCACTCCTCCTGAGAAGTAGCTTCCTCATCAAAATACCGAAATAAAAGATTTGTCTATTTAATTCTGTCGGTTGATGATAATCATCACTGTCTAAGTCTCTATCAGTGGTGGTATGACTCCAAGCTGATCTTTGAGATACTCAAAAGTTTCCTTAGGCAAAGGTTTTGTGAAAATATTTGCAAGCTGTTCTTTAGTATTCACATAAACCAGTTTTATCTCTTTTTCTTCAACTTTTTCCCTTAGAAAATTCAGTTCGATAGAAACATGTTTTGTTTTAGAATGTAATACTGGATTTTTAGATATATCAATTGCTGCAGTGTTATCATAGTATATACTAATAGGTTCCTTGCATTTTACTTTTATGTCTTTTAACATTTTCTTAAGCCAAAGTACCTGTGTACAGTTTGTTGCTGCTGCAACATATTTTGATTTTGCTGTTGATAAAGATGTACAACTCTGTTTCTTACTTAACCAAGAAACTAATCTCTTTCCAAGGAAGAATGCTCCTCCAGTGGTGCTTTTTCTATCATCCACATCTCCTGCCCAATTTGCATTTGTGTATGCATATAGATCAAAATTTTCATCTTTAGGATACCATAATCCAAGATTTGTTGTGCCTTGTAATTACCGAAAAATCCTTTTCACTACTGATTCATGATTTTCCCTAGGATTACTCTGAAATCTAGAAACTATACATACTACATTCATAATATCAGGTCTGGTTTGTGTCAAATATAGTAAACCTCCTATCATAGATTTGTATCTAGTTGGATTAACAGATGTAGATTCATCCCTTTGAGATAATTTGTCATTTGTAGTCATAGGTGTGCTTACCGGTTTAGAGTTCTCCATCCCAAATTTCTTAAGTAGTTCTTTCAAGTACTTAGATTGACTCAAAAATATACCTTTATCAGTCTGTAAAATATACAATCCTAAAAAGAATTTAATTTCTCCAATCATAGACATTTCAAATTCTTGCTGCATTTCAAGAGAAAAATCTTTGCATAATTCATCTTCTCCTCCAAAGATTATATCATCAACAAATACTTCAATAATCAAGATGTCATCATTAGTTACTTTGTAATATAAATTGCTATCTGCATTTCCTTTAGTAAAACCAATCTTTAAAAGATACTTATCCAATCTTGCATACCAAGCTCTTGGGGCTTGTTTTAATCCATACAGAGCTTTTCTTAACCTGCAAACCATATCATTGTCATCTGTCAAAGAAAATCCATCAGATTGTTCAATATAAACTTCCTCTTCAAGATCTCCATTAAAAAATGCACATTTAATATCCATTTGATAAATTTTGTAATCCTTGTGAGCTGCAAAAGCCAAGAATAATCTAACTGCCTCAATTTTGGCTACCGGTGCAAAGGTTTCATTGTAATCAACTCCTTCTTTCTGAGAATATCCCTTACACACTAGTCTTGTTTTATTTCTGACAACCTTACCATCTTCATTAAGTTTGTTTCTAAATACCCATTTGGTTCCAATTACATTTTTATTTTTAGGCCGGGGAACTAATGTCCAAGTATTATTTTTCTCAATTTGTCGTAATTCTTTTTCCATAGCTTTAATCCAAAATTTATCTTCACATGCCTCATTGATAGATAATGGTTCAATTTGAGAAATAAGACATACCTCTTCATTTGCCAATCTTCCTCTTGTCATGACCCTTTTAAATTTGCTTCCAATTATCTGATCTTCAGAATGATTCAGTCTTACATATTGGGGCGTCTTAGTCTGTTGTTGTTCTTCAATTACTGTGGAATCCTCTGATGATACCAGAGTAACTGGATCATCATTCTGTATCGGTGGATTTATTGTAGGTCCATTTGTCATAATTTCTATTTCCGGTTCAGAGTCTATATACCTTGAAGTTCCTCTGAATTGTTCATCAATCTTTACATTTGTACTCTCAACAATTTTCTGTAATCTTTTATTAAAACATCTATATGCCTTGCTCTTAGATGAATAACCAAGAAATATTCCTTCATCACTTCTAGGATCAAACTTTCCAATATACTCATCTTTTCTAATATAACATTTACTTCCAAAAATTCTGAAGTACTTAAGAGTAGGAATATTACCAAACCATAGTTCATGAGGGGTCTTACCGGTTTCACCTTTGATGTGAACTTTGTTGAATGTATAGACAACAATGCTTACTGTCTCTCTCTAGTACACATGTGGTAGATTTGCTTCTGATAACATACTTCTTGCTGCATCCAAAATAGTTCTGTTTTTTCTTTCAACAACTCCATTCTGTTGAGGTGTCCAAGGTACTGATAACTATCTTTTGATTCCATTTACTTCACAGAATGTATTAAAATCTTTAGATGTGAATTCTCCTCCTTGATCTGATCTTAAACATTTAATTTTCTTACGAGTTTCATTTTCAACCATTGCTTTGAATAGTTTGAACTTCCCAAGTGCTTCTGATTTTTCTCTAAGAAAAGTAACCCAACACATTCTAGAATAATCATCAATAATTAGCATGAAATATCTATCACCTTGTAAGCTTTTAGTTCTAGCTGGACCACATAAATCAGTGTGAATTAAATCAAGGGCATTATTGGATTTTTTTGGAATACTTTTGAAACTAACTTGTTTTCCAAATTGACATTCCTTGCAAATTGTATTCTGAGGTTTCACAATTTTAGGTAGATCTCTAACTGCCTTAGAAGTACTGATTTTTACCATGCAATCAAAATTTACATGACATAGTCTTTTATGCCATAGCCAACTTTCATCTATATGTGCAATTAAGCATGCCTTTTCACTATTATTCAAATGAAAGATATTACCTCTAGTCTGATTACCGGTTGCAATTTCCAAACCAGTTCTATTCATGATTTTGCATTTTCCATTTTTAAATTGTAACTGAAAACCTTTCTCAACTAATTGACCAACACTTAAAAGATTATGTTTTAATCCTTCAACATAGTAGACATTGCCAATGTTATGTTTACCATCAAGAGATATTGAACCCTTACCTTTGATTGAACAGGCTTTGTCATCTCCAAATCTTACTAAACCTCCATTGTATTATTGAAAGTTCAAGAATTTACTTTTGTCTCCAGTCATGTGATGTGAGCATCTTGAGTCAATAATCCATTCATCCTTTGATTCAACTTTAGCTGCTAGGGCTTGTTCTATCAGTTGAGCAATAGGTGTCGGTTGATCTTTTGTTATAGCAACAAAGACCCATCCATTGTCTACTGGATCCTCATCAGAATCATCAGTCACACCTTCATCAGCAATGTAACAAGATTTATCTTTGTTTTTCTTAAATCTGTATCTCTGATATTCAGGATTAGGTTTGTATGTTCTTCTAGCTTCTTCTCTTAGTCTAGCATGTCTATCAGGGCATCTTGAAGCCATATGACCAATCTTATTGCAGTTAAAACATTTAAAGGGTGCTTTACCTTCATACTTACTTCCAATTGGGCCTTTTGGCATTTTTCTTGCAAATAGTGCTTCAAGTTCTTCAAGCTCTTCATTCTCCTTCCTGGTTTCTTCAAGTTCTCTTGCATAAAAGGCTCTCCAGTCTGATTTGTCAAAGGATGGAGTAGATGATGTTGATGCTTTGAAGGCCAAATTAGTTTTTATAGTAGTAACAAGACCAAACTCCTCAATTTCAAAAGCTGAAAGTTTTCCAATCAATGTATCCCTAGTTATTGATGTATTAGGCATTGTTCTCAACTCATTTATAGCAGTAACCTTCATTTTATATGCCGGTGGCAAACCTCTTAAGATTTTTGAAACAATCTCATCTTCACTTAAGGTTCCTCCACAACATTTGATACCCAAAACAATTTCATTTACTCTTTCCATAAAAGCAGAAATCCTTTCATCTTCTTCCATTTTCAAATGTTCATACCTGACTCGGAAGCTTTCAAGTTTTGCAATTTTGATTGTGGAATCCCCTTCATTCAGTGTTTCCAAATGATCCCAAATAGCTTTAGCAATAGACCTATCTAATAATCCCATGATTTGTTGATCTAATAATGTGCTCAAGAGTGCTTCTCTTGCTTTGCAATCATTTTCTTCATCTTTAGCTAAAGTAGTGGGAGCAGTCTGACCAGTTACAACACCAGTATAACCATTCTTAGTAACTTCCCAGATGTCTTTACCAATGCAATTTAGATGTGTCTCCATTCTAATTTTCCATATCCCATAGTTAGTTCCATCAAGTTTAGGACTATCCTTTCTGAAATAATTAGTAGACATTGGATCTCCTCAAGTTGTTAAACTTCTGCAAAAAGAGAACTAGGCTCTGATACCAATTGTAGGTCCCAGAGACAACTGAGAGGGGGGGGTGAATCAATTGTCTAATAAATTCAAACCAAAAACTTATTAACCAACTTAATACTTAATACCAGTAAATTAGTTAAGTATGCCGATAGACAGTGTTAACAGTAAATTGTTATACGGGTAAGAATTAATGCATGAAACATAAGCACAAAGTCATTCACAACACATGACACCAATATTTGTACGTGGAAACCTTGTAAGGGAAAAACCACGGTGAGAAACCTTACCCATAATCAGATGATACTACTGTAAATAGTAAGTGTACAAAGAGGGGTCTGCACATGCAGAAAGGCCAACAACCTAGAGCTCACTGCTCAATCACAAATGGGAGTCACACTGACTACAGTTGGATGGTTAAATCCAATAAGAATGTACTGAGCAAAATCGAATATTCATATGCTGAATTCAGTACCGGTGTAATGCTGGTATGCTTCTACAAAAACCTAACTTCACCTTCAGATGATGTCTTTGTGTATACCTCTGCTTGATCTCGCATATATCTTTACTCAAACCTTTTCCACATTCCACACTTGATCTTACAAATAAGATCTTACATTTATACCATACCCTAAGACCAATTTTAGTAGGTCAGCTCTACAAGATATTACAATAAAAACATTTTACAAATAATATAATATTCGATGCATAACCGATTAATCATGTTAGCTTAATGCATTTACAATCAATAATAAAACATCTCCATAGCATGCCATGCTGATCTAGAAAAGATAGACCTGTCGGTGTAACCCTAGATAACCTGGACCTATTTGCTGGTAAAAGCAAATAAGCAAATATGAATATACCAATGATTATTACTTCAAAATAAAGTCTCCACATGATGTTTTCGACATTACCAAGTGTCTTCCATGTCATTCCAGGTACTGATGAACATTATATCCTCTTGGTTAATCATATATTGGTAACTGTTGCACAGTTTACTATTTGCCGGTGAATGTTGCTGGATCTTCAAAGTAGGTGTATTTAGTAGGTGTTGATATCAATGACAAAATCATACCAAAATACCAACAGAATATAGTTATTTATAGTAGTTTGGAAGAAGATGGCTTTTCTTTTGCTACCACTTGGGTCGTTCTCTCCTCACTAGTAGTCCTAATGACCACACGGGGAGACATGCCCTCTAAAGATGAAACAAAAAGAGCCTATTGTTCAAGACACAAAAGACAATGGTTCAATTTTAGTGCACCAATTGAAGTGTTTGCTAGTCTATGAGAACAAGGCACACAATGAAGATCAAAAACCCTTGCCAAGATCTTGCAACAAAGATTTGTTAGTAGTTTGGATTGTTTCAAATGACCACCCCTTCCTGCAAGCACACAAGTTAGGTAAATTTTAGATCCAAAAGACTTTGTGAAATAGTGGCCTTCAACAATGCATTTTGTTGACCAATTCAAAGATCTTATTCATCATAAAAAAACACCACCTGTAAAATTTTAAGAGATTTCCAGAAATGTAAGAAAATCCAAAAACTTTGCTAATTTGCTCCAAAAATTATTTTTTTATGAAAAATCATAAAAAATTCATATAAAATGCAAAATTGATCCAAAAAATCTAAAATTTTTACTAGAGAGTCCTAATGGTCTTCCAAACCTGCATAAAACAATTTCTGCAACAAATCCAAGCCGTTTGTGAGATATGAGTAAAATAATGCAAAACCCTAATTTTCAAAGATCTTATTTTTGAGGAATAATTTTGCATCAAATTTAAAATCACAAAGAATAGATCCTATGTATAATTCTGAGAGATTTCAAAAAATGTAAGAAAATCCAAAAAATTCTCTAATTTGCTCTCAAAATTAATTTTTTATGAAAACTCATAAAAAAATTCATATAAAATGAAAATTTTGTCCAAAAAATCTACTTACTGAACCCTTCTGATACTTTTCCTGACCTGCACAAAAAATTTGATGCCAAAATTCGAAGTTGTTTGTGAGATTTGATCAAAATAAGGAAAAACCCTAATTTTTAAAGATCCAATTTTTTAGGAAATATTTTGCATCAAAATTAAAATCACAAAGAATAGATCCTCTATATAATTATGAGAGATTTCGAAAAATGTAAGAAAATCTAAAAAATTCGCTCATTTGCTCTCAAAATTAATTTTTTATGAAAATTCATTAAAAAATCATAGAAAATTAAAATATGCTCCAATAGATTTGAATTTTTTTTTGAGAGCTCCTGATACTGTCTTCAACCTAAAAAAAATATTTGGTGCAAAATTTCCAAGCCGTTTGTGAGATATGATCAAATCTCTCCAAGATCTTGATTTTGTGTCCAAAACCCTAGCTGCACAAGGTTATTCTCCAAATTGTTTTACAAAACAACAATATAGGGTTAGAAAAATCTGCAAAAAACACAGATCTAACAAAAATCCATGTCCCACGAGGTGTGCCAAAATGTATATAGTGAAAATGGATAACAACAATGTTGAAAAACTAAATGAATTCAACCACAAAACCCTAGCCTAACAACAACAAAGATCCACGATAACATATGAAGATTACCTAAGACAATGCAAATCAAATGAAATCACAAAGATTATACCATCACATGTCCAATAGGGTTTGAATCTCCATTATTCCTATCTCCATTGATCTTGCTCGATATATTTTCTCTCAGATTTTATGTGCACAAGAGCTCAACAAAGAACAAAAATGTGGTTGCAAGTAGGCTTGATTGCATATGCAAGTTCGAAAGTGTAGTCGGGGCTAAATGCATAGTGAGTTAGTCAGTTAGGGTTTGATACTGAAGGAAGCATCTGCTTATATAGAAGACACTATATGAAATGGAGGGATAAGATTGAGAGGTGTAAAAGAGGTCGGCTATGATTAGAGGGTAGGTAAAGAAAATAATAAAATAATAAGAGGGTAGGTAGTGTAGGAATTAAGAGATGAATGGCATGTGTCATGGGTAGAAAAAGTTAATGAATTAATTAAATAAATAAAGATTTATTTAATTAATAGAAGAAGTGAGATTAATTAAATAAATAAGATATTTATTTAATTTAGGAAAAGGATAATTTAAATAAATAAAATTATTTATTTAAATGAGAAACAAGGCTAGAAGAGGATAAATGAATTAATTAAATAAATAAAGATATTTATTTAATTAGACATGACAATTTTAGGTGTCTACAGAGAGCAAGAAAGAATCCATCTTCTCATACCAAGCCCGAGGGGCCTATTTGAGACTATACAATGAACGCTGAAGTCTACAAACCAAAGAACTATCTTGAACAAATCCCTGAGGCTGCTCCATATAGATTTCCTCCTGAAGGTCCCCATGCAAGAAAACACTCTTCACATTTATCTTAAACATGGGCCATCCTCGAGAAGCTGCAAGAGATAGTACAAAGCGAATAGAGTTCATTGTGGCAACAGGGGCAAATGTCTCAGAGTAATCAATAACCTCAACCTATGAGAAACTCTTTGCAACAAGACATGCTTTGTACTTATTAATCAAACCATCACCAACATACTTAGTGCGATACAAACAACGGCACCTAACCATATTTCTGCCCTTAGGAAGAGGACAAAGATCCCAAGTATTATTCCTCATCAAAGAAGAATACTCCTCCTCCATAGCACAATCCCACTTAGGGTGTCTTGTAGCCTCTGAAAAATTCTGAGGGTCATATGAAATGGCATGAATCAAAAGAGTAGAACCCATTGTATGAGAACGAGTGCGATGAGTATCTAAAGGATCACCATCCATAGATCCTGCTGCCTCAATAGTAAAGCGAGCCCACTTCGGCATCTGAGGTGGAGGAGGTGGAGGTGGGGATGGTGGATCATCATCAGCATCATTATAATCATCCTCAAAATAATCCTGAAGAGATGCAATGGGAGGAGCAGGCAGAGTAGTAGACACTAGAGACAGGGTGTCCACTGTGGGAAGGTGCTCATCAAACTGAACATCCCATCGAAACAGGACCTCTCTGGAATCGGGATCAAACAACCTATACACCTTAACATCCTCACAGTAGCCAACAAAAATGAGGGGTTGGCTCTTCCGCTCCATTTCTTTCATTTGAGCATCAGGAATAAAATCACATGCCTCACTGTAAACACTTAGAAAAAAGAAATATCAGTCTTGTCATGAGACCAAGCCTCCTCAGGAGTAATATGTCAAATTGCCTTGTGAGGCATCTGATTTTGAATATAGTTGGTGCAATTGACTGCCTCAGCCCAAAAAGATGAATCCATGGACCTAGACTAAATCATATAATTCACCATCTCTCGTAAAGTTTTGTTCTTGCGCTTAGTGACACCATTCTGCTGAGGGGTGTAGGGAACAGTAAACTGATGTTGCAAACCATGCTCAGTGCAAAAATATTTGAAAGCCTGATTCACATACTCTCCCCCATTATCTGTACGGATCTTCTGAATAGAACAACCAGACTGCTTCTCTACAAATTTCTTTAAGATTTGAAATGAATCAAAGACATCAGACTTGTACTTAAGAAAGTACACCCATGTGCATCTGGAGAAGTCCTCATTAAAAGTGAGTACATACTTAAGAATGACATGAGATCACTATGAATCAACTCCAAGGGTGCCAAAGCATGAGGGGCTCTTCCCTTTGGAAAGGGATCCATGTGATGCTTTCTAAGTACACAACTATGACAAACACCATTAGTGCAGGAAATATGTGGGAGCCCAAGAACAAGTGCATGTGTACTCATCTGCTGAAGATATCTGTAATTGACATGGCCTAAGCACTCATGCCAAAGCTTACTCACTGAATCTACATGTGCTACAAGAGACGCACCTACAGCCACATAGGGCTAAAAATACATCAAATCTATAAAGACGATATGCAGTATCAACACTCCCAATAGCCACAACCAAATCAGAGTCATGGAGGTCCTGAATAACCACATCATGTGGTGAGAACTCAACTGTCTTACCAGAGCCAGAATGGCAAATCTGATAAATGGACAGGAGGTTCATCAAGATGTTAGGGACAACCAGAACATCTTGCAAAGTACCCCCATCTAAGGAGACTGAACCTGAACCCAAGACTGAAAGTTGAACTGAGTCACCCACTGCAATCTGCGAAGTACCATAAGAGGCAAGAGAAGTAACCAATTGCTGAGTGTGAGTCATATGGTGAGAAGCACCAAAATCTAATATCCAAGTGGACCCATAGGTCAAAGCTCGAGCAGTGAGAGCATGACCCTTCCCTGTGGAAGGAGAAGGCACCTAAGGTGAGGAGATGTGATGCTGCTACATGGCTTCCTCTAAAGCCTCTAAGCATTTCCAACACCTAGAAATGAGATGTCCTTCCTTGCCACAAAAACTGCAAGTGTTGCCTGATTTCTTCTTTGTCTTGGAGGAAGACTCACCAGACTATGAAGATTTCCCATGTTTCGGAGGAAATGGTGGTTTAAAATCAAACTTAGGAGGTGGCTTGGAGGAATGCTCACTACCTGTAGAATTATTCTTTGGCTTCGATTTCTATGTTTGCTTCTCCTTAGAGGACTGAGCAACCAATGCTTTGCTCTTGGACCTTGAGAGCTAGTCCAGCTGAGAAATATGAGACTGCTCATGAGACAAACGCTCACAAAATACATCAAAGGTAGGCATGGTGAAATGAACACCCAAGCCATCCATGGTGGAGTAGAAAGCAAAGGCAAAAAATTGAAAATGACCCTAAAGCTTCAAAAGAATCAAGTGAATGCACTCTGTGTCTGTCTTGATCTTGCCACACCCCTGGAGAACATATTTGGTAGTCTTGAACTTGTTAAAAAATCCCTCAATGGTGGGAAAGGAATCAGGTGACAAGGAAACCAACTCTGCCTCAATCTGTAAAGCTTGAATCTCATTAACCCTCCCGAAGAGAGACTCAAACTTCAACCACATAGCGCGAGGAGTGAACAACTCATCAAGGTGAAATAGAAGATTGTCGAAGACATGCAAAGTGAGAAAACCCATGGCCTCATCCATCTTGTTTTTGTGCTAAAGAAACTCATAAGGATGTTGTAATAGAGGTTGAACCTCATCCAAATAAGACCACAACCCTCATGCCTGGAGAAACCTCATTATGTGAGGCTTCAATGTGTGATAGTTGTGTGATGTCAACAACTCAATTGAAGGATCTGCCATGAAAAAAACTCTGCACCTGCACCTACTTGTGGTTTTTTTTATTATGTGAACTTTCAGAATAGATAGAAGATGCAAAAGGGTTTGTTTGTTTTGAGAGTTTTGGTGTTCTACATTTCTGATATAAATGACAGAAAGCAAGAAAAAAACACCCCCCACAATAGATAAACCCAAACCCTAGTACATAATGATGAGAAGGAAGTAGTGCATAAGCAAAAAATATTCAAACTGAAATCTCATGTACATGGTGAAATATATGAGAAACAAGATCACATATTTGAATAGAGCATGCTGAGATCTTTCCGACACCTATTCATTTTTGAAAAATGGAGTTTGTTTGCCCATTCTACGGTTCTGAAAGTGCAGAAAAGAGACCCAATTTTGACTGGAAAAAGGTATAGTCAAATAGAAAAATCGAGCAAAAAATCTAACACCACATGGTTTGGCTTGGAACCAGCTTTCAGACACCTATTTATTTTCTAAAAAATAACTTCATATGCTCAAGATATGGCCAAAAAATGAACCCCCCTTTAAAGAGGAAAGAGGGTGGAGGTCTGGTGGTAGGGCCTGGAAGCGGTGGCACTCCGACGACGCTTCAACGATGCTCCAATGTGGAGCAGTGGAGTGGCGGAGGCGGTTGAGAGGTAGCGGCGGTGGGGAGTGGTAGGCAGGTGGTCGACGAGCAACACGATCGGAACGGTGGCCGGCAGAGGCCAGCGGCTGGCAAGCAGGGCCCACTTTGACAGGGCCGGCACCGGACTAGCAGGCTGGTGGACGGACTATTAGTCCGGTAGGGTACGGGGACCCTGTGCCCAAAAACATTTTTTATTTTTATTTTTCAAAAAAAACTTTGCGCCTTTGTGAATGATTTTTGATTTTTGATTTTTTTTTGCTTTTTATTTTTGAATAAAAAAATCGGCCTGCATGACGTAAAAAGGAAAAAATATTTTTTTAAATTTTTTTCTCGAACTACGTGCCAGGGTCGTACGACTTGGTACTGAAGAAAAAAAGTACCCCCAGAGGCTCAAGAGTCAAAACTAGGCAAGTTTTATATGACCATAGAGGTTTTTGGGCCTTCTGAGCACGATGGTGAGGTCCATTTAGGCCCAAAGTGCTCAGAAAAAGGCCTATCCCTAGGTGCATAAAATTTTTTTTTGAAACCCCAAATCTGCTTCCAATGCCAAATATGTCATGCCCAAGCTTTTGGGCAAAACACAACCAACAATTTTTTTTTTTTCTTTTTTAAAACACTAAATTTTTAAAACACTAAAGTACACGCAACCATAGCTTAACTAGTTGAGACATCTTAACAAGTTGTTCCAAGCGAAATCTTAAATGATATTAAATACTATCACAATAATTCCTAATAACAAGCAGAACGAACAAATGTTATAAGAGTAATAATTATTCACTCAAAAGTCCTTATCATTTCAGTTGCGTCTATTAATACTTAATTAGATCCATTTCCACTAAATAGACATTAATAAAATTACTTGGTCCGACATCAATAATTAATAATTATCAAGTACCCATCATCTTGTTAATACACCTTTTCTTAATAATTTAATCAACCTCTCTAAATATAATTGAAGAAGATATAATTAATCTCCATCAAAAAACCATTAATCGCTTTTAGGAGCTAATTAAATTAGTTACTAACACTTAGTTTATCAAAGTCTATATTTTATTTTAACATAATTAAAATGTAGTTTATACTATATCGACTAAAGGGTCATTTAACCCCATAACGAAAATCGTTCTATAAGGTTTAATCTCTAAAACCTATATTTAGTTGGTCTAAATCTTATTAACTACCAATAGAAAAAATTTCCTAAATGATTAACTCCAATAATAATATAATTTTTAAACCCCTTTTCTTTTGTTAAATATACCCATATATTTATTTTGAAATATATGTTAAATATAAACACTTAATAAAATATTTATCCTAACATTATAGACAAATCATACAATCATGTTTTAAACTATGAAATTTACAGTTACATTATAGACGATTTTATACATTCGTGTATTTAATCTATATATCCTTTTTTTATTCAAACACATATATAAAGAACATTATTTATTTGCTAAATGTAAATGTTTCAACATCTTATCTAAAAATGTATTAAGTAGATACAAAAACCATTCCCTTTATTCTTTAACCACTAAATGCAATCTTAAGTCTAAGGTCTACCCTATCTTATATATATAGTTTGAAAAACCTATATAAGAAAATAAATATGTTTCCATTTTTAAAATCATACATGTATAACCCTAATAGAATATTATATATATCCTTTAATTTGTTCTACATTAAAAATAATCTCTTTCTTCTTTCACCTTACCCTAACCCTACCCGGGCTAGGGTTTTATCTCATTTCATTTGTGTTACGCAGGGGCAGTATCGCGTAGGGCAGAGGTCATGGTGGTGGGGGTTTTAGGGGGAGTGGTACCGCTCACTGTGGGTTACCATAGTGGCGGCGACCACTGTGGTCGCCCACAGTGGCGGCTCTCGAGCCGTTCACTATGGACTGTCGTAGCGGCGGTGCCCACTGTGGTCACCCATAGTGGCGGCCCTTGGGCCATCCACTGTGGACACCCATAGTGGCGCCGACCAAGGCCAACATTGTGCCGTGCATAAGGTTCAGCCCCTGCCATCCATTATGCATTGCACAGTGGTTCGGCCCGAGCCCGACCCCTTTCCCCTTTTTTTTTTTTGTTTATTTTTAATTTTTTTTATAAAATGTAATATATATATATATATATATATAATTTAGATTATATATGTAAATATAATTTAAAATTATATATATATATATATATATTTTGAATGTTCATATGATTTAGGGCTAAACTTTCATTTAAGCCAATATAAATTATTTTCCTCTCAAAAACATAGAACAGATTATTATTAATTCTCAGATTTAAATCATGGTATTTTAATTTTTTTTTGAAGTTAAATACCATAAATCAGAGGTAGACTAAATAGTTTTAGATTTATATTCTGCAATAATAATTGATAGGAATCCAATGAAATTATACAACAACTAAAGAATGTGATATTATTTAAATCAAATAGGCTATTCATCTCTAGATTTTATTTTCTGCAAAAAGGTAAATAACAGAGTTCAATAATTTTAACAACAATTATATACATATGTGATTATTGAAACTAGATAGACCATTTAATTTCTAGACTTAAATTTCTGCAAATAAATATGTGATTTTAATTTCTGCAACTTTATTTATCAAGAATCCTTTAAATTTAACCATGCAATTAGGAATTAGCTGAAACATTTGTATTCAAAATAACTTGCATGCAATCATTAAATTAATTCTTTATTTTCTTAATGTATTTAATAAGCATAAAGGGATGAAATAAATTTCTTGCTTTTCAAAATAATATATACTCAATAAACACCAATTTCAAAACTTTTAGGAACTAAATCGAGAATTATTCACTTCATTGCTGCAGTATCTAAAATATTACATTTCTTTAAATTACATTTAAAAGACACTATTGTCATTTTACAAACAAGTCTCTCACTATTATAAAATGAGGACTTTAAACAAAATCATAAATATATTTCCAAATAGTTTTCTGCACCAAATAACTCCATCAAATTTTCATTTGTCCTAAATCCTTCCTTCCAACAACCTACAAATAATCAAAGGATATGACCATGGAGTGCTCACCTCCCAACCTAGGCTAATTGGTAGCCACCCCCGAGCTCAAAGAACCAAGCCCTAGACAGGTAACAAACATGCAAACACAAAAGACAAAATACACACACACTGAAAACACACTCCCAACCTGGGCTACACTGCACCACTCATTGGTGATGTCCTTTCAAGGGTAGTAGTGGACCAAGTACCCTGAGGACACTACAAGTCTGGTAAAACAAATAGCCACCTCATGGAAAACCAAAACATATAGCCACCTCATGGCAAACCAAATACATCAAGTATAACATAATCAACCCCTCATTCCTTATGCCCCCCAAGGCATTCATACCTTATTTCTCTCCTTATGAACCCCAATGCATAAAAAAGCCATGCAACAAGGGTCACATAAATTCCCTTGTGATCGCTCTCATAACGAGAGTCTCTCACTCGAGGGCTGTCACTTCTACCACCCACAAGATCCTCCTCTCTCCCAAGAGTAAGAGGTGTTGATGACTCCCAAAAACACATACATTGTATAAACACAAAATACCAAATAAATTTCCAAGAGAACATGCATGGAAACTAGTCTCTTACTCAACCATTACTTTCAAAAACACATGCAATAAGAAATCCATTATAAGAAAGATACATCCAACCTTAATCTGCCCAAAGGTATTCTAGTTTTTGTTGAGGATGAGCAACCCAATTCCACGGTTCTTCTCTTTCTACCCTTAGCCAAAATTCTCAAACCAAATTCTATCTGTTTCTTTAAAAAATTCTTTTGTCTCCAAAAATGGAGAGTGGGTGATTACCCCCAAAATCTCTCTTTCTTGCTTAAGAAGACACTAGTGTGAGTTCTCTCAAGTTTCTAAAAGTGAAAAGGAAAGTAAAGTAAAATGGGAAAAGGGAACTTTCATTCAAAAAATAAGGTTAACCACTTAGCTCAAGCCTTCTAATTTCAATTTTCGCACAACTTAGATAACCTACTTTTTAGGGTGTCTAAAAGGTCACATGGGAGTAGAAACTTGCCTAAAATTACCCCTAACCCTTAGGTATACCTTATGGGTTTTAGGAAACCCTGTTAAACTACCCCTAGGTGTCCATTTAACCCCTTTTAAACCCCTCTAAAGTTAATTTTCGGGTCAACCTTAAGTTGACCATCCCAAAGATTCTTTACCCAAGGCATTTATGGAAATCACATCACATTAATTGAAAAAGCTATAGTTAAACAATTCCCACCAAGAGACAAATTTAAAAATTCAAACATAAATCCACACGTGTCAAGTGACACAAAGAAAATACTTTTACAAATTTACACATGAAATCGTGTCTCTTGTGGATTTTACATATATCAAACACACATGCATTATTTACTGTTATGAATAAAATACAACACAAATAGGGTGTTGTCTCTCCAAATAGACAAACCCTGGTTTTACGAACATACATAGGTCTAGGTTTGGTTCTACATAATATTTCCATGGTCACATGAATATCTTTTCCTGCGCCACTCCAATACACATTAGTAATTTCCAATAGCCTCGTATAATATTAAACACATGAATCGGAATACACATCAAACACTTCGCATACAATTTACATTTGAACAATTCCATATATCTCATATCCAATTAAATCCACATATGCAATTATCACAATTCTCATAATTTTGGTCTACACGTAAAACATACATCTTAATTCTATCATCATAATAAAGTCCTGCAAATCCAATAATGATGTACATCCTCTCCAATTTATCCTACTCTAGAATCATATAGAGTTCTTTATCATAAAGCATATAAATGAAGCATCAACATTCATTAATGTTATCAAATCACGAAATCATATACGTTCTACATCCAGACATAGCTGCCATACGTTAAATCAAGATTATCCAATCAATGGATCTTTTAGGATTTCAAATTCATAACATATCAAAATGTACACCACAAGGTGAAATAACTCTATTACTTGGTTCAATTACCTTTCTCACCAATCTATCTGTCTAACACAGTCCATTCTATTGAATTATAAAGCATTTATTAATAGGTCAAACATGGTCAACTAAGTTAATCAAAGCTTGGTTTGGGGAAAGCCTTACATCCTCCTCCCCTAGAGTTTGACTTACTCCTAGAAGTCACATGAGTAGAATTTTGAAGTAGGGAAATAACATTTCCCTCCATTTCCATAAGTTACTCAAACTCTTACCTTGCCTACTAGAAGGATGAAATACCAAAATCAACTTATTATTGTAATTAACTTACTGTCTTCACAAGGTTAAGTTCTTAGTATTTTAATTACATTTCCCTTTGATCTCAGGTAGGTGTTTGCAAAGTTCTATCTTTCAACAACTTACATTATTGCGCCATCCAAATCAGATCAATAACACACATCAACTCCCACAATCAAGGTTACACATATTGAATTTTCTAGGAGTTCTACTTTGTTTAGGATTTGTTTAAAAGCATGTTTATCCTACTATATTTTCGTCCATGCATGTTACTTAAGAAAATTGACATCACACTTAACTACAACAAATCTACTTATTCTACATTCGAGGCACCTCATTAGGGTGTTAATACACTATTTGCTAAATCATCCTAGGTGCATAATTCCTTCCAACTTTCTTAGGTGGCAAGGCAAAATCAAATTTAGGTTCTTCAATTCCGCCCTTATATAGGGTAGTTTTCTACCACTAGGGATTAAAATATTTTTATATTTCTAGGCTCCAAGGTTTAAGTTTTATAGGGAACATTATTCGCCATTTCCAAACATTAAGGTACACAACAATCCCATTCCAAGGGAGTGATGGAAGTTATTAAAACTTATTTTAGATATCATCCACGCAATCACCTCCATACCCATGCCAAATTTACCAGTCGACAATCATTACTTTCACAATTCATTAGGTCTAAGTCACACTATTGTTATAAATTTTCTCTTTTAGATTACTTGCAATTAATTTTATTTAGGAGGATATTCCTTCCTTTATCTTAATTTGATAAAACACATTCTTTGTTAATTCTTGTGCCTAATTTCACTCCTTGCGGTATTGTCCCTTGACACGCTATCAGTGGTTCTATGAGCATGATAGATATTACACAAATCACATCACTAGGGATAGTTATATCAACCATCAAAATGACCACTTGGCACTTTTCAAAACTACAAGTTACTTCTGCCAAGTCCAATAAAAAGAAGAAAAATGACGGCAAAAAAATATTAAAACTAGAAACATGGCAAGTGCCATAGTTCATATAAAAAGAAACATAAATTTAGTGGTCTTCTCTTCATAAACAAAATAAATAAAAAGAAAGTTCTAGCCCCAGTGTCACAATATACTCTTCAAAGAAAATCAAAATTAATGTTGAATCAAACTCGAAACAAGATGACCATTCTAGCCATGCTATAGGGAGTAACCGCAACACATCACCCAAGATCACGCATCCTGAGTGCGTTAGGAAGTGATTATTAGACTCTTGAGATTTTAGATTCTTTAAAATCCTTTATCGATTTATGAAATACGTTCTTATACACAAGAGATCACATTCGTTTTTATAAATCATGTTCCATTTTAACCTTCACGTGCTAACTATTTCAAGCAACACTTTCCGATATAATCCACTATCTATTTAGGGTTATTAACATCCTTAATTATATCTAACAAGTGATTGCACTAACTCTACCATTCTCCGTCCATTCCTCTTAGACTTCCATTAATTATCTTAATATGCTAAGCCCTGACTCAATGTTATGTGGTAGCTTCAAGCATCGACACTTTCATGTCTTACATGCACAGTTAATAGTTTGGTACAAAATTGACACTTGTTTACTTGGAATCTCTTAGGATTTGAATAATGTAATCTTATAGTTTTACTAGGGACATTATTTGTTTTCTTAGCACCTTATGTTAGCTCCTTGTATTTTCACCTTTAACATTCACTTGCCATCATTAGGCAGGAGCTTTTGCCAAAGTATTAACACTTAAAGTTAAGAGCCATTTGGGGTGGATTTATTGTCGAGTAAGGTCGATAACGGTTGACTACAATTTCTACCCACACCTTTCATGACATATTTCAACAACTGGGAGAGTGGACTTATCCTCTCCTACTTTACTTATGCAACTATGAAATCAAGGGGGTGTGCACTCAAAAAAAAAAAGTGTCCAAGACCCCTCTTTTTAATTAAAAATTAGTAAAAGGGAAGTTATCTTGTTCCTTATTTCTTATTTATATTTACTTACTAGCCCATTTCTGGCCTACCACATCCTTCGACCTCTTTGATCTAAACAAACCTTCTTATCATCCTGATACCCAGTTACCCAATTACAACATAACCTAAAGATGTCCAACAATTACCAATGTCTTAAGACTCTCATAATTTCCAAGTTCTCCCTTAGCTAACCACATAATTCGGCTCCTTATCAATGTTCTCATAAATCATTTTATACTACCAACTAATTCTCATTAAAACTATAGTATTATATTATTGTTATACAATCCTTCCATAAGCCATTTCCATCTGCATGTTGCTTCATCCATACCTAATGTTTTCGCATACTTTCACACTTGAGTGTCGTAATTTGCAAAGCTTCTTCGATTGTGTTTAGTAGTTAAATTGTGATACATACTATCTTGTACCTAGCGGCTAACCATGATTGGGTTGCACTTTTCTTCTTAGTTTTCTGAACGAACATTAGTTACTTATTCCTAGATTATAAGATCTTAATTCCTTTACAGCCCTTGTACTTCAATGGGGATTTTTGTATGATTCCTAAATCAACTTTACTCTCTCTTCCATTATTTACTTTTTCCAAGATTATCTTCCCATAAAGGAACTAGTTGAGGTTTTACTTGTTTGTTTTCCCAATTATATAGCCATGGATGAATTTAGGGTTTATTGTAAATACATGTTCTTTACCCAAAAAGTTCATGCCTCCCTTTTCCTTATTTAACTCACCTATAGTATTACTAGGGTTTTATGATCAAGCGAATTTCCATTCATCATTTTAGTTCTTATCTTCAGGGTTATCCGACTCTAGCTCCACTATATTGCTACAAACATTGTGCAACAAATGCTCTTAGTAAGAACTCTAGTATGACCACAATCTTAAGGTACCCAGTCATTAGGTTAGGTTATGCTTCTTTCTACTACTCGCAAGAGTACCTCTTAACTCTCCTTCATTCTTGTCTCCTATGGCGGCCTTGATCTTTTTAACCATCATAATTTCACATAGCTTAAAATTTTATTTTGATCTGCCTCGATTCTTATTTATCTTGTTTATTGTGCGTTTATCTTAGGTCTAACTATCTTGCTTGTCTTGCCATGTCAAGAACAAATCTCGATGGATGGCATTCTTTTAGTTATCATCAAGAGTATTTTATTGAAAAATTAACTCCTCATACTTGATTTGATTAGGGCAATTATTGTGTTTAGGTTCCAATTGAATGGTAACCTCATAAGCACAAAAGTACTAACTTTCGTTATTAAACACCGAAAATACTTCATATAATAATTGAAATTTTTGCAGCCCTTGGGGTTTTATTATGCTATAAGCCTTATGACTAATGAGTTCAAATTTCAGGGCTTTTAGGAACCCCTTGAAGTGATATATGTTGATCTAATGATTCACCAGAATTTTCACTTTGTTATTTCGCAAGTTTCACCCTAGGTGTTATACTTCAAGCCATGGTTTGGTTTCAACTAAGTTATGAATGTAGCCCATGTTCACCAGTGTATGAGCCTAGGGCTCTGATACCAAAATGTCATGCCCAAGCTTTTGGGCAAAACACAACCAACAATTTTTTTTTTCTTTTTTAAAACACTAAATTTTTAAAACACTAAAGTACACGCAACCATAGCTTAACCAGTTGAGACATCTTAACAAGTTGTTCCAAGAGAAATCTTAAATGATATTAAATACTATCACAATAATTCCTAATAACAAGCGGAACGAACAAATGTTATAAGAGTAATAATTATTTCACTCAAAAGCCCTTATCATTTCAGTTGCGTCTATTAGTACTTAATTAGATCCATTTCCACTAAATAGACATTAATAAAATTACTTGGTCCGACATCAATAATTAATAATTATCAAGTACCCATCATCCTATTAATACACCTTTTCTTAATAATTTAATCAACCTCTCTAAATATAATTGAAGAAGATATAATTAATCTCCATCAGAAAACCATTAATCGCTTTTAGGAGCTAATTAAATTAGTTACTAACACTCAGTTTATGAAAGTCTATATTTTATTTTAACATAATTAAAATGTAGTTTATACTATATCGACTAAAGGGTTGTTTAACCCCATAACGAAAATCGTTCTATAAGATTTAATCTCTAAAACCTATATTTAGTTGGTTTGAATCTTATTCCCTATAGTCAAATAACTACCAACAAAAAAAATTTCCTAAATGATTAACTCCAATAATAATATAATTTTTAAACCCCTTTTCTTTTGTTAAATATACCCATATGTTTATTTTGAAACATATGTTAAATATAAACACTTAATAAAATATTTATCCTAACATTATAGACAAATCATACAATCATGTTTTAAACTATGAAATTTACAATTACATTATAGACGATTTTATACATTCGTGTATTTAATCTATATATCCTTTTTCTATTCAAACACATATATAAAGAACATTATTTATTTTCTAAATGTAAATGTTTCAACATCTTATCTAAAAATGTATTAAGTAGATACAAAAACCATTCCCTTTATTCTTTAACCACTAAATGCAATCTTAAGTCTCTGGTCTACCCTATCCTATATATATAGTTTGAAAAACCTATATAAGAAAATAACTATGTTTCCATTTTTAAAATCATACATGTATAACCCTAACAGAATATTATATATATCCTTTAATTTGTTCTACATTAAAAAAAATCTCTTTCTTCTTTCACCTTACCCTAACCCTACCCGGGCTAGGGTTTTATCTCATTTCATTTGTGTTATGCAGGGGTGGTATCGCGTAGGGCGGAGGTCATGGTGGCGGGGGTTTTAGGGGGAGCGGCGCCACTCACTGTGGGTTACCACAGTGGCGGCAACCACTGCGGTCGCCCATAGTGGTGGCTCTCGGGCTGTTCACTGTGGACGGTCGTAGCGGCGGCGCCCACTGTGGTCGCCCACAATGGTGGCCCTTGGGCTATCCACTGTGGACGCCCACAATGGCGCCGACCAAGGCCACCACTATGCCATGCATAGGGTTCGGCCCGAGCCTGACCCCTTTCCCCTTTTTTTTTATTTTAAAAATTTTTTTTTTTAAAATTTTTTATAAAATGTAATTTTATATATATTTAAATATATATATATATATATTTATATATATAATTTAGATTATATATGTAAATAATTTTAAAATTAAATATAAATAAATATATATATAATATATAATATATATATATATATTCAGTTATATACGTATAGTTTAAATGTATATATATATATATATATATATATATATATTTTGAATGTTCATAGGATTTAGGGCTAAACTTTCATTTAAGCCAATATAAATTATTTTTCCTCTCAAAAACATAGAACAGATTATTATTAATTCTCAGATTTAAATCAAGGTATTATTATTATTTTTTTTGAAGTTAAATACCATAAATTAGAGGTAGACTAAATAGTTTTAGATTTATATTCTGCAATAATAATTGACAGGAATCCAATGAAATTATACGGCAACTAAAGAATGTGATATTATTTAAATCGAATAGGCTATTCATCTCTAGATTTTATTTTCTGCAAAAAGGTAAATAACAGAGTTCAATAATTTTAACAGCAACTATATACATATGTGATTATTGAAACTAGATAGACCATTTAATTTCTAGACTTAAATTTCTGCAACTTTATTTATCAAGAATCCTTTAAATTTAACCATGCAATTAGGAATTAACTGAAACATTTGTACTCAAAATAACTTGCATGCAATCATTAAATTAATTCTTTATTTTCCTAATGTATTTCATAAGCATAAAGGGATGAAATAAATTTCTTGCTTTTCAAAATAATATATACTCAACAAATACCAATTTCAAAACTTTTAGGAACTAAATCGAGAATTATTCACTTCATTGCTGCAGTATCTAAAATATTACATTTCTTTAAATTACATTTAAAAGATACTATTGTCATTTTACAAATAGGTCTCTCATTATTAATAAATGAGGACTTTAAACAAAATCATAAATATATTTCCAAATAGTTTTCTGCAACAAATAACTCCATCAAAATTTCATTTGTCCTAAATCGTTCCTTCCAACAACCTGCAAATAATCAAAGGATATGACCATGGAGTGCTCACCTCCCAGCCTAGGCTAACTGGTAGCCACCCTCGAGCTCAGAGAACCAAGCCCTAGATAGGTAACAAACATGCAAACACAAAACACAGAATACACACACACTCAAAACACACTCCCAACCCAGGCTACACTGCACCACTCATTGGTGATGTCCTTTCAAGGGTAGTAGTGGACCAAGTACCCTGAGGAGACTACAAGTATGGTAAAATGAATAGCCACCTCATGGCAAACCAAAACATATATCCACCTCATGGCAAACCAAATACATCAAGTATAACATAATCAACCCCTTATTCCTTATGCCCCCCAAGGCATTCATGCATTATTTCCCTCCTTATGAGCCCCAATGCATAAACAAGCCATGCAGCAAGGGTCACATAAATTCCCTTGTGATCGCTCTCATAACAAGAGTCTCTCACTCGAGGGCTATCACTTCTACCACCCACAAGATCCTCCTCTCTCCCAAGAGTAAGAGGTCTTGGTGACTCCCAAAAGCACATACAATGTATAAACACAAAATACCAAAGAAATTTCCAAGAGAACATGCACAGAAACTAGTCTCTTACTCAACCATTACTTTAAAAAACACACGCAATAAGAAATCCATTATAAGAAAGATACAACCAACCTTAATTTGCCCAAAGGTATTCTAGTTTTTGTTGAGGATGAGCAACCCAATTCCACGGTTCTTCTCTTTCTACCTTTAGCCAAAATTCTCAAACCAAATTCTATCTGTTTCTTTACAAAATTCTTTTGTCTCCAAAAATGGAGAGTGAGTGATTACCCCCAAAATCTCTCTTTCTTGCTTAAGAAGACACTAGTTTGAGTTCTCTCAAGTTTCTAAAACTGAAAATGAAAGTAAAGTAAAATGGGAAAAGGGAACTTTCATTCAAAAAAGAGGGTTAACCACTTAGCTCAAGCCTTGTAATTTCAATTTTCGCACAACTTAGAAAACCTACTTTTTAGGGTGTCTAAAAGGTCACATGGGAGTAGAAACTTGCCTAAAATTACCCCTAATCCTTAGGTATACCTTATGGGCTTTAGGAAACCCTATTAAACTACCCCTAGGTGTCCATTTAACCCCTTTTAAACCCCTCTAAAGTTAATTTTCGGGTCAAACTTAAGTTGACCATCCCAAAGATTCTTTACCCAAGGCATTTATGGAAATCACATCACATTAATTGAAAAAGCTATAGTTAAACAATTCCCACCAAGAGACAAATTTAAAAATTCAAACATAAATCCACACGTGTCAAGTGACACAAAGAAAATACTTTTACAAATTTATACATGAAATCATGTCTCTTGTGGATTTTACATAAATCAATTAAATAACACTTAACACACATGCATCATTTACTGTTACGAATAAAATACAACACAAATGGGGTGTTGTCTCTCCAAATAGACAAACCTTGGTTTTACAAACATACATAGGCCTAGGTTTGGTTCTCCGTAATATTTCCATGGTCACATGAATATCTTTTCCTATGCCACTCCAATACACATTAGTAATTTCCAATAACCTCGTATAATATTAAACACATGAATAAGAATACACATCAAACACTTCGCATACAATTTACATTTGAACAATTCCATATATCTCATATCCAATTAAATCCACATAAGCAATTATCACAATTCTCATAATTTTGGTCCACACATAAAACATACATCTTAATTCTATCATCATAATAAAGTCCTGCAAATCCAATAATGACATACATCCTCTCCAATTTATCCTATTCTAGAATCATATAGAGTTGTTTATCATAAAGCATATAAATGAAGCATCAACATTCATCAATGTTATCAAATCATGAAATCATATACGTTCTACATCCAGACATAGCTGACATACGTTAAATCAAGATTATCCAATCAATGGATCTTTTAGGATTTGAAATTCATAATATATCAAAATGTACACCACAATGTGCAATAACTCTATAACTTGGTTCAGTTACCTTTCTCACCAATCTATCTGTCTAACACAGTCCATTCTATTGAATTATAAAGCATTTATTAATAGGTCAAACATGGTCAACTAAGTTAATCAAAGCTTGGTTTGGGGAAGGCCTTACAAAATACTCAAAACAAGAATAGGTAGCTGCAAATCTGAAGATCTGATACCATGTGAGAGCTATGAAATACAACACCACAGAAGCCCAAAAGATATCTGCAAGCTGAATAACCCGTTATAAGGAGAAGCAAGGAAGTAATAACAGAAAAACAAATATACAAAAAATATGCTAAAAAAGATGAGAGCTCAATATTCACAAAATGTGTAATGTGATAATAATACAAAGAAAAGAAAATTAACCTCTAATAGGTCAAGAAACCCTAAAAGGGAAAACCTAGGCTTGCACATAATAATTAATAAAAGAATTAATTATTATGCACCCAATTTATCTTAAATGTAAAAAGAGATAAAGGGAACTTAAATAATTAAATAAATGTTGTTTAATTAATCAAGTAAAGACCTGATTACTTTAACAATTAAGTGTGTGTCATAGCAAGTGTTGATTATTTGTAGATTGGACTTTGTTCACCCAAAGTAGGTGTTGGTAGTGGGCTAGCGTCCCTCGAAGGGATTTGCGACATGGTTTAACAACCTTCATGGATTCTATAAGTCTAGTGGTTGTATCGGGCACTGATAGGTCGATCTTTTGGTGCAATGACAACCCTAGCTTGTAACAAGTGGTATCAAAGCTTGGTCACAAGTTCGAATCATGCAGGCCACAACGAGTGATGCTAGGAGGGGGATTGTTGGCAGTGGGCTAGCGTCCCTCACAGGGATTTACGACATGGTTAAATAGCCTCCTATGGATTATATAAGTCTAGTGGTTGTATCAAGCATTGACAGGTCAATCTTTTGGTGCAACGACAACCCTAGCTTGTAAGAGTAGGCATTGGTTAGATTAACATTTCAAAATCATTCTTATTTCACATTTTATATTTCTGCAAGTAGGAGTAGTTATTAGAATAGAGAACCAATCTCAATGCAAGGATAAAAGATATAAAATGAGGTTGAAGCCAGAACCAAGAGTTTATCTATCTTTCCTTGATATATTTTCATTGAGATAATCTTCTTTAGTAGGCAATGTCTGACATTGCCTACTAAAGAAGATTAGGACATTGTGAGGTACACCCACCTTAGTTTTTGCAGAGCCAGAAGTGCAGAAGATTTCAGTCCGATGACTGAACCTTATTCCTTGGCCAAATCCAACCTTGAACCTATTGATAGGAATGTGGCTAAGTCTTTAGGATTTGGGGATTTGTTGATTTGGGAACTATCACAATACCTTCACAGTCGTCGGATTCCAAAGCTTGTATCCTTTCACTCCCAAACTGTAGCCAATAAAGATACACTTAACAACTTTGTTATCCATCTTAGATCTTTTTGCATCAAGCACATACGCATATGCCTCACAGCCAAAGACACAAACATGTCTCAGAGAGGGCTTCTTACTAGACCATACTTCCATAGGTGTTTTATCCACCAACGCTGAAGTGGGAGATCTATTTTGTAAATAACATGTTATAGACACAACCTCAACCCAAAAAACTTTCTCCAGACCAACACTACTCAACATGCTTCTTGCCTTTTCCATCAATGTTCTATTCAACCTTTCAACAACTCTATTTTTTTGTGGATTATAAGGTGTGGTCTTATGCCTTTTAATTTTATGGTGTTTGCAATATTGATGAAATTTTGCTGAACAAAAATTATCGTCATTATCAGTCCTTAGGCATTTAATTATCCTACCAGTCTGATTTTCAACCAAGGTTTTAAATTCCTTAAACTGATTGAACAGTTCTAATTTATTTTTAAAAAAATACACAAATGACCTTCTCAAATAATCATCTATAAAAGAAACGTAATATGTAGAATTCGATAACGAAGGAATATTAACTAGACCAAATACATCAGAGTGAATATAATCCAAAAAACCAAAATATTTATGAGGACTGGAATAAAATGAAACACGATGTTGCTTTCCATATATATAGTGTTCACAAAATTCAAATTCAAGGTTACAATCATCGAGCCCCTCAACAAGACTCTTATTTTTCAGAGCTTTTGAACCCTTCTCTCCTATGTGACCGAGTCTATGACCTATAGGTTTTTCATATTCTCTTGTTTTATAGTAAAAACTATTTACATACAAGTTTATAGATTTTCAAGTTTTGATCTGGTCTCTGTTTAGGCAACAACATTTTAAAATATTATGTTCACAATTGACTTTTCAATTCAACATTATAGAATTTACCAATCATCCAACATGACTAACCGCTCTTCTCTTCAACCATTTTCTAGACATTTATATGGCTCTATCGAAAACTAGTTCAATTTAGTTACCATATCTCCAATTGTTGGACTTCCTCAGATTGTCAATAACACGCCATGTTGTCTCCAATGCTTCCTTTGAGTCATTCCAGTTTTTGCCAATCATCTATACACAATTCAGTAAGTCGCTTGACATTTGGCCGTGGTCCCCAACCCTGTCTCTTTCAGCTCAACTTATCATCGAAGTCACTTTTGACATCAGTGAGGGATGGTAGGAAGAGCATGTCTCATGCTTCCCTAGTTAGCGTGCACAACTCCTTGGGAGCCTTCAGATTACCATCAGGGTGGAAAGTAAAACAAGTCTTCTTACAACCTTGTTACCTTGTAGGGCTTCAAAAGAATCCTCAGATACCTCATGGAGTAGCGGGAAGAATAAGCCTTCCTTCTATCACTCTATCTCTCTATCTCATAGCACCATCGCTAGACCATTGTTTACCATGTGGGGTGGCAGGAAGAACCATCCCTGTGACCTTGTCCTTATCCCACACTACACCGATGATCATTAGAAATCCCTTGCGAGGTGGTGGGGAAGACAAAGAAAACCATCTTCCGCTATCCCGCAAGTCTTCTTACTAGACCCTTAGAGTTCCGTGGGGTGGCAAGATGAAGACCAAGTCTCCTTCATCTTGCTATCCCGCGACCCTCTTTTTCGCACCTAGGACACACTGTGGGGTTATACGAGAAGAACTAAACTTTGTTTCCCACTATCCCTTGGCACTCTACACACTACTTCATGGGTTGGTATATAGCATGAAGGTTATTCAACTTCTTTGTTAATAACACGAAGTTTATTTAGTTCCCTTTGAAGATGATCAATAACACGAAAGTTATTCACACTGAACTGCTCATTTCAGAGATCAAGTGCCATCTGCTCGAGATTTCAATAAGTTTGAGACACCCATTATCAATATGAGGTAACCTACTCAGCTTATTTTATGACATGCTCATCAACTAATGAAGTTACTGGATCAATTACTTATGAAGACTTTGTTATCTTAAATAACATAGTGGTGAGTTGGTCCACTTGTGCTTTAAGCTTATTTTATTAACCTTTTCTTCATTATATCTTGTCACAAGAGCATCAAAAGTTGATTAAGCATCTTCAACTTTACCTTCATGGGTTTTTTTCCCAAGCTCAATCCTTTTTATTACATAGTCCTCTCCTTGGACTTCACTTATATTTTTATTAGGAGGAGTCTCTACAACTTCTACATATTTGTTCTTAGCACTATCCACCTTAACACTTGAGATTGTTTTGGCTTTCTTAACAATATTTCATTTAAAAAGAACTAGTTGACCAAAATCAAAATCATCAAGAGAAATAGTTTGCTAATGTTGTCAATTTAGAGGAATTGATTATGTGTTGCATTGATATTTGTCTTTGATATCAACACTAGTTGTTTTTCTATCTACAGGCTTCCGGTAGAGTGGTATGTCTTTGATGTTGATCTAGAGATTTGTCTTTGGTTTGGTCCAACTGATGGAATCGATTTGGATAGGTTATTCATGTGTTCTTGATGCGTATCACATTTAGTTGGTTCAAGATTTGATGATTCAGATGCTATCATATATTCTAGTAAGCCTTTTGGTTACCGGTAAAGGTTTTACCGACATAGCTTTATTGAAGATCTTTTGATGAATTCGATAAGTGGTGTTGGTGTGGCTTCTAGAAGGTTATCAGGATGTTGATGGTTATCATTTTCATGTTCCATTTGTTTGTGGTGTTTCATTTGGATTATAGCAACCAATTTTAGGTTTGGTGGTTATTCTGTTAGGTTATGGACCGGTTTATATAACGTGCTGGTTGATGCTCTCAATGCATTACTGGTTGGATTTATTGTTTGGTTTATGTTGTTTCACTCTTAGGCCGACTTGGTTTATCATTGGTTTGTGGGATTATGTAATGAATCTATAGTATTATCATTTAGGTGGCCAACCTAATTGTTTAGGTCCTGGGTTGGTATAAATATGATGTAAGATCGCTTTGTAGATCATGGTATGGGTTATGGGATCATCTGTGTGCGAATAAAGTTGTAATCATATACAGAGGTTTTGGTAGATCATAGGTGATCGAATTGGGTTTGTGAAAGAGGTTTAAGACCTCCAGTATTGAGCTAAACCAGAACTGCACTCAGGCATAGGAGATGATATTCTTGCAGCTCATTCATCTTTTCAGATTGTAGTGTGGATTTATTTTGTAGTCAGTGAGGCTCCTTTTGTGATGAGTAGTGCGCTCTGGGCTGTTGGCCTTCCTATATGTGCAGGCCCCTCTTATTGTAATCACATACTTGATAAAGAAATATTATCTAACTGTGGGTAGGCTTCCCACCATGGTTTTTCCCTTTACCGGGTTTTCCACGTACAAATCTCGGTGTTATGTGTTACGAATGGTTGGTAATTGTTCTGTGATTTATGTTTGTGCTTAATTATTATATTTTCTATTTTGGTATTTTTTTTATGCATTCCAATAAAAGGTTTTGTGTGCTTAAATTTCTATAATATTTTGACAACTGATTCACCCCCCCCTCTTAGTTGTTCACTAGTTATCCTAACAATTGGTATCAAAGATTGGTCCTCTTTGCATAAGCTTAACCGCTTGAAGAAGATCCTATGGCAACTAATAGTTGAACTGCATCTGTTTTCCAGAGAGAAACCCCTAAGTTTGATTCAACAAATTACAGGGTATGAAAGATTCAGATGGAGACTCATTTGAGATGTATTGGGAAAGAGATTTGGGAGATCACAGAGAAAGTCTATACACCTCATAATCCGACATCTGGAATTCCTCCTCCGATAAACTTGGATAAGGATATTGAAAATGGCTGTAGAGCTAGAGAAGCCCTTTTGAGTGCACATTCTGATCAACAAATTAAGGGATTAGCTGACCAATCATCTGCAAAGGCTATATGGGATAAGTTGGAGGCTCTGAATGAAGGTGACCCTACTGTTAAAATTGCTAAACTTGATGGTTACCAGGTGAGCTATGAGAATCTAAAGATGGAAGAAGATGAAAGGATTACTACTTTTATGGAAAGAGTAAATGAAATTGTTATGGGAATTTAGTGTTGTGGTGGATCTCTGAGTGAAGATGAGATTGTTTCTAAAGTATTGAGATATTTTCCACCGACTTACAAGATGAAGACTACTGCAATTAATGAGCTAATGACAATGGCTAACACTTCTGTTAATAGGGATACTTTGGTTGGAAAGTTATCTGCTTTTGAGATTGAAGAATTTGGTCCTCAAGGAGCTGCAAAGACTGAATTTGTTTTTCATGCACCTAAACAATCAACTAGCAAAAGTGATTGGAAAGCTTTATATGCGAAGTAACTAGAGGAAATGAGGAAAGAAGATGACAAGTTTGAGTAACTTGAAGCCCTATTTGCGAGAAGAGTACCTAAAGGTCTGACAGGTAGTAAGTATGAAGGAAAATCACCTTTTAAATATTTTGCATGTAATAAGATAGGTCATTTTACATCTAGATGTCCTGAAAGGAATTCAAGATTTGAGGAGAAAGCTAGAAGATCTTTTAGGCCTAACCATGATTATCAGAACAAGCATAATTATAGGAGGAACAAAGGAAAATCATGTTACTATGTGGATGTGGAAGGTGTGATTGATTTTGATGATGAATCGACACTAGATTCGGCTAGTGGATCCGATAGCGGAAAGGAATGGGTATTCTTGGCTATCAAGGAAGACGCTCGAGAACCTCCTATTCAAAATGAGGAAAAGGCCCTTGCTGCTAAAATTGAAGACAAGGATGAATGGGTGATAGATAGTGGATATTCAAATCATATGACTGAAGATAAAAGGAAGTTTCTATCCTTGCAAGAATTTGATGGTGGTTGGGTTACATTTGGAGATGACAAAGAATGCATGATCAAAGGAAGAGGAACTATATCATTAGATGGTAAGAACAATATGAATGATGTTAATTATGTTGAAGGTTTAAGGCATAATACTTTGAGTGTAGGATAGTTTGTGGATAAGGGATTTCAATTACAATTCAAGGATGGAAAATGCAAAATCATTAATAGATCTGGATTGGAAATTGCAATCGGTACTAAGATAAAAGGTAATATATTTCATTTGAATTCCAGTGGGAGGACATGTTTGATTGCACAAATTGATGAGAGTTGGCTATGGCATAAAAGGCTATGTCATGTGAATTTTTATTGCATGGTAAAGATAAGTTCAACTAAGGCAGTTAGAGATATACCTAAGATTTTGAAGCCATATAATCTGATATGTAAATAATGTCAAATGGGAAACAAGTCAGAACCTCTTTTAAGGTCAAATCAGGGTGGTAAATTCACATCTAGTGAATTTAACAATTATTGTGAGAAGCATGGGATAAGGAGACAATTATCTGCATCCCGGACACCTCAACAGAATGGTGTTGTGGAAAGAAAAAACAAAACTATCTTGCATGCAGCTAGAACTATGATGATAGAAGCTAATCTGCCTCATATCTATTGGAGAGAAGCTATGAGCATGACAATAAATATATTTAATAGCGTTCATATCAAAGGAGACACCGGTAAGACACCTTATGAGTTATGGTTTGGTCATACACCTACAATTAAGTATTTCAGAATCTTTGGTAGTAAATTCTATATCAAAAGAGATGATTTGATTGGAAAGTTTGATCCTAGGTGTGATGAAGGGATATTTCTTGGTTATTATAATGAAAGCAAAGCATTTAGATGTTATAACAAAATATTGTAGAGACTTGTGAAGAGTGCTAATGTCAAGGTAGATGAGCAGTACAAAGGTCAAATCATAGCTTATGAGAGAGAACCAGAAGTGGAGTTGATCATAACTAAACCGGTAGCACCTGTATCGGAACAAAATATTGAACCGGTTACCCCAACAGTATCGGAAAATTCAATAGTAATTGAAGATCAGAGTAGAGGAACAGAAAGTTAGAAGACTCTTAGGTATGTAAGGTTAAATCATTCAGAACATCAGATCATTGGAGACAAGAACAAAGGAGTAATGACAAGAAGAAGGTTGGCAGCTGATGAGGTATGTTTAATTTCTCAAGTTGAACTGACATCAGTTATTGAAGCTTGTAAAGATGAATGTTGGATGAGAGCTATGGAAGACGAATTAGATTAGATTGAAAAGAACAACACATGGACTTTAGTTCCCCAACCTAAAAAATAAGAATGTTATTGGAACTAAATGGGTTTTTATGAATAAATTGAATGAGGATGGACAATTTATGAGGAATAAGGCTAGATTTGTATGCAAAAGATATTCTCAGAAGGAAGGAATTGATTATGATGAGACTTTTTCTCTAGTAGCTAGGATTGAAGCTGTGAGATTATTTCTTGCTTATGCCACCTATAAGAAATACAAGGTTTATCAGATAGATGTTAAGTGTGCATTTTTTAATGAAGACCTTGAAGAGGAAGTTTACATTGAGCAACTTGATGGATTTTCACTTTCAAATGACAAAAACATGGTTTGCAAGTTAAGGAAATCTGTATATGAATTGAAACAAGCCCCTAGAGCTTGGTATGCTAGATTGGACAAATATCTTTTGAAGCTTGGTTTCACTAAAGGTATTGTTGATAGTAAATTATATTACAAGATCACTGATGATGACATATTTATTGTTGAAGTATTTGTTGATGATATCATTTGTGGAGGTGATGATAAGTTATGTATGGAATTCTCCGATAATATGAAGAATGAATTTGAGATGTCTATGATTGGGGAGATGAAATTTTTCTTAGGTTTGCAGACTACTCAAAATGATAAAGGTATTTTCATCTGTCAAACTAAGTATACTAGAGAGTTGTTGAAGAAATTTGGTATGGAAAATTCTAAACTGGTTGGTACTCTTATGGTTACAAGTGAGAAATTGACAAAGAATGATGCATCAACTCTGATAAATCCTACAAGGTATAAATCTATGATTGGAGGTTTTTTTATATCTGACATAGACTAGACCAGATATAATGAATACAATTTGTATTGTATCAAGATATCAAAGTGATCCTAGAGAGAATAATGAGAGTGGTGAACAGGATTTTTACATATTTGCAAGGAACAACTGAGTATGGTTTGTGGTATCCTAAAAATGATGACTTTAAAGTATGTGCATATACAAATGTTGACTGGGTTGGAGATGTTGATGACCGAAAAAGCACATCCGGTGGAGCTTTCTTTCTTGGAAATAAACTTATGTCATGGATCAACAAGAAACAGTCATGTACTTCTTTATCTACTGCTGAAGTTGAGTATGTTGCTGCTGCTACTAACTCTACACAAGTTCTATGGATGAACAAATGTTGAAGAACATAAGGGTAGATTGTAATGAACCGATAGTTATTCACTATGATAACTCTGCTACTATTGACATATCAAAAAATCTGGTATTTCATTCTAAGACTAAGAAAATTTCTATCAAGTATAATTTTTTGGAGAAGGTGGATGCAAATGAAGTCAGACTGGTTTATGTGAACACCAAAGTGCATATTGCAGATATCTTCACTAATCCTTTGCCTTAGGAATCATTTGAGTACTTCAGAGATAGATTTTGAGTTTCTGCCCCTCCAGTAGAGACTTGAGTGATGCAGTCAAGGGAGGGAGACCCAATGAAGGACAACCCAACCTTGCATCTAAACACACAACCCATACAAAGCATACTAATAATCAGTAACAAGGTGCCAAAAATAGTGGAAAGAACTACCGGTAACAACATAGAAGACATAACTGGTAAACAATGTGAATGAATCTTGTTACAATCTGAAGAATGATACATGCCACATGTTGGATCACAGTCTAGGCTACAAATAATGCTGACTATGAAATTACAAGATTCATAGATCATCCTTATATCAAGTCGGCTTTTGATAACAGTTTATTGGTTCTATCCTAATCTGAACCTCAGCCTTTCGGCCTCAGTCCTACTAGATCAGAATCTCATCGACTCTACATCTTCTCTCAATCTCAATGCTCTATCTTCGATCTTCTAATTTATTGGATATGACTTCTATATATATACCACCCATAAATAATTACAAATTAATCAAGTCAGCGCAAAGACCAACCCATTCAGGAAACGTGCAACGGTAACATGCTAGCTCAATCACTTAGGAACAATCTTTAAAACACAAAATGATGCACAGACCTCCGGGAATACCAACCAAGGTCCAAAGAAACACCTCAAATTATTCACAACTCGTGGAGCTCAACCACAACCTGAAATCATCTTCGCTCAACACACAACCAGGCTAACTAGTAAGAACACACCAACCAGGACAATACTAGAATCCACACCTTATCGGAAACAAAACCTAAAGCTATGAAACTCAAACATGATAATGACCATGAACATAAGGGAATAAACCCAAACCTACAATGCTAAACACTTGAACATGAATAAATGCCAAGCTCTCAAGCAATTCCACTAAAAAACTTCCCAATTGGTACGAACTAGACTGGTGGTCCTACATCAGACTCTCAAGGTTAATTGAAAAGTGAGTCCTATCACTTGGTTTGGTTCGGTGATCAATCAGTAGGTACTTGCAACTACCTCAAGAGATCGACGATCTAACCATAGCTTCTGATTGCCTCTCCATGACAATCTACCAGTACAAACTGCAGCCTGCCTCAATTGATGATCTGTTCAAGTTTCCACCCACTAACTACCTCAAGCTCAAGCTCTAGGATCAATGCTCTACCTGTAAACCTTGCTCTACCTCATATTCGGCAATTTGAACAAGTCCACAAGTTGCTTCAATCTTCTCTCTAACCAATCAGTTCACAAACAACACTCTGTCCAACAACAGGTTCACAAACCAGATTTGATACCATTTGATGCAATCAAGGGAGGGAGATCCAATGAAGGACAACCCAGCCTTGTAGCTAAACACATAACCCATGCAAAGCATATCGATAACCAGCCAAGGTGCCAAAAACAATAGAAAGAACTACCGGTAACAACATGGAAGACATAACTGGTAAACAATGTGAATGAATCTTATTACAATATGAAGAATGATACATGCCACATGCTAGATCACAGTCCAGGATACAAACAATGTTTACTATGTGTAGCGTCCTAAAATTGTGACACTTGCAATTTTGACTGCATTTCGGTCTTCACGATGGCGACGCAACACGAAACCTGAATGGAGACCCCGAAACTTGCTTATGACACCAAAAACTGCATTTTCTTGCACCTTGGCCTGAACCTCCTTTGCACCCTACTGTCCCGGGAGGTGGGACCAGAGCGCCCAGCGCCCTAGTCCTTTAGGACCAGGGTGCCCAGTGCCCTGGTCCCCCAGGACCATGGCGCCCAGCGCCCTGGTCCCTAGGTCCTATTTTGGGCCCGGTCTCTTTTGGACTTCGGGTCTTTATGTTTGCAATTTGGAAAATTGTCTTTCCTGGTCGGCCTAAGGTCGGGAAAATCAGTCTATCAGCCCTAATTGACAAGTATATAAACTACATTTTCCTCTTTCATTTGATATGATGGAAAAGGCATGGAAACTATACTCAAACATTCAAGCATTCAAACATTCAAGCATTCAAGCATTCCTTCAAGCAATTGATCATTCCAAGTCTCCATTCAAGGCTAAGTGTTGCATTCAAGACAAGGATTCAACAATTGAAGAGGAGACCACTTACTACATGCTACATACAACATACTACATACAACAAACAACAACATCTATACCTTCGCACATAAGGATACAAACATCCTTACAACAAGGTATTAGTACTTGTTTTACATTACATACATTTACATTTACAACAATTTCTCATTTCTTGGTTAATTCCAAAACCGGGGTTTGACCTAAAGGCAAACCCCTAATCCCTAACCCCCTAATCGTCTTTGCTTTTCTGTGTGTAGGTTGCAGGTACGCGGCTGAAATTGAAGATCTGGAATCCTTGTGCAGAGACGAACAGATCCCCCTTCGTTTCGCGGATTTTTCGGAGGACCGTGGCGCTCGGGCGCCATCGTCCCGACAACTTTTGCTCAAATTTGCAGGACAGCGCCGTATCGACATTTTACTGCTAATTCCAGGTCCGCAGCTTCATCCTATATCCCTATCTCAGTTTATAAGCGAATCTTTGTCACTTTCTATGCATTCCTAGCTTAATTCTTCTATCAACATTCTTTACAAAAGAGGGTAGCCTTGCTTTCTTAACCCTTGAAACACATTTAGCATCCAATCTTGCATTGTGTGGGATTGGATCTTGTGGGTTTCAACCCCTCTTTTGAATGTAAAGTCTCTCCCCTAAGTGAAAACCATTAACCCTAGTGAATCTCCCTTCTCTCTCCTTGGAGTTGGAAGAGGGGAGAGCAACTAGGGTTCGATCGCGATTTTCCACTTTACATTTTGGTGAACCCGATGTGAACATCCTTTCTGATTATTCATAGTTAGATCTGAAAATTGGATTCCTTGATTACATTTCCATGTTTGATCTTTGGCAAAATTTTAGAGGTTAATTGCATAAAAACCCTAAATTTTCTTTTTAAGTAATTAAACTTGTGAAATGTTTAATTGTTAAATGCTTGTTTCAAATCTGACCTTCTATTACAAATTATCAATTCATATTTGTGCTTTAATTTTGAAAATTAAGTGGTTAAGTGTCAAAACCCTAATTTTTGAAGCCCTCTTGATTCAACCTTTGTCCGACAATTTCACTGATCAAAACATCTCCAAATCAGCTGTAACTTTGGATTCCGCAATAAAATCACAATATCTTTCATCCCTGAAAATTTGGAAAAAAGTTGCGAGGACCGTGTGCACTCCGAGCGCCATCGTCCTCGACATTTTTTCCGAAATTTCGGGAGCTAGATCTTACTATATTTTCCTGCTAAAATCCAGAATTTTGGCTGATTTTATCAAATCTAACACTTTCAAAATTACAGTCAAAGTTGGTCTTGAGATTGCTTGGATTAAGGCTTCTAAACATTCAAAAATCATCGAAATTGAAATTTTGTACTAAATCTGAAAAGTGTGTTTGCATTCATTCGAAATTTCAGTGCTTTATTCAAATTCTTACAATTTGTGACTTTTGAAATTAAGTGCTTAATTACAACAACTTTGATTTCCGCTTTCAGAATTGAATTTTGCGTAAAATTGAGTCAACTTTCAAATTTTGAAACTTACATTGCTTTTGGTATTCCCTCTAAAATCATAAAATTCAAAATTTCAGTTTCCCTCTCTTTTTCAAAATTCAAATTTTGCATTTTTTCGACAATCTTGGTAGGGTTCAATTTTGAGATTGCAACTTTAATTTGGCCTATCTACAGATCGTAAAATCACTCAATTTTTTCAGGTTAGCTGTAAAATCATCATAACTTTCATCCCTGCAAATTTCGAAAAAAGTTGCCGGGACCATGTGCACTCCGAAGCACCACGGTCCTTGACATTTTTTCTGAAATTTCGGGAGATTGTCCTAATTGTATTTAACAGCTTAAATCCAGAAGATTGGCTAATTTTACTGAAAATTGCTACCTCTAAATTCAAAACTTTCTCTCTCTCTCTAGTGCATGAGTTTTACAACAATAAGCCCTACTTACACTATTCCCGTTAGACGAAGCCGTAGAATTAAGTCTTTCCGAGGTTTAACTACTGAGGAGATGGAACCTAATTTGAATAGCCTTTTTAACAAGGACATGGGTAATTCCTCTAATCCTCCTAATGATGAAGAAGCTCTCCATGAGGTTTCTGAAGAACAACTTTCGAAATTGGATAACCAATTTGATGATTTTCGACAGTGGATGTCTCAAGAATACCTTGATAGTCAAGCTCTTCCTTTAATTGAGGGTCTAAAACGTATGCTTCAAAGTGATAAGAATGGAATTGATATTTTGCGTGGTATTGCACACATTGTGGATTCAAATGTGATGCCTATGAAAAGTTGTGCTGAAACCTTAGGTTATACACAACCTCCTACTCAAGACAATCATTCTATTCCTTTGACGACTCCTATTGCTAGTATACCTACCTTTACATCAAACATAATGGCTACTTCTACACAAGACATTCCTCCTGTGATCACCAGTCATGGGGGCAACCCTTCTTCTTCAATTAACCCTCTTCCTTCATTTAATCCAATTTCTTCATTCATTCCTTCAATGAGTGTCCTTATTATATCTCCACAAATGAACATGACGCAAGGGGGCAATTCGTTTAACCATTCCATTCCCCCTTGTAGTGTTCCTCCTATCCAATCATCTCCTATGACTAATTATCATAGAGTCCCACCACCTTACTCTTTACCTTCTTTCAATAACATAACACCTCCATCTCAATCTAACACATCTAATATGAATTCTTCGACTGAAGCGACCATTAACAATCTTGCACAAACTATCTCTTCTTTACAGCAACAAATTGCCTCTATGAATCAATCTAAGTTTAGTGTGCCCACATTTGATGTTGCGAGCCCACTTTCTCTTGACATTGTTTGAGCTATCCCTCCTAAACATGTTGAAATCCCGCATTTGGAGCTTTATAATGGTAAAGGTGATCCTCTAACACATGTTAAGACTTTTCAAACAATATGTACTAATTTTGCTTATGACCAAAGGTTGCTTGCAAAGCTGTTCACTAGAACATTAAGAGACAAAGCCCTACAATGGTATTGCTCATTGCCTTCTTATTCTATTACTTCTTTCGAACAACTTGCAAATGCTTTCATTCAACAATTTCAAAACAATATAAGTCCTAAAGTTACTTTGATTGATTTAATGCATTGTAAACAAGGTGTTAAAGAAAAAGTGACTGATTTCATTGGTAGATATAAGCATTTGTATGCTCAAATTTCCTTTCCAGTGCCTGATAATGATATTCAAAGAATCTTTATTTCTAATTTACAAAAAGATATTCGAGACAAACTTCTGTTTTCTGAGTTTACTTCTTTCCAACAGTTGTGTGCAACTCTTCACAATTATCAACTGACTGTGAGTCAAATGGAACAATCACATCCTATGGCTCCGAGTGATAAGGGTGATAGCAGTCAACAACCATTTGGGAAGTTTAAACCGAACAGAGATTCCATCAAATTCAATGAAAACATCATCAACAACAATGTGAATGCAGCATCAGGTGTGCCTCCTATTTCTAAATTTTTCAAGAAAGAAAGAAAGTATACTCCTTTGAATGAATCATTGCATAGTATTATGAATAAGTTATTGGAACAAAATGTGCTTACTCTTCCTCCTATAAGACAAATTGATCCTGCAAAGATTACTTCACCTTATTTGGATAACAAAGCTTTTTGTCAATTTCATCATCAGCCTGGGCATGATACTGAAAAATGTTTTTCTTTAAAGGGTAAAATTCAAGATTTGATTGATAATAATACTATTTCTATTTCTGGAGTGAATGATAAAGGCAATACATCTGTAGCTCCTCCTAATCAAAATCTTCAGATTTTCACTGATCCAGTACCTTCTCATACCTCTAATGCGATTGAGACTAATGATTCCTCTCTCTCATCTGATGGTCTTGTGTCTATGACTCCGAATGTGATTAACTTTGTAGAGCAGCAAGAAAACCCTAGAGAACCTTCCATCACATTTGATTCCAATGAAACCATTAGGGCACCTGATGGTCCTTTATACTTAGTTGCAAAAGTCAAGAATACACCTTGCCGTGGAGTGCTTATTGATCCTTCGTGCATGATTAATGCTATTACTGAAGAATTTCTTTTTACTTTGCAATTGAATCAAGTGATATATGACAAAACAGATGTGATTGTGAAATTATTTGATGCATTTTCTTCTCCTACAATTGGTTCTATTACATTGCCTATTGAGGTCCATAACAAACCCCTTGATGTGAACTTTTCTATTATTCCATCTTCCGAACAATTTCGTGTGAAGCTTGGCTATCCTTGGCTATCTTCCATGAAAGCTATTGCTTCTCCTATTCACAAGTGTTTGAAATTTCCCCATAATGGTGAAGTTGTTACTGTCAATCATAGTCTCTTTAAACCAGCTGAAAGAACTTCTAGCGTTCCTATTGATTACTTTTGGCCTAAACAATTCCAATCTCTTCCTCCGCGAAGTGATCATCTTTTCAAATCTTATCAAAAGTGGAAAACAGATATGATCCTATCTCTAAGTGAACCTAGAACACCTAAACTTGATATTCCTATCATTCTTGAGAAGGAAGTTCTTCCTTTGAAAGATAAAACTAATGTCTTTCCTCAAGAAGATTCCCAACCCGTTCCCATGGATGTGATTATGTCTATGCCTAATAAACCTTCTAAAAGTAGACCTATACCTCCTCATCATGATGGACTTGGTCTTCTTCCTAAACCAAATATTCCTCCTTTGTATGGAGCAGTCCCTCCTCCTTCTTTTTATAGAGAGAAGAGACCTTCTTCTCCTATTATCCAGCCTAAGAGACCACAACCTAAACACCCAAGTGATAAGGATGAGAACATTCCTCCTCCTCAATCTTCACAACTTCCTACTAAGACTAGACGAAATCGTTTTGCACGTGAACGCTGATGAAAGCGTCGTCTTAGAGCTCAAGCAGCTGCTTCTCAAACTTTGCAATCTCCAAAAACACCTTCAACAAGCATTATTCCATTTTCTCCTCAGCCGGAAATTGAGCCTAAATCTCCTAAACATAAGATGCATGATGGTTTTGATCCTGTGCGAGTTAAAGATCCTATTTTTATAAATCTTGATGATGATATAGATGAAAATGTTATTCATGATGAAAATGTTACTTCTCTTGCTTCTAATAGTGAATATGAACTTGTTGATATTGATAACCATTTATCTAATGAATTTTCTAAAGCACTTATCCTAGCTCCTAGACAAGAACAACTTGGCTTGGAACATGAACATAGCCCTTGTTTGGATCTTGTGATAGCTCCATCTGCTGTGTTGGATGTTCCTCCTCTAGCGTGTTCCCTGCCTTCCCGAAACATTGATCAGCAAGATCGGGGGGTAGATGACGTGCTAGACTAGTTACATTAGCATAGCAGATTCTCTCCTCCTCTCTTGTGCTACTTCTTCTATACGTTATTCTCATTCTTCTATTTGTTGTCCTTGGTGTTGTCTACTTGAGGACGATGCAAAGCATTGAGATCTCTTTTGGTCTCTCTCATGTTGACTCAAAAGACACATGTGTTCCCTTCTTCTAGGTGACCTTCCTTGATTGGGGAATGAAGAACAATTATGCATACATACATATGATATACATGAATTATCATACAGCATACTGACCCCGAGGAAAGCGAAGTCACCTCGTGCTTTGTGTTTTGTGTCTATTATCCTTGGGTTTATCTCACACTTGGGGGCTAAATCCTTGCGATAACGTGCTCCTTTCCTTTCTCATTTCTTATGTGTATCACTACGTTAAAACAATCACCCCCGTTGAGGCATGTGCGATCGCTTTAACGTAGGGGGGCATACACCCTGTCTATCCCTTCAGGATACATGAAAATTTCTTGGAGAACTCATCTTTGCCTTGAAAATTTTTGGTATTTCTCTTGCATGACTCATAGTGAGGGAACCTTACTACTGACAGTCATGGTTCTCCCTCATGATCTTCCCTTTTACTTTGTCAATCGAAGTCGTAATATCCTTAGTCCACTGGGGGCTTGGTGTGTCTTGCCTCCTTGACGTGGTGAAAGTCTTTCAATATTGTTTCCTTGTACTTTACCGGAAGTATGAGCATACATACTCCCGCTAAAGTGGGGGCTAAATGTAGCGTCCTAAAATTGCGACACTTGCAATTTCAACTGCATTTCGGTCTTCACGATGGCGACGCAACACAGAACCTGAATGGAGACCCCGAAACTTGCTTATGACACCAAAAACTGTATTTTCTTGCACCCTGGCCTAAACCTCCTTTGCACCCTGTTGTCCCGGGAGGTGGGACCAGAGCGCCCAGCGCCTTGGTCCTTCAGGACCAGGGTGCCCAGCGCCCTGGTCCCTGGGTCCTATTTTGGGCCCGGTCTCTTTTGGACTTCGGGTCTTTATGTTTGCAATTTGGAAAATTGTCTTTCCTGGTCGGCCTAAGGTCGGGAAAATCAGTTTATCAGCCCTAATTGACAAGTATATAAACTACATTTTCCTCTTTCATTTGATATGATGGAAAAGGCATGGAAACTATACTCAAACATTCAAGCATTCAAACATTCAAGCATTCAAGCATTCCTTCAAGCAATTGATCATTCCAAGTCTCCATTCAAGGCTAAGTGTTGCATTCAAGACAAGGATTCAACCATTGAAGAGGAGATCACTTACTACATGCTACATAAAACATACTACATACAACAAACAACAACATCTATACCTTCGCACATAAGGATACAAACATCCTTACAACAAGGTATTAGTACTTGTTTTACATTACATACATTTACATTTACAGCAATTTCTCATTTCTTGGTTAATTCCAAAACCAGGGTTTGACCTAAAGGCAAACCCCTAATCCCTAACCCCCCAATCGTCTTCGCTTTTTTGTGTGTAGGTTGCAGGTACGTGGCTGAAATTGAAGATCTGGAATCCTTGTGCAGAGACAAACAGATCCCCCTTCGTTTCGCGGATTTTTCAGAGGACCGTGGCGCTCGGGCGCCATCGTCCCGACAACTTTTGCTCAAATTTGCAGGACAACGCCGTATCGACATTTTACTGCTAATTCCAGGTCCGCAGCTTCATCCTATATCCCTATCTCAGTTTATAAGCGAATCTTTGTCACTTTCTATGTATTCCTAGCTTAATTCTTCTATCAACATTCTTTACAAAAGAGGGTAGCCTTGCTTTCTTAACCCTTAAAACACATTTAGCATCCAATCTTGCATTGTGTGGGATTGGATCTTGTGGGTTTCAACCCCTCTTTTGAATGTAAAGTCTCTCCCCTAAGTGAAAACCATTAACCCTAGTGAATCTCCCTTCTCTCTCCTTGGAGTTGGAAGAGGGGAGAGCAACTAGGGTTCGATCACAATTTTCCGCTTTACACTATGAAATTACAAGATTCATAGATCATCCTTATATCAAGTCAGATTCTAGTAATAGTCTACCGGTTCTATCCTAATCCTGACCTCAGTCCTACCAGATCAGAATCTCACTGGCTCTACATCTTCGCTCAATCTCAATTCTCTATCTTCGATATTCTAACTTCTTTGATATGACTTTCACCCTTAAATGATTCATAAACCTCCATATATATACCACCCACAAATAAATACAACTTAATCAAGTCGGCCCAAAGACTAACTAGTTCATGAAACGTGAAAAGGTAACAAGTCAGCTCAATCACTTAGGAACAATCTCCAAAATACAAAACTATGCACAAACCTCCGAGAATACTGGCCAAGGACCAAAGAAACAACGCAAATGATTCACAAGTCATTGAGATCAATGGAAACCTGAAATCATCTTCGCTCAACACACAACTAGGATAACTGGTAAGAACACACCAACCGGGACAATACCAAAATCCGCACCTTACCGGAAACAAAACCAACAACTATGAAACTCAAACATGGTAATGACCATGAACACAAGGGAATAAACCCAAAACTACACTGCTAAACACTTGAACATGAAGAAATGCCAAGCTCTCAAGTAATTCCATTGAAAACTGCCCAACTGGTAAGAATTAGACTGGTGCTCTTGCATTAGTTCGACATGCATTATCATAACTATCATTCATTCTGGATTGATGTGTCGGTGCTACTACTCGGGGGGAGTAGTTAGGTATGTGGTTCAGAGGTTTTATGACATTTATTTGATGTTTATGTCATATTTCTGGCATTGATGTAAAAGGGGAGAGATATATATGTGAGAAACAGAGCTTAATAGGGATATCATTCACAGGGGGAGTTTGGTCTGTTGGTTTAGAACTTTATTATTATGTCATTTTGGGAAGATTGTTGGATGTCTTCCTTTGGGGGAGATTTGTTTGGCATCTCTTGGTACTTGGATGTTTTTCACATCTAGTGTTGCCAGAGATTGTTGGCAATTTGGAGGAATTGATTATGTGTTACATTGATGTCTGTGTGAGCTTGAATTTCATTCTCAGAATGTTACCTGCAATAAGTTAGTTTCATAAAATACAAATGGAAATGTATACAGGAAATCCAAATTCAACCAATGAAACTACATGAAATACATATTAAAATAAAACATTATTTTACCTTCATGGCTTATGTCTCATTGTGTCCTAACTCCACTATTCCTGGTTGCAGATGGTGTGCTCTCAGACAATGCATTGTTGGCTTCCAAGATGACATATGAAGAATGGACTGATAACTTGTAGTTAACTGACACTATGATATGCAAATGCTACATGGTTATGCTAAAATGATTATACTATGATGCTATATGATAATTGCTATATTGCTATTTGCTTCAAAAACTCACAGATGCATAAGATTATCTTGCAAAATGCACTTGCAGTCTCTTGAAGTCTAACTCTCTCTCAACTGAAGCTCTTGATTTTATAGACTTTGAGAGGATAAGATGATGTGGCTTAGATCAATGGTCCTGATCAGATCTACAGATTTGGATGGCCATGAGCAAGAGTGAAGGTTGAGAGAAAGGGGGAAGGAGAAGACAAGTGTCACTCATCTCACCTTGACTGGGTTGTTGATTGAGGGAATCTAGGGATGGTTGGAGGAAATTTAGGCATGAGAGGACAAGTGGACTCAAGTCCTTCCTAAGATGTAGGGAGTGTTGGAGAGAATATAGGAAATTGTTATGAAGTATGTGTATGTACACAATTTTCATTAAGTTTGGAAGTTGGAGATAAATGATAAATTAATATTTAAGAAATATTAATTTCCTTAGCCACATGTTTGATAAGTTGGAAAAGGGAAGATGAAGTGGAGATGGAAGAATGAGTTGGATAAGGGATTAAATAATTTTGAGAATTATTTAATATTTGAGACTATAGGATAGGAGAATAACTATTAAATATTGGATATTTAATTGTTTGGAGGAGATAATTAAATATTAGATATTTAATTAATTAGAAGAATATGATAGATAAATTAATTAATAAAATATTAATTAATAGAAAGACATGAAAATGAATTAAATAAATTAATCTTTTCAAATTAACTATTTAATAGAAGAATTATTATTAAATAAATATAAAATATTTATTTAATTGCTCATAGCCAATTTTTATGTGTATACATTTTGCCCCTCTTTGAAATGATGTGAAGACAACATTGTTTCAAAGATTACATCAAGTCTCGATAATGCCTAATAGAGATTGAAAATCCTGATTGTGTGCCCCCTCAAGAGATTGATCGTGAAATTGTCAAAAATTCTGGTTTGAATGATTAATCTTATGATAATTGATAAAAATCTAGTCAATTAAATTCATTTGAAAAAAAACAAATTAAATTGCCCCATTGAAATTAATTACTCTTCAAAATAGTAAATATAAAATTAACCAAGGTTAATTTTAATTTCATTGTTATCCTTGTCAGCTTGAGAAGAAGATATTCTTGCTGAGGTGGCGAAATGGTGATTCCGGTGGAGTGTCATCGATTTGAGCGAGTTCGGCGTTATCAGCGACCTGCCGAGTATGGGTATCCGATATGTATCTTATCCCAAACCTTGTTTGCAAGTTTTAATTCAAATTTTCATGATTTTAGGCACCTTTTTGAATTTTCCAAATTTTTTAAATTTTTTCGGCATTAGGTTAGCACTTTTGCAGTTTGTTTTAGTGCATATGCAACTAGGTTTAGCGCAAATGTCGAGATTAATGCATATTCTTTGTATGTTAGCGCTTATCTTCAAGATATTAGCGCATATGCATAGGGTAGCACAAATGTGTTGTTTGTTAGCGCTTATGCCCAAAAAGGTAGCGCTTTTGCATGGATTAGCATTTATACCTATAGTTTTAGCGCCTGTGTTAAAAAGAATAGCACATATGCACTAAGTTAGCACATTTGCATTTAGTTTTAGCGCATTTGTTGTAGTTTAGCACAAATGCTCAATAGGATAGCTCTTTTTCTTAAATTTGATATTTTTGATAAGTGCAAAAGCTAAAAATCACTTTGATAAGTAGATTTAACATATATAATACGTAGTGATGATGAAAATTGAGACTTGATTGAGTGATTGCATGCTTGATAGATGAATAGATAGGTTGATTGATTGATTGATTTGATTGCTTTGATTGATAGATTGGATCAATATATTTGATTGCTTTGATTAGCTTGATTGATAGATTGGATTGATTGAGTAGCTCTAAGAAACTGATTTAGTTTATGATGTAAGAGCTTACCAGAGTTTTTGAGTAAACTCAGTGTTTGATAAAAAACCATGATTGATAGGTTTTAAAAATGTTTTGATAGCATAAGTTGCTTCAATTTGATTTGATAGATAGATAGATGATGATTCAGTTTGATTTGATTGATAGATAGAATTGATAGATTGATAGATAGATTTGAGAGATAGATAGATTTGATGATTCAGTTTGATTTGATAGATAGATGATGATTCAGTTTGATTTCTCTTGACAAAGTAGGAGAAACTCAATGTTCTCCAGTGTCGAGAGAAATTACCGGCGGTGTGTCATTTAGTTCCAGAGCTTACCTAGGCTGAGATTAGACACATAGATGCCTGTGGTTTATGCCATTTGTTATATATGCCTCAGATTACGTATAACAAAGGTTTGTTGACAGGATTGGTCAAGAGATGGCACAGCGAGCATAACACTTTCCACCTGTTGATGGGTGAGATCAGTGTGACTCTGGAGGATGTCTACAGGATTCGACATATCCTAGTGACTGGCGAGCTAGTGTAGTATGATTATTAGGATCGGGTTGGTACAGAGGCTTGCAGAGTTGTGTTTGCTGATGAGAGCATTAGTAGAGGAGAGATCTGATGGGTAGATATGGTGATGTATTATGAGGCTCTTCCTGTTATTCTTGCTGGTTTGATTGGAGGATTTATATGTCCTGATAGGTGATCATGAGGTTTTTTTGTTGGATGGGGTGAGATTCTCCTTAGTATGATTCAGCATAGTACTTGATATGCGTGGGGTGTTGCATGCTGGTGCACTTATATCATGATCTTCATCAGGTAGTGTATGATGAGAGTGCGAGTTTGTCTATTGGATGCACTTTATTGCAGATCTGGTGCTGGGAGCACATTGTTGTTACTCGGCCTATCCGTCACAGAGTTTGTGGAGAGAGGCAGCCATATGTATATTTCTATGTAGGTATCCTTACTCAGCATAAGCTAGGTAAAATGGAGTTTTGGCGTTGGGTGCTTGATTCATTGGATAGCGTCACTTGGAGACCATATCTTGATTGTGAGCCATGGATGGATGATGCACAGACATTACCATGTATTATGCAGAGTAGATATCTCATTGGGCAGACACCTTTTAATGTTGAGTGACAGTTGATTGGTTGGATTTTGAGACAGTTTGGTATCATCCAGCCTATGCCTACTGGTGCGACGATATATGCTCGATTCTATAGAGATAGATGAGATTGGGGACCGTCGTTGTCATTTGAGATTGCTCGTGCAGAGTTTGTTGCTACCTCGAGAGTGGCTTATGATATTTGTTTTCCTGTCACTGTTGTTAAAGGCACTGCTTCAATCCACTTAGTAAAATATTCAGTAGCTATCAAAATGAACTTATGTCCATTAGAAGATGAGGGATTGATCTTTCCTACCAAATCAAGGCTCCACTATGAAAATGGCCATGATCTCATCATAGGATATAACTCTTGTGCTGGTGCATGGATTAGATTTCCATGGATTTGACATTGTTTACATTTTCTAGCATAGGTGAATGAATCTCTTTCCATAGTAGGCCAAAAGTAACCCATACGAATAAGTTTCTTAGCCAATGTTAAACCACTTGAGTGTGTACTGCAAATTCCCGCATGAATGTCATTAAGAACTTTCTCAGATTCGTCTTTTTCAAGACATCTCAATAATGTACCATCTAGACCACACCTATATAGGATATCAGCAATAATGGTATAATGAGAGGAATGATGGATAAAGTTTATTAGTTGATTATGAGATAATTCCAGAGGAAGGATATGATTTTCCAAATATTGGTAGGTTTGACCGTATAAGGATTCACTAGTTCCTGATATATGGAAAATTTGATAGGTATGTTGGGATTGGATGGTAGGGGTTAAGATATCTTCCACGAGAAATTTGTAATGCTGTTGATTCTCTTTATTTTGTAAGAGAGATGCTATTGTAGCCATCACATCTACTGCTTTATTCTCATTTCTGGGAATCTAGGTGAATTTGATTTCTTTAAAGTGTCCTTTAAATTCCTCTATCAGTTGTTTGTATGGCATAAGCTTATCATCCTTTGTTTGATATTCATCATTTATTTGATTTATGACCTATTGTGAATCACCATAGACATGTAGTTCTTTGACATTCCATTCAATGGCCATTTTAATCCCTATAGCTAATGCTTCATACTCTGCAGTATTATTAGTGCATGGAAATCGTAGTCTATATGATTTAGGAATTGTGTGTCCTTGAGATGTGATGAAAAAGATACCTACGCCTGAACCATATTGGGTATAAGAACCATCGAAGTACAATTCCCAAAAGTTTGTACTTACTGTCAAAATATCTGCATCAGGAAATTCGATGTGCAAAGGCATGTTATTTTATAAAGGTGCATCAACCAATTGATCAGCGATAACTTGTCCCTTGATAGCTTTTCGGTCAACGTATTCTATGTCAAATTCACTCAGTATCATAACCCATTTGGCTAGTCTCCCTGTCAATGTTGACTTGCTCAATAGATATTTGAGAGGATCTATCTTTGCTATTAGTTTTATAGAATGAATCGGCATATAATGTCATAGCTTCTGGATTGCAAATACAACTGCTAGACATATCTTTTCAATTGAGGAATAATTTAACTCATAGCCAACAAGCATCCTACTAATATAATAAACTGCTCTTTCTTTTCCTTCATCATCATGTTGAGCTAGGAGAGCGCCTAATGATACACTTGTTACTGAGACATAGAGTAACAATGGTTTCCCCTTGGTTGGTGATATCAGTATTGGAGGACTCATAAGATATTCTTTTATTTGCAAGAAAGCTTCTTCAAATTTTATATCCCATTTAAATGGAACATTTTTATGTAAAAGATGGGTAAATGGAAGACATCTATCGGCCAATTGAGAAACAAATCTCCTGATTGATTGCAACCTTCCTTGTAAAGATCACAATTGACTTATGTTCTTAGGTGACTCCATCTCCATGATAGCTTTAACTTTTCTAGGATCTACTTCAATGCCACGAGCTGATATAATGTACCCAAGGAGTTTTCCAGAGGTTACTCCAAATGCACATTTCTTTGGATTTAATCTCAATTGATATCTTTCTAGCCTATCAAAAATCTTGCTTAAAATGTTCAAATGTTCTTTTCTTGTGTGATATTTTGCAAGTATGTCATCGACATAATCTTCCATGAATGTATGCATCATGTCATGGAAAATTATCGTCATAGCCCTTTGATAAGTTGTTCTTGCATTCTTAAGCCCAAATGGCATAACATTCCAGCAGTACGTTCCCCATGCACAGGTGAAAGTTGTCTTCTCTTGATCTTTAGGTGCGATTCTTATTTGATTATATCCTGAGAAGCCATCCATTAATGAAAACATCTCATGACCTGCTAATAAGTCCACTATGATGTCAATGTTTGGTAGCAAGAAATCATCTTTTGGACATGCTTTATTCAGATCTCTGAAATCTATGTAGACTCTTATGCTCTTATCTAGTTTTGGTACTGGTACGATACTTGAGACCCATTCTAGATAAGCAACTGGTCTTATGAAACCCATTTCTAATAGTTTCTTGAGCTCAGTTTTGACAAGGAGAGCAATATGCGGATGCATCTTTCTTAGCTTCTACTTAATAGGTTTTGCTTTTAAATCCACATTAAGATGATGCATGATAAGATCTGGGTTAAGTCCTGGCATATCTACATAAGACCAAGAAAAATTTATTTGTCTCTGCTTAAATAATTCCATGTACTCTTTCCTCTCTCTTTCTGATAATGAGGCAGCAAAATGAAGTATTTTAGGATCTTTTGATGTATCAATGTTTACTGCTTTTATTGGCTCTATCAAGATAGAAGATCTTTGTTGGTATTTTGGTATGGTTTTGTCATTGATGTCAACACCTACTAATACACCTACTTTGGAGATCCAGCAACATTCACCGGCAAGCAAGTAAATTGTGCAACAATTACTGGTATATGGTTCACTGACAGGATATATTATTCACCAGTACCTGGAATGATATAGAAGACACTTGGTAATGTCGAAGACATCATGTGGACACTTTATTTTGAAGAAATAATCATTGGTATATTCATATTTGCATATTTGCTTTTACCGGCAAATAGGTCCAGGTTGTCTAGGGTTACATTGGTAGATTTATCTTTTCCAAATCAGCATGGCATGCTATGGAGATGATTTATTATTGTTGTAAATGCATTAAGCCAACATGTTCAATCAGTTATTGCATCAGATATTATATTGTTTGTAAAATATTTTTATTGTAATATCTTGTAGAGCCGACCTACTAAAATTGGTCTTAGGGTATGGTATAAATGTAAGATCTTATTTGTAAGATCAAGTGTGGAATGCGAAAAGAATTAAGTGAAGGTATATGCGAGATCAAGCAGGGATATACATGAAGAAATCATTTGAAGGTGAAGTTAGGTTTTTGTAGAAGCATATCAGCATTACACCAGTACTGAATCCAACATATGAAGATTTTATTTTGAGCAGTACATTCTTATTGGATTTAACCATCCAACTGTAGTCAGTGTGACTCTCATTTTGTGATTGAGCAGTGAGGTCTAGGCTGTTGGCCTTTCTGCATGTGTAGACCCCATTTATGTACACATACTATCTACAGTAGTATCATCTGATTGTGGGTAAGGTTTGCCACTGTGGTTTTTCCCCTTACAGGGTTTCCACGTACAAATATTGGTGTCATGTGTTGTGGATGACTTTATGTTTATGTTTCATGCATTAATCCTTACCGGTATAGCAATTTACTGTTAACACTGTCTACCAACATACTTAACTGGTTTACTGGTATTAAGCATTAATTAGGTTAATAAGTTTTTGGTTCAAATTTATTTGACAACTGATTCACCCACCCCCCCTCTCAGTTGTCTCCGAGACCTAACAATTGGTATCAGAGCCTAGTCCTCTTTTGCAGAAGTTTAAGAACTTGAGGAGATCCAATGTCTACTAATTATTTTAGGAAGGATAGTCTGAAACTTGATGGAACCAACTATGGGATATGGAAGATCAGAATGGAGACACATCTGAATTGCATTGGTAAAGACATCTGGGAAGTTACTAAGAAAGGTTATACTGCTACTGTAGTTGGTCAGACTGCTCCAACTACCTTAGCTAAAGATGAAGAAAATGATTGCAAAGCAAGAGAAGCACTTTTGAGCGCATTATTAGATCAACAAATCATGGGATTATCAGATAGGTCTACTGCTAAAGATATTTGGGATCATTTGGAAACACTGAATGAAGGAGATTCCACAGTCAAGATTGTAAAACTTGAAAGCTTCCGAGTTAGGTATGAACATATGAAAATGGAAGAAGATGAAAGGATTTCTGCTTTTATGGAAAGAGTAAATGAAATTGTTTTGGGTATTAAATGTTGTGGAGGAACTCTGAGTGAGGATGAAATTGCTTCAAAAATCTTAAGAGGTTTTCCACCGGCATATAAAATGAAGGTTATTGCTATAAATGAATTGAGAACAATGCCTAATACATCAGTAACTAGGGATACATTGATTGGGAAACTTTCAGCTTTTGAAATTGAGGAATTTGGTCCTATTGCTATAAAGACTAATTTGGCCTTTAAAGCATCAACATCATCTGCTCCATCATTTGACAAATCAGACAGCAGAGCCTTTTATGCAAGAGAACTTGAACAAACCAGAAAGGAGAATGAAGAGCTTGAAGAACTTGAAGCACTATTTGCAAGGAAAATGCCAAAAGGTCCAATTGGAAGTAAGTATGAAGGTAAAGCACCCTTTAAATGTTTTAACTGCAATAAGATTGGTCATATGGCTTCAAGATGCCCTGATAGACATGCTAGACTAAGAGAAGAAGCTAGAAGAACATACAAGCCTAATCCTGAATATTAGAGATATAGATTTAAAAGGAACAAAGACAAATCTTGTTACATTGCTGATGAAGGTGTGACTGATGATTCTGATGAGGATCCAGCAGACAATGGATGGGTTTTTGTTGCTATAATAGAAGATCAACCGACACTTATTACTCAACCAGTAGAACAAGCCCTAGCAGCTAAAGTTGAAGCAAAGGATGAATGGATTATTGACTCAGGATACTCACATCATATGACTGGAGACAAAGGTAAATTCTTGAACTTTCAAGAATTCAATGGAGGTTTAGTAAGATTTGGAGATGACAAAGCCTGTTCAATCAAAGGTAAGGGTTCAATATCTCTTGATGGTAAACATAACACTGACAATGTCTACTATGTTGAAGGATTAAAGCATAATCTTTTAAGTGTTGGTCAATTAGTTGAGAAGGGATTTCAGTTACAATTTAAAAATGGAAAATGCAAAATCATGAATAGAACTGGTTTGGAAATTGCAACCGGTAATCAGACTAGAGGTAATATCTTTCATTTGAATAACAGTGAAAAGGTAAGATTAATTGCACACATAGATGAAAGTTGGTTATGGCATAAGAGACTATTTCATGTAAACTTTTATTGCATGGTAAAAATCAGTACTTCTAAGGCAGTTAGAGATCTACCTAAAATTGTGAAACCTCATAATACAATTTGTAAGGAATGTCAATTTGGAAAACAAGTTAGAGCTAGTTTCAAAAGTATTCCAGAAAAATCCAATAATGCTCTTGACTTAATTCACACTGATTTACGTGGTCTAGCTAGAACTAGAAGCTTATAAGGTGATAGATATTTCATGCTAATTATTGATGATTATTCTAGAATGTGTTGGGTTACTTTTCTAAGAGAGAAGTCAAAAGCACTTGGAAAGTTCAAACTATTCAAGGCAATGGTTGAAAATGAAACCGGTAAGAAAATCAAATGTTTAAGATTAGATCAAGGAGGAGAATTCACATCTAAGGACTTTAATACATTCTGTGAAGTAAATGGAATCAGAAGATAGTTATCAGCACCCCGAACACCATAGCAGAATGGAGTTGTTGAAAGGAAAAATAGAACTATCTTGGATGCAGCTAGAAGTATGCTATTAGAAGCAAATATACCACATGTATTGGAGAGAGGCAGTTAGCATTGTTGTCTATACATTCAACAAAGTTCACATCAAAGGTGAAACCGGTAAGACCCCTCATGAACTATGGTTTGGTAATACTCCTACTCTTAAGTGTTTTAGAATTTTTGGAAGTAAATGTTATATTAGAAGAGATGATTATATTGGCAAATTTGATCCTAGAAGTGATAAAGGAATATTTCTTGGTTATTCATCTAAGAGCAAGGCATATAGATGTTTTAATAAAAGATTGCAGAAAATTGTTGTGATTACAAATGTAAAGATTGATGAATAATTCAAAGGAACTTCAAAGTATATAGACTCTAAACCGACAATAGAAATTGTGATAAATGAACCTATACTGAATCCACCAGTACAAAATGAAGATCCAGTTACACCGGTATCATCAGAAGATTCCACAATAATTGAAGAACAACAACAAACTAAGACACCCCGGTATGTAAGATTGAATCATTATGAAGATCAGATAATTGGAAACAAATTTAAAGGAGTTATGACAAGAGGAAGATTGGCAAATGAAGAGGTATGTCTTATTTCTCAAATTGAACCATCATCTATCAATGAGGCATGTGAAGATAAATTTTGGATTAAAGCTATGGAAGAACAATTAGGACAAATTGAGAAAAATAATACTTGGAGATTAGCTCCCCGGCCTAAAGATAAAAATATAATTGGAACCAAATGGGTATTTAGAAACAAACTTAATGAAGATGGTAAGGTTGTCAGAAAGAAAGCAAGACTAGTGTGTAAGGGATATTCTCAGAAAGAAGGAGTTGATTACAATGAAACCTTTGCACCGGTAGCCAGAATTGAGGCAGTTAGATTATTCTTGGCTTTTGCAGCTCACAAGGATTACAAAGTTTATCAAATGGATATTAAATGTGCATTTTTGAATGGAGATCTTGAAGAAGAAGTATATATTGAACAACCTGATGGATTTTCTTTGACAGATGACAATGATATGGTTTGCAGGTTAAGAAAAGCTCTGTATGGATTGAAACAAGCCCCAAGAGCTTGGTATGCAAGGTTGGATAAGTATCTTTTGAAGATTGGTTTTACTAAAGGAAATGCAGATAGCAATTTATACTACAAAGTAACTAATGATGACATCTTGATTATTGAAGTATTTGTTGATGATATAATCTTTGGAGGAGAAGATGGATTATGTAAGGAATTTTCTCTTGAAATGCAACAAGAATTTGAAATGTCTATGATTGGAGAAATAAAATTCTTTTTAAGTTTGCAAATTTCTCAGACTAATAAAGGTATATTTTTGAGTCAATCCAAGTACTTGAAAGAATTACTAAAGAAATTTGGGATGGAGAACCGGTAAGCACACCCATGACTACAAATGACAAATTATCTCAAAGGGATGAATCTACACCTGTTATTCAAACTAGATAAAAATCTATGATAGGAGGTTTACTGTATCTGACACAAACCAGGCCTGATATAATGAATACAATATGTATTGTTTCTAGATTTCAGAGTAATCCTAGGGAAAATCATGAATCAGCAGTGAAAAGGATTTTCCAGTACTTACAAGGCACAACAAATCTTGGATTATGGTATCCTAGACATGAAAATTTTGATCTATGTGCATACACAGATGCAAATTGGGCAGGAGATATAGATGATAGAAAGAGCACCGCTAGAGGAGAATTATTTCTTGGAAAGAGATTAGTTTCTTGGTTGATTAAGAAATAGAGTTGTACATCTTTATCAACAACATAATCAGAATATGTTGCAGCAGCAACTAACTGTACACAGGTATTATGGCTTAAGCAAATGTTGAAAGACATAAAGGTAAAATGCAAGGAACCTATTACTATATACTATGATAACATTGCAGCAATTGATATATATAAGAATCCGGTATTACACTCTAAAAAAAAAACATGTTTCTATTAAACTGAATTTTCTAAGGGAAAATTTCAAAGAAAAGGAGATAAAACTAGTTTATGTGAATACTAAAGAACAACTTGCAGATATTTTCACAAAACCTTTGCCTAAGGAGACTTTTGAGTATCTCAGAGATCAGCTTGGAGTCATATCTCCACTAGTAGAGACCTAGATAGTTGATGATTGTCATCAACCGGCAGAATTAAAAGTCAAATATTTTATTTCGGTATTTGATGAGGAAGCTACTTCTCAGGGGGAGTAGTTGGTATATTGAATTGGTTGGTATTTTGTATGAACTTGACCTTTTGTGACTTTGGCATTTGATGTCAAAGGGGGAGAGATATCTATGGAAAAACACATTATCTTTTTTTGGGAAAAATTTTAGGGGAGAGATTTTGAAAAACACATTTGAGAGATTGGTATTGTTACTCCCAGGGGGAGAAATAGAGATTGTTGGTTTTTGTATTTGGAATTTATGTCTTGGCACTTTGATGGTTTTTCCATCTTGTGTTGCCATCAATGCCAAAGGGGGAGATTGTTGGTATTTTGGTATGGTTTTGTCATTGATGTCAACACCTACTAATACACCTACTTTAGAGATCCAACAACATTCATCGGCAAGCAAGTAATCTATGCAATAGTTACTAGTATATGGTTCACCAATAGGATATATTGTTCATCAGTACCTGGAATGATATGGAAGACACTTGGTAATGTCGAAGACATCATGTGGACACTTTATTTTGAAGAAATAATCATTGGTATATTCATATTTGCATATTTGCTTTTACCGGCAAATAGGTCCAGGTTATCTAGGGTTACACCGACAGGTCTATCTTTTCCAGATCAGCATGGCATGCTATGGAGATGATTTATTATTGATTGTAAATGCATTAAGCCGACATGATTAATCGGTTATGCATCGAATATTATATTATTTGTAAAATGTTTTTATTGTAATATCTTGTAGAGCTGACCTACTAAAATTGGTCTTAGGGTATGGTATAAATTTAAGATCTTATTTGTAAGATCAAGTGTGGAATGCGAAAAGAATTAAGTGAAGGTATATGCGAGTTCAAGCAGGGATATGCATGAAGACATCATTTGAAGGTGAAGTTAGGTTTGTGTAGAAGCATATTAGCATTACACCAGTACTGAATCCAGCATATGAAGATGCTATTTTGAGCAGTACATTCTTATTGGATTTAACCATCCAACTGTAGTCAGTGTGACTCCCATTTTGTGATTGAGCAGTGAGCTCTAGGATGTTGGCCTTTTTGCATGTGCAGACCCCATTTATGTACACATACTATCTGCAGTAGTATCATTTGATTGTGGTTAAGGTTTCCCTCCATGTTTTTTCCCCTTACAAGGTTTCCACGTACAAATATTGGTGTCATGTGTTGTGGATGACTTTATGTTTATGTTTCATGCATTAATCCTTACCGGTATAACAATTTACTGTTAACACTGTCTACCGGCATACTTAACTGGTTTACCAGTATTAAGCATTAAGTTGGTTAATAAGTTTTTGGTTCAAATTTATTTGACAACTGATTCACCCCCCCCCCCCCTCTTAGTTGTCTCCAGGACCTAACAATCTCTCTTGAAAATATGCAGGAAAAATGTCAAACTTTCCATCTTCTGGCACCTCAGGGAGGTTTTCACCATCAAATATGCCCTTTGTTTTCTCTTTTGATTGATCTAATGTTTCCATGAAATGGTTTTCAATAATAGGTCTCTTTCCTTGTTTTATTTCATTTTTGTGACTAGAAAGTTTGGCATTCTCCTGATTACGAGAAACATCACTTGATTCTATAATGGAATATATCTTAGGATGGATGGGTTCAACAATGTTAAGGTATATGGCTAAGTCATGATCATTGGAAAAGACATCCAGTTCAGGGTTGTCTAAATTATCCCAATCGATTAGTTCAGGATGTAGAAGGGGTAAATCATAATCACTGTCATCATTAGGTGTTTCAATGTTCATGACATAATGATCATAGCTTGGCATAGAATAAATATTGTCATAGATTAAATGATTGTGAGAATTGTCTTTCTCAAGCATTTCTGAATTAGTCTTAACAAAATTTATATTAGCATTTTGTAGTTCACACTCAAGTAGTTCTTCAACTGACGTTTGTCCCTTAAATGAATGGATTATATCCACATGCACATCTTTGATGCTACAAATTCCTTCTTGGTTAACCTCATTTGCATTTAGAAGTTGACATATTTGTGCACATGATGAAGTAGATTCTTTTAATAGATTTTGTCTCCTTTCAAACTCAACTTCTTCTGGACTAATAGTCAGTCCTACTTGAATATCTCTTATTTCTTCCATGGTTCTTCCATATCTGATCCATGTTTGCGCTTCCTGTGGCATTTATTCTCTGTCTTTGTCATTCTCTTTTCTTTTTGCATACACCTCTTTTCTCTGAATTCTGAGTTTCTCTTGTCTTCTTTCTAACTTCATCTTTTATTCTACAATAGACAAGTCTTCTTTCGTGATAGCTGCTTGATCTTCATTGTGTTCCTTACTTGATGTAGTGGATAATGTATCTAGACTCCATTCATATTCATTGGAATCTATCTCTAAATCTTGATCTAATATTACTCCACTATACCATACTGGAATGTCATGTGGTGCAAAAAGTTCCTTGATTTCTGCCATCTCTATTTTTACTGCTCCTGGAATATCTTGTTCGGATTTTGCCTTTGTTTGTATTTCCAGAACTTGTTGACAAGATTTTTCTTCACCTTTGATGGTAGTTTCTTCTTCTTTCTTTTCATGTTCTTCTTGCTTCTTTTTCTTATTGGTTACCGTTTCAGCTGCTTGATGCAGTTTTTCTTGCCAATTTCCTTCTTTAGAAACTGATTTCTTTCTCCATTTTTGTTGTTGATTATTATGTTACTTTTGATTAGACTTCAGATATCCTAGCCCGAATTTATCTTCTGTGGATTGTGAGTGTGGACAAATGGGTTTAGAAATACCTTGATGTTGCTTACCAATTGGTCATTTTCCTTCATATCCAATCTTTTGCATAATTTCATATCCTTTGCCATATTGTTTTATGTGAATATTGATTTCTGCTACTATTGCTATAGTTTTATCTTCATCCTTGTACAACCAACCAAGAATGTCTTTGTCTTTATTTTCTTCTCCAAGAGTTCCAGCACTAACAAAGGTTCTTTTAAACATATGTTTTGATTTTCCTAATGCCTTTGATTGAATATCTGTAGGTTTCCCATATGACTTAGGGGAAAGTGGAAAATTTTGCAAAGAATACTTTCCCATTCCTTCATCATTTAACTTGAGCTTTTCTTCAAAAGTTTCCCATAACTTTGCTTGAATTTCTTTGGTAGGATATACTGATTCTTTGTTATGTGGAACTCTCATATCTTGTGCTGGCTTCAAATTATTGCAATTTTGACTGGAATATGCAATTATAGTGATCTCTTTTTCTTCATGAGGAAATTTTACACATTGATGATATGTAGAAGGAACTGCTTTCATCTTGTGAATCCATGGTCTTCCTAGAAGAATGTTGTAAGAGAGGTTCAAATCTAAAACCTAACACAATGTATCTTTTTCCATAGGTCCTATCCTTATTGGTAGCACAACAGTTCCTTTAGAAGAATGCTCTACTTCATCATAAGCTTTGATAGTTATTTTCTTTTTCGGATCTACTGCATTCTCTGAATATCCCAAAGCTTTTATCAAACTTAACACACAAATGTTTAATCCATCTCCTCCATCTATGAACACACGTTTGACATGAGTTTTATTTATGGAGACTTCAACATGTAAGGGAGCATTGTGAGGATGTTGTAATGATGCGTCATCATTTTCTGAAAATGACAAGCAATGAGGAGCTATAAGGTTTCCTACCATGTTTTGGAACTGATCTACATCCAAATCTTTTGAAACTGTTGTTTCCACTAAAGCTTTTTCCAAAATTTACTTATGCATAGGTGAAATCTTGAGAAGTTCCAGAATTGATATTTGAGCAGGTATTCATTGTAATTTCTCTACTAAATTATATTGTTGTGGATTAGGTGTTGGATCTTTTGCTACACCTGGAAAGGTAACCTTTGCTTTGCTTCTCGTGATAACATTGATTGGCTCTGAAGATGAATTTTCGTTAACAATGATTACATTTACCACATCATCGTATGTATAAGTGTAATTCACTTTGGTTTTTCCTTTGCCATCTTTTAATTTGGATGATTCACCTTTATCATAATTTGGCAGTGGAGTTTTGAAAGCCAAGTGTGATTCGTTTGTTTTATGGCTATCCACTGTAATGGTTCCATTATTGATAAGATCTTGGATAAGGTGTTTCAATCTTTGACAATCATTTGTTAGGTGTCCTTTATTCTGATGATAATTACAAAAATGATTGTCATTCCACCAATTGGGCTTGACTGGTGGTTCATAATTTCTTGTTTCTGGCAAAACAATCAATTTATTAGCAAGTAAAGTTTTTAGAGCTGATTCTAAAGATTCTCCAATGTTTGTGAATTTTCTTCAAGGATTGGAAAAAAGGACTTAGCTTTGTTGTTTTCTGGATTTTTATTGCTTGGGTTTTGACTTGATAGATTGAAAATTGGTTGTTGTTGTTTTGTATTACTATTATCGTCATTCCCTTCATTGTTGACATTCCTATTCTTTGACCAAAACTTGGGTTTGTCATTGTTGTTGTTGTTGTATGAATTATTATAAAGTTTTAGTTCTCCTTTCTTTACCATTGTGTTCTCTATTTTTAGACCATTCTCGATCATTTTGGCAAAAGAGGGAGGACATTGCATCCTTAGTCGATAACTCATTTCACTGATAAGATTATCAATGAATATGTCCATTTTTTCTTGATCAGGTACATCTTAGGGATACCTATTAAACATGCGTTTCCATCATTGTAAGAAAATCATAAAGGATTCACCATTCTTTTGTTTAACATTGCAAAGATCTAGCATTGTTATTTCATTCCTTATATTGTCAGAATATTGTGAAATAAACCTATTCACAAGTTCTTCAAAGGATTTGATTCTGGATGGTAATCTTGAAAACCACTCCATTGATTGTCCATTTAAACTCCTAGGAAAAAGATGCATAAGGTAAGTTTCATCATGAGAAAATTCCATGCTCATAGTACAAAACTCCCTAATGTGATCTTGAGGATCAGATTTTCCATTGTATTTGTCATATTTAGGAATCTCGCAATGTTGCGGAAATGGTATCATATTCAGATTTTTATCAAAAGTATATGGGCATATATCTTCTAATGAATATTTCTTGGAGCTTGTCCCATTTTGCATGTCTTGTATTTGTTATTGAAGTGTTTGTATTTGTTGAGTAAGGTTTGATAAGGGATTATCTACATAGTTTCTTCTTGTTTCTTCATGAGTCTTTTTGTCACTACGCTCTTTTCTTTTATCATCCCTTTCTTTCCTTGTTTCTTCGTTACTTTCTTTGTTCACATCTTCCTTATTTTGCTCGTCTATGTTTTGGGTGTTACTTGTCTCTGCATCTTGTTTCAAGCTTTCCATGTTAAAGTCTTGTGGTAGTTTAGCTCCAGATTTCGCCAACATCAAGAGATATTTTTCTTTTTTTTTTGCCAACAATTTTTCCATTAGCCTATCAAATTTGAAATCTTGCTCAAGGTCTCTAATGGTGCTATTGACTACTTCTTCATCAACAATGGTAAATCCAAAAGTGTGGAATATAGAAGTATCTTCTTCCTCCATTTGTTGTTGTTTTCTAAGTTGTTCATGTTGGGCTCTAATCCAAACTGACATGTGTTTCTTTCAAAGTTGTTGAAAGTTTCAAAGGACAAAGTCAATAAGTGATTATTGGTTTAGGAAGATATGCTTTGTTGATCTTACCACTATTGTTTGTTCATTGGGATAAAGTGTCTCTTTGTTGAAAGGCACGTCTTTGTAAAGTTTCACTGTCAAATTCTGTACCGCAGGCACGTAAGTAGTGACGAAAACGGTGTAGGAATGTCCTATGTTTCAATAAGATCTTGCGATTGATATACAAGAATCTTATCCTTTTCTGAGTAGCTTTATAACTGGGTTTTCTTTTCTTAAGGTGATACTTAAAAGTCATATAAGCATTTGAAAATTCACAAGTTTGTTTGATTCCAATGTTGGTGCGATTTTGGTTTTGATATAACCTAGGTTCAAAATAGGAAAGATATATCCAAGATTAGGAACCTAGTATAGATTTGATCAAGCTTCATGATAGAGGATTTGATTATCCTGATGAGAAACTTGACAAAGATGTTGATTTTTGCACTTAAGATGGTTGAATCGATAGCTTGTTAAATGTTGATGTTTACAAAACCTTTTGAGTATAACCTGTTGGATTAGCAACCTAGTTGTTTGAGCTAGTTTGAAAATACTTGATGGTTTTAGAGACAAACATACTTCAAGAATTATTTTGATATTGATGTTTTGACACTTTGATTTTGATTTGGTGTTTCAAGTGTTGGAAAGATTTTGTATTACCCTTTTGATCAAAAATTTTCAGAAATTTGTTAGATTTTTGCTCACTCGTAGATGATAATTTTCTTCAATTTTTGACCATTCGGAATATGTTATAGACATAGAAGACACAATATTTAATAAACAAAACAAGCAAGTACAACCCCTATGGTAGGCTGAGACAATAGTTGTTGAATCTCACGTGGAGTTTCCCCCGAGGCTATGCTATTCAAAGCAGATATTTAGATGCTTGACCCCACTGGCTCCACCCTCGACACTCACTTCTTCGGGGCAGCCAAGCACCAGTTTCCATGAAATCTCATCATGGCAAACTTTATATCTCTACTAGGAACCGTATGTATGTGAGCCGCTTCAGAGGTCCGACCTCCTACGCCAACAACTAGAAGGATTTTGGCAACTAGTACAAGTGGTTTTTAGTAAAGGCTTCCGGTCATGTGGCCATACATGCGGCACTTTCAGCTCTGTAAATACAAAAGGTTCCCAGCCTATAGAGGTTACACTCCATAGGGTTTATGGGGAAACATAGTGTCAGTATGAACTTATCAGCACATGTTGTTTGGGACTTTCGTCACAAACATAATTTATTTATAGTGGATTGGAAGAACTCGGTATTAGCCCGTTTCCACTTTAGGTCATTCCCCTCTCACTGGCCCCCTCAAGGTAGCTCGAGAAGGTAGGCCCTCTAAAAGGATTTAATTGCTTGAAAGTAAAAAAAGCATAAAAGAGTGGGTTTGCCTTTTTGATCACCCAATTAAGGGGAGAGCATATACCTACCACTTTCGAGACACGAAATACAAGTGTTCTTTTTAATATTTTCAAAGCAATTGTTGGCTAAGTCCTATTTGGAGATATTGCTCCAACAAGCATGGTGTTTATTTTAGCCCTTTTAAAAGTCTATGTGCAACTATTTTAGAGAAAATACCAAAAATGCAAGTTGCATGCTGTCAATTCATCCTCTTAGTTAAACTAGATGAACAAGATATGATATATTACTTCCCAAATAAAGACTTTTAATTAGCTAGATGATAAAATGCATAAAATTTGCCTTAAATGCCATCCTGCACACGCATGTTAGTAATATGAAAAATCTAATTTCTTGGACATTCGGGCCTGCAAGAAAATTTTGTCAGTTTTATAAACAGAAGCGCTAACCTAACATATGCGCTATCTTTCTATTGAAAAGTGTTAAACTGTAGATCAAAAGCACTAACTTAGACTACAAAAGCGTTGCTCTGTGGATATAAAAGCGCGATTTCTTTGACATATGTGCTAACCTATGATGCAAATGTGCTAACCTGTGATGCGAATGCGCAAAATTTAAGACAAAAGCGCTAACATATATGACATATGCGCTAACCTATGATGCAAATGCGCAGTTTTTCAGACAAAAGTGCTAACCTGCATGACATATGCACTAACCTATGCTGCAAATGCACTAGCCTGTCGAACAAAAGCGCTGTCAGAATTCACACATGCATGAATCTGCATTACAAATGCATCAATTCTATTTTTTGTGAGATTTTTAAAGGTATATGCGAGGTCTATGAGCCCCACGGTGGGCACCCAAATGTGTGAGCTTGAATTTCATTCTCAGAATGTTACCTGCAATAAGTTAGTTTCACAAAAGACAAATGAAAATGTATACTGGAAATCTAAATTCAACCAATGAAAATACATTAAATACATATTAAAATAAAATATTATTTTACCTTCATGGCTTATGTCTCATTGTATCCTAACACCATTGTTCCTGGTTGCAGATGGTGTTCTCTCAGACAATGCAGTGTTGGCTTCCAAGATGGCATATGAAGAATGGACTGATAACTTGTAGTTAACTGACACTACGATATGCAAATGCTACATGGTTATGCTAAAATGATTATACTATGATGCTATATGATAATTTCTATATTGCTATTTGCTTCAAAAACTCACAGATGCATAAGATTAGCTTGCAAAATGCACTTGGAGTCTCTTGAAGTCTAACTCTCTCTCAACTGAAGCTCTTGATTTTATAGACTTTGAGAGGATAAGATGATGTGGCTTAGATCAACAGTCCTGATCAGATCTACAGATTTGGATAGCCATGAGCAAGAGTGAACGTTGAGAGAAAGGGGGAAGGAGAAGACAAGTGTCACTCATCTCACCTTGACTAGGTTGCTGACTGAGGGAATCTAGGGATGGTTGGAGGAAATTTAGGCATGAGAGAACAAGTGGACTCAAGTCCTTCCTAAGATGTAGAGACTATTGGAGAGAATATAGGAAATGGTTATGAAATATGTGTACGTACACAATTTTCATTAAGTTTGGAAGTTGGAGATAAATGATAAATTAATATTTAAGAAATATTAATTTCCTTAGCCACATGTTTGATGAGTTGGAAAAGGGAAGATGAAGTGGAGATGGAAGAATGAGTTGGATAAGGGATTAAATAATTTTGAGAATTATTTAATATTTGAGACTATAGGATAAGAGAATAACTATTAAATATTGGATATTTAATTGTTTGGAGGAGATAATTAAATATTAGATATTTAATTAACTTGATTAGAAAGATAATTAAATATTAGATATTTAATTAATTAGAAGAATATGATAGAAGAATTAATTAATAAAATATTAATTAATAGAAAGACATGAAAATGAATTAAATAAATGAATCTTTTCAAATTAACTATTTAATAGAAGAATTATTATTAAATAAATATAAAATATTTATTTAATTGCTCATAGCCAATTTTTATGTGTATACAATGTCAACACTAGATGTTTTGTTGTCTACCGACCTCTGATAGAGTGGTTGGTCTTTGATGTTGATCTGGATATTTGTCTCCAGTTTGGTCTGGCTATTGGAATTTGTTTGGATTGGTTATTCATGTTTTCTTGATGTGTATCACATTCAGTTGGTTCGGGATTTGATGATCTGGATGCTATCATATGTTCTAGTAAGCCTTTTGGTTACCGGTAAGGGTTTTACCGATAGAGCTTTATCAAAGATATTTTGATGAATCCGATAAGTGGTGTTGGTGCAACTTCTAGAAGGTTATCAAGATGCTGATGGTTATCATGATCATGTTCTAGTTGTTCGTGGTGTTTCGTTTGGCTTATGGTGACCTATTTTAGGTCTGGTGGTTATTTTGTTAGGTTATGGACCGGTTTATGTAACGTGCTAGTTGATGCTCCAAATGTGTTACCGGTTGGATTTATTGTTTGGTTTATGTTGTTTTGATCTTAGGCCGACTTGGTTTATCATTGGTTTGTGGGATTACGTAACCGATTTATTATATTATCTTTTAGGTGGCTAGCCTAATTGTTTAGGTTTCGAGTTTATATAAATATGATGTAAGATCTCTTTGTAGATCATGGTATAAGTTATGGGATTTATCTATGTGCAAATAAAGTTGTAATCATATGCAAAGGTTTTGGTTGATCATAGGTGATCAAATTGGGTTTGTGAAAGAGTTTTAGGACCTCTGGTATTGAGCTTAACCAAAATTGTACTCATTCATAGGAGATGCTATTCTTGTAGTTCATTCATCTTTTTGGATTGTAGTCTGGATTTATTTTGTATTCAGTGAGGCTTCTTTTGTGATGAGAAGTGTACTCTAGGCGATTGTCCTTCCTGCATGTGTAGGCCCCTCTTATTGTAATCACATACTTGTTAAAAAAGTATTATTTGACTGTGGGTAGGCTTCCCACCATGGTTTTTCCCTTTTACTGGGTTTTCCTCATACAAATCTTGGTGTTATGTGTTATGGATGGTTGGTAATTGTTTTGTGATTTATGTTTGTGCTTAATTGTTATATTTTCTATTACGGTATTTGGTTTATGCATTCTAGGAAAAGGTTTTGTGTTATTAAATTTTTATAATCTGTTGACAACTGATTCACCCTCCCTCTCAGTTGTCCACCGGTTATCCTAACAACTTCTTCCTCTTAGGAGTGTTAGAAAGCAACTAGGGTGGTAGGATGGAGTCATCTTCAAAACCTGTAACCAATATTTGGGGAGTAGTTCCTTAACCTTGAACAACATTGGTTACAATTGGAGAGGTGGAAGTCATAACAAAAAATGAATTTTCTATAGTTCACACACTGGGTAAGGGCCCCATATCTGACAAGAATATGTCAAAGTCATCAAACATGATTTTGTATACTTCAGACAAATTTGGAGAAGTGGAAAACACATTCTCAATGTTATCTTGAGGAGTATCCAAGACAACCTCATTTATAGCAGAAGAAGAGACAATAGGAATGGTCACACTAGGAGTATCTGACACATATGAAATAGTGGACCCAAATGGTATAGAATTAGAAACTTAAATCTATGAAGATGTAGTAATTGAGACATGAATTGATACCTGGGAAATATGCCCCTTTTTGTCTTCTAGTTCAATGCCCCTAGGAGTCTTTGGTAGACCCTCTTTATCAAATTATTCATCTTCTTGTTCCTCTTGATGTTGTTGCTCCTCTTCAAGTTGATCTACCTCAATAGGCTCATCCTGATGCCCCCCTTATTCCAATTCTTGTTCTTTCTCTTACTGGGCATCTAAAGTAGAATATTTTTCCTTCTCTTTCCCCTTACTCATTCCTATAGTGAACTTGTATTTGGGGGTTTTAGGCAAAGCAATAGGATCCTGCATGTTCTTAGTTCTTAGCTTTGAGTTTTTTCCAACAGGTCCAACAATATCATCCTCTAATCTAGTGGTAAATGGATTCAACTAGATTCCTTTCTGTGTTAGCCAAACATTTGTATGTGCAATTATGATGCATAAAAATGGAACCAAGCAACTAAGACCTAATCCCACTCTCATGTACACATAGTGGAATACGAAAGAGCCTAGGGAGATATCTCACTTTGAATAATTCTTGTAGGGAAGAGAGAGTCAAGGAATATATCTTAGTGTTTCTATTCCTTTGCTGTAAATGAAGAGTAAATATGCAAAACATGATGCAACAATCAACTATGCTTGAAAATGAGAGATGAAGTGCAGATAAACTGAAATACTAAAAGAAGGACTAGAAAAGGGACTCAGAGGTGCACCTGATACTAAAATTTGATGCATATTGGGCAAGACCAGGGGGATGTGCACCTTGGTCCCTAACCTAACAGGAAGTGGGAATTGCAGATCTGGGGTCTTGAGAGCCTGAGATATAGATATGGCAAAAAAACATAGGAAAACTGAGAGGACTAGGGCACCACACCCTATTCCTGGGAGGACTAGGGCACAAAACTCTAGTCCTTGAAGACTAAGGTCTAATTCTGAGACTGGATCTGTATCTATGTGTTTTCTCGGTTGCAAAATTTGTGTGTCCACCAGATTCCAGTACCTGCACGTACAACTTGTAAAATGGTATCTATATGGCTATATAGGGTTTTGCCTTAGTCAAACCTCTTGCTTTGGTGGTTTCCACCTCCACAAGTAGTTGATAATATACTGAAAATGTGTGTGCAAGAATCTTGTATGTATGCAAGATCCTAAATGAGAGTAATAAAGAATCTAGAGTTCTACCCTACGTTTTGGAGAGAAAATACTAAATACTTGTAAATGTAAATGCAAATGCTTCAAATAAAAAATGAACTAGAGATCTAAATCATGAATTTAAATATGAAAATGAATGTTATGAAGCTCATACAAAGACATGAAAATAACATGCAACCATACCAAACCCTAAGGGAAAGGTACAAGACAATCAATAGTTGATGATCTCCCATTATTCTTCAATATATTCAAAGCTCCTAATTATTGTTGAAGATGAATGATAAATACTTGATGAATGTTTGATTTTCTATTGTAGACTTCACATAACTTACACTTTCACTTCACAAGAGGCTCCTTCAATCACTATATCTTAGATCCTTGAAATGAGGAAAGGAAGGCTTTATGTAGGAGACCCTACTTTTTTTTGACTCATAGGCTAACTTAGAAATAATATTTTTTCCCAATCTCTTGGATTTGAATATTAAAATACTACCAAAACATGCTCCCAAAATTTGGGTATAAAAAGTTAGGACTATGTTGGTACCAACATGGTCCAAACACACGGTCTGACCAACTTTTTGTAAAACTTTTGAGGAAGCAAGATATTATGATTTTAAAGTAGATTCTAGGAGTATGTGGGAATTCGAGACCTTTAGATATGTGAAATTGGGCCTTGAAGGTCAAAATAAGACACAATTAGGGTATTTGGTGAAATGATTAATTGGGAGAATAAAATAAAAAGGGGCACACTTAAGGTAAAGGGCCCACTTTTATGATGTGTAGATAGATGAAAGGAGGCCTTAAAATTAATAAAATTAATTAATTAAATTCTTCATGAGGAATTGAAATGCAATATGCAAACACACTAAGGCGGGTGATAAACTAAGTGTGCAATTTTACCACCCAATTAAGGGTGTACAATTTATGACACTACATGAATAATCCTTTAAAATTTGGTTCTTATGGAAACCACCTCCTTTTGGGACCATTGGATAAGAGGAATAGGAGTATTATAAATCTTTCTTCCTTCATACATAGGATCTAGGACATTATCATCATCAACCAAGTCATCAGGTACATTTTCCAAATTGAGATTTACTATTTGGTCTTTGGTGAGATGCCAATCATTAAGTTTCCTGATATCTTCCTCAATCCTACAATCTGCCCAGATATCCTCAATTCTGTGAACATGATTATAGCTCTTTTTCAACTTATTCTTCATGCCTCTATACTCAAAGTCACTCCTAGATTTTAATTGTCTCATCACCACTTGAGCCTCATTTCATCTTCCATAGCTCTTTCCTCGAAAACTGAATTGAGAGTACCTTCCAATATATAGTGAAAAATTCAAACATGCTCTGTGAGAGCCTGATTGTTTCTCATGTACAACCACCATTTTCCTTGCCAACTCCATCAGAACAATATTTTTAGATGGATACATTGGGAGAATGAAAGGATGATCATCATAACATCCTATCCTTAGATAGGTGAAGCTAGGAAATTGCAAGAACATAAATCCATAATTGTTGACAACCTCCCAAGATTCATCAGATACTATTATTTTTTAGGACCCTTGTCAAACATACACATATAGTAGCCAAAGAAGGCATCATTAACTCTTTAGAAATGATGTAAAATTTCCTTAAGAGTTATTGGGAATAGTATTTCCAAATTGGAACTTGTCTTATATTTCCATCTGAAGATAAACTTGTGAAATTACTTATAGTGGAAACAACATACACCAAGTAGGAAGTCATATAAAACTTTAAAGTGGTAGGTACCTTAGTGAGTTGTTTGCATAAGGCATCACTAATTTGATTAGCATAAAATATATTTTTGTTGTTCTATTTGATGATGTGGATGTATTGATACAACCATTCATAATATGTATTTGAAGTAGGAAGTCCCTTTATCTTGCTAAGGAGAGTGATCAAATAATTCACTTCCTTGAAATTAATTTAGGGGAAGGTCTTGGGACATCTAGCAATTTTAGGCTTGTCAGTCTTCAACCAATTATCATTAATGTTTCTACGACACTTATCTAAATGTTTCTCATAATAGGCCTCAACATATTTTATATCTATGTCTGCTTATTGCCCTATGCACTGGCACTTGAACAAAGAATCAAAGAAATCTTCATTCAATATAATCACCTTCTTACCATTTGCATCCTTCACACTTTGACTTATAGGGTAAAAATGATTAGCCACTACAAGCACACAATCTAGATTCTGAGCTAACATAGGGAAAGCTAGAATTGAATGAATAATACTATCAATAGTAGGTTCTATTAAATAGAAATGTGGAGGATTTTCAACTCGTCTCAGAAACTCATCAATGTCCATGTTGCCTATTTCAGTGTCCTTGATGTTTGTAATGTTTGACGTCATTGCAGATGGTGGATAGACTAGATGGGGTCTTATTTCTTGAAATTCATTGTCTTCTTTCGTGGAGACGACTCTAACATCTATGAAAAAACTTGAACTGCATCAAAGTTCAAAAAGGTCCTCCAGAATTAGATGAAAACACAATCATGGAAAAAAATCTTCAATAGTGATAGATCTGGACAACATTGATACGTTTCTATTCTTAGAAAAAATTCCAAGTATTAGGTGTAAATCAGGTTTGTAGACCTGATCTGCACCTTGACAAGCTAAGGAAAAATACATTGTTAAGTGCAAACTGGGTTCACAAACTATTAGACAGTTCAAATAACTGGAAGACAACTGAGAGGGGGGGTGAATATGTTGTCACCAAATTATCATAACCTTAAGCAATTAAATTTCTTAATACCGGAATACATAAGATCAAAACTGGAATAGCAGATATATCAATTAAGCACAAGCAACAATTAGAGAATAAATACCATCCACATGACACCAAGATTTGTACGTGGAAAACCCGATAAAGGGAAAAACCACGGTGCAAAGCCTACCCATAGTTAGATAATACTTCTGCAGTAAGTATGTGATTACAAATTGAGGGGCCTACACTTGTAGGAAGGCCAACAACCTAGAGCACATTGCTCATTACAAAAGGAGTCTCACTAACCACATAAAAATACAGACTACAATTCAGAAGGAAGAATGAACTGCAATAATAGAATATCCTATGCCTGAGTCTAGTTTCGATTAAGCTCACTACAGGAGGAATTAATCCTCTTGCATAAACCCAACTCGATCACTAATGATCGACCAAACCCTCTACATGAATGATTATTACATTATTTGCTTGCATACAACTATCAATCCATGATCTATAATGAGATCATACACATATATATACAAACCCTAAACCTTAAACAGTAAGGTCGGCCACCCAAACAATAAAAAAATTACATAATTATAAAACATGTTGGCCTGAGACTAAACAAATAATATCCAACCCATAAGTCATCTCGGAAACACATTGAGAAGACCAATCAACACATTACATTAATCCGGTCCATAACCTAGATAGTACCAGACCCAATTTAGATCCACACACACTAAAGCAATGATCCCAATCAATCAAGGCTTGAACATGATCACCATCAACATCCTGAATCTCTACTACAAGCTGCACCAACACCACTTATGCATAACGTCAAAAGATCTTCAATCAAGCTCTGCCAGTGAAACCCTCACTGGATCAACAAACTAGGCTTACTAGCATATAAGATAGCATCCAATCACCAAATCAAAACCAACTGACTGAACATGTATCTAAGTAGCATAAATATAATATATAAGCCAATTCCATAAGCCAAAGCATACTAGAGTATACCGGATCATCATGATCAAACCAACCAAAAACCAATCAACCTATCGAGACCAAAAGGATACCGGTAAATAGCCAAACCAACTAGTGTTGACATCAATGACAAAACATCAATGTAACACATAATCAATTCCTCCAAATAGACAACAATCTCCCCCTTAGCATTGATGGCAACACTAAGTGTGAGAAACATCCAAGTGCCAAGAAATGCCAAACAAATCTCCCATACAAGAATATAGCAATGAAGTTCTGATTCACACTCTCCCTATAGATGATATCTCAGTTAAGTTCTACAAATTTCTCCCCTATTGTATATAACTCCTTAAGTTTTTCACATGAATATCTCTCCCCCTTTGACATTAATGCCAAAGATCTGACATAAATATCAAAGCAAAATAAAAAACCACTAAATCACAAAACTAACTACCCCCCTGAGTAGTAGCAACACCACATAAATAGAATCAATCATTTCTCCGCCAAAGGGGCAAAAAACCCTACTCTATCTCTAAGGTACTCAAATGATTCCTTAGGCAAATGTTTAGTGAAGATGTCTACAATTTGCTCTTTAGTGTTCACATAAACCAATCTAACTTCATTTTCTTCCATCTTTTCCTTCAAAAGGTTATACTTGATAGATATGTGCTTTTTCTTAGAGTGAAATACTGGATTCTTTGATATGTCTATAGCAACAGAGTTATCACAGTGAATATGGTCCATTACAATGCACTTTTATGTCCTTCAACATTTTCTTCATCCATAGAACTTGTGTATAGTTAGTAGCAGCAACAACATACTCATCTTCAATAGTAGATAAATAAGTACATGACTGTTTCTTTCTGATCCATGAAATAAGTTTCTTTCTAAGAAAGAAAGCTCCACCGGAAGTACTTTTCCGATCATCAAATTCACCTACTCAATCTACATCTATATATGCACATAAAGTAAAGTCATCATCTTCAGGGTACCACAAACCATATTCAGATGTTCCTTATAAGTATCTAAAAATCATTTTCACTGCACTCTCATGATTTTCTCTAGGATCACTTTGATATCTTGAAGCAATGCAAACTACATTCATTATATCAGGTCTAGTCTGAGTCAAATATAGTAGATCTCCAATCATAGAATTGTACCTTGTAGGATTTACTGGTGTAGATTCATCTTTCTTTGTTAGTTTCTCACTTGTAACCATAAGAGTACTAACCACTTTAGAATTTTCCATACCAAATTTCTTCAACTTCTCCCTAGCATACTTAGTTTGACAGATGAAAATACCTTTATCCATCTGAGTAATATGCAAACCTAAGAAAAATTTGATTTCCCCAATCATAGACATCTCAAATTCTTTCTCCATTTGTTAGAAACTTCCATGCACAACTTATCTTCACCTCCAAAAATGATGTCATCAACAAATACCTCAATAATAAGTATATCATCATCAATGACTTTATAATATAGATTACTGGCAGCATTACCTTTAGTGAAACGAAGCTTTAAAAGATAATTTTCCAACCTTGCATTCCAAGATCGAGGTGCCTATTTCAATCCTTATAAGGCTTTTTTTAACCTACAAACCATTTTTTTATCATCTAAAAGTGAAAAACCATCAAGTTTCTCAATATAAACTTCCTCATCAAGATCCCCATTTATAAAAGAACACTTAACATCCATCTGATAAACCTTGTAGTGTTTATGTGCAACATAGGCAAGAAATAATCTTACTGCTTCAATCCTAGCTACAGGTGCAAAAGTTTCACCATAATCAATTCCTTCCTTCTGAGAATATCCTTTACAAACCAATCTAGCTTTATTCCTCACAGCTTGTCCATCTTCATTTAATTTATTCCTAAAAACCCATTTAGTTCCAATAACATTCATATTTTTAGGCCGGGGAACTAAAATCAATGTGTTATTCTTTTCTATCTGATCTACTTCTTCTTCCATAGCTTTCATCCAACATTCATCTTTACATGCTTCAGTTATTGATACCCGTTCAACTTGAGAAATTAAACATACCTCATCAACTACCAATCTTCTTCTTGTCATTACTCCTTTGTTCTTATCCTCAATGATCTGATCTTCTGAATGATTTAACCTTACATACCTAGGAGTCTTCAGACTCTTTGTTCCTCTTTCCTAATCTCTAGTTACTATTGAATTTTCTGATACTGCCGAAGTAACTGGTTCAACATTTTGTTTTGGTAAAGGTGTTACCAGTTCAGTTATGATCTTTTCCACTGCTGGTTCTTGCTCATAAATTCTGATTTGACTTCTATTCAGCTCATCCACCCTGACATTAGTACTCTCCACAATTCTCTGCAATCTCTTGTTATAATATCTATATGATTTTCTTTCATTAGAATAACCAATAAATATTTCTTCATCACATCTAGGATCAAACTTGCCAATGAAATCATCTCTCTTGATATAGCATTTACTACCAAAGATTCTGAAGTACTTAACTATAGGTGTATTGCCAAACTATAACTCATAAGGTTTCTTACCGGTTTCTCCTTTGATATGAACTTTGTTGAATGTATAAATTGCTATTATCACTACTTCTCTCCAGTAGATATGAGGTAGATTAGATTCCATCATCATGATTCTAGCAGTAGTAGCATCCAAGATAATTTTGTTCTTTCTTTCCACAACTCCATTCTGCTGAGGTGTCCGGGGAGCAGAAAATTGTCTCCTTATGCCATGCTTCTCACAAAATTTATTAAACTCACTAGATGTGAATTCTCCACCATGATCTGACCTTAAGCACTTAATCTTAAATCCTGTGTCAGTTTCAACCTTAGCTTTAAATATTTTAAACTTTTCAAAAACCTCAGATTTCTCCCTTAGAAAAGTAACCCACACCATTCTAGAATAATCATTAATGATTAGCATAAAATATCTATCACCTTGAAAACTTTTAATTCTAGTAGGACCACACAAATCAGTATGAATAAGATCAAGAACATCATTAGATTTCTCTTGTATACTCTTTAAAGAGGTTCTGATCTATTTTCCCATTCACCATTCTTGACATACCGGATTATAGGGCTTCACAATATTAGGTATATTTCTAATTACCTTAGTTGAAGTGATCTTTACCATGCAATTAAAATTCACATGACATAGCCTTTTATGCCAAAGACAACTCTCATCAATTTGTACAATCAAACATGTCTTCTCACTAGAATTCAAATGAAATATATTACCTTTTATTTGAGTACCGGTTGCAATATCCAATCTAGATCTATTAATGATCTTGCATTTTCCATCTTTGAATTGTAATTGAAATCCCTTATCCACCAACTATCCTACACTCAAAGGATTATGCCTCAAACATTCAACATAATAAACATTATCAATATTGTGCTTACCATATAATGATATAGTTCCTCTTCCTTTGATCTTCCTTTGATCATGCATGCTTTGTCATCTCTGAATCTAACTAGACTGTCATCAAATTCTTGCAAAGATAGAAACTTTCTTTTATCTCCATTCATATGATGTGAACATCCACTGTCTATTATCCATTAATCCATATCTTCAATTTTAGTAGAAAGTCTTCAAGTACATTCTCTTCCAGTGCTGAATCATCTTCCTTGATATCCAGGAACACCCATTCCTTTCCATTGTCGGAACCACTAGCAGAGTTTTGTGTTGGTTTATCATCATAATCAATCACACCTTCCTCATCCACAAAGTAACATGATTTATCGCTATTTTTCCTATACTTATGCTTGTTCTGATATCTAGGGTTAGGCTTAAAAGATCTTCTATCTCTTTCTTCAAATCTTGAATTCCTTTCAAGACATCTAGATGCAAAATGACCTATCTTATTATATGAAAAACATTTAAAAGGTGTTTTTCCTTCACACTTACTTCCTACCGATCCTTTAGGTACTCTTCTAGCAAATAGGGATTCAAGTTGCTCAAATTATTTATCTTCCCTTTTCATATCTTCCAATTCCTTTGCATACAAAGCTTTCCAATCTTGCTTGCTGGTTGATGATGTAAATGCATAAAAAGCAGGTTCAAACTTCATAGCTCCAAAAGGTCAAAATTCTTCAAGCTCAAAAGCAAATAATTTCCCAACGAAGGTATCTCTATTGACAAAAGTATTAGCCATTGTTCTCAATTCATTAATTGGAGTAGCCTTCATCTTATAAGCTGGAGGTAAAGCTCTCAAAATTTTAGAAACTATTTCATCTTCACTTAGAGATCCACCACAACATTGAATTCCCATCACAATTTCATTTAGCCTTTCCATAAATGTAGTTGTAGATAGGAATTCGGAAATCATCAAAGAAAATAGCAAATTAGCCTAGCTCAATCACGAAAACTAAAATGCAGTGACAAATCCTAATTACATTCAATAGAGATGCATAAAAAACAAGACATTCAATTCAAATGCAAACCATCGCAAATGTGAATATCTCCTCCAGAAATCTCCATTGTCCTTCGTTCTCCTTCAAAATACTTTGTTTTGTGGATCTCACCTTCAAGTGCATAAGTATAATATGAAAGAAAGATTGACAAGATGAGACAACAACATAAGGGTACTAGAAGTGTGATTGATTCGGCCCTTTGATTGAAGAAATTCATCCAATTTATAGATAAATTGGAGAAAAGACAAGATTAGCATGAAATTGATATTAGAGGCAATTGATTTCAAAATGGCAAAATTGAGTTGAAGGAAGAAGGTTATGACACCTTCTATGTCATGAATTATGACATATTGCCAATGCAAAGGTTAGAGGACTAAAAGCCTATGACATCTTGCTATGCCAATAGTATGACGCATGAGAAATTCATGCTTCCACCGAAGCACAAAAATAGGGAGAGACTAGAGAGAAATTAATTAGGTGGAAATTGAAATTAGGAAATTAGAAATGATGACTTGGAAACTAGAAATTGATGAAAATTAGGTAAATTAATTAATAATTTTTCATTCATTAATTAATTTACAAAAATTAGGAGGAATTAATTAGCCAATTAAATAAATATTTAATTATGACAAGAAGACTTAGGATAAATAAATAAATTATTAATCCTAGAGGGAAAATGACAAACAAGATTAAATGAATAAATCATAAAACCTTGGAAGATGAATTAGAAATGCAAGGACGACAATTAGGTCTTGACAAAAGATAATTAATGTCGATTCGATTTAATCATGATTCTGACTGACAAAGGACCAATGTTGATGAATGATTTGATTGATAAATGCGCCAATTGACGAGGAACAATGACTAATTGATCCAAATTGACATGATTGAGAAGGACGACGATCGATGACAAATCGATCGCAAAATGACAAGATTGAAAATGACAACGATCGATGACAAATCGATCACAAAATTGATGGGATTGACAAGGATTGATGGTGAATCGATCACAAGATGACAAGACTGACAAGAGGACAAAACCCTAATTCTATCATCAATTAGGATTGATGATGTCCAAAATGATGATCGAATTGACGATATCAAAATATGCCAAATGAGCACGCACATTGTTGCGACAAGATAAGATCGACCAAAATCATGACTGAAGATTATTATCAACAAGACCAAATTCAAAAGTGAGATAAATGAAGAATGCAGAAGAAGGACTCAATGCTCGCAAATGATAAAGACCAAGTGCGCGACATAGAAGAAATGTTAATGCGACACAAAAACCCTAAAATAAGGCAATGCGCAAATGTTAAAGTATGACTCCACAAGCGTTGACCATTTTTAGACGTCTACATTTTGCTCCTCTTTGAGACAATGCGATTTTAAGCGTTGTTTCAAAGAATAATAATGAAAATGCCCCAGACACTGACAATGACATATACATACCCCCTCGAGGAATTGGCTGAAAACATCTAGAAAAGAGGCCAATTGATCGATAAGAATGATAGAAAATGATAGGAGCAAACGGACTGAAAATCGGGGATCGGATAGACAAAGGACAAGCAATTGAAAGTGCAAAAGACCACGACCAGCATAAGAGGGAGAGGGTGCACATCCATCTAAGCACTGACAAAGATCTATAAATGAGACAAAGAGAGTGAAAAGAGCTCATTTGCACTAGCCAAAGTGGAGGATTTGTTGCTCTGGAAAAGGACACTTGCAGAGAGATGGCGAACATTCCAATGGCAGATCACCTCAGGGAATGTGTATGCACCTACAGATGATCGGACGATGTGGGAGCAATGGTATGTATCTCAAAAACCCATATTGTTAATTTCATGAATTTGACTTGCTTACGGGACATTGCGGGGCCCACAAGGAACGAAAAGAATGACTTCTGCGCCTGTGTGGGTGCATCCTGTGCTTGTGTGGGATGTCCTATGCTTTTGTAGGGTACACATGTGCAAGTTGATGCTACACAGGCACAGAAAAGGGTACACAGGCGCAGTTGTGCACTGGGAACCCTAATTTGACCAAAAACAGCATGCGAATGATCCCAAAAAGGGCTATAAGGGTAGGATAGGTCAAAATAGATAAAGAACACCCTGATTTGTGGATGAAATGAGGAAATGCAACCCATAGGAGAAAACCCTAAAACTGACAAAGTGTGCCCCAATTATGATGTAGAGTTGACAGTATCCACTAATTACGCGGGAGAACCGACCTGACTGCTTCATGTTACGACATAGACTCAGGAGCATAGATAGAGATACATTAGCAGGACTTGGATTATACTATATCACATTCATGCCCAAGATTATGGCAAACATAGGACTACTCACCGCATTGGTAGAGTAATGGCATTCAGAAACCTCCTCATTCCATCTGGCGACTGGAGAGGTGACTATGACACTAGAGGATGTATGGCGTATCCTCTGCATTCTGATTCATGGGGAGATGATAGAGTATGACCTAGCAATAGGGAGAGACACTTTGTATAGATTATTTGAGTGTGATGCAGATGATCTGGATATTGTAGAGAGGGAGATTAGCAGGGAGACCATGGCATCAATGTATGATCAGCGATATGTGGTGATAGCAGTGGTTATAGCATGCCTATTAGCAGGGGACAGATGAGGACATGGATTCCCTATTGGATGGGGAAGATTTCTAGAGTGGATGGCAACGGAGGGGACTGTATATGCATGGGGACCATGCATGCTCGCTATGCTATATTTTCAGCTGCATCAAATAGCATATCAGGGGGTTCAGACTTTGAGCTGTGGGGTCACACTATTATAGGTATGGGCATTTGAGCACATAGCCATATGTCGACTGATTGCAAAGAGATAGGTATTACCACACAGACCATATGTGTACTGCTATGAGGGAGCACTAAGACAGGGTCCTTTCGGATACATATTGTATTGGCAACATGAGCTAGATAGATTAAGAGAGTTCACATGGAGGCCATATCTTGATTGCCCTAGATGGTCAGATGATAGTGATGAGCTACTGTATTGCAGATAGGAGAGATACTTGATTGGATGACCAGTGAATTGCTAGAGATTGATTGAGATGTACCTACCAGAGAGAGTCAGACAACAGTTTGGAGAGAGACAGGATGTACCGAGAGGGACTACACACTTTGCCCAATCTCATAGAGAGACGAGTCAGTGGGGGAGGATGATTCAGCCACACATAGCATATGCTGACTTCACACAGCTACAGTAGAGACAGTTGGATTGGAGGTTAGATGTAGTGGACGCCAGGACGACAGAGGAGTATGAGCAATGGTTTGTACGATGACGGCTAGTGCCATTGACAGATCCTGATATTCCAGTACCTAGGAGACAGGAGGACTTCCCACTCACTGGAGAGGATGGAGATGATGAGGATAGAGATGAGGATGAGGAGGAGGAGGGTGGTGATGAGGATGAGGGGGATGACAAGGATGAAGAGGATGAGGATGAAGATTATGAGCCAGATTCAGCCAATCAGGAATCATTGCAAGATATACCCATAGAGCCAGAGACAGCTAGCATAGAGGAGATGGAGATATGTAGGGCCACCATAGCAAGTCAGCATGATCACATTGCGACTTTAGAGAGACAGAATGCTATCTTGAGGATAGAGCAGGATCAATTCAGAGTGGAGATAGCTAGACTTGCAGTGGCTTGAGATACAGCAATAGCCCAGGCACAACAAGTAGAGCAGAGAGTGACTGAGTTTATTGGGTTGATTAGGGATGCCAATGCATGGGAGATGGCACAGATGTTGGTAGAGGCCTTTGGAGGACACTATATGAGAATGTAGTTCCACCAGAGTAGAGAGCAGTGTCATATCGGGCACGATCGAGGATAGAGAGTAGGCCACACTCTCAGAGGTCAATGAGCAGCATGGGGGTGAGTGGACCTATGAGACCACCATAGCCAGGACCAGGGATAGGAGGGACATCATCCTTGAGACATGTCAGGGATGAGGAGGATAGAGGGAGCACCCAGTGACAGAGGCACGTGATCCTTAGGATAGAGACAGATGTAGTTTGACATTTTGTATTCAGCCTGCGGGCCATACTTAGGACAGACAGTCCAATTTGGTACTCTGATATTATTTTTATATATGATATGATATGCAGCTATATGATGGGATGCAATGGGTTATGACTGATGTTTATTTTCCATGTATGGATGTCTTATGCACTGTTTATGTACTATTATGGAACATGTATGGATATATTTTTATGTGTTTGTTTGATGCATTTATAATATGAAATGGATAAAATGCTTGATGTAATGCAAAAGTACTAATCAATGAATGCAGGATGCAGCATATGTGTTTGGGGAAATCGGAGCACTAGACCAAACTAACTGCCCAAACTGATGGAAGAAATGTTAGTAAGAAGAAATTAGACAGAGGACAGTTAGAGACGAAGAAAAACTTGCTTTCACCAATGCACTTTGTAGGTGAGAACCTTTATTTTAATGTAGCAAAACGGATGTAGAGCATCATGGCATTGAAGGCCAGCGCTGAAATGCAACCCCTTTTGCAAAAGACAGGCACATCGCACACAAGGAATGAGTGAAACATCCTAGGGTGCATACATCAAGGGTTGAGGTATGTGCGGCGTTCACAAAGCGAACGTACTTATCACAGACACCCAATGATATAGTTGCCCCAGTTTGTGACAAACATTCCACAAACAAAAAACACCACAAAAAAGGGACCACAAACCATCCCAATCACTCTAATCACTTAGTGACATCATCGAGCAACATAGGAACATGATCGAAAGTAAATCAATAAATGATAAGACTCACAAATTCCAACAAGTCAAACAAACATCTTGATCTTCATTGTCAAAAGTTGAAAGTGTTGATAGGATGATCATGCTGTCTGGTTTCAGGGAATGCGGTACCCCGTTGAAGACAGGACATAGTCTAGTTTCGAGTATACCACACCCTATATAAGACCCATGATAGTAGTGACAAGGACAAATGATATTGATGTTGATTGATATGACAATTTTGATTAGTTTGCATGTCTGGTTTGATTGAAAAGTTCATCTGTTAATGCGTGATTTCATTAAAGCACAGTGTTTGATTGCGTGTCGTTGGATGTATGCTCAGCGATCTGTCTATGCACAGGGGGGATATTTTTGTTTTGTTTTGCGAGTTTTATAATATTTTTGTTCATTTTTTCAGGACTTTATTTGACTTTTTAGGGACTTTTTTCAAGACATTTTTTTGATTTTTTTTTTTTTTTTTAAGGACATTTTTCAATTTTTATGATTTTTTTAAGGATAGTTTGCAATTTTTATGATTTTTTTTCAGGACATTTTTCAATTTTTGAAAGCTCCAGTAAATGATCATGACAAGGGGCATGCACCCAATGAAATTTTGAAAGACATATACAGTGACCAGGACCAAAACATATGCACAAGGACTGGAAACCAGAGTATGCAAGACAATGATGTTGACCAATCACAGGCCTAGAATAGAACATTGGGTCAGAGCAAGCATGATAAACCTGTGAGGAAAAGTATAGCTAGGGGTCCTGATAGATGATGGAGCAATAATCTTTTACACATGGCGCCTGTTTGCTAGGTTTTCACCATGGTACTTGCCCAAAGCGCCTGTTTGCCAGATTTTCACTAGAGGGTGAATCATTTTTCTTTACTTTTTGTTTTTTTTCTTTGTTTCTTTTTTTGGTTTTTTTTTTGTATTTTTTAAGCTTTTTGATTTTTTTTTGGTATTTTTTCAGGATCATATTTGAAGAACTGCTGATAGAAAATTATGCCCAGTACTTGCAAAGGTTCATACTATTGACTGGATTTGACAAAGGTTCACCTTCTGGGGTGGCAAGCTGATATGCCCCCAAGCCATAGGTTGTAGTAACTATGAAAGACCCAACCCAATTAGGTTCAAACTTGCCTTTGATGATGTCAGTAGATTGTACATTCTTGGGGTTTGCCTTTAAAACCAGATCTCTCACTTCGAAGTGTCACCCTTTGACCTTCTTATTATAAGAGCGATGAAGATGGTTTTGATATGCTTGCAAATGTGTCAGGGCTATCTGATGTTTCTCATCTAACATCTCAAGCTGATGCAACCGAGAGACTCTATGCATTTCATTATCAATCAAATGTTGCAAGGAAACACGCAAAGAAGGAATCTCCACTTCCAAAGGTAAAATGGCTTCCACACCATAAACCAAGGAATAAGGTGTTGCACCAGTAGGCATGCAGATAGAAGTGCGATAAGCCCATAGTGTTGGATTCAACTGTACATGCCAATCTCGACCAGCATCATTGACAACCTTTTTCAGGATCTTGATAATGGTTTTATTTGATGCTTCGGCTTGACCATTACCCTGTGGATAGTAGGGACTTGAAAAACGGTGTTGAATGTGAAACTTTTCATAGAGTTCCTTGACATCTTTGTTCATGAATGGATGACCATTATTTGTGACAATTACAAGGGAAACCCCATATTGGCAGATGATATAATTCAAAAGGAATTTTGAAATTTGCACACCAATGATATAGGTCATAGGAATAGCCTCGATCCGTTTTGTAAAGTATTTTGTGGCTGTAATGATAAACTTGTGTCCATTTGCAAATGTCGGGTGAATCTTGCAAATAAGATCCAATCCCCATTGAGAAAAGGGCCATAGAGATATGACAGAGTGAAGTTCTTGGGCTGGTACATGAATGTAATCTCCATGGATTTGGCACTTGTAGCATTTCTTGACAAAATTATGAGCATCCTTTTCCATAGTGGGCCAATAATACCCAACACAAACCAACTTTTTGGCTAAGCTCAGACCATTGAAATGGCCCCCACATATACCATCATGAACCTCACGTAAAGCCATTTGTGCTTCATCAGAATCCAAACACCTGAGGAGGGTATGGTCAAAGGAATGATGGTAAAGGGTGTCGACAATGATGACATAATTGGCTGTCTGTTAGATGAAGGCTCGACGTTGGTTAGAAGAAAGATTAAGTGGTAAGGTTTGGGATTTCAAATATTGATAGATGTCATTGTACCACGGGGTATTAGGACCAACAAGAACACACATCACATCTGCTATCAGAATTTCAAAAGAAGGGACAAGCAATTGTTCAACCAAAAATTCACATCTGTCCATATTGTGGGGCAGATTTATCATGGAAGCAATAGTGGCCATCGCATCTGCCGACTTGTTTTGAATTCTAGGAACTTGACTGAAATGGATAGTCATAAATTTTATCTTGAAGAAATCTACCATGTGCTTGTAAGGAATAAGCTTTTCATCCTTTGTTTCGTAGTCATCATTCACCTGACGGATGACTAATTGAGAATCTCCATAGACTTGCAAATGTGTGATATTCTGGTGGACTGCTACTCAGAGTCCTATGACTAGAGCTTCATATTCGGCAATGTTATTGGTACAATGGAAAGTTATTCTGTAGGATTTAGGAATAGCATCACCTTGAGGGGTGACAAACAATATACTTGCTCCAGACCTAAACTTGGTATGAGATCCATCAAAATATAACTTCCATTCATTAGAAGATGTGAGAGCAAAGACTGATTCATCCAGAAAATCTATCAACATGCGATGATCATCATAAATAGGAGCCTCTGCAAGTTGATCTGCTATGACTTGTCCTTTTATTGCCTTTCGCTCCATGTACTCAATATCAAACTCACTGAGGATCATAACCCACTTTGCTAGGCGACCTATCAAAGTTGCCCTACTAAGCAAGTACTTCAAGGGATCAATTTTTGCAACTAACAATGTCTGATGATTTAACATATAGTGTTGAAGCTTCTGTGTTGCAAAGACCACTGTTAAGCATGCCCGTTCAATAGTGGAATAATTTAGCTCATAGCCTACTAGTGTCCGCCTAATATAATAAATAGCCCGTTCTTTGCCTTTCTCATCCTGTTGGGCTAAGAGAACTCCCAGTGCCATTTTAGTTGTAGAAATATACAATATGAATGGCTTTCCATCTATAGGAGGCATCAAAATAGGTGGCGACAGCAGATAATCCTTGAGAGTTTGAAATGTTGATTGACATTGCTCAGTCCATTTAAAAGTGACACCTTTATGCAATAAATGCTGGAAAGGATGACATTTGTCTGCCAAATGAGCTATAAACCGACGAATTGACTGTAGCTTTCCTTGCAGACTTCTTAGTTGATGGATATTTGACAGAGGAGGCATATCCATTATTGCTTTAATCTTAGCAGGGTCGACTTCGATGCCTCTGTGAGAAATAATGTACCCTAGTAATTTGCCGGCTGTGACACCAAAGACACACTTCTTGGGGTTGAGTCTGAGCTTGTAGGTCTCCATTTAGTCAAAGATTGGGCCCAGGATGGCTAGATGACTATCTCTAGTGACGGATTTGCATAATAAGTCATCAACATAGTCCTCCATCAAAGTATGCATAAAATCATGGAAAATTGTCGTTATAGCTCTTTGATATGTTGCGCCAGCATTTTTAAGACCAAAGGGCATCACATTCCAATAGTAGGTACCCCAAGTACATGTGAATGTTGTCTTATGTTGATCTTCAGGAGCAATGCAAATTTGGTTATAGCTGGAGAAACCATCCATCAATGAGAGCATCTCATATCCAGCAATCATGTCAACTATGATGTCTATATTTGGCAGTGGATAGGAATTCACGTCGGGTTCACCAAGAAATGTAGATAGGAATTCGGAAATCATCAAAGAAAATAGCAAATTAGCCTAGCTCAATCACGAAAACTAAAATGCAGTGACAAATCCTAATTACATTCAATAGAGATGCATAAAAAACAAGACATTCAATTCAAATGCAAACCATCGCAAATGTGAATATCTCCTCCAGAAATCTCCATTGTCCTTCTTTCTCCTTCAAATTACTTTGTTTTGTGGATCTCACCTTCAAGTGCATAAGTATAATATGAAAGAAAGATTGACAAGATGAGACAACAGCATAAGGGTACTAGAAGTGTGATTGATTCGGCCCTTTGATTGAAGAAATTCATCCAATTTATAGATAAATTGGAGAAAAGACAAGATTAGCATGAAATTGATATTAGAGGCAATTGATTTCAAAATGGCAAAATTGAGTTGAAGGAAGAAGGTTATGACACCTTCTATGTCATGAATTATGACATATTGCCAATGCAAAGGTTAGAGGACTAAAAGCCTATGACATCTTGCTATGCCAATAGTATGATGCATGAGAAATTCATGCTTCCACCGAAGCACAAAAATAGGGAGAGACTAGAGAGAAATTAATTAGGTGGAAATTGAAATTAGGAAATTAGAAATGATGACTTGGAAACTAGAAATTGATGAAAATTAGGTAAATTAATTAATAATTTTTCATTCATTAATTAATTTACAAAAATTAGGAGGAATTAATTAGCCAATTAAATAAATATTTAATTGTGACAATAAGACTTAGGATAAATAAATAAATTATTAATCCTAGAGGGAAAATGACAAACAAGATTAAATGAATAAATCATAAAACCTTGGAAGATGAATTAGAAATGCAAGGACGATAATTAGGTCTTGACAAAAGATAATTAATGTCGATTCGATTTAATCATGATTCTGACTGACAAAGGACCAATGTTGACAAATGATTTGATTGATAAATGTGCCAATTGATGAGGAACAATGACTAATTGATCCAAATTGACATGATTGAGAAGGACGACGATCGATGACAAATCGATCGCAAAATGATAAGATTAAAAATGACAACGATCGATGACAAACCGATCGCAAAATTGACGGGATTGACAAGGATCGATGGCGAATCGATCGCAAGATGACAAGACTGACAAGAGGACAAAACCCTAATTCTATCATCAATTAGGATTGACGATGTCCAAAATGATGATCGAATTGACGATATCAAAATATGCCAAATGAGCACGCACATTGTTGCGACAGGATAAGATCGACCAAAATCATGACTGAAGATTATTATCGACAAGACCAAATTCAAAAGTGAGATAAATGAAGAATGCAGAAGAAGGACTCAATGCTTGCAAATGATAAAGACCAAGTGCGTGACATAGAAGAAATGTTAATGCGATGCAAAAACCCTAAAATAAGGAAATGTGCAAATGTTAAAGTATGACTCCGCAAGCGTTGACCATTTTTAGACGTCTACAATAGTAATCCTTTTATCTTCTTCCATCTTCAAATTTTCATATCTCACCCAGTAACCATCAAGTTTAGCAATCTTAACATTAGGGTCACCTTCATTAAGAGTCTCCAACTTGTCCCATATAGCCTTTGCTGATGATTTGTTAGTCAATCCCATTATTTGTTGATCAGAAAGTGCACATAAGAGGGCTTCTCTAGCTCTACAATCATTCTCAATCTCCTTATCCAAGTTTTTTTGAGGAGGATTTCCTGATGCTAGATTAAAAGGAGTAACACCATTCTCTGGGATTTCCTAAATTTCCTTACCAAGACATCTTAGATGAGTCCCCATCTGAATCTTCACTACTCTGTAATCTTTTCCATCAAGCCTAGGAATTTCTCTCTGAAAGACAACTACAAATGAACTAGATGAACTTAAATTGTTAGATGCCATATGATCTTCCTCAAGCGGTTAAGCTTATCCAGAGAGGATCAGAGCTCTAATACTAATTGTTAGACAGTTCAAATAACCGGAAGAAAACAAAGAGGGGGAGGTGAATTAGTTGTCACCAGATTACTGGAACCTTAAGCAATTAAAACTTTTAATACCAGAACATATAAGATCAATACCAGAATAGCATATATATCAATTAAGCACAATGAACAATTAGAGAATAAATACCATCCACATGACACCAATATTTTTACGTAGAAAACCCGGTAAAGGGAAAAACCACAGTGAGAAGCCTACATAATACTTCTGTAGTAAGTATGTGATTATAAACTGAGGGGCCTACACTTGCAGGAAGGACAACAACCTAGATCACACTGCTCATTACAAAAGGAGTATAGTTTTGGTTAAGCTCAATACCAGAGGACTTAATCCTCTTGCATAAACCCAACTCAATCACCAATGACCTACCAAATCCTCTGCATGAATGATTATTATATTATCCACTTGCATACAACTATCCATCCATGATCTACAATGAGATCATACACATATATATACAAACCCTAAACCTTAAACAATAAGGTCAGCCACTCAAACAATAAAACAATTACATAATTATAAAATATGTCGGCCCGAGACCAAAAAAATAATATCCAACCCATAAGTCATCCTGGAAATACATCGAGAAGACCAATCAACACGTTACATTAAGTCGGTCCATAACCTAGATGGTACCAAACCCAATTTAGGTACACACACACTAAAGCAATGATCCTAATTAGTCAAGGCTCAAACACATTTATATCCTGAATCTCTACTAGAAGTCGTACCAACACCACTTATGCATAAAATCAAAATATATTCAATCAAGCTCTGTCGGTGACACCCTCACCAAATCAACAAACTGGGCTTACCAGCATATAAGATAGCATCCGATCACCAAATCAAAACCAATTGACTGAATATGTATTCGAGTAGCATGAATAGTAGATCTAAGCCAATTCCATAAGCCAAAGCATACCGGATTAATACCAGATCATCATGATCAAACCAACCAGAAACCAATCAACCTATCGAGACCAAAAGGATATTGGTAAACAACCAAAGCAGCTAGTGTTGACATCAATGACAAAACATCAATGTAACACATAATTGATTCCTCCAAATGGCCAACACAAACTTGATTTAAACCTAAAATGAAAGGGGTATAATACATTGTGTAAATTGGGTACGTGAACCCAATTTACACCTTTAAAAAATGATGTAAAGCATAATGTGTAGTTAGGGTCCATAGAACCAACTGACACATGGAAGATATACATTTGGGTGTAGTTTGGGTCCATGGACCCGAACCACACCATTTTAGGTTAAATCTTAGTAATGTACTTTAGCTTGTGTGGTTCGGATCCATAGATCTAAACTACACAAGAGAGCACGATGCTAAGGTGTAGTTTGGGTTTGTGGACCCGAACCTCAACTCTGGTTTGAAGGTAAAACTGTGGTGTAGGTCAGGTCGACAAACCCAAACCACACCACATGACACTTGATAATAGTGTGGTTTGGGTTTGTTGGCCTGAACCACACCATATGACTTTAGTGTAATGGGAAAGTGGTGTAGATAGGGCATGCTGACTTGAGCTACACCACAAAACATTTTATAATGTGTAGTTTAGACTGATAAGCCCTAACTACACAATACAACAATGAAAGCCACAAACAGTAAAATAAAACCAGTTTGGGTCCATGGACCCAAACCACACCTTAAAGCATTAAAATCTGATTCGGAGCCATGAGCTCGATTCATTCTTTGAAAAGATCATTTCATAAGATGAAAAAGAGAGGGAGTTAAAAGCTACATGGGCCAAACTAAAGACAAACCCTAAGCTTGAAAGTAAAGCTGAAACAAAAGAAAAACATAAAAAGGAAAGAACAACAACATGCTTGGAAGAAATGACGACTCTAAGCAAGATGAAATAGTGAAAAATTTGATGAAATTTGAATTGAAATACAAATGGTAAGGAGAAAATAAAACAAAAATTCTTATAAAATGGATTCAAAAGGATAAATGAGTCCTATTGAAACTCAAACTAAGAAACATAAATGCCCAATATGTGTGTATTAAATGAGATGTATATCGAGTTCATGGACCCAATTTGTACTTAAGTGTGCATATCGGGTTTATGAACCCAATATGCACTTGAACCACATTCTAATTGTAGAGACAATTTTAAATTATGACATTACACACAAATAACCAAAAATAAAACTAACTCTAAAATGATCCCAGAGATGAGTTAATCGCCCCCAATAAAAAAAAAAGCATAGAGTTTATGGGCCATGATTTGGACAAAAATTATGGGGCTATTCCAAAATTTTTCTCAACTTAAATTGGGATAATACCTAGGAAAAATCCTATCATCCCAACGCCATTTTCCTCTCTTGTGTGTGTAGGTTATAGGTTCAATAGAGAAGGAATATAGATTCAAAAGTGTAGACTGAGACAAAGAGAAGTAGACTTTAAAATAACATAAAACCTTGGACATTGTGGTTAGACACATAGTATGACACTTTTTCGATGAAATTTATGGGACATTTAGTGACATCTTGATCCTCAATCTATTTTTCATATCCACATCAGACACCTTCATGACTAGGTTGCCTAGCCACATAGTCCAACACTTTTGGGCTCAAATTGTAGACACAAGCTCCTCTCTGATCCTTATTTCTAGATTTGTACTTAAAGTCTACAAATATAATATGTAATTCATTGTTTATGTTGATTACCATCAAGTTTCCATCATTAAGCCTAGTTCTCACATACTTTTACAAAATCAAAATCAAAAGAAAAAGAATAGTCAATCATTTAGTTCCTAGCTCACCCAATAGGTCTATAGTTGTCCCTATTGATCATTTTTTAATGTATTATTGAGGTAAATGATCTTGATTCCTGCTTTACATAATTATGATGGACTTGAAAAACACTGAGAAGGGGGGGTGAATCAGGGACACCAAAAATTAAACAACTTCAAACACTAACTAGTAGATGAACTTAACAAAACTTTTAAACACAATGCATGTAATCCAAAATGATATAACAACATCCACAATAAGTAGAACATCCACCATAACAAAAATATTCATATGTGGAAAACCCAAATAGGTAAAAACCATGGTGAGATGGAACTCACAAGTTAACTATCTGCAGTAATAGATAACTGACCGGTTAGGGTCTACAAAGTGTTCTACTAGGAGCGAATCTTGTTAGAGATACCAAATCTTGATTAGAAGCTTATACCTTGTGAAAGGTAGTACCCTGTTAGGAGTAACCTCGGTGGAGGATTTCTAAATCCAAACTAATGGATCACCTTGTTAGAGGATTTGAAAATTGAAGCTTGTTAGAGCTTACCCAGTTAAGGGATTTGAATTCTGCTATGATTGTTAGAAAACAACAGGATTGGTTTGATCTGTCTAAGTAGCACTATACTTGCTTGATCAGATCCTTCTAAACATATTCAACACTACTCTTTTGCATACTCTACAATTTAACTCTTTTGAATTTTGCACACAACATATCACTTTCACTCATATGAAATAATTCATTGTGATGTCAATATATAGACATTTAGATTTCATGTCGGCCCAAAGAAATCATAATACAATTTCCTAGGTGTAGTGTATCTGGTCAAGTAATCACAACTCATCACAAAAATACTGCCAAAAATTGTCGGTGGGATAACTCATCATGATTTGTGATAACTCATCACACAATCAACGAACACCGGTTGGAACAATCAATACTAGTTGGAGTTAAACATATGCACCATTATCCTTGAATCTCATGATATAATCTCCAGTTGATCTTCATGTTGATGCTGATTAATGTGTATCCACTGGTTATCTTCTATACATATACCGGTTGTCACAAATTACCGGTTAGAGATAAACCTCTTAGTATAACCTCTAGCATACTGGTTGTAGTATAAACAACTTAAAGTTATATTGGTAGACATATAAACATATGTGTGTGTATGTGTTTCATCAATGACAACATATGATGAATTCATTACAGTCATCATCAAGCCAATAATCTCCTCCTTTGGCATTGATGGCAACACTTAGAAAATTTTACAGTAATACCGCTAAGTGTGCATACAAAACAAAATTTACACATATACACATGCTCCCCCTTAATGCATACATTATACAAAATTTTCAAAAACACACATACATATTTCTAGTCCCCCTTTGACAACAATGCCAAATTGAAAAAGTAATATATATATATATAGAAAATTTATATCAAAGTGTTCAGTATATACAACAACTTAAAGAACTGAATCAAGATTCATGCTAAAGCTAGTCTCATGAAAATATCATCAAAGTTTTGGTTCAACTGTGATATGGCATTTTTCCCTGTCGCTAACACGTTCTCAGTGTACTCTTTTGTAGACATAAGCTGTGTATGGAATTCTTCCATCGAATCCAGTGTACAGGTTTTTGGAGTTGCTAAGATAGCTTCTGCATTTGAGTAGGCTCTCTGTAGTATGTCCACTTGTGATGTGAGTAGACTCTTGAGTTTCTTTAGAGACTAGAGTCTCTTTTCCTTCTCATGATCATAAGTATGCAACCTGTTGTGCAAATCATCTACAGATTTTCTAAAAGCAAATATAGAGTCCTGAAGTGGAACATATGCATTGCATATCCTTTCTAGCTCTTGCTATGTTTTTGTTTGTCTTTTTGTGATATCAGAATAATAGAATGAAACATTAGAGGTTGAAGCAAGATATTTTCCTCCTATTTCAATAGCTTTTCTCAATAAATTTTTATTATGTGATAGAGCCATTTTGCAAGTATCAATGTCCTTTGCAAGTTTCTCCCCATACTTCCTCTTGTGACTTTTCTTAGCATAGGTTTGTGCTGCTTCTTCAAGTGACTTGATTTGATCAGATGCGTCAACAAGCAACTGAACAAGTTTTCTAATAGGGGATAGAAGATGTGCTGTAGAAGTTTCTGGTAGTAGACTAGATAGAATATCTACTGCATTCTGAATTGTTTCAGCTTCAACCCTTTTCTCTTTAAGTCTCTTCTTATGTGCTCTAGATTGCATAACACTTGCAATCATCATCATTTCAGATGTGCTCATGTTGTCAACATTGATAGGCCCTGAAATGCCTAATTAATCATCATCATCATTCTCATTAGTTTGTGGAGTGACTAATGGCTTTGCCGGTTTAGAGGATGTAACCTTAATGATTGCTTTCTCTAGATTTAACTTTGTTTCCTTTTCAAAATTTTGTGTGACAACAATTTCCATAGACTCCTTCTGAATATCTTGTAAAACTAGTGGAGATTGGGGTTTCTTTGGTTGTTCAGGTTCCAGTGGATTGACCACGTTTAGTTGAGTTGTCGATTGCTCAACTAATGTAACCTATATATTAGTGATTTCCGGAGGCTCCATATCTAGTGTATTATTATCTCTAGATAGATCAACAGTATCCTGAACATCATCAACAACATGAATAATGGTGTCATCCTTGATAGGATAGACCTCATCAACTTGTACAATCTCTTCTTCATCTATTTCCAGTTGATTAACAACATCTTCCTAATTCTTAGAGGAATGGATGAGCTCTTCTATCTGATCTATCTTAGTCTTAATAACTGCCCTCTTTCCACTAAATAGCTTCAGTCTCCTTGCTTTAAAAGCAAATTGCATTTTGTAATGATCAACTAAAGCACTTATTTCATCTGTAGACAAATTGGGAAAATATTGTACAAATATCCGATCAATAATTTATTTTTCCAATTTTATAGCTTCCTCCCATTTATTTAACAAAATAGTGTACAAATAATTTCAGATATCCTTTTCAAGATCATGTGGATATCTACTGTAATGACACAAATGGGTGATTACCTGTTCAATGATTTTATTCTTCCCATCTTGAATGAAGGAATCAAAATGCTCTTTGACATTATCAAATCTGTTCCTCCCTAATGTCTTCATTGTTGTTTCAAAATGGGTATCATGCTTGAAAGTTGAGATATCAATAGGCACAGTTGCCTTTGTCACTTCCTTTACTTACTTTTCTACTCTACTAATAGCTTTCATCTTCTTAGGTTCTTCTTCAGTATCTGTACCCTCAGGTTCTTCTTGAAGAATAAGTTTTTAATTTCTCTTCTTTGGTACATTCTCCTTCTTTGTATAGACTTTAGGTTCCAATTCCTTTTTGGTTTGGATACTCTGAGTCACCCTTGTATTCTTCATCACCGAACATACTTCATCAGTTTTGTTTTTCTTTCCTTTCCCACTTGTGGCAGGAGCAATACTATTTTTGGCTTGTGCATCCTGGACTACCACAATATCTAGTTTTGCCTTCTTTTTATCTTTAGGAGATGCTAATAGGTTATTAGCATAACCAACCAATAAGTCATGGTTCACCTCACAACTTCTATCTTTAGTTTCTTCTTTTCTCGGCTCAATTGATTGCATCAAACAAAAATCAGTGTTAACTATAAAAACAATGTCTTTTACAAAATGTCTTACCACATCTTCAGGCAATCTCATTCTCATGCTCATCTTCTTCTGAAACTCATTGAAATACTTATTCATGGCAGCAGGAAAAGTATTCTTTACAGCCTTGATGATGTTCTTGATTCATGCGGATACCGGTAGGTCCTTTGGCCATTCAATATCACCTATTCCCGGTAGAAAATTTTTAAAATAAAAGAATAACCCAACCAATAGCTATCCATACTTGAACTTTAGATTGTTGTCCTTCTTGATAGATTGCAGATTTAGAAACAATTGTCTCCTAATTGCCTCACAAAGATCATAATCTGCATTTTCAACTATCATCCTATAAGTTGTATGAATTGTTGCAGATGGAACACTATGTAGTCTACTGGAGTAAAATACCCAGTAGCCTATAACCATAGTTGCCAGTTTTACCGTTGGGTCCTTGATATTGTTAACAGAAAAAACACATTTATCGGATGTTGAACTGGTTAGAGAGTATACCATCTCTTTTGAAATTTTCCTTAGCTTAGGTCCTTCACCGATGGAATAATAACCAGTTACAGCCTGAATGGCTTCCTTGGTAATTATGTGAGTTCTGTCTAAGTACATGTTCTCACCATGAACCCAACTCAAAATTATTCTTATATGCTCTTCCTCAAAATCTTCTAGAAAATAAGTGGCGGCGTGAAAACCTTTCTCGAAAACCCTAGCATACTATGTTTGAATCTTTCCATTCTCATCATAGAGAGATTTTAGCCAAGTGTAAATATACAGTGATCCTAGATCCTCAATCTTACAATCAATATAGCTTGACAAATCTCCTTTTACTAAAACTCCACTAGGAACTTGTGATTATGCATTATATGACACAATTTGTTTCACCTCTACAACTTCCATTGGCTCAGATGTAATCATTAGCCTTTCTATAGACTTTGAAGATGATGCCATTTCAGATGAACAAGATTCGAAGTAGGATTTTCAAAGAAATACCTTATTTTACACACGTTGCCTCATTTACTAGTTGAATGCCCAAGTGCACACTAGTTCAATCTTCTACAACCTTCAAATCAGCTTGATTACAAATCACAATGCAACTTTGACAATTATCAGCCAACAATCTTTCTTAGCTCAATAAGTGCTCCAAATTTCTTTCTCAAATCCATTAGGGTAAAGATAAAAAAATAAAAATTCACTTATATCCTTTTTATCTACTGCATTAAATGCTAGCCTATTAGGGTTACAAACCCTAATTTCACCACTCAAGGAGAAAACTGGTTGATAACATATTGACAAAATGTTATCAAAATTTCATGCTTCAAAATTCTCTTACCAATCATTCATCTCAAGGAGTCCAGAGGTGGATTTACCGTTAAGCTCCCCTTAGCCATATTAAAAGGCTTAATTCACCAGTGCAGGGTTCTCTTCACTGGGTGAAGGAATAATTTCTTCTCCAAGTGATTCATCACTATTTTTCTTCCATATTCGATTCATTTCCTCTCAAGTTTCTTCAACATTAACATTTTGCTTTCCTTTCTAATCCTTAGAAGAATTGACTGGTTTGATATTTCTGGATCTATAGAATTTTGCTAAGTGCCCCAATTTGTTACAGTGATAGTAGGCCATACCAGATGATTTCCAAGGTCATGCATTTCCTCTCCCAGTTCTTCTTCTGAGTTTCATAGCCACATGACCAAAGTTATTACAGATGGTGCAACTGACATTTGTTACCTTTTTCATTTCAAATGGACTAAACCGGTTGTCGTAGGGTCTTTGCCAGTTCATGTTGACCCGGTTGTCAAAATTCCTTATCTAGTTGCCATTCAGTCTTGAATGCATATGTGGTACAAGATTATTTGCTCCATATTTGTACTCAAAAGATCTATGTCCATACATTTTGCATGTGAAGCAATGACCTTCAAATTTCTTGGACACATACCTAGTGTAGTCACATAAATCTGTCCATTTTAATTAAATGAAGATTTGCTATTTATTTGATTAAAAATCCACTAGTCATCAGTTAATTAAACTAACATTTAATTAATTCATCTTCAAACATTCTCCTATTAATTAAATAAATTATTCAATTTATAAAATTAATTCATTAAACTAAATTCACAATCAATTAAATGAATAAAATCCTATTTATTTCATTTAATCCACTTTCTTCTTTTAAATAAATTAAATAAAACATTTATTTAAATCACTAAATCCCCCCCCACTTGCATTCTCCTAAAAATGTAACTTGCACCTATTTGTTGAAATAAATAAATTTTATTTTAATAAAAATCCTATTTTCCCTCACCCACCAAACCCACTTGCAATCCTAATCCCCTTCTAGATTCTTCTAAACCCCTTTCTAATTAGCCTAATCCATCCCCTAAATATTTTCACATCCCTAAGCAACTTAGAGTCACTTCTCAAAGACTTCAAAGTCTTTGAAAAGCATTAAATGCTTTGTGTGTTCAACAATTTAACCTCTCAAGTCATCCAAACCACTTATGGCTCTTACATGACCATTAATGGTTAAATCCACTTGCACCCATGGTTAGGTACTTTGACCCCTGAACTCAACCCTCATGTAACCCATGTCTCTCCTCAAGCATTTATTGCTTTGACCATGGTTATCCCTTTAACCTTTGCACAAGAGTTTATCCATTGGATAAAAGCATTATTCTTTGGATAATGAATTTATTCACTCAACCTAACCTTAAACTTATCTCCCAAGTTAACCCTCAGGTCATGTCAGGCATTTAATGCTTCTTCCTTCTCCTCTCAATCCTTCTCATGTTTAAACTTGTCATCCTAGGATTGGGTTGAAAGTCCTCACATGGATTGAATATCATTTAATCCCGACCCTTGTTGAGATTACTCAATCTCAACCATCCATTGCTCCATTTTCCCTATAAATAGAGCTCATTTCTTCATAATCCAAATCCTGAAAAACTTGCATGCATTTACATTATAGGCATTTCTAAGAGAGCATTTAGCATAAATCCATCATATTCACTCTTTTGGTTAAAAATTAACATTAGCTAAATAGATAATTTCTCATTTTAGCTCTTGTTCTCATTTACATATCATTTTAGAGTAAAATCATTTCAATCTTGAATCTCCATAAGACATCCATAGTGCAAAAAGCTGCTGAGAGCTACACTAATTTGGAACTTGGAGAGGAGAGGAACAAGGGAGAAGGAGTTACAAGCATGGTAGAAGGCATTTGGAGATGCCTTCTTGTGTTTGCTTTCACAGTTAAATACTTCATCATATTTTTAGTGTCTCTCTTGATATGCCTGCTTAGACTAGTTTTTGGTTGATTAACACTAACATTTATCTTTGTTTCTTGTGTTCTTATGTGTTATACGACCACAGGTTTTAGTCTAACATTGTCCATTTTGCAGAGCATCATTTGGTGAACCCGACGTGAATCCAACAACAACCTTTTTTTAGACAACTAACTTTTTGACTATTTAACTTGACACATAGGTCGCGCTTTGGCACTTTTGTTCACGCTTTAGCGCTATCGTTACTTGGTCTTATAGTGCTTTTGTTTCTACAATAGCGCTATTGTCCAACATTTAGCACTTTTGTCTATATTCTAGCGCTTTTGTCTCTTAATTAGCGCTTTTTTTTATTTAGTAACGCTTTTGTCTTACTGTAGAAGTATTTACTTTTAGCACTCTTGTCATTACTTTTGCACTTTTGTGTTGAGTAGTGCTTCTATCTTCACACAGAGTAGCGCTATTGTAACAGAGCGTTGTAAAAAAGGCCTTGTAACCCAAAAAATTATTTTTCTTAGGCTTGTGGAAGCGCACCATAGAGGCGGATTTTACTAACTATTTTTCTCTATTATGCAGGTTTAAATTAGACTAAAGAGTAGATTCATTTGTTTTTACTAACTTTCCTTTCAAAGTTGGTCTTAAAATGAATTCACTTTTTATTTTTGTTTAAAATTGAACTTCACACTTCATTTTAGGTTCTAAAATTAAATCACATTTTTCAGCTTGGGCTTAAAAACAAACTTCATTTGTCTAGAGTTAAAAAGAACAACAAACTTAAAATCCCACAAATTTTCTTTCATTGCAAGTTAGGATACACTTTATTTTGGTGCTTAAAACAAGACAAATCTCATTCCTTGCATCAAACTTAAAGGAAATTCACAATCAACACTTCAATTTTTGTCCAAGTAAAAAGAACAATCAACTTGTCCAAAGCTTTTTTGTCTTTCAAAGTGATTTACTTCATGCACAATTTAAGTTGACTAGGATTTCATTTTTTTTCCTAGTTTACTCAACACATTGCCTTTGAAGTTAAAAATAACACCATGATTATTGAAGCAACATCTCCAAATAGTTAGATCACCATTGCGATGACAAGTTAAAAAGAATAAGTGTATTTTGTGTTTGGCACACTTGTGCAAAAAGAGTTTGTCGAGTGGTCCCACTTCTAACACACACTATCCTCTCCCTTGGCTTTTGTGGTCCTAGGTGCAAGAGAAAAGTGTTAGTAACACTCAAATTTTATCTTTTTAAGAGAGGCCTACCAGGAGACACATCACTCTTGGGAATGACCTCATGCGATAAATCCTTCGAGCTGCTATAGAAATCAGGTGAGAGTGAAAGTTGTAGCCTTGGGTATAGTTGTTCCTATAGTGTAGCTTGCCGAAAGGACAAATGGGCCCCACCACAAGTTACAAGGCTCTTAAGTGAGTCACTGCAGAATGAACTTATGTCCAAAGACATCGAAAATTACTAAACACCTTTATGTAGTAACCCACCCATTCTATTGATTGAGGATATTTGTGATAAATTCAGTGCAAGAGCATAGAAGGTTTTGCTCCCAAGATACTCACCATACATATTTCCTTGAGTAGAAACATAACTTTTTGAAAGGTTACTTGTAGCCTGATAAAAGTGGTGACTCCCCCATCATAGGGATCATCTATTTGTCATGCTCATGCAAGACTTAGTATATCACATCCTTACCTGCCACGACAAGATTCATAAGGTATGTAGTACCAAAGTTGAAGAAATGTCAAGATGTGGGCTTAAATTATCGCAACTGGCCATTTGACCTTAGGGATAAAGAGTGTTTGAAGTGTTTTTCGTTTTGAGTCAAGACTAGTGCAAATTGAGCCGACTTCAGGCTTTGGAAACACCTACAATACATTTGAAGGAAAAGGGTCATAAAAAGTTCAAAGGATTGGGTTGATCTAGACCCACACCTATTTGTGCCTTTTGAGGCAACATTCTTGTGTTTGTGTGCTTTCTTTGTTTTCTCATCAAAGGAAAAATCAGAAAATCAAATTCCAAAACAAGTATTCATCCAACATAAACATTTTCAAAATACCAACAAAAAGATCAAAAACAAAAAGCAACAACCAAAAGTATCAAACTATATGACCATTATTCACATCTTGAGAAAGAAGAATCTTCATCAACACATCAACTTGGAGAAAAGATCATTGAGCTCAAAGGCTTTTATAAAAAGGAGTAAATTCTTCTATCTTAATAGACAAAACTTTGTCTCTCATAGAACATTCTTACATCACATGCATCTATACCTTCAAGGGAAATCAAATGAGTTTTATCAAGAGCCATTAAACCGCAGAGCTTTTACTCAGTATCAATTTTTGAGTTATCATCAAAACAAGGGAAGCAAGATCAATCCTTCCTTCTTTCCAGATATTTGTATCACATATAACTCAGCTAGGGTAGAACCATTAACCCTTGAACAAGAAGAGGAAGAGTTTGTTCCTTTTGTAACACAAAGTTTCTATTGAAGTTCACATCTCATCCATTATCATATTCATATCTTATCAAATCCATTCCAACTCTCAAAACATCAAGAGGTTTTTGTCCTAAGTTCTATTTCGATATTGCTTGAATAAAACACAATACATCACTTTTTAGAGTGTCTCTGCATCTAGGATAAACTCATCCTAAGAGGCATTTCTACATAGGTTAAAACTAGTCTATGAGTGAATCCTCTCATTACTAGGTAGTGGGGTTTGTAAAACATCTCAGATCTCTCTAAACCTTATCACATCAAACATTGTCAATCAAACATAACAAGCAATTCAAGGAAGAACTTTGGTAGCATCTACCTTTAGTGCTAGAGATCCATATGCAAAACACCCCACCAAACATCAATCTTTCATTCCATCATCAACTCATCATCATTTTCATCAAACTTCAACAAAAACTTATAAACAAAATTGCTCATACCAGATCAAGGTCTAGACAACAAGAAATTGAAGAGGAAGAGGAAGAAAATATCAATGAATTCCAAGAAGCCCTCGGAGGAAACGCGAATGATGAAATTCCAATTACTGCTACTCCTGTGGAAATAGAAAGGGCACAACACAACCCTCTCTTTAATAGACTTTTTGATGAAATACTTAGGAGCAATGCTGATGCTCATATTTTAAGACTTGCTCAGGAGGGGGCTAAACTACCCTCTAACTTTGATGTTGCACAACTAAGACAAGCATTAGAACACCAAAGTCATAATGAGGATGAAAGAGGTCGATATCACATCAGATATAACCTTCATCAAGGTAATCCCCCACCTCCTCCTCCTCCAAATGAAATAGACATGTTGCGGCAACAAGTTGAGAATCTCGCCCAACAACTTCATAGTGGTGTAAAAACCAATCAATTTTCAATCAATGAAATTTGTCCCTATCCTTTTGATAGGAATCTTCACATGCCACTTTTTCCATGAGGGTTTGAAACACCCAAGTTTGAAAAGTACCAAGGAAAAGGAGATCCTTGCGATCATGTTAGAGAATTCCATTCAACTTGCCTCGAAGTGGCATACGAGGACACATACCTAATGTGATTCTTTCCCCAAATTTTGGGAGGAACAACCACATCATGGTTTTCTCGACTACCAGGTGGCATTAGGATCTTCAAAGAGCTAGTCCAGAAGTTCCTGGCACATTACTCACACAACATTGAACATGATATCACCATGGCTGATCTATGTAACACTAAGCAAAAACTAGGCGAGTTATTTTCAGTCTTTCTGCAACGATGGCATCAAATGTCTAGCAGATGCTCTCTTCAGTTACCTGAACAAGAACTGGTGGAAATATTTATTTCCAACTTAAATGATGAAATGGAATTTCACCTAGACATAAAATACATAGACTCTTTCAATGACATGATCACCAAAGGTTTAAAATGTGAATGGGCTCTCATAAAAAAGGGCTTATCAAGATATACAATGAACCAAAGGATGCCCCTTGCCCACGCTTCAATAGTGACAAGCCTAACTTTTGGAACAAAAACAAAAATGTCATCAATTATGGGGTTGTGGATGCAAGAACTATCAAAAGTGCACAACCTATGGTCTGATTTGCAAGACAGAACCCCCCACCCAAGAATAACATAGTTGCTCCTCCAAATCAAGGAAGCAATATATCTCAATAGGAACCCAGACAGCGTCAGCAAAATTTTAAACCAAAATGAACTTACACTCCCTTAGGGGAACCTATTGAAATGATATTATGTCAGTTGGTTTCTCAAAATCTGGTGACCTTACCCAAAACATCAAATTACGAACCTCAAGTTAAACCTTCATGGTGGAGAGATACTGAACATTATGATTTCCATCAAGGGAAAGGGAATAAGACAAGCAATTGTCATAGATTGAAAGATCTTATTCAGGATCTTATTGACCACGATGAAATTGAAATTGAAGGACATGACCCAAAAACAACAAATAATGGTCATCTTATGTTCAAAAATCCACTTCCATCATAAGATCAAAGGGGTCCTTCCACTTCAGGGAGAAACAAAGATACCACTGATTACACGCAAGCCACATATAATTACACTGTGAATCACCTATATGATGCTAGTGAACAAATTGCAACTATTACCATCAAAAATCCCAGCTCCACTTGCAATGTTGTTACACGTCGTGGCAAGATTACCATAAAAGCAGCTCCATAAGGCACCCCATCTATCCCAAAATAGTATAACCTTGTGGAACAGTTAGAAAAAATGCCCACACTGATATCTATCTTAGAGCTATTGTGTCTATCCCCATCTCATAAAACAATCTTGGATCAAGCTCTCCAAGAGGTGTCAGTCCCTGTAAACCTAAATACAGATTAGTTCCAAGCCATGGTTGGAAACCTAAGATCATCATCTTGTCTCACTTTCTCTGAAAGTGAAAATGCATCCCTCCAACAACCTCATAATGCCTCACTCAACATTGAAGGGTTTATCAACCAACATGGGATCAAGCTAGTCTTGATCGACAATGGAGCAGGCCTGAATATCTGTATAGTACAATTGGTCACAACATTGGGATATACAATTGAATCAATGGATCCCTGTAAGAAGATAACAATCAAAGCCTATGATGATGCAAAGTGTTCATCCAAAGGGGTAGTTGTGCTACCAATCTGAGTAGGCCCAATGGTAAAGCACATCATCTGTCAAGTTCTGGACCTTCCTCTAATGTATAATTTGTTGTTAGGAAGACCTTGGATACACGCCATGAAAGTCATTCCATCCACCTACCATCAGTGTATCAAGTTCCCGCATAATGGTGTAGAAATTACAATCCTCAGCGATGCAAATCCCTTTGCATATTGTCACAATATCAATCATCAACCAGAGATTATCATTCCCAACAATAGAGAAGCCATCTCATCCACATCATACGTAAATCCAGGCTCTCTTTCTAGTTCAAACACCACTATACCCAAGCAAGAGAAGCTCAAGATGAAAATAGCAGAGGAAGGTCCTAGGGAGTACAATTTGAGTCAACTCTTTTGTGTTGGACAAATGCCTACTTCTGCTAGAACTCATGGTAAACCTCAACGGTTACTTCAAACACCACTAGTCAAGATAGCATGCACTTTGATGCCTTTCATCCTTGGAAAGAGTCAAGAAGAAGAAACCAGAGATGAGGACTTAGCAGAATGGATCTATAAAGTTCCCATCACCACGGACATTCCACAAGCTAAGCTTCCCATAGATTAGTATGGCAAAGGCCTTCTCATTATGCAAAGAATGGGTTATGATGGTCAGAGTGCTTTGGGACCTTGCAAGCAAGGATGATATGAACCATTGCAGCCAAAATTAAAACCCAAAGATAACATAGGTTTAGGATTTCAAAAGGAAATCCTTCCTAAACTCAAATTCAAAGGAAAACCCAGCAAACCTCTATATTAGCCTAAAACTCTAAAGAGGTCACCTTTGATTATATCAACACCAATGCACACCATAGAAACTGTCCCACTGAGGCTAAAAATCCCAGCAAAACCATCCACATCACCAATCATCTCACCAATCAAACCAACAATCCCATCAACCACAATAACTGCATCAACAACACCACTAGCACTATCAGAACCCCCAACAGTATTGACAACACTGACAATTCCAGTAGAAGCAATAGATTCAACACTATTGATACTCTCCATCTTAGATTCACTAATCCCTATTATTCTTCCTGCAGTACCAATTGTTTATGGTGAAAATGGATAAAACAATATTGAAAGGCTAAATGAATTCAACCACAAAACCCTAGCCTAACAACAACAAAGATCCACCATAACATATGAAGATTACCTAAGACAATGCAAAACAAATGAAATCACAAAGATTATACCATCACATGTCCAATAGGGTTTGAATCTCCATTCTTCCTATCTCCATTGATCTTGCTTGATATATTTGCTCTCAGATTTTATGTGTGCACAAGAGCTCAACAAAGAATGGAAATGTGGTTGCAAGTAGGCTTGATCGCATATGAAAGTTCAAAAGCATAGTGTAGTCAGATCGACAACTGATCAGGGTTGATAATGAAGGAAACATCTCCTTATATAGAAGACACTATAAGAAATGGAGGGATAAGATTAAGAGGTGTAAAAGATAAATGGTCGACTATGATTAGAGGGTAGGTAGAGGAAATAATAAAATAATGAGAGGGTAGGTAGTGTATGAATTAAGAGATGAATGACACGTGTCATAGGTGGAAAAGGTTAATGAATTAATTAAATAAATAAAGATTTATTTAATTAATAGAAGAAGTGGGATCAATTAAATAAATAAAGGTATTTATTTAATTTAGGAAAAGGATAATTTAAATAAATAAATGTATTTATTTAAATGAGAAATAAGGATAGAAGAGGATAAATGAATTAATTAAATAAATAAGAATTTTTTTAATTAATAGAAGAATTAGGCTTAAAATTATTAAATAAGTAAAAATATTTATTTAATTAGATTGGACAATTTTAGGTGTCTACACCAATCATTCCATCTATCCAGGTACATCAGTCAATCACACCTACAGTGTTTAACTCAAAGGACATCCCAGTATGGTATAGTAATCGGATACTAGAAAGTGACTCAGAGACTGACTCACATGAGTGGGAATTTGATTTCGTCCAGCTTAATACTTCCGATGAGGAAGACACATCACTACCTCCACCTCACAAAGACATCCCTATTTACGGAGAAGCATAGATAAAGAACTCTTGGATTCCTGAACTGGAAACATCTTCCATAGACCCTATGTCACATCCTACGCCTGATTCTGATAGGGAGAGTACCATCAACAACCTTCACCATAATGTATTAACCCTCATTGACACATCTAACAAACTTAACCTAATTGATGAGGTAATGCCCATTATCCATCCTGAACTCATTGAATGGAACCAACCTAATCCCCCATGCCTTGACCATTTCCAAAATGATGAGGCGATCATTGACTTTTTGGAACTATGGGATAACATACCAAGCAGGGATCACAAAGCTGGATTCACCATTGAACTTAATAGCGCAACATACTTTGGGGCGGATGCCAAACCTTTCAGTTGCAAAAATATAACAATAAAACATGGATCTTCCAGTGAAAACCACACTGTGGCACTGATTAATCCCACAAAAGTAAAAAGAAAGAGTGTATCCAATGGTGAAAACCTCTTTGAGGTGCCTGAGGATGAAAGGTTTGACATTCTCCCCTCTAGTACACAGCGGGAACGATCAATAATTCTCATTGAGGAAACAAAAGAATACAATGTGGGGACTCCTGAAACTCCTCACCACATACATCTAGCATCTCTTTTAACTCTAGAGGAATAGCCTAAGTTTGTTGGATTCTTTTAGAAGCACCAGATCAACTTTGCATGGTCATATGCAGACATGCCTGGTCTTGATCTAGATTTAGTCATGCATCACCTCATCATAGCAGAAGGAGCCAAACCTGTCAAGCAAAAGCTTCACAAGATGCATCCCTAGATTACAGTACTCATCAAAGAAGAACTTAAGAAACTTCTGTATGTTGGTTTCATTAGACCAATTGATTATGCAGATTGGATCTCCAATATTGTGCCTGTCAGCAAACCAAATGGGGGCATATGTATCTGTACTACTTCAGAGATCTAAACAAGGCATGTCCTAAATATGACTTCCCCCTACCAAACATCGACATAATAGTGGACCTAATAGTAGGACATGCCATGCTTTGTCTCATGGATGGCTTTTCAGGGTACAATCAGATAAAGATCACACCAGAGGATCAACATAAGATGACCTTCACATGTCCATGGGGAACATACAACTGGAATGTAATTCCTTTTGGTCTAAAGAATGCAGGAGCAACCTATCAAAGAGCAATGACCACCATCTTTCATGACATGATGCATACTATAATGGAAGATTATGTTAATGACTTACTGGCAAAATCACTAACAAGAAAAGGTCATGTGGACATATTCGAGAAAATCTTTGACATAATGGAACAATATCATGTTCGACTCAACCCAAAGAAATATGTCTTTGGAGTAACCTCAAGGAAGCTTCTAGGATACATTGTCTCAAGCAAAGGTATTAAGGTCAATCCTGCAAAAGTCAAAGCAATCATGGACATGCCACCTCTAAAGAACATCAGTCAGCTAAGGACATTACAAGGGCGCCTACAATCAATTTGGAGATTCATTGCACAACTAGCAGATAAGTATCACCCATTTACACATCTGTTACATAAGAACATCTACTTTCAATGGGATGCCAGATGCCAACAAGCATTTCAGATGCTTAAAGACTGTCTCATGAATACACCATTGTTGATCCCACCAGATCCGAGTAAGCCTCTACTACTCTATATATCAGCAACAAATACAACATTAGGAGTGCTACTGGCATAACACAATGCAGAAGGAAAAGAGTGTGTTGTTTACTACATCTCTCACACATTGGTTGGCTATGAACTCAATTACACACCTATTGAGTGAGCTTGCTTAGCAGTAATCTTGGCAGCTACTAAACTGAGGCACTATCTATTAACACATAAAGTACAACTCATTGCAAAGATGGATCCACTAAAGTACTTACTCTGCAAAGCAACATTGACAGGCCGCTTGGCCAAGTGGGTGATGATTTTAAGTGAATTTGACATCGAGTATGTGGATTGTAAGGCTATCAAGGGTCAAGTTATTACAAATCAGTTGGCCGATGCTCCCCTCATAGGCGATCATCCTCTCATTTCCAATTTTCTAGACGAAGAGATATTCATGATCACAACAGCACAACCCTGGAAACTATACTTTGATGGTTCATACACTAGGTATGGCTCGGGGGCAGGCATTCTATTTATCACACCTCAAGGTGACAGCATCCTGAAGTCTTACAGGCTTACTTTTTCATGCACCAACAACATATCTGAGTATGAGGCCTTGATCACAGGACTCCGACTGGCTGTACAATGGAAGTTACAAGAACTACAAGTATATGGCGACTCCCAAATGGTCATTCGACAAGCAATGAATGAATATCAAACCAAGGATGATAAACTCATGTCGTACAAAAAAATGGTGGACAAATTAAAGACATCATTCATTACTATCACCTTTGAGTAGATACCCAGAGATCATAATCAAGCTGCTGATGCTATGGCTACCATTGCATCTCTCCTAGATCTTCCATAGAATTCAACATGCTACGAGTTCTTGGTCGAATAGATTTGGATTCCCGCTTATGATATCCCTGAATCTGAGATGATATGTCACCTTATCGGTTCCGAATTCCCATGGTATGGTGAGTTCTACACCTATCTATGTGATCACACACTTCGACCTAACCAATCAAATAACCAACGTAAAACCTTCATTTGCCAAACCTCTTGATATACCATTATTGCTGAAACCCTATACTGACACAATCTTGATGGTACTCTCCTTTGATGTCTAGAGCAGGATGAGATAACAAATGCCTTGGAAGAGGTACATGAAGGAATTTGTGGAACTCATGCAAGCAGTTCATCACTAGCCAAGAAACTCATGCGCACTGGATACTATTGGCCATCCATGGAAAAAGACTCCTACTATTTTGTCAGAAAATGTAAGAAATACCAAGTTCATGGAGATCTGATACATGCACTAGCACAGGAATTGCAACCAATCACAACACCATGGACTTTTTGTCAATGAGGACTTGACCTTGTGGGTAAGATTCATCCATCTTAATCCAACGACCACAAATTCATCATTACCACTACTGAATACTTCACAAAGTGGATCAAAGTTGTTCCACTTACCCAAGTCACCGGCAAGCAGATCACCTCATTCATCCTTAATTACATCATCTGTCAGTATGGTGTACCCATGTCCATCATCACTGGATAATGGTCTTCCTTTCAAAAATCAGGATGTCTGTGAACTCTGTGAGAAGTTTCACATCCAACGCTGCTTTTCCACGCCCTATTACCCACAAGGAAATGGTCAGGCCAAAGCATCAAACAAGAACATATTGAGAATCCTCAAGAAGATAGTCAATGATGTCAATCATGATTGGCATGTTCAATTGAATCTAGCACTATGGGCGTATCTTACTAGCATTCAAACCCCTACAGGCGTAAATCTCTACTCACTAGTCTATGGTGCAGAAGCTATCCTTCTTATTGAGGTCGAGAAACCATCACTACGAGTTTCCTTGCATAATATGATAGATGATGAAGCATACAGAGTATCCCATCTCCAAGACTTAGAGCTACTTGATGAGAAACAACAAGTTGCATACAATTACCTCAAAGCTTATCAGCAACACATGAGCAGAAGCTATAATTATCGAGTTAGACCTTGCACATTTGAGGTAGGTGATCTTGTTCTAAGAGAGAATCCTCATAACCAACCAAACAAAGAACATCAGGGAAAGTTTGAATCAAACTAGTTGGGTCCATATGTTATCACTGCTATATTTGGGTCTAGGAAATATCGGTTGGCTACTTCAGAAGGAGAACCACTAGCAGATCCGATCAATAGCATGCACCTCAAACAGTTTTATACATAAGTTGCACAGAGCATTAGGCTCCCCTACATACTAGAAAAACACCAAAAACATTAAGATAAATGTCCTAAAGAAAATACAAAAAAATAAAAATAGTAAAAAAAAATCATGCATCCAAACGGTGAACAACCACTCCAGTGGCACCTTGGGTAAGTACGATGGTGAAAACCTGGCAAACAAGCGCCACTCGTAATGGCTATGGCTCCATTCTCTTTCAGACTTGTTGCGATCACATTCATTTCATCCATTCATCCATCCATCCAAACCATGGCTTGTTATTGATCTGCAATCAAGGATAGTATTTCATGCATCTTGCATCCCACTTTTTCATAGTCATGTCTAAACTGGGGGCAATGCCCTTAATCTGTTTTATGGAAGTGGATTATGCATTACTTGTGATTCATTGAGTTCTTCATTCGAAACTATCTCACAAAATCCAAAAACATTTCAAAACTATCTCACAACATCCAAAAACATTGGAAAACAATAATCAAAATCCAAAAACTATTGGAGTTGAGAAAATACAACACCACAGGAGCCCAAATGATCTCTGTAAGCTGAAAAACCTGTTACAAGGAGAAGCAAGGAAGCAAATCACAAAATAAATAAATACACAGAAAATATGCTCAAAAAGAGAGAGCTCAATATTCACAAAATGTGTAATTTAAAAAACCTTCTTCTTCATACAATGAAAAGAATGAACTCAACCTTTAATAGGTCAAGAAACCCTAAAAGGGAAAACCTAGGTTTGCACATAATAATTAATAAAAGAATTAATTATTATGCACCTAAAGTTACCTTAAATATAAAAGAGATAAAGGGAACTTAAATAATTAAACAAATATTGTTTAATTAATCAAGTAAATACCCAAATACTCTAACATATTTTTCATTTTTTTTTTTGAGATTGTATTCCTTCTGTGATTTTCTTCCTTGCTTCTCCTTGTATAAAGTTTTTCAGCTTGCAGAGATCATTTGGGCTCCTGCGATGTTGTATTTTCTCAACTCCAACATGGTATCAGAGCTTCAAATCTGCAACTATATGTTCTTATTTTGAGAATTTTTGCATTGGAAGTAGATCTGGGGTTTCATAAAGTTTTTTTTATGCACCTAGGGATAGGCCTTTTTTTTCTAAGCACTTTGGGCCTAAACGGATGTCACCATCATGCTCAGAAGGCCCGAAAACCCCTATGGTCATATAAAATTTGATCTATTTTTGTTCCTGAGCCTCTGGGAGAATTTTTTCTCAGATCTAGGTCGTACGACCCTAGCATGCAGTTCAAGAAAAAATTTTCAAAGCTTTTTATTTTTTTGCCTTTTTACAACATGCAGGCCGAAATTTAATTTTTTGTAAAAAAGTTTGAAAAAAATCAAAATTTTTTTGGGGTTGTTGTTTTTCGCAGTGTACCGAGCTGACAGTCTGGCCACCGCATGACGACCAAACCTTTCAGTCTGGCCCCCTGTCGACCTTAGCCCCCGGCCCCACGCCGACCTTGTCTTCCAACCCCCATCAGCACTGGCCTCTGGTCCCCTGCGCACCCGGCCTACCACTTGCGCTTAGCCCCCAGCCCACCTCCCGCCGCTGCATCCTGGCCACCTTCTGCACCACCGCCGCTGCAACCCCAACTGCCGCTAGGCTCCCCACAACTCTGCCTAGCCCACTCCGTCGGCTCCCTTGCCACCACCACCATCTGGCCCTTACCGTCGGCTACCCTGGCTCCGCCACCACTGGAAACCTCTGCCCGACCCACTAGTTACCCTAGCTCCATCGTTCGGCCACCAAAATAACCACTTGGCCATTGGAGCTCCACCTGGCCACCACCGAAGCACTGCTCACTAGCCACCTCCGCTCGAACAGCCACCAGACTACCCCTTCCTCTTGTTTTGGAGGGGGGTTTGATTTTTTAGTCATATCTTGGGCATCTGGAGTCATTTTTCCAAAAATGAATAGGCATTGGAAATCTAGTTCCGATCTGGACCTCGTCATGTTGGTAATTTTTTCTAATTTTTCTATTTGACTGTGTTTTTTTCCAGTCAAGGTGAAGTCTCTTTTTTGCCCTCCAGGGGACGTAGAATGAGCATCCGAACTCCGTTTTTCAAAAAGTTTATTTTTTTGGAAAGCATGTGCTATGTACTTTCTAGCCATATGAGTTTTTTTCCAGATTCTACTCCATACATATTTTATTCAGTTTTTTTTTTTAGCACTCTGGTGGATATCTTGGTTGTTTCAGGTCTTGGGATCTCTTGTCTAGTTCGGATGTCTCTATTTTTGGTTCTCATTTCTATTTTCAGTATTTTTATCATTGTAGCTTGTATTTATGCAAACGCACTGAGATAAAGTGCCATCATACATTGTTTACTTGGATTCTTCCACATCCCGTGTCTTATTGTACATGCACTACTTATAAAGTGCCATGAGGGGGTTGATGTTTGCCTATTTTTTGCCATCTTCCTTTGTCTAGTGAGTGTTCCTTCCACGACATTCACCTCATGATGTGTGCCAAGTGAGTGTTCCTTCCACGACACCATGTATTTTTCTCAGCACCTTTGATGTTCCTCATTCTTTGTCATGCAGTTCTTCTTGGTTGTTCTTTTCAGTATTCTTGTCCCTCTCCCTCTTCAACATTATGGGGAGGTTTGTCCTATTGGTTCTAATGCTTTCATGGTTCGATTGATCAGCTCTTCAAGCTTTGGTGTTTTCATGCCATCTGTATCTTTGATTTCAATTGTTTGCCTTCTGATTCGAGTAGTGTCATTTGAGGGCATTCATACACATTATAGTCTTCTCTACCTAGTCATGTTCTATTTCAGTAGAGGTTCTTCAGATCAGCAATTTCTCTTCGACAGTGTTTGCATCTGTTTCATGCTTTAGTGGTGATCTTTTCCATCCCTTTTTGGAGTAGAGTTTTTTCCCACGTGGTTTTCTCTATTTCTCCAGTTCATAGAGATTTCATTGTATTTGGGTACCTGATCAGGCCTTGTTGCTGGGACCCATCTTTCCTACTTTTAGTAGTTGTTCTAGGTTTTAGCTTCTCCCTAAGTCTAGCTTAAGGGGGGGTGTTAGAGTATTCGGGTATTTACTTGATTAATTAAACAATATTTGTTTAATTATTTAAGTTCCCTTTATCTCTTTTACACTTAAGCTAACTTTAGGTGCATAATAATTAATTCTTTTATTAATTATTATGTGCAAACCTAGGTTTTCCCTTTTAGGGTTTCTTGACCTATCAAAGGTTGAGTTCATTCTTTTCATTGTATGAAGAAGGATTATTATTGACAATACATTTTTGGAGATTATTGAGCTCTCATCTTTTGGAGCATATTTTTCCTGTGTTTTTTATCCTTCTGTGCTTTGCTTCCTTGCTTCTCCTTGTAATAGGTTTTTCAGCTTACAGAGATCATTTAGGCTCCTATGGTGTTGTATTTTCTCAAATCCAATAAAAACATTGGAAAACAATCATCAAAATCCAAAAACATTGGAAAACAATCATCAAAATACCAAAAACATTGGAAAACTGTCTCATAAAATACCAAAAACATTTGAAAACTATCTCACAAAATCCAAAAAACATTGGAAAACTATCTCACAAAATCCAAAAACCATTTTGAAAACATAAAAAATCAACCAAAAACATGGCAACGCTTTTTGTATATACGCATCCAAGCAGATACCAAAACAAACATTGTGAAAAACTCAAACGATGACCACTTCTCACATCAAACATGCAAACTGTCTTAACAAGGATGCATCCTTCCTTACCAAAAACAAAGACAAGATGACATTTTCTTTGACAAGAAAATTATGTTTAAGCTATCAAATACTTGGTTGATTTGTAGGTTATTCATTCATTTAAATATATATCAGGTTCCTACGCTACTCCAGGATATCCACAAGTGATTAGAGTGGTCGGGATGGTTCCTAAGCATTGTTTGTATGTCTTCTTTGAATTATTCCAATGAAGTTCTGGGGCATTTACTAATGGTGTCTACGTGGGAAGTTCACTAAGCTACGTGATCTTATGCGAAATATAGTCATGGATCACTATGGCTTGCTGACTACAGCATATACCTCGACCATATGAGCATGAACCATTATGGAGGGTCCATATTCTCTGTTTATGCTATTTGTTTATAGGTATCATGCTTAATCCTTGGTTCCTACTACCTCATCCAAGTTTGATATTATCATTCTCAATGATGAAAATAAAAACACTATGGATCATCATTCCATCTCATTTGTTTATATTGCATTTCATTGCATGTCACCCATCCATTTAATCATTCATTATTCATATGCATGGTTTTGTCTATAAGTGTGTATAGGAAAATGAGTTGGTCTTAGATACAATCACGACAGAGTTCTCTGATACATCATCGGTGCATCATGCAAAGTCTACACAACCTTGAATTCATTTATCGTAATCACATCTTCATCATTACATTTAGTTGCATTTGCATAGAGTGCATTTCATATCATTTAGTCGCATTTAACTACATATAGTTCATTATCATTTATTGGCATTAACATCATTATATCATTTCATTATTGCACAAATCATGTGTTGGCATTATGTGAACCGGTATGAGGACATAATGACATCGTATGTTGTCATTGATGTCAATATGCCGAAGAAGTGAGAATCAGCATATGAGAGAACCAGTAGAACAATGTGAACCAACATTTGTGCCAAAGTGAAATGGTGTGTTTGTTCATGATGAACCAAAATATAGTTATGGGAACCGACACATGGAAGTGTTGTATGACTACCGATCAGTAGTCTCAACTTTAGGGTTTCCGGTTTAAGTGCTTCAAGCCTGTGTGGCTCAACTGGTGACTTTGTGTGACGAGTTAGCATGGTAAAAAAGAATAGATCATGTTGCCACGTAAGCCTTGTGCGTGTGAAGGATCTTGCATGAAGGAGATTGTTTCTATCTACCTCGAGAATGTGAGAAGTCTGTAAAATGGTGATAACATGTGATGGGTTATCAACCGCCATAAAATCGGTGGAAATGGATGATGGAGAATGTCTTGAGATTGGATCAAGAACTGCTGCATTTAATGCAGTGTGCTCAATGGTCAGGATTGAACCGTTTGAATTCCTTAACCTAACAGGTTTAGGGTTTAGGGTTTATGCTACTGACCTATCTATTTTCCTATAAGGTCGATGTTGTGTCTCTTTCTAAGGTTGTTGGCAAAAGTTGTGTGTGTGTATCCAAGAGAAGGGATACATGATTCTTGCCAGACCAAAAGGAGAGAAGTGATACTTGCAAAGTGTAAGTGCAGAAGGTGAAGAGGAGCTTGAGCGGATTTGCATTGGCATTGAGTGTTGTTACCAGATCATCGTAATACCTGTTGATCTCTAACCACCTCAACAGTTGGAAAATCCCTTAACAGGGTAGCCTTAATCGGCTTGCTATAAATCCTTTAATAGGGTAATTCAAAGCTATTGAGTTCGAAATCCTTTAGCTATTGAGTTCTTGAAATCCTCTAACAAGGTAACCTTTAACAGGGTTTAACCCTTAACTGGGTATTCTAGCCATCCCTTAACCGAGTGATCCCTAATAGGATCAGTTCCTAGCAGAACATATTGTAATGTCTCTAACCGGACAAGGCTCCTAACAGAGTGGACTTCTAAAGAGTTCAAAAATAGCTTGTGGGCATTCATCCCCATCGTAGTTTTTCCCATTTGGGTTTCCACGTGAAAAATATGTGTGTCATGTGTGATGCTTTGCTATTGTCTGTCAAGCATATGATGGTTCTGTGTTTTATGCCTATCAATAAAACATGTTGAGCTAGCTGTTATTATGATCTGATGATAGATTACCTATTTATGCATAAGGGTGAAATGGTAGTGTAGTCTTGAGTTGAGTGAAAATCTAAGTGAGTAACTGGTTAATGCTTGTCTCAGTCATTCTTAACTTTACCAGTTGCACTCTGTTTCAAACCAGTGTCACTATTTGCCAATCATTTGAAGTGTCTGCTGTCAAACCGGTTCAGGACTATATTTTTGTCTGTACTGATTCACCCCCCCCCCCTCTCAGTACTGGGTTAGTACTATCCATTCATCATTGAGTTATCATCATGACATTTAGATCCATTTATAACATCGCATTTATTACCATTACTATGCATTCATTTAGTATCATTTACCATCATTTAAGAACTTGTTTACCATACATTTGTTTAGATTTCCGTAGTTGCATACAGTTATTTATCTATCCATGGGTTAAGTGCATTCATTTATCCATTTAAGTATATTTCATCTTACAATAAATTTCATTTATGATTCATTATAAATGCATTCATTCTCTTTTTATTGCATTAAGGTACATATATTCATTACTCATAAGTTGCATTATCATTACCTTATCATTTTCACTTAGCTATATTTCATCAACATTTAGAATCATACCAAAACCATTTGTCTCAACATTGGTTTATACATCGCTCATATATATTCATTTAGATATCATCATATAAACATTGTACTTACATCTGTTTATCTATATTGCATTCATCTAGACATCATATAAATAAATCATTCATTCAACACATTATATCATATCATCAGTGCATACCATTATCTCATTGTCTCATCAATATAAAATACAAAGTGCCATCATAATCATCATTTGATTATGCATATATAATCATCATAGCATTTACATACATAAAACATTAGCATCAACAAATCATGCATATCAACCTGCATCCACATGTTAGCATCACATCATACAATATGCATATAGACATCATGTGGGAGTAAAACATCATGAAACATATATATAGGAATCATCTCATAAACATAGCCATATAGCAAGTACATGTATCCATCTAAGCATAAATCATAGATCATCATCCTGCATAAATCTATACATATCATCAACATGCATATCAACACAAAAATATGGGATCTCCTCATATATCATATCATATTGACAAAAACATACATGTATCAAAGTACAATGAAGTCCAAAATATCGGCTACCAAGAACCATCCAAGACACAGTCCAAAATGACAATAACAAAGCATACAAGAATGCCCTCTCAGATGCCACTTTGACCGGATGCTGCTCCCCCACTACCCCCTGCACTACCTGATCTATCTCTCCATGGAGGACCCATCACACCCCCACTGCTCTGCATCCTCTGAGACTGCTCTGATCTCTCCTGATGCATCTATGAATAACTAAGTTCCTGTAGACTAGATGACACCTCCTTCTCATATAGACCCCACTAGTAATCAACCTCTCTACCTGCTCTTTGTAACTCTCTTGCTAGGGAATCAGTCAATGACCCATATCTCTGTACTCCCTCCAAGGCCTGAACTCTCTCCTATAACTAGATCACCCTATCCACAGCCTGATCTCTCTCCCACAACACTACAATCAGCTCTGACTCTCGTGTAAACAGCTGCACATCTCTAGCTGCCACCTCTGCCTCCATATCCTCTAGTCGAGTTTGCAAAAATAATATCATATGATCCCATAGATCTCCACCCCTTGTCGCTCCCTCCCCCATATCCATAGGAGCCTCTCCAGTGGCTCCCTCCCCTATCTCCATAGGTACCTATCCCTCATCTGCATCCCTGCCAACTAATCTCATGCCTCCCTGCATTAAAGGTCCCTGCGATAGCTGCAATGGCTGCCCACCTCTCCCTCTTCACTGTAATCGACCACCTATTAGGATTCCCACATATACTGAGAGGGGGGGTGAATCAGTATCTAACCAATGAATTGAATTTCTTAACTTAAAACATGTAGAACATATTATAACAGTGTACCGGTATGCAAGAAATAATGCAATAAACAGAATTAAAAGCAACCACATGAAAAACACACCATAACACAATGATTTAATGAGGAAACCCGGTGTGGGAAAAACCTCGGTGGGATTTGTGACCCACAATATTCACTTACTGGCCAATAAGAGAATATTACTGCTACAAGAGGGGCCTGCACATGCAAGAAGGCCAACTGCCTAGAGCTCACTGCTCAATGGGAAGTCTCACTAGCTTACAATGATGGATTATACAAATCTAGTATCTTGTACTGCTTTAGAATAGCATCTATAATGCCAGATCCAGTACCAGTTTTTGCTCTACTTCTTACATAAACCCTTAACCTATAATTCGCATAATAGGTCTACCTTATTTCGCCTAAATACAATCTTCTTCCTTACTTGCTTATAAATGTTCTGTAATGATCTCTTATATATATGAGTCATTTTACAATGATGGCAAGTCAGCTTACAAATATTTTACATTAATAAACAAAATATAATATAACAAAAATCCTGTTGGCCTCTGTGCTGGTATGCTTCCTTTCTCTGTCGGTGCCGGTGGTCTGAGTGTCGGTGTAGAGTCTGATCTTGCTAGTGTCAGTGTAATGCCTTGTCGGTGCCATAGGATTGTAAGGTTGCCATCAATGACAAAACCTTCAATCACCTACAATGTCTCATTGGAGTGTGCATATGCCAACAATCTCCTCCTTTGGCATTGATGGCAACACTCATGAGAAAATTTCAAAAGTGTATCCAAAACTTGTAATCCAAAAAATTGTTTCCAAAAATATAAGAGCTCCCCTTGAGCAGATAAGTCTTTTGTTGGTTATTTTCTCATACTACTACTCCCCCTTTGGCATCAATGACAAAGGTTGTCAAGATGTCAGTAGAGTTGTAGTCTCAACCTTGTAACTGGGTGGTTACAATTTGAAAAAGATCTCCCAAAATCAAGTTTATACTTTCCATAAACTGCTTGCTGTCCTTTATTGCTGGTTCTGTTCTTTGAACTGTACTAGTGAGGTGTTGCATATGCTCTGCCGGTGTTCTCTATCCCTGTACTAGTGCCTCAGATATTTCCTTCCATAATGATGCTAGATAGTCCAATCTTGGACTCAGTCTTAGTCTCAAATTCTTTACCTTATTTACTATTCCCTCATTTTCTTTGTCTAACTTAAGTAACTCTTCCTCAAAACTTGTTATCCTTTGTTCAAAAACTGATAATGTTTCAGGTGAGTTAACAAAATTGTCAACAAGTTTATTAATTTCTTCTTGTACCTTGCTCATTTTCTTATCTATGTCTACTGTCAAAAAGTTTTTCTTGCAAGTATCTTTGTATAGAGTTTTAAATTCCTTCAGTAAGTTACATAGTTCCGATAGAAGTGTGTCAAATTCCCTAGTACACTTCTTTATCTGATCTTCAAAGAAGTTTTGCTTTTCAATTTCTAACTTATCCTTCAATGCTTCTTCCTTTGTTTGCTCAACAGTCATTGTGTTCTCAGTGATGTATTTATACAAAGTGTCAAGTTGGCTTAAAGAATCCTTATTGTCTATGTTACAGTTAGGAGCTATCATCTTCAAAATTGGGATTGTGTCATCTATAGCTTTATAAGCCTGTGAACTACAATTTGTTATCTTTTTTATGGAGTCCAAAAGTACTTCAGTTATATTTGTTGATTTGTAACCTATTGAGGAGGAACCAACATTCTGAATTCCGTTAATGGAGGAAATAACCAAGCTTGCAGTGACCTCTGGTAGGTCAGTCAGTGTTTCCATTTCTTTAAGAAATGGTTTTTGATCTTCTCCTATTGTCGGTGGCACTATTTCCATGTGAACCTGTTCCTATTCTAGAGCCTGTTGCTCTGCTTGTCTCTTTGTTTGTTGCTCTGTTTTAGTCTCAGTCTGAGTCTCTACCTATTGCTCTGTGTTATCAACTTCAACTTTTCTTTCAGTATTGTCAATGCTGTCAGTTGTCGGTGGCTCACTAGCCACATCTGTCTTGCTGGTTGTATCTTTTTCTATCACAATGTTGACCTTTTGTGTATCAACATCAACTGTGTATAGTACCTTAGGGTTAGGATTTGTATCCTCTATGTCCATACTCTCATCTGTCGGTTGATCTTTAGTAGTTGTTACCGGTGATGTAATTTGAGGCACTGGGAGTAAGTTGTCTTTTACTTTGATGCTTGGAGGTCCACCAACATTTTCTTTTCCTTTGTCCTTCTCCTTCTGGTATACCTTTAATGGTTTGGGGTTCCTGTACTCTTCCTGTTTTTCTTTCTCAACAAGGAATATGTCCCATGCATTTTTTGTTTCCTCTGTTACTTGATTCAATCTTCCAGCCATTAATGCAATATGCTTGTGTGTAGTAGAGAATACTGATTGGTTGGCTTCTGCAATTAAGTTATCTATCTCCTTAGGTGAGTTTACTAGGTAAACAAGAAGTAAATTTTCAATTTTGATTTTCTTATCAAGCTCTACAACAGCTTGTCTTCTTGCTTCCAGTCTTTTGAACAATTCATCTGGTAGTTCATCTACAACTTCCATTAAGAACTTCTTATAGATGTCCATGTGTAAAATAACACTGTTTTCAACTTGTTCTTTTTCATCTACTGACAGTGTATCATAGACCTTTCCTATGTTCTTGAGTTTCCCTTCCTTTGTGATTTCATTTAGCAATTTTTCAAGAGGGGCCATGTTTTGTTTAGTCTTCTTCTTCTTTGGTGTCAACTTTTTCTTTGGTGTTGTCTTTCTAACCAGAGACCTTACTGCCTGTTGTTTTTTTCTATTCCTTCTAGGCGAGGGTGTGGATGCCGATGAAGGATCCCTTTTCCTTACAACTCTTTTGAAGGTTGCAGGCATGTCACTCTCTAAAGAAGTAGCTACCGGTGATAGGTGAGTCTCAGGCCGTAGAGTTCCTAACTCATCCTCAGTGATACCGATTTGTTTCAGTACATCTTCTTTAATAGCCTTAGCCTGTCTAGAACCTCTTCTCACAATTGCTTCAACCTTTTTCACTCTCTTCTTAGATTGAATTTGTTTTTCTATGGTCTTAGCACTACCAAATACTTCTTCCTTTGGTTCATTTGGTGCTTCCGGAAGTGCTTTAGCATAAGTCTCAATTATATGATCATTGGTCTCATAACCCATCTCTGTTACCCAAATTGTTCTTGGGATGACTGCTTCCATCCAGATCTCATCCTTTTTTATTACAAAACATATATCATCCTTGTATTTGTTGACAATTTTCTGTGATAGTCTGATTCTTTTGTTCATCCTAACTTTTAGTGCTTGAAAATAGTCATGAATATTCTTTTCTTTGTTTTCACCTATGTTATTGAATAGGTCTGTTAACTGTTTTCCTACTGGTATATCAAATCCAAGGTTCTTACTGCCTATATCGGGAACTTGTTTGGTTATGTGTAGCATCAAGCATACAAGTAGATTTCCAAATCTAAAAGTTCCTTTCTTATCTTTCTTGATTTTGCCTAAGTTATCAATCAACTCATCTTTTAACCATTCACATACATCAATTTTTACATTGTCTTTAACCATGTCATAAGCACTCTTAATGCATAAATAGGAAACCGAGTTAAGTCTATTTGCATGAGTTGCTTTGTACCCTAAAATCATGCTAACAAATCTCACATTTATATCAATCACATCATTAACTCTCAAAGACCTTCTATCTGATGTTGCACCAGTTAAGTTCATTACTAGGTCATTGGAGACCTTCTTAGTTTTGTCTGGTCTGTTACCGATGGAAGGTAACCCTGTTACTGCTTTCACAGCTTCCTTTGTAATTTTGTGAACTGAATCAAGCCAAAAGAATGAACCATGTACCCTACTTAAAACTATCCTAATCAACTCCTTGGGAAATTCAGGAATGCAGAGGATTTCAGTGAATCCTAGGGTTTCAACAATTTTATGTTCAAGTTTTACATTACCGGAATTGTCACATACAATAGTCTTATACATGCTTTTAACTTCTTCATCTCCTAATTCCTCTATGTTGCAATGAATGTATATTCGGGGATCTTCTACAAAAACAACTCCTTTTGGAATTTGGGAAAAAGCACCTACATTGTCATCTTTCTTAGCTATCTCGGGAACTAGCTGAAATATGGGCCTAGGGCATTTTATAACCTTGACTACTGTAGGGTTTGCTATGAATTCAGGTATAGAGGAGGATGCCATGAAGATAAATACCTTTTTCTGCCTTTGGATGGATTGATTGCTGAAGTGCTTTGCCTCTTTTCTCGAAATCCCTTAGCTCTGCAAATTTCATGCTCTTCAAATGTTTGAAATCTCGATGAAGTGAAATGGAGCCAAAACCACAAATTTATATTGCTTGTTCACCATCTACCACATTTAATGCATGCCAGTTAAGTAGCCACTTAACATTGTCTGCCAGTATAGAAGTAATTTACAACTTCTCACCATTAACCGAGGGAATTATAGCATATGTCTCATCTGATTTCCAAACCCTCAAGAAAATTTTCTTCAATTTGATGAAGGGCTTCCTATGAGTGGAGTATTACTTTGTCCTGCCGGTGAAGCACTACTCTATCCTGTCAGTGGAGTGTTGATTGGTTCTACCGATGGAGGAGTATTCCCAATAATATTTAGGTCTAACTTTCTAATCCATTGTTTTGAGAATTCTTGCTTAACTTCTTCAACCTTTTCTTTTCCTTTCAAACTAGGACCTTTGTTGTCTATCGGTGAGGACTTGCTTCTAAAATTTTTTGCAATATGCCCAATCTTATTACATGCATAACAAGTCACATTATTCTTCTCAATAGCTTTCCCATAACCTATGCCGGTATGTGTTCTGCATTGATTAGATAGGTGTCCAAATCTTCCACAAGCATAACATCTCACATTCATTCTGCAATTTTCAGAGTTGTGACCAACTTTGTTGCATTTTGAACATTGACCGGTGGGTGTGTTGATATTCTGATAATTTCTAGATCTACATTCATTTTCTATATGACCATACTTATTACAGTTAATGCATTTTCCATTGAATTTATAAGCATTAGGTTTTCTTACCGGTTTGCTATGATCCTAAGTGTTTGCAGTGCCAGAGCTTTCACCAACTTCAAAGCCAATTCCAGAAGTGTCACCTTTAGGTTTTTGATTCTTCAGCAAGTTACCAAGTTCTTCTGAGCTTTTCTTGAATTTCTCTGTATGTTGATTTGTAGTATCTAGTTCTCTTTCTAAGACTTCTTTCTACCTCATCAGTTCATTGGAGTCATTCTGAGTGTGCATCAGATCTGTCATCAACAAATCATTCTCATAACTGAGTCTTGTGTTTTCATTTGCAGCATCACTTAGTCTTCTGGTCAAATCTTCTTCATTCTTCTTTCTATCTTCAATTTCTTTACAAAATCTCATAGTCATATCCTGCATCTCATTCTTTGTTGTCATGTTCTCTTATTTCAACTTGTTTATCATATCATTAAGAGTTTCTTTTTCATCATTCTCATTTTGCATCTTTTCACAACGTTCTCTTCTCTTGTTTCTTGAAATAGTAAGATTTTCTTGAAGTGCCTGAATAATATCCTGAGCTGCTTTTAAATCATCTTCAAGTCTGATGTTTTTTAATTTCTCTACATCATAGTTTGAGAGAGCTGCTTCTAGTTGCTTTTGTATGTGGGAAAAGTGGGTCGATAGAACTCAATATGTGAAAAATGGAGCTCTATGGAGCCTTGCTCACACACCCACAGGACTTCTTGGTGCAAGCTGTGGAGTAATGAAGTATCACTCAGCTTCCCAAGGATGGTCCCATGGTTCTCTATCTTACACGGTCCCTCAAACCAATGTTTTTGCTCTCAGATCACTGAGCAAAATGGTTTAGGGATGGCAAATGCAAGAACGAGGGATGCTTTTTGTTGGTTTTAATATGAGATACATCCTAAGCTATGCATGATTCTAGAAATGCTATAAACTAACTATAAGATGACAAGGTTAGTATGAATACTATCCTAACATGATATATTAGTCTATGATTGAGCTAAATGATAAAGAAAGTATTCTAAACATGCATATTTAGACTAATTCCTATCTAAAGGAGAGGCTAAAATGATGAGCATAAAATGGTATGAAAGCTTGAATGTATTTGAGCATAAGTATGATACTACAAACTTGGATGATGAAAATGGAGGACTGAGAGCTCTATTTATAGCAAAAATAGGGCAATGGATGGTCAGGAATAAAAGAGTTAATCAAGGGTTGAGTTTGAAAGTTGGCAATCCATGTTTGCAATTTGCACCAATGAAATGGTGACAAATGTCAACATAGGGTTGGGTTGAGAGAAGGGGTTGGAGGCATTAAATGCCTGAGAAGACCTTATGGTTATCTAGAGGGTAAGGGTTAAGCTTAAGTTAGGCTTACCCATTGGATTAAGAGTTAATCCAAGGATAAACCCTTGTGAAAATGATTAAGAGATAATCATGTTCAAAGCATTAAAGGCTTGAAGAGACCCTTGGGTTGGATGAAGGTTAAGTTAGGCAAAAAGTCTCTAACCATGTAAGAGGGTTGAATTAACCATTAATGGTTTGGGAGATTTTGGGGATATTAAGTGGTTGAAGACTTGAAGCCTTTAATGGTTATCAAAGACTTTAAGGGTTTGAGAAGTGACTTCCCTTTGCTTAGGGATGTGACAAAGTTTAGAAGATGGGTTAGGTTGATTAGAAGTGATTAGAAGAGTCTAGAAGGGATTAGAAATAGGTTTTAGAATACAAGTGGGAGATGTAGGAAAATGCAAGTGGATGGAGGGATAATAGGATTTATTGAAATAAAGTTAATTTAATTCAATTTGGTTGTTATTTGGGGAAATTAAATAAATTAGATTTATTCAATTTAGGATAACTATTTAATTAAATTTGAATTTAATTAAAAGTGGATAGGGGGGATTTAATTGAATAAAATGATTTATTCATTAAATGGTACAGTGAATTTAATTTAAATAAATTGAGTAATTTACTTAATTAAATAAAGGAATGTGGGTAATTTAATTAAATTGGATTTAATTAAATAGAGAAATGAACATAAAATATTCATTTAGGAATATGGTCATTTTTATATGTCTACATTTTGCCCCTCTTTGAAGTGATGTGTGTGCACATGTTATTTCAAAGAAAATGATGTTTTATCGTGATTTATGATTAAATGCAATTTTTGTGTCGCTCTTATCATCTGCAAGTCGTGCCCCAGATTTGATTTGATGTGTGATGCCCCCTCGGGAGATGAATCAATATGTTAAAATTTTTGATTGGATTTGATGAGTTGTGTGTGATGTGTATGATTTTGTCTAGGGGAAATGTTTGAATTGATTCATCTCCTGATAATTTACATTGTGTAGGGTATAGGGGAGACCGCGACCATATTACATGTCCATTTGGCTAACCCTAATTTCATTTTCCTCCTATAAAAGGGGAAAAGTGGTTTGATTTGATTCATTTGTGCCTTGTTGAATTTGAAGAAAGAGAATTTGGTCTGAAGTCAAAATGCCTATTCCATATTCCAGACATCGTTTTGAGCGCGTTCAAAGGTACCGAAGACCTGCCCTGTATGGACCACCAGTAAGTCATCAAATTTGACCCCTTTTTGATTTTTTATTTGGTCATTTTTGGTCTTTTTTTATTTTTGAAATTCGATTTTAGTGTTTTAGCGCGTCAAAGTCATAGATTAGTGCATACGAAAATTTAGCTAGCGCATCAAGCTGATTGTTAGGGCTGCGTCTGAAACAAAATAGGGTAGCGCATAGGAAATCTAGGTTAGCACAGGGAGTGAAAATAGCGCATGCCATACGTAGGGTAGCGCATCAGGTCAACAGGGTAGCACGTAGGGTAGACCTAGCGCATAGGGGTCATAGGGGTTTGCATGGGTAAGGGGTTTTAGCACATAGGGTAGACCTAGTGCATAGGGTCAAATAGGTAGAGCCAGTGAGGTATAGATAAGCGCATCGGTATGTTTTAGCACTTAGGGTAGGTTAGGTGGCGCATGGGGGGAAAGATTTAGCGTGTAGAGTCAGTCTAGCACATGGGGTGAATAGATTAGCGCATAGGAAAAACAACCTAGCATGTGGGTGGATTTTAGCGCAGCGAGAATCTGTTTTAGCACATCTGGAAAAAGTTTGCAAGATGAGGTGATTTGTGAATTTGTTGTGTCGTGCTGTCATGATTTGTATGGATTTGTTCAATATGAGTGTCGATATAACTTGTTTTGATTTGCGATATTCCAAGTTATGTATAGATATCAATGTATTATGTTGATCAAAATATGATTTATTTGTGCACTTTGTTTCAAGTTCAATGTGTGAAGCCTGATTTGTGTTACAAGCTAAGATGGGCTGGAAACTTGAGTTGTTTTACAAGCTGATATGGGTGGGAAACTTGAGTTGTTTTACAAGTTTATGTGTTTTGGAGACTTGAGTTGTGTTACAAGTTTTGATATGGTTTTTGATAACTTGAGTTGTGTTACAAGTTGATATGAAATGATAGGATTTTGAACTTGATGTAGATGAGAAAACTGTTTCATGTTGTTGATGTGAGTTTGATTTTGATATCTTTGGTTTGATGTAGAAACTGATATTGGATTTATTTTTCTTGTTGACAGGAGCGATTGGGTGTGGTTCAGTCACGGGAGCGATTTCTTAGGCCGTGGACATTGATACCACGGTTGACCTAGGCCAACCTTGATATCATTGAGAGATGCAGTTTGACATCCCTTTTGGATATGCCTCGGTTCACTGGAACCAGGAGCTACTGACAGCACTGGTAGAGAGGTGGCACAGTGACACGAACACCTTTCATTTTGCCACAGGTGAGATGACAGTCACCCCAGAGGACTGTTACATGATCTTGCGCATTCCTGTAGTAGGTGCACTACTACCCTATGAGCAGTCAGAGGAGGGCAGTATAGAGGCACTGCGCCGCATTTTTCACGATGAGACAGTCTGTGGATATGAGATCCCATGGCAGGAGTTCTTAGATCTGGATTATGCACCCCTTCCCTCAGTACTGGCAGGGTTTATTGGTGGATTCCTTTGTCCTGATCGTAGGTCAAAGGGATTCTCTGTGGGATGGGGGCTGGTATTAGAGGAGATGGTTACACAGGGCCAGAGGTTTTCATGGGAATCAGCTATGCTGGCCCATCTGTACAGGGTCCTGCATGAGGTGGTATACCTTGGTTACGGTAGTTTGTCAGCTAGCGTGACACTATTATAGGTATGGTGCTAAGAGCACATTCCAGTGGTGAGGCCATTAGTAGACAGAGATAGGCCCGTAGGATGCGCATATGCTTATGCATACAGGGGTCTAGTTGTCCAACGAAAGCTGGGAAAACTAGAGCATTGGAGGAGAGTACTAGATGATATCGATACGGTCACATGGCAACCATATATAGGGTGGAAGGTGTGGGTGGAGGACGGGCTAGAGATGGCCTATGTTTTCATGATGAAATACCTAATTGGGAGGACCCCATTTGTGATAGAGAGGTTTATGGTGACCAGAGTTTTGAGATAGTTTGGTCGTCAGCAGGGTATACCTCAGGGAGCTTGCCTATATGCACGACGGAGGTAGGATGTAGCCGATTGGGGCCCGACCATTGATAGCATAGTGGCGGTGGAGGAGTTTGTCGGGTTGGCAGGCCAGATATGGGATTATGCCCCAGAGATTCTGGATGCGGGCATGACCAATGAGTTCACGAGATTGTTTGCTGCGCGGGCGGTGGCCAGGATATCTGACCCTGAGGAGATGCGGCCAACATTCGATGATGATGATGAGGAGGGAGAGGGAGATGATGAGGATGATGGAGATGATGGAGGAGGAGGATGAGGGAGAGGAGTCAGAGGGAGATGGGGAGATAGAGGGAGGAGAGGAGATAGAGGTGTGGAGAGAGTAGTTAGATAGGGGGTGATAGACAGGGGGAGAGGCGGATTGGCTATTGGAGCCGGTGGAGAGGGGAGGGTGGGGGAGGTGCTAGCTGCAGTGGGGGGTACTGATGAGGTGACGCGACCAGCGTAGAGGAGGAGGATGGATGTGCTCCCACCTCTAGCACCGAGAAAAGGCAGAGTGAGAGGGGTTTCCCTTGTACAGGTACTGCTATGGGTTCGGGTTCCTACTCAGGTTGAGGATGCTTAGATTCGGACCCTGCAGGCACAGGTTTTGACATATCAGCGATAGATTGCGTAGTTGACCACTGAGCGGGATACAGAGATAGAGCGGAGAGGGAAAGTAGAGGAGCTTATAGCCAGTGTGCAGAGAGCAGCGGTGGGTGGTCCGATGAGAGACACCCTGAGAGAGCTAGCATTGAGAGCTCAGGAGGCGGAGTACTATCGGCGGCATTATGAGGCTGCAGTACCCAGGGATCGTCGAGTACAGATCTTTACACAGTCGAGATCTAGTCAATCTCGAGATACTGGGTCGCGGTCTGAGAGCCGAGGGGTGACAGGGCCACCGAGACAGGATCCCCCTGGAGATCCAGGAATGGGGACATCTGGAGCCAGACCATCTCCGTCAGGGGATAGTCATACTTGAGAGATGTGGTCTCTGTTGTATTTTTGATCATTGTATTCTTTGTACTAGACACAGTGATGATATATTTTGTACATTTTGATCATTTTTGAGATATATATATACAGCACCATTTTCTTTGATCATGTGGTGTGTTTATATGGATGCATGTTATGTGGGTTATTTATTTACTTTATGATGATGCAATGCTTAAATATATGATATAATGTATGATGCAGGATGTATGCTTTTTAATATGTTTATGAGATGTATCTTGAAAATGAGATGTATGATAATGATATGTAACTAAATGTAAAATGATATGCAACTATGTTAAAATGATATGCAATTAATTTGTAAAATGATATACAACTAATTGGAAAATGATATGCAATGAATTGTTTTTGGTAGCATCCTCATTTTGTATTTGCCATCCGATATAGCCATATGGTGTTTGCTTTCTTTGTAGGTATCATCATTGAGCATTGATTTGATTTTGGGATATGTTGAAAATTTATACAAGCATAATGGTATAATTGAACCATGATGACCTGAGAAAAATTTACATGATTTTTGATTTTGCAAGATAGCACAAGCATCAAGGTATAATTGAACCAGGACGACCTGAGTGCGTATTGCATAAACAGACAAGATTAAATCATTTGTATGCGTGAAGTGGAATCAGCCTTCAGTGATATTTGATATATCACGTCTCGAGGCAATTATTCACACAGTACAATTGATCGCCTCCCAAACAAAAGACTAAGAAAAATATTGGAAGTTCCTCATGATCTCAAGCTTTGAAGCATTTAATGAGAAAAGGAAGAGAATCCAATAATTTGAAAAAGTTCAAAAATGCAAAAATAGTCAAGATTTTTATGCGATAATGCAACATTTAGTACTTCAGAAAATCATCCATCCTTGTTATTTCTTGAATTGTTTTGTTTTTGTTTTTGCGATGAAGCGTAGTTGTGGTTGTTGGATGTCATGCTTCTGGATTTTGCAAATAGTTTTGATGTCTTGAATGTTTGCAATTTTTAGATGATTTTAATGCCCCTAGCTGAGTGTGCCTCTTGATATGATTATGTACAGTGATTTCCAAGCCATGGTGGAATGTGGTAAGAGGATATATATGGATAACCCAGGATAGTGACTACGCTAAGTATGTCCTGAATGGATATGTGCTAAGTGTCGGGCGATGGCCGATGGTGTTTTTAGGGATATGGATAAAATGGTATATAGATAGATAGAGGAGCCGTTCTTTCACAAGAGCGCCTGTTTACCAGGTTTTCACCATTTGTTTTTATTGTACTTTATGTTTTTGCTTTTTCTAGATTTTTTTATTTTTTTGTTGGTTTTGGCTTTTTCTGTGCACTAGGCTACTTAAGTGTAGTACTTCTTCAGATGGATGCTGTTAGTTGGTTCATCGAGCACATCTCCTTCTGAAGTTGTTAGCTGATAGGCACCTGATCCATAGATTGATATGATGACATAGGGACCCAACCAGTTAGGTTCAAATTTCCCTTTCTTTTCTCAATCTTGCTGATTTCTTGGATTTTCTTTGAGGACTAGGTTACCAACTTTGAAGTTGCGAGGGATGACCTTGTGATTGTAGCTCCTACACATGCATTGTTGATATGCTTTGAGATGAGTGTAAGCATGTTGACGTCTTTCATCTAATAGTTCAAGTTCTTGCAGTCCATTAACTCGATACTCTTCATCTGGGATTAAACCTTTCAAAGAGACTCTGAGAGATGGGATTTCTACTTCCAGGGGCAAAATGGCTTCTGACCCATATACCAATGAGTATAGTGTTGCTCTTGTAGGTGTGTGGACATTGGTTATGTATGCCCAAAGTGCTGGATTAAGTTGTACGTGCCAATCTTTGCCTGCATCATTCACTATTTTCTTTAGGATTTTCAAGATTGTCTTGTTTGATGCCTCTGGTTGACCATTTCCTTGTGGGTAGTATGGTGTAGAGAACTGATGTTGGATTTTGAATTTTTCACATAGTTCTTGTACATCTTGGTTTTTGAAAGGTCGTCCATTATCTGTGATGATTGAACTTGGAATACCATATTTGCAAATCAGATAATTTAGGATAAAAGAGGCAATTTGTTTCCCAGTCACTGTGGTCATGGGGACTGCTTCTATACATTTGGTAAAGTATTCTATTGCTGTTATAATAAACTTGTGTCCATTTGAAGATGAAGGATGGATTTTTCCAACTAAGTCTAGTCCCCACTGACAAAAGGGCCAGGATGTTGTAAATGGCTGCAGTTCCTGTGCTGGTGTATGTATCAGATTACCATGGATCTTGCATTTAGGACATTTCTTGGTGAAGTGGTATGAGTCTTTCTCCATTGTAGGCCAGTATTATCCCATCCTTAGAAGATTTTTAGCAAGAGTAGTACCACTTGAATGTGTGCCACAAATACCTTCATGAAGCTCGTGTAAAGCGGAATCAAAATCATTACGATCAAGGCAACGAAGAAGAATACCATCTAGACCTCGACGATACAATGTATCAGTGGTAAGGGTGTAACGGGCAGCTTGTCGGATAAAGTTACGTTTCTGGTTACGGGATTGGTCAATTGGTAAGATATTATGCTTGAGGTAGTCGTATATTGGTCCATATAATGGAGAATCTGAACCAGTCAAGACATAGATAACATGGGATTCAGAGTGGTCATAGGCGGGGGAGAATAGTTTCTCTACTAGGAACTCGTAACGACTCTGTTGCTCTGGAATTTGTAGTAATGAAGCAATAGTAGCCATTGCATCGGCTGCTTTGTTGTTCAATCTTGGTATTTGCTCGAAGGTGATGTGCACAAAATACTGTTTGAAGTCATCCACCATTCGCTTGTAGGGTAGCAGCTTGTCATCCTTTGTCTGATAGTCATTGTTGATTTGATTGACGATGAGTTGTGAGTCTCCATAGACTTTTAACTCTATGATTTTCCATTCTACGGCCATTTTGATGCTTATAACTAATGCCTCATATTCAACCACATTATTTGTGCATGGGAACATAAGCCTATATGATCTTGGTATAGTGTGTCCTTCAGGAGTGATGAATAGAATGCCAGCACCTGAACCATGTTGTGTATAGGATCCGTCAAAGTATAGGGTCCATTGTTTGGTAGAAAGAGCAAGAACATCCCTGTCTGGAAATTCAATCTCCATGGCATGTTTTCCTAGTAGTGGTGCTTCAGCTAGCTGATCTGCAATTGCTTGTCCTTTGATGGCTCATCTTTCCATGTATTGAATGTCAAATTCACTCAGAATCATGACCCATTTAGCCAATCGGCCTGTAAGAGCTGCCTTGCTAAGTAGATATTTGAGAGGATCAATTTTTGTGACTACCCTAATGGTGTGTGCTAGCATATAATGTCGGAACTTCTGAGATGTGAAGACCACTATTAGACAAGCCTTTTCAATGAATGTATAGTTGAGTTCATAGCCATTCAATGTCCTACTGATATAATATATGGCCCATTCCTTTCCTTGTTGATCTTCTTGTGCCAATAGTGCCCCCAACGATATATCTATTGTGGAGATATATAGGATAAGAGGCTTTCCTGCAACTAGTGGTACTAGAACTAGTGGATTCATCAGGTACTATTTGATTTGGTAAAAAGATTTTGCACAGTTGGTCTCCCATCTGAATGGGACATTTTTGTGTAGTAAATGGTTAAATGGTAGACTTTTATCTGCTAGTTGAGTGACTAATCGCCTGATTGATTGAAGTCGTCCTTGTAGAGATCTGAGTTGACTGATATTCTTTGGTGGTGGCATGTCCATAATGGCTTGTACCTTTGCTGGATCTACTTCAATACCTTTAGCTAAGACTATATAGCCTAGTAACTTGCCTGATGTAGCCCCGAAGACACACTTGTTAGGGTTGAGCCTGACTTGGAATTTCTCCATTCGATCAAAGATCTTTGTTAGGATGCTGAGATGTTCTGCTCTGGTGAAGGATTTAGCTAGTAAATCATCCACATAGTCTTCCATAAATGTGTGCATCATGTCATGGAATATTGTTGTCATTACTCTTTGATAAGTGGCCCCTGCATTCTTTAAGCCAAAAGGCATAACATTCCAATAGTACGTTCCCCAAGGATAGGTGAACATGGTTTTATCTTGATCTTCTGGGGCTATCTTGATTTGATTATAGCCTGAGAAACCATCCATTAGTGAGAGCATTGCATGGCCTACTGTGAGATCGACAATTATGTCAATACTGGGCAGAGAAAAGTCATCTTTTGGACAAGCTTTGTTGATGTCTCTGAAGTTAGTGCATATTCTGATACTACCATCTGGTTTTGATACTGGAACAATGTTGGAAATCCATTCTGCATAGTCAATGGGTCGGATGAATCCGACATCTAATAGTTTCTTTAGTTCAGTTTTGACCATGAGTGCCTCCTGTGGATTCATCTTTCGTAGATTTTATTTGACTGGTTCAACTCCTAAAGAGATGGACAAGTGGTGCATGATTAAGTGTGGATCCACTCCGAGCATATCGGCATATGACCAAGCAAAATTAATTTGTTGTTCTTTAAAGAAAATGATGAATGCTAATCTTTCTTCCTCTGTCAGAGATTTTGCAAGGTGTATGTTTCTGACTGCTTCTGTGGTACCAATGTTGATTGATTGAGTGGGCTCAATCAATATGGGTGATCACTCATGAAAGTTCTCAGGAAGAGTGTCAAGTCTCCCATCGTTAGGTGCCTTAAAAAGGTTTTCACCCTCAGATGTGTCCTTTATTTTTACTTTTTTGTGATCTAGAGCTGTCATTGATTGGTTTTCAGCATCAGATCTTTCTTGTGATTTATTTTTGTGACTGAGAGACTTGGCACTCCCTGATTGGTAGACATCGTTACTTTGTTCACTGGTAGAGCCTGTTTCTGGATTTATGGTACATAGGTAATGGATAATAGATCCATCATATGGGAAAATTGGTATATCATGGATTTTAGGTTCATCCCAGTCGATGAGGTCAGGAAAGACAAGCGGTAAGGAATCGTTAGGTGGATCAAGGTCTGCTATTGTAAGTGTTAAGATAGAGGTTTCATTGTGATTGTTCTTGGTTGTAAAAGAGTCCAGGATTTTGTCGAGGTCTTTGATGGTATTATCTTCCATATAGACTTGTTCATAATGTTTCTGTTCGCTTTCCTTGGCGTCATAGATATTCTGTGGTCCAAATTCAAGAGGTCTATCTTCTGTGTTATGTTCTTCTTGAGAAAGGGATATGGAATCAGTATCACCAGGGATATCTGTAGTAGCATTGGAGCAGGTACCCCATTCATATTCATTTGAATCAGTCTCTGAGGCCTCATCTCAGATTCTATCAGTGTTGTAAACTGGTATGTTGTATGGTGAAAACAAATCTTTGATGATGGATACCATTTTGATAGTTTTTGTTAATTATGTGTCAGATCCAGCTTCTACTTTCTGTATTTGTTCATAGACTGTGCTTCCTCGGGAAGGAATAATGGTATCTGGAGATGATATTATTTGTTCTTGAGATATTGGTGTTGGAATATGAGCTATTGCTGCAGATATGGCCTTCTTGTGGCTTAGAAGCTTTCCCTGATATAACTTTTGATCTTGACGTTCTTGTGCCTTGTGGATTGTTTCTGCTGATTCAAAGAGTGCTTCCTACCAGGATTCTTCTTTGTACTTCTTCTTTACTTTCCATTGAGGTTTTGTAGTTATGCGGGGTGGTCATTTTAATAGGAAAGTGAGCTCACAACTCAATCTCGCTTTGTTTCTACTAGGCTGTGAAGGAAGATCTATAGGTTCAGTGACTCCTTTGCGTTTCCCAATAGGTCCTTTACCATCATATCCCATTTGCTGCATGATTAAGTATCCTTTTCCATACAGGTGTGTTGGTAGAACAATGTCCAGAGCAGCTGCTCTAGTATCTTCTTCCTCATCTTTGTATAACCAACTAAGAACATCCTTGTCTTCTGATTCATGCGCTAGAGTGCCCAATTGGATGAAGGTACCATCAAATTTGGTGATGGGCTGAGTGGCCAGATGTGTTGATGTAGTAGGCAATCCATGAGATCTAGGTGATGTTGGTAATTTGGCCAAACATAAAGGCTCCAAAGAGTATTCTTCCATACCTTGGTCTTTGATTTGCATTTTCTGCTTGAAATCTCCAAATAAGGAGTTGGGCTTTGTTGTTTGTAGATCTGATGTTAAAGATCGTTGCTTTTCTCTATTATGAGGAACCAAACTATCTTGGGCTGCCCCCATTGCGTTAGAATGTTGAAATGGATTGTGATCAGCAAATATGGAGATTTCTTGTCCATCATACAGAAATTTGACACACTAGTGATACGTAGAAGGTACTACTTGCATTTCATGTATCCAGGGTCACCCTAACAAAATATTGTAGGTGAGATCTATGTCTAAGACCTGACATATAGTATCCTTTTGCACTGGTCCTACTTGAATGGGTAATATCATAGTTCCTTTAGAGGACCTTTCCTCATCATCATATGCCTTTATGGTAATCTTCTTGCAGGGATCAATAGACTCTTTTGAGAAGCCTAATGCACAGATAAGCTTTAAAGTACATATATTAAGTCCGGCTCCTCCATCTATTAAGACTATTTTTACTCGGTGTTTTCAAACAATGACTTTGATGTGGAGAGGAGTATTATGCGGATGGCTTAAGGAAGTATTGTCATGCTTTGAGAAGGTGAGGTTATGAGGTCCAGTCATATGGGCGACCATGGCTTGAAATCTGTCTGTATCTAGACTTTGAGGTACATTGGTTTCCAATAGTGCTTGTTCCAATATGTCTTTGTGCTTCGGTGATAGTTTCAGCAATTCTAGTATAGATATCTGAGTTGGAGTTTTGCGTAGTTGGCTAACCAAGTCATATTGGTTTTTTGGTGTAGTAGTTGTAGGTGCAGTATGTCCTTTCAAGACATATTTCTGAGTTTGGGTTGTTACATTAATAGATTCATGATCACGCTGATCTCGGATGGTGATGACATTTACTTGATGATCTTCAGCTGATATGTGGTTTATGGTGTTGTTGTAGATATGGTTGATACGAGCTCCGCGTGTATCATCGGAGGTTGAAGCTCCATCCTTGTTGTAATTTGGGAGCAGATTTTTAAAGGCTCCATGATCACCATTTGTTTTGAGACCATCTACCATTAAGTCACCTCGATCAATCATGTCCTACACCATGTGTTTCAATCTCATGCAATCATTCATTCGATGACCCTTGTTACGATGGAAATCACAATAGTGTGAATCATTCCACCAAGGTGGTTTGATTTGGGGTTCATAGTTGTTGATTGGAGGCAAAGAAAGAATCTTGTTTGCCACAAGTTCTCTGAATGCTGATTCTAGTGATTGCCCCAGTGGTGTGAAGATACACTTTTGGAAATTGTTCGTGTTGTTGCGTGAATTGTTGTTAGGTCCTGGATTCATGTTTTTGTTTTGAGTATCATTGGTGTTGTTTGTGTTGAGTTGTCCTGGATCGGTGTTTGGTGCATATGTGTTAGCATTTGGATTAGCATTTTTAGGATTTTTTATATTTTGAGGATTTCTGGATAATGCAAGCACTGGTTGCTTAGATTTGGGATCATATGATTCATTGTTGCCTTCATTTTTGTTTCGAGTCCAAAATCGAGATTTGTCAAGGTTGGTGTTGTTCTGGTTATTGTAGTTTGATGAGTTTGTTCCTTCCTTGTAGAATTTGAGTGTTCCCTTTTTGACACATGCTTCCTCTACTTGAATGCCATTTTCAATCAATTTAGCGAAAGATGGTATGCATTGAAGTTTTAGCCTGTAACTCATTTCACCATTCAAGTTGTTGATGAAGATTTCCATTTTTTCCTTTTCGGGAATATCTCGAGGATATCGTGATACCATACATCGCCAGCGTTGAAGGAATATCATAAATGTTTCGTTGTTATTTTGTTTGGTGTTGCAGACATCTAGCATGGTTATGGCATGTTGGATGTTATAGAAATATTGGGTTATAAATTTGTTAACCAATTCATCAAATGATCTGACCGGTGGTGTAATTTTGGATAACCATTCCATTGTTTGCCCTCCTAGGCTTCTTGGGAATAACCTCATCAGATAGGTGTCATCATGAGCAAATTCAAGACTCATTGTGCAAAATTCTTGAACATGATCTCGGGGATCACTTTTCCCATCATATTTATCAAATTTGGGAACATCTGAGTTTGGAGGAAAAGACACCATGTTCAATCTTCTGTTGAAAGTATAAGGACACATTTCGTTTAAAGAGTACCGCACTGTTGTCCCTTGTTGCATATCCTGTATTTGCCTTTGTAACATTTGCATTTGTTGAGTAAGAGCAACCAAAGGTGCATTATCTTGTCGAGGGAAAAGTTCTTCCCTTGTATTAGTTCTCAGCTGAAAAGGTGTGTTAAATGGTATATTTTGCTTTGGAGTTTCTAGCTTAGGTATACACATTTCTGGTATACATTGTTCTGGAATATGTTGCTCAGGTATGTGTTGTTCAAAGTTACAAGTTTCTTCTTCTCTTTGTTGTTCTTGATATGCATATTGTCGAGATCCAGTTTTAAAGATGTTTGTGTCTAAATCTTTGGGAAGTTTAACACCTTTACTTGTGAGCATGAGCAGATACTTTTCTTTGTCATTTTCCATGAGCCTTTTGACAAGTTTTTGGAATGAAGGGTTTTCCTGACATTCCTGAAGAAGCGTTTCATAAATTTCAGTCTCTTCTAAGTGTGGAACTTCAAAAGGATTTGACAATCTTTGATTCATACTAGACTCTGCGTGTGTCTCACTTTTTTGGTTTCTTTGAGAGCGAGTAACAGGCATTTTTAGTATAAACTTTTAGTGATGAAGGGGACAAAATCCTCTTCAATGTGTTGCTCGGGAGTGGGTGGTTCTGGTTGAGATGTGTTATAAGTGATACACTTGTTGGGTAAGAATGTTGGATTGATTTTTCCTCCATGGTTTATGATTTGATTAAAAGCAGACTTTTGACAATAGGCTCTTATTTTTAAAGGTTCTTTGTCAAATTCGTTGGATTTGTTTTGGATATACCGTTTGACATGATGAAGGAATACCCAATGACATTTGAAGAGTTGACGATTGATGTATAAAAACTTATTTCTCTTGATGAATTTGGAAAAACTAGGTTGTTGTTTCTTCAACATGATGTTACAATAAAGGTTCTTTCTTCTCAGAATATGGGGATTAGTCATGCATGAGTGATCAATGGTTTCTTTTGATTTGTTTGGATTTAGTTGATCTTGTTTGAAAAATTTCAAATCTTACTCTATCAAAGTGAAGGTTTAGATGCCCCTTCACGACAAAGCGTGTCAAATGATATGGATAAAAGCCTCCCGATATGGAGACTTGATTTGACAACTTGAAAATTTTAAACAAGTGTTTTTGAGATGAAATCCGTAAGATGGTAAAGGATTTTGTTGATACTGATGATGAGGTTTCCGGATTATGATAAGATAGACATGTTTTATCGTGTGATTAGTTTAGGATTTTTTACAACGTTTGTTTTGACACAAATTTAGCTCAAGAAATAGTTTTTAACGGTTTGTTTTTGTCACTCTGTTTTGATGAAAAATGTTGTTGATAATGAGAGGCTTTTGAAAATGTTTTCAAAATTTTTAGAATTCCTTAATGTTTTGCCCCCTGCCTTTTTGATTTTTGGTTACGTGCTAAAACAGAGACTATATGCGCTACCAAATTTACTCTATGTGCTAAAATAATGACCACACGTGTTAGGCTACCCCCAGACACACGCTAAAGTTTTGACTGTTAAAAAAAATTGTTTCTATGTCTAAAAAGTTATGCGCTACCCTGGGTCTGTAACGTGCTAACTTTTGAACCTTATGCGCTAATGTTTGGTTTTCACGCGCTAAGCTGATGCTTCCACGTGCTAGACTGTTTCTTTGATGCGCTAAATGTTTTAACACTGGTTTGACTTGGGATAAAATGCTACTATTTGGAACCGACGCACTAACTTGATGGTTGGATGCGCTAATAGAAGTACCTTGCATGCTAAGAAGTTGCTCTTATGCGCTAAACTGCCCTGATTTTTCCTTTGGTTTTGTTTTTTGTAAATTTTGAATTTTTGTTGGGAATTTTTCAAGTTTGATGGATGATTTTCTAAAGTAGTAAATGCAAGCACGGCACAAAAAGTACAACCATTTTGCCTAATCTAACAAAAAGTGTATGTTTTGTGAGGATGTGTTCAAATCCCTGATGTTTTAACAGATTTGGATACAAATAATACACTTCAGAAAGACTCTTTAGTCAAAGGTCATAAATAACATCATAGCCCACTAGTCTCGCTACTTCGTTAGCTCAAACAGCCGTGTCACCCCCTAGAGGGCGCCCGTTTTTTTGCCTTTTGCCAAAAATTAACTCAAAGTGAATTGCTTCATAGTTGAGTAGCTATCTTGGGAGATATATGGTGAGTAATCTTGGGGGTGGATTCTTCCCCACCCTTGCACTATGATGTTATAAATGTCTGGTTACTGACTCGGTTCAAAGTTTTGATTTCTATGGTTCGTAATCAGGCTTCCCGTTCGGCCATCAGTGATAAACTCTCTTAGGAGGCTTCCCAACCTTTAGAACAAAGGCTTTACGTATATCAAGGATACTAGGGGAAGGCTAATCGCTGCGCGCAACAGTTGAAAAGGACTTTCGTCACTTTCCACATTTGATTATAGTGGGTTGGAATTCTTGGCGTCAAAGTCATTGCCCACTTAGGTCGTTCCCTTCACATCGGCCATAAACGGATTTAAGAGTTGATTCCAACTCCTCGGGAAGGCAGGTTTGCTAAAGGTTTTATGCTTGAAATACAGAAAGCTTTAAGAGTGGTCTGGATTTTTGATCACCTAGTTAAGGGGAGAGCATATACCTTCCACTTTCAAGACAAGGCAAACAAGGTTCTTTTTAGCCTTCAAGACAATGATTTGCTAACTTCTATTTGGAGATGTTGCTCCAACAAGCATGATGTTCTTTTTAACCTTTCATAGCAAAGTGTGTATTTCCAAAACTTTTGTAAAACAAGCCTGGTCAACAAAGTAAATCGTGATGTTTGGTCAACAAAATTAAAGTCAATAGGGAAAACTTTCCCTCTTTGCCTTGCACAAAATAAAGATGAGATTATTTTTCCTTTGCAAAATAAGATGGATCCTTTTAGACACCAAAGGAAGGTGAGGTTCATTTTAAGCTTTGCAGAAAGTAAATTTGCTTGTTCTTTTTAGAGCTTCCAAAATGAAGTGTTTTTCCTAACTTGCAGGAATGAAAGGTTTGCTTTGTTGTTCTTTTTACCATGCAATAAAGAAAGATGAATTTTCTTTTAAAACACCAAAAAGGAAGGCATGAAGTTTATTTTATGCATCCAAATGAAATGATGAGGTTTATTTTAACTTTTGCAAAAAAGGAGAGTGAGTTCTTTTTAACCAACTTTTGTTGAAAGAAAGTAAAAAAAGAAACGTAAAGCCTCTAAACTAACTCCTTCCCCTGCACAAAAATATTAGAACCTACACACAATCAGTGATCAAATATTAGTGTGGGCTTATACAAGCCTAAATTTTTAACTTTCGGTTACAAATTTTATTTTTTATTTTTTTGTTTCAGTCTATGATGCGCTACAGAACAAATTGTACATGCTACAATATAACCTCGATGCACTAAAAGAAGGTTTCAACGTGCTACACTATTTTCGGGATGGGCTACTATGTGCACCGAAAGCGCTGCTCTATTTTTCTCTCGTGTTGATACCTACAGGAAAATATTAGTGGAAGTCATGCACTAAAGAAAGGACTTCATGTGCTATAGTATAGACCCCACGCGCTATACAGTAAGCAGGATGCGCTAGACTGTTAACCAGATGCGCTAGAAGATGTTTCCCACGCGCTGATTCTTGTTTCCCGCAGACCTGCAAAAGTGATTAATTTCAAAAAATGATTTGACATATGGGGTTGGGCCCCACGGTGGGCAAACTAGAAATGTATGCGGGAAAAGCGGGTCGATAGAACTCAATATGTGAAAAACGGAGCTCTATGGAGCCTTGCTCAGACACCCACAAGACTTCTTGGTGCAAGCTATGGAGTAATGAAGTATCACTCAGCTTCCCAAGGTTGGTCCCATGGTTCTCTATCTTACACGGTCCCTCAAACCAATGTTTTTGCTCTCAGATCACTGAGCAAAATGGTTTAGGGATGGCAAATGCAAGAACGAGGGATGCTTTTTGTTGGTTTTAATATGAGATGCATCCTAAGCTATGTATGATTCTAGAAATGCAATAAACTAACTATAAGATGACAAGGTTAGTATGAATACTATCCTAACATGATATATTAGTCTATGATTGAGCTAAATGATAAAGAAAGTATTCTAAACATGCATATTTAGACTAATTCCTATCTAAAAGAGAGGCTAAAATGATGAGCATAAAATGGTATGAAAGCTTGAATGTATTTGAGCATAAGTATGATACTACAAACTTGGATGATGAAAATGGAGGAATGAGAGCTCTATTTATAGCAAAAATAGGGCAATGGATGGTCAGGATTGAAAGAGTTGATCAAGGGTTGAGTTTGAAAGTTGAGAATCCATGTTTGCAATTTGCACCAATGAAATGGTGGCAAATGTCAACATAGGGTTGGGTTGAGAGAAGGGGTTGGAGGCATTAAATGCCTGAGAAGACCTTATGGTTATCTAGAGGGTAAGGGTTAAGCTTAAGTTAGGCTTACCCATTGGATTAAGAGTTAATCCAAGGATAAACCCTTGTGCAAATGATTAAGAGATAATCATGGTCAAAGCATTAAAGGCTTGAAGAGACTCTTGGGTTGGATGAAGGTTAAGTTAGGCAAAAAGTCTCTAACCATGTAAGAGGGTTGAATTAACCATTAATGGTTTGGGAGACTTTGGGGATATTAAGTGGTTGAAGACTTGAAGCCTTTAATGGTTATCAAAGACTTTAAAGGTTTGAGAAGTGACTTCCCTTTGCTTAGGGATGTGACAAAGTTTAGAAGATGGGTTAGGCTAATTAGAAGTGATTAGAAGAGTCTAGAAGGGATTAGAAATAGGTTTTAGAATACAAGTGGGAGATGTAGGAAAATGCAAGTGGATGGAGGGATAATAGGATTTATTGAAATAAAGTTAATTTAATTCAATTTGGTTGTTATTTGGGGAAATTAAATAAATTAGATTTATTCAATTTAGGATAACTATTTAATTAAATTTTAATTTAATTAAATGTAGATAGGGGGGATTTAATTGAATAAAATGATTTATTCATTAAATGGTATAGTGAATTTAATTTAAATAAATTGAGTAATTTACTTAATTAAATAGAGGAATGCGGGTAATTTAATTAAATTGGATTTAATTAAATAGAGAAATGAACATAAAATATTCATTTAGGAATATGGTCATTTTTATACGTCTACAACTTCATCAGATTTTCCATCTCTAGCGGTGTCAAGATCTTTCTCAAGCTGTTAGGATTCTAAAAATAGAGGACCAAGCTCTGATACCAATTGTTAGGATTCCCACAGATACTGAGAGTGGGGGTGAATCAATATCTAACCGGTGAATTGAATTTCTTAACTTAAAACATGTAGAACATATTATAACAGTGTACCTGTATGCAAGAAATAATGCAATAAATAGAATTAAAAGCAACCACATGAAAAATACACCATAACACAATGATTTAATGAGGAAACCCGGTGTGGGAAAAACCTCGATGGGATTTGTGACCCACAATATTCACTTACTAGCCAATAAGAGAATATTACTGCTACAAGAGTGGCCTACACATGCAGGAAGGCCAACTGCCTAGAGCTCACTACTCAATGGGAAGTCTCACTGATTTACAATGATGGATTATACAAATCCAGTATCTTGTACTACTTCAGAATAGCAGCTATAATTCCAGATCTAGTATCGGTTTCTACTCTACTTCTTACATAAACCCTTAACCTATAATTCACATAATAGGTTTGCCTTATTTCGCCTAAATACAATCTTCTTCCTTACTTGCTTATAAATGTTCTATAATGATCTCTTATATATATGAGTCATTTTACAATGATGCCGAGTCGGCTTACAAAGATTTTACAATAATAAACAAAATATAATATAACAAAAATCCTATCGGCCTTTGTGCCGGTATGCTTCCTTTCTCTGCTGGTGCTGGTGGTCTAAGTGTCGGTGTAGAGTCTGATCTTGCTAGTACCAGTGTAATGCCTTGCCAGTGCCATAGGATTGTAAGGTTGCCATCAATGACAAAACCTTCAATCACCTACAATGTCTCATTGGAGTGTGCAAATTCCAACACCACCATCCCCACCTCCACCTCCGAATCCACCACCTCCTCCAAAACCACCACCCCCTCCTCCTCCTCCATCACCACCTCCTCCATCCCCACCACCACTATCTCCTCTCCCTCGTACACCTACATGACCTTCTCTCCTCCTTCGTCCCTTTCTCCTCTCCTCCTCAAATGATGGAATAGGCTCCATTGGATCTAATATCTGAGGAATCGGATGTGCCACAATGTACTGAGTGTACTCCTTTGTAACCCTTGTATCTACAATCCTCAGCCACATATCCCATGGTCTCGCCAGTAATGTGTGGAACTTGGCTAGAGCCTAATCATAAGGTAACACTGGCCCCCATAGGAACCTCTCTCAGACTACTCTAGCATACTTTCCAGAACCACTAAGCAATCCCTGTCGCCGCCCAAACTATCTCAGCACTCTACCTGGAAGTTGTCTCTCCACATTGTATGTTGTCCTACCAATGAGGTATCGTGTCATAAACACATATGGAAATGCATTTGCATCATCCTTCCACTGCTCACACTCAATATATGGCCTCCAGATCACTATATCCAAATCGTCCAGTGCCCGCCGCCACCACTCTATCTTCCCCAAGTGGGGCTGATTCATCATACCTCCATACATGTATACATATGGCTGGTCCACTACTCAGAATCTTAGACTAACTAGTCAGGTAATAGGTAAGTGCTCCCATGCCCAAATATGAAGTAAAGTGATCCCCACTCCCAAAGAGTCCACCCCTTTGTATGCTACCTCATGCAGATCCTGATATAAGTGCGATAGCACACACAGTCCCCATGCAAACCGGGTCCCCTCTATCATCATCTGCTCAACCACGTGACCCCAACCAATGACAAGTCCATGTGATCATCGATCTGGACATAGCAGTCCCCCCACAATCCCTGATAGCACTGATGGTAATGGCTCATACAAGGCTGCTATATCCTCCTAGGTTATCGACCCATCATCAATGAAGACATCCTCATCAAAGAATCTATACACTGTTGTTGTCCCCCAAGCTCAGCCATACATCACCAACTCTCCTCGGATGGGAATGTGCAAAATGCATCATACATCCTCTAGTGTAACTATCATCTCCCCCTGCACCAAGTGAAACGTGCATGTCTCACTATGCCATCGCTTTGCCAATGCTGTGATCAAACCGCGATTCGTCTGAATCATGGGCATATACATAACATCATACAGGCCTGTCACTGCAATGCAATCCACCTCGGCCTCTATCAATCGATCGCACAACACTTGTGTGGCGGGATGCCTCTCATGCATCTATAAGATGCGAAGATCCTTCTACACACTTGCATCAACCATCACCATCAACAGATACTTTGATCAAGTATCTTCGGGTCTCAACAGGTAAGCAATCATGGCACACCTAGACTACGACAGACATTTATCCTAATGACCTAAAGTCTCATCAGGGCTTCTATGGTTCAAAACAACTCTCACCTCACATCTCCATCCATCCATCATTGGTATCAGGAGATTCTTGTTCAAACACATTGGGGCATCTATTTTCCTAACAAAAGTGCTATTTTGCACACAATAGCACTAAAGGGATGACAAACGCGCTAAATCAAGTACCCAATGGCGCTAAACCAACAATAGTGCTATATCCATTATACAAAAGCGCTAACTAACAACAATAGCGCTCAATCAACTACACAATAGCGCTAAAAACCCAAAAGCACTAAAACAACTATACAATAGCACTACCTTTGACAACAACACTGAAACCACTATGCGATAGTGCTATAGCGGCACAATAGCACTAATTTAGTTGACAACAACGCCAAAACACTGTTTTAGCACTATTGTGTTGACTCAACTTGGACCGAGCAAAAAACATATCAAAAATTGCATAAAATTCAAAAATTCAAATTCACATATCGTTGGTCCGTAGTCGTCTGGCTGCTGGAATCGACGAACTCGCTCTAGTCGATGATCTGCTATAGGCACTGACATCTTGACTATTGCTTGCTCTTCTAAAAGGTCACTATAAGAGCTCCAATTTCACTATGGACATGAATGCAAATGAGCCTATTTTCACCCCTTTCCCCCCATATATACCCTTCGTCGTAACCCTAATTTTCCCCCGCTCATCGTCGTGGTCCCCGTGAACTTCCCAAGCCTCCTATTTCTGCATTTTATCTCCGATTTCTTCTATTTTTGACCAGTATTGCTAAAATCTTCTCTTCTCCCACCTCGCCAAATTTCATTCTTTTTTGAGAGATCTTCTGATTTTTTAAAAAAATTTGGCCCATCTCTCGAGGGGGCATACCGCCCATTAAATTAATATTTTATGGGGCATATTTCTTCGCACATATTTTTTCTTTCTTTGAAACGACGCGATAAACCGCACCGTCTTAAAGAGGAGCAAATGTAGTCACATAAATCTGTCCATTTTAATTAAATGAATATTTGTTATTTATTTGATTAAAAACCCACTAGCCATTAGTTTTTTTTTTGATCAATAAAAGGCCGAAGCCAAATTTTATTTCTTTTATAAATTTTTTACATCTCCATTCAGTGTGGGCACCGGTAGGAAAGAATGGAGATAAGAAAACCTCCGGTCTAGCCCAGATCCCTTAAGGGATCAGATAACAAAAACAACTGAAAATTTTTACAATTCCTCAACTGAGGGTGATGACTGTCTTATTAAGACATTTTAGTTTCTTTTTGTACATAAAATCTTGCAACAATTTCTGGATGGACCCATCTTCACAAAAATGGAGAATCCACAAATACTCCGAGCTTTAACTTTATGACCTGTATCCCGCATCTGCAAAACCTTATTGCAACTTACTTTGCCAAACTGTTAGTAGCATAGTAAACATGATAATTTGTAAAAAACATTCAATGAATAATAACATCTTTTCTATTTTATGTAAGAGGATTGTAGCCTGGATATCCCTTAGCTTGAAACCATTTTAACCTTTTAGGATTCAATTTAAGAGATTATCCAGGCTACAATTCTGCCTACACTAATGGAAAGGATCAATTTCTAACAGTTCCTTAATTACTTTTAACACAGCAGACATCTGATTCTCCATAACATAAATAAATTCATATGCCTATGTATGCACATTTAAATGTCAATATGCGAGATTATCATAGAGTCTGCCAGGATCATGATTATAAACAAATGCCCACAGTAAAATATATGTCTGGATATAGGAGTAAAACAACAAAAGAGCAAAGGACCTGTATAGAGGCTAATTCAATAGGACCTACTACAGATCTGAAACAATGATTAAGTCTGGGCTGATCTCAACTTCCCTCCACAAAACCACTAAAAAAATCATTCCATTAATTCGCAGAAGATTGTAATAACCCGAATGAACCCCACCCTATAGAGAAAAGTCCAATACCACTGCTTGTACCACTATAACTACAACAGAAACCAGTGCATTCTGTCCCCTATATAACACAGGGCTAATATCAATCACATCCGATGCACTGAATCAGGAATATCAGAAAACAAAGCCAGAAACCTTAGCATGAATACACATAGCCTGGCAGACACTAATTGTCATAAGAAGACATCATATCTGCCATATTGAAGACTATACCCATGCTGCCCAGGGCATTCTAAACACAGATAACATGCATTGGAGTGGAGACCTGCATGTGCCAGAACATGAATAACCGGCATCAACCAAACTCCTTGCAACACTCCTGATACACCCCTTTTACCCACAAACAGGGTCAGGTGAGGAGAGGATGATACAAGCATATGTGAAGGTTTGAATAAGGATATCTATGAGTTAATTTTTGAACATATATACACATACTCATATATATATAGTATCTGTATTTATATATATGTATATATGTGTGTGTGTAATTGTATGAATATCTATTTACACCCACACACATACACACACACACACACACACACACACACACACACACACACACACACACATATATATATATATATATATATATTTGTAAGATTGTATATATATTCATATATATGCAACACCACTACTTTACCACTATAAATGCAACAGAAACCAGTTCTAACTGTCCCCTATATAACATAGGGCTAATATCAATCGATGCAATGAATCAGAAAACAAAAATCCAGAAACCATAGCTTGAATACTCATAGCATGGCAGACTGTAATTTGTCATAAGAAGACATCAAATCTGCCATTGAAGACTATACCCACACTGCCCAGGGCATTCTAAACTCAGATAACATGCATTGGAGGGGAGACCAGCATGTGCCAGAACATGGATATCCGACAACAACCAAACACCTTGCAACACTCCCGAAACACCCCTTTTACCCACAAACAGGGCCAGGTGAGGAGAGAATGATACAAGCATATATGAAGGTTTGAATAAAGACATCTATGAGTTAGTTTTTGTACATGTATACACAAACTCATATATATATAATATCTGTATTTATATATATGTATATATGTGTGTGTGTAAGTGTATGAGTATCTATTTACACGCACACACATACACACACACACATATATATATATATATATGAGTATATATATGTGTGTCAATTTATAAGATTGTATATATATACATATATCTATATATATGAATATATATATATGTATATATTTGTATTTATATGAGTACACCATATAACATATCTATATGGGGTAATCTACAAATATATACATATATATATATATGTGAGCATATATATATATCTGTATATATATCTATATATATTTATCTGAAACTTAGACTACCAAAATGCTGTAATAAGGAAACCATGACCGCATATCCTAGAATATATACAAGAGGGCCAAGGAGAGGACTTGGAGAGGAGTGAAGTGAGTTGTTGACATGGCCAACGCCAAAGTTTTAATCCGAGGGAGTATCCTTCCTAAAGACAGACGAAATACCATCTGCCCCTAGATTTGCTAACTTGTCAGCTATAGAGTTACCTTCCCGATAGATATGATTAACCGAAGTTTCCTCAAAGTATTTGATCAAATCCAAAATTCTTTTTAATTCCGTTTTCAATCTCCAGTTAGACACTTCCCTAGTCCTGACTGCATTTATAGTTAATGACGAATCACCTTCAATTTCCAGATATTTAATCTTGAGTGATTTAGCTATAATCAGTCCCTCCCGCAACGCTAAAAACTCAGCCATGTTATTTGAGGCCACACCTATGGGCTTATTTATGCTAGCTATTAGATCTCCGTTGTCTTGATGGATAGCACACCCAATACCTGCTACACCAGGATTCCCACGAGACGCGCCATCAAAGTTTAGCTTAGCCCAGCCCTTTCGGGGAGGTGCCCATTTTGTTAGCTTCCTATCCATCTCAGCCTGTTTCCCACCTTTCCCAATAAACGGGGGAATTATCAAACCCAACCATTTAGATCGAAGAACCTCATCCCATCTGGATAAGTTAATAGACTTTTCCTGTGTATGTCTAAGTTTATTATTAATTTTTTCCACAATTGTTGCTTCGATCTTATTTAGAAGGGATTCTACCCTCAATTTTGATTCTTTGAAGATCCGCCCGTTTCTCTCCTTCCATATTTCCCATATGAGGATTGCCGGGGAAATTAACCACACTAAGTGATATATATCCTTTGTGTGAGGAGGTTGCCAGCTAAGCAGCCATTCTGAAATGTCCCTAGGTCTCGGCGTCAGCCATCCAAGGCTTGAGCAAAGCCAATCCCAACATCTCTGACTGAAACTGCAATTGAGAAGCAGGTGATCCGCATTTTCTTCCTCAGATTCGCAAAGAGGACATCTCGATGGACCCAAGAAACCTAATTTTGAGAACCAGTTTGAGGTAAGAATTCTTTTTTGGAAAGCTGCCCATGAGAAGATACCAGCTTTGGGAAGACCAATGTTATTCCAGCAAAGGCTAATTGATATATTAGGATAGGTTGCAGCTCGACTGAGTTTTAAAAGTAAGTATCCTTCTTTGGCTTTGTAAATGCCTGAAGAGCTACCCGCCCATATTATCCTGTCTTTCCCAGTATGTAATGATAATTGCCTATGCCTCAAATTATTCCAGAGGATCTCCTTGTCAGAATTTGACAAGTTCATCTCATCAAGGGGTTTCCACTCCCAACCCAAAGCGGGATCATTGGAGATAAGCTTGATATAATCCTTAACAAACCTACCCCTGATAGATTTGCAATGTTCTATACCTTCTAGGCTTATACCAATTTTGTCTAAGGCTAGATAGCCCCCCCAAGAGTCTTCCCAGAACAGAGCCTCAGAACCTTCCGCAATATCCCAAGTGAGATAATCCCTGATCACCTTTCTACATTCCATCATAAAATTCCAAACTTTGGATCCTTTGGGTACTATTTCCGTCCTCAAAATGCTATCAAGGTTGGAATTAGTAAGATATTTAGCTTTGAGGATCCTTACCCATTTAAGATTTGGATCCGAGTACATTTTCCAGACTAATTTCGCCCCCAGAGCCATGTTTTGTACCCCCAAATCTTTGATGCCAACTCCCCCTAAACTGATAGGTTGGCTAATTTTGTCCCAAGAAATTAATGCGAATTTCTTTTTCTCAAAATCCATATTCCAAAAGAACTTCCTCATCTTTTTTATCATTTCGAGCCAAGCTCCTTTAGGTAGTTGCTGGCAGGACATTTGATATATCGGAATAGCCGCCAAAATAGCTTTAAGTAAAGTAATCCTCCCAGCCGAAGAGAGGCATTTATTCTTCCAAGAATTCAACCTGAGATCCATCTTGTCAAGGATGCCTTTCCATAATGAAATTAAATTGTTTCCCTTATCCATCGGTATCCCTAAATATTTACAAGGCAGTTTCCCTCGATCAAACCCAAAAATATTAAATATATCTGTTTCTAAGTTCTGTGAAGTATTGAAGAAGAAGATTTTCGATTTATTCTTGTTTACTTCCTGACCCAAGGCTAAAGCATAAATGTCAAGAATCCTTTTGAAAGCCATGGCTTCTGACCTATTCGCACATCCCATCAGCATTGTGTCATCAACAAACTGCTGGTGAGTAATGGCCTCCATTCCATTAGTGATTTTAATACCTTTAATAATCTGATTCATGCGAGCACATGAAATGATTCTCCCAAGGCCCTCTGCCATTATGATGAATAAGAAAGGGGATAAAGGATCCCCTTGTCTAATCCCTCTAGATATCTGGAAGAAGCTTGCAGGGGAACCATTAATAAGTAATGATATCCTGGGAGATGAGATGCATTCGAATATTAAATTGATCCATTGTTTAGAAAACCCAAAGGATTCTAAACATTTACACAAAAATCTCCAATCGACTTTATCATATGCCTTTTTGATGTCTAATTTGATCATCATAGCCGCTGAACGATTTAGTTGTAACGAGTGCATGATTTCTTGAGCCACAATAATACCATCAAAGATGGATCTGCCTGGAACGAATCCTGTCTGTTCCTCTAAAATTATGCAAGGGAGAATGCCCTTCATTCTATTCGCTAAAATTTTTGTAAAAAGCTTGTAGATTGTGTTGCATAAGGAAATAGGTCGGAATTCATCAAAGTTTCTTGATTCCTCCTTCTTAGGAATCAAAGTTATGAAAGTATTGTTGATCTCCCTTAAAATACTTCCAGAGTTTCTTACAGCTTCCAAAGCATCCACCACCTCCTTACCAATAATGTGCCAGCATTTTTGGAAAAAGCAAGCTGGAAAACCATCGGGGCCGGGTGCTTTATCCGGGTTAAGTTGCCCCAATGCTAATTTTACTTCTGATTCTGAAATTTTGTTGCAAAGCGCTTTGTTTTGGTTTTCAGTTACGATCTTAGGAATAGTCCTAAGCAAAGCTAAATTGGCATCTTTAGGAGAAGATTCTGAATTGAATAAGGTTTTGAAATGGTTCACCGTTTTTGTAGCTATGTCCTTTTGATCTTCTAGAAGGGTGCCATTAATGCTCATGATCTTGTGAATACTATTGGTGATCCTCCTATTTTTTGTACTGTTGTGGAAGAACTTAGTATTCCTATCCCCATTTTGAAGCCAATTCTCTCTAGATTTCTGTTTCCAAAAAATTTCTTCTTTTGTTAACGTATCCTCATATTTCCCGAGGAGCTCCTTTTCTTTGAGGAAGCTCTCCTGATCCATTCCTAGTCTAAACACTTTTTCATTAAGGTCTGCAATTTCTTTTTCTAATGAAATTTTGGTTTCAAAAATGTTACCGAAGACTTCATTATTCCATTTCAGTAACTTGCTTTTAAGATGTTTTAGTTTATTTACAAGGCAAAACATTTTTGAACCCTGAAAATTAACCTCAGACCACCACCTGGCTACGAGATCATAGAAATCCGGATTTTGCATCCACATTTTTTCAAACTTAAAGGGGCAGCACCTCGGTGTAGCCTCTCCCTCAATATTGAGGATGACAGGATAGTGATCAGATCCTGAAGAAGGGAGTAACAAAGCTGAGAGGTTAATCGCTAGATCGCTTAGATTCCCTCTAAAAAGGAATCTATCTAATCTCTCAGCGATTTGAGTAAAGCCTGATCTTCTATTGTACCAGGTATACATTCCATTACTAGTTTCTATATCAATCAGATTGTTAAGAGCTACCCACTCTCTAAAGTCTTTTAAAGATTGCGGTTCCCTGCGAATACCACCCTTTTTCTCTGATAAATTTAGGATAGCATTGAAGTCCCCTCCTAGAATAACAGGGGAAGAGGGATCTAGCCCCATCATAAACGAGATTTCCGACCAAACTTTGCATTTCCCAGTATCTAGAATCGGGCCATAGATGTTTATAAGGGTAAATGAGAGCTTGTTGTGTTTGCTTGTAACCTTTCCCAATAGCCAGTTTCTGTTTCCTGCTATTGGACAGAATAATATACTACGCGGATTCCAAATGATACCTAATCCACCAGAGGCACCCCTGGCTTCCACAAATTCCCAGCTTAGAAGACCTAATTTCCTTTTAAAAGCCTCAGCTTCTACCTGGGCTAATTTAGTTTCTTGAAGGAGAACGATGTCATGTTTCCATTTTATGATGTTGCGTCTAATTAGACGCTGTTTGTTAGGGGCATTCATGCCCCTAACATTCCATGAAGAGATTTTCATTGGACTGTGGGAAGGCCCTTCCCCTTCCCAGCATCAAAGAAGGCAGTTAATTTGCCTTGGTCTTTTGCATTTCCATCCTACAACCTTAATTCGCTCAAAGATTTTCTGCCTCTACTTTTAGCTTCTCTAGCACAGTCAGGGATGTTTTTCCCATCATATATGTTTGTTATTCCTAAGGATAGTTGGGGAATTATCACTCCTTCTCCGTCATCCTCTCCCAGCTGAGACTGAGCTACTGTGTAGTCATTGACAGGGAGCGGGGTGATATCTCCTTCCCTATTCTCATTATTTTCTCCCACATCCATAGAGGCCAGAAGTTCCTAAATTAGAAACCTCTTCTCATCTTCCTCTTTTGGGGAAAGATTTTCAACTTCATTATTATTGAATACCTCTAGAACAGCAGCCATTCTAGAAGACATTTCTTCTTGATCTGCCTCACTTTCTTGCCCCAAGTTTACGACTGATTTTGTTTGAGAAGGAGATTTCAATGAATCCACCGAATCGGAGATTCTTTTTGACATCTCCACTAAGGCTTCTTCTTTTATGGAATTTGCCTCATCTATTATCTTATCAAGGTCATTAATATTACTTAGATTATTGTGTATATTTTCATCTGTATTAGTCACAGGAGGGCAGTTAACATTTTCATGGATCGAATTTAATGTGATTTTGTCATTCTGATCTGAAAGAGGGTTTTCCATTTGATCGATACTTTTAACCAGTACCAGGCTTGATTTTAACCATATATCAGATTCATTTATGACCCCATCATAGAAGGTGGGATGAATGTTCCATTCCCCCCTTTTTGTTACTAGCTTGGTGGGTTCCAAGACCCGGGAATTACAGTCAAATTCAACTAAGATTTTGGTGTTCTTGTTTAAAACCATACTTTCTAACCCTTCGCAGCCCAAAAAGGACCCGAACTGTTCCCCTAAGAATTCCAAAATTTTAAGATCCAAATATTCGATAGGTAAAGAGCCCAGATTAATCCATCTTGGGTATTTGTTTAAATTCTGTGAATGTGGGTCAAAATTCGGCATCCATTCACATCGAAAAAAACCAAAGCCTCTATACAATTTAACCTTACCATGCAAAATGTCATCCTTTGTATTTTGATTATCACACAAAATTGCAAGAAAATTATTTTCCAGGATAGTAATACTTACCTGTCCCGGATATAGGGCCAGCCACCAATCGACAATCCTTTTTGTATCATCACCGAATCTAGTCCATTTTACAAAAACCCCATAGTTGCTATATAAATTGAATTGGGGTTCCATCAGATAATCCGGGATCATGCATATACGCCTCTACCTAATATTAGGTTTTGGCTCAAAAATTCTAACTTTCCCGAGCGGCACCAAATTAGCCCCTGTTGCCGGAGATAGCTTTGAAGCTGTGTGTTTGCGCTTATCAATATTTAAAGCTGTATCTTTATTATTGCCCATCTTTTTCATGGTTTTTTTCGAACGATACACTTGCCATTTTCCATCGGAGGGAAGCGACAGGGTTTTGGCATTTTTTGCCCTAATTTCATTATTTATCCCAAAATCGCCCTCTCTAAAGACCGAATCCCTCCTTGCATTTGACACCGTTATGTTTCTTGCAGGGATTTTCTTACCTGGCGGACTGAAGACAGAGATGCTCTTCGGACAAGAGGCGAAAACCTGTCTGCTCCCCCCCGCCGAAAAACTTGACAAATGCGCTGTGTGTTTAATTCGCATTTTCGCCTGATAGCAAAGCTTTTAATGCATTTTTTTTATATTACCCCACTAGCCATTAGTTAATTAAACTAACATTTAATTAATTCATCTTCAAACATTCTCCTATTAATTAAATAAATTATTCAATTTATTTTAATTAATTCATTAAACTAAATTCACAATCAATTAAATGAATAAAATCCTATTTATTTCATTTAATCCCTTTTCTTCTTTTAAATAAAATAAATAAAACATTTATTTAAATCATTAAATCCCCCCCACTTGCATTCTCCTAAAAATGCAACTTGCACCTATTTGTTGAAATAAATGAATTTTATTTTAATAAAAATCCTATTTTCTCTAACCCACCAAACCCACTTGCAATCCTAATCCCCTTCTAGATTCTTCTAAACCCCTTTCTAATTAGCCTAATCCACCCCCTAAATATTGTCACATCCCTAAGCAACTTGGAGTCACTTCTCAAAGACTTCAAAGTCTTTGAAAAGCATTAAATGCTTTGTGTGTTCAACAATTTAACCTCTAAAGTCTTCCAAACCATTTATGGCTCTTACATGACCATTAATGGTTAAATCCACTTGCACCCATGGTTAGGGACTTTGACCCCTAAACTCAACCCTCATGTAACCCATGTGTCTCCTCAAGAATTTATTGCTTTGACCATGGTTATCCCTTTAACCTTTGCACAAGAGTTTATCCATTGGATAAAAGCATTATTCTTTGGATAATGAATTTATTCACTCAACCCAACCTTAGCCTTAACTCCCAAGTTAACCCTCAAGTCATGTCAAGCATTTAGTGCTTCTTCCCTCTCCTCTCAACCCCTCTCATGTTGACACTTGTCATCCTAGGATTGGGTTGAAAGTCCTTACATGGATTGAATATCATTTAATCCTGACCCTTGTTGAGATTACTCAATCTCAACCATCCATTTCTCCATTTTTCCTATAAATAGAGCTCGTTTCTTCATAATCCAGATCTTGAAAACTTGCATGCATTTACATTATAGGCATTTCTAAGAGAGCATTTAGCATAAATCCATCATATTCACTCTTTTGGTTAAAAATTAACACTAGCTAAATAGATAATTTCTCATTTTAGCTCTTGTTCTCATTTACATATCATTTTAGAGTAAAATCATTTCAATCTTGAATCTCCATAAGACATCCATAGTGCAAAAAGCTATTGAGAGCTACACTAATTTGGAACTTGGAGAGGAGAGGAACAAGGGAGAAGGAGTTACGAGCATGGTAGAAAGCATTTGGAGATGCATTGTTGTGTTTGCTTTCACAGTTAAATACTTCATGTTTTTAGTGTCTCTCTTGATATGCCTGCTTAGACTAGTTTTTGGTTGATTAACACTAACATTTATCTTTGTTTCTTGTGTTCTTATGTGTTATACGACCACAGGTTTTAGTCTAACATTGTCCATTTTGTAGAGCATCACCTAGCATTAGTATTGTAGCTTGCATTTCTGTTAGGTTTGTCTTTACAAACATTTGCAGTGTGACCAGGTTTATGGCAAGCAAAACAAAGAGGTTTAAAGACCTTACTGGTAGGCTTCTTGATCTTAGGAGTAGATTTGTTCTTAAGAGTGTTGCTCTTGGTACCGAAGGATTCACCTTTTTCATATGTATGAAAACCAAGTCCAGAGGTATCACCTTTCATCCTTTGTGATTGAATTTATTCTTCAAGCAAGGTAGAACTCTTGTTGAACTTTGCCAGTTTCCCATTAGCTTCGATAAGATGTTTGGTGAGATCTTCATTATGCTTTGACAAGTTCACTCTCAGAGATGATGCTATTTCAAGATCTAGCTGTAAGTTCTCATTCTCTTCTCTTTCAACATTCAAATGCTCATGCAAGGTAGCATTTTCATACTTGATCTTGGTAATCTCATGATCTCTTTCCTTGATATGATCATCAGCAGCTCTTCTCGCTTTTAGTTCCTTAATCATGTGGATAGTGAGACCTTCTAGTTCTCTCCTTAGATTTAGATTTTCACCGTTTAACTTTTCAACTTCCTTGGCTAAAGCATCAATATTGACCTCATCTGAAGAACTATTATCAGATATCTCTAACAATTATTTAGTTAGCTCTCTCCTTTTGACTTGTGAATCTTTTAGTTTGACCCTAAGGGTTTCAAGCTCATTTTTGCTAGCTTCTAGCTCTCTAGCCATCTCAAAGTAGCTCATGTCCCCCATTGTGGTTTCAAGGCTCCCTTCTAAGCGATTAGGCTTTAAATAAGTTAGGCTCTGATACCAATTGATGGACTTGAAAAGCACTAAGAGGGGGGGTGAATCAGTGACACCAAAAATAAAACTACTTCAAACACTAACCGGTAGATGAACTTAAGAAAACTTTTAAACACAATGCATGTAATCCAAAATTATATAACAACATCCACAATAAGTAGAACATCCACCATAATACAAATATTTATATGTGGAAAACCCAAATAGGTAAAAACCACGGTGAGATGGAACTCACAAGTTAACTATCTATAGTAATAGATAACTGCCCGGTTAGGGTCTACAAAGTGCTATGCTAGGAGCGAATCTTGTTAGAGATCCCAAAGTTTGATTAGAAGCTTATACCTTGTGAAAGGTAGTACACTATTAGGAGTAACCTCAGTGGAGGATTTTTGAAATCAAACTAATGGATCACCTTGTTAGAGGATTTGAACATTGAAGCTTGTTAGAGCTTTCCTGGTTAGGGGATTTGAATTCTGCTGTGATTGTTAGGATTGGTTTGATCTGTCTAAGTAGCACAATACTTTCTTGATCACATCCTTCTAAACATATTCAACACTACTCTTCAACATACTCTACAATTTAACTCTTTTGACTTTCGCACACAACATATCACTTTCACTCATATGAAATAATTCATTGTGATGTCAATATATAGACATTTAGATTTCATGTCGGCCCAAAGAAATCATAACACAATTTCCTAGGTGCAGTGTATCTGGTCAAGTGATCACAACTCATCACAAAAATATAGCCAAAAATCGTTGGTGGAATAACTCATCACACAATCAATGAATACCGGTTGGAACAATCAATACCGGTTGGAGTTAAACATATGAACTATTATCCTTGAATCTCGTGATATAATCTCTGCTTGATCTTCATGTCAATTCCAATTAATGTGTATCCACTGGTTATCTTCTATACATATACCGATTATCACAAAGTACCAGTTAGAGATAAACCTCTTAGTATAACCTCTAGCATACCGGCTGTAGTATAAACAACTTGAAGTTATACCGGTAGACAATATAAACATGTGTGTATATGTGTTTCATAAATGACAACATATGATAAATTCATTACAATCATCATCAAGCCAACAAATTATACTAGTGAATCCCATTTACCCACATTACAAGTTCACTTTTTCTTCTGCCATTATGACATAATTATATACTTCATCTAATATAAGCATTTCTACTAATTTGAGCTCTTCTTGTAGTTGGGTCTTCAAGATATTCACATGTCAATTTGTTGCTTTATTTTCACTTTCTTGTATGTTTGTCCAGATTTGAAGCCTAAAAAATTGTTTAGTATAAGCCTACAATGATTGATCTCTCTGTTTTAAGTTTTGAAATTTCCTAAACAATTTTTGATGGTGATTTGATGACAAGAATTAAGCTTTCATGTGTTTCAACTTCTTAGGCCAAAGTATTATTTTTTTCCTTGTGTTCATCATGAAATCTACACATTTTCCCATCATAGGGCTACATGTGACTTCAACTTGGAGGTAAATTTTTTACTCTTTTTGGGTCATCTTCATCCATGTCTTCCATCACAACTTACTTCTTCAACTTATGAATTCCATCTGAAAAAATGTAAGGTTTAAGCTTACCTTTAAAATCAGAATTATTCACCCTTACTTTGGAAGTTTGTCTTGTCAAAGCTTCAATAAGTCTCACAATAAGATATGATATGCCAATAAAATTCTCCAAATTATTTGATTCTTCTTCAAGCATCCAATTTTAATCTTGCATCAAGACTCTCTGATATTTTAAGCACTTTACCAGTTGTCCTTCAAGGGCTTGTATTATATTGGGATTGTCAAAATTTATGTATTTTATGCTCAATATGTCCCTTGAAACAACCTTTGAAAGTCTTTAGGGAAAATCAAATTTGCCTAAGTTTAAAGTCCTAGTGTTATTCATTTCATGTCGAGCCTCTTGTTATAATTTTTTATTGACTAGGAAACCCAACTAACCCTTGTTTCAAGTCACAACTTATGTCTTCATATATCATTGCAATTACCGACCCCTTGTGTTAGGTTTTTGGGTTTTAACCAAAAAATTATTTTTTACTTAGCTCATTTAATTAGGTCATAAAATAGTCTTAAGTTTTATGTCGCATGGTCTCATTGACCCTTTTGTTTCTTAGTGAGGGGAATGTTTCCACGTGTTAGTTAAGTGACTTAAATCATGATCACTTTGTGCCTCCATGGGGGGTAACCCTAAAATGTCTTAATTCTCACGAGATGGAAAAGTAATAGCTTGAGGATAAGGGACAAGACCGTTAGAGGTTTACCTTGTCCCCCAGTGTGGTGATTAGTACTCTCATGAGTTAGAGTATGGGGTGGCAGGGCAAAGAAGAAACTGTAGAGTATAAGGTACCATGTGGTCTTTGAGGTTAATGCTCAATGTTAAGGGAATGACCATGGGATAGCTTGGTAACCAATAAGGATGTGAGCCCTGTAGAACACAAGATACCACTGAGAGGGGGGTGAATAAGTGGTTATTGTTGGCATATGCACACTCCAATGAGACATTGTATGTGATTGAAGGTTTTGTCATTGATGGCAACCTTACAATCCTATGGCACCGGCAAGGCATTACACCGATAAGATAGTTCACTAGCATTAACAGATCACACTCTACACTAGCACTCAGACCACCGGCACCGGCACAGAGGCTGACAAGATTTTTGTTATATTATATTTTGTTTATTATTGTAAAAAATTTGTAAGCTGACTTGGCAAGTTGTAAGATGACTCTTATCTATAAGAGAGATCATTGTAGACATTTTGTAAGTGATGGAAGCGAAGAAAAAGAAGATATTAGGCAAACCTATTATGTGAAATATAGGTTAAAGGTTTTATGTAAAGAACAAAGTAGAAACCGGTACTGGATCAGGCATTATAGATGCTATTGTAAAGTAGTAAAAGATATTGGATTTGTATAATCCACATTGTAAGTCAATGAGACTTCCCATTGAGCAGTGAGCTCTAGGCAATTGTCCTTTCTGCATGTGCAGGCCCCTCTTGTAAGTAATATTCTCTTATTGGCCAGTAAGTGGATATTGTGGGTCACAAATCCCACTAAGGTTTTCCCACACCGGGTTTCCTCGTTAAATCCTTGTATTATGGTGTGCTTTTCATGTGGATGCTTTTAATTCTGTTTATTGCCTTAGTTCTTGCATACCAGTACACTGTTATAATATGTTCTGCATGTTTTAAGTTAAAAAATTCTAATTACCGGTTAGATACTGATGTACCCCCCCCCCTCTCAGTATATGTGGGATTCCTAACAGTTATAAAAAACCTTAACCCTTTTAAGGTTGACTATGTGTACCAGTAAGCAATTTCAAGACTGAGGGAGTATATCGGTGAGATACAAGAAAAAATCAAAAAGAAAGCACACACAAAAACACATCTCACAACACCGGATTTACGAGGAAAACCCAAAGTGGGAAAAACCTTGGTGATAAATGCTACTGGAGTCTACTGCTCCTATCCAGCCTCACAATGAAATAACTATTTACAAATTTTAGGGAACCAACCCAAGGAGCACCAACCCCTAATGATTTATGGGTACCAACCCAAAGGAGCACCAACCCATAATCTATTATGAGAACCAACTCAAGGAGCACCAACCCCTAAATTTATGGGCACCAACCCAAAGGAGCACCAACCCCTGCACGGAGCACCCACTCAGTGATTACAATGAATGTTATCAAATCAATATAATAGTAATAGCATTGTTACAAATGAGATTTGTAACTCTCACAAATATCTATGTCTAAAGCTCTATGTTCTTTGCATCAGCTTTGTCAGATCTCCTTTCACTCTCCCTCTGACTTACCGGTTGAATCCTCAACAACCTGTTTCACTGTTATGCTTTGTTTTTCTTTATCGGTTGATCCTCTTTCTGTAACTCTGCCTTTGCTCTACTAGGACCTTTCTCTCTTTCTCGGATTCCTCTTCTACTTGTCTTCTGCCTTACCTTCTACAATTTTACCAGTAAACCCTGTACCTTGTTGGTTGAGTCTTGTTAGCCAGATCTTCCTCTTTCTCTTCCTCTTAGTTCTCGATCTGCATTTACTTCACCAGTATAACCTACAACAGATGGATCAATACATTCTCATCACATTTATTGATTAAACCCCTCTTACTGGTTTCTTCTCCAACACATTCAGTCACTTTTGTTGGTATTATGGATGTGTTGCATTGGTTTTGTCATTGATGTCAACACTTGTCAACCCTTGTGAACACTTATCAACATTAAAGATCTTTGGTTATGTTCACTGGCATGTTTAGTGACTTATGCACAGTCATCGGTATCTGGTTCACTGACAGGTTATATTATTCACCAACTCTGAGGATGATCTATTATCATCTGGAGATTATTTGGTTATATCAAAGATATTATTTGGACACTTGGTTTTGGTGATTTGGTTATTGGTCTAATCAAGTTTGCATATTTGTTGTTACTGGCAAATAGGTCTAGGTTATGGACCGGCAAGTGTTATCTATTCCAGATCAGCATGACATGTTATGGAGATGTTTTATTGATTGGTTATTATTGTAAATGCATTAAGTCGACATGATGTATCACATAATAATTCATTTGTAATTGATTTAATTATAATATTCTTTGTGAGCCGACCTACACATTTGGTCTTAGGTTTTGGTATATATGTAAGATCTCATTTGTGAGATTATGAAGAAGGTGTGAAAGGGAATGTAATAAGGTATATGCAAATATAAGCAGAGCTATACACATAGACATCATTTGAAGATTCAAGGAAGGTATGAAGAAGACAATCAGAGCTTAACCGGTACTGAATCTAGCATATGAAGATTCTATTTTGAGTAGTACATTATCATTGGATTTAACTATCTAATTGTAGTCAGTGTGACTCCTATTTTGTGATTGAGCAGTGAGCTCTAGGCAGTTGGCCTTTCTGCATGTGCAAACCCCATTTGTACACACATACTATCTATAGTAGTATCATCTGATTGTGGGTAAGGTTTCCCACCATGGTTTTTCCCCTTATAGGGTTTCCACGTACAAATATATGTGTTATGTGTTGTGGATGTTATTTGTCTTTCTGTTTCATGCATTAAAATTTATCAGTATTGTTATTAACTGTTAAACTGTCTACCAGCATTAAGTTTGGTTTACCGATATTATTCATTAAGTTTAGTTAAGTTATATTTGGGTTGAAATTAATAATACAATTGATTCACCCCCCCCCCTCCCACTCAGGTGCCTTCGGATCCTAGCAGCTTTAATGTTCAACACTTAACCCATCAAACTGGTTAGTTCACCCTCTTCACTAGCATCTAGTGTCCAACATTATCACTCCTTAATCTGATCCTTACTATGCATTCATTCACTCTCTAATCTGGCCACTAGCATCATCAACCAATATCTTCAATCCACATGTTTAAATCAGGCTTTCCCACCAAAAAAAACAATCAAACTTTGTGCCGTAGGGTTTTCTCCACCAACCCAATCTATATCAAATCTGATCAGATCTCTTCTCCTAGATTGATAATCTACATTAGAACAAGCAATACTGACATATTTTATTCTTCCAAAACACAATTTCTATCTTTAACAAACTGCAACCTGTTTGTAGGCCTTTCTCTTATCAGTCATAATAAATTATCTCATTGTTTCTTACTCAAAATCAAATTTGCAACTTGATGTCCTCCTTTGATCATGATGTCAAGGAATCAGATCTTTGTCCTTCGACCTACTTTGAGCTGCAATCCTTTGCACTCGACCCGTGATTTTCATAGTTTGCATTAATATTGACTTAGTCAGCAACTACCTCACCGACACACCAATCATGAACCTAATGCATATTTTCCACCTGGAGTTCATGTGTTATGTTTGTCGACATCCACCTCAGTTCACTATATTGGTTTAGGCTAAGGCACTAACCAAAAACATAGTATCAGTATTCACCTTACACTACCGATTCATCTTCCCTACCAATTATACAATAACTGGTTAACCTTCAAACTATGATCTTCTTTGTTTGTCCGGTTAGGACACAATACCTTTTCACTACATATGACCCGATACCATACTCTATGTTTTTCTTTTCTCTTTCTTTCTTATCAGTGGACATGTTTACCGATTGATACAACAACTACCTTTATACTGGACCGGTGTTCATTCTTCTTCACAGAGTTCATATTAGTCAATTATTAGTGTGCTCTCCGGTTCACCAAACTTGATGTCATTTCAATCACAGACTCATGCCAATGTTATGAGCATGTATTCTAAACTGCAGCACCCAAATCTTCTCCAATCATCCATACCAATTGCTTGATCACCGTTCTATTCCTGGTTATTGGTTGACAATACTCTTGCCTGTATACCAGTAACACCCATGAGAACACCATGCCAACAATCTTCAACTATCACCAACAGTGGTAAAACCAATCTCCATTTACATCTCGGTGTAACTCTCTATCTGCAATGCTAACCCTTTCCCTTCTTCTACAATAGCCCAGACATCATCTCAACTAGTTTTCCAAAGTGGCAAACACATCACTTCTTATCCTTCCTTTTCTATCCCAGTAGCTCATCATGCATTCTCTTGTTGATCTGGTTCATATCTTTGGTTTCATATACCGAAGGCTTCCTCATGATTTACTTTGGTCATTTGGTATAAGTCTTCAACCACCTACCTTTAGCTTCTTTGACTGTCTTATACCATAGGGTTATGATATTGCCACCAACTGGTGGAAGTAGATGGACTAATGCACTCAATCTGCCAACTGTTGGCATTCTACACTCAATGAGAATGGTTGATGCTGTCATTGATGTCAACCAACCAGTAATAGGTTGTATAGTTTCACCAGAAACACATACATCATCTACCGGCACCGATAGGCACAACAAAGACACATTCACCGGCATCCAGATTACATCGGCAATGAAGTATATTAGCACTCAGGCCGACATGAGACAAATTTTTGTTTATGTGAATTATATTGCAAATGTAATTAATTATTTGTAAGCCGACATGATGTATTGTAAAGACTCATATATGTATGAGATCTGATAGACCATTTTGTAGAAGGATAGGTGATTATTATTATTGGTTTATGTAAGACAGTGAAAGGTTTTTGTTAAGGTATCTGACTGAGCTTAAACTGGTACTGAACCAAGCATTAGAGATGTTATTTTGAGTAGTACATTGTATTGGATTTAATTATCCATTTTGTAGTCAGTGAGACTCTTCTATTGAGTAGTGAGCTCTAGGCTGTTGGCCTTCCTACATGTGCAGGACCATCTTGTAAGTAATATTTATTCATATTGGCTAGTGAGTAAATATTGTGGGTCACAAATCCCATCGAGGTTTTTCCCACATTGGGTTTCCTCGCCAAAATATCTTGTGTTATGGTGTGCATTTATGTTGTCTCTATTATTTCTCTTTGCTGCACTATTGCTTGTTTACCGGTACATTAATTTAAGTTGCAGAGTTATAAATAAGTTCAAATATTCCATTAACCGGTTAGATATTGATTCAGCCCCCCTTGTCAGTGTCTTTGGGATTGTCATTGCATCTAACTATTGGTATCATAGCCTAGTCCTCTATTTGCAAAAGCCTAACAGCTTGAGGAAAATTCTGAAACTAATACTGATGGAGGGTTTGAGAAAATAGTTGGAAGGATCTCTTGAAGATTTTGATATAGAAAAATTGAATAATATCAAACTTGAAGATGATCTAAGGACTGCTAAGGAATTCATTAAAGGACTTTAGGAGAACCTGGTTATAGCACAAAACAAGAGGAAGGAACTTCATGAGCAAATGTAGAAACATGATGATGAAAAGGAAACTCTTAGTGATATTGAAGAAAAGTTGAGACAAGAGAACACTAACATGAGGAATGAAGTGCAAGATTTAACCATGAGGCTATGTAAGGACATTGAAGACAGAAAGAAGAATGAAGAAGACTTGACTAGGAGACTTAATGATGGAGAAAATGAAAATTTGAGACTTTGTCATGAGAATGATATGCTAAAGATAGATCTAATTCACATGCAACATGATAAAGAGGAGCTTAGGAGACAAATTGGCATTCTAGAAAATGAGTTGATCACTACAAATGAATACAAAGACAAATTCAAGAAAAGTTCAAAAAGACTTGATGACATGCTGAAAAGACAAAAACCTAATGGATATACAATTAAAATTGGATTTGAACATGGAGAAAGTTTTGGGACTACAAATAATTAAGATCACAATAAACCGGTAAGACAACCTAATTCTTATAAATTTAATGGGAAATGTTTCAATTGCAACAAATTTGGTCATAGAGAAAATCAGTGCAGATTTAGAAATAATCAAAATACAAACTTACCCACCAGTCAATGTTCCAAATGCAATAAAGTTGGTCACAGTTTAGAAAATTGCAGAATGAATGTAAAATGCTATGTTTGTGGTAGATTTGGACATTTATCTAATCAATGCAGAACACAAACCGGTCAAGGATATGGAAAAGCTATTCAAAGGAATAATATAACTTGTTATGCATGTAACAAGATTGGGCATATCACAAAATTTTGTAGAAGCAAGAGTATACCGGCAAACAATAAAGGATTTAATGAGAAGGGAAAAGAAAAGGTAAATGAAATAAAGCAAGAATTTTAAAAACAACGGATTAAGAAGAGAGATCAGAGAGTTGATGAATATGTCTCTGCACCAGTAGAATAGATTAACCCTCGATTGGTAGGAGATTCTTCATCTAACTAAGGAATAATTCTTAGGGGGTATGGAAACAAGTTGAAAATCATGCATTCTACCCTTGGTTGATGGTAAGAAGACACATTTCTTCTTTACCAACAGATGTGTTAAGATTTCACTTAACTGACAAGCATTTAATGCAGTTTTTGAAGAACTTTTAGATTATAAAGCACCGAAAAACCCTGATTTCAAACCACCAAGCATCCAAGCAGTGAAAGAGTACTAAATTGAGCAAAGGCATCCTAAGGCGAAGCAACAAGGTATTTTCAAGCATTCAAGATTTCAAGCAAGAGGTATTTATCTTTTGAAATGGAATCTTTATCTTCTGCACTTGAGTTTATTTCAAATCCTACTGTGGTAGAAAACATTAAGTGCCCTAGGCCCGTGTTTAAGATCATCCCTGAAATTGCCAAGCAAGATGATTCTATCGAAGCTTTTTCAAAAATTTCAAAGAGAGTCGCTTTTGCCGAAGACCCTAGAATCTACATTCAGTGCAACATAGAAAATTTAGGGACTGGTGATTTGAAAAACATGTGCAATGATGTAATTACTGATGAATAAGGTTTGGTTAAACCAGAGCACAAGATTGTAGGAGACCTAGGATTTGTTGAAATTTTGAACATACCTAAATTTTCGAAGGAGGTAGTTCATCTTGTACTGAGAAGAGTTCATGGAGAGTTTATGTGGCTAGACTTTGTTTTAAAAATCTCAAAGGAAGCAATCAAGGCAATTACTGGTTTATCCTTAACCAGTAGTAGGCCTAACAAAACTAAGAAGATACCTAACAAGGATGTTATGGACCTAATCGGGGCTACATCTGGCAATAGATCTCTGATGCAAATGTGAGATATGTGAGCATGGTACTTGGCTATTGAGTAACTCATGCAAATAGATTAAATTTTATTTCCAGCTTATGTATTCATACTGCATATGAGATGGTTAAGAACAATGCTAGGATTGATATTTGTGAATGGCTTAAGGATGAACTGATTGATAACCTGAAAAAGATTAAGGGTGACAAGAAGGGGACATTCCGTTTCGGCAACCTACTTATGTGTTTGATGCTTTACTTCACCAAAGAGATACCCGACATTGGTCATAAGGACTTTGGATATGAGATCTCGGTAGGCAAACAAATTCTGGAAGCTATCACCAGTATGGGCTCTAAGAGTGACAAAATTATAGCAGACGACTTCAAAAACTTCCAAACTAAGATGAAAGCTAGAGAAAAGATACCATAGAGCATTATAGACAAGTATGATTAGCACTTTTTTTTGTAATCAAATGAGATGAAACATGGATGCAAGTTGTTACTCCTAGAACTATTTGGATAATAGAAATGGGTTATGAAGTTGATCTAAATATTCTTGAAGCATATGCTAAAACACTTCTTGATGCACCTAAGGAACTCTCTGAAGAAATTTTTGGTAATGCTGAGACCATTGAGAGTGTTGTTTCGATGCAAAAGCAAAGAAAAAGAAGAGAGAAATTTATCAGAGATGCATCTATAATGGCTAAGGAGGTTAAGGAAAATGTAATGAACTTGAGTGGTATATCTGCTAGTGAACTAGAAGGATTGGAACCGGTAGCTCATGTTTCACCTGTTGTCACTTCTTTAGATACAAACAGTGGAAAAGTAGCTGAGTTCAAGAGAGTTGAGAGGAAGAAGAGAAAACCCTCACTGGTACCTACTCCTTCTCCTAAAAAGGCAAGAACATTAAGGAAGAAGCAACAGGATGTAAGGGAGCCTAAGAAAAATCTAACACCAAAGAAGAAACAACCTAAGACACCAAATACCCTTACACCGGAGGAACTGGTAAATGAGATAACACAAGATGGTAATCTCAGTAATGTGAACAAATTGTATCATTCATTCAAATATTCTGACAAGGACACAATAGAGGCTAGTATAATTTTGCATTTAGTCATATATAAGAAGGTTTTGATTGAAGTTGTAGATGATCTACCAAATGACTTATATCTAAGATTAGAAGCTAAAAATGTCAGTGATGGAATTAGATAAAATGTTAAAAGTTGAAGCATTATTGGCAGTACACCCTGTAAATTCTAAAGAGGAAATTGATGAAGTAATTTCTGAAGCAAACCGGTCATTTTTTGTGAGTGGACACCGACAGGTTAGCCTAATGGCTGGGAGAGTAAAAGAGATTGTTGATGAAATTGCAGACAAATGGGACATATTTTTTGTTGAAAAAGAAAAGAAAGAGGAAAGGGAGAGACAAAAAATGGATAAATCTTTTTCTAAGGTATACCAGAAGGAAAAAGGTAAAAGAAAAATTGGTAGTATACCTGTTATAAAGATTACAGATAACATTCCTCCACCAACACAAGATACTCCACCAATAACTTCATATGCACCGATACATACAGATAATCAACCGGATAAGGCAACTGAAGAAGTAACTCATGATGACACTAACCCAAACTCTGAAATTCTTTTCACTATGAATGTTGATACTCAAGATTTTAACATTGTTGTGGATAAAGAGACTGCAGAGGTTAAGGCAGCCAATGTTAAGAACAGTGAGATCTCTGAGTCATCGGCACACACTTTTGACTCTTAGAAAACTGAGATACTGACAGAGGCTAAGGTAACTAACACTGAGAAACCAGAGACAGAGAAACCAGAGACAGAGAAACCAATAGTTGCAGAGGTAATAACACAGACTGAAAAACCAAAAGAAGCAGAGGTAATAACACAGATATAGAAACCAACAGAAAATGTAAATAAAGAGGAAAAAATTGATGGAAACAAGGAAGAAATAGTTAAGGCTATTGGGCAAGTATCTGTTGAAAGGAAATCTATTACAAAAATAGAGAATTTAGACCCACTAATGTAACAAATATTCTATTGGATTCAATTAAGAGGATAATAGATTGTAATGCCTTAGTATTTAAGGCTATTGATGACACATTACCTATTTTGAAGATGATTGCACCAACCTGTAAGATAGATAACATTGAGGATTCTTTAGATAAATTGGATGCATTGTCCAAATTTATTGCTGAAAATGTTCTAACCATAGATAAGGTGAATATGGAAATTGTAAAGGAAAGAGTAGATAAAGAGAAAGGTGAATTCTTTGAGAAAACCATCAAAGATTGTATTGAGCACTTGGATTCACTATTATCGATACTTAACTCAACAATTTTGGAATATAAGGAGTTGTATAGAGAAGCTAGCAAGCCTCACCACCTGACTGAAGATATTGATGAGGAAATTAAGAAGACATAGAAGGAGATAGATGACATTAAGGATAATATGATAGGTTCTTTGGGACTTATCTCAGTTTTTGAACAAGAAATGGCAGCTTATGAGGAAAAGATTGAGAAACTTGAGAAAGAGAAAGCAAGGATAAGGTTAAAAGCCCAGGAGATGAAAAGAAAACTTGGTCCAAGATTGGATAGTCTTATTACTCAGCGGGTTGAGCTATCAAAGGAATACAATTCAAGGAGAATGGTCACTGGAGCAACAAATGCATTATCTAACCGGCATGATCTAGCAAACATAAACCATTCTTTTGGACAGTAACAAATTCATGCAAAGCCTAAATCTAATTTTGGCAGACATTTTTCAACTTGTAAACAATCGGTTATAGGCTATGAGGTAGCATTTTTGTATTCTTTGATTCTTTTTGACATCCTTTGCCATTAATGTCAAAGGGGGATTAGTATGGAGAAAAATAAATACATAGAGGAGATCACTTGCTCAGGGGGTGCACATTTTTTTGGGGATCAGTTTTTGGACTTCATTTTTGGATTTCAGTTTTGGATTTTTCTCATCAGTGTTGCCATCAATGCCAAAGGGGGAGATTGTTGGCATTCTACACTCAATGAGTATGGTTGATGTTTTCATTGATTCCAACCAACCCATAACAGGTTGTACAAGTTCACCGACAACACAGACATCATCTATCGGCATTGGAAGGCACAACAAAGGCACATTCACCAGCATCCAGAGTACACTGGCAATGAAGTATATGGACACTCAAGCTGACATGAGATAAATTTTTGTTTATGTGAATTATATTGCAAATGTAATTAATTATTTGTAAGCCGACATGATGTATTGTAAAGACTCATATATGTATGAGATCTAATAGATCATTTTGTAGAAGGATAGGTGATTATTATTATTGCTATATGTAAGGCAACGAAAGGTTTTTGTTAAGGTATCTGACTGAGCTTAAACTGGCACTAAACCAAGAATTAGAGATGCTATTTTGAGCAGTACATTGTATTGGATTTAATTATCCATTTTGTAGTCAGTGAGACTCTTCTATTGAGCAGTGAGCTCTAGGTTGTTGGCCTTCCTTCATGTGTAGGCCCATACTGTAAGTAATATTTATTCATATTGGCTAGTGAGTAAATATTGTGGGTCACAAATCCCACTAAGGTTTTTCACGCACCGAGTTTCCTCACCAAAACATCTTGTGTTATGGTGTGCATTTATGTTGTCTTTGTTATTTCTCTTTGTTGCACTATTACTTGTTTACCGGTACATTAATTTAAGTTGCAAAGTTATAAATAAGTTCAAATATTCCATTAACTAGTTAGACACTAATTCAACCCCCCCTCTCAGTGTCTTTGGGACTTTCATTGTATCTAACACCAACATCCCATGGGAGTGGATCTTTGTTGCTCATTATGCTTCTTGCATTGCACTAATATAACTTTTCTGAAATTGAGCAAATACATCAGCAACTAGACATATGACCCGGTTGAGCACACTCTCTGTCCGTCTTCTCTTCATCTCGTGAGAACATCTTTATCTGGTGGGAGTCCTATTGTATGACATCATACTGCATACCAATTGCCTGCACATTCCTCATTAGGTCAACCTTGCTAGCTTATCGATTACATGCTTACCAGTCTGCAAAACTTACTCATCGATTAACTCCAACTTGTATGTATACTGAGGTTGAGATTCCATACTTATCAATGGCATGCTATAATAGTTTACGTCAATGACAACACAATCTAGTTGACATCAATGACAACACAATGCCAACAAGCCCAACGGGCATTAAAGAAAGTCACTCCTGATTGCTCTGTGAGGGTGGTGACTAAGAAGGAGAGTAGATTGTGAGATAATGGGGTAGATGAAAGGAAATGCTAAGCCTGCCACGTTGAAAAAAGTTGACAGCTCGCTAGGTCAAGTAAAAGCAAGATTGATCACAATCGATAGATAAAAATAGATCAATAGTGGAGATTCAAATTTATTGCAATGAGATTGAGGTAGATTACTTTTTGGGGTTAATAAGTTCAGAATTGATTGGGATTTTCAATCATTTTGCATCTAACAAATTTAAACAATGGATCTCTATGATGGAAAAACCTATTCTCTAGCATCCAGCTAGGGTATTGAAACAACAGTTAAACTAGTAAGTTATTCTCTTGCTTTAGTGGTGTTACAAGTTTATTTTTTGGTGTTATAACCATGCTTGAGGTAATTTTAGTGATCGTAAACAAGAACCCTAGTTAAATTTAAAGTAGGAATAGCCTTTCAAAATCTTGAAGAAAGTTGAATTTGTTGCAATAAAGGGTGTGGGATTCAAAGAGTTTTTTTAGTGGCCAATCTTTGTCAATTGGTGAATTTTGTGATTTTATTTTTCTAGAAATGGCAAATAGTTTGGGGCAACACAATGGTCAAATTGCCTAGAATTTTGGGGTTAACAGTCCACTGTATTCTGGGTTCACCATTGACCACATACCGTTCCACATGGATGCCCGTAATATTTTCCTAGAATCACTCGGACGTGGGTATTAAATCACCTCTATTATTCACCAGAAATAGTAAAATGATCTTATACCCAGGACCTATTTTGCCAATGGTAAATTAAATATTCATTACACGCCTTGGTCCATTTCACCTATAGTTAAATTTTACGTTAAGCATAATGAGGCCCAATTCGCTAATATCAATTAAAACATTATAAGCATTTGAGGACCCATTTCGCCCCACTTAAATCAAGATGCATTTTGAAACGCCTACGAAATTCACCAAAAATGCAATCATGGATTGATATAAATATAATTGAAAGTTTGAAACACTCTTTCTTACAATTTGTTCATGTCTGATTAGTAAATTTGGGAGCTCTCAATTTTCATTCCATAATTTGAGTTGGAACGTCAAAGTTGATTGTAGGGTGGAGGGCCAGAGTTACAATCTTGCAACACGGGTTGATGCATTCTTGATTCCTAATTTAGAGAATTGAGAAGGCATAAAGGTGATTAATCATTTCTTCATACTTGATAGTATAAGTTTTAATTCATAGTGAGAGGTCAAGATTTTAGACATGGGTGAGACTCCTCAGGGTGGTGAAGGGATTGAGATGTCAGACAAGGGTGAGACCGAGACTCCTCAGGGTGGTGAAGGGTTGGGATGTTAGACAAGGATAAGACTCCTAAGGGTGATGAAACTGAAGGGATTGGGAGGCCATCAAAATGCCCAAAACTCGAAGATACTACCATAAAGTCTTACTTTGGAATTGGTAAAGTTTTTGGTTCATCAACTTCTCCAGTTGTAGAAGCGTAGCTCACCACCACCACAAGGTGGGAGTTAAATGCATCAAATGAGGATGACAATACCAACATGACAAAATATGTTCTAAGGGATACACACAATGAGATAATTCACTTGGATGAAAATGCTAGTATTGAAGATGATGTTGGCAGGAAGAAAAGAAAAAGGAAATTAAAATGGGGCAGGAGTGGGAAATGACAAGGAGTTTTAAGATTTATTGGGTAGGAAAGTACCCATTCATTGAACTAGTCCCAAACAATGATGAACGACCAACTGAATGCAGGTGTAAGATTTGTAGCTGGAAAACTAAAAGAGAGAAGAAGATGCAGCTAAAGATTGACACCATAGAAAAGCATATTGGTAAGGTTTATGAAAAATAGATCATAGACAAAAAGTAAACACCAATAGTAAGATGTAAATCAAAGGAAGAATGTCTTCATATTAAGTATGTCACGGAATATGAAGATCATGACCACAAAATGACACTGATTGGTAATAGTGGAAATACAATCAAGGCTGGGCTTGAACATGTAGCGAAATATGCAAACCTGGCAAAGATTGTTCAAATGAATGTTATTTTCATATTCTGTCGAGAGGGCATCCTATGAAATATTTACTAGAATATAGTAATTTATTATCTTTTTTGAATATTCCTCACTATCATATGTCACATTGGTCGATAAACACTAGATGGGAAATGGCAAACTGTTTCGCTGAGGTGGAAAATAAAAAATTTCAGGAGAGTGTAAAAGAGTCAAAATTCATTTCATTATCCATAGATAAAGTTACTGTGGTAGATAACACTGCTTGGGTCTGTATGTATGTGTATACCATAAAAGAATAAGTCCGTCGAGCTCATCTACTCTATGTTCGTAAAATGAGGGGCAATTCAACAAAAAAAAAAATTATATTTGGAAGTTAAGAAAGCTTTGAATGAAATTTCTGATATGGATGACTTGACAATTGCCAAGAAGTTGGTGTGTGTTGCCACTGATGGAACTGCAGTAATGCAAGGTCAAAGGACCAATCTTTGTGCAAGATTACAAACTAGTATTGCACCATACATGTTTGGCATTCACTGCATGGCCCATCAAATGAATTTAGCATATTGAATTGTAAGCAATTTCCCTACAGTGTAAAAAGTTCAAGATTTGGTCCACAAGCTCCACTCATACTTCTGCCGAAGTCCTAAACATTTTGTAGAATTTCAGATTTTTGCTGAGGGAGTAACAATAGGAAATAAGCTTCTCAGGGATGTTGAGACCATATGGATCTCCTTGCATGGACCAATGGAACAAGTTCTAATAGAATATCAATCCTTGATCGGACTAATGTACGAGCAATGCTTCACAGTAGACAAAGCTCATGATCTCTTACATAAGTTAAGTGATATATAGACTCTGTTAACTTTAGCTAGTCTTCTCCCCATGCTGGATTCAATGAACAAACTTTTTAAGAAAGCCTAAGATAGAATTATGTATATCAATGAGTATAGAACTCTATGTAAAATGACATGCTTGGCCCTTGATGGTCTTTATTCAGATCTAACAGGGTGAAGCCTAAAATTTTTTAGGTGGTAGATAATTACATATTTGAATCATGCTGATTTTTTTTTACATTTCAATGCAAAAAATGAGTTATGTGTCATTGTAAAAGGATTTCAAATACCAATGCACCAATCTAAGATGATCAAGCGAGGTAGAACACTACCAGTTAAAAGAGAAGATTTTGATAGGATTGTTAAATTTGTTGGTGATAATTTGAAGTCTATTGCATACGAACTTTCAACTGAGAATCATGAAAGATTCCCTTGAGAAGAAATACTTGAAGCCATGGGTTGTGTGTATCCTCAATTTTGGCATTAAATTGGAGATAATCCAAATGACGCAAAGGTGTTTCATAAAAAACTAGAGGAATTGATATTGACATTTTCAAAAGATGCAAATTGCAATGGACAACCAATAGAAGGAATTTTAAATTCAGATCATCTTAAAAACAATGTAAATGCTTTACATTGTGTATGAAACAATAGTTGGAAAACTTGGAGAATCCATTTGAACCTAGATCAATCACAAGGTTTTGGAGAATGATAGATCAGAGTGAAGTATTGCATAATACAATACCAAAATATTTCAAACTTGTTGATTTATGTCAAACAATGATATTAGGGTCGGTGGAAGATGAGAGAGTCTTTCAGTGCATTAGGGATTTTGAAATCAAAGATTAGAAACAAATTAGATGAAAAATTGGAAACTTGCTTGAGGTTGTTTGTAACTCAGTATAATGTTAGAGATTTTTCATATGATAGGACACTGGCAATCTGGAATTCCATGCGTGAAAGATGAGGGTTGTGCAACACTTTAAAAGTTGGTGGTGCTATTGCTAGTGCTGAGATAAATGATGGATCTCAGACTCAGATTCAACATGAAGACGAAGAAATTTTTGAATACCTGACTCAGAATGAAGATGAACCTGTTAGTACTAGTCAGGTTTAGGATCTTGAGTCCATTTGGGATATAGAAGCCTCAGACTGAGTCACTGAAGTGAATTAGTACTCAATTTATAGGTATTTATACTACGGTTCTTGAGTCATATTACAATTTGCAATACTATAGTTGTCATGGATGATTTTTGATATTGTATTCCTTGAATTTGTCAATCAAAACGAATACTTATTTCATATTTTTAATTGTGAATTTGAATAATTAGTAAACAATTAGAATTTAGTTTCTAAATTATTAGTAAACAATTGAATTATTAGTAAATTGGTTCCACATTATGTTGAACATCAAATGCAACAATTTGTGTCACATGATCCATAAAATTATTTATATTGCATAACTGTTAGAACCTTTCTACTATTCTACATTAAATGCTTAACATGATGTTATAACACCATTTTTTCCATTTTTCCAAAATGCCAACTCTTGTTAGGACTGCAAATTTTTTGGCTAAGTCATGTCGAGCTTCGATTCATGTCATGGGTTTATCCTCTGGTTTTATGGAAGTATCTTTTCATGATTTCTGATCATGTTCATGGTGATTAGGGTTTGTGTTTGTTTTTTGCCTTACTTGGCTAGTAAACCGAAGTTGTCGTGCGTTGAATATCTGAGTTGTCCTCTCTTTATTTGTCCATGTCAACATCAAGTGTGGTCAAATGGCTGGTTAGACATGTTTAATGTTTCATCTCTAACTCACAGATCAATTTCATGTCGAACAATTTAAGTGGCGAGTTAGCGAGTGTTGGTTTGGGTTTAAATCGTGAGTTCTCTAGCTTTTTGGGTGTTAGCATTTTATGTTAGCGAGTTGGAGAGTTAGCGATTAATTCTTTGCATACAGTTGTCACCGGCTCTCATGCTTGTTTAATGCTAGCATCTTTAGGTCACGAGCTAGTGACTTGAAAGTTTGTGGTTAATTTTTATGGTTATCACCAGCTCGCGAGGTTAAATGTCTTCAAACGTGATCAAACCACGAGCTAGCGAGTGAAGTGCTGGTGACAAAGAATTTGCCTTGTTACCAACTCGTGAGGTCAAGAATTGCTAAGTGTTGTTAGATCAAGAAATGGAGATGTTGTGCCACTACCATGTGTCTCATCTTTTTTAAATGGACATGTTGTGCCATTGCTCACGCCTGTTTATGAAGGTAACATAAAACATTGGAGAGTGAACGACTATCGATTTTTGTTGATACTCGTTGGGTCGCTACGGTTAAGAGATAATAGTTTGAGATTTTATGGTTATCGCTAGCTCACAGGTCCTTTGTCATCAAGTCAGTTTAAGTCATGAGCTTGTGAGTACTGGGAGATTTTAGTTGTCGCTACCTCATAAGATGTTTTGCCCTTGACCATTTTATGTTGTGAGGTTGCGACTGGGTGTGATTTTATGTTATCACAAGGCCGTGAGGTGTTTGCAGTTAAGTCATTTTAATTTGTGATCATCCGATGTGGTTGGTATCGCAGCTTAGTTGGTTTGGTCATTTGCTTGTAGGTTTTGAAGTTGTTTAGCATTTTATGTTGTGATCTGGTGACAGGTAAGTTTTGGTCTAATTTTGTGGTCATCGCATGCTCACGGGTTTGTAAGTCTTGAGTCAAAAAGTGTTGCGAGCATGTAATGGCAGTTAAGTGTCTTTTTGTCGTGGACTCGAAAGGGTTTCAGTCAAGTTAAGTTTTGAGTTGTGAGATTGCGATGAAATAAATTGTTTTGTTAAAATTGCATTAGTCGCCAACTCGTAGGTAAACAAAGAATATTCCAAATTTGGTTGCAAGGTTGCGACTAAAGGGCTTGATGAAGATCAATGGTTGTCGCTCGCTCACGAGATTCTTTGAGGATTTGTAAAAGAGGTTGCGAGCTTGCAATTAAGAGGATTTGGTAGCATTGTCTCTAACTCGCCGGTTACTTTCCAAATTGTAATAATAGGTTGCAAGTGTGTGATTAAAGATGGGGAATGGCTTGGTCACTAGCTCATGAAGGAGATTGAAGGAAGTGCAGTTCATCATGTGAGATTGCAAGTTATTGCCACATACCTGACTGACACTCTAAAAATTAACTGAGATAGAAAAGAGAAAAAGGGGTGCTAAGCAATCAGGGATTGATACATGGACTTGTTTGTCGGGTTTTGTAAAAGTTTTGAATGACAATCAAATAGAAGGGCATGAATTCAAATTTTGCTCCAATACTTCAACTTTGAATTAATGCCACAATAGATAGTTCATGCAAGTGTGCCAATTAATGAGAGAAGTGACGGTGCCCAAATACCATAAATGGCATGATCGAGCCGAGATTTTGTATAATTGAATTCTATCTTTGAGGTAATCCAACGAATTGAGATCTGGAGCAACATTGGAGAATTTGGAGTGTTGGGTGTGGGAAAATTTCATAAAATTGTTTAAGTTTTTCTCCTGCAGCTAAAATGAGCAAGGCAACGATAAGTGGAGGTTCCAAGCCCAAGGCCACTAAGGAAAATAAGGATAAGAAATACAAAGAAGAATTTATAGATTTGCTGCCAGGGACTTCCATTGCTTTGAATATAAATGAAATGGCATGGAAATATTTATGGAGCCAATGCAAAAACCCGACCATGCTTTATATGTCTGGTACTACTTTGTTTCATTATTTCTGGAATAATAGGGTTAAGGGTGTGTCGATGTCAAACCCTTGGGATTGAAATATGGAAAAATTAATTGTGTTAGATGTGTATGTTGATGTGGATTTGATCAAAGAGTTGGCCAAATGCTATTGCCTAGTATCTAGGGTAATCAGAAGAAAGAACCAGTCTGCCTTAGTTTCAATTAATAGAGCTAGCTTTGTTGAAGCTTTCCAAGTACTGGTGCTGCATGTACATAAATAGATTTGGAGCAGATTGTAGATGATTATGACAAATACAAAGGTGTTATCAAGAAGCATGCAATGCCCAAATACATGCCTAGGGTGGATGGGAAACCAGTTAGAATTCCAGATAGTATTGAGCCACCATTTGACATAACGTCTTTCCACCATTATATGCATTGTACAATCTATGGATTATTTAGAGTGTTGGGATTTGATAGAGATTCAACAATGTTAGCTGAATTACTAATGATGTCTATGGACATTCAACACCCAGATGTTATCAAATATTATGATTATGTGGGCTATGTGGTTGAACACATTCATAATGCTCTAGTTGAAATTCAGAGTGGTGCACCCAACCCTACATTTAAGCATTATTCATTGTTGATGAATTTAATCATGTTCTATAATGTTGAGTTCATGGATAAAGAATTGGATTTGTTCAAAGAAGAATTTGGTGTCTTAATGCCAATACAAAGATGGACCCAGGTTTGGGACAATAGTTCTCCCCATTATCCTTTCCTTTACTTTGAAAATTGGATTGTTTTGCCAATTATGGAAATGCCAAGAATAAATAGGGAGAGATTGTCAATTAATGTTAGGAGAGTTTTGAGACCTTACCAGCATGTTCCAAATTGGCCTATTTCACATAACTGGGGGGAATTTTACCTTTTTGATAACTTTACTATGATCAAAGTCTATGGGTGTCCTCAACCTCCCCATATTTTACCAAAATTTGCTCTAGTTAGGATTGCTTTTATGGAGTTTATTTGGCAATTGACCCTAGTTGAAAAAGAATGCCTTGAGAAACAGAGGAAGGGTTCTTTTCTTCCTAGGCTTTGGGTTGTGTCTGATTTTACTATTGGTAGGAATTCCTTTGATGAAGTAAATAATTTCCTTAAACAATATAGGTTGGTTAATGTTGTGTCTAGATTTTGTGATCCTGAACAATTTATTAAACGTGCATTGCCAAAAATGACACCTTGGGCCACAATAAAGGACCATGAACCATTGGATGATGAAGATGTGGTTAGAAATTTTCTAATAAAAGAGGAAGTACAAGAAAGGAGAAGAAAATGGAAAAATTTGATGAGAGTTGAAGCAGAATTGAAGGATGTTGACCCTAGTTTCTCAGGTTTTTGCCCTAATAACCCATACCTAGAGAGGATTAACAAAATGCTTAGTTTACATGAAACTCTAATGGAACAAATGCCTCAAATTCCAGAAGTGGTTGCTTAGCAGCAAGACCCCCAAGATGGACAATCTTCACATGGCAAGAGGCCACTTATTATGTCTGTTGATGATGTAGACAGTGGGGATGAAGTTCAATCTGCCCGAGTGCCACCTACAAAGAAATAAAAAACCAAAGAGGTGGGTGCAATTGTGAGGAGAGACCCTGCTAGAGCAATTGTTACAGAACAAGGACACTACTTTCATCAAATAAGGACACATCTCATAGAAGCAGGGCAGAATGAAGAGTAGGGAGAAACAGACAAAGCCCTTGCTCAAGGCTTTGATGAGCATGTGATGTTGTCAAATGAGTTCATGACAGATTATGACTTTATTAAGTCAGAGGAATTTAAAAGTTTTCTAAGAAGGTTGAAACAAAATCAATTAAGACACAATTTGATCATAGAGGAAGGAAATGTAGAAAAGAATGAGGAGATTGTCAAGGCACTGCAGGAATATGATCCTGACAGGGAGCAAATAACTGTGGATCAGGCAAGACAATTGGTTAAGAGTACTGGTATGATTGTGATGTCTGACTAGGATATCCAGTTTATTTTTATTATTGATCAGATTAGGAAGCAAGAGGACCCATTGTTTAAAACTGAATGTGAAATTGGACATGTAATAAGAGGATTATGATTTAATCCTAAGTCAAAGACACCTTCTGCTTGGTCTTTGGCCCCTTCCACTCAAAATCCCCACCTTCTAATTATCCAAGTAGAAAGGAAAGATGACATAATGATCTGGAATTTGCAGAACACAAGTGACATAGAGATTGCCTCATTTTTTACTCAAGTTTCTTTCCTGAATTTATCAAAAACAAAGGATTTGTCAAGAAGATAAACATAAACATATAACCAATTGATTGCATTAGGCTAAAAATATGAAGAGATACTGATGAAGAAGGCCACTCTGGAAGAAGATTTAGTGGAGTTGAAAGAAAAAACTACAAATGAGCCCCCTCCAATACAGATTATAGAACAAGTACAAGAAATACCAGCTGATGTGATAACAAAAATGGAGGAATACATAGAGAAAATTAAAAAGCTTGAAAAGGAACAAAATATCAAGGATATCTTTGTTGTGTCAAAAATTCTGAAACACGGGATTAATGTATTAAAAGGAAAATTGATGGTAGTGCTTGATTTGCACATTTCTTTGAAAGAGGCAAGTAAAAAATCCTCTGAGGCTATCACTTTTCTTGGACCTTTGTTCAATGTTTGGCCAAGAAAAACAAGATTAATGGATAAGCTGGATACTGCAATGTTGTATAGTGACGAGTTCCCTCCCAAGATTAGTGACACTAAAGACAAGGTCAGGTAATCAATGCAACATGCATTTTTCACAAGGAAGGATGTGCTTATAAATGAAAAATTGTAGACATTTGGGTAAGGTTATAGTACATTGGTGCCTTCAATTTATGGTAGTAATGGAGAATTGAAATCAGTTTCTGATTGGACCAGGGAATTTGATTTCACTTTTGAGGGAGAAGAAATAATCAAGCGTATAGATGACCAGGTTGATGTTGATTTCCTTAATGATATGCTTGATTTTCTATTCAAGGTTGAGGTTGACCATACAAAGTTTATTGTTGAGGCCAGGGTAGTTATAGATTCCAGATGGACAGAGTCTATTGCAAAGTTGGAAGAGGTAAAGGCATTCAGTTGGCCAATAGACAAAGAGGTGGACAGGTGGCAAGCCATGCTAAAGCAAAAGAAGACATGTCAGGTTGTTACCCAAGATTGTTACATCCTCATCTTATAAAAGGATTCCAAGATTAATTTGAGAGGGATGGCCACTTTTTTTTTTGATTGGTAGAGAGGGATGGCTAGTTGGCCACTTTTATTGATGTTGAAAACTCTGATATAGTTATAATACTTGAATTGTTCAAGAATTTGATAAGTGCATAGTTGAATCGCATTTTGAATTTACTTTATGATATCAATATGAATATAATATCATTTGCAGTTTGAGATCTTCACATAATTGTCTTTGTGTTGAATTTATGTTTTCATTGTGAATTGAATGGTCAAGGGTTTTTCAATTTACGTGTCTGCAAGGCCGATTATGGAATTGTTATAGGATTTCTTTCAAGGAAATAATTAAAGTTCTTGGGGAAGTTTTAGTGAAATCATTTTTTTAAATACAAATCTGATGATTATATCATTTGTATGAATCTAGGTTGTGTATGTAATGGTATATTAATTCATGTTTATCTGCAAATGAATCTTATTGAAGTTTATTATCAGGTTCTCTTTGAATTGTAAGTGACTCTATGCCCTAGGATAAGGCATTGGTCTGTTGTCTTGATGTTGTCTTGATGAAGTGACCTTCCAATTATAATAGTTGATTCATTGTGGGTGAATATATTTTCTTGTGTGCCTTTGAATATGAAAGTGATTTTTTTGAGATCCGATTTTATGATTGCATTCTTTTAATATTAGTTTTGATTAGATTTTGGATCTACCCTCATTTGTGTTTCATTATTACATCTTGTTTAGGGTTTGGGCTTTCATTGTGTTGTATTTATTTTATCTCACCTACCCAACCTTAGACTATGTTCTTACTTCTTTGTCTATAACATCTATCATGGAATTGGATCCTCAAAAGATATTCCCTTTAATTGTGTTGCATGCATGTTTTACTAATTCTGTTGTATTCCTATATATTGTGGTGTTTGATCCTTTCATTCTTAATACTCTTATGATTTTATATGCTATGGATTCTTATGTAATATATATGGAGGTGTTCTATCATGTACATGTTTTCCCTCCTCCATAAAGTTGGCATTTCCTCATACCTATAATCAACATGTATCTTGACCTTTGTATCGTTGCCATTATATGTGTATATATGAATATAAATTATATATATATATATATATATGTGTGTGTGTGTGTGTGTGTGTGTGTGTGTGTGTGTGTGTATTCCTCTATGAACATTCAATATTTCCTATATCTTATCCATCGGTATGTTCAACAAGTTTTTTGGGACCTCAAAATGCTCTTCCTTTAAGTAATCTGCCCACCAATTACAATGAGGTGCATCCCTAATATGATTCCAGGCTAACAGAAATTCCATATTCCTGGGCATAATAGGAAGCATTAAATGAAAAATTACATACACCATAACAATGCAACAAATAAAAAAACTCTTGATTATGTTCATTTGAAAGATGATAGATTTATACATTGAAGAGAAATAGATCATAATTTAATTTCTATTGATTAAAATTACTACTTCTATCACAAAATAAATTTACATATAACTCCTTCAAGAACCTTCACAAATCATGACACTAAATCTTGTTCATTTGATATGTAAATGACTATACAACTTGCTCCCTTCACCTAGACTCACTACTAGAACCAGAAAAGGAACCCCAAAGGCACCCGAATTTTAGAACCCTCAAGAGACCCCCCCCAAAAGGAACCCTTCTAATAGCCTTGATTTCCCTTTTTATAGAAGAAAAGGGAGCAACAAGCTTTAGGCCAAGAGACACATGTCAATAGAACATTTACTCTCAACAATTAGGCCTAAAAGGCCATATGCAATTCTATTACAAAAATATTCTTTATCCATGTGCTGGTCGTGAGTCAGAATTTTCAATTGAAAATTGGTAGAATCAAAACTGCTTGTTGCTTGAGCCATGCCATTATCACCCTGATGCCTTCAAATGGAGTGTGAGATGTTACGTTCTATCCAATAAATCATTTCCCTTCTTGGAAGGGATATTGGGTCCTAGGAAGAAGTAAAGTCACCCCTAAAATAGAGGAGGAGCTTCAACCTTCATGCCCAGGATTAGAGAAAATGGAAAGAGGAGCTCGAGCCTTCATGCCCAAGATCAGAGAAAGTGGAAAGAGGAGCTTTAGGGTAAACATAATATGCTAGGGAGGCATCACAACTTCCATGGCATCACAAAGATGACTGACTGCCACTCCCCACCTAAACAAATACTTCTTTCATTCCTCTACGGGCTCCTTCTTCGAACCCCCTACCATCTAGTGGCAGAGTAGAAGCAGAGGATGTGCCATGAGTGGTCTTTCTTGATAAGAAAAGGCTTTCACACCCCGTTTGGCAATCCTTCTCACTTTCACAACCCCTCTGACAATAAACAAATTCACATAGGAGAAAAAAAAACACCCACCTAGTATCATAGAGCACACAACAACTCCATGCATGATCTTGCTCAAACATCATCTTCCATCCTAAGGAACAAACCACTCTCAGAAAATGAAAAAGGTTTCTTTTCTCTTCTACCAATAAAGTCACCACCCCATTGTATTTATAAATTTTTAACACTTCATCTGGTGATGCTCATTCACATGAAAAATCACCATTTTGGTGCTTTTCAACTCACCCTACTAGCTATGGACTCTAGAAGTCATGCCTATCAAATCCACTGCATCCTGCTAAGGCCCATCTTATGTGAATGATTTTGTTTTGATTTTATTCCTCCTTGATTGTACAAATTATGCTTCAGAAACCCTGACAACAAGCAACCTCTGATTTCTAAGAGGAATCTATGATCTCCCATCTCTAACTTAGAAGCTATCCAATCCTTTTATGCCTTGGAAATTGTCCTCCTTGCTTGATATTGTTAATGAAATTGCTTTGGTCACAAGGTCTCGAGTTGGTTTGATTTCATGCATTATAACCATGAGAGTTAGCGAGTAAGTCATTTCATACAGTTGTCGCTATCTCTCATGTTTGTTTAAAGTTAGCATTTTTAGGTTGCGAGCTAGCAACTAGACAATTTGTGGTGAAGTTTTATGGTTATCGCTAGCTCGCGAGGTTAAATGTCTAAAGAGGTGATCAATTCGTGATATGGTGACAAGTTAGTTTGGGTTTACATCACGAGGTCTCTAGCTTTTTGGGTGTTGCATTTTATGTTAGCGAGGTTGAGATACTTAATGAAATTGCTTTGGTCATGAGGTCTTAAGTTGGTCTGATGTCATGCATTATAGTTGTGAGAGTTAGCGAGTAACTCATTTCATACAGTTGTCACTAGCTCTCATGTTTGTTTATTATTACCATTTTTAGTTCGTGAGCTAGTGACTAGACAGTTTGTGGTTAAGTTTTATGGTTATCACCAGCTCACGAGGTTAATGTCTGAAGATGTGATCAAACCACAAGCTTGCGAGTGAAGTGCTAGCGGCTAAGAGATAAACAGTTTTATGTTGGTGAGTACACAGAAAGGGTTAAAGTTACCACTATCTCCAGGTCACTGCGGTGACGGGGACTTAACATTTTGAGGTCGAGAATTGACGAGTGGCGATTCAATTGCCCTCAGTCGCTAGCTCTTGAGGTTATGAAGGATTAGCATTTTCAGCTTGCGAGCTAGAGATAGAGTCATAAGGGCTTGTTGCTAGGTCATGAGATTTTCTAGTGGGGAGTCTTTCGGGCAAAGGGCGGACGACTGTGTGCCACGTGTTTTAATGACTTGACGGGGTCTGCTGAGGTGCCAATATATTTTTTTTACATTTTGGAAAAAGGTTGAAATCACCAATATATTTTTTTTATGGTTTAAAAATAGGTTGAAATTGTGAATATATTTTTTTTATGGTTTGAAAATAGGTTGAAATTGCCAATATATTTTTTCTGGTTTTAAAAACATTACAATTCACCCATGAAAATATTTTTTCTGGTTTTAAAAACATTACAATTCACCAAAAATTTTCACAAACTTTGAGCAATCACAAAAGATTCGCCAATGGAGTTTTTTTGTTTTTTTTCTTTCGTAAATCGCAAAATTTCGCCAATAAAATTAATATTTTCGTCGGCAATTATACACCTTTCGCTAGGTTTTTACACCTTGTCTGAGTGGGGGTTTTCTTAAAATTTTCCCTTGTGGGATTGCATCACATGATATTAGATATTTTGACAGATTATGTAATGGAGAACAAATTTAGGACTACTTTCTAAGAGTCCTGTGAAAATTGTAGGGATGTTGTAATTCCAATTGTAGGATGAGATTTGTTTTCATTTTTCTATGGTAAAGAGATAAGCCTATCCCAATATCAAACCCTTAGTTTTTGTATGTAGGTCGATTGGTCCTTCCAAATGTTTTTGCTGATGTGGACATAATTAGGGTTTTGGCTAAATAATTCAATCCTATGACTAAAAAATTAGAAGATTTGATGGTTCAATCATGGTGGATATAAATACAACTAAAATCATCAACTATTTTTACCTTAATAAACACACTACACATAAAAACAATGTGGTGAGTGAGCGGGAAAAGGAACGTAGGAGGGTGTAGGCATGCTAGGGTTTCAGTGACTAAAGACCCTAGTGAAGGTGATGAGGATGTCAAGGAAAATGGCAAGGGTATATGCCTCTTCTCTTTGGCCTTTGTGAGTCATTATCCCTCTTTCTCTATTTTTTGGGATGTGGTGAGTGCTGAGGTTGGGAGTGGAGGGAAGGGAGGTGTGGATTTTTTGTTCTCTCTCATGGCAGGTGGCTACATGGAGCTCAAGGGTTTGCTTGGCAGCGTTTTGGGTATGGTGGAGTTGGTCATATTAGATCTACTTATGTGGCTTCTTTTTGAGGTGCGTGGGTTTGTTCTCGGGGAGGTTGGTGTCCTATCTTCACCCCTCTTGAAGGCTTGTGATGACGGGGGTTTGGACTTGGGGCTCCGTTGTGGGGGGATGGTTGTTCTAGGCCACTGCTTCTTTTTGTTGTTTGTCTGGAGGGATCCCCTGCTTCCCTCTGCTCTCTTTGGTTTCTAGTTGTAGGGATTTTCTTGGTCTCAATAGTGTGGGACTATTTTGGTGGGGATCTATGGTTTTGGGGGTGAGTACACCCTCTGGTCTTTCCATGAGTTATCTTTGGTTGGGGTTTATTTTTCTTCTCTCCCTATTTTCTTAGTTCTCTCCTCATAATAGCTTGTGCTCTTGTGGAGATGCAGAGGCGGTGTCACCTTCTGGCTGAGAAAGGGATGTTTGGGCAGTCTGTCTATTCTCCTTCTGGTTTTATTGAGGTGGCCCTATCTCCTATCGAGGTGGAGATTAGGTGTGAGGGAGGGCTCTAGTTAGTGTTGCTTGTTGCTTCAAAAGTATTATCTAGGCTATCGGTATGTCTTCCTCTTTGTCTTATCAAGGTGAACCTATCTCCTATTGAGGTGGTGAGTTGGGGTGAAGGAGCATTTCGGTTGATTTTGTTCGTGTTGCTAGTTTGGTGGGTTGAGGGAGCCTATAAAAAACCTTATGTTTTCTTATGTAGTAGGTTTCAGATGCCTCTCCAAAACTTGGTCTCCCAGACTATTTTCTTTGGAGGTATTATTATGTTTTGGGCTTTGTTTGGTTGTGGGATCCTTGAAAAACCCACTATCATGGTTGAGGGAGCCAGGAAAAACCCTTATTTCTTTGCTTGGTCTAGGGGTCTACTGGATGCTAGCAGTTTTCAAGGGCCCAGTTTGCCCAGTGCCATTTTTTGTTAGGATTAGGTTTTATTATTGGTGACCTAATAATTCAGTTATAGGTTAAGGGAGCTTGGGAAAACCCTGTTTGGTGGCTGAGGGTGCTTGTTAATCCCTCGTGTTTTATTTTTTATATCTATAGTTTGATGTTTTAGGTCTATTTTTTTTGGCCAGCATGGTTTGTATTGGTTTACTTTTGTTTCATGGTTTGCATTTGTTTGGTAGTGGCTACCAAGTTTTTTGAAGCTGCTTTTGCCGCTAGAGTTGTAATGACTATTTTTATATGTGTGGTTGTGTCTGGGCTGCATGTTATTTTTTATGTATCTTTTCACAACACTCTTTTGTGGGTTCCAGATCCATAAAAATTTGAGGGTTTCAAGTCCCTTCAAAACCTATTATATGGGGTTTCTGGTCACCTCAAAACCTATTTATCTTAATCAAAAACTATTTTGACCTAAATATGTAGGACTTAATAAAATTTGACCTTGAAAATCTTGAAGCAAAATATAACATGCATAAGAGAACCATAAGGTGTGATGAGGTGCCAAAGTATAAGAAAAAGAAATACAAAATAGAACAGGGATCTCAACCCTTGACTAGGAACTCTTGGAGCTCACAACTTTTGAGGGTTATTGTGTCAAAACTTATTATGATAACATGTGTTGGTTCCAACCAGTGCTGAGAGGAGAGGGGTGAATCAACACTTTGCTGGTTATAACAGATTTAACCTTAATCAAGTTTTCTATTCAAACTTAATACTTATCAGAATAAGCAGCATTAATAAACTACATGCACACAAGAACACCAAGATTTATCTCGTGGAAACCCAAATGAGAGAAAACCATGATGTGAGTAGAAACTCACCAAATCTGCACTCTTCTGGAGTATGCTTGGTGAGGAGCCATCTTTGTCAGTAGATTACAAACACACTATTAGGTGCCACCCAATTAAGGGATTTTATTTAAGGTATGTTAGTGCGTTTACCCTGTTAGAGGTATCCTTGTTAAAGGACTTAGGATAATAAATTAAGATGTCACTCGGTTAAGAGATTTTACAAAGGGACCTATTAAAGTCCACCTAGTTAAGGGATTTTGAGTTGCAATGGTTAGAAAGAAACATGAAGTTGATCTGTCGGAATAGCTAATGATAGCTTGATCAAATCCCAATTAATCTCATACTCTGTCTGCATTGGTTGTGTCTGCTCAGCACTACATCGGTTCTTTTCTCATACCCTTGGCTCTACACTCTGTCGGTCCTTTGCTCATACCCTTGGCTCTACACTCTGTCGATCCTCTTCTCATACCCTCGGCTCTACACTCTGCTGGTCTACTTCACACACACACTCTTCTCTTCTAAATCACTTAGCACTTCCTCACTCTTCACTCTGCACTTTGGATCACCTCTTACAGGATTTGCACTTTGCAATTTTTTTGATCAAAAATATTTTGCATGAACTCAAAACACTTTATACTCCCTTTGTCATCACCTTTAGGTGTTTCCTTAATCAATGCAATCAAAAATCTTGAAAGATTTAAAATTCAAATCTACCCGCTCTTTCTCTGTGCACCCTGCAACAATTCCACCAACTATTCATCCAAATCTATCACCGCATCCCCCAAAAATAGAAACTTTTGGGTCGAGTTTGGTCTTTTAAATGCAAACTAGAAAATCCACAAGAAATCATGGCTTAACTGCATGATGACTGAATTTGACTTCACTAACCTTTCGTTTGGTGTTATCACAAACTAACCAACTCACCTTTTTCCATCGCAACTTTGTAACCAATCATCGCTCCTAGATTTAAGGTGACCACCTATCTTCCTTTTGCTTCACCGGCCTCTCGGTATACCACTGCACTCCTCACTAGTGTTGGTATTATGGATGTGTTGCATTGGTTTTTTCATTGATGTCAACACTTGTCAACACTTATCAGCACTGGAGATCTTTGGTTATGTTCACCGGCATGTTCAGTGACATGCACAGTCACCGTATTTGGTTCACCGGCAGGTTATATTGTTCACTGACACTGAGGATGATCTATTATCATCTGGAGATTAATTGGTTATGTCAAAGACATGGTTTGGACACTTGGTTTCGGTGATTTGGTTATTGGTCTAATCGAGTTTACATATTTGTTGTTACTGGCAAATTGGTCTAGGTTATGGACCGACAAGCGTTATCTATTCTAGATCAGCACGACACGTTATGGAGATGATTTATTGATTGGTTATTATTGTAAATGCATTGAGCCGACATGATGCATCACATATTGATTCATTTGTAATTGATTTAATTGTAATATTCTTAGTGAGCCGACCTACACATTTGGTCTTAGGTTTTGATATATATGTAAGATCTCATTTGTGAGATTAAGTAGAGGAAGTGAAAAGGGGATTTTAATAAGGAGAGCTATGCACGCAAACATCATTTGAAGATTCAAGGAAGGTATGAAGAATACAATCAGAGCTTAACCAGTACTGAATCCAACATATGAAGATGCTATTTTGAGCAGTACATTATCATTGGATTTAACCATCCAATTGTAGTCACTGTGACTCTCATTTTGTGATTGAGCAGTGAGCTCTAGGCAGTTGGCCTTTTTGCATGTGCAAACCCTATTTGTACACACATACTATCTATAGTAGTATCATCTGATTGTGGGTAAGGTTTCCCACCATGGTTTTTCCCCTTATAGGGTTTCCATGTACAAATATATGTGTTATGTGTAGTGGATGTTATTTGTCTTTCTGTTTCATGCATTAAACTTTATCGGTACTGTTATTAACTCTTAAACTGTCAACTAGCATTAAGTTTGGTTTACTGTTATTATGCATCAATTTTAATTAAGTTATATTTGTGTTGAAATTAATAGACAACTGATTCACCCCCCCCCTCTCAATTGCCTTTGGGTCCTAACAATTGGTATCAAAGCTAAGTCCTCTTTTTATGGAAGTTTAACAACTTGAGGAGATTCTATGGCAACTAACTATTTTAGGAAGGACAATCTGAAGCTTGATGGAACTAACTATGGTATATGGAAGATCAGAATGGAGACACATCTAAATTGCATTGGAAGAGATATATTGGATGTTACAAAGAATGGCTATGTTGGTCCTACAGAGAGCCAACCTAATCCACCAACCTTGGCTAAAGATCAAGAGAATGATTGCAAAGCAAGAGAAGCACTTTTGAGCGCATTATCAGATCAGCAAATCATGGGATTATCAGACCGATCTACTTCTAAAGCTATTTGGGACAAATTGGAGACATTGAATGAAGGTGATACCACTATCAAAATTGCAAAACTGGAATGCTTCCAGGTGAGGTATGAAAATCTGAAAATGGAAGAAGATGAAAGGATTTCTGCTTTTATGGAAAGAATCAATGAAATTGTATTGGGTATACAATGTTGTGGGGGATCCTTAAGTGAAGATGAAATTGTTTCTAAAATTTTAAGTGCATTTCCACCAGCATACAGAATGAAAGTAACTGCTATTAATGAATTAAGAACAATGCCTAATATGTCAGTATCTAGAGATATCTTGGTTGGAAAACTTTCAGCTTTTGAACTTGAGGAATTTGGTCCTGTTGCTACAATTAAAATAGATTTAGCCTTCAAAGTATCATCATCTACAACATCATCATCATCATCTAAGAAATATGATTGGAAAGCACTTTATGCAAGAGAACTTGAAGACATCAGAAGAGAGAATGAAGAATTGGAAGAACTTGAAGCACTATTTGCAAGGAAAATACCTAAAGGTCCAGTTGGAAGTAAGCATGAAGGTAAAGAACCATTTAAATGTTTTAACTACAATAAAATTGGTCATATGGCATCTAGGTGTCTTGATAGACATGCAAGATTGAAAGAAGAAGCTAAAATAACATATAAGCCTAACCCTAAATATCAGAGATACAGATTTAAGAAGAATAGACACAAATCATGTTACTATGCTGATGGAGGAGTTACTGATGATTTTGATGACAAACCGATAGACAATGGATGGGATTTTGTTGCAATAATAGAAGATCAACTGACATCTACTATACAACCGATAGAGAAGGCCCTGGCAGCTAAAATTGAAGAAATGGATCATTGATTCCGAATGTTCACATCATATGGCCAATTCTAAGTGCCATATGATGTTCACACCTAGATGCCATATGACCAATTTTATTGCAATTAAAACATTTAAATGGTTCTTTACCTTCATACTTACTTCCAACTGGACCTTTAGGTATTTTCCTTGCAAATAGTGCTTCAAGCTCTTCCAATTCTTCATTCTCTCTTCTGATGTCTTCAAGTTCTCTTTCATAAAGTGCTTTCCAATCATATTTCAGAGGAATATAATGGAGGTCTAGTAAGATTTGGGGATGACAAAACTTGTTTGATCAGAGGAAAAGGCACTATATCTTTTGATGGTAAGCACAATACTGACATTGTTTATTATGTTGAAGGTTTGAAGCATAATCTTTTGAGTGTTGGTCAATTAGTTGAAAAGGGATTTCAGTTACAATTCAAGAATGGTAAATGCAAAATCATGAATAGAACTAGTTTGGAAATTGCAACTAGTAATCAGAATATAGGTAATATCTTTCGCTTGAATAACAATGAGAAGACATACTTAATTGCACATATTGATGAAAGTTGGTTATGGCATAAAAGAATTTATCATGTAAATTTTGATTGCATTGTGAAGATCAGTACAACTAAGGTAGTAAGGGATTTACCTAAGATTATTAAACCTCACAATCCGGTATGTAAGGAATGTCAATTTGGAAAGCAAGTTAGAGAAAATTTTAAGAGTATTCCAGAGAAGACAAATAATATTCTTGATTTAATTCACACCAATTTATGTGGTCCAACAAGAACTAGAAGTTTACAAGGAGATATATATTTTATGCTAATCATTGATTATTATTTTAGAATGTGTTGGGTTACTTTTCTCAGGGAGGAATCAGAAGCTTTTGGGAAATTCAAACTATTCAAGGTAATGGTAGAGAATGAAACCGGTAAGAAAATCAAATGTTTAAGACCAGATCAAGGAGGTGAAGTCACATCTAAGGAATTTAATACATTTTGTGAAGTGAATGGAATCAAAAGACAATTATCAGCACCTCAGACACCCCAGCAAAATGGAGTTGTGGAAAGGAAGAACAAAACTATTTTGGATGCAGCTAGAAGCATGATATCAGAAGCAAACCTACCTCATGTTTATTGGAGAGAAGCAGTCAATACAATGGATTACACATTCAAAAAAGTTCACATCAAAGGTGAAACCGGTAATACCCCTTATGAACTATGGTTTGGTAATACTCCTACTCTTAAATATTTCAGAATATTTGGAAGCAAATGTTATATTAGGAGAGATGATTATATTGGTAAATTTGATCCTAGAAGTGATGATTGGTTATTCATCTAAGAGCAAGGCATATAGATATTTTAATAAGAGATTGCATAAAATCATTGAGAGTGCAAATGTGAATATTGATGAATAGTTTAGAGGTAATTCAAAGTCTATGGACTTTGAACTGGCAGTTGATATAATCACAAATGAACCTACACCAAATACACCAGTACAAAATGTTGATCCAGTTACACCGACATCATCTGATAATTCCAGAGTGACTGAAGAACAACATCAAGTGAATACACCCAGGTATGTAAGATTGAATCACTCTGAAAGTCAGATAATTGGGAATAAGTATCAAGGTGTAATGACTAGAGGAAGACTGGCAAATGAAGAGGTATGTCTAATTTCTCAAATTGAACTAGCGTTAGTTAATGAGGCATCTGAAGATAAGCATTGGATTAAAGCTATGGAAGATGAATTAGAACAAATTGAAAAGAATAACACATGGACATTGGTTCCCTAGCCTAAAAACAAAATTATAATTGAAACTAAATGGTTATTTAGAAATAAACTTAATGAAGATGGTAAGGTAATCAGAAACAAAGCAAGATTAGTGTGTAAGGGATATTCATAGAAAGAGGGAATTGATTACAATGAAACCTTTGCACCCGTAGCTAGAATTGAGGTAGTCAGAATATTTCTAGCATTTGTAGCACACAAGAACTATAAAGTATATCAAATGGATCTTAAATGTGCATTTCTAAATGGTGATCTTGAAGAGGAAGTTTACATTGAACAACTTGATGGATTTTCTTTGACAAATGACAAAGATATGGTTTGCAAGTTAAGGAAAATTTTATATGGATTGAAGCAAGCTCCTAGAGCTTGGTATGATAGATTGGACAAATATATTTTGAAGCTTGGTTACACTAAAGGTAATGTTGACAACAACTTATATTTCAAAGTGACTAATGATGACATCTTGGTTATTGAAGTTTTTGTTGATGATATAATTTTTGGAGGAGAACATGGATTGTGTAAAGACTTTTCTAATAAGATGTAGGAAGAATTTGACATGTCTATGATTGGGGAGATAAAATTCTTTTTAGGATTGTAGATTTCACAGATTGGTAAAGGTATATTCATATGTCAATCTAAGTACTTGAAGGAACTACTAAAAAAATTTGGTATGGGAAACTCTAAACCAGTAAGTACTCTTATTACTACAACTGATAAATTATCATTGAAGGATGAATGGGCACCTACCAATCTGACAAGATATAAATCTATGATTGGAGCTTTACTATATTTGACACAAACAAGGCCTGATATTATGAATGTAGTATGTATTGTTTCAAGATTTCTGAGTAATCCTAAGGAAAATCATGAATCAGCAGTGAAAAGTATTTTCCGGTATCTACAAGGCACAATAAATCTTGATTTATGGTATCCTAAAGATGAAAATTTTGATTTATGTGCATAGACAGATGCAAATTGGGTAGGAGATGTAGATGATAGAAAGAGCACCACCAGTGGAGCATTCTTTCTTGGTAGTAGATTGATTTCTTGGTTGAGAAAGAAACAGAGTTGTACATCATTATCAACAACACAATCAGAATATGTTGTAGCAACAACTAATTGTACACAGGTATTGTGGATTAAGCAAATGTTGAAGGACATAAAGGTAAAGTGCAAAGAACCTATAATCATTTACTGTGATAATATGGCAGAAATAGATATATCCAATAATTTGGTATTTGACTCTAAAAATAAACATGTTTCTATCAAATTCATTTTTTTTAAAAGAGAATGTTGAAGAAAAAGAAATGAAATTGGTCTATGTGAATACTAAAGAGTAGATTGCAGATATCTTTACTAAGACTTTGCCTAAGGAAATTTTTGAATATCTCAGAGAGCAGTTTGGGGTTATACCCTCACCGGTAGAGACTTAGACAGTTGGAGCATGGCTTCAGACTGATAGGAATTAACAGAGAAATATTTTTCTGGCTTTGATGAAGGAGAGATACTTCTCAGGGGGAGTAGTTGGTTATAACAATTGGTATTTGTAATTAGTTATATGAATTGGTTGTATCTGGTTTTTGTATTGCTTTGGCATTTGATGTCAAAGGGGAAGAGATATCTATGGAAAAACACATTATCTTTTGGGGAGAGATTATTGTTGGTATTATGGATGTGTTGCATTGGTTTTGTTATTGATGTCAACACTTATCAACACTTATCCTTGTGGATATCTTTGGTTATGTTCACCAACATGTTCAGTAACTTATGCACAGTCACTAGTATCTGGTTCACCGGCAGGATATATTGTTCATCGGCACTGAGGATGATCTGTTATTATCTGAAGATTACTTCATTATGTTGAAGATATTTTTTGGTTATTGGTCTAAATCGAGTTTGCATATTTGTTGTTACCGACAAATAGGTCTAGGTTATGGACCAACAAGCGTTATCTATTCCAGATCAGCATGACATGTTATGGAGATGTTTTATTGATTGGTTATTGTTGTTAATGTATTGAGCTGACATCATGCATCACATATTGATTCATTTGTAATTGATTTAATTGTAATATTCTTAGTGAGCCGACCTACACATTTGGTCTTAGGTTTTGGTATATATGTAAGATCTCATTTGTGAGATTAAGAAGGAAAGGGGTGTGGAAAAAGAATTGTAATAAGGTATATGTGAATATAAGCAGAGCTATACACATAAACATCATTTGAAGATTCAAGGAATGTGTGACGAAGACAATCAGAGCTTAATCGATACTGAATCCAGCATATGAAGATGCTATTTTGAGCAGTACATTATCATTAGATTTAACCATCCAATTGTAGTCAGTGTGACTCCCATTTTGTGATTGAGCAGTGAGCTCTAGGCAGTTGGTCTTTCTACATGTGCAGACCCCATTTGTACGCACATACTGTCTGTAGTAGTATCATCTGATTGTGGGTAAGGTTTCCCACCGTGTTTTTTCCCCTTATAGTATCTCCATGTACAAATAACTATGTTATGTATTGTGGATGTTATTTGTCTTTATGTTTCATGCATTAAAATTTACCGGTACTATTATTAACTGCCAAACTATCTACCGACATTAAGTTTGGTTTACCGGTATTATGCACTAAGTCTGGTTAAGCTATATTTGGGTTGAAATTAATAGACAGCTGATTCACCCTCCCTCTCAGTTGCCTCTAGGTTCTAACAATTGGTATCAGAGCCAAGTCCTCTTTTTGCAGAAGTTTAACAGCTTGAGGAGATACTATGGCAACTAACTATTTCAGGAAGGACAACCTGTAGCTTGACAGAACTAACTATGGTATATGGAAGATCAGAATGGAAACGCATCTGAATTGCATTGGAAAAGACATATGGGATGTTACAAAGAATGGCTATGTTGGACCTGCACATAATGAACCTAATTCACCAACCTTGGCTAAAGATCAAGAGAATGATTGCAAAGCAAGAGAAGCACTTTTGAGCGCATTGTCAAATTAGCAAATCATGGGATTATCAAACCGATCTACTGCTCAATCTATTTGGGATAAATTGGAGACATTGAATGAAGGTGATACCACTGTCAAAATTCCAAAATTGGAATACTTCTGAGTCAGGTATGAAAATCTGAAAATGGAAGAAGATGAAAGGATTTCTTCTTTTATGGAAGAGTTAATGAAATTGTCTTGGGTATACAATGTTGTGGAGGATCCTTAAGTGAAGATGAAATTGTTTCTAAAGTTTTAAGAGAATTTCCACCAGCATACAAAATGAAAGTAATTGCTATTAATGAATTAAGAACAATGCCTAATGCATCAGTATCTAGAGATACTTTGGTTGGAAAACTTTCAGCTTTTGAACTTGAAGAATTTGGTCCTATTGTTACAATTAAGACAAATTTGGCTTTCAAAGATTCATCATCTCTAGCGTCATCATCATTATCTAAAAAATCTGATTGGAAAGCACTCTATGCTAGAGAACTTGAAGAAATCAGAAGAGAGAATGAAGAACTTGAAGATCTTGAAGCACTATTTGCAAGGAAAATTCCTAAAGGTCCAGTTGGAAGTAAGTATGAAGGTAAAGCATCATTTAAATGTTTTAACTGCAATAAAATTGGTCATATGGCATCTAGGTGTCCTGATAGACATGCAAGATTGAAAGAAGAAGCTAAAAGAACATATAAGCCTAACCTTGAATATCAAAGATACATATTTAAGAAGAATAGAGACAAATCATGTTACTATGTTGATGAAGGAGTTACTGATGATTTTGATGAGGAACTGACAGACAATGGATGGGATTTTGTTGCAATAATAGAAGATCAACCGACACCTACTATTCAACCAGTAGAGCAAGCCCTGGCAGCTAAAATTGAATAAAATGATGAATGGAACATTTATTCTAGATGTTCACAACATATGACTGGTGATAAGAGTAAATTCTTAACCTTTTAGGAACACAATGGAGGTCTAGTAAGATTTGGGGATGATAAAGCCTGTTTGATCATAGGAAAAGGCACTATATCTTTATATGGTAAGCACAATACTGATAACGTTTATTATGTTGAAAGTTCAAAGCAGAATCTTTTGAGTGTTGGTCAATTAGTTGAAAGAGGATTTCAATTACAATTCAAGAATGGTAAATACAAAATCATGAATAGAACTGGTTTGGAAATTGCAACCGGTAATCAGACCAAAGGTAATATCTTTCATTTGAATAACAATGAGAAGACATGCTTGATTGCACATATTGATGAAATTTGGTTATGGCATAAGAGACTTTGTCATGTAAATTTTGATTGCATTATGAAAATCAGTACAACTAAGGTAGTAAGGGATTTACCTAAGATCATTAAACCTCACAATCTGGTATGTAAGGAATGTCAATTTGGAAAGCAAGTTAGAGCAACTTTTAAGATTATTCCAGAAAAATCCAATAATGTTCTTGACTTAATTCATACCAATTTATGTGGTCCGGCAAGAACTAGAAGTTTACAAGGAGATATCTATTTATGCTAATAATTGATGATTATTCTAGAATGTGTTGGGTTACTTTTCTCAGGGAGAGATTAGAAGCCTTTGGAAAATTCAAACTATTCAAAGTGATGGTAGAGAATGAAACTGGTAAGAAAATCAAATGTTTGAGATCAGATCCAGGAGGTGAATTCACATCTAAGGAATTTAATACATTCTGTGAAGTGAATGGAATCAAAAGATAGCTATCAGCACCTCAGACACCCCAGCAAAATGGAGTTGTGGAAAGAAATAACAAAACTATTTTGGATGTAGCTAGAAGCATGATATCAGAAGCAAATCTACCTGATGTATATTGGAGAGAAGCAGTGAATACAACAGTTTACATATTCAACATAGTTCACATCAAAGGTGAAACCGGTAAGACCCCTCATGAACTATGGTTTGGTAATGCTCCTACTCTTAAGTATTTCAGAATATTTGGAAGCAAATTTTATATTAGGAGAGATGATTTAATCCTAGAAGTGATGAAGGAATATTTATTGGTTACTCATTTAAGAGAAAGGCATATAGATGTTTTAATAAGAGATTACAAAAAATCATTGAGAGTGCAAATGTGAAGATTGATGAACAATTAAGAAGGTCTATGGACTTTGAACCGATAGTTGAGATAATCACAAATGAACCTATAATGAGTACACTGGTACATAATGTTGATCTAGTCACACCAGCATCACCTGAGAATTCCATAGTGGCTAAAGAACAACAACAAGTGAATACACCTAGGTATGTAAGATTGAATCACTCTGAAAGTTAGATAATTGGGAATAAGTATCAAGGAGTTATGACTAGAGGAAGACTGGCAAATGAAGAGGTATGTCTAATTTCTCAAATTGAACCAGCATCAGTTAATGAGGCATGTGAAGATAAACATTGGATTAGGGTTATGGAAGATGAATTGGAATAAATTAAAAAGAATAACACATGGACATTGGTTCCCCAGCCTAAAAACAAAAATGTAATTGGAACTAAATGGGTATTCATAAATAACCTTAATGAAGATGGTAAGGTAATCAGAAACAAAACAAGATTAGTGTGTAAGGGATATTCACAGAAAGAGGGAATTGATTACAATAAAACCTTTGCAACTATAGCTGAATTGAGGCAATCAGACTATTTCTAGCATTTGCAGCACACAAGAACTATAAAGTATATCAAATGGATGTTAAATGTGTATTTCTGAATGGTGATCTTGAAGAGGAAGTTTACATTGAACAACCTGATAGAGTTTCTTTGATAGATGACAAAGATATGGTTTGCAGGTTAAGGAAAGCTTTATATGGATTGAAGCAAGCTCCTAGAGCTTGGTATGCTAGATTGGACAAATATATTTTAAAGATTGGCTACACTAAAGATAATGCTGACAACAACTTATATTTCAAAGTGACTAATGATGACATCTTGGTTATAGAATTTTTTGTTGATGATATTATTTTTTGGCGGAGAAGATGGATTGTGTACATACTTTTCTAATAAGATGTAGGAAAAATTTGAAATGTCTCTGATTGGGGAGATAAAATTCTTTTTAGGATTGCAAATTTCACAGACTGATAAAGGTATATTCATAAATCAATCAAAGTACTTGAAGGAATTACTTAAGAAATTTTGCATGGAAAACTCTAAACTGGTAAGTACACCTATGACTACAACTGATAAACTATCATTGAAGGATAAATCAACACCTGTTATTCCGATAAGATATAAATCTATGATTGGAGGTTTATTGTATTTGACACAAACAAGACCTGATATTATGAATGCAGTATGTATTGTTTCAAGATTTTAGAGTAATCCTAAGGAAAATCATGAATCAGCAATGAAAAAGATTTTTTGGTACCTACAAGGCACAACAAATCTTAGCTTATGGTATCTTAAAGATAAAAAATTTAATTTATGTCCATACATAGATGCAAATTTGGCAAGAGATGTAGATGATAGAAAGAGCACCACCGGCGGAGCATTCTTTCTTGGCAGTAGATTAATTTCATGGTTGAGCAAGAAACAGAGTTGCACATCTTTATCAACAATAGAATCAAAATATGTTACAACAACAACTAATTGTACACAAGTATTATGGATTAAGTAAATGTTGAAGGACATAAAGGTAAAATGCAAAGAACCTATAATCATTTACTGTGACAATATGGAAGCAATTGATATATCAAAGAATCTGGTATTTCACTCTAAAACTAAACATGTTTCTATTAAATTCAATTTTCTGAAAGAGAATGTTGAAGCAAAAGAAGTGAAATTGATTTATGTGAATACTAAAGAGAAGATTGCAGATATCTTTACTAAACCTTTTCCTAAGGAAAATTTTTAATATCTAAGAGAGCGGCTTAGAGTTATACCCTCACCGGTAGAAACTTAGACAGTTGGAGCATGACATTAGATCGACATAATTAACAAAGAAATCTTTTTCCAGCTTTGATGAAGGAGATCTACTTCTTAGGGGGAGTAGATTGAATAAATTTGGTTATAATAATTGGTATTTGTAATAAGTTCTATGAACTGATTGTATTTGGTTGTGTAATGCTTTGGCATTTTGATGTCAAAGGGGGAGAGATATCTATGGAAAAACACATTATCTTTTGGGGAGAGATTGTTACTCTTTGTATCTGTATTTTGATTTTTGGTTGATGACCTCTTTGGGAGATTTTTGTTTTTTGGTTTTTGGCATTTCTGCTTTGGCACTTAGATGGTTTTTCCATCTTGTGTTGCCATCATTGCCAAAGGGGGAGATTGTTGGCATTATGGATGTGTTGCATTGGTTTTATCATTGATGTCAACACTTATCCTTGTGGAGATCTTTGGTTATGTTCACCGACATGTTCAGTGACTTATGCATAGTCAACGGTATCTGGTTCACTGGCACTGAGGATGATCTATTATCATCTAGAGATTACTTGGTTATGTCGAAGACATTGTTTGGTTATTGGTCTAAATCGAGTTTGCATATTTGTTGTTACTGGCAAATAGGTCTAGGTTATAGACCAAAAAGCATTATCTATTCCAGATTAGCATGCCACATTATGGAGATGTTTTATTGATTGGTTATTATTGTAAATGCATTGAGTCCACATCATGCATCACATATTGATTCAATTGTAATTGATTTAATTGTAATTCTTAGTGAGTTGACCTACACATTTGGTCTTAGGTTTTGGTATATATGTAAGATCTCATTTGTGAGATTAAGAAGGAAAGGGGTGTGGAAAAGGAATTGTAATAAGGTATATGCGAATATAAGCAGAGCTATACACACAGACATCATTTGAAGATTCAAGGAAGGTATGAAGAAGACAATCAGAGCTTAACCGGTACTGAATCTAGCATATGAAGATGCTATTTTGAGCAGTACATTATCATTGGATTTAACCATCCAATTGTAGTCAGTGTGACTCCCATTTTGTGATTGACCAGTGAGCTCTAGGTAGTTGGCCTTTTTGCATGTGTAGACCCCATTTGTACACACATACTATCTGCAGTAGTATCATCTGATTGTGGGTAAGGTTTCCCATTGTGGTTTTTCCCCTTACATAGTTTCCACATACAAATAATTGTGTTATGTGTTGTGGATGTTATTTGTCTTTATGTTTCATGTATTAAACTTTATCGGTACTGTTATTAACTGCTAAATTGTCTACCGACATTAAGTTTGGTTTATTGGTATTATGCACTAAGTTTGGTTAAGTTATATTTGGGTTGAAATTAATATAGAACTGATTCACCCCCCCTCTCAGTTACCTCTAGGTCCTAACAATTATTCCAAGGGGGAGAGATATTATGTATTTTGATTTCTAGTAATTGATCTCTTTGGGAGATTGTTGGTTTTAGGTTTTTGGCATTTCTGCTTTGGCACTTAGATGGTTTTTCCATATTGTGTTACCATCAATGCCAAAGGGGGAGATTGTTGGTATTATGGATGTGTTGCAATGATTTTGTCATTGATGTCATCACTTGTCAATACTTATCAGCACTGGAGATCTTTGGTTATGTTCACCGGCATGTTCAATGACTTATGCACAATCACCGTAATTGGTTCAGTAGCAGGTTATATTGTTCACCGACGCTAAGGATGATCTGTTATTATCTGGAGATTACTTGGTTATGTTAAAGACATGGTTTGGACACTTGGTTTTGGTGATTTGGTTATTGTTCTAATTGAGTTTGCATATTTGATGTTACCGACAAATTGGTCTATGTTATGGACCGGCAAGCATTATCTATTTCAGATCAGCATGACACATTATAGAGATGATTTATTGATTGGTTATTATTGTAAATGCATTGAGCCAACATGATGTATTGCATATTGATTCATTCGTAATTGATTTAATTATAATATTCTTAGTGAGCTGACCTACACATTTGGTCTTAGGTTTTGATATATATGTAAGATCTCATTTGTGAGATTAAGTAGAGGAAGTCAAAAAGGGATTGTAATAAGGTTTATGTGAATATAAGAAGAGATATACACGCAAACATTATTTGAAGATTCAAGGAAGGTATGAAGAAGACAATTAGAGCTTAACTGGTACTAAATCCAGCATATGAAGATGTTATTTTGAGCAATACATTATCATTGGATTTAACCATCCAGTTGTAGTTAGTGTGACTCTCATTTTGTGATTGAGCAGTGAGCTCTAGGTAGTTGGCCTTTCTACATGTGTAGACCCCATTTGTACACACATACTATTTGCAGTAGTTTCATATGATTGTGGGCAAGGTTTCCCACTGTGGTTTTTCCCCTTACAGGGTTTCCACATACAAATATCTATGTTATGTGTTGTGGATGTTATTTGTCTTTCTTTTTCATGCATTAAACTTTACCGATACTGTTATTAACTGTTAAACTGTCAACCGACATTAAGTTTGGTTTACTGGTATTATGCATCAAGTTTGATTAAGTTATATTTGGGTTGAAATTAATAGACAACTGATTCACCCCCCCCCTCTCAGTTGCCTCCGTGTCCTAACAACTACTGGTTTGTAGTACTTCCATCAAGCCTCTTTTCCTATTTTCCAATGAGGCTCCAGTTTGCATAGGACCTCAAGCCTTCTTGCCTAAGTCACCTTCTGTAACTACATCATCATTAGAATAGCCAACTTGAAGATCTGACCTTAACACTGATCTTCTTGAATGATAGATCAGTTGGCTTATTTTGTCTTCCCTTGAACCGATTGAACCTTGATCATCTATCTTTGATATTGCTTCCATGTTGTTTGGAAGACATCACCTTTTCTACTGAGATACACCCCTCCATCGGTCAGTGTTAGTCATCAATGACAAATCTCAGCTAATATACCGATTTACTAGATTAACCGATTTTGTCAATATTAGTAATGCCAACAACATGCACATTTAGAACCCATATGTCAATGTTGAATATGATTTTTCCTCCTAAATCTTCACTAAAATATATGAAGGGTTGATGAGGGTTAGAAAAGGTGATAGAGTAATTCATTTTAAATGTTACTCTCTTTTGTATTATATAATTTTTTTTTCAAAAGAAGTCTGGTTGGGATAAGAAAATGAGATTGAAAATGGTTGGTAAGTTTGGTAAGCCACAACTAGTACAATGTTAGACTTATGTGTGGGACACAAAATGTGTTAACTCATATTATCTAATGCTTCATGAACACTTTTATATGAAGATAATTAGGTGGTATGGATTATCTTGCACTAGTTTGCCAACTACAATCATACACTTGTTAAGAGAAAAAAAGATGAAAGGTCAAGGGACAAGGGACTTGATGAGGGTCATGATCACAATTTTGGTGATTGGTTCTTCTTTTCAGACATGTCTTTTATTAGAGTGTATGAGTACCCTTAGGCACCACATTTCTTTCTTAGGGTTGCCTCCCCTAGATTATCTTTCTTAAAATTTATGTGGCAGCTCATGTGGATGGAGAAAGAGCTTATGGAAAAGGATAGAAAAGGTACCCACATGCCATGATGCACAAGATTTATTGATTTTGAAATTAGATGTGACACATTGGAATGTTGGCATTGTGTTGTCATTGATGTCAACCGGTATCCAAGTTTATGTTACCGATATGCAAGTAGGAGTATTGTAGATTGTTGGCATGTTGATGTCAATCGGTAAGAAAGCAAAGAGACAAATTGAAGGACCCAGATAAGAAGATGAAATGATGTGAAGTGTTTTCCACTTTGGAAAAATGGTTTAGGATTGTCACCGGTAAATGATAGCATGTCCTAACCGACAGAACAAAGAAGTGCATGATATGCAGGTTAACTGGTTAGTGTATATCGATAGCATGTTCGGTTGGTAAGCGAGTTTGAACCAACACAATCAAGTGAGTTGGATGCTGAAAGAGATGTCATGTGGACTCCAGGTGGTGAACATGCAGTGGTAGGTGAAGAGTGCATAAACAAGGTAGTTGCCGACTAGGTCGATATTAAATGAAGACTATGAAAATCACAGATCAATTGTAGAGGATTGTGGCTCAAAGCAGATCGAAAGGTAGAGATTTTATTTTTTTTGGTATTTTGATCGAAGAAGGACATCTGATCGTCTTGTTGATCTAGAGAAGGAAACAACTAAATCATTTATTGTGATAGACAAAATCAAAGTCGATGAATAGGATCCAGTTTGCTAAATATAGTAAACATGTATTGGAAGGATAAAAAGTGGCACTGATGTTTGATTTGTTGTAGGTTGTCAATCCAAGAAATAAGATTTGATTTGATTTGATACAAACTGAATCAGTGAAGAAAACCCTAGGCGTGTAAAGTTTGAGTTTTTGTTTTGATGGGAAAGCATGTGGATAAATATGCAGATCAAAGACTTAAGAGGTTGGATAGCAGATGAGTGATGAGAAAGTGTGGTCATGTTAGAGGAGAGTTGATCAATCTAAGTGCCTATAGAAAAATATTGAAGTGACTGAGTGTTAGAAGAACAATTGGGAAGAAGGGTCAAACTGACAAGGTTTAAGGTAACCGATAAACTGTTACAAAGCATAATAGTCCATCAAACCAAAAAAGATTAAACCGGTAAGGTAGCCATTGAGAATGAAGGAGAGAAGAGAGAGTGTGAGAGGAGATTCAGCTAGGAAAAAGCTAAGTTGAAGAGGATTCAGGCAGAGAGAACTCAGATCCAGTAGAGAAGAAGCAATGTGACTAGAAAATAGTTCAACCGACAGAGTGAATAGGTTGCAAAAGTTACAAAACTCATTTATAACAGTGTTTATCATTGTATTTTTTTTATATCTCATTATATTTCACTGAGTGGGTCCTTAGTGTAGGGTTCGGTGCTCCTTGAGTTGGTGCTCAGAATAGATTAGGGGTAAAACTCTTATTTCATTATGAGTCTAGATTGGAGCAGTAGATCCTCAACAACATTTCTCATTGAGGTTTTTTCTACATTAGGTTTTCCTAGTATATTCGGTGTTATGTGATGTACTCAATGATATCTTGTGTTCTACAATTGGTATAAGAGTCAAGTTCCATGTTGGTCAAATCTTTCTCTAGCTTGTGTAGATTCTGGTTTAAGAACGCAATGGCAAGGAATGAATCCTCCTACTCCAAAGCTCCCATGTTTTATGGTGCCAACTATGCCTTCTCGAGCAGAAGAATGAAAAATTATCTATCTTCCCTATCTTTTGATGTTTGGATTTCTATGAAGAATGGGTATATTGTCCCTAATGATTCCCCTACATATTTGGATGCAAAGAAGGAGTATGAAAACAATGCCAAGGCCAAGCATGCTTTTTTTAGTGGATTGTTTGATAATGAGTTAAGGTTATGCATTGCTCTTCTGCCAAGGAAACTTGGGATAAGTTGAAGAGATTATTTGAAGGATATTTCAAGGTCAAGGAGGCTAAACTGCAAACACTAAGAACTCAACTTGAAGGCTTGAAAATGAAAGATGAAGAAAAGATTGCTGATTATCTTGAAAGAATTGATGAAACGATGAATACTATTAAAGGACTTGGAGAGGATATATCTGATGAAGTTATTGTCAAAAAGGTACTTAGATAACTCACATCTAAGTATGATACAAAATTCTCTGCAATAGAAGAAACCAAGGATCTGAAAACCTTTTCAATGGATGAGTTATTTGGGTCCCTAACTGCTTATGAGATGAGAACAGCCAGTGAAGAAACTTCAAGGAAAGAGGTTGTTTTCAACTCCATCAAAAAAGGTAAGGAAAAAGTTTCTCATTGAGAAATTAGTGAAGACTCGGATATAGTGGTAGCAAACTTTGTAAGGAAGCTTAAAAGAGGATCCATTAAGTACAAAGGAAAATTGCCTTTCAAATGTTTTAACTATGGAAAAATAGGACACTTTGCTTCAAAATGTCCCTATGGTGAGAATGTTGGAGAGGAGAAACAAAGCACCAACAAAACTTTGGGTAAGGATAAAAAGAAGAAAGCCTATCGACAAGAAAGAAGAAGCTATCAGAAATAGAACAACTTGTATACTTTTAAAGATGATGCTACAGATGAAGAAAGTGCCTCAGAAGATGAATGTTGTGAGGATTAAAGAGAAATTAATCTCTTCATAACACAAGATGAACCAATTGATGGAGCTAATGAAGATAAAGACATTGAAGTTGGAGTGGACTTGGAAGGTGAGCTCATAAGTGTTCTTGAGGAGTTGAGAGAAACAAGAAGAGAACTCAAGAAATTTAAGTGTGCTGCTGCAAAAGAACAAGGTCATTTAGAGAAATTTGTGGAGTCAAAGAAAATAATTTCTGATATGAAACTCCAGTTGGAAGAATCTAAAAGGATATGTGAAGTTACATCCTCTGATTTGATAAAGAAGGAGAAGGAGCATCAGAATTTGGAAGAATAAATTGTAAGGCTCATAAAGGAGTTTGAAAAGAGCAAGAATGAATTAAAGATGAGGAGCAAATATGAAATCAACACTGAAGCCTTGAACAAGATGTTGAGTAATCATAAGCACTTACAAGATACTGGAGGTATAAGATTTGAAGAGGGACAGAGTTCCAACAACAAAGACACACCCTATAAGGAGATACAATTTACTTCTTCAAGTGAAAGTAAAGAAAAACAAACCTTTACAGTTAGCAAAGCTACTGAGAAGAAGACCTATGATGAAGCTGCTAGAAATTAGTGTGTGAACTGGAATGCTCAAACCTTGAACCAAAAGGCTCACTCATTGTACCAGAATGCAGATCCTAAAGGAAATCCCAAGGTTGACAATGAAGGGTTCACTAGAGTCAATAACATGAGAAGAAAACACCCGGTGAGAAAAAGATTTTCCAGTCCAGAGAGACAAGATTGGTATGTACCCAAATTCCATGGTTACTGTCACCGGTGTAATAAGTTTGGACATATAATTGTTGATTATAGTTTAATACATAAGCCCCATCATAGTTTTAAAAGTATAAATATGTTTGCTGCACTCTAGGAAATGAATGTTATTTGTTATCAATGTAATGGGTTTGGTCATAGAAGTTATGAATGTAGGAGAAGTCAGTCGGTATCTTACAATAGTTTTTCAAATTCCTCTTTCAATGTCAATGTGAAATGCTATCATTATCAAAATTTTGGTCACGTTGCAAAGCATTGCAAACTCCAAACAACTAAGCAAAATAAGTCAATACCGGATTAAAAACCAAAAGAAAAACTAGAGCAAAAAGGTGTTGCAGGAAAGGAGAAGGAAGTCAAATAGTTTTGGGTAGAATACGATAAGAATAAGGCCGAGTCAAGTCTGATCGTCCAAACTGCCCTGCATGCAGAAAGAAGAAATTTATGGGTAGTTGATGGCAGTTGTTCCAATCACATGACTAGAGACAAAAAAAGTTAATCAAGTTTGAAGATAAAAATGGAGGTTTAGTTAGGTTCAGAGACAACTCTTCAATCAATATAAAAGGCAAAGGTACTCTGAACATAGATGGCAAATTAAAAGCATGTGATGTTTAGTAAGTGGAAGGCTTAAAACATAATTTGATGAGTGTGAGTGTAGAGCCCCTCCCCTATCAATCTTTGGTTAACTCAGTTGACCATGGTTGACCTTACTAATAAATGCTATAATTCAATAGGATGGGCTATGTTAGACGGATACATTGGTGAGAAAAGTAATTGAACCAGGTTACGAACACATTTCACCTTAAGGTGTACATTTTGATGTGTTATGGATACATAACTTTATATGATTCTAGAATAGGATAACTTTGAGACGATGTATGTCATTATTGGATTTGCAGGACTTTACTATGATAGAAATAGGATGCATGTCTTATGTATGGATCATAATTATGAGGATTATGATAATTTATTATGTGGATTTATTTTGATATAAGATATATCGATTTGTTTAAAGGTAAATTGTATGCAGAGTGTTTGATGTGTATTCTTATTCATGTGTTTAATATTATATGAGGTTATTTGGAATTACTAATCTGCAATTGAGATGTGCAAGAAAATTATCCATGTGACCATGGAAACATTATGGAGAACCAAACCTAGACCTATGTACATTCGTAAAGCCAGGGGTTGTCTATTTGGAGAGACAACACCCCGTATGTATTGTATTTTATTTTTGAAAGTAAATGTTGCGTGTGTGTGAAATTAAATTTATTAGTTTGTGTAAATCCAACAAGAGAAAAATTTCATGTGTAATTTTGTAATGTATTTTATTGTGTCACTTGACACGTGTTGATTTATGTCTTGATTTTTGACTTGTCTCTTGGATAGAGTTGTTTCAACCATAGCCTTTTCAAACATTTGAATGTGGTTCTAAATTTTCCTTGGGTAGAGAGTCTTTGGAGTGGTCAACTCAGGTTTGACCTGAAAGTTAACTTCAGATGGGTTTCTAAGGGGTCAAATGGACTCCTAAGGGTAGTTTAAAAGTTTTTCCTAAAGCCTATAAGATATACCTATGGGTTAGGAGTATTTTTAGGCATCTGACTACTCCCATGTGACTGTTTAGTCACCTCAAAAAGTGGGTTTCCTAAGGTGAGCGAAAATTCAATTTAGAAGGTGCCATCTAGGTTAGATAACCTTCCCTTTTGATGTGAGATCCTTTTTCCCACTTTCTCTTACTTTTTCCTTTTTCAGTTTTAGAAACCTGTGAGAACTCTCACTGAGGTCTTTTTAGGCAAGAATGAGAGACTTTGTGGGTAATCACCCACTCTCCATTTTTGGCGATCATGCAATTTTGAAAAGAATAGGTTTTGGGATAGAATTTTGGCTAAGTGTAGAAGGAAGAATTGTGGAATTGGGCTGCTCATCCTCAAACTAGTTCTAGCAAACCTTTGGGCACATTGAAGGTTGGTTCATCTTCTCCTTTTTGTTTCTTTTTACGTTGCATGTTTATGTTGGAAAGATTGCTTGTATGTAAAAGTTGGTTCTTGTATTTTCCTTTGTGAAAATTATTATGTGACCTATCTATTACTTCTTTTATGCATTTTCTTGTGATTTGGGAGTAACTAAGGCCTTCTACTCTTGGGAGAGTAGGATGGTCTTGTGGGTGGTAGAAGTTTGACAGCCCTCTAGTGAGAGGCTCTCATTATGAGAGTGAACTCAAGGGGTGTATATGTGACCCTTGCTGCATGGCCTGGTTTATGCATTTGGGGGTCATAAGGGGAGAAAGTATGGCATGAATGCCTTGGGGGGCATAAGGATGTGGGGTTAATGAACTTATGATATATCTTTATGTGCCATGAGGTGGCTTTGTGATCTACCATTCTTGCAGTCTCCTCAGGGTATTTGGTCCACTACCACCTGTGTAAAAAACATCACATTTTGTGATGAAGTGTAGCCTTGGTTGGGAAAGTGTTGTTGTGTGTTTTTCCCTTGCTTGTTGTGTTTGCATGTGTGTAACCTATCTAGGGCTTGGTTCTCCAAGCTCAGGGGTGGCTTCTACAAAGCCTAGGCTGGGAGGTGAGCACTCCATGGTCAAAACCTTATGATTTAATTGCATTATTGCTTGGAAAGAAAAGAAAAAGATAAGTTTGAAAGTTGTTGGTTTTACTTGATTTGTAGAAAAAGATTAAGGAATGAAATACCATATTTTAGTTGCAGCAATGAAAAGGAAAAGCTATATGTTGTATTTATTTTGAAAAGAAATGTATTTATTTGTTTGAGCCTTTGATAGTAAAGAGAGGCTAAGAGGGGTTTTCTTCCCCTTTGTAAAATTTACTATTTTGGGAATGATAACAGTTTTCTAATTCTTGTTTTATCAAAATATATATATATATTCTTCTATTAAGTTATTATTGCAAAAATGAAATGTTTATATTTGAAAATTTGTTCCTATAGCTATTGAAATAATGTTTGTTGTATTTATGTTTATTCTGAAAATAAAAGTTCATTTTATCTTCTTATGCATAGTAAAATAATGGAAATGAGTAAAGTAATAAACTTGCATGTTAGTAAGAGAATATTAATCATTTAGTCCTAATTATTTATTTCCAAATACCAATCCTGGTTTAATAGATTTATCATGTCTATCTCTAAGATTAATTTAAATGATTCTAGTATAATGTATTGGTTGTTAAAGTTTATTAAATTATGTCATTTTCCCTTTTATTTATTGTAGGAAATAAATCTAAAATTAAATAGTCTATCTCTAATTTTAGCAACATGGTATTTAAAAGAAATAGATATACATTGATTTAAATCTGTAAATTTTAATTAATCTATTTAAAAGTAAAAAAATATATATTTGCATATTAAATTTAGCCCTAGATATCATATGAATCTAAAATATATATATATATATATATATATATATATATATATGTATGTATACATATATGTATATACATATATACATATATATGTATATACATATACATATATATATGTATACATATATGTATATACATATATACATATATATGTATATATATACATATATACAGTATATACATATATACATATATGTATATATGTATATATATATATATATATATTTATATATATAAATATATATTAAATAAAATAATAATAAAAAAAAAATATAAACTTTTTTTGGCAACCCTACCCCAAGGGGATCTGGAGCCGAGGCTCCCATGAGCCCCAAGGGTGGTGCGGGCTCTCTGTGGTCCACAACTCATAGAAGCGTTGAGGTGCCACTGCAGGCTGCGACTCGCAAGGGCGGCCGAGGCCACCACTACGAGCCGCATCCCGCAAGGGCGCCGCGGCGTCATTGCGGGCCACGACACGCAGGGGCGGCCGAGGCTGCCACTACGAGCTGCATCCCGCAGGAGTGCTACGGCATCACTGTGGGCTGCAACATGCAAGGGCGGCTGAGGCTGCCACTATGGGCCACGACCCGTAGCGGTGCCGGCACCACTGCGGGAGGTATGGCCTTTTGCCACTGCCCTCTACGTACAAGCGCCCTGCACGTGAGGCCCCCCCATGCAGCCACCCTCCTCCACCATTTTCTCTTCGGCCTCCTCCCTATGTAAAACATGAAACCCTAACCCGATTTGGGTTAGGGTATTTTGGAATTAGAAAAGAAATAAAAAAAAGATGTTAGTATTCTTTGTTTATAACTGTTAGATTTTAGGGTTCATGGTTATTTTATAATTTAAGAACTTAAAAACCTTATATCCTTTTATATATATATATATATGAATGTATAATCTCTAACTTTAGATTGATTATTTTACCTTCATATTTTATATGTTTATATAAACATTTAAATATGATGATTTAAATTTTAATTCTTTTGAAGCTTTATATGTTAGGAAATTATATCGATTTATTTTGTATGATTTTTGGCCATAGGGGATTAACTTTAGTCCACCTAAATTTAGGCTTGTCGAGAATAAACTTTATAGGGCAAATTTTATTATGGATTTAATTAGCCCTTTAGACACATTATAAATTAGTGTTAAAATAATTCGTGGGATTTAAAAATTCAATTGCTAGAGTTAATTTAATTAATTCCTACAATGATTAAAAAGATTGATTAAGATTAATAATATCCGTTGTCAATTAATTTAGAGATTTTTGCATAAATGAATTTATTTATTTATTAAATGGTGAGATAATAATAATTTCTTTGGAAGAGGATACCGTGGTGGAATTATATATATTCGAAAATAAGTCCAAGACCTTGATCTTGCGAACTCATTTAGCCCAGATGGAATCTTATACTAAATAAAGCAATTAACATTTTAACGTTTGACACTTCAATTTTCAATTGCTCGATTAATTAATATTATTACGTTAAAATCATATTAATAATTAATTTATAGACGCAAGATTTAATCAAGTATAAAAGAAGGATGTATTATCACGGATGGAGGAAACTTGTTAGGAGATAAATAATTATTATTGAATCAAGTAATTATATTAATGCCTATTTAGTAGAAGTCGATCTAATTAAGAATTATAATTTGCAACTGTAATAAAAGGGACATTCAATGTGAATTTATTATTATCCTTATAAAATCATTTTGTTCTGTTTGATTATAGGAGTTATCATAATTTGATATGTTAGGAATATCCTAACTTTGTCGTCTAGGAGTTTTATAGAAACCTAAGGCTTCTAGATAAATTTGTTCTATTCATCGCTCACGTTAGAAAAATGTTTTATTATAATTTAAGATTCCGCTTGGAACAACCTATTAAGTTGTGACATCTAATTAAGCATAGGTTGCATATAATTAAGTGTTTCAAAAAAAAAATTGTTGTTTTGGTTTTTGCCCAAAAGTTTGGGCATGACAGTGAGTTAGATGTGTGACAAAGTATACAAGTTCACTTTTGACTCTACTGATTGTCAGATAAGGAAGGAGAGTACTAGAAAGATTGTTGCAGAAGGAAAAAGGACAAATGGAAATGTGTACAATCTGAAGGAATGCTTTGAGTCCCAATGCTTGATGGGAAAAGTAGATGAGAGATGATTGTGGCACAAAATATTAGGCCATATAAGCTTTGATAATTTAGTTAAGGTGAGAAAGAAAGGCTATGTGAGAGATATACCACAAATCACCAAACTGGAAAGCACGTTTTGTGATGAATGTCTAAGAGGTAAGTAGACTAAGGTGACCTTTAAGAACAAAGAACATAATACCTCAAGGCCCTTAGAACTTGTGCATATTGATCTATGTGGACCAACCGAAACAAGAGCTTTAGCCAGTGAAAGATAATTTTCTTGGTATATGATGAAGCGGTGACAAAGTATGTTGTCATTTATGTCAATATGTGCTCAAGTAGGTACATTGATATGCACTAGTATGAAGATTGGAAGCAGTTTTGGTCAATCGAGACGGAGTGGACCGGTGTCGGGGTTCACTAAGTGTTACTACCGGTTGGTAGTCTCTGTTCAATTTTAGGGTTTTTGGTATGATCTGTGTGGTGCAACCAATGGTGTTTTGTGAATGTTAAGAATAAGGATCAGGATGCCACGTTAGCTGTGTGCACATGAAGGATTTCCTTGATGATTTTGTGCATAGAGATTGAATGCATTGAATGCCTACCTCAAGAATGTGCGATTTTCTGAGTAGTGTATGAAGAGTGCGTGATGGGTTACTATTTTCTAGATGCAATGAAGATCAAATGATGTAGAGTGACTTGAGATTTGTTTAGATCATTTCATTCTATGTAAAGTGTTTGGACGGTCAGGATTGGACCGCTTGTAATTGTAAACCTAAAATACTTAGGGTTTAGGGTTTATGTTACTGGCCTAATTCTTGTCTATAAGATTGATGAGTTTTGATATTGTTGTTGTTGGAAAATGTTGTGTGTGTATCCAAGTGATGAGATACTTTCCAGACCAGTGAGTGGAAAAATGTAGAGTGTGATTGCAGAGTAGAGGAATTGAAAAGGATCTACCTTAGCATGTAGTGTTGTTATCATATCAGAGTTTTACCTATTGTATTCTAACCATTTCAACAAAAGGAAAACCATTTGTCGGGTAGCTTTAACAAGCTTATTGTAATTCCTCTAACTAGGTGACTCAAGTTTATTGAGTTCTTCAAATCCTCTAGTAAGGTAACCTTTAATAGGGTTTCAACCTTTAACAGGGTATATAACCATCCCTTAACCGGGTGATCTTTAACAGGATCGGTTCCTAGCAGAACCTTATTGTAAAGTCTTTAACCGGACTAGGATCCTAATAGAGCGAGCTTCAAAAGAGTTCAAAACATGCTTGTGGGTATTCATCTCCATCGTGGTTTTTCTCATTTGGGTTTCCACATGAAAAATCTATGTGTCATGAGTTGTGCATTTTTCATGTGATGATTGAGTATTCTTTTTTTTAAGTGATTATGCATGTAGAGCTAATGGTTATGGTATTACTGATACACCACATGCATATGTATATGGGTGAAGTAGTTATTAAGTGTTGAATGATATTTGAAGTATTCAGTTTTATCGGTTTAAGTTGTCTGAAGTATTACTATGTTTAACCGGTATTGCCATGGTTAAGTTTAGTAATGAAGACAATCGGTTAGCATTGTTTTAACTTGATAAGTTGTGGAGAAGTTTTTGTATGTAATGATTCATCCCCCCCTCTCAATATCAGTTAATGTATTTGTTGTTCATCATTATTCATCAATTGGTATCAGAGCAACTCCAGGTCCTCAGTGATATAAGCTTAACCGCTTGAGGTAAAAGATCTTGCTTTAATGATGAAGAGGGAAGGTCCTAAGTTCAATAGAGATAACTTCAAAATATGGAAGGACATAATGAAGATCTATATCAAGAGTTTGGGTGCTCAACACTGGAGCTATGTTGAGAATGCCTATGTAAACCCCACTGGCACTCTAATCGATGATCAGAAAAGAGAGATTCAAGAAAATGGGCAAGTCATGGAAGCCCTTATTAGCAGTTTGTAAGGCGAGGGCCAAGGCCATACTGGCATCAGAAATCTATAAGCTTGGATTGATGTGGCTTCAGAGGGAGCCTTGAAATAAGGCATAAGGATCTTCACACTCAATTAGAAGAAGTTTTGAAGATATGTCATGATCATAATTATGCCATGGGTCCAATTCATACAAGGTGAAGTTGGCATTTCTCATCCTTGTTTATGAATACTTATGATACTATGATGCTTGGCTATCAGTCTGATATTGAGGATTAAGAGGGAGCCCTATGATCTTCAACAAAACTCTTGGTATGAAAGAATTGACAATTACTTGATAAGCCTAGGGTTTTGTAAATATTCTAACTTGTTCCTTAAAGTATTTGAAATGCTAATTTTGATTTCTTATGTGAATGATCTAACTCTAATTGATAAAGATAGTCTCATAATTTGATATAAAAAAGAATTAGCTCATAATTGAGATGGAAGATCTAAATCTAAAATACATTACTTCTACGTTAGAAGTATGGCAAGGATCTAATGAAATTATTCTAAGTCAAGTTTTCTATTGATATGTTAGAATTATGGATTGTAAACCTATATGGAAACTAACTTGAAGAACTTGAGTATGTCTGTAGTCAACTATGATTTTGCAGATTCATCTGAATAGAGGCAGGTTGATTGTGAGCACTTCAACTAATCAAAGCTAAGCATATTGTTGTGGCCAAGCATATCTTGATATATTTGCAAGACACAATTGATTATGGGATAAAGTTGCCATCACATTAGAAGACTACTTAGGTTCATATTGGTCAAGAAGTGTTATGGACAAGGAAAACACTTCAAGCTTTCACTTGCTGCGATCTCTTGGACCTATAGGAATAGTCTTTAGTTGCATTGAGTATTGTTGAAGCTAAATACATTGTTGCAAGTGTTGCATCAAGAGAAGCAGTGTGGTTTCTCAAAATTCTTGCTATGTTGTTTTGATTTATTATCAGGGTTGTATAGAGATACCTGACAATTTAGTGTTTTATGGCAAGACAATCATGTGTTGCAGATGTTCTCACCAAGTCTCTTGAAGCTTGAGTACTTCAAAAGATAGACTTGGAGCTGTGGAGAATATCGCCTTGGTTGAGAGGGAGTCTCAACCTTAGTGATACATTGTGTAGTATCAACCACCTTCTGCAGGAAATGCAAGGTGGTATTGTACTCTTCTCAGGGAGAAGATCAAATGTAACCATCCTCTACGGGCAATGTAAGATGGGAGAAAAGATCCTCTCCACCCTTTGCGGGCAATGTAAGGTGGATCCATTATTTGCTTGTTTGCAAGATGGAGATTATGTTTATTCCATTCTTTTCTTGTGTGCAAGATGGAGATTATGTTTATTCCAATCTTTTCTTGTGTGCAAGATGGAGTATTATGTTTATTAAATTCTATTCTATTCTTGTGTGCAAGATGGAGGACTATGTTTTCATTCTATGCTTGTGTGCAAGATGGAGGAAAATGGTTATGTAACTCCACTCTATGCTTGGGTGCAAGATGGAAGATTATGATGTTACATTCTTCTTTGGGAGAAGACTGAGGTAAAGACAATGAATGGTGGATATGTGTGATGGATATCATGGAAAGACTCCATGATGTGCATGAATACTTGTTTATGTATTCATGACTTGCAAGTGTGCATGTTAAATTTTTGGATTCACCCTCCATGGGCAATACAACATGGATACTATTGGCTACTATTTGTGGCTACTTGTTGTGATCCTCTCTAAGGAGTATTTGAAGTTGATAGCTAAGTTCAGATTGTTGGCATATGTGCAGAGCATGATGACATGATGATATTGTATGTTGTCATTGATGTCAATATGTTGAAGTATGAACCGGTATATTGTAGTAAGCTAACTAGCAAGAGAACCAGTATGATGATGTAACCGGTATATGTTTATTCAAGGTGAACTGGTATGTTGGAATGAGAACTGGTATATGGAAGTTTTGTATTGGGGTTTAATTTGGCATGACTACTGGTTGGTAGTCTCAGATTCAAGGTTTCTGGTTGATGCATTGCCTGTGTGATTCAACCAATGACATCTTGTGATGAGTTAGCATTGTAATGAAGACCAGATCGTGTTGCCACATCAGCCTTGTGCACATGAAGGATTTCCTTAAGGATCTTGCATGAAGAAGATAGATCCTATCTACCTCGAGAATGTGTGAAGTCTCTATAAATGGGGGAGAGCGCGTGATGGGTTATCAGCTTCCTAAAGCAGCAAAGAATGAATGTTGGAGAACATCTTGAGATCTGTTCAAGACTATTGTATTCAATGTAGTGTGATTAACGGTCAGGATTGAATCGACTAAATTGTTCAACCTAAATGTTTAGGGTTTAGGGTTTATGCTACCGACCTATCTGTTTCCTATAAGGTCGTTGATGTTTTTCATTTTGAAGTTGTTGGCAAATGTTATGTGTGTATCCAAGTGAAGAGATACTTGATTCTTGCTAGACTAGAAAAGTGTGTTGATACCTGCAGAGTGTGATTGCAAAAGCAAAGGAGCTAAAGTGGATCTGCCTTGGCATTGTGTGCTATTATCAAATCAGTGTATTACCTGTTGACTTCTAACCATTTCAGCAGTTGGAAAATCCCTTAACTAACCATTTCAGCAGTTCAAAAATCCCTTAACTGGGTAGCTTTAATAGGATTTTGTGTAAATCCTTTAACAGGGTGACTGTTGGTATTTTGGTTATGTTGATATGGTTTTGTCATTGATGTCAACACCTATTAACACTTATCAACTTTGGCACTTTGGAGAATTGGCAATGACCAGCAAGCAAGTGACTTATGCATAGTCATCAGTATCTGGTACACCGACATAATATATTGTTCACCAACACTTGGAATAACATAAAAACACTTGATTATGTTGAAGCCATCGTTTGGAGATCTTGTCTTGGAGATTCATTCATTGGTATGTTCGTGTTTGCATATTTGTTGTTATCGGTAAATAGGTCCAGGTTATGCACCGATAGGCTTATCTATTCCAGATCAGCATGACACACTTTGGAGATGATTTTATTGTTATTGTAAATGCACTAAGATGACATGTTGAATCAGATATTGCATCGGTTATTGATTTACTTGTAATTGTTTTATTGTAATATCTTTTAGAGCTGACCTACTAAAATTGGTCTTAGGTTATGATATATATGTAAGATCCTATTTGTAAGATCGGTATGCGATTGAGAAAAGGGAATTATAAGAAGGTATATGCAAGAATAAGAAGAGCTATACACGCAGACATCATTTGAAGGTGAAACAAGGTTTTTGTGAAGACATATCAGAACTACACTGGTACTAAATCCAACATATGAAGATGCTATTTTGAGCAGTACATCATTATTGGATTTAACCATCCAATTGTAGTCAGTGTGACTCCTATTTATGATTGAGCAGTGAGCTCTAGGCGCTTGGCCTTTTTGCATGTGTAGACACCATTTGTATACACATACTATCTGTAGTAGTATCATTTGATTGTGGGTAAGGTTTCCTACCATGGTTTTTCCCCTTACAAGGTTTCCACGTACAAACATTGGTGTTATGTGTTGTGGATGTTATTGCCTTTCTATTTCATGCATTAATCTTTACCGATACTACAATTAACTAATAAACCATCTATCGACATAAATTTTGGTTTACTGGTATTAAGCATTTAAGTTGGTTAAGTTGTTTTTGGTTTAAATTTATTAGACAACTAATTCACCCCCCCCTCTCAGTTGTCTCCGGGACCTACCAATTGGTATCAAATCTTAGTCCTCATTTGCAAAAGTTTAATAGCTTGAGGAGATCCAATGTCTACTAACTATTTTAGGAAGGAGCATCCTAAACTTGATGGAACCAACTATGGCATATGGAAGATCAGAATGGATACACATCTGAATTGCATTGGAAAGGACACCTGGGAAGTTACAAAGAATGGCTATACTGCTCCTACTCTCGATCAGCCTAATCCTCCTACCTTAGGAAAAGATAAAGAAAATGATTGTAAAGCAAGGGAAGCACTTTTGAGCACATTATTAGATCAGCAAATCATGGGATTATCAGATAGGTCTACTGCTAAAGCTATTTGGGATCATTTGGAAACATTGAATGAAGGAGATTCCACAGTCAAAATTTCAAACCTTGAAAGCTTCCGGGTCAGGTATGAAAATCTAAAAATGGAAGAAGATGAAAGGATTTTTGCTTTTATGGAAAGAGTTAATGAAATTGTTTTGGGTATTAAATGTTGTGGAGGAAACTTAAGTGAAGATGAAATTGTTTCAAAAGTTTTAAGAGGATTGCCACCAACATACAAAATGAAAGTTACTGCTATCAATGAATTAAGAACAATGCCTAATACATTAGTAACTGTTGGTATTTTTGTATGGTTTTGTCGTTGATGTCAACACCTACTGAAACACTAGCACTTTGGAGATCCAACAACATTCACCAGCAAGCAAGTAACTATTGCACAGTTATTGGTATATGGTTCACCAGTAGGATATAATGTTCACCAACACTTCGAATGATATGGAAGACACTTGGTAATGTTGAAGACATCGTGTGGACACTTTGTTTTGAAGAATTAATCATTGGTATATTCATATTTGCATATTTGCTTTTACCGACAAATAGGTCCAGGGTTATCTAGGGTTACACCGGTAGGTTTATCTTTTACAGATCAGCATGGCACGCTATGGAGATGATTTATTATTATTGTAAATGCATTATGCTAGCATGTTTAATCAATTATTCCATCAGATATTATATTGTTTATAAAATGTTTTTTATTGTAATATCTTGTAGAGATGACCTACTAAAATTGGTCTTAGGTTATGGTGTAAATGTAAGATCTTATTTGTAAGATCGAATGTGGAATGCAAAAAAGAATTGTGTGAAGGTATATGAGAGATTAAGCAGAGGTATACATGAAGACATCATTTGAAGGTGAAGCTAGGTTTTTGTAGAAGCATATCAGCATTACACCGGTACTGAATCCAACATATGAAGATGCTATTTTGTGTAGTACATTCTTATTGGATTTAACCATCCAACTATAGTTAGTGTGACTTCCATTTCATGATTGAGCAGTGAGCTCTAGGCTATTGGCCTTTTTGCATGTGCAGACCCCATTTATATACACTTACTATCTACAGTAGTATCATCTGATTGTGGGTAAGATTTCCCACCATGGTTTTTCCCCTTACAGGGTTTCCACATACAAATATTGGTGTTATGTGTTGTGGATGACTCTATGTTTATGTTTCATGCATTAATCTCTACCAGTATAGCAATTTACTGTTAACACTATCTACTGACACACTAAACTGGTTTACCGGTATTAAGCATTAAGTTGGTTAATTGGTTTTTGGTTTAAATTTATTAGACAACTGATTCACCCCCCCCCCCTTCTCAGTTGTCTCTGGGACCTAACAATTGGTATCAGAGCTTAGTCCTCTTTTGCAGAAGTTTAACAACTTGAGGAGATCCAATGTCTACTAATTATTTTAGGAAGGATAGTCCTAAACTTGATGGAACTAACTATGGGATATGGAAGATCAGGATGGAGACACATCTGAATTGCATCGATAAAAACATTTGGGAAGTTACAAAGAATGGTTATACTATTGTTGTAGCTGGTCAGACTGCTCCAACTACCTTAGCTAAAGATGAAGAGAATGATTGCAAAGAAAGAGAAGCACTTTTGAGCGCATTATCAGATCAACAAATCATGAGATTATCAGATAGGTCTACTACTAAAGCTATTTGGGATCATTTGGAAACATTGAATGAAGGAGATTTCATAGTCAAGATTGCAAAACTTGAAAGCTTCCGAGTCAAGTATGAACATCTGAAAATGGAAGAAGATGAAATAATTTATGCTTTTATGGAAAGAGTAAATGAAATTGTTTTGGTTATTAAATGTTGTGGAGGAACCCTGAGTGAGGATGAAATTGTTTCAAAAATATTAAGAAGATTGCCACCGGCATATAAAATGAAGGTTACTGCTATAAATGAGTTGAGAACAATGCCTAATACATCAGTAACTAGGGATACATTGATTGGAAAACTTTTAGCCTTTGAAATTGAGGAATTTGGTCATGTTGCTACTATAAAGGCTGATTTGGCCTTTAAAGAATCAACATCATCTGCTCCATCATTTGACAAATCAGACTGGAAAGCCTTTTTATGCAAGAGAACCTGAAGAAACCAGGAAGGAGAATGAGGAGCTTGAAGAACTTGAAGCACAATTTGCAAGAAAAATTGCAAAAGGTCCAGTTGGAAGTAAGTATGAAGGTAAAGCACCCTTTAAATGTTTCAACTACAATAAGATTGGTCATATGGCTTTGAGATGCCCTGATAGACATGCTAGACTAAGAGAAGAAGCAAGAAGAACATACAAGCCTAATCCTGAATATTAGAGATACATATTTAAGAAGAACAAAGACAAATCTTGTTGCATTGCTGATGAAGGTGTGACTGATGATTCTGATGAGGATCCAACAAACAATGGATGGGTTTTTGTTGCTATAATAGAAGATCAACCGACACCTACTACTCAACTGGTAGAACAAGCCCTAGCAGCTAAAGTTGAAGTAAAGGATGAATGGATCATTGACTCAGGATGCTCACATCATATGACAGAAGACAAAAGTAAATTCCTGAACTTTCAAGAATACAATGGAGGTTTAGTAAGATTTGGAGATGACAAAGCCTGTTCAATCAAAGGTAAAGGTTCAATATCTCTTGATGGTAAGCATAACACTGACAATGTCTACTACATTGAAGGATTAAAGCATAATCTTTTAAGTGTTGGTCAATTAGTTGAGAAGGGATTTCAGTTACAATTTAAAAATGGAAAATGCAAAATCATGAATACAACTGGTTTGGAAATTGCAACCGGTAATCAGACTAGAGGTAATATCTTTCATTTGAATAATAGTGAAAAGACATGCTTGATTGCACATATAGATGAAAGTTGGTTATGGCATAAGAGACTATGTCATGTAAACTTTGATTGCATGGTAAATATCAGTACTTCTAAGGCAGTTAGAGATCTACCTAAAATTGTGAAACCTCAGAATACAATTTGTAAGGAATGTCAATTTGGAAAACAAGTTAGAGCTAGTTTCAAAAGTATTCCAGAAAAATCCAATAATGCTCTTGATTTGATTCACACTAATTTATGTGGTCCAGCTAGAACTAAAAGCTTACAAGGTGATAGATATTTCATGCTAATTATTGATGATTATTCTAGAATGTGTTGGGTTACTTTTCTCAGAGAAAAATCAGAAGCACTTGGAAATTTCAAACTGTTCAAAATAATGGTTGAGAATGAAACCAATAAGAAAATCAAATGTTTAAGATTAGATCAAGGAGGAGAATTCACATCTAAGGACTTTAATACATTCTGTGAAGTGAATGGAATCAGAAGACAGTTATCAGCACCTTGGACACCACAGCAGAATGGAGTTGTTGAAAGGAAAAACATAACTATCTTGGATGCAGTAAGAAGTATGTTATCAGAAAAAAATCTACCACATGTGTATTGGAGAGAATCAGTTAGCACTGATGTCTATACATTCAACAAAGTTCACATCAAAGGTGAAACCGGTAAGACCCCTCATGAACTATGGTTTGGCAATACTTCTACTCTTAAGTATTTCAGAATTTTTGGAAGTAAATGTTATATTAGAAGAGATGAGTATATTGGAAAATTTGATCCTAGAAGTGATGAAGGAATATTTCTTGGTTATTCATCAAAGAGCAAGGCATATAGATGTTTTAATAAGAGGTTGCAGAAAATTGTTGAGAGTACAAATGTAAAGATTGATGAACAATTCAGAGGAACTTCAAGGTATTTAGACTCTGAACCGGCAACAGAAATTGTGACAAATGAACCTACACTAAATCCACTGGTACGGAATGAAGATCCAGTTACCCCGGTATCATCAGAGGATTCCATAGTAATTAAAGAACAACAAACTAAGACACCCCAGTATGTAAGATTGAATCATTCTGAAGATCATATAATTGGAAACAAATTTAAAGGAGTTATGACAAGAGGAAGATTGGCAAATGAAGAGGTATGTCTTATTTCTCAAATTGAACCATCATCTATCAATGAGGCATGTGAAGATAAATTTTGAATTAAAGCTATGGAAGAAGAATTAGGACAAATTGAGAAAAATAATACTTGGACATTATTTCCCCGGCCTAAAGATAAAAATGTAATTGGAACCAAATGGGTATTTAGAAACAAACTTAATGAAGATGGTAAGGTTGTCAGAAATAAAGCAAGACTAGTGTGTAAGGGATATTCTCAAAAAGAAGGAGTTGATTACAATGAAACCTTTGCACCGGTAGCCAGAATTGAGGCAGTCAGATTATTCTTGGCTTTTACAGCTCACAAGGACTACAAAGTTTATCAAACGGATATTAAATGTGCATTTTTTAATGGAGATCTTGAAGAGGAAGTATATATTGAACAACCTGATGGATTTTCTTTGACAAATGACAACGATATGGTTTGCAGGTTAAAAAAAGCTCTGTATGGATTAAAACAAGCCTCAAGAGCTTGGTATGCAAGGTTGGATAAGTATCTTTTAAAGATTGGTTTTACTAAAGGAAATGCAGATAGCAATTTATATTACAAAATAACTAATGATGACATCTTGATTATTGAAGTATTTGTTGATGATATAATCTTTGGAGGAGAAGATGGATTATGTAAGGAATTTTCTATTAAAATGCAGCAAGAATTTCAAATGTCTATGATTGGAGAAATAAAATTCTTTTTAGGATTGCAGATTTCACAGACTGATAAAGGTATATTTTTGAGTCAATCCAAGTACTTGAAAGAATTACTAAAGAAATATGGGATGGAGAACTCTAAACCGGTAAGCACACCTATGACTACAAATGACAAATTATCTCAAAGAGATGAATCTACACATGTTAATCCAACTAGATACAGATCTATGATAGGAGGTTTACTATATTTGACACAAACTAGGCCTGATATTATGAATGCAGTATGTATTGTTTCTAGATTTCAAAGTAATCCTAGGGAAAATCATGAATCAGCAGTAAAAAGGATTTTCCGGTACTTACAAGGCACAACAAATCTTGGATTATGGTATCCTAGAGATGAAAATTTTGACCTATGTGCATACACAGATGCAAATTGGGCAGGAGATGTGGATGATAGAAAAAGAACCACTAGAGGAGCATTCTTTCTTGGAAAAAGACTAGTTTCTTGGTTGAGTAAGAAACATAGTTGTACATCTTTATCAACAGCCGAATCAGAATATGTTGCAGCAGCAACTAACTGTACACATGTACTATGGCTTAAGCAAATGTTGAAAGACATAAAGGTAAAATACAAGGAACCTATTACTATATATTGTGATAACATTGCAGCAATTGATATATCTAAGAATCCGGTATTACATTCTAAAAAAAAACATGTTTATATCAAACTGAATTTTCTAAGGGAAAAAGTTGAAGAAAAAGAGATAAAATTGGTTTATGTGAATACTAAAGAACAACTTGCAGATATTTTCACAAAACCTTTGCCTAAGGAGACCTTTGAATATCTCAAAGATCAGCTTGGAGTCATACCACCACCGATAGAGACTTAAATAGTTGATGATTGTCATCAACCGGCAGAATTGAAAGACAAATCTTTTACTCCGGTCTTTGATGAGGAAGCTACTTCTCAGGGGGAGTAGTTAGTATATTGAATTGATTGGTATTTTGTATGAACTTGATTTTTGTAACTTTGGCATTTGATGTCAAGGGGGGAGAGATATCTATGGAAAAACACATTATCTTTTGAGGAGAGATTGGTATTGAAAATAAATCTTTGGATAAACACATGTTGCTCCCAGGGGGAGAGATTATTGTTTAAGGGAGATTGATTGGTTTTTGGTATTTGGCATTTCTGTTTTGACACTTTGATGGTTCTTCCATCATGTGTTGCCATCAATGCCAAAGGGGGAGATTGTTGGTATTTTGGTATGGTTTTGTCATTGATGTCAACACCTACTGAAACACTAGCACTTTGGAGATCCAACAACATTCACCGGCAAGCAAGTAACTATTGCACAGTTACTGGTATATGGTTCACCGACAGGATATAATGTTCACCGGCACTTGGAATGATATGGAAGACACTTGGTAATGTCAAAGACATCATGTGGAGACTTTGTTTTGAAGAATTAATCATTGGTATATTCATATTTCCATATTTGCTTTTACCGGCAAATAGGTTCAGGGTTATCTAGGGTTACACCGACAGATTTATCTTTTCCATATCAGCATGGCACGCTATGGAGATGATTTATTATTGTTGTAAATGCATTAAGACAACATGTTTAATTGGTTATTGCATCAGATATTATATTATTTATAATATGTTTTTTATTGTAATATCTTGTAGAGCCAGCCTACTAAATTGGTCTTAGGTTATGGTATAAATGTAAGATCTTATTTGTAAGATCGAATGTGGAATGCGAAAAAGAATTGTGTGAAGGTATATGCGAGATTAAGTAGAGGTATACATGAAGACATCATTTGAAGGTGAAGCTAGGTTTTTGTAGAAGCATATCAGCATTACACCGGTACTGAATCCAACATATGAAGATGCTATTTTGTGCAGTACATTCTTATTGGATTTAACCATCCAACTGTAGTCAGTGTGACTCCCATTTCATGATTGAGCAGTGAGCTCTAGGCTATTGGCCTTTCTATATGTGTAGACCCCATTTATGTACACTTACTATCTGCAGTAGTATCATCTGATTGTGGGTAAGATTTCCCATTGTGGTTTTTCCCCTTACAGGGTTTCCACATACAAATATTGGTGTTATGTGTTGTGGATGACTCTATGTTTATGTTTCATGCATTAATCTCTACCAGTATAGCAATTTACTGTTAACACTATCTACTGACACACTAAACTGGTTTACCGGTATTAAGCATTAAGTTGGTTAATTGGTTTTTGGTTTAAATTTATTAAGACAACTGATTCACCCCCCCTTCTCAGTTGTCTCTGGGACCTAACAGTAACTAGGGATACATTGATTGGAAAACTTTTAGCTTTTGAAATTGAGGAATTTGGTCCTGTTAATACTATAAAGACAGATTTAGCTTTTAAGGCATCAACATCATCTGCACCATAATTTGACAAATCTGATTGGAAAGCCTTTTATGCAAGAGAACTTGAAGAACTTGAAGCACTATTTGCAAGGAAAATGCCTAAAGGTCTAGTTGGAAGTAAGTATGAAGGTAAAGCACCCTTTAAATGTTTTAACTATAATAAGATTGGTCATATGGCTTGGAGATGCCCTGATAGACATGCTAGACTAGGAGAAGAAGATAGAAGAACATACAAGCCTAACCCTGAATATCAGAGATACAAATTTAAGAAGATAAAGATAAATCTTGTTATCTTGCTGATTAAGGAGTCACTGATGATTCTAATGAGGATCTGACAGAAAATGGATGGGTTTTTGTTGCTATAACAGAAGATCAAATAGCACCTACTATTCAACCGGTAAAGTAGGCCCTGACAGCTAAGATTGAAGTTAAGGATGAATGGATCATTGATTCAAGATGTTCACATCATATGACTGGTGATAAAGGTAAATTCTTGAACTTTCAGGAATATAATGGAGGTCTAGTAAGATTTGGAGATGATAAAGCTTATCTGATCAAAGGAAAGGGTACTATATCTCTTGATTGTAAGCATAATACTGACAATGTTTACTATGTAGAAGGTTTAAAGCATAATATTTTGAGTGTTGGTCAATTAGTTGAAAAAGGATTTCAGTTACAATTCAAGAATGGAAAATGCAAGATTATGAATAGAACTGGTTTGGAAATTGCAACCAAAAATCAAACTAGAGGTAACATCTTTCATTTGAATAACAATGAAAAGACATGCTTGATTGCACATATTGATGAAAGTTGGCTATGGCATAAAAGACTCTGTCATGCAAATTTTGATTGCATGGTAAATCAGTACTACTAAGGCAGTTAGTGATTTACCTAAGATTGTCAAACCTCACAATCCAGTATGTAAGGAATGTCAATTTGGAAAACAAGTTAGAGCATCTTTTAAAAGTATTCCAGAAAAGCCCAATAATGCTCTTGACTTAATTCACACTGATTTATGTGGTCTAGCTAGAACTAAAAGCTTACAAGGTGATAAATATTTCATGCTAATCATTGATGACTATTCTAGAATGTGTTGGGTTACTTTTCTTAAAGATAAATCAAAAGCCCTTGGGAAATTCAAACTATTCAAAGCAATGGTAGAAAATGAAACTGGTAAGAAAATCAAATGTCTGAGATCAGATCAAGGAGGTGAATTTATATCTAAAGAATTTAATGCATTCAGTGAAGTGAATGGAATCAGAAGATAGTTATCAGCACCCTGGACACCACATCAGAATGGAGTTGTAGAAAGGAAAAATAGAACTATCTTGGATGCAGCTAGAAGTATGTTATCACAAGCAAATCTACCACATGTGTATTGGAGAGAGGCAGTAAGTACAACGGTCTATACATTCAACAAAGTTCACATCAAAGGAGAAACTGGTAAGACCCCTCATGAACTATGGTTTGGTATTACTCCTACTCTTAAATATTTTAGAATATTTGGAAGTAAATGCTATATTAGAAGAGATGAGTATATTGGAAAATTTGATCCTAGAAGTGATGAAGGAATATTTCTTGGTTATTCATCTAAGAGCAAAACATATAGATGTTTTAACAAAAGATTGCAGAAAATTGTTTAGAGTACAAATGTGAAGATTGATGAACAATTTAGAGGATCTTCAAGGTATATAGACTCTGAACTGGCAATAGAGATACTAACAAATGAACCTACATTGAACCCACCGGTACAAAATGAAGATCCAATTACACCGGTATCATCTGAAAATTCCACTATAACTGAGGAACAACAACAAACGAAGACACCCCGGTATGTAAGATTGAACCACTCTGAAAATTAGATAATTGGGAATAAATATCAAGGAGTTATGATAAGAGGAAGATTGGAAAATTAAGAGGTATGTCTTATTTCTCAAATTGAACCATCATCAATTAATGAGGCATGTGAAGATAAGCACTGGATTAAAGCTATGGAAGATGAATTAGAACAGATTGAAAAGAATAACACATGGACATTAGTTCCCCGATCTAAAGACAAAAATGTAATTGGAACAAAATGGGTATTCAGAAACAAACTTAATGAACATGGTAAGGTAATCAGAAATAAAGAAAGACTAGTGTGTAAGGGATATTCTTAAAAAGAAGGAATTGATTATAATGAAACCTTTGCACCGGTAGCTAGAATTAAGGCAGTCAGATTATTCTTGGCTTTTGCAGCACACAAGATCTACAAAGTATATCAAATGGATATTAAATGTGCATTTCTGAATGGAGATCTTGAAGATGAAGTTTACATTGAACAACCTGATGGATTTTCTTTGACAAATAATAAGGATATGGTTTGTAGGTTAAGGAAAGATTTGTATGGGTTGAAGCAAGATCCAAGAGCTTGGTATGCAAGATTGGATAAATATCTTTTGAAGATTGGTTTTTCTAAAGGTAATGCTAACAACAACTTATACTATAAAGTGACTAATGATGACATCTTGGTTATAGAAGTTTTTGTTGATGATATAATCTTTGGAGGAGAAGATGGATTATGTAAAGACTTTTCTATTGAAATCCAACAAGAATTTGAAATGTCTATGATTGGAGAGATAAAAATATTTTTAGGATTGTAGATTTCACAGACTGACAAAGGCATATTCTTGAGTCAATCCAAGTATTTGAAGGAGTTACTAAAGAAATTTAGGATGGAGAACTCTAAACCGGTAAGCACACCTATGACTAAAAATGACAAATTATCACTAAGGGATGAATCTACACTTGTTAATCCGACTAGGTACAAATCTATGATAGGAGGTTTACTGTATTTGACACAAACAAGACCTGATATTATGAATGTAGTATGTATTGTTTCAAGATTTCAGAGTAATCCTAAAGAAAATCATGAATTAGCAGTAAAAAGGATTTTTTGGTACTTACAAGGCAGGAGATGTGGATGACAGAAAAAGAACCACCGGCGGAGCATTTTTTCTTGGCAGCAGATTAATTTCTTGGTTGAGTAAGAAACAAAGTTGCACATCTTTATCAACAGAAGAATCAGAATATGTTGCAACAACAACTAACTGTACACAGGTATTATGGCTTAAGAAAATGTTGAAGGACATAAAGGTAAAATGCAAGGAACCTATAACTATCTATTGTGATAACACTGTAGCAATTGATATATCTAAGAATCCGGCACTACATTCTAAAACTAAACATGTTTCTATCAAATTGAATTTTATGAAAGAGAATGTTGAAGCAAAAGAAGTAAAACAAGTTTATGTGAATACTAAAGAGCAGATTGTAGATATTTTTGCTAAGCCTTTACCTAAGGAGACTTTTGAATATCTCAAAGATTAGCTATGGGTCATACCCCCACCGGTAGAGACTTAGACAGTTGATGTTTGTCATCAACCAATAGAATTAACAAAGAAATCTTTTACTCTGGCTTTGATGATAAGAGCTACTTCTCAAGGGGAGTAGTTGGTATACTGAATTGGTTGGTATTTTGTATTTGAAACTTGGTTTTGTAGTAACTTTGGCATTTGATGTCAAAGGGGGAGAGATTGATATGGAAAACACAAGGAAATCACATATTACTCTCAGGGGGAGAGATTGCTACCTTGGAGAGATTGATTACTCTCTGTATTTGAATTTTGATTTCTGGTTATGATCTCTTTTGGGAGATTGTTGGTTTTTGGTATTTGGCATTTCTGTTTTGTCACTTTGATGGTTTTTCATCTTGTGTTGCCATCAATGCCAAAGGGAGAGATTGTTGGTATTTTGGTTATGTTGATATGGTTTTGTCATTGATTTCAACACCTATTAACACTTATCAACTCTGGTGCTTTGGAGAATTAGCAATGTTCACCGGCAAGCAAGTGACTTATGCACAGTCACCCGTATCTGGTACACCAGCATAATATATTGTTCACCGACACTTGGAATAACATGAAAAACACTTGATTATGTTGAAGACATCATTTGGACATCTTGTCTTGGAGATTTATTCATTGGTATGTTTGTGTTTGCATATTTGCTATTACCGGCAAATAGGTCCAGGTTATGCACCGACAGACTTATCTATTCCAGATCAGCACGACACGCTTTGGAGATGATTTTATTGTTATTGTAAATGCACTAAGCCGACATGTTGAATCGGATATTGCATCGGTTATTGATTTACTTGTAATTGTTTTATTGTAATATCTTTTAGAGCTGACCTACTAAAATTGGTCTTAGGTTATGGTATATATGTAAGATCTTATTTGTAAGATCGGTATGTGATTGAGAAAAAGGAATTGTAAGAAGGTATATGCAAGAATAAGAAGAGCTATACACACAAACATTATTTGACAGTGAAGAAAGGTTTTTGTGAAGACATATCAGAACTACACCGGTACTGAATCCAGCATATGAAGATGCTATTTTGAGCAGTCCATCATTATTGGATTTAACCATCCAATTGTAGTTAGTGTGACTCCTATTTGTGATTGAGCAGTGAGCTCTAGGCGCTTGGCCTTTCTGCATGTGCAGACCCCATTTGTATACACATAGTATTTGTAGTAGTATCATTTGATTGTGGGTAAGGTTTCCCACCGTGGTTTTTCCCCTTACAGGGTTTCCACATACAAACATTGGTGTTATGTGTTGTGGATGTTATTGTCTTTCTGTTTCATGCATTAATCTTTACCGGTACTACAATTAATTGATAAACTATCTACCGACATAAAGTTTGGTTTACTGATATTAAGCATTTAAGTTGGTTAAGTTGTTTTTGGTTTAAATTTATTAGACATCTAATTCACCCCCCCCTCCCCTCTCAGTTGTCTCTGGAACCTAACAATGACTCAATTCAATGAGTTCTTAAATCCTCTTGTGAGGTAACCTCTAACAGGGTTTTAACCTTTAACCGGGTATTTAGCCATCCCTAACTGGGTGTTCCCTAGTAGGATCGGTTCCTAGCATAACCTATTGTAAAAGTATTTAACTGGACTAGGCTCCTAATAGAGAGGACTTCAGAAGAGTTCAGAAAACAGCTTGTGGGTATTCATCCCCACTGTGGTTTTTCCCAGTTGGGTTTCCACATGAAAAATTAGCGTGTCATGTGTGATGCCTTTCATGTGATGATTTAGTGTTTTATGTCAAAGTGGTAATGCAAGTTGATTCAATGATTTTAAGTATTTCTGATGTATTGCTTGCCTAAGCTTAAGGGTGAAGTGAAAATGAGATATTAGACTGTGTAGTCAGCTAAGAGTTACTAGTTTATGTCTTTCACATTCTCACTATGTTTTACTGGTAGTGCTCTAGTTTAGGCCGGTGTTACTATTTACCAATTGAGTGCAGTCTTTGTAGTCAAACAAGTTCAGGGAAAGTTTGTTTTGTCTGTACTGATTCACCCCCCCTCTCAGTACCAGTTCAGTACTAACTGGTCATCATTATTCATCAATTGGTATTAGAGCATCCTCTAGGTCCTCTGTGTTGTAAACTTAACCGCTTTAGGAAAAGATCCTATTCTAATGATGAAGAGGGAAGGTCCAAAGTTCAATAGAGATAACTTTAATATATGGAAGGACAGAATGAAGATCTACATTAGAAGCATGGGATCTCAATAGTGGAGCTATGTTGAGAATGCTTATGTTATTCCTACCGATACTCTCACCGATGATCAAAGAAGAGAGATTCAAGAGAATGGGCAAGTCATGGAAGCCCTAATCAGCAGTTTATCTGACATTGAGTTTATTGATGTTTAGGATAAAAACAATCCCAAAGAAGTATGGGATGCTCTGGAGAATATCTATGGTGGTGATGAGCATGTGAAACAAGCTAAGGAAGAGAGCCTTAATGGAAAGTTTGAAGACATGCAGATGGTTGAAGGAGAGACCATTCAACAATATGGAATAAGAATCAAAACTATTGTTGGAGACATCAAGAGTGCAAGAGGTAAAATTGATGATTCCACTATTGTTAGCAAAGTCTTGAGATCCTCGTTACCAGTTTATGCAATAAGGGTTGCTGCTATTCCGGAGTTGAGGTCTATTGACAAGACAAAGGTATCCCTAGACTCCATCATTGCAAAGTTGACCACATATAAGCTAAATAATTATGATGGTAGTATTCTGAAGACTAAATCAGCCTTTAGAGCATCCGTTGCACCATCTAGAAAGGGAAAAGAAGCAAGTACCAGTTGTGAACCAAGACAAAGAAGAGAAATGGATGATGAGGAGATCCTGATGGAATTTGAAGCTCTTCTTGCCAAGATACTTCCTAAGGGAACTGGTAAATACAGAGGTAAGCTTCCTTTGAAATGCTTCTCTTGCAATAGGATAGGACACATTGTTGTAAATTGTCCTAATGGTGATAATAAGGACAAACCAGAGAAGTTCAAGAAGTTCAAAGGAGGAAATAGGAGAAACTGTTTTGTAGCAGTTGATGAAGGTGTCACTGATGAGGAATTAGAAGATGAAGAAAGTGAAGACATTGTGTTTGTAGCAGTTAAGGAAGATGTGTCAGACAAGAAGGTTTTTGTCTCCCGCTTTGATAATTCCAATGAGTGGATTATTGACAGTGGTTGTTCTCACCACATGACTGGTGACCGGAGTAAGTTTCTGTTTCTGGAAGAGTATGATGGTGGTGTGGTCCGATTTGGTAATGATGCACCATGTATGGTAAAAGGTAGAGGGTTCATCTCTCTGAATGGAAAAAGTAGTGTTGATAATGTGTATTGGGTAGAAGGTCTTAGATACAACCTTTTGAGTGTTGCATAGCTAAATGATAATGGACTCACTTTGGAATTTAGAGATGGAGTGTGAAAAATAAAAGGAAAGAGTGGTGAAATGATGGCCACCAGTATGCAAACCAGAGGTAACTTATTTCAGCTGAATGCAAATATCAGTACATGTCTAATGGCTAAGTTTGATGATAGCTGGATATGGCATAGGAGACTCTACCATGTAAAATTTGATAATATTGTGAAGGATAGTAAGATCAAGGCAATTAGAGGATTTCCTGTGCTGAGCAAACCGAAGAATCTTTTGTGCAAAGAGTGTCAACTAGGGAAAATGTCTTCCTCAACCTTCAAAGGTAAATCTTTCACTGTAGACAATTTACTTGATCTTGTGCATACTGATTTGTGTGGTCCTATGAAAACTAGGAGTGTCCGGGGAGATAGGTACTTTATGATTCTCACTGATGACTGCTCAAGGATGATGTGGGTTACATTCTTGAAAGACAAGTCTGAAGCTTTTGGAAAGTTCAAAGTCTTTAGAGCACTAGTAGAAAAAGAGAGTGGTAAGAGAATCAAATGCCTTAGAACTGATCAAGGAGGAGAATTCACTTTCGGTGAATTCAACAAGTACTATGAAGAGAACGACATCAAGAGACAACTATCTACCCCTCAGACTCCATAGTAGAATGGCCTAGCAGAGAGGAACAACCAAACTATAGTTGAAGCAGCCAGAACTATGTTGATCCAAGGGAAGGTTGCTCACACCTTCTGGAGAGAAGCGGTGAGCACTACAGTCTACACAATGAACCAGGTACTCATCAAGAGAGGTAAGGATAAAACTCCTTATGAGTATTGGATCGGTAAGACACCAGTGGTAAGCTACTTTAGAGTGTTTGGTAGCAAATTTAATATCAAGAGGAGTGAACATTAGAGCAAGTTTGATGCAAAATGTGATGAGGGAATATTTCTAGGGTATTCCACAAAGAGAAAAGCTCTCAAATGTTTCAACAATAGGACTCAAATAATTGTTAAAAGTATCAATGTCAGAGTTGATGAAACCTCTGAGAAACCTGAGGAAACCGACAGCAAGCAAGTAGGAGATGAATCGGTAGTACACTTCTGGGAACCGGTTGCAAAACAACCTAGTACCAGTAACAGTGATTCTACATCGGTAGATGCTGATGCTGATGAAGATGAGGATGAAGAAGAAAAGAAAGAGGAAACAACTAAAATCATTACTAGGTATGTAAATTTGAATCATGCTCCAAAGCAGATCATAGGAGACAAGGATGCAGGAATTCTTACAAGAAGAAAGGTCAGAGAAAATTCTTGCATATTCTCTAAATTTGAGCCTAAAACATTTAAAGAGGCACATAAAGATGAAGACTGGATCAAGGCAATGGAAGAGGAACTTGACCAGATAGAAAAGAATGGTACATGGTATTTGGTACCTAGACCTGAGCATAAAAATGTCATAAGCACCAAATGGGTTTTTAGAAATAAGCTTAATGAAGATGGCACAATGGTAAGAAACAAAGCCAGACTGGTGTGTAAAGGATATGCCCAAGACGAAGGAGAAGACTATGGAGAAACCTTTCCTCCAGTAGCTAGATTGGAAGGAGTTAGTATGCTTCTTGCATATACAGCTTTCAAGGGATTCAAAGTATATCAAATGGATGTAAATTCTACATTCCTAAATGGAATACTTGAAGAGGAGGTGTATATAGAGAAACCAGATGGGTTTTCCCTATCAGAAGACAGTGACATGGTGTGTAGGCTACATAAAGCCTTGTATGGATTGAAGCAGGCACCTAGAGCATGGTATGAATGCTTGCACTCCCATCTTTTGAAGATTGGATTTGAAAGAACAAGTGAAGATAGCAATATCTATTTGAAGTCAGAAGGAGATTAGATTCTGATCTATGTATGACATAATTTTTGGTGGAGATGACAAGATGAGTCATGATTTTGCAGATGAGATGAAGAAGGAATTTGAGATGTCACTTATAGGGGAGATTAAGTTCTTCATTGGACTACAGATTCAACAAATGAAAGATGTAATATTTATCACTCAATCCAAGTATGTCAAAGAGGTGTTGGAGACCTTTGGCATGGAAGACAAAAAACTAGTTGGTACACTGATGGTGACCGGTTGTAAATTATCCAAAGACGATGACTCAGCGTTGGTGAATGCGAAGAAATACTGATCAATGATTGGTAAGTTGCACTATGTAGTACATAGCAGACCAGACATTGCACATGCAATAGGCATTACTGCATGGTTCCAGAATAGTCCAAGAGAATCCCACTGGGTAGCAGTTAAGTGGATTCTTAGATATCTAAAGGGAACTATTGACTATGGATTGTGGTATCCATACAGTAATGATTTCAACCTCAGAGTGTTTACAGATGCTGATTGGGCTAGTAATGTGGACGGCCGAAAGAGCACAATAGGTGGTGCATTATTTCTTGGTAGTAGACTAGTCTCATTGATGAATAAGAAGTAAAGTTGTATCTCTCAGTCTACAGCAGAAGTGGAATATGTTGCAGCATTTATGAACTGCACCTAGACAATTTGGACGACGCATGTATTAAGTGGTTTCAAGGTTACTGTAACTAAACTGGTGAGTATATTCTATGACAACACAGTGCAATTAATATTTCCAAGAATCCAGTTTTGCATGCTAGAACCAAGCACTTCGAGCTCAAGTATCATTTCTTGAGGGAAAAGGTTTAGAACAAAGAGGTTGTATTGGAACATGTTTCCAGCAAGGGGCAGTTAGCAGACATATTCACCAAGCCTCTACTGAAGGCTATCTTTACCTATTTGAGAGGTGAATTAGGGTGTTTCCCCTTCAAGAGGTGAACTAAAGGTGTGTGCTCCACATCAGTCAGGTTTTGTATTGATAAATCTTTTTTCAGGATTGGTGTGTTGAAGGATGCTACTCCTTAGGGGGAGCAGCATAATGGAACATAGATGTCTATGCCTCCACTTTGGCATTGTTGTCAAAGGGGGAGAAGATGTGAAGCAGAGAAGATATCTGCAGTATTGGGGAGAAGAAGATGTGAAGCAGATAGATATATTTGTATATTGCCATCAATGCCAAAGGGGGAGATTGTTGGCATATGTGCAGAGCATGATGACATGATGATATTGTATGTTGTCATTGATGTCAATATGCTGAAGTATGAACCAGTATATTGTAGTAAGCTAACTGGCAAGAGAACCAGTATGATGATGTAAACCAGTATATGTGAAAAAGTGAAGCGGTATTTTTGTTCAAGGTGAACCGGTATGTTGGAATGAGAACTGGTATATGGAAGTTTTGTATCAGGGTTTCATTTGGCATGACTGCTGGTTGGTAGTCTCAGCTTCAGGGTTTCCGGTTGATACATTGCCTATGTGATTCAACCGATGACATCTTGTGATGAGTTAGCATTATAATGAAGACCAGATTATGTTGCCACATCAGCCTTATGTGTGTGAAGGATTTCCTTGAGGATCTTGCATGAAGAAGATAGATCCTATCTACCTCGGGAATGTGCGAAGTCTTTGTAAATGGTGGAGAGCACGTGATGGGTTATCAACTTCCTGAAGTGGCAAAGAATGAATGTTGGAGAACATCTTGAGATCTATTCAAGACTGTTGTATTCAATGCAATGTGATTAACAGTTAGGATTGAACCAACTAAATTGTTAAACCTAAATGTTTAGGGTGTTGGCATATGGACACTCCAATGAAACATTGTATGTGATTGAAGGTTTTATCATTGATGGCAACCTTGCAATCCTATGGCATCAGCAAGACATCATACCGGCAAAGCATTACACAGGCAAGACAGTGCACTGACATCAACAAGATCACTCTACACCAGCACTGGCACCAGCATAGAAGAAAAGATGTATACCGGCATAGAGGCCAATAGGACTTTTGATATGTAATATTTTGTTTATTATTGTAAGCTAACTTGGCAAATTGTAAAATGACTCTTGTATATAAAGGAGATCATTGTATACATTTAGAGAGGTAATTTAGTGAGCATAAAGAAAATTATTAGGTAGACCTAATGTGCGAATTATAGGTCAAGGGTATATGTAAAGAACAGAGTTAGAACTAGTACTGAATCTGGCATTGGAGATGCTATTGTAAAGCAGTACAAGTCATTGGATTAGTATAATCCTCATTGTAAGTCAGTGTGACTTCTCATTGAGCAATGAGCTCTAGGTAGTTGGCCTTCCTGCATGTGCAAGCCCCTATTGTAAGTAATATTCTCTTATTGGCCAAAGAGTGAATATTGTGGGTCACAAATCCCACCGAGGTTTGTCCCACACTGGGTTTCCTCGTTAAACATCTTGTGTTATGGTGTTCTTTTCATGTGGATGTTTCTGATTCTGTTTATTGCATTAATTCTTGCATACCGGTATACTGCTATTTTATGTTCTGCATGTTTTAACTTAAGAAATTCTTATCACCAGTTAGATATTGATTCACCCCCCCTCTTAGTATCTATGGGAATCCTAACATAGGGTTTAGGGTTTATGCTACCGACCTATCTATTTCCTATAAGGTTGTTGATGTTTTTCATTTTGAAGTTGTTGGCAAATGTTATGTGTGTATCCAAGTAAAGAGATACATGATTCTTGCCAACCGGAAAAGTGTGTTGATACCTGTAGAGTGTGATTGTAGAAGCAAAGGAGTTCAAGTGGATCTGCCTTGGCATTGTGTGCTGTTATTAGATCAGTGTATTACCTGTTGACTTCTAACCATTTCAGCAGTTGGAAAATCCCTTAACTGGGTAGCTTTAATAGGGTTTTGTGTAATTCCTTTAACAAGGTGACTCAATTCAATGAGTTCTTAAAATCCTCTTACGAGGTAACATCTAACAGGGTTTTAACCTTTAACCGGGTATCTAGCCATCCCCTAACCGGGTGATCCCTAGCAGGATCGGTTCCTAGCAGAACCTATTGTAAAATTCTTTAACCGGACTAGGCTCCTAACAGAGTAGACTTCAGAAGAGTTCAGAAAATAGCTTGTGGGTATTCATCCCCACTGTGGTTTTTCCCAGTTGGGTTTCCGCGTGAAAAATCAGTGTATCATGTGTGATGCCTTTCATGTGATGATTTAGTGTTTTATGTCAAAGTGGTAATGCAAGTTGATTCAATGATTTTAAGTATTTCTAATGTATTGCTTGCCTAAGCTTAAGGGTGAAGTGGAAATGAGATATTAGACTATGTAGTGAGCTAAGAGTTACTAGTTTATGTCTTTTACATTCTCATTGTGTTTTACTAGTAGTGCTCTATTTTAGGCCGGTGTTACTGTTTACCAGTTGAGTGCAGTCTTTGCAATCAAACTGGTTCAGGGAAAGTTTGTTTTGTATGTACTGATTTATCCCCCCTCTTAGTACTGGTTCGGTACTAACTGCTCATCATTATTCATCACAGATTACAATTTAATCATTTTATGTATTACTTAGGGTCGGACCCTAATCTTGTAACCTGGTTGTAAGATTATCTTTCTCCCTAGTTAAGAGGGAGTGTTGATTGTAACTAGGTAGAATGTGGATTCCAATTGCCTTAAGGCAACATTGGAATCCACCAAGGGTTGGGCCCCTCTCTCCCCTCTCGCATGCCACACTAAAGGGAAATGTGTTCCCTCTAATAGGGCCGACCCTATAACTAAAACACATGCCACTCAAAAGGGAAACGTCTTCCCTCTAATAGAGTCGACCCTATAAAGTAATAAAATAAATAAAAAAGGATCATCACCAAGCCAACCTCAAATAGCTTCTCTTGCCTCATTTAAATAAACAACTCCTTGACCTCATTAACATACAATGACATCACATGCGATAATCATTCTGCAAGTGCAAAAATTAGAAAGAAAGAATTCTAAATACGAAGTGAAGAAAGTGTCCATTGAGGTGATTGTTAATACAAGGGTGAACTTCAATAGAAGATGTGAATTGCAAGACATATGTGAAGCCAAAGATAATTTCTAGATCTATTCATATGAAGGTCATCTTGCTGTTACATGTTAAACAGATTCAAGAGGTGTATTTCTATGTGAAAGGCTTAGACAAATTGGTGTGCCACACCAAAGCTACCAGCTAAGTAATGTACTATTACAATTGGATATAATTCATAGTCAGATCTGAGGATCTATTGGCTGGGTTTTTCCTCCTAGGAGGTTTTTCGAGGGTATTTGTGTGTCGTGTTCATTTTGCTCAATTTATGTTTATGTCTAAGTCTGAAAGTAATTAAACTAAACAACAAAGATATTGATTTAGTAATTAACTTCAGTTTTCTGAGTATAGTTCAAATCTGAGTCTAAAATCTAAAATCATGCCCACAAGGCTTATACAACTCTCCAACGGTTTCCCACCAAATTTGGAGTAGGTTGGAGCCATTGAAAGGCTTCCCCCAACCGAATTACAAAAAGTTGCACTTTTGCACTCAAAAGTTGCATTTTTGCAATTTTGCTCACAAAGTTGTCATACTTCCTAAGGTTCGGATCCACACACATGGACCAGCCAAACACACACAAAACATGTCTAAAACCTATCAAACACAAATCTTAACAATCTACTACCCCTCTTTACCACATTGTCCCAATTGGCTTCTCAAATTGCCTAATTGGTGGCATGGGCTTAAATGGTGGGGTTTATTTGCATACATGAAACACAAGACACTCTAACACATCCTAATGGTCCTAGTCTTCATCCTCAGGGTCATGAATAGCTTGTTTATGAGGTGCTCCTACACCATACTCCCCAGGAGAAGAGATCTCAATCCCACTTGAGATCAGAGTTTGTAAATCTACACCATGACTGGACATTTGTTCACTTGTCATCCAAACCACCTCACAATCTGGTTTATCCTGGCAAGCCACCAAGTACTCAATGTGATCCTTGTTCCTTGTCTTCTTTGTGACTCTAGTGTCAATCACTTTGCTCAATTTAGGTGATTCCTACCTTGGAATTTCATTTTCTATTGCAACCTATATTGGTTCCTCTTCTTCATTATCAATACCTTTGAAAAGTGTAAGATCACTTACATTAAAGATGGGTGATAATCCAAGATCAGGAGGAATTTGGATCTCATAGGCATTTTGTCCACACTTCTTCAATATCTGACATGGTCCAATCTTCCTCTACATGAGTTTGGTGTATTTTCCTTTTGGTAGTCTCTCCTTCCTCAAATGTACCCATAGCAAATCCCCAACATTAAACTATACATCTTTGTTCTTCTTATCAGCATGAGCTTTATACTTCACTATAGATTGTTGGAGATGAGACTTGACTTGGTCATGCACCTCTTTAATGGTTGATGAAAAAGCTTCACCATCTGCACTAATGGCTTCTTCCTTGGGTAGATCTCTTAACTCCAACACTCCCCTTGGGTGTATGCCATAAACAATCTGAAAAGGAGATTTATCGGTTCTCCTATTTATGGTGTCATTGTATGAGAATTTTGCCTGTGACAAAATGTTATCCCACTTCTCTCCATGTTGCCTTGTTAAACACCTTAATAGATTTCCTAATGATCTATTGAAAACTTCAGTTTGCCCATCCATTTGAGGATGGTAGGCTGATGAGAAAGCTAGGTTAGTTCTCAACTTCTTCCAAAGAGTCCTCCAAAAGTGACCTATGAACTTCACATCTTTGTCTGAAACAATGTTCAAGGGCAATCCATGTATCCGGACTATCTCTTTGAAGAATAGGTTTGCAACATATGATGCATCACAAGAAGTCTTACATGGCAAGAAATGAGCCATTTTACTAAACCTGTCCACTACTACAAAGACACTGTCAAATCTTCTCCTTGTTCTAGGAAAACCCAACACAAAGTCCATACTTATTCCCTCCCATGTCCTAGAAGGAATTGATAAAGGCTGATATAAATCTACATTTGTAGACTTCCCCTTGGCTTTCTTCCATATGACACATGTCTCCACAAACTTTCTCACATCTGCCTGCAATTTAGGCCAAAAATAATGTCTCTTCACAAGGTCTAAGGTCTTGTCAAGACCAAAATGACCTTCCATAGCTCCACAATGCTTCTCCCTAATAATATTCAACCTCATGGAACATTTAGGAATACACAACTACACTCCCTTGAACAACAATCCATCTTGTATCAAAAACTTTGAAAACTCAATATGGTACCAGTCACTCAAAGTTTCACATACCTTGTATATTTCTCCAAAATCTTCATCAGCAACATACATACTCTTCAAGGAATCAATACAAACACTCTCCATCTTGATTTGGTTTACAGTCAAGACTCTTGTGCTCAAAGCATCAACAACTTTGTTCTTGAATCTCTTCTTGTGTTTGAGGGTAAATGTGAAGGCTTGCAGGGTCTCTACCCACTTCATATGTCAGTGATTAAGCTTCTCTTCACTATTTATGAAACTGAGTGACTGATTATCAGTAAGCACTATGAACTCCTTAGGCAATAAATAGTGCCTCCACTTCTTCAATGATTGTACTAGAGCATACATCTCTAAGTCATAAGATGAGTATCTTTTCTTAGCATCATTTAGCTTTTCACTAAAAAAAGCAATAGGCCTTCCTTCCTGACTGGGTACTACTCCAATTTCCATGTGACTTGCATCACATTCCACCTAAAATATCTTGTTGAAGTCTAGTAAGGAAAGGACTAGTTGTTGTGCAACCTTCTTCTTCAATGTCTCAAGTGAATCATTTGCCTCTTTGGTCCAACTGAACCTGTACTTTTGTCATCCCTTTATGGTATCAAGCATGGATGCACAAACATAACTAAATCCTTTTATGAATTTCCTATAAAAATTGCTAAACCATGGAAGCTCTGGATATCATTCATAGTTCTATGTGTAGGCCAAGATAGTATAGCACTCACCTTCTCTTGATCCATTTTCAACTCACCTTGTGAGATTACAAAACCCAAGTAGATGATCTCTTCTTGCATGAACAAACGCTTCTCCAAATTGATCATTAGTTTCTCTTCACGTAACCTCTTGAGAACCATATCTATGTGGTTTAGGTGCTCTTCCCTTGTGTGACTAAAGATCAAGATATCATCTAAGTATACTATGACAAATTTTCCTATGAATTCCACCAAGACTTCATTCATTAACCTCATAAAGGTATTAGGTGCATTGGATAACCTAAATAGCATGACTTTCCATTAATATAACCCCTCATTAGTTTTAAAAGTTGTTTTCCATTCATCTCCTGGCCTTATTCTAATCTGATGGTATCCACTTTTTAGATCCATTTTTTGTAAAATATTTAGCACTCCTAAACAATCAAGCAAATCCTCTATTCTAGGGATTGGGAACCTATACCTTATGGTTATCTTGTTGATGGCTCTTGAGTCTATACAAATCCTCCAAGTGCCTTCTTTATTGGGTGCAAGGACTACCGATACTACACATGAGCTTAGACTTTTGCTAATCAGTCATGATTTAAGAAACTCTTCAATTTGTCTTGCCATTTCTGCATTCTGGTCTGGGGTGAGCTTATAGGCTACTTTGTTTGGAAATGTAGATCTAGGGATCAGATCTATGCAATGACTCATGTCCCTTACCAGTGGTAGGGACCTTGGCATTCCATCTAAGATGATGCCTTGATGCTTATCAAGAAACTATCTGACTATCAGGTCTATGTGCTTTGGTCCTCCTTCTTTCTCTTATGCAAACTTCCCTTTCCTTGTCACCTTGGGACTGGGCATGAGGGCATAGAAAACTACACCTTTCTCTACAATCTCCTTCATGAACTGTTTACCTTTTACTATCAACACTCTTGTATCCTTCCCTTTTGATTCCATATCTTCCTCTATCAAAGGTAAGATTTCTATCACCTTCCCATCTTTGGTGATTGAGTAGGTGTTCCTTAACCCATTATGATGATCTTTCAAGTCATACTACCATGGTCTCCAAAATAAGAGATGACATGCATCCATTTTGGCTATGTCAAATAGCAATCTATCCTTACAAGACCCAATCTGAAACTCCACCCAAGTCTGCTCTTCCACCACTTCTTTCTGACCTTGGGTGAGCCATGAAACCTTATAGGGATAAGGGTGAGGTAGCTTCCTAAGTTTTAGCTTCTCTACCATTTCAAGTGATACAAAAATTTTAGTGGAACTAGAGTCTATTAGAACCTTGCATACCTTTCCTCCTGCCTTGCAAGTGGTTTTGAAAAGAGATTTCCTTTGTGTAGGCTCCTTGTCAGGTACTTTCATGGTGGTTACTACTCTCCTCTTTCAAGATATCCATAACTATTAGGAGCATTCACACTTTGATAAGTGTTTGCACTTGCCACACTTTGACAATCAGATTCCTACACCAAATTGCTTCTCCTTTCTCCCATGGAGCTAGAAGCCTTCACCGAACACCTATTGGCTATATACCCTTCTTGGTTATAGTTGTAGCACCTAGGAGGTCCTCTACCTTGGGATCTCCCTCTAGAGGGTGGTCTTCTACCCCTCAAGCTCCCTCTTGGATTGTAGCCTCCTCCATGGTTGTAACTACTCTCTCCTCCATTGCCTTCTTGATTGGAGTCTCCCTGGTAACCAAAACCATTTCCTCTACCTTTGAAAGGGCCTCTTCCTCCTCTTTGCTATCTCCCTTTACCTCTACCATTTTGATCCTACCTTCTCTTCAACTTCTCTTCCACTTTGAGTGGGAATTGAAAGCACTTTAGGACTGTCTCCGGGGTGTGGAGATTCAAGTATTCTTGGATTGTAAATCTCAACCCATTGAGACACCTTGCCACCTTCTCATCTTCACTCTCTTTCACCTTAGTCCTCACACATAGCTTCATGAACTCCTCAGTATAGGAACTCACTTCCATCTCCTTCTGTTTCAAAATTTGTCTCCTCCTATGCAATTGGATATTGTAATCCATTGGAACATAGGCTTCTTTCACCAAAGCAATCATCTTCTTCCATGTAGCTATTCTTCTCATTCCCTCTTTCACCCTCTCATCTTGGATGAAAGTCCACCAAGTTAGTGCATCCCCTTTCATTTTGGATTGGGCCATCTTCACCCTCTAGTGGTCTGGTATGTCTTCACTCTCAAAGAAATTGTTCAAGGAGTCTATCCACTCCATCATAGTGTCAAGATCCATCTTGCTTGCAAATAATAGCAGATCCATCTTCAAATCCATTTTTATTCTCTCCATGGACTTGAGGACACTCATCAGGGGTCTCTAGTCTGTAGGTACCTCTAACTCTTCCTGCATAGGGATCTCCTCTTCATCCCCTTCTTCTCCAGAGTCTCTATCTCCCCTCTCCACTCTGTCCTTCAACCGGTCCATCTCATTTCTCAAGGCCTAATTCTCAACCCTAACTACTCTCCTCTCCACCATCTACTTCTTCACTGGGACATTCAACTCTACATTGGTCATTCTAGAAGGTGTCTCATGGGATCCTTCTTCTTCTGACATCTTGCCTTCTCCTTCTCTTCCAAAGGACACTCCTTTTCTCTGATACCACTTAATGCAGAGGCCTACCCAAACTCCTAATAACAAGCCCAAATAACATTAGCCTAGTGACCCTTAAACTACTCACAAGGGTCCTGCAAGGAAGGACTCTACACCTTGGATGAAACTACTCACACACTCACTAGTCATGGGCCCACTCAAGATGAGTAAAAGGCTTAAACTCTTCAAAAGTATCTTACCAGTGATCCCTACTCCTTGGAATTTTGTATTTGGTCCACACATAACATCTAAGATCTCTTTCAATCACTGGTTTTCATCTTGGGCATCAAACCCTTATACCTCCTTTGTAAACCTACCCCTTCAACTAGTAGCCCTCATATACCGGTGTTTTGGCCTTAACTCAAAAATATTCCACACACCCCTACAAAAAACTTAGCATTTTGGACACCCTTTTGGAATATATATTGATCCCCAAATTTGTTTGGTCTGGTCTTCAAATATAAGGTTTGTTCCCTTTAGAGGCTAAGAGACCTAATAGGGGAAATTAGCCCTATTTTCCAAACCAACTACCTTTACCGGCAAACCAAATGAAAAATAAAATTAATAGGAATGTGGAGGTTAGTGAGAACCTTCTAATTCCAGGGTTTCACATCTGGAATCCATCGCTAAGACAAACTATGATGACTATCCTAAAACTTGTTCTAGGTAGTCACATAGAGATGCCTACCTAAATCTGTTCTTTTCTCCACACAACCAGGTCTCCCCTATAAAAAAACATGAAAACACTAAAATAAAAAGGTTTATCTATTGGAAAAATGAACACTCCAATGAGAAATTGTAGGTGATTGAAGGTATTGTCATTGATCGCAACCTTACAATCATGTGATACCGGCAGGCAGACACAGGCACTGACATCGACAGACTCTACACCGGCATACGGATCACCGACACCGAAAAAGAAGATTACTAACACCATGGCTGACAGGAATTTTGTATAAATGTATTTAGTAATTAATTGTAAAATCTTTTGTAAGCCGACATGGCAGATTGTAATATGACTCATATATGTATGAGATCATTATGGATCATTTAGAGAGCAAAGTATGAAAAAGAATATAACAAACCTAATGTGCGAATTATTAGGATAAGGGTTTATGTATATTGCAGAGCTTAAACCGGTACTGAATCTAGCATAGAAGATGTTGATCTAAAGTAGTACAAGATATTGGATTTGTATAATCAAATTTTGTAAGTTAGTGTGGCTTCTTTTGTAACTCAGCAATGAGCTCTAGGCACTTGGCCTTCCTGCATGTGCAGGACCCTGTTGTAGATAGTAATATTCTCTTATTGGCCAGTAAGTGAATATTGTGGGTCAAAAATCCCACCAAGGTTTTTCCCACACCAGGTTTCCTCGTTAAAATATTGTGTTATGGTGTTATTTTCATGTTGTGGTTGCTATTCTTATTTACTGCATTATTTCTGGTTTACCGGTACACAGTTTTAATATGCTTTTCATGTTATAAGTTAAGAAAATTATCCAACCAGTCAGATACTGATTCACCCCCCCCTCTCAGTATCTTTGGGAATCCTAACAATTGATATTAGAGCCTAGTCCTCTATTTTCAAAAGCCTAACAGCTTGAGGAAGATCTTGTCACTGGTAAAGATGGAAAACTTGAGAAAGCAATTGGAAACAACTCTTTTAGACTATGATGCAAAAAAGGTGAAGAAAATAAAACTTGAAGATGATCTAAAGGCTGCTCAGGATATCATTCAAGGACTTCAAGAGAATTTCACTATTGCAAGGAACAAGAGAAGAGAACTTTGTGAAAAGATGCAGAATGACAATGATGAAACAAAAACTCTTAATGATTTGGTAAACAAGCTGAGACAATAAATTAGTACAACAAAGAATGAGATGCAAGATATGACTATGAGGTTTTGTAAAGAAATTGAAGATAGAAAGAAGAATGAAGATGACTTGACTAGAAGAATCAATGATGCTACAAATGAAAATCTAAGACCCAATCGTGAGAATGATATGCTAAAGATAGATCTAATTCACTTAGAACATGATAAAACTGAACTCATGAGACAGAAGGAATTCTTGGAAAATGAATTGGCTACTGCAATCAACACAAGGAGAAATTCAAGAAAAGTTTAGAGGAACTTGATGACATGCTAAAGAATTAGAAACCTAATGGTGATACAAATGGCCTTGGCTTTGAAGTTGGTGAAAGCTCTGGTACTGCAAACAAACATGATCATAGCAAACCAGTAAGAAAACCTAATGCTTACAAATTCAATGGGAAATACTTTAACTGTAACAAGTATGGTCATAGAGCAAATCAGTGTAAATCTAGAAACTATCTGAACACTAATACACCCATCGGTCAATGTTCTAAATGTAACAAAGTTGGTCATAATTCAGAAAATTGTAGAATGAATGTAAGATGTTATGTTTGTGGAAGATTTGGACACTTATCTAATCAATACAGAACACATACAACATAGGATATGGGAAAGCTATTCAGAAAAACAATGTGACTTGTTATGCTTGTAACAAGATTGGACATATTGCTAAATTTTGTAGAAGCAAGACTTCACCAGAAAATAACAAAGGTCCTACTTTGAAAGGTAAAGAAAAGATTGAAGAGGTAAAGCAAGAATTCTCAAAATAATGGATCAGAAAGTCAGATTAGAATGTTGATGGGAATACTCCTCCACTGGCAGAACAGAGTAACACTCCATTGGCAGGGGACTCTTCATCTAACTGAAAGAAAATCCTTTGAGGGTTTAGCAACAAATTGAAAAACATGCTAATATACCCTCGGTTGATGGTGAGAAGTTGAATTACTTCTTTATCGATAGATGAGTTAAGTTGTGACTAACCGGCAAGCATTAAATGTGGTAGTTGGTGAAAATGCAATTATAAAGAAAGTGTTTTGGCTCCTTTTTTATTCACCGAGCATTCAAATCTTTGAGAGCACGAAAATTCCCAAGCGAAGGCATCCTTAGTGAAGAAGTGAAGTAGTTCATCCAAGAACTCATCCTAAAGGTAGATTGAGGTATTTTTACTATGGCTTCCTCATCCACTCCTGAATTTATTGCAAACCCTACTGTGATTGAAGTAATCAAGTGCTATAGACCCATATTCAAGCTTGTTCCTAAAATAGAAAAGAAAGATGATACCCTAGGTGCATTTTCTCAAATTCCTAAGGCAGTAGTATATGTTGAAGACCCTAGGATATACATACATTGTCATATAGAGGAATTAGGAGATGATGAAATCAAGAACATGTATCGGACTGTGATTTGTGATGGATTTGGAAATATCAAACTGGAACATAAGATAGTGGAAACCCTAGGTTTTACTGAAATCCTTAGTGTCTCGGATTTTCCCAAGGATATTATAAGAATTGTGCTAAGAAGAGTTCATGGGGAATTCTTTTGGTTGGATTCAATCCATAAGATCACAAAAGAAGTAGTAAAGGAAGTAACAGGGTTACCTTCCACCGGCAGCAGGCCTGACAGAACTAAAAAAGGTCTCTAATGACATAATAATGGCCCTAACCGGTGCAACATTTGACAAAAGGTCTCTAAGGGTAAATGATGTGAAGGATATCAATGTCAAATTTGTCAATATGATTTTAGGCTACAAGGCTACACATGCTAATAGGTTAAAGTCAGTATCAAGCCTATGTATTAAAAGTGCATATGACATGGTAAATGATAATGCTAGAATAGATGTGTGTGAATGTTTCAAAGGTGAATTAATAGACAATCTGAAGAAGATAAAGGGAGATAAGAAAGGAACCTTTAGATTTGGAAATTTACTTGTATGTTTAATGTTGTACATTACTAAACAAGTACCCGGTATTGGTAGGAGAGATTTTGGTTTTGACATACCGGTAGGAAAGCAACATCTGGATACACTAAACAACATGGGAGATAACAGGGAGAAAAACATAAATGAACATTTTCAGACACTAAAAGCTCGAATGAAAACTAGAACAAGACTGTCACAGGCAATTGTGGATAAATATCAAAAGAAAATATGTTTTGTAATTAATAAAGATGAAATCTGGATGGAGGCAATTGTCCCTAAGACTATCTGGGTAACTAAAATGGGCTATGAAACAGATGATAACATCATGTAGCATCATAAATTGTATGCACTTGCTAAAGTGGTACAATTTCACACCTAGTTTAGCACCCGCCTTGGTGCTTTTTGCATTTTGCATTGCATTTCCCCTTTAGCACTTAATTAATTAAAGTAATTAGGTCTAAGGTCCTATTTCATCATCTCCCATATCATAAAGTTAGGCCCTTTTCATTAAAGTGTGCCCCTTTCATTTCATTCCTCTAATACATCATTTAATCAAAAACCCTAATTAGGTCCTATTTTGAACTTGGGGGCTTGATTTCGGGGGTCAAAACATCTCGAAATCAGCTGTAACTTCAGGATTCTCTCTAAAATCATCATATCCGACGGCCCTGAAAATTTGGTGAAAAGTTGTCGGGACCATGGCGCCCGGAGAGGACCATGGCGCCCGGTGTGCACATGGTCCCGGACATTTTTCCCAAAATTTTAGGAGCGCGATCCAATCATAAAATAAAGCTTAACCCCAAGAAATTGGCAAGAGATTCAATCTCTAGGTCGGCCAAAAGTTGAAATTAAGACCTAGGGTTTCATACATAAGATCTCTCTTTCTTCATTTGAAAGGATCCAGAATTTTGGTTTTCAAGGGCCTTCTATGCAGTGAAAGAGCAGATCTTTGAAGACTTCAACAACATTCAAACATCCATCCATCAAGCATTCATCAAATTCATTCATCCATTTAGGGCTTTGAAGACATTGAAGAGCAATAGGGGATCACCGACTGAAGATTGGCTTGTACCCCTCCCTTGGGGTTGGGTATGATTTCATGTTGTTTTCATGTCTTTGCATAAGCCTCATTATATCACTTGTATTCATGCTTTAGATCTCTTTACATCTTGATTTGGAGCATTTACATTATCATTTACAAGCAATTAGGGTTTACTTTCTAGGTTGCTCTAGTTTGCTTACTTGCATTTTAGGATCTTGCACACACACAAGGTCTGCACACACAAATTCTACTATACAACTTGGCTATTCATGGAGGTGGAAATCACCAAAGAGGGGGTTTGACTAAGGCAAAACCCTATATAGCCGTCCACCATACCTTTTCAGATATAAGTGCAGGTTTCGGGATTCAGATGATGCCGCAAATTGCAGATCCGGCGAAAGCAGACGGAAACTGAACTTCACCCCAAATTCCAGCCCAGAAAGCTAGGACAGGGGCGTGGGGCACCCTGGTCCTGCCAGGATAGGGGCGTGGGGTGCCCTGGTCCTGCCAAGACAGGGGCACTGGGCGCCCTAGTCCTGCCAGGATAGGGGCACTGGGCGCCCTGGTCCCTCTGTCAGACAGCAAGTTTCAGCATCTGTGACAGCTTTTCAGGTTGCAAAACAGTAGTTTCAGGAGCAGTTTCAGGGGCAAAATTTAGACAGTGGCGCCCGCGCCCCCTTCCTGAACATTTTCATTCATATTTTAACACCGGGTACGTATCTGCATTCTTGTCTTGTTCTTATGTTTACAGCTTTTCATCACTTAATCTCAATCTTGCAATCTAGTTACTGGTTCATACTTACACTTTAGGGTTAGTAGTTGAACTTGCATCATTTTATCTATCATTTGCAACAAAGGAATAGAAATCCTAATAGGTAGCCCGTGGCTCTCTCTTCCATAAAAAGAAGTAGCCAATTGTGTGATACCTCTAGGCTCTTTCGTATTCCACAAATGTGTGATTGAAAGTGAGATTAGGGCATGTTTGCTTAGTGTCACTTTTTCCCCTACACATTTTGGTGAACCCGACGTGAACTCCAATCTTCTCTAATTCTGATTTATGTCTTCAAATTTGAGTGTTTATGCTATTTCAAAATTAAATTTGTATTTACAAGTTTTAATTTCTTGCAAGATTCAAAAAATTTGGAGGAAATTTTTGCTAAAAACCTTAATTTTTCAATTCAAAGTTGAACTTGTGGATAGCTTAATTGGGATCAATAATTTCAAATCTGATTTAGGAACTCATTTGAATCATAAATTTCATTGTCTAAATCTACATTCTAAGTGCTTGCATTGAACATTTCCTTCTATTTTGCATGTGTTATCATTTGAAAGAGGAAAATTGTTGTCATGATGCATTCATCTCATAGATGTGATAATGGGTTAGCTTCCCTTGTTTCAATTTTTCCTTCTCCTAAGGAATCTCCCCCCATCTATAACAACATTTTAGTGCCTAAAAGAGTTGCTACCAATCCCTTTGAGACTCTCCCATGCTCTAAGGATGAAGACTTTAAGAGTGATCTTGACAATTCTCCTAAAATGTGCCCTTCCTATTTATCTATCCTAGAGGAAGAGAATGATATCATAAATACATTTCTTAATGTTACTTTACCTTCCCTACATGATGCCTCTCTAAGTGAAAAGGTATTTATGGACATTGACTTATTTTCTCCTAAATTTGGTCCTTCCAATGGGGGCATGTTAGTGCAACAAGAGGTTATGAACACTTCTTTCAAAGATCTCTTTCCTAAGCATGAATCTTTGGAGAAATATGTTCATGTTCCTCCCAAAAAACACTCCCTTCATGAGGATCCTTTTGTGCAAGAAGATGACATGATCCCTACATTCCCTAGTGATGGCATTTCCTTTTCCAACAAAATTCCAACTAGAGATGATGAATTAATGATAAATGCTTACCCTTCTCCTAAAGTTTGTCTTACCCATAAGCATCCCTTAGAGAAAGAAGATGAAATAATAAGCAATTTCCTTAATTCTCTCTCCCCTAAAGATCATATTGAATATATTTTGAGGAAAGAGGATGAGTTTAACACATCTATTGATGCTCTCCCTCCTAAGGATGGGGAATTAATAAACAATGTTATCTCCTCTCCCGAAATTGACAATACTTCAAACATTCCTTTCAACTACTTCACTATTTGGGATGAACCATTAGAAGAAGGTGTAGATTATTCTCTATCCCATGAGAGAACCCTAGCCAAAGGGGATGAAATAAAGATTGAAAACTCCCTTGATAGTTTCTCACCTTCCTTGAATCTCAATTATTCTCCCTCTAAAAATAAAGCATCTCCCTCTCCTCAACTTGGTTCTACTCATAAGGAAACCCTAGTTCAAAGCAATATGGTTAACATCTTTTCCAAAGATCTTCCTCTCAAAAGTGAGACTTTAGAGAGTAATGTTGATCCTTCTCCTAGAGAGTTTATTCCCCATGTAGATCCTTTGATGATAGAGGATGATATGACCCTTCCTAGTATTACTCTGCCTTCTAGAACATCAATGCCTACCCCTTGTCTCTCTCCTAAAATTGATTTAATCCGTGATGAGATTTTAGTGCAAGAGAAGACTATCAACAATTCTTCCAACACTTTTGTTCATTCCTCTAAACCATCCTCAATCAATTTGATACATGTGAATGAGACACCTAACAAACCTCTCTTCACTGTCCAAGGTGCTTGTCCTTCTCAAAATTCTCAACCTTTAAATAAGCCTATCTTAGTGGTTCAAGGTGGTTATGCTAATGATTCTTTTTGCACTCCTAAGAAACCTATTATTACTGTGCAAGGAGGTTATTCTACTAAGAGCCCTTATGAGTATGCTAAGCAACTGACTAGAGAGAGTTATAATGTGGTTGCTCATACCTATAACACAAGAAACAATAGGCAACCTAATCCTCCTCCTATTACTCCAGTTTCTCTTCCTAATCCTCAACCAATTCTTCCGCAAGCTCCACATATTTCACAAGTTCTTGGTAAGGAATATGATCTCATAGAACAACTTAAAGCTACCCCTGCTAAGATATCCCTTTGGGATTTGATCCAAACTTCTTCCGCTCATCATGGAATGTTACAAGATACCTTGAAAGATTTGAATGTTCCTCCACCTAATACATCTAGTAATATAGTGTCTTTGGTTAACTCTGTGATGAATCCTAAAGCTCAAATTGTGTTTACTCAAGATGAGTTGCCTACTAGTGAAATTCAACATCAATTTGATCCCTTGATGATTGTGGTTATCATAAATGACACTGCTATAAGAAGAACACTGGTAGATAATGGTTCTGGCCTTAATGTGTGTAGCATTAATCTATTGCATAAGATGAATGTGGATACATCCCTTATTGAGCCCGACTCTCATCCCATTCGAGGCTTTGATAATGTGGCTAAGTCTTCATTAGGTATTATCACCTTACCCATCACAGTGGGACCTGTTACTTTGCCTACTCCTATCCATGTTATGTCGGGAAATCTAACATACAACTTGTTATTAGGGAGACCTTGGATTCACAGTATGCAAGTTGTCCCCTCTACATTGCATAGACAAGTTAAATTTATTTATAATAATAAGACATATACCTTGACAGGTGATACTAATTTTCAAGCTTGTTTGCAAACATCTACCTCCAAAGGGAGTTCTTCTAAGCCTTCCTCTTCTAGTGATGATTCGTTAAACAAGATACCTATGGATGAATCATCACCCTCTAATAATCAAAATTCTTTGGATGAGTCTGAAGTTCCTGAAGAAGATTCTTCTCAACTTGAATCTACACATGAAAAGGCTTTTGATCCTGAGAAGGTTCTCGCAGAAGACGATTGGGGATCTCTTAATTTTAATCCCACCTTTGTAGGTGAGTATAGGGTTCCTCCTAGAGAGCTTAAAGTTAAAAAGAAGGAAGAAACTAGAGATCAATCAGTCTTACCTGAACCTATGAGCAATAATTTTGTGGCCGCTTCTCAAACTTCTTCTCCTCACACCTCTAATTCTGAAGAATTTGATTCTTTGTCTTATGAAAAACCACCTTTTCTTTCTGAAATGGCTAATCGTTATGGTCGTGGTTTTCATATTTTGGCTAAGAGTGGCTATAGTGGAAATGGTTGTGGCGCAAATGAACAAGGAATTAAAGTTCCTTTAGAACATAACATGCATGAATATTCATTTGGACTTGGATATAATCTTTCTAAGCCCACCAAAGCATCTAAAAGACCATCTCTCAATGTGAATGCTATTCTCACTTCAACTAAATCATCTTCTACTTCTATCAACTCTCATTCCCCTCATAAGGAAATCTTGGCGATGAACAAATCTCTTTATGACTCCCCTCAAATTTCTAAATCCACTTATGAATCTTTATCTCCTATTCATAATAAAGTCCTTTCCTCCAGGGATAAGGCTCTAATAAATTACACTGATCCCTTTTCTAAGATGTCTTGTGACTTTTCTTCTTCAATTTTTATCATTTTATACATGTTTTTGATCTCACTTATAGTTGAGCATTCAGCATGTCATATTCAAATACCTCATCCAATCTATCATGTCTTTAAATAACATTAATGGCTATTATGTTGCTCATCATTATGTGACATTGGTAGCTCATTTACTGGGGGCTCATTGTCATTCATGATGGTACAATTTCAAGTGCAATCATATTTTTCAAGCAACATAATAGCCTAATTTTTCTATGTTATCTCTTGTTCCTATGGGGTAATAGTGTGGAAATATTGATCTTTTCTTTAGAATCCTCTTTTTCTAGATATGAGAGAAGATGTGTATTCTCTTTCTTATCCTACCCACTTCTTATGAGGAGCATTTTACATACACTAATGTCTTGCTTGCATGAACTCATGTGAGCATGAAGTACATTTTGCTTATGTCTAAATCTCTCCCTAGAAGATTGTGTAAGTCCTTCTCATTGTCCTTATCCTTGGGAGGCAATGATCTTTTCTTATTTTTATCTAAGGATCCACTTTTTCCTATTTCGTGGATGGTGTGAACTTTATTAGTTGATGTTATTCCTTGTATGCATTTGTTGTTGTTTGTTCAAGGATTCTCTCTTACAAGAGGTGTAAGCCCTTGACTACAACCTCTTTTGCACTTGGTAAAATACATCCATAATGAATTCACTCTCCCAATTGGGTTAAAAAGAGCATCATCCTTCATTAAGAATCACTTTCACCTCGCAAAAGAAGGAAGTATTGCATTCTTATTCTCTTCTTTGTCTTATTCTAGAAGATGTTATATTTGTCTAAGACAATTCCTCTCGGGGATAGATGTCTTTTGTACAAAGATCTCTTCTCCTCTAAGGATCTCCTTTACACATACTACAAGATATCCCTTTTCAACTATCTTATCCTTGCTTAAAGAGTGCAAAACTCTCTTGCTTGGATCTATGACATTGTTGCATTTTGGGGGTATCTTCTTTTGTGATGAAGGTAGGTATCCTTGTTCTACTTTGCTTATGACATAAACATTACACTTTTTGAGCAATGGGTCATTCTCGGAACCAGAGAACAGACTCTTAGAGCGAGATGTCTCCATTTTTCTTTTATGCAAGGTGATTATTCTCGGAACCAGAGCACAGACTCTTAGAGCGAGATGTCATGCTTTTGTACTATACATATACAGGTTGTAGCATACTCGGGCATAGACTCCTATGAGATGCTTCTAACCTCCCGTACACACACATGCACGAGGTTGAGTGGAACTAGCAGCATAAGGCTGGACTTTCTTACTCTCCTCCCTTACATGGATCACCTGGATAGACTCTAGGGGCTAGTTTTCCATGTCATTTTTCCCATGGATCACCTAGACAAGATCTAGGGGCGAGAAGTCCATGTTTTCTCTCTCACTATTCTTCTCATGGATCACCAATGTGTGTATTCATGCTTTTTTCCTTTCTTTACTTCTCTTTGCATTTTGTTTCCATTTACATCCTTCATCTTGTGTTAGAGAACTCTCAAATCCTCACACTCTTTGTTGTGTTGGAATTGAGATTTAGTCCTCTTTCTTCCCAAATGATTCTCCATTAGTTTTTGATCTCATATCAAATCTTCTTGTGAGCATTTGTTATCAATATTCTTTAACAATTCGAAGTGGTAAACATGATACCCTGTTTCAACTCACTAAAATTAGCAAGCCGAAATAGGGGGGGGGCATATAGCTACCCTTGAATTTTCATCGCCTTCCTTAGTAAGCATTAGGTGATTTTGTGATCTAACGTGTGTTTTGTAGGGTGCGGTTCCTAACTGTGTACTGCAGATACCGCTGGGGGCTTCGTTCGACAACTTATGGATATATCCTTTTTCAAATAATGTTTACTTTTCTGTACTTTAGCTTGCATATGCACGTAGTGTTCATATGACCGCTAAAGTGGGGGCTAAATATAGCTACCCTCGAATTTTCATCGCCTTCCTTGGTAAGCATTAGGTGATTTTGTGATCTAACGTGTGTTTTGTAGGGTGCGGTTCCTAACTGTGTACTGCAGATACCGCAGGGGGCTTCGTTCGACAACTTATGGATATATCCTTTTTCAAATAATGTTTACTTTTCTGTACTTTAGCTTGCATATGCACGTAGTGTTCATATGACCGCTAAAGTGGGGGCTAAATGTAGCGTCGTAAATTGTACACACTTGCTAAAGTGGTACAATTTCACACCTAGTTTAGCACCCGCCTTGGCGCATTTTGCATTTTGCATTGCATTTCCCCTTTAGCACTTAATTAGTTAAAGTAATTAGGTCTAAGGTCCTATTTCATCATCTCCCATATCATAAAGTTAGGCCCTTTTCATTAAAGTGTGCCCCTTTCATTTCATTCCTCTAATACATCATTTAATCAAAAATCCTAATTAGGTCCTATTTTGAACTTGGGGGCTTGATTTCAGGGGTCAAAACATCTCGAAATCAGCTGTAACTTCGGGATTCTCTCTAAAATCATCTTATCTAACGGCCCTGAAAATTTGGTGAAAAGTTATCGGGACCATGGCGCCCGGAGAGGACCATGGCGCCCGGCGTGCACATGGTCCCGGACATTTTTCCCAAAATTTTAGGAGCGCGATCCAATCATAAAATAAAGCTTAACCCCAAGAAATTGGTGGGAGATTCAATCTCTAGGTCAGCCAAAAGTTGAAATTAAGACCTAGGGTTTCATACATAAGATCTCTCTTTCTTCATTTGAAAGGATCCAGAATTTTGGTTTTCAAGGGCCTTCTACGCAGCGAAAGAGTAGATCTTTGAAGACTTCAACAACATTCAAACATCCATCCATCAAGCATTCATCAAATTCATTCATCCATTTAGGGCTTTGAAGACATTGAAGAGCAATAGGGGATCACCGACTGAAGATTGGCTTGTACCCCTCCCTTGGGGTTGGGTATGATTTCATGTTGTTTTCATGTCTTTGCATAAGCCTCATTATATCACTTGTATTCATGCTTTAGATCTCTTTACATCTTGATTTGGAGCATTTACATTATCATTTACAAGCAATTAGGGTTTACTTTCTAGGTTGCTCTAGTTTGCTTACTTGCATTTTAGGATCTTGCACACACACAAGGTCTGCACACACAAATTTTACTATACAACTTGGCTATTCGTGGAGGTGGAAATCACCAAAGCGGGGGTTTGACTAAGGCAAAACCCTATATAGCCGTCCACCATACCTTTTCAGATATAAGTGCAGGTTTCGGGATTCGGACGACGCCACAAATTGCAGATCCGGCGGAAGCAGATGGAAACTGAACTTCACCCCAAATTCTAGCCCAGAAAGCTAGGACAGGGGCGTGGGGCGCCTTGGTCCTGCCAGGACAGGGGCGTGGGGTGCCCTGGTCCTGCCAGGACAGGGGCGCTGGGTGCCCTGGTCCCTCTATCAGACAGCAAGTTTCAGCATCTGTGACAGCTTTTCAGGTTGCAAAACAGCAGTTTCAGGAGCAGTTTCAAGGGCAGAATCAGGACAGTGGCACCCGCGCCCCCGTCCCGAACATTTTCATTCATATTTTAACACCAGGTACGTATCTGCATTCTTGTCTTGTTCTTATGTTTACAGCTTTTCATCACTTAATCTCAATCTTGCAATCTAGTTACTGGTTCATACTTACACTTTAGGGTTAGTAGTTGAACTTGCATCATTTTATCTATCATTTGCAACAAAGGAATAGAAATCCTAATAGGTAGCCCGTGGCTCTCTCTTCCATAAAAAGAAGTAGCCAATTGTGTGATACCTCTAGGCTCTTTCGTATTCCACAAATGTGTGATTGAAAGTGAGATTAGGGCATGTTTGCTTAGTGTCACTTTTTCCCCTACACACATCATAGAAACTTATGCTAAAGCCCTCCTTGAAGCACCAAAAGAACCCACTGAGAAAGTCTTTGGAAATGCAGAAACAATTGAAAGTGGAATTTAGTTAAGGAAAAGGGTTAAGAAAGTTGAACAAACTATGAAGAAGGGAACCCGATAGGCAAAGTCAATTAAGGAAGATGTTTTGAAACAAACTAGTATCTAGGAAAGTGAGTTGGAAGGACTTCAACCGGAAGCTCATCTTTCACCGGGTGGAACTTCTTCTGAGAGTGATCTACCAACAATATTCAAAAGGGTAGAAAGGAAAAGAAAACCCTCACCGGTACCCTCACCCACACCCAGGAGAACCAGACAAAAGAAACAGGCAGTGAGGCCTCCAACAAGGAAGTTAACACCTAAGAAGAAAAAGGTAAAACAAGACATTGCTCCACTGGATAAACTCCTTAGTGAAATAACAGGGGATGGAAAGTTGAAGAACATTAGCAAACTATACAATACACATTCCGCTGATGATAGAGAGAGCATAGAAAATAGTGTAATTTTACACTTGGATATTTACAAGAAATTTTTGATGGAAATTGTTGATGAAATACCCACTGATCTTTACAGAAGACTTGAAGCTAGAAGGGTAGCTATTGTTGAGCTAGACAAGAAGATAAAAATTGAAAAATTACTTGCAGTGCATCCAATAAACTCACCTGATGAGATAGACAAATTAATTAGTGAGGCCAACCGGACACTATTTTCAACTGCTCACCGACATGTTGCACTGATGGCAGGAAGAGTAAATGAAATTTCAGAAGAGATTGCGGATCAATGGGACATATTCTTTGTTGAAAAAGAAAAATAGGAAGAACTTAAAAGACCTAAGACTGTCAGAGTCTATCAAAAGGATAGGGATAAGGGGAAAGGTAAGGTAGGTGATCCTCCAAGCCTAAAAATAACCACCAACTTACCCCCACCTCTTTCTGATGCTCCACCAACACATACTATTGACAATCAACCAACAACAGAGAGTATGGAGACTCCTCAAGAGGATACAAATCCTGAGTCAGAGATATTATATACTATGAATATAGACACTCATGAGGTGAATATTGTAGTAGATAAAGAAACTGTAGACACCTAAAAATGTCTCATTGATCATGTACTAATTATTCCTCTAATTGATTAAATAATCTTTATTATTTAATTAATTTAATTAATCTTATTCTTCTAATTTCATATTGCCTCATAATCTTACTAATTATTCTATTTCCTATTCTATCATCATTTAATCATTTTAATCATTTTCTAAATACTAATTAAATATTTATTATTTGATTAATTATGGTTAATTCCCCAATTTAAATAATCTTTATTATTTAATTAAATTCTATTTCTAAAATAATTAAATCATTTCTTAAATTATTTAATTAACTAATTAATTCTTCTAGTTCTTCAAATTCTAATTTCATTTAATTTCATATTCTTCTAATTTCTTCCAAAATTCAAATACATGTGCATGATTTTAAAAACCAAGTTTTTTTTTTTGGATTAGATATCAAGAAAACATTACATAGCTTCAGCAAAAAAGACTGAGTTCAGCAGTAGACAGGGCACTAGCAAAAGGTGCATATACAAAATATACAATTAACGTGCACCTCCAAGTATTAGGGGATTAATCAGCTGCTAAGGAAATAAAATTTCAGCATCGGGTGAATCATTATTGCCCATGGGTGGAAGCCATGCTACCCAACCTAGAGCTCCTTCCTGCCATACTTCCACTCTACCATCTAGCAGTTCTTTCTTATGAGGATGTGAAGTATGCTTAGTGATCAAGTCGGACTCCTCCTGGATGATCTCCATATTCATTTGTCTACGATCCAGTTGCCGCATGAAGGCTACTAGGGCTTGTTCAAAGGCTGCTTTGTCTGGTTCATCTCTTTCCCAAGTGAATTTGTGTGATAGTTCTCGGATGTACACCATAGTGGCACCGTCCTTGATCCAACTGTCAAACTTGTTGGAGTCAAGTTTCAGTACAGTAGTGACCTGCATAGAAATAGAATGAGCAATAAGTCTCCTAAGAGACTCAGTGAGGTGCCTAGTATTGCTATTAAAGATGTCATCATTATGATACTTCCATATGAGCCACAGAACTTCCAAAGAAAAACAAGACCAAAAGACATTAGCAATCCTCTTACAGCCCTTGACATAGCCTAGAGCAACATCTATGAACTCAAGAGAGCCAGACTCTAGGTTAAAACCAAATATTCTCCATATTTCCTTAGCAAAATGGCATTCAAAGAATATGTGTTTCACAGACTCAGGAATTCTGCAAATGCTACAGTTTATTAGGGCACCTTCCTTAATTTTTATAGGGAGTTTATTTAATAGAAGATGCCATCCAAAGAATTGGTTTTTAGGTTCATTATGGGTCATCCAAAACCTATTGAGACAGTCTTTCCAGATCTTCGGTTCCTAGTCTAGGTCCCAGAATTCATTAAGGTACAGAAGGATGGTATCAGAATCAGTGAGTGTGGAGTAGATACATTTAGCTTTTAGGGAAGGGAGAGGTGTGTTATCAGTCCAACAGATCATAGATGTGGGGGGATGAGGAAGAGGGAGGTGAGAGGGGGGGAGAGCAGAGGTTAATGCTAATCTAAGGATGTTATATGTCCTGATCTGGGATTCCGGGATAGAGAAGGTGGCTTGCAGCTCCTCCCACGATCTAAGTTGGTTGTTCACAAATAGTTGTTCAAAGTTTTTAATACCTCTATTATGCCATTTCAATGCAGAGCAGCCTTGAAGTGTTGCCAACGGTTTTCCATTATGAAACAAGTTCCACCATATTGATCTGCTTTTAGAAATATTCCCCTGTTTAGTGCCATTCACCAAGTGTCTCACTTGTTCCCTTGCCTTCCATAGAGACTTGAAGACATCAGACCCCACCAGAGCTACCTCAAACTACCCCATAAGACTATCTAGTAGTGGGAGGTCCTTCCATTTCTTGGCTTTCTTAGGAACATAGTATTTGATATTATTCTGTATAAGCACTTTCCATGGTTCATTGCCTTCCATAGCCTTAAGGATCCATTTGGAAGCAAGAGCAATACCTTGTAATTTTAGGTCTTTCAACCCCATCCCACCAAGTAGTTTATTCATAGTGCACCATTCCCACTTGACTGCATATTGTTTCTTAATCACCTTGCCATCTGACCAAAGGAATTCCCTAATCTATTTTTGGACATGATTAAATTGGTAGTTCTTAAAAAGCTAGGCTGAAGAAAAGTAGATATTATATGAAGCTAAATTTTTTTGGTAGACCTGGAACCTTCCGGCTAAGGAGAGAAAATTCTTATTCCACTTTGAGAGTTTCCTATCTATCTTGTTCCTTACCCATTCCCACATTTCTTTTAGGTTTGGGAGGATAGAGAAAGGTATACCTAAATATTTGACAATCTATGTTGGACCCAACCAGTTGAGCGAAAACTTCGTAAGCCATCACGGAGGGTTGTCATCCCAGCCAAGAAGATTGAATTTGTGGAGAGCAACTTTGCTACCACATGCCAAACAAAAGATATCAATATTTTTCATCAGGGCTATAAGATTTTCTTCCTCCAACTTAATTAATAGTGTTGTGTCATCAGCAAACTGGATATTACAAACTTCCTCTTTGTTAGGTAGTGTAATGCCCTTAATAGTGGGGGTAACAGAGGAGTCCTTAAGTAGGTAGAACATTGCATCACTAGCTAACACAAATAGGGCAGGAGCTAAAGGACATCCATGTTTGATAGATTTGGTAAGTTCAAAATTAGAGGATCTTAATCCATTGACTTCAACTACAGCATTGGCATCACAAAGTAAGGTTCTAACCATGTTACAAAAACCAGGGGGGAAGCCCAATGAATGAAGCATCTAAATGATGTAATCCCATTCTATCCTATCATATGCCTTCTCAAATTCTATAAGCAACATGGCTCCACTCTGTCCTAATTCTTTTCCCTAGTGCAAGGACTCCTAACATGTGACTAGGTTTTCCAGTATATACCTTCCTTTAACAAACCCTGTTTGAGTACTGCTGACAATCTTAGATAAGATCTTCTCCAATCTACTTGCAACTAGCTTCACCAAGATTTTATAAGACACATTCAATAGTGTGACGGGTCTCCAATTTTTTATTAGGGTTTTGTCCCCTTCTTTGGGGATGAGCTTAATTAGCCCTTGATTAACATTCTTGCCTAAGGAGCCTCTGATTATCAACTCAGTGTAAAGGGAGTGCAGATCATCAATGATCCACCCAATGTTTTCTTTATAAAATTCTACTGGGAACCCATCAGGGCTGGGGGACTTGTCATTGCTGAGAGCTAAGATAGCTCCCCTGATTTCTTCTTTTGTAATATCCATTTCCAGTAACTTACTATCCTCTTTGTCTATAAGTCTGGGGACTGGGGACATAATAATACTTCTGGCATTCTCCTGTTCCTCCCTAATTGGTTCAAAGGAGAATAGGTTCTTGTAGAACTTGGCAAAACATTCAAGGATTTCAGAAGGTTCAGATATGTTCTTATTTTGATCCCATGTAGTGTCAATCTTTTCTTTGGCTTGTTTCATTTTGAGGATATGGAAGAAGAATTTAGACCCTCGATCCCAAGTTTCTAATCAGTTCAATTTTGCCCTAGCTCTCCATCCTTTGATTTTCTCATTCTACAGTTTTCTAAGATTAGCCTTGACCCTCACTAGTTGGTTAGTGAGTGATATGTTCTCAGGGTCCCCTTGTAGTTCCAGTTCAGCTAACTGGAGGTCATTTTGTAACTATAATTCAGATGCTCTAGCATTTTTTGCCTTCTTTTTACTCACAGCTTGGCATCCATGTTTTGATATTCTGATTCCACCTGTCTATGTTGGACAATTGGGGGTTACCATATTTGTTGAACAATCTGACTAGGCACAGGGCACATTTTAGGTCCTCATCTTGTAGTAGACTAGCATTCATCTTGAAGTTTGATGTAGGATTGATTGTGGATATATTATTCCCTGTAACCTTTAGTCCTATCATAATAGGATGATGGTCTAAGAGTGTATAGGGTATGATAGCATACTGGATTCCCCCATCTATTTTATTGATTTCAAAGAAGTCTTTGTTGAAGTAAAATCTGTCTAATCTGCAGTAAACTCTTTTATCATACTGTTGATGGTTACACTAGGTGTACTATATAGACTTATATTCACCTTTCTTTCCTGCCAGAGGGTCAAGTAGCTTCAGCTTGTTAGTCATCCTTTCCCACTGTATTCTCTTAGTGCCTTTCCATTCTATCTTATTGCCTCTCTGTTTATCTTGGGGATTTATTACCATATTGAAATCTCCACCCAAGACCCAGGGGATATCCTCTAAATTTGAAATCCATTCCCACATATTTTCCCTTTCCTGGTAATCATTAAAGGCATAAACTGAGCATATGCCAAAGGTGGAGTTACCATTTTGTATGATAGCCCATACTACCCTAGCATAGGGGGATTGCCCCCATTTTTCTACCTTGCTAGCCCAGTTAGGGTTTAATAGTATTGCAACTCCTCCTCTTCCTTTAGTATGGTTGGTATACAAGGGGGTGGCCTCCCTCCAAATAGATCTTAATCCAACTTCCAGGGTAAACCCTACTAATTTCAACTCCTGGAGCATAAGATAGTCAACATCTTTGTGCATATTTAGAAATATTTTTACTACATATTTCCTATTAGGGGCCTCAAGTCCTCTGATGTTCCATGAGATGGCTTTTATCATTAGGATGATTGTTCAGTAGTATCTACCGGGGACTTGAACCCCTCAAAGAATTTGGGCCATTCCTCGGGGTTTGAGAGGTGACTAGCACCAAAGGCCACTGTTGAGAGAGGTCTACCTCTTTTTTTCGTTAGTTCCGAGAGTTGTTCAGGCCCCATTCATTCCTTCCTAATTGTCAGCTCTTTAGATACTTTAGGGGATCTTTTCCTCCTTTTTTTCTTGGACTTTGGTGTAGGAGAACCTAGCCTTCATTTCATCACCAGTTTGATAGCAGGTTTGATTTTTGTTTGTTTTAAGTTGGAAAGTTGTCTAAGATGTTTTTGAAGTTGTTCTAGGTTGTTTAGATGAGTTTTGAACTCATTGTGTGGTCTTGGTTTCCTATTTTCATCTTTTTGCTCAAAATTGCCAGTTTGGAGTTGCCTGGCAAAATGTTGGGAAAAGTGATTTTTTAATGTGTTTTTGTTTTGAAAAGTGTTTAGGCATGTTTTGTGCTTGGTTTTTAGGTGTGAGTAGTGTTCTAAGATGATTGGTGGTTTTTGAGATCAACCTTGCATCATCTAGGCATCAATAGATGTCATTTTAGACATGAAAATGTCAAATTTGTGTGCTCTTGGACATGTACCTGTCCATACAGGAGGATAACTAACTTGGAGAGGTATTTATTCTCCTATTTGAACCATTGTAAGGGTTGATCATTCAAAGTTATGAAGCATTTTGCAAACTTGCACTAATTTTTACCTTATTTTCCCTATGTTTTGACTCCATTTGAGTAGCAGTCCTTACACCTACTGTACGTGGCCATACTATTTTTGCATTTTTCAGTACTCTTATGTTTCTTGAAGCTTTTCCCTTTGGTGGCATTTAATTTCATTAAGTTTTGAGTTTTGTGAAAAAATATTGAGTTTTGATAGCTTCACTGCCTTGTCTAGGAAATTGGCAAGGATGCTTGACCAACTTGGCTTCTTGAGGCCCTAAATGCTCATGGCTTCCCAAGAACCAGTTGGTCAACTTGTAATATATGTACATACTTGTTTTGATTTCAAAAGTGCAGGTGTAAGGAGTTTTGTGGCCATGGAGCCCTAGGCAAGTGTGCCATTTGGCTAGGGTCTTTGAAGAAGTTTGATGCTTTGCTCTTCCATAGCAAATGTACTCATCAAATTATCAGACCTATTTTGATGTTTGAGTTTTAATGTAAAGGCAAAGAGTCTTTCTAATCCATAATGAGGTTGTTTTCATTTTCAGTTTGTGAAAATGATGTAAAAAATAGTGAGTCACTGTTTTGGAGTTGATTTCCATTCACTTGCTTACTCTCCACCATATGTTGGGGTTTGTTAAGCCTTGTACCTCCTTCTACTTACTTGCAAACAAAAGCAAGGAGTGGTTTTGGTCTTGTCCATGGGTTTGAAGTTGCCAAGATCAATTAATGATCCTTGAGGCAAAATTGTAATGCCCAGCTAGCTGCCATAGTCAACTATGACTGATTTTTACATTTTTGTTGAAGTTGTATATGAAATTATCCTCTTCAAAATGGTAGGTATGAAGGTCAACAAGAAACCAAAGGAAAATTATTGTTAAAGAGCACAAACCAGACCTTTGGGAAAGAGTTTTAACAGTGTAAAGTGCAGGTCCAAAGTGAAAAAGCAGTGAGAAGGCAAAAATGCAGTCATGATTTTCTTGATAGTGAACAACTCTTTGTTTGTAATTGCTTAATGCCTTTTGTGCAGGGCTAGTGTGATAATTTTGTGTCTCTAATGATAGACATGTTCTCATGTTTTAGAATGTAATTGGTTTTCATACTAAAGAAGTGTTTGTAGACAGCAATAATGGAAAAGTTGTCAATGTTGCATGCTCCTTATGAGCAACTTTTGTAAATCTTGTTTCCTAACCCTTGGAAGGTGTAAAAATTGTCTTCTCATGGCCTAATTAGCATGTAACTTGGTAGAACCAAGTTTGTATGGTTCATATTGAAGGTCTCCAACTTGTTAGTTAATATTTGCCACCAAAACCCTTACAAACCCTCCTTTTTGCACCCATTTTTGGGACAGTCATGGAGAAGGCTTAATGGACCTTAAAACTTAAAAAATATTCAAGAACTCCCAAAAGGGTATCCATATATAAGATTCTTTCAGTCTGGAAGTCCATCGTTGGAGCAGGGTGAGCACAAAACCCCAAAAGGAGGGTTAATTCCTTGTAGCTCGTTTTAGGCCTAAAAATTGGTTTTTGTCAAATTGGGTGCACCAAAGAGGGTTGTAAAGCATAAAAACCATTAAATCTAGTTGAGACAAGTTTTTCTTGCATACATTGAACATATTTGGTGAGGTAGACTCCATAAGTTGGTTGTAGCACTTGAGAAGGATCACTACACTCCAAAACGTAGAAGGCCAAAGACACCCATGGGGGTATAACTTTACACAAACTTGCAATCCAATAAAAGAAGACCTTGTGCAGTTAGAAAATAGATCAGGGATAGAAGAATGAATGCCAATTGAGGGAGTAAGGTGTTAGATTACCAAGCCAAAAAAACTATGGAGTTGAAGCCCTTGAGCAACCAAGAAGTTTTTGTCTTAGGGAGGTGGAACAAGGAAAGTTGCTAGGTTGTCTATAAACCTCTTGCACTTTGATTTAAGTAACAAAACCTTGAAACTAGTAAAGGACCTATCACCTAATAACATACAAGCCTATTGGGCAACCCACTTGCACTACCTCCCTATCAGAATTACTCCATGATAAGTCTCCTTCCCCATTATAGGACCCAAAATCAAAGATTCTAAGGTCTGGGGAGATTGGCTTATTTCCATTAATGTTGTTAACTTCATCTTCACCAGGTTCCCTATAGGGTCCAAGACCATGTCTACCCTTGATGGCTTGGTCAGAGGGAGGGGTGGTCAATTCCATTACCTCACTAATGTCACCTGAAGCTAAATCAAGGGGTGTAGTAGAGTTTTGAGTTTCCTCCCCCTCAGTCGTAGCCTCCAAGGGAGTATTTGAACTGGTAGTAGTGGGAGGAATGTGTGTTTCCCCAAGGGTGTCCAAATTGTCTCTACATTCAACCCCCAGAATTTTAAGGCAGATGGTATTGGTGGTGTCTTGGAGACCACCATCCTTCCCTCCAATCAAGTCATGAAGGAAGGGCATGGTACTGGCCTCAATTTCCTTTTTCTAGATACTTAAAGATTCTTCAAGTTGTTTTCTAAGTTTTACAACAGTTTTCAACTTTTCAAGAACAATTTGTTGCGCATTTTGAGTCATGGGTCCTCCAATTTTATTGGGAGAGCCAACCATTTCAGGTTCCAAAGAGCTAGGAGTAGTATTGGCCAAGTTGGACTCTTTTATGGCCTTCTGATATTTGGCCAAAGACTCAGCTACTGAGGGAGGAGCACTGGGTGGGCTAGGCCAGCCATGAAGTTGGTGACTAGTGGGTGGGGGATTGGTGGTTAGAGGGGGTGGCGGAATGGAGAGGTTAATCTATGGGTGAAGGGATGGGGCGGAGGTCGTGGGATCAGTGTGCTATGGGGGGGTAGTAGAGTCTTTTGGTTTAGGGTTCGAGAGGGCTTTAGAGGCAGAGTGAGTAGAGTCTTGAACAGAGGTGTTCCTGGATTGAGTGTTATTTTTTCCTGCTACCAGAGGGCAATTTTTCAGTAGGTGTCCACCTCTTCTACACTTATGACAAGCGTTAATACCACCCAAATACTCTAAAGGACAAGAGAACAACTGATTTTCAATACATATGTCAATTACAGAGGGAAGGGCCGAGACTGGGTTGAGAGCAATAAGTACTCTAGCATCCATGTGTGAAAGTAGAGTAGCAGAGGAATCAATCTTAATTACCTTACCTAGGAGTTCAATAAATTTAGAAATACAGTTCCATAAAAAGGGCGGAATGTTTTTAATAGTAACCCATTTAGGGCTCGAGAGTGCTAAGATTTCTTCATTATAGACAACTGGATTCCAAGGGACGGCCCTAAAACATGAGTTCCCAACATTCTAGAATTGTTTTCCTTGGACTTTCTTCTAGGTTTCTTTATCATTAAAAAAATCAGAAACAATCCTTTTTGCAACATTCTACAAAATGAAAAATGGATGCCAAGCTTTGAAAACCAGACATCGCTAAACCGCCTATTCAGATATTGCCTAGAGGGTATTCTATCTACATCAAGGGCTGCTAAAAAAATTACAGAATCCCTAAGTCTAGTTATTTCCTTAGAAATACAATTAACCATGGAAGCATTAGGTTTAATGACAACTTTAGGTGCCGAGGCAACCTCACCTTCGTCGTGGGTCTGGTTTACAAAGGCATCATGGGAAGGCTCTACTTTGAACCTTGCATCTTCCAGAAATATGGTGGAGTGTCCCTCGAGCACCTACCGAAAAGACCTCTTCCCTTTGACAGTGTTCTGTGCGTTTTTTTCCCCTTCTTTGGCGACTGCATTATGTTTATTTTCTGCTCTATCTTTATGGCTCTCCATTAATGGAGGTATAAGGCGACTTGAATGTGAGGGCCTCCCAATGTGTTCGAGAGCCCCCGGCCAGAGAGCCAACCTGCTTCCAAGGATGATTCATTCGTCCTTGGTTGCAGAGCCCTAAATTTTCCCTCGTCTCCCTTTTTAATCTAAAAAAAAAAATCTAAAAACCAAGTTGAAAATCAAAGTCAAGTTCTGAATATATTCAAATGCTAAATTGAATTAATAAATTCAATTATTTGAATTAAATTCTCATGCAAAGATTAAATTGAAAATATAAATCTAAATGCAAGCACATGCTAAATTAATTAATTCAATCAATCAATTAATTAAATCATTTATCTCTTCAATCTCTATTTCCATCTTTCAGTTAGCTTTTTCTAAATTAAGCTCTCTGCGTCATCTTCTTTATTTCCTCCAATCATCCTTTTTCTTCCCCCAGTCAGCTCTTTCATCAATTAGTTGACTCAATTAATCTATTCAATCTATTGAGTTTCACTCCTACAATCAGCAGTTCAACTATCAATTTTCATTTGAGCTCACCTAAGTTCACACCTCTTGATCAATATGTTCCACCTTTCAATCAATCTTCTCCAATTTTCTATAAATTGAGCATCCAATCTCCATTTTCAACAATCATGAACTTTGAATCTTTGTGTCACTTGTAGGTTACCAGCGCAATATCTGAGAGCCATCATACCATGAAGAGGAGAAGAGAAATGGAAGTTCTACGCAGTCACGGAATAGGGAGTTTTTTATTTGATTTGATGATTTATAAATCCTATTTCTTAATTGCATTATTTCATTCTATTGTTTGTTAAATTCTGATTAGGATAGGGATTCATGATTTCCCTTGTTTCTAATTGATTACTTTGTTAATAGAAGATGAATTTTGCATCCCACATTTTGGTGAACCCGACATGAACTAACAACAATTTAACATTTTCTGTGTTCTGTGTGATTTTTGTAGATTGTGCGGATTTTTCATTTTTTTTTTCCAGGTTGCATGAATTTCGAGAAAATATATTTCTGTCATGCAATCGAGCTTACATCATCACGCAATTGCATAGACAGAATTATGCATTAGACCCTTTAGGGTCACGCATTCGTTCTAACAAGGTCACACAATCGCCTTGTCCAGATCACGCAATCGCCCTTTCTGGATCACGCATTCGCAGGAAGCTTTGTTGTTTAATTTTTTCTTCCATCTATTATCTGTTTTGTTTAATTATGTCTTAAAATTGTTTGATCTAGGATCAAATTGATTTTAATTTCATGATTTGATTAACATTGTTTATGGCAAGAAAAGTTCAATTCAAGATTTCAGGTGTAAGAAGGACAAAACAACAAAGGAGAGAAGCCAAACGATATCAAAAAGTTCTCTAGGTAGAAAAATTGATACAAGATTCAGAAGAACAACTAGCCTTAGATAGATATAATAGCCTAGTTCTTTCTTATATGTTTAAATATGATTTAATCAATATTGAATGGATGATGAGGGATTTGGCTAGGGCTTCACAATTGGTTTCGCAGGTTCCTAATCGGGTTTAGTTTTTCTTTTCTTTTTTTAGTTTTTAACTTTTTTTGTTGTCTGCATTCTATCACGCAATTGACTTATTAGTGCTACGCAATCGACTAGATACCATCATGCATTTGTTCTGTCAGATTTACACATTTGGTCTGTCGGATTTACACATTCGGTTTGTAATTATCATGCAATCGCTCAGGTAGTATTACGCAATCACCTCTGTCAAGTTTTGAGTTTCTATTTTTTGTTGGTTTAATTTTACTACTAATCTTCTATTTACAGCCTGTGGCGGATTCATAGAGAGGTTTATATTAGTAATTTTGCATGCACACTTCAAACTTCAATTTTTAGTGCTTCAAATCAACAATGGTTAAAATGGACATGCATGGATAATCTCACACTTCAATTTTTAGTGCTTAAAATCAACAACAGTTAAAATGGACATGCATGGATAATCTCACACTTCAATTTTTTAGTGCTTAAAATCAACAACAGTTAAAAAGGACATGCATGGATAATCTCACACTTTGTTGTTGGTGTTTAAAATGAACATGGGCTAAAATTGACATGCGTGTATCTCACACTTGGTTTTTGGTGCTTAAAAATCAACAAATGGTTAAAATTGACATGTATGCCTTCATACTTGGATTTGGTGCTTAAAATTGACATGCACATACAGATCTAACACCTAAATTTGGGCTATGAAATGAACGTGAATCAGGTTGCATTAGATTAAATCATTTTCTTTTTTTTAAGGTAAATAACTTTTCATTGTGTCTGGGGTGGACCTACTGTTGCACGAACTGACTTTCTACCCACCATCGGGCTCTGGGGAGAAAGAAGGAAGGTGACAATGATATCCGAATTTTCTTTTGTTCTATGTAGTGAGGGGTATCTTTGATTGGGGATTTCATCACCCCACAAAGGTACTTCGAATTGGGATGCATTGGGGATATCATCTCTCCCAGTGTACTCTTGAGCGGTTTTTTCGAGCCGCTATATAAATATATTGTTAGGCGGCTAGAGTGTTGAGTGAATTCAATGTATGTGGGGGCCTTCCCTGCACTGATAAGCTCAACTAAATCCTTAAGTGGCTTGCTCTAAGAATCCGTTGTTGGATCGGGACCCCTCAAAACCTAATACTAAGAGCCAATTTAGTTCCCAAAAATCCTACATTCAGTGGTTCCGGGAGTGTGGATCGTACCCCATAGATACCCTTAATGTACCTTACACTATGATATAGGAATCCCTTGGCTAAAATATCCTCAGATCTTCGGGGTAAGAGAGACTGGCATGCCCGAGAAGTGTGTGCCGTGGAGTGGAGCCAGTGCTGCCAGACTCTCTATCTGTTTATTTTGTCTCGCTATTTCGTAAAGGCCTCACTGAATGGTGTCCACTATCCAGCCTAAGATTGTATTCCATGATTTTTTATGTATCGTTGTGCTAGACCAGTATTGAGTCAGTCCCTTGGGCTATTTCAGGCCCTATCCCATGTATCTCTGAATTTTCCAAGATCGTATGAAAATTGAGTCAGTCAACTATACATACCTACTAGCAATTGTTCTGAGATTTGGAAAACTACAAAACAATGTCCTACACATGAAGTTACAGAAAACAAAGTCCATTTTGAAACCGATTCTCAAAAGTCCTTACATACTTGTGACCCTAGGTAGTCTTTTACACAGTCTTTTATATAGTCTTTTGCATAGTCCTAATTACGTCCTCATTATCGTCCTACATCTTTTGCATCATCCCACTCACGTCCTCATTATCATCCTAAGTCTTTTTCATTATCATCCATAATAGGTGCATAGTCCTGCATTATCATATGCATCTTCATCTAGACTACATATGTCTAAGTCCATTCTCAATTAAAGGTTCACAACATGTGCCTTCATGGGTCTCCCAGATGATGGTTTTCTCCCCTTTGAGCAACCTAATCTAGTTCCAAATGGTGGTCAATGAGAAATCATTGATGGTCTAGCTAACTTAGCTTGGGATTTAAGAAGAAGTGCACCTCAATATATAGGAGTCATACACGAGATAAACATTGAGTCTAGGATTTCCTGTATAATTGATAGAGAGATTTGTTGGCATATGCACACTCCAATGAGACATTGTATGTGATTGAAGGTTTTGTCATTGATGGAAACCTTACAATCCTATGGCACCGACAAGGCATTACACTGGCAAGGCATTACACTGACAAGGCATTACACTGGCAAGATAGTTCACCGGCATCAACAGATCACACTCTACACTAGCATAGAGGCCGACAGGATTTTTGTTATATTATATTTTGTTTATTATTGTAAAAACCTTGTAAGCCAACTTGGAAAGTTGTAAAATGACTCTTATATATAAAAGAGATCATTGTAGGCATTTTGTAAAGTATGTAAGCAAAAAAGGAAGATATTAGGCAGACCTATTATGCAAAATATAGGTTAAAGGTTTTATGTAAAGAATAGAGCAGAAACTGGTACTGGATCAAGCATTATAGATGCTATTGTAAAGCAGTACAAGATATTTGATTTGTATAATCCACATTGTAAGTCAGTGAGACTTCCCATTGAGCAGTGAGCTCTAGGCAGTTGGCCTTCCTGCATGTGCAAGCCCCCCTTTTGTAAGTAATATTCTCTTATTGGCTAGTAAGTGGATATTGTGGGTCACAAATCCCACCGAGGTTTTTCCCACACCGGGTTTCCTTGTTAAATCCTTGTGTCATGGTGTTCTTTTCATGTGGATGCTTTTAATTCTATTTATTTCATTATTTCTTGCATACCGGTACACTATTATAATATGTTCTGCATGTTTTTAAGTTGAGAAATTCTAATTACTAGTTATATACTAATTCACCTCCCCCTCTCAGTATCTGTGAGTTTCCTAACAATTGGTATCAGAGCTTGGTCCTCTATTTTCAGAAGCCTAACAGCTTGAGGAAGATCTTGACACCGGTAAAGATGGAAAATCTGATGAAGCAACTTGAAGCAGCTCTCTCAGACTATGATATAGAAAAAATGAAAAATATCAAACTAGAAGATGATCTAAAAGCAGCTCAGGATATCATTCAGGCACTTCAAGATAATCTTATTATTGCAAGAAATAAGAGAAGAGAACTTTGTGAAAAGATGCAAAATGAGAATGATGAAAAGGAATCACTTAATGATATGTTAAGTAAGCTGAAACTGGAGAACATAACTACAAAGAATGAGATGTAGTATATGACTATGAGATTTTGTAAAGAGATTGAAGATAGGAAGAAGAATGAAGAAGAATTGACTAGAAGACTAAGTGATGTAGCAAATGAGAACACAAAACTTAGCTATGAAAATGATTTATTAAAGACAGATCTGATGCACACTCAGAATGACTCCAATGAACTGATGAGACAGAAAGAACTCTTAGAAAGAGAACTAGAAACTGCAAATCAACATAAAGAAAAATTCAATAAAAGCTTAGAGGAACTTGGTAACTTACTGAAGAATCAAAAACCTAAAGGTGACACTTCTGGAATTGGCTTTGAAGTTGGTAAAAGCTCTGGTACTGCAAACACACAGGATCATAGAAAACCGGTAAGGCAACCTAATGCTTATAAATTCAATGGAAAATGCTTTAACTATAATAAGTATGGTCATAGAGAAAATGAATGTAGATCTAGAAATTATCAGAATATCAACACACCCACCAGTCAGTGTTCAAAATGCAACAAAGTTGGTCACAACTCTGAAAATTGCAGAATGTATGTGAGATGTTATGTTTGTGGAAGATTTGGACATTTATCTAATCAATGCAGAACACAAACCGGCATAGTTTATGGGAAAGCTATTCAGAAGAATAATGTGACTTGTTATGCATGTAACAAGATTGGGCATAATGCAAAATTTTGTAGAAGTAAAGGATCACCGCTAGACAACAAAAGTTCTAGCTTGAAAGGTAAAGAAAAAGTTGAAGAGGTTAAGCAAGAATTCTCAAAACAATGGATTAGAAAAGTTGATCTAAATATTGGGAATACTCCTCCACTGGTAGAACCAGTCAATGCTTCATCGACAGGACAGAGTGATGCTCCACCGGTAGGAAGTTCTTCATCAAATTGAAGAAAGTTTTCTTGAGGGTTTGGTGATCTAATGACACGTGCTATTATTCCCTTGGTTAGAGATGAGAAGTTGGAAATCACTTCATTACCGGTAGACAATGTTAAGTGAATACTTAACCAAGATGCATTTAATGTGGTAGATGGCAAATTAACACTATAAATTTTTGGTTTTGGCTCCATTTCATTTCACCGTGATTTCAAACATTCGTAGAGCACAAAATTTGCAGATCTAAGGAACTTCGAGCAAAGAGGTGAATCACTTCAAGCAATCAATCCATCCAAGATAGAAAAAGGTATTTATCATCATGGCATCCACCTCTACAATTGAATATATAGCAAACCCTACTGTAGTCGAGGTCATAAAATGCCCTAGGCCTGTATTTCAACTAGTTCCCGAAGTAGCAAAGAAAGATGATAATATAGGTGCTTTCTCACAAATACCAAAAGGAGTTGTTTATGCTGAAGACCGCATAATTTACATTCACTGCAACATAGAGGAATTGGGAGATGAAGAGATCAAAACTATGTATAAAACTATCATATGTGATCATTCCGGAAATGTGAAACCAGAACATAAAATCATTGAAACCCTAGGATTTACTGAAATCCTCTACATTCCTGAATTTCCCAAGGATGTGATTAGGATAGTCTTAAGCAGGGTGCATGGTGAACTTTTTTGGTTAGATGCAATTCACAATATCACCAAGGAAGCTATGAAAGCTATCACAGGGTTACTGACCACCGGTAAAAGGCTAGACAAAACTAAGAAGGTCTCCAATGACCTAGTTACTAAGTTAACTGGTGCTACATCTGATAAAAGGTCCCTAAGAGTCAATGATGTAACCGACATCAATGTAAGGTTTATCAACATGATATTAGGGTATAAGGCAACTCATGCAAACAAACTCAATTCAGTTTCAAGTTTATGCATTAAAAGTTCTTATGACATGATCATAGATAATGAAAAAATTGATATATGTGAGTGGTTGAAGGATGAGTTAATTGACAACCTAGGCAAGATTAAGAAGGATAAGAAAGGAAATTTTAGGTTTGGAAATCTTCTAGTATGCTTGATGCTACATATAACCAAACAAGTTCCTGGTATAGGTTACAAAGAACTTGGATTTGATATACTGGTAGGTAAACAGCTAACAGAATTATTCAACAATATGGGAGAAGATAAGGAAAACAATATCCATCATTTCTTTCAAGCACTTAAGGCCAAAATGAAGAAGAGAATCAAATTATCACAAAAGATTGTTGACAAATATAAGGATGAAATATGTTTTGTAATAAAAAAGGATGAAATCTGGATGGAAGCAGTCATCCCAAGAACAATCTGGATAACAGAGATGGGCTATGAGATAGATGATCACATAATTGAGACTTATGCTAAAGCACTTATGGAAGCACCAAACGAACCAAAGGAAGAAGTATTTGGTAGTGCTAAGACTATAGAAAAAAAAATACAATCTAAGAAGAGAGTGAAAAAGGTTGAGGCAGTTGTGAGAAGAGGCTCTAGACAAGCAAAGGCTATTAAAGAAGATGTGTTAAAACAAACCGGTATCACTGAGGATGAGCTAGGAACTCTATAGACTAAGACTCATCTATCACCAGTAGGCACTTCTTTAGAGAGTGACATGCCTGCAGCTTTCAAAAGAGTTGTAAGGAAAAGAGATCCCTCACTGGCAACCACACCCTCACCTAGAAGGACAAGACAGAAACAACAAGCAGTGAGGTCACTGGTTAAGAAGACTACACCAAAGAAGAAACTGACACCCAAGAAGAAGAAGAGAACAAAATAAAACCTGGCTCCTCTTGATATACTATTTAATGAAATTACAGAGGAAGGGAAACTGAAGAATATAGAGAAATTGTATGACACTCTGACAACAGATGAAAAAGAACAAGTAGAAAACAATGTTATATTGCATATGGACATGTATAAGAAATTTTTGATGGAAGTTGTAGATGAAGTACCAGATGAACTATTCAAAAGACTGGAAGCAAGGAGACAAGCAGTAATAGAACTTGACAAGAAAATCAACATAGAAAAGCTACTTTTTGTGTACCTAGTGAACTCACCTAAAGAAATTGATGATTTAATTGTTGAAGCCAACCAATCAATAGTCTCTACTGCACATCGACACATTGTATTAATGGTTGGAAGAGTCAATGAGGTGACTGAAGAAACAAAAAATGCATGGGATATATTCCTAGTTGAAAAAGAAAAACAGGAAGAATACTAGAACCCCAAACCAATAAAGGTATATCAGAAATAAAGAGACAAAGGAAAAGGAAAGGTTAGTGGACCTCCGAGTATTAAAGTAAAAGACAACTTACCCCCACCTTCTTTTACATCATTGACAACAGCAACTATAGAAGATCAACCGACAGTTGAAAGTATGGATGAAGAGGATGTCAATCCTAATCTTGAAGTCTTATACACAGTAGATGTTGATACACAAAAGATCAACATTGTGGTAGATAAAGATACAACTGGTAAGACTGAAATGGCTAGTGAGCCACCGGTAGCTAAGCAAACTGTTAAAACACAAGAGAAACTGGCAGATGACAAAGAACAATAGGAAGAAGCTCAGACTGAGATAGTGCAACAAGAAATGCAACAGAAACAGGAACAGGTTCATGAGGAAACAGTGCCACCGGCAACTGGAGAAGTACACAAACCATTGCTTAAAGAAATGCAAACACAAATAGACCTACCAGAAGTCACAACAAGCTTGGTTACTTCTTCCACCGGTGGAATTCAGAATGTTGGTTCCTCCTCAGTAGGCCACAAACCAACAAATGCAACTAAAGTACTTTTGGATTCAATCAAAAGGATAACAGATTGTAGTTCATAGGCTTACAAAGCTATAGATGACACAATCCCAATTTTGAAGGTAATTGCTCCTAACTATAATATAGACAATAAAGATTCTTTAGGACAACTTGATACTTTGTGTAAATATATCATAGAGAACATTGAGAAAATAAAGGAAGAGACATTGAAGGACAAAGTAGAAATTGAAAAGCAAAAATTCTTTGAAGATCAGATAAAGAAGTGTACTAGGGATTTTGACACACTTCTATCGGAACTATGTAACTTATTGAAAGAGTACAAAACTCTGTACAAAGACACCTGTAAGACAAACTTTTTGACAGTAGACATAGATAAGAAAATAAGCAAGGTACATGATGAAATCAATAAACTTGCTGATAATTTTGTTAACTCACCTAATACATTATCAGTTTTTGAGAAAACGATAACAAATTTTGAGGAAGAGTTACTTAAATTAGAAAGAGAAAAGGGGAGAATAGTGAATAAGGCAAAACATCTGAGATTAAAACTGAGTCCAAGATTGGAGTATCTAGCATCATTGCAGAAGGAAATATCTAAGGCACTGATACAGGGACAGAAAACACTGGCAGAGCATTTGCAGCACCTCACCGGTATAGTTAAAAGAACAGAGACAACAATAAGAGATAGTAAAAAGTTTATGGAGAGTATAAAGTTTATTTTGGCGGATCTATTTCAAATTGTAACTACCTAGTTACAAGGTTGAAACTACAAACTCTACTGACATCTTGACAACCTTTGTCATCGATGCCAAAGGGGGGGTAGTGGTATGAGAAAATTCAATATCACAGGAATCATATGCTCAGGGGGAGCACACATTTTTTTGGTAACATTTTTTTTGGACTTCACATTTTTTGATACACTTTTGAAATTTCTCATGAGTGTTGCCATCGATGCCAAAGGGGGAGATTGTTGGCATATGCACACTCCAATGAGACATTGTATGTGATTGAAGGTTTTGTCATTGATGGCAACCTTACAATCCTATGGCACCAACAAGGCATTACACCGGCAAGATAGTTCACCGGCATCAACAGATCACACTCTACACCAACACAGAGAAAGGAAGCATACCAGCACAGAGGCCGACAAGATTTTTGTTATATTATTTTTTTTTTATTATTGTAAAAACCTTGTAAGCCGACTTGGCAAGTTGTAAAATGACTCTTATATATAAAAGAGATCATTGTAGACATTTTGTAAGGTATGTAAGCGAAAAAGGAATATATTAGGCAGACCTATTATGCGAAATATAGGTTAAAGTTTTTATGCAAAGAACAAAGTAGAAACCGGTACTGGATCAGGCATTATAGATGCTATTGTAAAGTAGTACAAGATATTGGATTTGTATAATCCACATTGTAAGTCAGTGAGACTTCCCATTGAGCAGTGAGCTCTAGGCAGTTGGCCTTCCTGCATGTGCAGGCCCCCCTTTTGTAAGTAATATTCTCTTATTGGCCAGTAAGTGGATATTGTGGGTCACAAATCCCACCGAGGCTTTTCCCACACTAGGTTTCCTCGTTAAATCCTTGTGTCATGGTGTGCTTTTCATGTGGATGTTTTTAATTCTCTTTATTTCATTATTTCTTGCATACCGGTACACTGTTATAATATGTTTTGCATGTTTTAAGTTGAGAAATTCTAATTACCAATTAGATACTAATTAACCCCCCCCCTCTCAGTATCTATGAGTTTCCTAACAAGATTGAGGCTAAATAACTTCGTCAACAAATGGAAAGACTTGCATTAGAGAAATATAGAAATGCTAAAAAGGTCTCACATCAAAATCCTCAATAGAGTCTAGTATAGTGGTGCATACCTCATATTTACGTCTATTGTCTAGTGTTAGGTCATCGTCTTGCATAGAAACACCCTCATATAAGCAATTTTAGATGCATGTCACAAGGTCCCAGAAAGCGAAAGGAATAATGGACCCGAACAACACACGGTCTATAAAGCCTACTTGGAACATGGACATGTCAACAGGTCAATACTCAAGTACACAGACAATGTCCACCACAAATGAATTACAACAACATTTGACAAAGGAAGAAATTGAGTCTGCACAGCAAGACCCACATGTCCTCATGATCCTAGATGCACTTATACATAGCGATAGGGACAAGTATCTTTCATTGTTAATACAAAATGGGGCAAAACTAACTGAGGATTTTGATGTCACAAAGATTTTACCACTAGGAAAAACTTTAGGTCAAGATAACAGTCAAACACCACCCTTGACACAAATACAAGCAACGACCTCCAGTTTTCCTCAAAACGTACCTATCCAAATAAATGTCAACACAAATGCAAAATTTCAAACAAGTGTGTCATCCTCAGCGGTCAATGCTAGTATACCATCACAGAGCATACCAATAATATCAAGTGTCTCACCGCCTATTCAAACACAGGAAACAAGTGCAACCCAACCTCCAGTTTCCTATTCCATGGGATCCACATATAGTTATCAAAATGCAAATCTAGATCTTGCCAATACAACAAGTACAACTCAACCAAACATGGGTTCACATATCACCTATTTCACAGTACCTAGTGGAACGCACAACACACAAGGTTATAATCTTGGTACCTTCCAACAACCTCCTAGTTATGCAACCACAAATCCTTTTGTGGGACATACACAAACACAAGGCATACCTTTGACAAAAACAAATATTTTGACACAACAAATACAAAATTTGCAACAACAAATGACAACCATGCAAACTGGTAACAATAAAAAGAGCTACACAATGCAGGACCTACGTCCTTATCCATTCAATCACACATTATACATGCCACCTTTCCCACAACATTTTGAATGCCCAAATTTGATAGATATTGAGGGAAGGGTGATCCTAGAGATCATATCAGAGAAATTTTTAACATGTATAGAAGTTGCCTCAGAAGATACTTATCTAATGAGACTATTTCCTAAAAGTCTGGGAGGTTCGGCTTTAGAGTGGTTTTCACATTTACCACCAACCATCACATCTTGGGGAGAATTAGTTGAACAATTTATTGCAAACTTCTCGCACAACATTGACACCCCGGCTACTTCGATGGACTTATGTGCCACTAAATAATACAAGAATGAAACATTTGCATCCTTCATACAACGATGGAGGGCTCTCTATAGGAGTTGCAAGACATTTATCCCAGAAACTGATCAAGTGGATATGTTTACAGAAAATTTGATTCCTAAGATTAAATATCTGATACAAATCCAATGTCTAACCACATTCAAACAAATCATAGAAAAGGCTCTCAAATGTGAGAAGGGATTATTAGAACAAGGTCTTATTAAGTATGGCAACACCAACAACAATGACAAATCTAAGTTTTGGTCGAAAAACAAAAATGTGACCAATGATGGTATTATAGATGCTAGAACGATAAACATAACTCAACCCATTTTATCTTTGGGAATGAGTCAGTCAACAAATCCACATACAGGGAATAATACAACATCAGCAAATGTAAATTCTATGCAAAACATGAACACAAGATACCCTAGGGTAAACGCTCCAAGAAGAAATTACACACCTTTAGGAGAACCAATTGAGTCAGTGCTCAAAAAGTTAATACAGACAACCATGATCACTTTACCTGAAGTAAGAGTGTATGAACCAGGTCCTTTCAAACCCACATGGTGGAATGATAATGATTTCTACGATTATCATAGGACTAAAGGTCACAAAATGGAAAGTTGCTACAAATTGAAAAACTTGGTCCAAGATATGATAGACCAAGGGGACATCACAATTGATACCGATAAGACTTTAGAAAACACAAATCATATGATTTTTAAGGATCCTTTTGGTAAGCATGACAAGGGAAAAGCTACCACATCAGGTACCCAAGACAATACGGCTAACTACACAAAGGTCTCATACGACTACACTATTCATGCCATTGCTCAGAAGATACAACAAACAATGATTCACAAGAAACACCTGATCAAGAGGACTAATATCAAGACACTCATAGAGATGATAACCAAGTTTGCATGATATCTGAAGCACCAAAGTATGATGATGATACAAATATTTGTCTCAGAGACTGGGGACATGATCAACCATCTCACTCAGGTTGGTTTGAAGATGAACTCATAGAACATATTATGGATGTCAAACATACACATCAAGACTATGAAGAGGGATTTAACATAAATATTGATAAAACAACCTATGATACAAATGATACAATTGCTACAATCACAATTACTCCCAAAGATAGAGACTGTGCAGTGGTTACTCGCAGATCAAAGGTAACTTTACAAGGGATACCACAAAATCAACCACCAACAGTAGGGACTTACAATGTAGCTGAGCAACTTAAGAAAACTCCAGCACAGATATCATTATTCAAACTATTGTGTATTTTACCCAATCATAGAGCTATACTGGACAAAGAACTTCAAGATTCAATAGTGGACAGAGATATAGATGAACATGCCTTCCAGTCTATGGTAGGAAATATGACACAAGGCACACGTATTGCATTCACAGAACAAGATATTCCTAGTGATAAATTGCTTCATAATGACCCACTACATCTGGAAGCTTACATTCATAAGAAAAGAATCAGAAGGGTACTCATAGATGGGGGAGCCGGTCTCAACATTTGTACTTTAAAACTGATCAAAGCACTGGGATATTCTGAACTTAACATTGATTCTTCCAAAAGGATAAATATCAAGGCTTATGATGATGAAGAATGTCCATCTAAAGGCATTGTAACATTACCTATACAAGTAGGACCAATAACAATAGAGGTCACTTTTCAAGTCTTGGACAGAGAGCTGGGATATAACATGTTATTGGGCTGCCCATGGATTCACACCATGCAAGCAGTACCATCCACATTTCATCAGTGTGTCAAATTCCCATACAATGGTATTGAAATCGCCATAAAGGGTGATCCAAATCTGTTTCAACATTGCAATTATCTGAATGATAGTGTCAATAATCAGGTACCTATCAATCAGGCTGCACCTCTCACTACACAGCTGGAAACATTAAAGATCACAGAAACAAAAAAAGATATGCCTACAACATCCTCCTTACAAATAAAGGATATGGGTTGTGGAGAGTACTCTATTGTAAATACTTTAAGTGGGAAAAAGATGTCTCTTTCTCCTTAGTCCTTTAGGAAACCTCACACTATAGTGCAAAAGTGAGACAAAGGAAAATAAATTGTCAAATACACAGATTCATGCTCTTTCATTAGATGGGGTGACTTACAAGAAGAATCCTTGATTGAAGATGTTAACCATTGGATATATAGAGAAGAAGATCATATAACAATACCTAGAATACATACAGATCAGTATGGCAATGGATTCAAAATACTCCAAAGACATGGATATGATGGTACCATAGGCATCGGGTTATAGAAACAAGGAAGACTAGAACCTATTGTTCCTAATGATAATCCAAGGAATCAAGGATTGGGATACAAGAATGTACAACATATTACCAAAGCAAGACAACGTACTCTTGATATACTAAATCAACCAAGCAAAACAACAGATTACATATCACACAAGAATTTTTCCACACAGGCACTTCCATCTTCATCTCAAACAAGTAATTAGGTACCTACATCACCAAGTACATAATTAGATGGGGAAGACATGAGACAACTCTTGCAAGAGCCTACCACTGAGTTAAAAAATGATGCAGTTATTGACACAACAATACAGGCTAATGTGTCAACAGATGCACAATTACTCCCACCACCTGAATCCCACCCATGGTTATTGTCACTACTTCTACCATGAGAAGCAACTCAGGCTCAACCTAATGAAATAGATGAAGAAAGATTGCAAAGGCTTATACCAGGCTTAAGAAGGGTCACTAATGTGCAAAGAAGATGAATCAATCTACAACAGAATCAGGGACAGGAACAAGAAGAAATAAGTGATGATAATTCATATGTTGAAATATATATTGAAAGTGAGACAGACTCTCATGATTATGAATTCTTATCACTCCATGATTCTAGCCCACCAGAAAGTGTAATATTAAGGAATCAAATAAGGCTTATACAAGATGAAGATACACAAAGCCAGTCAAACAATCAAGTCTTCATGTTATCCAAGTCTACTAAAGAAGGGAGTAATGATTTACCCCTAGTACATTCACACTTGATTGATTGGGGGCAAGAAGGAAAACCAATGCTGGATTGGTTTGAAAATGATGAAGCAATTTCAGAATTTCTAAGAGTCAGAGAGGGATTTCTGCAAGGTGATCATAAAGCAGGGTTTTCTATAGACCTAAATAGAATGGCATACTTTGGAGAAGAAAGTACTTCTCCAACAGAAGATAAGGATCAAACCACCCATAATGACAAAAGTGACTTGGTTAATCTTCCTATGGAAAGAGAAAGCTCAACATTACTTACAAAGGAAATAGAAGAAGTAAACATAGCAGAAGGGGAGGTTGTACATAACATCCATCTGGCAAAATCACTGAGCAAAGAAGAAAAAGATAGATTCATTCATTTTTTCAAGCAACGACCTATCAACTTTGCTTGGTCCTATTCAGACATGCCAAGCTTAGACTTTGAATTAGTGTTACATCACTTACCATTGATACCAGGAGTTAAACCTTACAAGCAAAAACTTGAGAAAAATGCATCCAAGTATCGCATTACTGGTTAAAATAGAACAACAAAAGTTGTTGGATGTAGGTTTTATTAGACCTATTGACTACGCGGAATGGATATCCAACCTGGTACTTGTGACTAAGCCCACGGGAGGCATAAGAATTTGTACTAATTTTCGAGATCTAAATAAAGCTTGTCCTAAGGATGACTTCCCACTACCCAATATCGACATGATAGTTGACCTAATAGCTGGAAATGAGATGCTATCCTTAATGGATGGTTTTTTAGGATACAACCAGATTAAAATTGCACCAGAAGATCAACATAAAACGGCCTTTACATTCCCATGGGGAACATACTGCTGGAATGTGATGCCATTTGGTCTTAAAAATGTCAGAGCAACATACCAAAGAGCCATGACAATGTTGTTCATGACTGATCCATAACATAATGGAAGATTACGTGGATGACATATTGGCTAAATCACAAACCAGAGAAATTCACCTTGCAGTTCTTACATAGATATTTGATCGGTTGGAATAGTATAATGTCAAATTAAACCCAAAGAAATGTGTGTTTGGTGTAACAGCAGGTAAACTGTTAGGGTTTATAGTATCAAACAGAGGAATTGAAATAGACCCCACCAAGGTCAAGGAAATCATTGATATGCAACCTCCATCAACACTTAAACAACTCAAAGGGTTACAAGGAAGATTGCAATCCATAAGGAGATTCATAGCATAGTTGGCAGATAAGTGTCACCCATTCCAGCATTTACTCAGGAAAGGATTTACTTTTAAATGGACAGAACAATGCCAGGAAGCTTTCCAAGCTCTGAAAGATTATCTTTTGAGCACACCAGTGTTAATATCTCCTACTCTAGGACAACGAACTTAGCTCTAGGAGCTCTATTGGCACAACATATTAGCAACAAACTCAGCTCTAGGAGCTCTATTGGCACATCATGACAAAAATGGAAAAGAAAGAGCCATTTATTATATAAGTAGGACTTTGATCAGCTATGAGCTTAATTATACCCCCAAAGAGAGAGAATTCTTAGTAGTAATCTTTGCATCACAAAATCTTAGACATTACATGTTGAGAATCTGTGTTTACATTAACTGCCTCAGTAATGTGGAAGTTATACTTTGATGGGTCATATACAAGTCATGGATCTGGAGCAGGAATTCTCTTCATTACTCCTCAAGGGGATGTTATACCCAAGTCCTTTAGGATCAATTTCCCATGCACCAACAATATGGCTGAATATGAAGCTCTCCTCATAGGGCTTCATACAGCTATACAATGGAAAATACAAGAGTTACAAGTCTATGGTGATTCGCAGTTGATTGTAAACTAGGTCAATGATGATTACAACATGAAGGATGACAAACTCATGCCTTATAAGAAGTTGGTCAAAGATTACAAGGAGCACTTCAGTAAAATTAACTTTGAACAAATCCAAAGAATACAAAACAAGGCAATAGATGCAATGGCAACCATAGGATCTCTTCTGAATATGCCTGCTAATGAAACTCAGTTTGAGTTTATCATAGAACAGTTAATGCTACCTGCATATGAGACTCCCCTATCAGACTATGTATGTGCAATTGTGGATCCAAAATCACCTTGGTACAATGAAATATATACATATTTACACACCCAATACATGTCACCAGATCTATCTAGAAATCAAAAGAAGACCTTTATTCGTCAGGCATCTAGATACACCATTATAGCTGATACTTTGTATAGAAAGGGTTTTGATGGAACTCTTCTTTGATGGCTGGATGAGAATGAAGCACACTTGCTTTAAAAGAAGTCCATGATGGAATCTATGGGGCTCACCAAAGTGGTCTGCCATTGTCAAAGAAATTGCTGAGAACAGGGTATTACTAGCCAACAATGGAAAAAGATGCTTACAAGTATGTACAGAAGTGTAAATAATGCCAAATGCATGGAGACCTTATTCATGCACCAGCACAAGATCTTCAACCCATCACATCACCATGGCCATTTTCACAATGGGGATTAGATCTAGTGGGTAAAATCAACCCTACTTCTTCTAATGGGCACAAGTTTATCTTGATAGCCACTGAATACTTTACTAAGTGCGTTGAGGCGATTCCTTTAACATACACCATTGGAAAGTAGATAGAAAAATTCATGCTCAACTACATTATATGTAGATACAGAATTCCAATGTGCTTTGTTACAGATAACAGGCATCCATTTAAAAAATAGGAAGTGAAAGAGTTGTGTGACAAATTCCACATACAACAGAGATTTGCCACACCATACTATCCACAAAGTAATGGGCAAGCAGAGGCTACAAATAAAACAATATTGAAAATTCTTAAGAAAGTAGTCACTGACATGGGACAGGACTGGCATCTCCAGTTAAATCCCGCTCTTTGGGCCTATAGAATAGGAGTACGCACACCTACATGAGCAACACCATATTCCTTAGTCTATGGGACAAAAGCAATACTCCCCATTGAAATAGAAATACCATCTCTAAGAGTCTCCTTACAGAACATCATATCAGAGGAAGACTACAGGGTAGCAAGGTTACAAGAAATTGAAACCCTTGATGAAAAAAGACAAACAACATTTAACCATCTACAAGGATAGCAAAATAGACTGAGACAAAGTTATAATAAATGGAACCGCCCATGAACTTTTCAAGTGGGAGATCTAGTACTTAAAGAGAATAAAAGGAACCTAGCAGAACGAGAAAGGCCAGGGAAATTCGAACCTAACTGGCTAGGTCCTTTCATTATAACAAGGGTCATAGGCAATGGAGTCTATAATTTGGCTACCATAGAGGGAGATCCAATCTCTGACCCTATGAACAACATGCACCTTAAGCGATATTATACCTAAGGGTTATTTAGTTTAGGTTTTATTTTCTGCATTGCATATCATATCATTTAAAACACAACATTACATGTAGTTTCTTTTTTAGATGCATCGCATTCTTAAACTTTCCACATTTTCATATAGAAGCATCAATAAAACAAGGCAATTGTTTGAGTTTATCATTCATTTGCATCTAAGGAAAACAAAAGTCATTTCCTTTCTTAGATATGTGGACATCAAGTCTTTGAGGTTCTAAGGTCATTCATTCTCAATATTACCCTGTGACGACACTTTACTTATGGTTGGGTAGTGATTTCACTATTTGAGACTTGTTAACCTAAAGTCTATCAAATGCTATATCTCACATATTAATAAGATCTCTAATTCATTCTAGATACCTAGTTGATCATATGACTAGTGAAAAATCTAAAATTCTACTTCAACGCCGTTGTAATTGTCACACCCAAGTAGGTTTCATTACTTACAAGTCAAGGCAAGAAAACAAAAAGAAAAAGCCAAATATCCATCTAAAGACAAAAAGAGCAATGATATATAACTGAAATATCATGTATACAAAATGCGATAAAAAGCTTGACTATGGGAACATGCAAGTGACTCCATTAGGGCTATGAACGCCTACTAGAAATGGAGCAATATTTGAGAAATTAAAGTCTATAACCTCGTCAGAGCTCTCAAGGCTTGCTAGCAGGGAGGCTCTATTCAGGATGCTTTTGAAGTTAGAAAAATCATGTAGCTAGTCATATAGGATGCTAAGGATCTTTAGTGAACACAGGAGCGGGAATTAACGCATATGCGCACACATGGGCAAACAAAGATCAAAGTTTCAAGAACCAATGGGAAATTTTTCCGTGTCTCCATTCGTAAATCCTAGTTACTAAGTTTGTTGAGATGAATGATCCTCGGGACCTTAAGGTCGATTGACCGCTTATCTATGAAATGTTTTGCACCTCCATTTCAATTGGTGTATTACAAATGCAAAAACAAAAACAGTCAAACTTGTTCGAATAAGAAATGCATCTTCATCATGCATATTGCATTCACATAGGTCAAGTCAAAAATTCATTTGTCTCCACATACATTCTGCAGATCATCATGTCATACAGGTTTGCACACTGGGGGCATAACTGAAAAAATCCTAAAAATCATATAAAGTCCTAAAAAAATCCTAAAAAGCAGATAAAGTCCTGAAAAAATCCTAAAAAACAAATAAAGTCCTCAAAAAAAATCCTAAAAATCATATAACATCCTTCAAAAAAATCCAAAAAGCAGTAAAAAACACAAAATCCAAAAAAAAAAATTTTAAAAATTAAAAAAAAATCGAAAACCACAAAATCCAAAAACATTGAAAAATCTAAAAATACCAAAAACATTCAAATACGATCCTGAAAAAAATACCAAAAACATTCAAATATCGATCCACATAATCCAAAAACATCGAAAAAGCTCTTGGAAAAGAACTAAAAATCGAAAATCAATCAATCAAAAAAACTTGAAATAAAATGTCTTGTGAGAAACAAATACCCTAGCAGATATCCAGCAAACACTTCACATGAAGTTAACAAAGGATAAGACTATCCAGTCAAACATCTACAATCAACTGATCAAACTGTCTTATCAATCGTATCATATCCATATCAACGTGATCATTATCTTGTCTTAAACAAAAGAGGATACACTTGAAATAAGACAGATATGTCTTAAATGGGGTCCGCAACTTTCTGAGATTAGACATTATCAACCATCACATCAAATAACTAAGAATGAAGGCACAAGGTTAGTATAGCTACTGAATTTTGTCTGGGTTATCTTTTTATCATTTGGTGATAGATATTATTCCTATGCTACTCAAGGATGTCCACAAGTGATTGGAGGAGCTATGATGGGCATCATCTTTTTCTTTGTTTGCTATTTGTGGTGTGAACCGATGAAATTCTAGGGAAATTGCTCTAGTGGGTGTCTGTGATAAGAGCCTTCACATCAACGTGAAATTGCCACACATACCTTGACCCCTAACACAATTCCCAGAATGGAGGGTTTACTCCTTGTCTGCTATGTGTTTGTTTCTTCAATGAGATATCTTTACATCTTAGTTCCTTGCTAAAGCTTCATTGTTCAATAATAAGGCTCAGTGATGAATATATATTGACGCAATAAAATATGTGACATAGGTTCGTGATTCATTCAATTTCATTCTTATTCTCATCTCAATTGCTTATTGATAGTTTGTTGATTTCTCATCTTCTGTCTAAATCACATTCTTTCTATCATCAATTTTTCTCTCTATCAATCTGACTAACATTTCTTCAATTTATATCTGAGTTAAAATTGGTTCAACCATTATCATACAAAAAGCATTCATCATTATAGAGTTCATTTGCATTCATTATAGAGTTCATTTGCATTTTTATAGAGTTCATTTGCATTCATTATAGAGTTCATTTGCATTTTTATAGAGTTCATTTGCATTCATTATAGAGTTCATTTGCATTTCATCATTATAGAGTTCATTTGAATTTCATCATTATAAAGTTCATTTGCATTTCATCATTATAGAGTTCATTTGCATTCATTATAGAGTCATTTGCATTCATTTAGATTTCATTTACATTATTACTACATACATGTACTACCATTGCATTTAGAATCATATAAAATTAAAATAGATATGCATCATAAAACTCATAACATCATATAAAACATATATAGATCATTACCAAAACCCACATGCCATATATATATAACTCAAAAATGATAATGTGTGTGAATACAATAAATAAGCCCAAAGGCTCAGATAACATGATCAACCAACACTGCCTTTGTCAGCAGGTGGATCCTGTCCACTAGATCTTGCCCCAAGATGTCGAGGTGGTCCCATAACACCACCATTGCTAGTACATCGTGAAGTAGATCTACTTGATCTCCTCCCCATGTATGCACTAAAGCTAGGCTCTCTTTGACCCTCAGGGATGGCTCTCTCATATGCCTGCTGATAATAAATAGACTCCTACGCAATAGTGAAATACCTATCTTCCTGGTCACGCACATCTGTACCTTCTCTAAAAAAGTGATCAAAGGCATCCATAGTAATCTGACATCTCTACACTGCCTCATCTCTCTCCCTCTAGAGATGATCTCTCTCAGCCTCAAGGGCACCATAATCCGCATGGCACGTCTCTCTCTCGATATCTCGTCTAGCGACCTCTTCCTCCAAACTCTAAACCCGTGCTCTAAGAGTCTCCACCTCATCATCAACCTATCCTCTCCCATCCTCAGCACCAGACACATCCTCCAACTCTGGTATATCCTCATCATCACCTCCATCCTCGCTGCTCGATGAATTAGAAGAATCATCGTTGTCCTCACTGCTAATAGACTCATTGTCCCCACCAATGTCTACATCCTCATCTCCATCATCTCCCCCATCTCCTCCCTCATCTCCCCCACCTCCTCCCTCATCTCCATCATCTCCTCCCTCAGCTCTACCCTCTCCTCCTCCTCCAGCTCTCTCCCCTGCGTCTATCCTCAACCGCTATCTAGGATGGCAAATCTATTGTGTTGTAATCGGAACAGCAGGATCAGTCAAAGGCACTGGCCCGTGCCTAGAAAACCATGCATCGTACTCTGCCATCATCCCTAGATCCGCTCCACCTCTACCCCAACCCCAGAGTAATGGCTATAGAGAATTGAACTCAATAGAAGCAACATGTGGCTGTATGCAAACACCCCAATCAAATACCTCTTGCGATACACGAGAAAAATAGGTAGTAACCACAAGTGTCACCTGTACCTCACCAAACTATCTGAGAACCTGCCCTAGAAGATACATCTCGATAATCCACTAGGTCTCAAAGGTCCTCCCAATAAGATATCTCCATTATCGGCAGAAAGACAAGTGCACTACATCATCAGGCCAACCGGGGCAATCTAAGTAAGGTCTCCAAATAAAATGTTGCAATATGTCAAACTAATGTCTCCAGTACAAGGTGTTCCCCGAACCCCTGTGTTTGATACCTGCTATATACCGGAAGGCATAAGGCTCACCAGGCTGCAAGTCTTCATGAATGACAGGCCTAGAAATAGAAATGTGCTCCCATGCCCATGTTTGAAGCAAAGTAACACCACAACTGATAGAACGGTATCCCAGATAGACTATACCATGCATCTGATAGTATAACATGGCTAGAAGACAAGGACCCTAGGCATATAGTCGACGATGCACAATCATATCATGGAGAACTCAGGCCCATCCAACTGGAAACCCATGACCTCGTATGTCAGGTATCAGTAAACCACTGACAACACTGCATAATACAATAGTCAGGTCATCATAGTCTAATTGGGCCCAAGGGATGTCATAATGGCCACTGATCTGCAAGTCCTGAATCTCACACTCGAAAAGTACACATAGTCCAACAATGCCATCATCATGGTCATATATAACTCTCTCACCATGAATGGGAATATGCAGCATATGCCATACATCCTCTAATGTAATGGATGCCTCACCAGTCGGAAGATGAAAAGAATAGGTCTCGAAATGCCACCGCTCTATCAAAGTTGTAATAATGGCCCTATTGGCCGTAACCTCTAGCAAATGTAAAACATGGTATAGACCAAGCTGTCAGATATGCTCAATCTCCTCATTCAGTAAGTCAACTTGAAGTTCAAGTCCACTAGGTCTGCTTTGTCAGCAGTATAACACTCCAATGTTCTCCTGCAACGAGAAAATGATCAAAATATCAGATATCGGATCTCGAAAAACTTAAATATTTTCAAATGCATGACAAAAAATTGCATATACAATGAATGTGTGATAGTTATTATTTATGCAGTACAAATATGACTCTTGCATAATGATTAAAGCTAATGCGTAATGAAATGGGCGCATGCGTAACAATAAACACTTATGCGTAATGGTATACATGAATGCGGCATGATAACACTAATGCGTAACACTTAGGATGCATGCATAGCATTTAAAGTATTTGCGGTACACTTAACACTAATACGTGAAAATCGACAAGCGATTGCATAACACAAAGCAAAAATTGATCATGGAAATTTTTTTAAAAATAGGCATAAATCGGGAAAAAATTGGAAAAATACCATGCCGCCAGTCCCAGGAGGTCTCTAATATGAACGTACTCGGTCAGACAGGTGCAATCGAGCTCTATAACCAACCATGATGATCAAATACTCAGAAAAAAGCACACAAATTGTAGAGAAAACCAAGGAATTACCAAAGTGCAAATGAGCAAATGAAAACCTAAAAATCTCTATTTATAGCTCAAAATTAGGGTTTTCTGACACCTTGACGCCTGTGGTCCCCACCAGCTTCAAACACCTCGTAGCCTACTCAAACGATCTTGAAATCACACAAAATTTTATGTGCTTGCTCATTTGACTGATATCGAAAACATGGTCTCAATTTTGGAATTTTCCGACCACCTTTTCCGATGGGGCATATTTACACTATATAGTAGTACCAAGGCATACTGGGGCAAAAATTTTCATTTTCTTTGAAACAATGTCGTTCTGACTTTGTCTCAAAGAGGGGCAAATGTAGACACCTAAAAATGTCTCATTGATCATGTACTAATTATTCCTCTAATTGATTAAATAATCTTTATTATTTAATTAATTTAATTAATCTTATTCTTCTAATTTCATATTTCCTCATAATCTTACTAATTATTCTATTTCCTATTCTATCATCATTTAATCATTTTAATCATTTTCTAAATATTAATTAAATATTTATTATTTAATTAATTATGGTTAATTCCCCAATTTAAATAATCTTTATTATTTAAATAAATTAATTTTCAATTTCTATCTCTAATCATCTAATCATTCAACCCTCATCTAAATATTAATTAAATATTTATTATTTAATTAATTATGATTTAATCCTTCAAATTAAATAATCTTTATTATTTAATTAAATACTATTTCTAAAATAATTAAATAGTTTCTTTAAATTATTTAATTAACTAATTAATTCTTCTAGTCCTTCAAATTCTAATTTCATTTAATTTCATATTCTTCTAATTTCTTCCAAAATTCAAATACATGTGCATGATTTTAAAAACCAAGTTGAAAATCAAAGTCAAGTTCTAAATATATTCAAATGCTGAATTGAATTAATAAATTCAATTATTTGAATTAAAATCTCGTGCAAAGATTAAATTGAAAAACTAAATCTAAATACAAGCACATGCTAAATTAATTAATTAAATCATTTATCTCTCCAATCTCTATTTCCATCTTTCAGTTAGCTTTTTCTAAATTAAGCTCTCTATGTCATCTTCTTTATTTCCTCCAATCATCCTTTTCTTCCCTCAGTCAGCTCTTTCATCAATCAATTGACTCAATTAATCTATTCAATCTATTGAGTTTCACTCCTACAATTAGCAGTTCAACTATCAATTTTCATTTGAGCTCACCTAAGTTCACACCTCTTGATCAATCTGTTCCACCTTTCAATCAATCTTCTCCAATTTTCTATAAATTGAGCATCCAATCTCCATTTTCAACAATCACGAACTTTGAATCTTTGTGTCACTTGCAGGTTACCAACGCAATATCTGAGAGCCATCATACCACGAAGAGGAGAAGAGCAATGGAAGTTCTACGCAGTCACGGAATAGGGAGTTTTTGATTTGATTTGATGATTTATAATTCCTATTTCTTAATTGTGTTATTTCATTGTATTGTTTGTTAAATTCTGATTAGGATAGGGATTCATGATTTCCCTTGTTTCTAATTGATTACTTTGTTAATAGAAGATGAATTTTGCATCCCACAGAAACCATTGAGGATAAAAAGAAAGATGTGACTACTGAGTCACCGACTGCAGATGTTGAGGTTGAGGTTAATGATACTATAAACATAAGCACATAAAAACCTACTCAGATAGAGCAACCGACAGAAGACACCACTGGTAAAACATTAGAAGAACCAGTAGATAAAACTAAAAAACAATCAGGAGAACCGGCAATGGATAGTGTAGAGGTACAAATTGAGAAACTGGAAGTGGATTTAGAGACTACATCTGAGAAACTGGCAGTTGAGAGCTCAGAGAAACCATCTGAGGCACTAGAATAGAAATAGGTTGATGTACAGGTTCAGATCGAGACAGTTCCACCGACAAAAACTGAAAAGCCTTAACCTTTGCTAATAGAAATGCAAACACAAACTGACCTACCAAAGGTCGAAACAAGCAAGGTTACTACTACAACCGGCAGCATGGATATTGTGAAAACAATTGGGCAGACATCTGGTACTTCAATAGCAGAATTCTGGCCTACAAATGTAACAGAGGTCTTATTGGACTCAATAAAGAAAATCATAGAGTGTAATGCACAAGCCTATAAGGCTATTGACGACACAATTCCTATTCTCAAATTGGTAGCACCCAAGTGCATTGTGGATAATAAAGATTCTTTAGGTCAACTAGACACATTGTCTAAATTCATCACTAGCAACATTTTGACAGTTGATCAAATCAATGAAGACACATTCAAAGAGAGGATGAATAAGGAGAAAGAGAAATTCTTTGAGGAAATAGTAAAGAAGAATAAGGAACAAACAAAAACCTTATTACCGACACTAGGAGAAACAATTTTGGATTTCAAGAAATTGTACAGGAATACTTGTAAAACCGACATCTTGACAGAGGACATAGATTCAGAGATCAGCAAAACACCAACTAAGATTAACAATATTGCTGACAATATAATAGGCACATCATATTCATTTTTGGAAATAGAAAAGAAAATTGCAGATCTTGAAGAGAAAATTGAGAAGTTAGAAAGGGATAAATAGAAAATAAAGGATAAGGCAAAGAGCTTAAAATGTAAACTTGGTCCCAAACTAGATTACCTCATTTCTTTGAGAAAAAAAATATATGAGGCTCTGGTTCCCAGACTCAAGACACCAGAAGAGAAAATGCACATACTCACTGGTACAATTCAGAGAACACAAGAGACATTACAGGATAGCAAAAGATTCAGCGGCAGTTTAAATTTGGTTTTGGTAGATATTTTCTAGATTGTAACCCACCGGTTACAAAAATCTAGGCAGGAATCACACTCCACTGATAGCGAATGACAACCTTTATCATTGATGTCAAAGGGGGAGTAGTGAGATGAGAAAAATGATCAGACTAGGACATCATCAGCTCAGGGGGAGCATACTTTTTGGGCACACAGTTTTGGTAAGACAATTTTGGCAGATTCCTTTTTGGACACTTTTATTTTTCTCATGAGTGTTGTCATCAATACCAAAGGGGGAGATTGTTGGCAAAATGCACACTCCAATGAGAAATTGTAGGTGATTGAAGGTATTGTCATTAATGGCAACCTTACAATCATGTGATACCAGTAGGCAGACAGAGGCACGACACCGGTAGACTCTACACCAGCATACAGATCACCGACACTGAAAAAGAAGATTATCGGCACCATGGCCGACAAGAATTTTGTATAAATGTATTTTGTAATTAATTGTAAAATCTTTTGTAAGCCAACATGGCGGATTGTAATTGACTCATATATGTATGAGATCATTGTAGATCATTTAGAGTGCAAAGTATGAAAAAGAATATAGCAGACCTAATGTGCGAATTATTAGGATAAGGGTTTATGATTATTGCAAAGCTTAAACCGGTACTGAATCTAGCATAGAAGATCTTGATTTGAAGAATTACAAGACATTGGATTTGTATAATCCAATTTTGTAAGTTAGTGTGACTTCTTTTGTAACTGAGCAGTGAGCTCTAGGCACTTGGCCTTCCTGCATGTGCAGGCCCTTGTTGTAGATAGTAATATTCTCTTATTGGCCAGTAAGTGAATATTGTGGGTCACAAATCCCACCAAGGTTTTTCCCACACTGGGTTTCCTCATTAAAATATTGTGTTATGGTTTTCTTTTCATGTTGTGGTTGTTATTCTTATCTATTGCATTATTTCTAGTTTACCAGTACACAGTTTTAATATGCTTTTCATGTTATAAGTTAAGAAAATTATCCAACCAGTCAGATACTGATTCACCCCCCCCCCCCCTCTTAGTATCTTTGGGAATCCTAACATTATCCTGCATCCATCCAAAGGAAGAGTCTTCTAATGGACTGGAGTGCATGATAAAGTCATTTTGGTTCAAAACCCTCTCCAAACCCTCACTTTCTGGGTCACAGTCAGTAAATTGGAGGGTTTTCTGTACTCCGGGATGATTAAGACCACATACCACCACCAAAAGAAATATATTTCATGTCCATGTCTACTCCATAGATGGTGGGGTTCAAATCAATCCGTATAGTCGTGTACAACACCTGCAAACTCAAAAATTGTGGGAAAACTATAGTATTTTGTGTATTACTGATTCTCAAACTCCAACTCCAATCACAACAACATTGGGAATCATGCCCAAAAGGCTTATAAAACTCTCCAATGGTTTCCCACCAAATTTGGAGTCAATTGGAGCCATTGAAAGGCTTCCCCCAACCGAATTACAAAAAGTTGCACTTTTGCACACAAAAGTTGCATTTTTGCAATTTTGTTCACAAAGTTGTCATACTTCCTAAGGTTGGGATCCACACACATGGACCAACCAAACACACAAAAAAGATGTCTAAAACCTATCAAACACAAATCTAAACCATCTACTACCCATCTTTACCACATTGTCCCAATTGGCTTCTCAAATTGCCTAATTGGTGACATGGGCTTACATGGTGGGGTTTATTTGCATACATGAAACACAAGATAGTCTTAAACATCCTAATGGTCCTAGTCTTCATCCTCAGGGTCATGAATATCTTGTTGATGAGGTGCTCCTGCACCAAATAGGAGCCTCACTGACTATATTAAATTCCATACTACAACCCAGAGAAGTGTGAACTGTTAAGATATCACCTTCTATGCCAAAATACAGTTCCGGTTTGAGCTATGTCTATTCCGGTTTGAAACCCTAAACCCCTTTACCAAAATAACCCTTACAATAAATTCCTCACATACATAAACTCTCTAAATAATTTTGCATCATATTACATTCACATATCCATAATCTCCCATCTCATGTCTATATCTCTATATCAAAATGATCTATCAAACTGACCTATATACCCTATACAACTTTTATGCCTTATGTCGACTTACAAAGATATATACAATATCAGATTACATGTCAGCTAGATAACATAAATGTATAAACATTAAAATAAATTGTTGATGCCCGATCTGAGATATGTCGGCCTCCAATAACGATAACCTTTACTATACCATGTCGGCCTGCATTGCTCATGACCAAAGAAATCTTTCTAACCTACCGGTGCTGGTGTAAAATCTGTGAAGTGTCTGTCGGTACACCATAGAATCAAAATATGAAGCCAGAACACAAAATCATGTTGCCATAAATGACAACATAGTGAAACCAACCAATAGAGTGTCAATTGCCAATAATCTCCCCCTTTGGTATTGATGGCAACACTCATGTGAAAAATGGTCAAGGTTTCATCTATCGGTTTCATCCTACCTTACTCCCCCTAAGCTAAATATGCAAAATACTCCATATCTCCAAAACTCCATGTTAGGATAAACGGTGAACAACTAAGAGAGGGGGGGTGAATCAGTTGTTAACAGATTATGTCAATCAAACCACTTAATAATCTCTAACCAGAGCACATAAACATTGAATGCTAGAATAGCAGAAACCGATACCGGTAAGCAATAAAACTTAAGAATGAAATGAAGAATTAATACAATGCAACCATACTACATAACACCATGATATGTACATGGAAAACTCGGAAAGGGAGTGGTAATCCTACCCACAGTCAGATGATACTTCTATAGAAAGTATGTGATACAATAAGGGGCCTGCACATGTAGGAAGGCACACTTCCTAGAGTGTACTACTCATTACAAAAGAGTCTCACTGACTACAAAGAGGTTATAACCACCTCAAGACAAATGGACAACAATCCAGAATAATGAACTGCCAGAGATAGCATCTACAATGCCTGATAACAGTCTCGGTTAAGATCAATACCAGAGGCCTTTGACCTCTTCCTTAAACCCAATTAGATCACATATGATCGACCAAATCTCCTTCGCATATGATATTTCATTCCACGACCATGAACACTACATTTACATTCCCATACCATACTCATGATCTACAATGAGATCTTACATCAATTTATGCAAACCCTAAGGCCTAAACCAATTAGGTTGGCCACCTAAAAGATATCACAATAAGATCATTACATACATCCATATTACAATGATATGCCATGTTGGCTTAAGACCAAAACAACAATAACAAATCCATAAATCATCTTGGTAACGTGTAGAGAACACGTTAACATGATACTGGTCCATAACCTAGATTGGAACTAGACGTAATCTGGGTCCACCACGCCAAAGCAATGTATTCAAATAGTTGAGGCATGATCAGGGATCACCTTCTGCATCCTGAATTCCATCTAGAAGTTGCACCAACACCACTTATGCATTCTGTCAAGGTTCTCAATGAAAGCTCTGCCAGTTAAACCTTAAACCCATGTCGGTAAGGGATTACAAGAGTGTATGATAGCATCTTATTACTAAGTCAATACCAATTGACCAAAACATTCTCCAAAATCATGCAACACATAAAACCAAACATACTCCATTGATCCAAACATGCCAGAAGTGTCCAATAGATAGTCCCTTCTGAAGGTAACACTAGATCTTCTACCAGTAACCAAAACCTGTCTGTCGGTAACCAACCATAATAGCTAGTGTTGACATCAATGACATCAATAAAAAAACATTGATACAACACATAATCAATTCATCTATATTGCCAACAATCTCCCCCTTTGGCATTGATGGCAACACTAGATGTGAAAAACATCTAAGTACCAAGAAATGCCAAACAAGTCTCCCCCTGTGGAAGATAACCAACAATCTCTTAAATATCAATAACTCTCCCCCTAAGAATAATATCTCTGTAAAGTTCATTTTATTTTTATTAATATATTAATAATATTATTTTATCATGCTCTGCTACCAGGCAAAAATGCGAATTAAACATCCTACACATTTGGCAAGTTTTTCGGCGGGGGGGAGCAGACAGGTTTTCGCCTCTTGTCCGAAGAGCATCTCGGTCTTCAGTCCGCCATGTAAGAGAATCCCTGCAAGAAACACAATGGTGTCAAATGCAAGGAGGGATTCGATCTTCTGCGAGGGCGACTTTGGGATAAATAATGAAATTAGGGCAAGAAACGCCAAAACCCTGTCGCTTCCCTCCGACGGAAGATGGCAAGTGTATCATTCAAAAAAAACCCTCAAAAAGATGGGCAATAATAAAGGTACAGTTTTAAATATGGATAAGCGCAAACAATCAGATTCAAAGCTTTCTCCGGCAATAGGGGCTAATTTGGTGCCGCTCGGGAAAGTTCGAATTTTTGAGCCAAAACCTAATATTAGGCAGAGGCGTATATGCATGATCCCGGATTATCTGATGGAACCCCAATTCAATTTATTTAGCAACTATGGGGTTTTTGTAAAATGGACTGGATTCGGTGATGATATAGAAAGGATTGTCGATTGGTGGCTGGCCCTATATCCGGGACAGGTAAGTATTACTATCCTGGAAAATAATTTTCTTGCAATTTGGTGTGATAATCAAAAGACAAAGGATGACATTTTGCATGGTAAGGCTAAATTATATAGAGGCTTTGGTTTTTTTCGATGTGAATGGAGGCCGAATTTTGACCCACATTCACAGAATACAAACAAATACCCTAGATGGATTAATCTGGGCTCTTTACCTATCGAATATTTGGATTTTAAAATTTTGGAATTCTTAGGGGAACAGTTCGGGTCCTTTTTGGGCTACGAAAGGTTAGAAAGAATGGTTTTAAACAAGAACACCAAAATCTTAGTTGAATTTGACTGTTATTCCCGGGTCTTGGAACCCACCAAGCTAGTAACAAAAAGGGGGGAATGGAACATTCATCCCACCTTCTATGATGGGGTCATAAATGAATCTGATATTTGGCTGAAATCAAGCCCGGCACTGGTTAAAAGTATCGGTCAAAAGGAAAACCCTATTTCAAATCAGAATGAAAATATCACATTAAATTCTATCCATGATAATGCTAACTGTCCTCCTGTGACTAATACTGATGAAAATATTCACAATAATCTCTGTAATATTAATGACCTTGATAAGATAATAGATGAGGCAAATTCCATAAAAGCAGAAGCCTTAGTGGAGATGTCAAAAAGAATCTCCGATTCGGTGGATTCATTGAAATCCCCTTCTGAAACAAAATCAGTCGAAAACTTGGGGCAAGAAAATGAGGCTGATCAAGAAGAAATGTCTTCTAGAATGGCTGCTGTTCTAGAGGTATTCAATAATAATGAAGTTGAAAATCTTTCCCTGGAAGAGGAAGATGAGAAGAGGTTTCTAATTCAGGAACTTCTGGCCTCTATGGATGTGGGAGATAATAATGAGAATAGGGAAGGAGATATCACCCCGCTCCCTGTCAATGATTACACAGCAGCTCAGTCCCAGCTGGGAGAGGATGACGGAGAAGGAGTGACAATTCCCCATCTATCCTTAGGAATAACAAACATATATGATGGGAAAAACACTCCCGACTGTGCTAGAGAAGCAAAAAGTAGAGGCAGAAAATCCTTAAGTGAATTAAGGTTGCAGGATGGAAATGCAAAAGACCAAGGCAAATTATCTGCCTTCTTTGATGCTGGGAAGGGGAAGGGCCTTCCCACGGTCCAATGAAAATCTCTTCGTGGAATGTTAGGGGCATGAATGCCCCTAACAAACAGCGTCTAATTAGACGCAACATCATAAAATGGAAACATGACATCGTTCTCCTTCAAGAAACTAAATTAGCCCAGGTAGAAGCTGAGGCTTTTAAAAGGAAATTAGGTCTTCTAAGCTGGGAATTTGTGGAAGCCAGGGGTGCCTCTGGTGGATTAGGTATCATTTGGAATCCACGAAGTATATTATTCTGTCCAATAGCAGGAAACAGAAACTGGCTATTGGGAAAGGTTTCAAGCAAACACAGTAAGCTCTCATTTACCCTTATAAACATCTATGGCCCGATTCCAGATGCTGGGAAACGTAAAGTTTGGTCGGAAATCTCATTTATGATGGGACTAGATCCCTCTTCCCCTGTTATTCTAGGAGGGGACTTCAATGCTATCCTAAATTTATCAGAGAAAAAGGGTGGTATTCGCAGGGAACCGCAATCTTTAAAAGACTTTAGAGAGTGGGTAGCTCTTAACAATCTGATTGATATAGAAACTAGTAATGGAATGTATACCTGGTACAATAGAAGATCAGGCTTTACTCAAATTGCTGAGAGATTAGATAGATTCCTTTTTAGAGGGAATCTGAGCGATCTAGCAATTAACCTCTCAGCTTCATTACTCCCTTCTTCAGGATCTGATCACTATCCTGTCATCCTCAATATTGAGGGAGAGGCTACACCGAGGTGCTGCCCCTTTAAGTTTGAAAAAATGTGGATGCAAAATCCGGATTTTTATGATCTCGTAGCCAGGTGGTGGTCTGAGGTTAATTTTCAGGGTTCAAAAATGTTTTGCCTTGTAAATAAACTAAAACATCTTAAAAGCAAGTTACTGAAATGGAATAATGAAGTCTTCGGTAACATTTTTGAAACCAAAATTTCATTAGAAAAAGAAATTGCAGACCTTAATGATAAAGTGTTTAGACTTGGAATGGATCAGGAGAGCTTCCTCAAAGAAAAGGAGCTCCTCGGGAAATATGAGGATACGCTAACAAAAGAAGAAATTTTTTGGAAACAGAAATCTAGAGAGAATTGGCTTCAAAATGGGGATAGGAATACTAAGTTCTTCCATAACAGTACAAAAAAGAGGAGGATCACCAATAGTATTCACAAGATCATGAGTAATAATGGCATCCTTCTAGAAGATCAAAAGGACATAGCTACAGAAGCGGTGAACCATTTCAAATCCTTATTCAGTTCGGAATCTTCTCCTAAAGACGCCAATTTAGCTTTGCTTAGGAATATTCCTAAGATCGTAACTGAAAACCAAAACAAAGCGCTTTGCAACAAAATTTCAGAATCTGAAGTAAAATTAGCATTGGGGCAACTTAACCCGGATAAAGCTCCCGGCCCTGATGGTTTTCCAGCTTGCTTTTTCCAAAAATGCTGGCACATTATTGGTAAGGAGGTGGTGGATGCTTTGGAAGCTGTAAGAAACTCTGGAAGTATTTTAAGGGAGATCAACAATACTTTCATAACTTTGATTCCTAAGAAGGAGGAATCAAGAAACTTTGATGAATTCCGACCTATTTCCTTATGCAACACAATCTACAAGCTTTTTACAAAAATTTTAGCAAATAGATTGAAGGGCATTCTCCCTTGCATAATTTCAGAGGAACAGACAGGATTCGTTCCAGGCAGATCCATCTTTGATGGTATTATTGTGGCTCAAGAAGTCATGCACTCGCTACAACTAAATCGTTCAGCAGCTATGATGATCAAATTAGACATCAAAAAGGCATATGATAAAGTCGATTGGAGATTTTTGTGTAAATGTTTAGAATCCTTTGGGTTTTCTAAACAATGGATCAATTTAATATTCGAATGCATCTCATCTCCCAGGGTATCATTACTTATTAATGGTTCCCCTACAGGCTTCTTCCAGATATCTAGAGGGATTAGACAAGGGGATCCTTTATCCCCTTTCTTATTCATCATAATGGCAGAGGGCCTTGGGAGAATCATTTCATGTGCTCGCATGAATCAGATTATTAAAGGGGTTAAAATCACTAATGGAATGGAGGCCATTACTCACCAGCAGTTTGCTGATGACACAATGCTGATGGGATGTGCGAATAGGGCGGAAGCCATGGCTTTCAAAAGGATTCTTGACATTTATTCTTTAGCCTCGGGTCAGGAAGTAAACAAGAATAAATCGAAAATCTTCTTCTTCAATACTTCGCAGAACTTAGAAACAGATATATGTAATATTTTTGGGTTTGATCGAGGGAAACTGCCTTGTAAATATTTAGGGATACCGATGGATAAGGGAAACAATTTAATTTCATTATGGAAAGGTATCCTTGACAAGATGGACCTCAGGTTGAATTCTTGGAAGAATAAATGCCTCTCTTCGGCTGGGAGGATTACTTTACTTAAAGTTGTTTTGGCGGCTATTCTGATATATCAAATGTCCTGCCAGCAACTACCTAAAGGAGCTCGGCTCGAATTGATAAAAAAGATGAGGAAGTTCTTTTGGAATATGGTTTCAGACAAAAAGAAATTCGCATTGATTTCTTGGGACAAAATTAGCCAACCTATCAGTTTAGGGGGAGTTGGCATCAAAGATTTGGGGGTACAAAACATGGCTCTGGGGGCGAAATTAGTCTGGAAAATGTACTCGGATCCAAATCTTAAATGGGTAAGGATCCTCAAAGCTAAATATCTTACTAATTCCAACCCTGACAGCATTTTGAGGACGGAAATAGTACCCAAAGGATCCAAAGTTTGGAATTTTATGATGGAATGTAGGAAGGTGATCAGGGATTATCTTACTTGGGATATTGCGGATGGTTCTGAGGCTCTATTCTAGGAAGACTCTTGGGGGGGCTATCCAGCCTTAGACAAAACTAGTATAAGCCTAGAAGGTATAGAACATTGCAAATCTATCAGGGGTAGGTTTGTTAAGGATTATATCAAGCTTATCTCCAATGATCCCGCTTTGGGTTGGGAGTGGAAACCCCTTGATGAGTTGGACTTGTCAAATTCTGATAAGGAGATCCTCTGGAATAATTTGAGGAATAGGCAATTATCATTACATTCTGGGAAAGACAGGATAATATGGGCGGGTAGCTCTTCAGGCATTTACAAAGCCAAAGAAGGATACTCACTTTTAAAACTCAGTCGAGCTGCAACTTATCCTAATATACCGATTAGCCTATGCTGGAATAACATTGGTCTTCCTAAAGCTGGTATTTTCTCATGGGAAGCTTTCCAAAAAAGAATCCTTACCTCAGACTGGTTCTCAAAATTAGGTTTCCTGGGTCCATCGAGATGTCCTCTATGCGAATCTGAGGAAGAAAATGCGGATCACCTGCTTCTCAATTGCAGTTTCAGTCAGAGATGTTGGGATTGGCTTTGCTCAAGCCTTGGATGGCTGACGCCGAGACCTAGGGACATTTCAGAATGGCTTCTTAGCTGGCAACCACCTCACACAAAGGATATATATCACTCAGTGTGGTTAATTTCCCCGGCAATCCTCATTTGGGAAATATGGAAGGAGAGAAACAGGGGGATCTTCAAAGAATCAAAATTGAGGGTAGAATCCCTTCTAAATAAGATCGAAGCAACAATTGTGGAAAAAATCAATAATAAACTTAGACATACACAGGAAAAGTCCATTAACTTATCCAGATGGGATGAGGTTCTTCGATCTAAATGGTTGGGTTTGATAATTCCCCCGTTTGTTGGGAAAGGTGGGAAACAGGCTGAGATGGATAGGAAGCTAACAAAATGTGCACCTCCCCGAAAGGGCTGGGCTAAGCTAAACTTTGATGGCACGTCCCGTGGGAACCCTGGTGTAGCAGGTATTGGATGTGCTATCCATCAAGACAACGGTGATCTAATAGCTAGCATAAATATGCCCATAGGTGTGGCTTCAAATAACATGGCTGAGTTTTTAGCATTGCGGGAGGGTCTGATTATAGCTAAATCACTCAAGATTAAATATCTGGAAATTGAAGGTGATTCGTCATTAACTATAAATGCAGTCAGCACTAGGGATGTGTCTAACTGGAGATTGAAAACGGAATTAAAAAGAATTCTGGACTTGATCAAATACTTTGAGGAAACTTCGGTTAAACATATTTATCGGGAAGGTAACTCTATAGCTGACAAGTTAGCAAATCTAGGGGCAGATGGTAATTCGTCTGTCTTTAGGAAGGATACTCCATCGGATTAAAACTTTGGCGCTGGCCATGTCAACATCTCACTTCACTCCTCTCCAAGTCCTCTCCTTGGCCCTCTTGTATATATTCTAGGATTTGCGGTCTTGGTTTCCTTAGTTCAGCATTTTGGTAGTCTAAGTTTCAGATAATATATATAGATATATATACAGATATATATATATATATGATCACATATATATATGTATATATTTGTAGATTACCCCATATGGATTCGTTATATGGTGTACTCATTTAAATACAAATATATACATAAATATATATTCATATATATAGATATATGCATATATATACAATCTTATTAAAAGACATATATATATACTCATATATATATATGTGTGTGTGTATGTATGTGGGTGTAAATAGATACTCATACACTTACACACTCACATATATACATATATATAAATACAGATATTTTATATATATGAGTTTGTGTATACATGTACAAAAACTAACTCATAGATAACCTTATTCAAACCTTCATATATGCTTTTACCATTCTATCCCCACCTGAAAAGGGGTGTTTCGGGAGTGTTGCAAGGTGTTCGGTTGTTGTCGGTTATTCATGCTATGGCACATGCTGGTCTCCCCTCCAATGCATGTTATCTGTGTTTCGAATGCACTGGGCAGCGTGGGTATAGTCTTCAATGACAGATTTGATGTCTTTTATGACATATTTGAGTCTGCCGTGCTATGTGTAGTCAAGCTAAGGTTTTCTGGTTTTTTGTTGTCTGATATTCTTGATTCATTGCATCGATTGATAGCCCTGTGTTATTTTGGGGACAGTTAGAACTGGTTTCTGTAGCATTTATAGTGGTAAAGCAGTGGTATTGGACTTTTCTTGGTTTTAGTTTACAGTGGTGTTGCATATATGAATATATATACAAGCTAACAAATATACATATATATATATATATTCATATATATATATATATATATATATATATGTGTGTGTGTGTATGTGTGTGGGTGTAAGTAGATATTCATACAATTACAATTGGGGATAGGAATATGCAGGTCTCTCCTCCAATGCATGTTATCTGAGTTTAGTATGCCCTGGGTAGCGTGGGTATAGTCTTCAATGGCAGATTGGATGTCTTTTATGACAAATTTGAGTCTGTCGTGCTTTGTGTATTCCAGCTGAGGTTTTCTGGTTTTTTGTTGTCAGACATTCTTGATTCATTGCATCGATTGATAGCCCTGTGTTATATTGGGGACAGTTAGAACTGGTTTCTGTTGCATTTATAGAGGTAAAGAAGTGGTATTGGACTTTTCTTGGTTTTAGTTTACAGTGGTGTTGCATATATATGAATATACATACAACCTAACAAATATACATATATATATATATATATATATTCATATATATATATATATTCATATATATATATATATATATATATGCATATGTGTGTGGGTGTAAGCAGATATTCATACAATTATAATTGGGGATAGGAATATGCAAGTCTCCCCTCCAATGCATGTTATCTGTGTATAGAAAGCCCTGGGCAACGTGGGTATAGTCTTCAATGGCAAATTTGATGTCTTTTATGACAAATTTGAGTCTGCCATGCTATGTGTATTCAAGCTAAGGATTTCTGGTTTTTTGTTGTCTGATATTCTTGATTCATTGCATCGATTGATAGCCTTGAGTTATATTGGAGACTGTTAGAAATGGTTTCTGTTGCATTTATAGTGGTTATGCAGTGGTATTGGACTTTCCTTGGTTTTAGATAACAGTGGTGTTGCATATATATGAATATATATACAATCTAACAAATATACATATATATATATATATATATATTCATATATATATATATGTGTGTGTATGTGTGTGGGTGTAAGTAGATATTCATAAAATTACATACACACATATATACATATATATAAATACAGAGACTATATATATATGAGTATGTGTATATATGTTCAAAAATTAACTCATAGATATCCTTATTCAAACCTTCACATATGCTTGTATCATCCTCTCATCTCCTGACCCTGTTTGTGGGTAAAGGGATGTTTCAGGAGTGTTGCAAGGAGATTGGTTGATGCCGGTTATTCATGTTTTGGCACATGCAGGTTTCCACTCCATTGCATGATATCTGTGTTTAGTATGCCCTGGGCAGCACGGGTGTAGTCTTCAATATGGCAGATATGATGTCTTCTTATGACAATTTATGTCTGCCAGGCTATGTGTATTCATGCTAAGGTTTCTGGCTTTGTTTTCTGATAATCTTGATTCATTGCTTCGGATGTGATTGACTTTAGCCCTGTTTTATATAGGGGATAGATTGCACTGGTTTCTGTTGCAGTTATAGTGGTATAAGCTGTGGTATTGGACTTTTCTCTATCGAGTGGGGTTCATTCGGGTTATTACTATCTTTTGCGAAATAATGGAATGTTTTTTAGTGGTTTTGTGGAGGGAAGTTGAGATCAGCCCAGACTTAATCATTGTTTCAGATCTGTAGTAGGTCCTATTGAATTAGCCTCTATACAGGTCCTTTGCTCTTTTGTTATTTTACTCCTATATCCAGACATATATTTTACTGTGGATATTTGTTTATATTCATGACCCTGGCAGACTCTATGATATTCTCGCATATTGACATTTTAATGTGCATACATAGACATATGAATTCATTTATGCTATGGAGTATCAGATGCTTGCTGAGATAAAAGTGATTAAGGAACTGTTAGAAATTGATCCTTCCCATTAGTGTAGGTAGAATTGTAGCCTGGATAATCTCTTAAATTGAAGCCTAAAAGGTTAAAATTGGTTTCAAGCTAAGGGATATCCAGGCTACAATCCTCTTACATAAAACAGGAAAGATGTTATTATTCATTGAATGATTTTTTACAAATTATCATGTTTACTATGCTACTAACAGTTTGGCAATGTAAGTTGCATTAAGGTTTTTGCAGATGCGGGATACAGGTCTTAAAGTTAAAGCTCGGAGTATTAATGGATTCTCCATTTTTGTGAAGATGGGTCCATCCAGAAATTGGTGCAAGCTTTTATGTACAAAAAGAAACTAAAATGTCTTATTAAGACAGTCATCTCCCTCAGATGAGGAATTGTAAAAATCTTTCAGTTGTTTGTTATCTGATCCCTTAAGGGATCTGGGCTAGACCGGAGGTTTTCTTATCTCCATTCTTTCCTACCGGTGCCCACACTGAATGGAGATGTAAAAAATTTACAAAAGAAATAAAATTTGGCTTCGGCCTTTTATTGATCAAAAAAAAAAATATCTCTGTAAAGTTCTAAATTTATTTTTCACATCGCTATCTCTCCCCCTTTGACATCAATGCCAAAAATCTGACAAAAATATCAAAGCAAGAATGTAAGCCTCTGAATCTCAAAGCTGACTACTCCCCCTCAGTAGTAGCACCACACATCACTATCAGAATGAATAATATCTCTGATAATGCATGTCGGAATGATTCCAAACCACATCAATCAAGTCTCTACCAGAGGGGTAGAAACCCCTAACCTGTCTCTCAAATACTCAAATGATTCCTTAGACAACGGTTTAGTGAATATATTTGCAATCTTCTATTTAGTGTTCACATAAACCAATTTGACTTCCTTTTCCTCGACCTTGTCCTTTATGAAGTTATATTTTATGTGTTTAGTCTTAGAGTGAAATACCCGATTCTTAGACATGTCAATAGCTACAGAGTTATCACAATAGATAACTACTGGTTCATTACAATTTACCTTGATATCCTTCAACATTTTCTTCATCCACAAGACTTGAGTGCAATTAGTTGTTGATGTAACATATTCAACTTTTGCAGTAGATAAATAAATGCATGAATCTTTTTTTGCTGATCCATGAAACCAATTTCTTTCCAGGAAAGAAAGCTCCACCAGAAGTGCTCTTCCTATCATCAGTATCTCCCACCCAATCTGAATTTGCATATGCACATAAAGTAAAGTCATCATCTCTAGAATACCATAAGCGATATTTTGTTGTTCCATGCAAACACCGGAATATCCTCTTTACTGCACATTCATGATTTTCTGTAGGATTACTTTGATGTCTTGAAACAATACTTTCTGCATTCATAATATCCGGTCTAGTCTAGGTTAGATATAACAAGCCACAAATCATAGACTTAAACCTTGTCGGATGTACCAGTGTAGATGTATCCTTGATAGATAATTTCTCACTTGTCACTATAGGAATAGTTACCAGTTTGGAATTATCTATACAAAACTTCTTCAACAATTCTCTTAGATACTTAGTTTGACATATAAAAATGCCTTTGTCAGTTTGAGTAATTTGCAAACCTAAGAAAAATCTCATCTCACCAATCATGGACATTGCAAATTCATTCTTCATATTATTAGAGAACTCCATGAACAATTTATCTTCTCCTCCAAAAATGATATCATCAACAAATACTTCAATAATCATAATATCATCATCAGTGATCTTATAATATAGATTACTATTAGCACTACCTTTAGTAAAACCAAGCTTCAAAAGATATTTATCTAACCTTGCATACCAAGCTCTAGGAGCTTGTTTCAATCCATATAAAGCTTTCTTCAATCTGCAAACCATATCTTTATCATATGTCAGTGAAAATCCATTAGGCTTCTCAATGTATACTTCTTCATCAAGTTCACCATTTAAAAATGCACATTTAATATCCATTTCAATAACCTTATAGTTCTTATAAGCTGCATATGCAAGAAATAGTCTAACAGCTACACTTCTAGCTACAGGTGCAAATGTCTCACCATAATCAATTCTTCCATTTGATAATATCCTTTACAAACTAGTCTAGCCTTATTTCTTACAACTTGACCATCCTCATTCAGTTTATTCCTAAAAACCCATTTAGTTCCAATAATATTCTTATTTTTAGGCCGGGGAACTAAAGTCCAAGTCTCATTCTTTTCTATCTGATATAATTCATCTTCCATAGCCTTTAACCAATGTTTATCTTTACAAGCTTCAATAACAGATGTCGGTTCAATTTGAGAAATAAGACATACCTCTTCATTTGCCAGTCTTCTTCTTGTCATTACTCCCTTGTTTCTATCTCCAATGATTTGATCTTCAGAATGATTTAACCTTACATACCTTGGTGTCTTCTAAACTTCAGGTTCACTGCTTTGATCATCAATCACAGTTGAATTTTCAGATTGTACTGGTGTAACTATCTCAGTTTCCTGTACCAGTTGAGGCATTGTCGGTTCAATTATGATCATTTCCACTTTCGGTTCCCTGTCATATGATATAGATTGATTTATGTATTGCTCATCCACTTTCACATTTGTGCTCTCCACAAGTTTCTTCAATATTTTGTTATAACATCTTATATGCTTTGCTTTGAATTGAATAACCAAGAAATATCCCTTCATCACATCAAGGATCAAACTTCCCAATTGAATCATCCCTTTTGATATAACATTTACTTCCAAAAATTCTGAAATATTTAAAAGTAGGTGTATGTCCAAACCATAATTCGTAAGGGGTCTTACCAGTTTCACCTTTGATCTAAACTTTGTTGAATGTGTAGACTATTGTACTCACTACTTCTCTCCAGTAGAAGTGAGACAATTTAGCTTCCATCATCATAGTTCTTGTTGCATCCAAAATAGTTCTATTCTTTCTTTCCACAACTCCATTCTATCGAGGAGTCCTAGGTGCATATAATTGTCTCACAATAATTGTTAAATTCATGAGAAGTGAACTCACTGCCTTGATCTAATCTTAGACATTTGATTTTCAATCCAGATTCTATTTCTACCTTAGCTTTAAAGATCTTGAATTTCTCAAAGGCTTTAGACTTCTCCCTAAGAAAAGTCACCCACATCATCCTAGAATAATTATCAATAATTAGCATAGAATACCTATCACCTTGAAAGCTTCTAGTCCTTGCTTAACCACATAATTCAGTGTGAATCAAATCAAATACATCATTACATTTATCATGTATTCTCTTTAAAGAAGTTCTAACTTGCTTTCCCAAATGACATTCCTTACATACCGGATTATGAGGCTTCATAATCTTAGGTATATCTCTAACTGCCTTAGTTGAGTTGATCTTAACAATACAATCAAAATTAGCATGACACAACCTCTTATGCCATAACCAACTCTCATCAATATGAGTAATCAAACATGTTTTATTACCAGTATTCAAGTGAAAGATATTACCTCCAGTCTGAGTATTGGTTTTAATCTCCAAACTAGTATTGTCAATGATTTTGCATTTTCTACCTTTAAACTGAAGTTGGAAACCCTTGTCCACCAATTGACCAACACTTAAAAGATTATGCTTTAAACCTTCTACATAATAGACATGATCAGTATTATGCTTGCCATCTAGAGAAATAATACCTCTAACTTTGATCATCCATGCTTTGTCATCTCCAAATTTGACTTGGCCGCCATTGTATTCTTGTAGGGACAAATTTTTTCTTTTATCTCAAGTCATATGATGTGAACATTCACTATCAATAACCCATTCATCCTTGTCTTCAACTTTCACTGCCAGGGCCTTTTATTCATTCATGATAGCCAGTTTTGATTCATCTTCCTTTAAAGCATAGAACACCCATTCCTTTCCATTGTCATATCTACTAGCAGAGTCTGGTGTTGGTTCATCCTTAGAGTCCTCAATTACTCCTTCCTCATCCGCTATATAGCATTGTCTACTTTTCTTGAATCTGTATCTGTTCTTTTTAGGCTTAAATGATTTCTTAACTCTCTCTTCAAATCTTGCATTCCTTTCAGACATCTAGATGCAAAATGACCAATCTTATTACATGCAAAACATTTAAAAGGTGCTTTTCCTTCATACTTACTTCCTACCGGTCCTTTAGGTACTCTTCTAGTAAATAAGGCTTCAAGTTGTTCAAAATTCTTCATCCTCTTTCCCCATATCTTCCAATTCTTTTACATATAAGGCTTTCCAAACACTTTTTCTGGTAGATGATGATGCATGAAAAGTAGGTTCAGATTTTGCAGCTCCAGAAGATCCAAAATTTTCAAGCTCAAAAGCAGATAATTTCCCAATCAGAATGTCTCTGCTAACTGAAGTGTTTGCCATTGTTCTCAATTCATTAATTGCAGTTGCCTTCATCTTGTAAGCCGGTGGAAGGGCTCTTCTAGACTTTGGAAACTATTTCATCTTCACTCAGAGATCCTCCACAACATTGAATTCCCATAACAATCTCATTTACTCTTTCCATAAATATAGCAATTATTTTATTATCTTCCATCTTCAAGTTCTCAAACCTTACTTGGTAACCATCAAGTTTAGCAATTTTGACAGTAGGGTCACCTTCATTCAGAGTTTCCAATTTATCCTACATAACCTTTGCCGATGATTTATCAGTCAATCCCATGATTTGTTGATCAGTAAGTGCACACAAGAGGGCTTCTCTAGCTCTGCAATCATTTTCAATATTCTTGTCCAGGTCTGCAGGAGCAGGATTGCCAGATGCCAAATCATAAGGTGTATATCCTTTCTCAGTGATCTCCCAAATATCCTTTCCAAGATATCTAAGATGATTCTCCATTCGGATTTTCCATATCCCATAATTTGTTTCATCGAGCTTAGGGATTTCTCTTCTCAAAATAGTTGCTGGTGGATTAGTTGTCATAGGATCTACCTCAAGCGGTTAAGCTTCTGCAAAAGAGGACCAAGACTCTGATACCAATTGTCAGGATAACTGGTGAACAAATGAGAGGGGGGAGGGGGGTGAATCAGTTGTTAATAGATTATGTCAATCAAACCACTTAATAATCTTTAACCGAAGCACATAAACATTGAATACCGAAATAGCAGAAACAGATACCGGTAAGCAATAAAAATTAAGAATGAAACAAAGAATTAACACAATGCAACCATACAATATAACACCATGATTTGTACGTGGAAAAACTGGAAAGGGAAAAACCATGGTGGGAAGCCTACCCATAGTCATATGATACTTATGCAGAAAGTATGTGATATAATAAGGGGCCTGTACATGCAGGAAGGCACACTGCCTAGAGCATGCTGTTGATTACAAAAGAGTGTCACTGACTACAAAGAGGTTATAACCACCTCAAGATAAATGGACAACAATCCAAAATAATGAAATGCTAGAGATAGAATCTACCATGCTTGATTACAGTCCTAGTTAAGCTCAATATCAGAGGCCTTTGACCTCTTCCTTAAACCCAATTCGATCACCTATGATCGACCAAATCTCCTTCGCGTATGATATTGCATTACATGACCATGAACATTACATTTCCATTCCCATAGCATACTCATGACCTACAATGAGATCTTACATCAATTTATACAAAGTCCAAGGCCTAAACCAATTAGGTCGGTCACCTAAAAGATATTACAATAAGATCATTACATACATCCATATTACAATGATATTCCATGTCGGCTTAAGACCAAAACTGCAATAAACAATCAATAAATCATCTCGGTAATGTGTAGAGAACACGTTAACATGATACCGATCCATAACCTAGATAGGTATCAGACCTAAACTGGGTCCACCATGCCAAACCAATGTCTTCAAAAATTTGAGGCACGATCAGGGATCACCTTCTGCATCCTGAATTCCATTTAGAAGCCACACCAACACCACTTATGCATTCTATCAAGGTTCTTTGTGAAAGCTCTGCTAGTTAAACCTTAAACTCATGCTGATAAGGGGTTACAAGAGTGTATGATAGCATCCAATCACCAAGTCAATACCAACTAACCAAAACATGCTCTAGAAGCATTTAAAACATAAAACCAAACATACTCCATTGATCCAAACATGTCATAAGTGTCCAACAGATAGTCCCTTCTGCCGGTAACACTAGATCTTCTACCAGTAACCAAAAATTGTCAGCCGGTAACCAACCATAACAACTAGTATTGACATCAATGCAACACATAATCAATTAATCCATATTGCCAATAATCCATAACTCCCCCTAATGTATGCAACTCTTTTATTCTTTTTCACATTACTACTACTCCATGTTAGCAAATGCACACTCCAAGGGGAAATTGTAGGTGAGTGAAGGTTTTGTCATTGATGGCAACCTTACAATCATATGTTATCGGCAGACACCAGTACTAATAGACTCTACACTGGCACACAGTTCACTGGCACCGAAAAGTTGATTACCGACACCATGGCCGACAAGAATTTTGTTTAATTGTATTTTGTATTTAATTGTAAAATCTTTTTGTAAGCCAACATGGCAGATTGTAATAAGACTCATATAAGTATGAGATCTTGTAGATCATTTAGAAGAAATGGATATGGTTAGATTATTGTAGACCTAATGTGTGAATTGTAAGGCATATTTTGGATAAGGGTTTATGATTATTGTAGAGCTTAAACTGGTACTGAACTTGGCATAGCAGATGCTGATCTGAAGCAGTACATGACATTGGATTTATATAATCCATTTTTGTAAGTCAGTGAGACTTCTTTTGTAACTGAGTAGTGAGCTCTATGCACTTGGCCTTCCTGTATGTCCAGACCCTTATTGTAACAGTAATATTCTCTTATTGGCCAGTAAGCGAATATTATGGGTCACAAATCCCACCGAGGTTTTTCCCACACTGGGTTTCCTCGTTATAAATATTGTGTTATGGTGTGTCTTTCATGTTGTAGTTGTTGCTCTTATTTACTGCATTAATTTTGGTTTACCCGTACATAGTTTTGGAATGCTTTTCATATAATAAGTTTAGAAAATTCATTAACCGGACAGATACTGATTCACCCCCCCTCTCAATATCTTTTGGAATCCTAACAATTGGTATCAGAGCCTGGTCCTCTATTTTCAAAATCCTAACAACTTGAGGAAGATTCTGACACTGGTAGAGATGGAAATTTTGAGAAAGCAATTGGAGACAACTCTTTCAGACTATGATACAAAAAAAGTGAAGAATATCAAACTTGAAGATGATCTGAAGACTGCACAGGATATCATTCAAGGACTTCAAGAGAATCTCACTATTGCAAGAAACAAAAGAAGAGAACTTTGTGAAAAGATGCAGAATGATGATGAAAAGGAAACTCTTAATGATCTGGTGAACAAGCCGAAACAAGAAAACAATACAATGAAGAATGAGATGCAGGATATGACTATGAGATTTTGTAAAGAGACTGAAAATCGGAAGAAGAATGAAGATGACTTGACTAGAAGAATCAATGATGCTGCAAATGAAAATCTAAGACTCAGTCATGAGAATGATATGTTAAAAACAAATCTAATTCACTTAGAACATGACAAAACTGAACTCATGAGACAGAAAAATTTCTTGGAAAATGAATTGGCTATTACAAATCAACACAAGGAGAAATTCAAGAAAAGTTCAGAAGAACTTGATGACATGCTAAAAAATTAGAAACCTAATGGTGATACAAATGGCCTTGGCTTTGAAATTGGTGAAAGCTCTGATACTGTAAACAATCATGATCACAACAAACCAGTAAGACAACCTAGTGCTTACAAATTTAATCGAAAATGTTTTAACTGTAACAAGTATGGTCATAGAGAAAATTAGTGTAGATCTAGAAATTATCAAAACACTAATACACCCACCAGTCAACGTTCTAAATGCAACAAAGTTGGTCATAATTCAGAAAATTGCAGAATGAATGGAAGATGTTATGTTTGTGGAATATTTGGACACTTATCTAATCAATGCAGAACACATACCGGCATAGGATATGGGAAAGCTATTCAGAAAAAAAATGTGACTTTTTATGCTTGCAACAAGATTGGGCAAATTGCAAAATTTTGTAGAAGTAAGACATCATCAACAAATAACAAAGGACCTAGCTTGAAAGGTAAAGAAAAAGTTGAAGAGGTAAAGAAAGAATTTTCAAAGCAATGGATCAGAAAGTCAGATCAAAATGTTGATGGGAATACTCCTCCACTGGTAGAACAAAGTATCATTACACCGACAGGAGATTCTTCATCTAATTGAAGGAAAATCCTTTGGGGGTATGGCAATAAATTGAAAACATGCTAATTTACCCTCGGTTGATGGTGAGAAGTTGAATTACTTCCTTACCGGTAGATGAGTTAAGTTTTTGACTTAACCAGCGGGCATTAAATGTGGCAGTTGAAGGTTATAACACTATAAAGAAAGTGTTTTGGCTCTTTTTTTATTCACCGAGCATTCAAATCTCTAGAGAGAGCAAAAATCCCGAGCGAAGGCATCCTTAGCGAAAAGTAAAGGAGTTCATTCAAGCTCTCATCCTAAAGGCATATTAAGGTATTTATAACTATGGCTTCTTCATCTACACCTGAATTTATTGCAAACCCTACTATGATTGAAGTTATCAAGCACCCTAGACTCGTGTTCAAACGTATTCCCGAAATTGCGAAGAAAGATGATACCCGAGGAGGATTTTTGAAAATACCTGAGGGAGTAGTTTATGCAAAGGATCCTAGAATATATATACATTGTCATATTGAGGAACTAGGAGCTAAAGAAATAATGAACAGTGACACTCAGGAAGTCAATGTTGTGGTGGGTAAGGAATCAACTGAGAAGACATATGTGGCAATAGAGCCATCGATAGGAAATATTGGAGTTGAAAACATTGGTATTGGGGAACAACAACAAACTGAAGGATCAAATGAACCCCCAAACATTGGAAAGGAAGAAACCATATATGTGCATACTGTTACATCTACTGAGCCACCGACAACTACTGAAACTGAAAAACCAGCTGAGTCACCGACAGTAGACAGCACAGAGGTAAATAAAGAAAAACTGGTAGTGGACACTACAGTGAAATCATTTGAAGCACAAACAAAACCATTAGAGCAACAGGCTCTTGCTGAGGAAAACATAGAGAAATAGGTAGAGCAACAGGCTCCTTCTTAGGTACCTACTTAGACTGTACCACTAACTACATCTAAAAATCCCACGCCTTTGGTAGTAGAAATGCAAACTCAAACAGGTCCTCCAGAGAAAGAGGAAAGAAAAGCTATCCCTACAACCGGCGGACTACAGATTGTGAGAATAGTTGGACAGTCATTCGACACATCAATGACTAAATTCAGGCCAACAAATGTAACAAAGGTACTCTTGGATTCAATAAAGAAAATAACAGTGTAATGCACAAGCTTATAAGGCTATAGATGACACTTTACCAATTTTGAAGATGATAGCTCCAAAGTGCAACATAGATAATAAAGATTCTTTGAGCCAATTAGACACATTGTCTAAGTATATACCCAACAACCTAATAACACTGGACCAGATAAATGAAGATACATTCAAAGAGAAAATGAATAGGGAAAAAGAAAAATTCTTTGAGGAAACTATTAAGAAGAATAAGGAACAAATGGAAACCTTATTATCGGCATTAGGAGAAACAATTTTGGATTTCAAGAAACTATATAGAGATACCTGCAAAACTGATATTTTGACAGAGGACATAGATTCAGAGATCAGCAAAGCACAAAAAGAAATCAACAATATTGTTGACAACTTAATAGGAACATCAGATTCATTTTTTGAAGTCAAAAAGAATATTGTAGTTCTTGAGGAGAAAATTGAAAAGTTAGAAAAAGATAAAGTTTAAGGCAAAGGATTTAAAATGCAAACTAGGTCCTAAATTGTATTACCTCATTTCTTTGAGAAAATAAATTTCTGAGGCTCTAGTTCCAGGACTTAAGACACCGGAAGAGAAAATGCACATACTCACCAGTACAATTCAGAGAATAGAAGCAGCAATAAAGGACAGCAAAAGGTTCAGTGACAGTCAAAATTTTGCATTGGCAAACATCTATCAGATTGTAACCCACTGGTTACAAGGATCTAGGCAGGAACCACACTCCATTGATAGTGAATGAAAACCTTTGTCATTGATGCCAAAGGGGGAGTAGTGAAGATGAGAAAAATGATCAGAAGGAAGACATCATCAGCTTGGGGGGAGCACACATTTTAATAACATGGTTTTGAAAAGACATTTTGGCAGATTATTTTTGAACAACATTTTTGGACACTTTTTGGATTTTTCTCATGAGTGTTGCCATCAATGCCAAAGGGGGAGATTGTTGGAAAATGCACACTCCAATGATAAATTGTAGGTGATTGAAGGTTTTGTCATTGATGGCAACCTTACAATCATATGTTACCAGCAGGCACCGACACTGATAGACTCTACACCGACCTATAGTTCATCGGCACCGAAAAGATTGATTACCGACACCATAGCCGATAGGAATTTTGTTTAATTGTATTTTATATTTAATTGTAAAATCTTTTTGTAAGCCGACATGGCAGATTGTAATAAGACTCATATAAGTATGAGATCTTGTAGATCATTTAGAAGAAATGGATATGGTTAGATTATTGCAAACCTAATGTGTGAATTGTAAGGCAGATTTTGGATAAGCGTTTATGATTATTGCAGAGCTTAAACTAGTACTGAACCTAGCATAGCAAATGCTGATCTGAAGTAGTACATGACATTCAATTTGTATAATCCATTTTCGTAAGTCAGTGAGACTTCTTTTGTAACTGAGCAGTGAGCTCTATGCACTTGGCCTTCCTGCATGTGTAGGCCCTTATTGTAACAGTAATATTCTCTTATTGGCTAGTAAGCGAATATTGTGGGTCACAAATCCCACTGAGGTTTTTCCCACAACGGGTTTTCTCATTAGAAATATTGTGTTATGGTGTTTCTTTCATGTTGTGGTTGTTGCTCTTTTATTGAATTAATTTTGGTTTACCAGTACATAGTTTTGGAATGCTTTTCATATAATAAGTTCAGAATATTCATTAACCAGTCAGATACTGATTCACCCCCCCCTCTCAGTATATTTGGGAATCCTAACACTCTCCCTTTGACATCAATGGTATTAATAATTTTAAAAATAATATTGAAGAATAAGAACTGTACAATGAATATCCTCAAGAATGTCTTATTGAAGCTTGACCAACTTTAAAATTTTCGGATAAGCCTTCTCCAGTAACTACACATAAGTATCTGAGCCCATTTTGAATGTGTTGGAAATAGACACAAGTCCACTCAATATATGTGCAAAAGACTCTTTCTCATTCACCTCTACCAGTGTGGGCTTTCCCACCATATCCATGCATTCTTTCTTGTGTACAAAGAGTGAATCCAACTGAGGACTCACCATACCTCTTAGACTTCTGGCTCTTCAAATTATTTTGTCTCTTTCCTTCTCAAGGGCATAAATTTGGTTCTCCAAAATCAAAATTTGACCATCAATTGATGTAATCAATTAAATTAATCCATCAAAAGAGTTAGCAATACTTGCAATTTTCTCCTAAATCTCTTTTATCTTTTTATCTACATTTGTTGTAAGTATTTCATTGTTACAACATACCCTATATATATTTGTACATTGTTTCAAAGAATTTTCTATTAGGATTAGCTTCTCCTCAATATTTTTCTTCTCTGTTTTAATTACCTGATCAAAAGAGGCTCTCTTAGCCTGAGTAAATCTTTCTAGTGCTTGTCGGTTTGAGATTTGTTGTAAGGATTGAAAGTCTTTTGATATGTGCTCAGTGATTACCTTAAGCTTTCCAGACAGACTCTCTTCATTCTCAATCTTACATTCTAGGACCAATCTATGTAGAGAAATGATTGATTGATCTATAATCCCCTTGTCAGTGGATCCCTCCTTCATCAGTTTTTGAGCAACCATCATCATCAGTTCAGTGGGACTCGTCTCTATGATGGTTTTCTTTTCTACTTGAGAAGTGTCAACTGACAATAATGATGGGCCAACAACCAGTTCCCTACCGAATTCCCCTATTTTCTCCTCTGATGTTTTATCCTTTATAACCTCCTCACTTGCACTGTTGGCTTTGCCACTTGGTGCAGTCTGTGTAACTGTCGGTTTTTCTATAGGAGCAATATCATCAACCTATGCATTTGTACCCGGAGGATAATTGTCCTCAATATCAGTATCCTGTACAATGTTAGCTTGTTCATTCTCAGTATTTGTCTATTCATTTGTATTTACCATTGGCTCAATTTCCACTATCTTAATATTTTTCAAAACTGTTGGTGAAGTGCCCATAATCCCCTTTCCTTTTCCTTCAATCGGGGTATCTACAGTGTCTGTCTTGGTTTCCGGTGAAGTAAAGAATCCTTTGTTTTCTCCCAAAAATTTAACCCATGCTTTTTGAGTCTCCTTTATTATTTCATTCACTCTCCCTAGCATCAGACTAGTTATCCTATGTTTGCTATTGAAGACTTTTTTGTCTACCATCTCAAGTGTCTTTTCCATTTCATCTGGAGCTATAGTAACACAAATAGATAATAGTTCTTGAATTTTAATGTGTTTATCTTGTTTCATAGTTGATAATCTTCTATCATCTAACATGTTATATAACTCAGCCAGTATTTGATTTTCTATCTCTATTAAGGCTTTCTTGTAGATATCCAAGTATAATAGGACTGCTTCATCTACCTCTCTCTGTTCATCATCCTCTAATTTTTCATAATAAAATTTAACATGACATCTTTAATGATTTCATCTACAATTTCTGCACAAGTTTTGGGTGGTATGATATTTACATTACCAGTTTCAAGTGCTAAGTCAATGTCACTCTTCTTCTTCCTCTTGACAATACCGGATGTAGTTGTAGGTGTGGCTTTAGGTGCTTGCTTCTATTTCAGTAGCTTGATTGTGACCTTCCTAACTGGTTGCTTCTTTTCTTCCACCTTTGTTTCCTCTGGTTTCTTCCGAACAACCTCTTAAATGCTAATAGTGTGTCATCCTCTGATTTAGATTCTGTAGTAGCAGGTTCAATATGAATTTCTGGATCCTTCCTCTTTCTGCCTTTCTCCAGGATAGCATCAATTAGTGCCTTGATGTCCTTTGAGACCTTCTGCACAAACTTACTTGCTTTTCCTTCTTGTTTCTGTTAGGATAACCGGTGAAAAACTGAGAGGGGGGGAGTGAATCATTTGTTAATAGATTATGTCAATCAAACCACTTAATAACCTTTAACCGAAGCACATAAACATTAAATACTGGAATAGCAGAAATAGATACCGGTAAGCAATAAAACTTAAGAATGAAACAAAGAATTAACACAATGCAACCATATTGCATAACACCATGATTTGTACGTGGAAACCCCAGAAAGGGAAAAACTATGGTGGGAATCCTACCCATAGTTAGATGATACTTCTGCAGAAAGTATGTGATACAATAAGGGGCCTGCACATGCAGGAAGGCACATTGCCTAGAGCGTACTTCTCATTACAAAATAGTCTCACTGACTACAGATAGGTTATAACCACCTCAAGATAAATGGACAACAATCCAGAATAATGAACTGCCAAAGATAACATCTACCATGCCTAATTATAGTCCTGATTAACCTCAATACTGGAGGCCTTTCACCTCTTCCTTAAACTCAATTCGATCACCTATGGTCGACCAAATCTCCTTCGCATATGATATTGTATTGCACGACTATGCACATTACATTTCCATTCACATACCATACTCGTGATCTATAATGAGATCTTACATCAATTTATACAAACCCTAAGACCTAAACCAATTAGGTTGGCCACCTAAAGATATTGCAATAAGATCATTACATACATCCATATTACAATGATATGTCATGTCAGCTTTAGACAAAAACAACAATAACAATTCATAAATCATCCCGGTAACATGTAGAGAACACGTTAACATGATACTGATCCATAACCTAGATAGGCACTAGACCTAATATAGGCCCACCATGCCAAAGCAATGTCTTCAAATAGTTGAAGGACGATCAGGGATCACCTTCTGCATCCTGAATTCCATCTAGAATTCGCACCAACACCACTTAGAATTATGTCAAGGTTTCTCAGTGAAAGCTCTGTCAGTTTAACCTTAAACCCATGCTGGTAAGGGTTTACAAGAGTGTATGATAGCAACCGATCACCAAGTCAATACCAATCGACCAAAACATGCTCTAGAAGCATGTAACACATAAAACCAAACATACTCCATTGATCCAAACATGTCGGAAGTGTCCAACGGATAGTCCCTTCTACTGGTAACACTAAATCTTCTACCGGTAACCAAAACCTGTCTATCGGTAACCAACCATAATAGCTAGTGTTGACATCAATGACAAAACATCAATGCAACACATAATAAATTCATCCATATAAGCCTCTGAATCTCAAAGCTGACTACTCTCCTTGTAGTAGCACCACTCATTAGTGCCAAAATGAATAGTATCTCTGACAATGCATGTCGGACTGATGCCAAACTGCAATAGACATCATCTACCGGCACCAATAGGCACAACAAGATTATTCTCACTGGCATCCATTCTACACCGACAAAAGATCTTACCGACACTCCCAGCCAACATAGAAATTATATTGTTTTGTATTGTAATTATATTGTATAGCCGACATGATGTATTGTAAAGACTCATATATGTATGAGATCTTGTAGGTCATTCTGTAAGCATGCATGTAAGAAAAATGTAATTAGGTAATGAATATAAAAGTATATGAGAGAGAATATTTGTATATGCATTATGATGTAATTATTTTATGAGCGAATAAGAGTAGAGTAGAGTGAAGCAAAGTTTATGATAGTGGTATCTGACAGAGCTTAAACTGGTACTGAATTCAGCATTGCAGATGCTATTTTGAGTAGTACATTGTCATTGGATTTAATCATCCAATTGTGTAGTCAGTGTGACTCCTATTTTGTGATGGAGTAGTGAGCTCTAGGCTGTTGACCTTCCTGCATGTGCAGGCCTCTATTGTATAAGTAATATTTATTCATATTGGCCAATGAGTAAATATTGTGGGTCACAAATCCCACCTAGGTTTTTCCCCTACCGGGTTTCCTCACCAAAAATATTTGTGTTGTGATGTGCATTGATGGTTATACTGTTATTTCTCTTTATTGCATTATTACTTGTTTACTGGTATATTAATTTGGGTTATAAAGTTGCAAACAAGTTTAAATATTTTGTTAACTGATTAGACACTGATTCACCCCCCCCCCCTCTCAGTGTCTTTGGGACTGATCAAGTATCTAGCAATTGGTATCAGAGCCTAGTCCTCTATTTGAATAAGTCTAACAGCTTGAGGAAGATTCTGAAACCAATACCAATGGAAAGTTTGAGATGATAGTTGGAAGGAGCTCCTGAAGATTTTGATGCAAAAAAATTGAAGAATATCAAACTAGAAGATGAACTTAGAACTGCTCGGGAATTTATTAAAGCACTTCAAGATAACCTGGTTATAGAAAAGAATAAGAGAAAAGAACTACATGTGCAATTTCAAAATCAAGATGATGAAGAAAAAGAAACTCTCAGAGATATTGTAGACAAATTGAGACAAGAGAACAGTAACATGAAGAATGAGATGCAAGATTTTACCATGCGACTATGCAAGGATATTGAAGATAGAAAGAGGAATGAGGAAGATTTGGCCAGAAGACTTAATGAAAGATCAGATGAATCTCAAAGGCTTAGTTATGAAAATGATATGCTTAAAACTAATTTGATTCACATACAACATGACAAAGAGGAACTTTTGAGACAAGTTAGCACTTTAGAAAGTGAGTTGATCACTACAAATGAATACAAAGACAAATTCAAGAAGAGTTCAGATAATCTTGATGCTATGCTAAAAAGTCAAAAACCTGATGGAGAAATAGTTGGACTTGGATTTGAACATGGAGAAAGTTCCAGGACTGCAAACCATCATGATCACATCAAACCAGTAGGGAAGACTAATTCTTATAAATTTAATGAGAAATTTTTTAATTGCAACAAATTTGGTCATAGAGAAAATTAGTGCAGATTTAGGAATAATCAGAATACAAACTTACCCATCGGTCAATGTTCCAAATGCAATAAAAATGGTCATAACTCAGACAATTGTGGAAGGAATATGAAATGCTATGTTTGTGGTAGATTTGGACATTTATCTAATCAATGTATAACTCAAACCGGTCAAGGTTATGGAAAGGCTATTCAGAGAAACAATGTAACTTGTTATGCATGTAACAAGATTGGGCATATTGCAAAATTTTGTAGAAGCAAGAATGTACATTCGAACAATAAAGGATCCAATAACAAAGGCAAAGAAAAGGTAACTGAAATCAAGCAAGAATTTTCTAAACAATGGATTAGGAAGAGAGATCAGACAAGTGATGAATCTATCACTGCACCGGCAAAACAGGGTAATCCTGCATCGACAGGAGATTCTTCATCTAACTAAGGAATACTCCTTAGGGGTAAGACAACAAATTGAAAATAATGCATTTATCCTCAGTTGGTGGTAAGAAGTTATATTTCTTCTTTATCAACAAATATGTGGAGTTTTTCACTTCACCGACAAAGCATTTATTGTGGCTGTAAGTAAATTTTTGGTTATAAAGGCATTGTAACCTCTCATTTCAAATCACCAAGCATCCAAGCATTCAAAGAGAGTGAAATTGAGAAAAGGCATTCTAAAGGTGAAGCAGCAAAGGTATTTTTAGAGCATTCAAGGATTTCATAGTTAAAAGGTATTTATCTTTCGTGATGGCATCTTCATCTTCTATTCCCAAATTCATAGCAAACCCTATCATTATGGAAAACATAAAATGACCTAGACCCGTTTTCAAGATTATTCCTAAGATAGAAAAATTGGATGACTCTATTGGTGCATTTTCTAGAATCCCAAAGGGATTCGCATTTGTTGAAGACCCTAGGGCATACATACATTGTTACATAGAAATTTTAGGGTCTGAAGATTTGATAAACATGTATATGAATGTAATCACTGACAAGAATGGGGCAGTGAAACCAGAACATAAGGTAGTTGAAGATTTAGGTTTCATAGACATCCTCCATATGCCAGAATTCTCAGATAAAGTTGTCTACTATGTCCTTAGTAGGGTTCACAGTGAATTTATGTGGTTGGACTCAGTATTTAAGATTACCAAGGAAGCTATAAGGGTTGTTACTGGTTTACCCTCCACCAGTTCTAGACTTGACAAGAAGAAGAAAATCCCTAACAAAGAGGTTATGAGCTTAATCGGAGCTACATTTGACAACCGGTCACTTAGGGTCAATGATATAAAGGATAAAAATGTTAAATTTGCTAGCATGGTCATTGGCTATAAAGTTGGTCATACAAATAGGTTGAATTCTATATCTAGTTCATGCATTCACAATGCACATGAGATGATATTGAACAATGAAAAGATTGATATTTGTGAATAGTTAAAGGATGAACTGTTAGATAATTTGCATAAGATCAAAGGTGATAAGAAAGGAACCTTCAAATTTGGAAGTCTGTTAGTGTGTTTAATGCTTTACTTTTCAAAAGAGTTCCCCAGTATAGGTCACAAGGATTTTGCCTATGATATTTCTATTGGAAAACATATAAAGGAGGCAATTACCCGTATGGGAGCCAATAGTGATGAGTTGGTTAAAGATTAATTTAAGAAATTCCAAACTAAAATGAAACAGAGGGAAAGGATTCCACAGAGCATCGTAGATAAATATGACAAACAAATATGCTTTGTAGTGAAAAGAGATGAAATCAGGATGGAAGCAGTTAGACCCAGAACTATATGGATTACTGAAATAGGATATGAGGTGGACTCTCACATCTTGGACTCATATACAAAAATAATCCTAGATGCTCCATTAGAACCAAGAAAGAAAATATTTGATAATGCTGAAACCATTGAAAGTGATGTTGCTATGATGAAGCAGAGGAAGAAAAGAGATAAATTTATGAAAGATGATTCTAAAATGGTAAAAGATCTTACAGAAGCTTTGATGAATCTTAGTGGAATTGTTGTTGTTGTTCATCAAAACTGATTAACCCAAGCACACCTGCAATTGATCTATGAAGTAGCCAATTCAATCTATGAAGAACCTCAGGGCCTGGACAACATGAAAAGGATCTAAATCCTTCTACTCTTTAGGCTTTGCAAAACCTAGGCGGGTATACCTTTGATGCTTAGAATTAAACCTATTACACACCTATGACAACATCAACATAAATAGATAGATCTCACTAGGGCTCTATAACAAGTAGTTTACTGCAGATAGGCTAGATCTACACATAAAACTTAGCTATGTTTGAGCATGAGATAGATGAAACATTTCAAAACATAACATAAACTAAAGATATTGTAATTGGATTTTTGATTGGTTTCAGAATCCCCTTAATTGCAAGATCAGTGCCTTATCCAAGGGCAACAGAGACATAAATCAAACTATAGATGAAAACTTATACTACAGATCCATCTTAATTCTTAAGTATTCCTGCATTTAATGCCTTGCATAAATGCATTACTCAGCTCATCGACAGAAAATATCAGATCCAGAAACATAATCCCTATTTTATTAATGTTTGCTCACAGAGTTTAAAATCTTCCTTGAAGATTACCTACAAACCAACATTACACTCACAGACACAGCTGCTAATGACCAACTTGATACTCCTTAAGAATTAGATTTAAATAAAATGAGATTACATTTCAGAGATAAATTTTGTACGAATTTGTGCATGCCTTACATACACAAGAACCTGCAACTAAGAACACCTATAGAAAAGAATTGAACTCCATTACTAAAAGAAAACCCCTACCTTGTACAATATTGAAGGAAACTCAGCATTGGAAACAATGAAAATATGGAGCCATCCTCCAAATTTTTGGAACCCTTACAATGAGAAGAAAATTGGAAAAAGAAGGAGAGGGAAAAGATTAGGTTTCATCAAAATTTGCCAAGTGTCTCTTTTTCCAATTGAATTTCACTTCCTTCATCTTTCCTGTGGAAACTTCTCCAAAAATTTGTTAAAATTGACTACTCAATTGGATTCCTTATCCCGAGAGCTTTCCGGTGATATATGATACTTGGTATTTTGGCCAAAAATGGACCTCTAGGCGAATTAATTCTGAATATGCCTCTGTCATTTAAATTTTTCCAATTTTCTATATAGTTTACACTATATAATTAACTTTGATTTTTCACCCATTTTACATGCTGACATCCTGCCACATGGTGACCTACGATTCGTCGATAGGATCCACTAGGTGCCATTTGGGATGACACCTCATCCATCCACCATGTGTCGACCACCTATACGCCACGTCACCACCACCTCGACAGGATCCGAACTGCCTTTTGTCTTTCACCATTTCACGATGGCTAACCAACGTGCACCTTTCCTTCATGAAATCATGCCAACCGTCGGATCTTGCTGAACCTGTAGGGTCTTTAACACTTCATTTTCGGCCTGAGATTTTTGCCATTTCGCGATAGCTAACCTTTGAGCATCTTTGGCTTGCGAAATCACGTCGACCGTCAATCTTCTTGGGACCTACTCACTGGTTAATCTACCCTTTGTCTGCAAAATTTCACCTGCCCTGAGATCTATGCCTGTGTGGAGTCCACTTGTCACCATTTGGTAGCATCCATGATTGCCTCAGGAAGCGTGCCCACGCGCGTGGGGTCCATCTTGGGTGCCCATCAGCACCATCCATCAAAAGCCTTTGAGGCTTTCATATTATGGATGAGTGTGTTTTTACTTATAAATACCACAAAATGCTCCCGCCCAGCCAATGTGGGATAATGCACTTATTCCTGGAATGCATTTTGTAAAGGTTTTCTAAGACTCTTCATGGCATTTTTGCTCATTTGCATTTGACTAAATGTTTTCAATGGTTCTTTTCAACACCACAGAGAGGGGATGGAAAAGTCACGTGGCTGTTGTGTTTGTTGATGATATTGTTGCTGATAACTATACTGTGAATCACCTTGCTTGAAATGCATTATCTACTGTCTAGGTGGAAGGCAATTCATCATTCCTGTAGGAGCTGCACCCGTCCCTAGCATTCTAGTGCCACCACTTGGAAGACCATGATCGTGTAATGCCTGGCCAACATGAGATCCACGTCCAAATTGCATCCCTATGCCCATGCCCATCATTCCATATTTGGTGTTGATTGCATTTGTTGAAAGTTCCAAGTGCTGAGAAACCACGCAGAGGAGAGGCACGTGAGGGAGTTTGACTATTGTTACCTTGCTTGCATTTGCTTAAAATCTTCTACAGCCTTTGCCAAACACTGCCACTCACCAAGTTTGTATTTACTTTGTTAATTTTCTGCCCAACCAACACCGTGAGGGAGGAGAGGATGCTAGTAGTTTGTTTCATTTGCTTTGCTAATTTTCTGCTACTTTTCAACGCCCAACTAGCACTCTCCCACTGTAGCTCACGGTAGGATGGAGGATATTAGCAGGGGTCGGCACTTGTAACTACACCTACCAAGAGCTATTGTTGAAGTATAATGTCTCTGGTAGGACGTTGTAGGTTATACACCTACCAATGACATTTGCTTAAATCTAAAAACTCAAAAAATGCCCACTCCAGCGGCAGGGAGGACTATGCAGAGGGGAGAATACATCTGCAAATTTGCATGGAGAATGGTTTTTAAATGCCTTAGTCAACCATGTGAGAGGGGCTTTGCACCATTTTCATTTTCTATGAAAGCTTTTGTAGCTTTTGCCAAAACCATGTTACCTGCTGCACCTTACATGGGTTTCATGCTAGTCGTGGCTTTCTGGGAGTAGAGTTATAAAACAAGATCAATGGAATACATACAATGCAGACCTAGGTTTCAAAACCCCAAATAGGAGTGAAACCATGACAATAAGGAGCACCCAACACACATCATTCATGCCTTCACAGACCATGATAAATCTATATGAGAATGATCTCCTTCATTTGAGCTATATTGTTAAAACTTGAATTCATAGTGTCTGCTACCGATATGAACTTTACCTGACTGTGACTTGTGAATTGCATCATTATTTGAATATTCTGAAATTCCCCCAGTAAACAAAAATCGTCAATAAAAACAATGTACGGGCATAGGCCAAGTCAGGCCCCAAAGTGGGTCTGACTAAAAAAAAATTCATTTTCATGCAACTGACCTCTGAAATACCTCAAGAATCTTAAAATTACCTCTGGAATCGATCGGCACCATTTTTGGATCATCAAACTGAGTTTTACAACTTTCAAGCACTTGCACCACATTTTCGAATTTAATCGCAAAGATGTATTTTTCAAACCGGTCAAAACACCTTTCTGCACCTAGCCATCTGATAGGCGTGTACTCTGATATACAAGCATGAATTATAACAAATGGTTTCTCAAGATGAGTCTCGAGTGAAGAGATATTAATCGTCAAAAATGACCAACAGGCTTTGTCGACATTACGGACCTGATGAAGTCAATGTTCTGGCAACACATGATGCCTTTCTCAAAAATATCAAACGACCTCCATAGACCCTCAAATTTGAAACACAGGTACCTTGAAGTAAATATTAAATCTTTGAATTCTCAGTTCAACCAAAAGTCTGACTGGGTACAAACAGTGCGCTCATGAAAATGGCCACTTTAACTAATATAGCAATGAAAGTGTGGAAGATTGAAAACGATGGTTCAATGAACCCTTTTGAAAACCGACTAAACGGATTGGTAGGAGCCTGAAACTAGAAACATAGCTTTTCATTTATACCAATAATAACTCGGAAAAAACTTTTTGTCATGACACTCACTGAGGCAACTTTTGCACTTATGCAAAACAGGGCTCCAACTAGCAACTGAAATAGAGACTTGTCAAAACATACAAACTGCAAACAGATCGAGCTTAAAAAACTGAGCAAATGGACTCATAAAGACTTGAAAATTTGCATGTTGACTCACATTTATGCATACAATTCAATCCATTTTTAAATTCTTCATGATGATCAACAAGGCAAAATATATAAACACCCAAAGTAGGCTACTCAATAAAATCTGCATCTGTGCCTAAAATGCACTTTCAACTCACCCCTTGAAATGGGTACCTGATACACTTATCCAAACTGAATTTTGAAAGTTGCAACACACTGCATAGGCCAAATGAAAGGTGTAGGACATATTTCCCGAGCCTCACCCTTTGAAAATCAACCGGCTCCATTTTGCCCTCTCTCTAACTAGGCCATTCAGACTGACTCATTTGGAAATGTAGAGCAAAATTTTGAAATGGGCCTCTAAACTTGACTCAATTTTAATGAGTCCCAACAGTGGCTCTGACTGGGGATGGTTGATTGCAAGATCAACACAAGAATCTAGAGTCAATGGTTAAGCAAACCACCCAAAAACGGATCTTATCTCTTCTCTTTTCCAAAACAAGGCTTCCTTATTCTACCCAAACAGCAAGGCACTTTATTGAAAACCACACAACTGAAGCAAAGCAACTATACAATAGATACAAACATACTTATGACTGATTATAAACTGCCCAGACAATCTTAGCATTTACCTCTGTCAAAAATCTATTTTTCATCACTTGACATCATGATCCAAACAAAGGAACCTTTCAATAATAACTGAGCATAATCCTTATAATCAACCTCTTTTGTCTCATTACTGTAACAGCTGGTGTTCATACCTCTTGTCTGATTCAGAACTTTGTAATCACACACTATCTCAACAAAAGTAAAATCATGAGACAAAACACTATAGAGGCCTTCCCACAAGTTGCAATACACTTCACTATCCCAATCAATTCTACCATTTGCAAAAGTATCATCATGCTGAATTTCAAAAATAAAACATTCATTCTCAACATTGTAATTCTCATCAGCACATTCCTTATTACCATTTAGAATCATAGAATGAAGGGCATTACTATTTGAATAATAAAAACAAGGAACATAAATATCACAATCTAGATGTGATACTTCACTATGCTGATTACACTTTCTATATTATCCTTGTCTATCAAACTACACACATCTATATCCCCAATAACCCATTCATGGAAAAGAATGCATACCTTTGGCTGAAGCAAATCCTCAACTAAATCTTCTTCATTCAAACCTATATCCACCCAAAAAAATTCCATTTGTGGTCTGAAGAAGTCATCACATAACCCATGCCTCTTATCTTCATCATGAAGTAATTTCTTACAACCCATGCTACTGCTGTTCGAAATCACATCAGCATTACAAACTTGTTCAACACAAGGGGAAACTTCAGCATTTTCATCAATGAAATCAGCACTATGAACATTTATACCAAAAGCAAAGAACTCCATATTAGGTTCAAGCATACTATCAACATTCACATTCTCTTCATGGTACTTCAAATTCTGAAAGCATTCAAATATGGGTTCATTTAAATATGAAAATAGAACATTATCGGCACTTTCACACATGTTTTTATCTTCAAAAACACTTTCATTTTCAGATTCATAACTGAGGTATATAACTTGGTCTCCCTTTATATCTGATGCTCTACAAAAAGGGAAGGTTAGTGAATGATAACAAAACACAAACAAGAAGAAAAGCTAAGTTGTTAGTGTTAGAAATCATAAACAAAATACTTTCCTAAACAAGCATATCAAAAAAGATACCAAAAGCATGATAGAATATCTAACTAGGAAGGTAAATATGATGAGGCATCTCCAAATGCCTCCTAACATGCTCTTGACTTCTTCTCCCTTGTTCCTCTTCTCTCCAAGTTCCAAAATAGTGTAGCTCTCAGCAGCTTTTTGCACTATGGATGCTTATGGAGGATTGAGATTGTAGTATTGTGCTCTAAATGTGAAATGAAAAACTAATACGATGCTATTGATGCTAAAATGATTTATTTTTAACCAAAATAACAATACATGAGTTAATTATGCTAAAATGATCTCTTAAAATGCCTATAGCTTAAATGCATACAAGTTTTCAGGATCTGGATTATGAAGAAATGGGCTCTATTTATAGGAAAAATGGAGCAATGGATGGTTGAGACTGAGTAATCTCAACAAGGGTCAAAATTGAATGATTTCAAATCTATGTGAGGGCTTTCAACCCAATCCCAGGATGACAAGTGTCAATGTGAGATAGGTTGAGAGGGGAGGGAATAAGCAGTAAATGCTTGACATGACTTTGGAAGTTAATGTCAAGGTTGGTTGAATGAATAAATTCTTTATTCAAAGAATAAAGCTTTTATCCAATGGATAAATTCTTGTGCAAATGTGAAATGGATGAATATGGTCAAAACAATAAATGTTTGGGGGGACAAGTTTGAAATAACCATAAATGGTTATGTAAGAGCCATAAATGGTCATGTAAGAGCCATTAGTGGTTTTGGAAGACTTTGGGGGTTAATTTGTTGAACACACAAAGCATTAAATGCTTTTCAAAGACTTTGGAGTCTTTGATAAGTGACTCCATTTTGCTTAGGAATGTGATAATAATTAGGGGATGGATTAGGCTAATTAGGAAGGGGTTAGAAGAATCTAGAAGGGGATTAGATTTTGCAAGTGGATTTGGTGGGTGAGGGAAAATAGGATTTTATTAAAATAAAAATTCATTTATTTCAATAAATGTGTGCAAGTTGCATTTGTAGGAAAATGCAAGTGGGGTGGGGATAATGATTTAAATAAATGTTTAATTTAATTTATTTAAAAGAGGAAAAGGGGGATTAATTAAATAAATAGATTTTATTTATTTAATTGATTTGAATTTAGTTTAATAAATTAATTAAAATAAATTGAATAATTTGTTTAATTAATAGAAGAATGTTTGGGGATGAATTAATTAAATATTAATTTAATTAACTAGTGGTTAGTGGATTTTTAATCAAATAAATATCGAATATTTATTTAATTAAGTTGGATAGATTTGTGTGACTACATTTGCCCCTCTTTGAAACGGCGTGGTTTATCGCGTCATTTCAAAGAAAGAAAAACTGGTGTGAAGAAAATGCCTCATAAAATGTTAATTTAATGGGTGGTATGCCCCCTCGAGAGATGGGCCGAATTTTTTTGAAAAATCGGGCGATCTCTCGAAAAAGAATGAAAATTGGCAGGGTGGTAGAAGAGAAGAAGTTAGGCATACGGGTGAAAAATAGAAGAAAATGGGGGAAACATGGAGAAATGGGGGGCTCGGGAAGTTCACGGAGACCACGGCGGTGAGCTGGGAGAAGTTACGGTGACAGCGAAGGGTATAAATGGGGTGAAAGGGGTGAAAACAGGATCATTTGTGACCATGACCATTTGAAAATCAGAGCTCTAATAGGGACATTTGGAGGAGCGAGTAGCAATCAGGATGCCGATTCCGATCACCGAGCACAGATTCGAGCGAGTCCGACGGTTCCAGCGCCCAGATGACTACGGACCAGCGGTACGCAAATTCAAAAACTTAAGTTTTATGCATTTTTGATAGGTTTTTAGCTGAGTCTAAGTCAAGTCGGAGCAAGAGCGCTGGAACTACGGTTTTGGCACTTTTGCTCCATAAACTAGTGCTATTGTATGCGAGTTTTAGCGCTTTTGCAATTTTAGCGCTAGTGAGGGCTTAATTAAGCGCTATTGTTTTTAAGTAGCGCTACTACGTAGTTGATTTAGCGTTGTTGTAGTTTTAGCGCTATGGGATAGCTGATTGAGCACTTTTGTTAGGGTTGTAGCGCTATTATGTGGAAACTAGCACCTTTGTTGGTATAATAGCACTTTTGCTTTTAGGATAGAGAGATGCCCCAATTTGGATGAAGAAAAATCTCCTGATGCCAATGATTGATGGATGGCGAGATGAAGTGGGAGTTGTTTTGAACCATAGCAGCCTGATCAGACTTAGGTCATTTGTTAGGATAAATACCCATTGAAGTCGAGGTGGCCATGATTGCTTACCTGTTGAGACCTGAAGATACTTGATCAAAGTATCTGTTGATAGTCTAGGTTTAAACTTAAGAAAGTTTGAAACAAAACAACTCATAGTGATTGATGAATTTCCATGTGCAGGAGGAGTTGCACGTGTTGCAATTACGTGAGCGCCATCCTGCGACACAGGGGTTGCGGGACCGATTGACACAGGTGGAGATAGACTGCATTGCCGTGACTGGTCTATACGAGGTGATGCACATGCCCGTGATTCATATGAATCATGGATTGATCACAGCATTAGCAGAGCGGTGGCACAGTGAGACGTGCACCTTCCATTTGGCACAGGGGGAGATGACCGTGACACTAGAGGATGTGTGGCGCATCCTGCAGATTCCGATTCGAGGGGAGCTGGTCACATATGATAGATCCTGGGGGACTGTGGCAGTGCAGAGGATTTTTGATGAGGATGTATTTATTGATGATGGCTCCATTGCTTGGGAGGACATAGCAGCATTATATGAGCCTCTTCCAGCAGTTTTGTCGGGTATTGTGGGAGGTCTTCTGTGTCTAGACAGGCGTTCACATGGTTTGGCGGTGGGATGGGGACAGGTTATCGAGATGATGATGACCGAAGGGACCCGATTTGCATGGGGGTCGTGCATGCTTGCGCACATGTACCAGGAGCTCCATGAGGTGGTATATCGAGGGAGGGGTTCCTTAGCAGTGGGCATGACACTACTACATATTTGGGCCTAAGAGAATCTACCAGTGACTCGACCGATGAGTCTTAGATTCCATGCAGTAGACCAGCTGTATATGTTTATGTATAGCGACATGATGAGTCAGCCCCACCTGGGGAAGTTAGAGTGGTGGCGGCGGGCATTAGATGATCTAGATGCAGTTATGTGGTGGCCATAATTGGAGTGTGAGCCATGGGATGATGACACAGAGGCATTGTCGTATGTCTTCATGACCCGATTCCTCATTGGGAGGACCTCATACCATGTAGAGAGACAGGTGCTCGGGAGAGTGATGAGGCAGTTTGGACGGCAGCAGGGACTGCCCAGTGGATCTGGAGAGTATGTGCGGGTTATTCGAGAAAGGTATGCATGGGGTCCAGTGCTACCTTATGATTAGGCACTGGCAGAGTTCCGGACACTGTAGGTGAGACCATGGGATATACGACCGAGGGTCGTTGATGTAGGGGTGACAGATGAGTACACGTAGTACCAGGCGGCGCACCCGATCCTACAGATATCGGATCCAGTAGAGCCGATCCCAGTTTTTGAGGATGAGAGGGGACGGAGACGGAGGAGGGCAGGAGGTCGAGGAGATGGAGGAGGAGGAGATGGAGGAGGAGGAGGAGATGGAGGAGGAGGAGGAGGAGGTGGAGGAGGATTGGGGATGCGGAGTCAGCGGAGAGGGAGAGGTGGACTGCCTTTACAGATATCACAGGGACCATTGATACCGAGAGGAGTTCAGCTGAGTGGGAGGGGGATGGAGAGAGAGATCTCGATGGACAGAGGGGAGTGGACTACTAAAGAGGGTGGTGCAGGGGAGGCAGCTATGGATACCGAGGAGGGAGCCACTGGAGATCTGCGGGATCACATCATAGTACGCTTGCAGACGCGGATAGAGGATTTGGAGGTAGAGGTGGCAGCTAGGGATGTGCAGCTATTTGCATGGGAGTCAGTGCTGACGGTGGTGCTGGGGGAGAGAGATAGTGCAGTGGAGAGATTGGCGGAGCTGCAGGAGAGAGTGCGGATTGGAGTAGGAGCACAGGGGCCTATAGGGGAGGTGATGAGGGAGATGCAACGAGCACAGGCGGAGATAGAGTACTGGCGGGGTTTATATGAGCAGGTGGTGCCAGTGAGTCAGTGAGCTCTTAGCTATTCGCAGATGCGGCAGGCCAGATCAGAGCGATCGTAGAGGGTGCAGAGCAGTGGGGGTGTGATGGGTCCTTTGAGGAGGGAGAGATCAGGGGATGCAGGAGGGAGTGGTGGTTCAATGAGGCCTCCACAGAGAGATGGATCAGGTGGTGCAGGCACCAGTGGCGGAGCAGGGGGAGGTGTTGGGACAGCATCTGGCCAGAGTGGCATTTGAGAGAGCATTCATGCATATATGTATTTGTATCATTGTTAATTTTTTGGATTGTATCTTGGATGGCTCTTGGTAGCCAATTTTTGTAGACTTCATTACACTCTGATATATGAGATGAGATATATATGAGGAGATCCCATATTTGGATGATATGTAGTTGATTATGTATGGATGTTTATGTAGGATGATGAGTTTATTGCTTAGATGGATATGTGTATATGTATGCATTCATGAGATGTTTCTTATATGCATGTTTTGATGATGATACTGACATATGAATGCAGGTTTATATATGTATGATTTTTTTGATTTTTGATGTAATTCTTTTATGTATGTAATGCCATGATGATGAGGTATGCTTATGATAATTTATGAACAGGATTTTAGTGTTTCCTATTTTGATATAATGATGAGATGATTTATGTGATGATGTTAATGCAATGGTTGAATGAATGATTTTATGTATGGATATGCATCTAGATGTTTTTAGATGAATGTAATATGGAGAAACAAAATGTAAAGTACAAATGTTTATATTTTAAATGAATGCATATGTATAATGGATATATATATAAAATGATATGAACCAATGTTTGGAAACAAATGGATTTTATGATTCTAAATGCTTAAATATGATTTAAGTAAAAATGATAATGTGATGGTATTATAACTTATGGTTTTAATAATTGCACCTTAATGCAATTAAAAAGGATAATGAATGTAATGTGAAATGAATCCTAAAATGAGCCTAATAAGATATTTTAATAAATGGATGAATGAATGCACTTTTTCACTAATGAATGGATGCAATAATAAATGATAAAGGATGATGAAATGATGATGGATATTTGACACTAAATGAATGCCTAGTAAATGATTTAAAACAATCAAAGACAATTTGATCCTACGAATGAATCTATTTATTTATGATTGATGCAATGATGCAAATGATTAATGAAAATCAATGTCAAGAAAATGAACTATATTTAAAAAATGACATGAATGGACTTAATGCAAGATGCACCTAAATGTGATGATGATATGACCATGAGGAATGCAAGGTTTTTAAGACTTTGCATGATGCATTGATGATGTATCAGAGTACTCGGTCGTGATTGTATCCAAGACCAGCTTTAATGGTCATTTTTGCATATAAATCCTACATATGAATGAATGAATGGATGGGTGATATGCAATGGAATGCAATATATAAACAAATGAGATGGAAATGATGATCCATAGTGCTCTATTTTCATCTTTGATCTTTAAAATGTTGGAAGAGAATACAAGCATCTTGACATAATGATTCAAGATGACCTGAGTATTCCTTACATGGATTTTATATAGCAAGTTAATACAAATGACTTGATATAAGGGTCGAGTCGACCAGAGTATTGCTTGTGGAATAGACAAGGATTATATCCGTTCATGCATGACTTGGATCGTCCTCCTTGATCTTAGGCTGATCATATCCTGAGACAAGTGCATACCGTACTAAGAGATAAAAACCTTTATCTAGTTTGGATGAGGTAGGAGGAACCAAAGGAAGAGCATTGTACCTGCAAACAAATAGTATATATATAAAGAATAAAGAATATGGATCCTTGGTAATGGTTCATGCTCATATGGTCGAGGTATACGCTGTAGTTAGCAAGCCGTAGTGATCTATGACTGCATTTAGCATAATATCACGTAGCTTGGTGAACTTCCCACATAGACACCATTAGTACATGCCCCAGAACTTCATCAGAAATAATGCGCAAATGATACAAAACAATGCTGAAAGATCCTAATACAGATAAATGAATGATTGTACTCACAAACCAACCAAGTATTTGATAGCTTAACATAAGTTTCTTGTCAAAGAAAACGTCATCTTGTCTTTGTTTTGGTAAGGATGCATCCTTGTTGAAGACAATTTTGAGTGTTGATGTGGATTGTGTGGTCGATTGGTAAATTGTCATTGTGTGAGTATTATGTCAATGTTTGTTTTGGTATTTGCATGGATGAGTATGTACAAAGTATTGCCATGTTTTAGTTGGATTTATTGATGTTTTCTGATGTTTTTTGGATTTTGAATTGTTTTGAATGTTTTTGGTATTTTGTTGAGGATTTTTTTTCCAATGTTTTTTGGTATTTTTGATGATTATTTGGAATGAAGACCTTAATGGATCATAAGACAATGTAGAATCCACTTCCACCAATAGGTTAAGGGCGTTGCCCCCAGTTTTGGACATGACTATGAAAAAGCGGGATGCTAGATGCATGAAGTACTATCATAATTACAGATGAATAACAAGCCATGGTTTTTGGATGAATGGATGTATGTATGAAGTAGATGTGATTACAACAAGTCTGAAAGAAAATGGAGCCATAGCCTTTACGAATGGCACCTGTTTGCCAGGTTTTCACCATCGTACTTACCCAAGGTGCCACCGGAGTGGTTGTTCACCGTTTGGATGCATGATTTTTCTTTACTTTTTGAATGTTTTTGTATTTCTTCAAGACATTTTTCTGAATGTTTTTGGTATTTTCTGGTATACAAGGGAGCCTGATGCTCTGTACAGCTTAGGTATAAAAATGTTTGAGGTGCATGCTGTTGATTGGATCTGCAAGCGGTTCTCCTTCTGATGTAGCCAACTGATATGCCCTAGACCCGAATACAGCAGTGACAACATATGGGCCCAGCCAGTTTGATTCACACTTGCCCTGATGTTCTCTGTTTGGTTGATTATGAGGATTTTCTCGAAGAACAAGATCACCTACCTCAAATGTGCGAGGTCTAACTCGGTGATTGTAGCTTCTACTCATGCGTTGCTGATAGGCTTTGAGATGATTGTATGCAGCTTGTCGTTTCTCATCTAGTAACTCTAAGTCCTGAAGATGGGATACTCTATAGGCTTCATCATCTATTAGATTGTGCAAGGAAACCCGTAGTGATGGTATCTCAACTTCAATAGGCAAGATAGCTTTTGCACCATAGACCAATGAATAAGGAGTTGCACCTGTAGGGGTTCGAATGCTAGTTCGATATGCCCATAGTACTGGATTCAGTTGAACATGCCAATCATGACCAGCATCATTGACTATCTTCTTGAGGATCCTCAATATGTTTTTATTGGATGCTTCAGCCTGACCATTTCCTTGGGGGTAGTAGGGAGTGGAAAAGCGGTGTTGGATATAAAATTTCTCACAAAGTTCACGAACATTCTGATTTTTGAAAGGAAGACCGTTATCTGTGATGATGGACATGGGTACACCATACCGGCAGATGATGTAGTTGAGGATAAATGAGGCGATCTGCTTGTTGGTGACTTGGGTAAGTGGAACAGCTTCGATCCACTTTGTGAAATATTCAGTGGCGATAATAATGAATTTATGGCCATTGGATGAAGATGGATGAATCTTACCCACAAGGTCAAGGCCCCATTGACAAAAAGGCCAAGGTGTTGTGATCGGTTGTAGTTCATGGGCTAGTGCATGTATCAGGTCACCATGAACTTGACATTTCTTGCATTTTCTGACAAAGTAGTAGGAATCCTTTTCCATAGATGGCCAATAGTATCCATTGCGGACGAGTTTCTTGGCGAGTGACGGACCACTTGAGTGAGTCCCGCAAATTCCTTCATGTACCTCTTCCAAAGCCTTTGTTATCTCATCTTGTTCCAGACATCGAAGGAGAGTACCATCAAGACCGCATCGGTATAGGGTTTCAGCAATAATGGTATTGTAGCATCCTAAAATTGCGACACTTGCAATTTTGACTGCATTTGGGTCTTCACGATGGCGATGCAACACGGAACCTGAATGGAGACCCCGAGACTTGTTCATGACATCAAAAACTGCATTTCTTAGCACTCTGGCTTGATCCTCCTTGCACCCTGCTGTCCCGGGAGGTGGGACCATGTCGCCCAGCACCCTGGTCCTTCAGGACTAGGGCGCCTAGCGCCCTGGTCCTTCAGGACTAGGGCGCCCAGCGCCCTGGTCCCCCAGGACCATGGCGCCCAGCGCCCTGGTCCCTGGCCCTATTTTGGGCCTGGTCTCTTATGGGGCTTCGGGTCTTTAAGTTTGCAAATTGGAAAATAATGTTTCCTGGTCGGCCTAAGGTCGGAAAAATCAGTCTATTAGCCCTAATTGACAAGTATATAAACTACATTTCCTCTCCCATTTTGGTAGATGGAAAAAAAAGGCGGAAACGATATTCAAACATTCAAACATTCAAGCATTCAAGCATTCCTTCAAGCAATTGAGCATTCTAAGTCTCCATTCAAGGCTAGGTGTTGCATTCAAGACAAGGATTCAACCATTGAAGAGGAGATCACTTACAACACATTACATACAACATACATTACACCTTCGCATGTAAGAATACAAACATTCTTACAACAAGGTATCAGTACTTGTTTACATTACAAACATTTACATTTACAGCATTCTCATTTCTTGGTTAATTCCAAAACCGGGGTTTGACCTAAAGGCAAACCCCTCATCCCTAACCCCCCAATCGTCCTCTCTATTCTATGTGTAGGTTGCAGGTACGCTGCTGTAATTGAAGATCTGGAATCCTTGTGCAGAGACGAACAGATCCCCCTTCGTTTCGCAGATTTTTCGGAGGGCCGTGTGCACGTCGAGCGCCATCATCCCATCAAATTTCGCTCAAATTTGCAGAACAACACTGTCTCGACATTTTACTACTAATTCCAGGTCTGCAGCTTCATCCCATATCCCTATCTCTATTTATAAGCGAATCTTTCCTACTTTATATGCATTCTTAGTTCAATCATTCTTTCCACATTTCTTTACAAAAGAGGGTATCCTTGATGTCTCAACCCTTGAAACTCATTTAGAATCCAATCTTGCATTGTGTGGGATTGGATCTTGTGGGTTTCAACCCCTCTTTTGAATGTAAAGTCTCCCCTAAGTGAAAACCATCAACCCTAGTGACTCTCCCTTCTCTCTCTTTGGAGTTGGGGAGGGGAGAACAACTAGGGTTCGATTTTTCTGCTTTACATTTTGGTGAACCCGACGTGAACATCCTCATTCTGATTATTCATGGTTAGATCCAAAAATTTTGCTTTCCTAATTATATTTCCATGTTTGATCTTTTGCAAATTTTAGAGGTTGATTGCATAAAAAACCCTAAAATTTTCTTTTTAGTAATTAAACTTGTGAAATGTTTAATTGTTAATGCTTGTTTCAGATCTACCCTTTTATTGCAAATTTTCAATTCATATTTGTTCTTTAATTCTGAAAATTAAGTGGTTAAATGTCAAAACCCTAATTCTTTAAACCTTCTTGATTCGACCTTTGACTAATAATTTCACTGATCAAAACACTTCCAAATCGGCTGTAACTTTGGATTCCGCAACAAAATCACAATATCTTTCATCTCTGAAAATTTGGAAAAAAGTTGCGAGGACTGTGTGCACCCCGAAAGCCATCGTCCCCGACATTTTTTCCGAAATTTCGGGAGCTAGATCTTACTGTATTTTTCTGCTAAAATCCAAAATTTTGGCTGATTTTATCAAATTTAACACTCTCAAAATTAAAGTCAAAGTTGGTCTAGCGATTGCTTGGATTGAGGCTTCTAATCATTCAAAAAACCATTGAAATTGAAATTCCTATCAAAATTGTGTTTCTTACAGTCCTAAATTTGAAAAGTGTGTTGGCATTCATTCGAAATTTCAGTGCTTTATTCAATTTTTTGCAGTTTGTGACTTTTGAAATTAAGTGTTTAATTGCAACAACCTTGATTTTCACTTTCAAATTTGAATTTTGCATGAAATCGAGTCAACTTTTAAATTTCAAAGCCTGCATTGCTTTCAGTATTCCCTCTAAAATCATAAAATTCAAAATTTCAGTTTCCCCCCGTTTTTTTCAAAATTCAAATTTTACATTTTTCAACAATCTTGGTAGGGTTCAATTTTGAGATTGCAACTTTAATTTGGCCTATCTACAAATCGTAAAATCACTCAATTTTTTCAGATTAGCTTTAAAATCATCATAACTTTCATCCTTGAAAATTTCGAAAGAAGTTGCCAGGACCATGTGCACTCCGTTCGCCACGGTCCCGGACATTTTTTCCAAAATTTCGGGAGATTGTCCTGATTGTATTTAACAGCTTAAATCTAGGAGATTGGCTGATTTTATTGAAATTTTCTACCTCTAAAATTCAAAATCTTCTCTCTCTCCTTAGTGCATGAGTTTTACAACAATAAGCCCTACTTACACTATTCCCGTTAGACGAAGCCTTAGAATTAAGTCTTTCCAAGGTTTAATTACTAAGGAGATGGAACCTAATTTGAATGGCCTTTTTAACGAGGACATGGGTAATTCCTCTAATCCTCTTGATGATGAAGAAGCTCTTCATGAGGTTTCTGTAGAACAACTTTCAAAATTGGATAACCAATTTGATGATTTTCGACAATGGATGTCTCAAGAATACCCTGATAGTGAAGCTCTTTCCTTAATTGAGGGTCTAAAACGTATGGTTCAAAGTGATAAGAATGGAATTGATATTTTGCGTGGTATTGCACACATTGTGGATTCGAATGTGATGCCTATGAAGAGTTGTGCCGAAACATTGGGTTATACAAAACCTCCTACTCAAGTTAATCATTATATTCCTTTGACAACTCCTATTGCTAGTATACCTACTTTTACATCAAACATAATGACTACTTCAACACAAGACATTCCTCCTATGAACACCAGTCATGGGGGCAATCCTTCTTCTTCAATCAACCCTCTTCCTTCATTCAATCCAAATTCTTCATTCATTCCTTCAATAAGTGTTCCTATTAGATCACCACAAATGAACATGACACAAGGGGGCAATTCATTTAACCATTCCATTCCTCCTTCTAGTGTTCCTCCTTTCCAATCATCTCCTATGACTAACTATCATAGTGTCCCACCACCTTACTCTCTACCTTCTTTCAATAACATAACACCTCCATCACAATCTAACACATCTAATATGAACTCTTCGACTGAAGCAACCATTAACAATCTTGCACAAACTGTCTCTTCTTTACAGCAACAAATTGCCTCTATGAATCAATCTAAGTTTAGTGTGCCCACATTTGATGTTGCGAGCCCACTTTCTCTTGACATTGTTCGAGCTATCCCCCCTAAACATGTTGAAATTCCACATTTGGAGCTTTATAATGGTAAGGGTGATCCTCTAACACATGTTAAGACCTTTCAAACAATATGTACCGATTTTGCTTATGACCAAAGGTTGCTTGCAAAACTGTTTACTAGAACATTAAGAGATAAAGCCCTACAATGGTATTGCTCATTGCCTTCTTATTCTATTACTTCTTTCGAACAACTGGCAAATGCTTTTATTCAACAATTTCAAAACAATATAAGTCCTAAAGTTACTTTGATTGATTTAATGCATTGTAAACAAGGTGTTAAAGAAAAAGTGACTGATTTCATTGGTAGATATAAGCATTTGTATGCTCAAATTTCTTTTCCAGTACCTGACAATGATATTCAAAGAATCTTTATTTCTAATTTACAAAAAGATATTAGAGAAAAACTTCTGTTTTCTGAGTTTACTTCTTTCCAACAATTGTGCGCAACTCTTCACAATTATCAACTGACTGTGAGTCAAATGGAACAAGCAAATCCTATGGCTCCGAGTGATAAGGGTGATAGTAGTCAACAACCATTTGGGAAGTTTAAACCAAACAAAGAGTCAATTAAATTCAATGAAAACATCATCAACAACAATGTGAATGCGGCATCAGGTGTGCCTCCTATTTCTAAGTTTTTCAAGAAAGAAAGAAAGTTTACTCCTTTGAATGAATCATTGCATAGTATTATGAATAAGTTATTGGAACAAAATGTGCTTACTCTTCCTCCTATAAGGCAAATAGATCCTGCAAAGATTAATTCACCCTATTTTGATAACAAATCTTTTTGTCAATTTCATCGTCATCCTGGGCATGATACTGAAAAATGTTTTTCTTTGAAGGGTAAAATTCAAGATTTGATTGATAATAATACTATCTCTGTTTCTGGTGTGAATAATAAAGGCAACACATCTGTAGCTCCTCCTAACCAAAATCTTCAGATTTTTACTGATCCATTGCCTTCTCATACCTCTAATGCAATTGATACTACTGATTCCTCTGTCTCACCTGATGATCTTGTGTCTATGACTCCTAATGTGATTAACTTTGTGGAGCAGCAGAAAATCCCTAAAGAACCTTCCATCACATTTGATTCCAGTGAAACTATCAGGGCACCTGATGGTCCTTTATATATAGTTGCAAAAGTCAAGAATACACCTTGCCGTGGAGTGCTTATTGATCCTTCTTGTATGGTTAATGTCATTACTGAAGAATTTCTTTTTACTTTGCAATTGAATCAAGTGATCTATGATGAAACAAATGTGGTTGTGAAACTATTTGATGCATTTTCTTCTCCTGCAATTGGTTCTATTACATTACCTATTGAGGTCCATAAATAATCCCTTGATGTGGACTTTGCTATTATTCCATCATCTGAACAATTTCGTGTGAAGCTAGGCTATCCTTGGCTATCTTCCATGAAACCTATTGCTTCTCCTATTCACAAGTGCTTGAAATTTCCCTATAATGGTGAAGTTGTTACTGTCAATCATAGTCTCTTTAAACCAGCTGAAAGAACTTCTAGCGTTCCTATTGATTACTTTTGGCCTAAACAATTCCAATCTCTTCCTCCACAAAGTGATCATCTTTTCAAATCTTATCAAAGGTGGAAAAAAGATATGATCCTATCTCTAAGTGAACCTAGAACACCCAAACTTGACATTCCTATCATTCTTGAGAAGGAAATTCTTCCTTTGAAAGATAAAACTAATGTCTTTCCTCAAGAAGATTCCCAACCCATTCCTATGAATGTGACTATGCCTATATCTAATAAACTTCCTAAAAGTAGACCTATACCTCCTCATCATAATGGGCTTGGTCTCCTTCCTAAACCGAATATTCCTCCCTTATATGGAGCAGTTCCTACTCCTTCCTCTTATGGAGAGAAGAGACCTTCCTCTTCTCCTATTATTCAACCTAAGAGACCACAACCTAAACACCCAAGTGATAAGGATGAGAACATTCCTCCTCCTCAATCTTCTCAACTTCCTACTAAGACTAGACGAAATCATTCTGCACATGAACGCTGACGAAAGCGTCGTCTTAGAGCTCAGGCAGCTGCTTTTCAAACTTTGCAATCCCCAAAAACACCTTCAGCTAGTATTATTCCATTTTCTCCTCAACCGACGATTGAGCCGAAATCTCCTAAACATAAGATGCATGATGGTCTTGATCCTGTGCGAGTTAAAGATCCTATTTTTATAAATCTTGATGATGATATAGATGAAAATGTTATTCATGATGAAAATGTTACTTCTGTTCATTCTGATAGTGAATATGAATATGTTGATGTTGATAACCATTTATCTAACGAATTTTCTAAAGCACTTATCCTAGCTCCTAGACAAGAACAACATGGCTCGGAACATGAACATAGCCCTTGTTTGGATCTTGTGATAGCTCCATCTGCTGTGTTGGATGTTCCTCCTCTAACGTGTTTCCTACCTTCCCGAAATATTGATCAGGAAGATCGGGGGGTAGATGACATGCTAGACTAGTTCATTAGCATAGCAGACTCTCTCCTCCTCCCTTTTGTTACTTCTTCTATGTGTTATTCTCATTCTTCTATTTGTTGTCCTTAGTGTTGTCTACTTGAGGACGATGCAAAGCATTGAGATCTCTTTTGGTCTCTCTCATGTTGACTCAAAAGACACATGTGTTCCCTTCTTCTAGGTGACCTTCCTTGATTGGGGAATGAAGAACAATTATGCATACATACATATGATATACATGAATTATCATACAGCATACTGACCCCGAGGAAAGCAAAGTCACCTTGTGCTTTGTGTTTTGTGTCTATTATCCTTGGGCTTATCTCACACTTGGGGGCTAAATCCTTGTGATAACATGCTCCTTTCCTTTCTCATTCTTATATGTATCACTACCTTAAAGCAATCACCCCTGGTGAGGCGTGTGCGATCGCTTTAATGTAGGGGGGCATACATCCCGTCCTTATCTTTTCAAGATACTTCAAAATTTCTTGGCGAATTTAGCTTTGCCTTTGAAAATTTTTGATATCTTTCTTGCATGACTCATAGTGAGGGAACCTTACTACTGACAGTCATGGTTCTCCCTCGTGATCTTCCCTTTTACTTTGTCAATTGAAATCGTAAGATCCTTAGTCCACTGGGGGCTTGGTGTATCTTGCCTCCTTGACGTGGTGAAAGTTTTTCAATGTTGTTTCCTTGTACTTTACCGGAAGTATGAGCATACGCTTATACTCCCGCTAAAGTGGGGGCTAAATGTAGTGTCCTAAAATTGCGACACTTGCAATTTTGATTGCATTTGGGTCTTCACGATGGCGATGGAACACGGAACCTGAATGGAGACCCCGAGACTTGTTCATGACATCAAAAACTACATTTCTCAGCACCCTGGCTTGATCCTCCTTGCACCCTACTGTCCCAAGAGGTGGGACCATGGTGCTCATTGCCCTGGTCCTTCAGGACTAGGGCGCCTAGCACCCTGGTCCCCTAGGACCATGGCGCCCAGTGCCCTGGTCCCTGGCCCTATTTTGGGCCCGGTCTCTTATGGGGCTTTGGGTCTTTAAGTTTGCAAATTGGAAAATAATGTTTCCTGGTTGACCTAAGGTCGGGAAAATCAGTCTATTAGCCCTAATTGACAAGTATATAAACTACATTTCCTCTCCCATTTTGGTAGATGGAAAAAAAAGGCAGAAACGACATTCAAACATTCAAGCATTCAAGCATTCCTTCAAGCAATTGAGCATTCTAAGTCTCCATTCAAGGCTAGGTGTTGCATTCAAGACAAGGATTCAACCATTGAAGAGGAGATCACTTACAACACATTACATACAACATACATTACACCTTCGCATGTAAGAATACAAACATTCTTACAATAAGGTATCAGTACTTGTTTACATTACAAACATTTACATTTACAGCATTCTCATTTCTTGGTTAATTCCAAAACTGGGGTTTGACCTAAAGGCAAACCCCTCATCCCTAACCCCCCAATTGTCCTCTCTTTTCTGTGTGTAGGTTGCAGGTACGTGGCTGTAATTGAAGATCTGGAATCCTTGTGCAGAGACGAACAGATCCCCCTTCGTTTCGCGGATTTTTCGGAGGACCGTGTGCACGTCAGGCGCCATCGTCCCGTCAAATTTCACTCAAATTTGCAGAACAGCACCGTCTCGACATTTTACTACTAATTCCAAGTTCACAGCTTCATCCCATATCCCTATCTCTATTTATAAGCGAATCTTTCCTACTTTACATGCATTCTTAGTTCAATCATTCTTTCCACATTTCTTTACAAAAGAGGGTATCCTTGATGTCTCAACCCTTGAAACTCATTTAGAATCCAATCTTGCATTGTGTGGGATTGGATCTTGTGGGTTTCAACCCCTCTTTTGAATGTAAAGTCTCCCCTAAGTGAAAACCATCAACCCTAGTGACTCTCCCTTCTCTCTCTTTGGAGTTGGGGAGGGGAGAACAACTAGGGTTCAATTTTTCCGCTTTACAGGTATATCGAGCAGTTTGGCGAATGAAGGTTTTTCGTTGGTTATTCGATTGGTTGGGAGGAAGGGTATGATCACGGAGATAGGTGTAGAACTCACCATACCATGGGGATTCGGAACCGACAAGGCGACATATCATCTCGGATTCAGGGATATCATAAGCAGGGATCCAAAGCTGTTCTACCAAGAACTCGTAGCGTGTTGAATTTTGTGGAAGATCTAGGAGAGATGCGATGGTAGCCATAGCATCAGCAGCTTGATTCTGACCTCTTGGTATCTGCTCAAAAGTAATTGTAGTAAATGATGCTTTTAGATTGTCCACCATTTGCTTATATGGCATGAGTTTATCATCCTTGGTCTGATATTCATCTGTTGCTTGTCGAATGACCAGTTGGGAGTCGCCATATACTTGTAGTTCTTGTAATTTCCATTGTATGGCTAACCTGAGTCCTATGATCAAGGCCTCATACTCTGCTATATTGTTAGTGCATGGAAATGTGAGCCTGTAAGACTTTGGGATGCTATCAACTTGGGGTGTGATAAACAGAATGCCTGCCCCTGAGCCATGCCTAGTGTATGAACCATCAAAGTAAAGTTTCCATGGTTGTGTTGTTGTGATCATGAATATTTCTTCGTCTAGAAAATTGGAAATGAGAGGATGATCACCTATGAGTGGTGCATCAGCCAAATGATCTGCAATAACTTGACCTTTGATAGCTTTACGGTCCACGTACTCAATGTCAAATTCACTTAGAATCATCACCCATTTGGCCAAGCGGCCTATCAATGCTGCTTTGTTAAGTAAATACTTGAGTGGATCAATCTTTGCAATGAGTTGTACTTTGCGTGTTAACAGATAGTGCCTCAGTTTAGTAGTTGCTAAGATTACTGCTAGGCAAGCTCACTCAATAGGTGTGTAATTGAGTTCATAGCCCACCAGTGTGCGAGAGATATAGTAAACAGCACACTCTTTTCCTTCTGCATTATGTTGTGCCAGTGGTACACCCAATGTTGTACTTGTTGCTGAGATATAGAGTAACAACGGTCTACTTGGATCTGGTGGCATCAGCAATGGTGGATTCATGAGATAGTCTTTAAGCGTCTGAAATGCTTGTTGGCATTTGGCATCCCACTGAAAGTGGATGTTCTTGTGTAGCAGGTGTGTAAATGGGTGACACTTATCAGCCAATTGTGCAATGAATCTGTGGATAGATTGGAGCCATCCTTGTAGTGTCCTTAGCTGACTGATATTCTTTGGAGGTGGCATGTCCATGATTGCCTTAACCTTTGCTGGATCGACCTCAATGCCTTTGCTTGAGACAATGTATCCTAGAAGTTTCCCGGAGGTCACTCCAAAGACACATTTCTTTGGGTTGAGTCGAACACGGTATTGTTCCAGTCTATCAAAGATTTTATCTAAGATGTGGAGATGCCCTTCTCTGGTGAGTGATTTTGCTAGTAAGTCATCAACACAATCTTCCATCATAGTATGCATCATGTCATGGAAGATGGTGGTCATTGCTCTTTGATAGGTTGCTCCTGCATTCTTGAGACCGAAAGGCATTACATTCCAGCAATATGTGCCCCATGGACAGGTGAAGGTTGTCTTATGTTGATCTTCTGGTGTGATCTTTATCTGATTGTATCCTGAAAAGCCATCCATAAGTGAAAGCATGGCATGTCCCGCTGTCAGATCCACTATGATGTCGATATTCGAAAGGGGGAAGTCATCCTTAGGACATGCCTTATTCAGATCTCTGAAGTCAGTACAAATGTGGATGCCCCCTTTTGGTTTGCCGACAGGCACAATATTGGAGATCCATTCTACATAATCAATTGGTCTAATGAAACCAACATCTAGGAATTTCTTGAGTTCTGTTTTGACTAATACTGCAATCTGAGGATGCATCTTACGAAGCTTCTGCTTGACAGGTTTGGCTCCTTCTGCTACGGTAAGGTGATGCATGACTAAATCGGGATCAAGCCCAGGCATGTCTGCATATGACCATGTAAAGTTGATCTGACGCATCTAGAAGAACTCTATAAATTTAGGTTGTTCCTCTGGAGTGAGAAGAGATGCCAGATGTATGATATGAGGATTTTCAGGAGTCCCCACATTGTATTCTTTGGTTTCCTCTATGAGAATCGTTGATCGTTCCTGTTGTGTACTAGTAGGGAGAATGTCAAACCCTTCATCCTCAGGCGCCTTAGAGAGGTTTTCACCATTGGATACGCTCTTTCTTTTTACTTTTGTTGGATCAAACAGTGCCACAGTGTGGTTTTCACTCGAAGATCCATGTTTTATTGTTATATTTTTGCAATTGAAGGGTTTGGCATCCGCCCCGAAGTATGCTGCGCTATTAAGTTCAATGGCGAATCCAGCTTTGTGATCCCCACTTGGTAGGTTATCCCTTAATTCCAAAAAGTCAATGATAGCCTCATCGTTTTGGAAGAAGTCAAGACATGGGGGATTTGGTTGGTTCCATTCGATGAGTTCAGGGTGGATAATGGGCATTACTTCATCGATTAGGTTAAGTGCGTTAGATGTATCAGTGAGGGTCAAGACGTTATGGTGAAGGTCGTTGATGGTACTTTCCCTGTCAGAATCAAGCATAGGATGAGACCTAGGGTCTGTGGAAGATGTTTGCAGTTCAGGAACCCAAGTGGTCTTTATCTGTACTTCTCTGTAGACAAGGATGTCTTTGCGTGGCAGAGGTGGTGATGTGTCTTCCTCATCTGAAGTATTAAGTTGTACCGAATCAAATTCCCATTCATGTGAGTCAGTCTCTGAATCACTTTCCAGCATCCGATTGCTATACCATACTGGGATGTCTTTTGAGTTAAACACTGCAGGTGTGATTGGTTGATGTACCTTTGTAGTGTTTGGTGCTGTAGGAAGGTTGATGCGGATTAAAGAATCTGATACGGGAAGTATCGGTAATATTGACTCAGTGGTTTCTACTAGAACTGCTGGTGCCATAGATGCTGCTGCGGGTTTCAATATAGTTGTTGCTACTAACGGTGCTGCTAATGGGATTACGGGTTCATTTGGTGGAATGAATGGTATTGGTGATGGTTGCGTTGGGGTTGTGAGCCTCGATGGGGCAGTTGGGATGGTGCTTGAGGCTGCTTTAATGATGAAAGGTGTCCTTTTTGCCGTAGGCAGACAAAATGGTTTGCTGGGTTTTCCTTTGAATCTGAGTTTAGGAAAGACCTCTTTTTCAAAGTCGAGGCTTGTATTACCTTTGGGCTTTAATTCCGATAGTAGAGGTTCATGTCGTCCTTGTTTGCAATATCCCAAAGCACTATGACCATCATACCCCATTCTTTGCATAATGAGGAGACCTTTGCCATACTGATCTGTAGGAAGTTTAACTTTCGGTATATCAGTGGTGATGGGATCTTTATAGATCCATTCCACTAAGTCCTCATCTTGGGTTTCTTCTTCTTGACTCTTTCCAAGGATGAAAGGCGTCAAAGCACATGCTGGTATGTTTAGTGGTTGCTGGAGTACCTATTGTGGTTTACCATGTGTTCTAGGAGAAGTGGGCATTTGTCCCACACAAAAGAGTTGACTCAGGTTGTATTCCCCAGGACCTTCCTCTGCTATCTTCATCTTAAGCTTTTCTTGCTTGGGTATAGTAGTGTTTGAACTAGCAAGAGAGGCTGGATTTATATATGATGTGGAGGAAATGGCTTCTCTATTATTAGGAATGGTAATCTCTAGCTGATGGCTGATATTATGGCAGTACGCAAAGGGATTTGCATCGCCCAGGATTGTGATCTCTACACCATTATGTGGGAACTTGATACATTGATGGTAGGTAGATGGAACGACTTGCATGGCATGTATCCAGGGTCTCCCTAACAATAGATTGTATGGCAGAGGAAGGTCGAGAACCTGACAGATGATGTGTTTTACCATGGGGCCTACTCGGATTGGTAGTACCATAGCTCCTTTGGATGATCGCTCTGCATCGTCATAGGCTTTGATTGTGATCTTCTTATGAGGATCCACTGATTCTACTGCATATCCCAAGGTTGTGACCAATTGTAGTGTACAAATATTCAGGCCTGCTCCATTATCGATCAAGACTCGCTTGATCCTATGCTGGTTAATAAATCCTTCGATGTGGAGTGAGGTGTTATGAGGTTGCTGGAAGGAAGAGTTGTCACTTTCGGAAAAAGTGAGACAAGGTGATGACTTTAGACTTCCAACCATGGCTTGAAATTGGTCTGTATTCAGATTTGTGGGGACTGATGCCTCTTGGAGTGCTTGATCCAAGATAGTTTTATGAGAGGGTGATAGGCGCAATAGCTCTAAAATGGATATAAGCGCAAGCATTTTATCTAATTGTTCCACAAGATTGTACTGCTTTGGGATGGAGGTGGTGCCTTGTGGAGCTGCCTTGATGGTAACTTTGCCGCGACGCGTAACAACATTGCAATTTGAGTTGGGATTTTTGAAGGTTATAGTTGCAACTTGTTCATTGGCATCATACAGATGATTTACAGTGTAATTATACGTAGCCTGTGTTTAATCAGTGGTATCAGTGCCTCACCTAGAAGTGGAAGGACCCCTTTGATCTTGTGATGGAAGTGGATTTTTGAACATCAGATGATCATTATTTGTTGTTTTTGGGTCATGTCCTTCAATTTCAATTTCTCCTCAATCAATAAGATCCTGAATGAGATCTTTCAATCAGTGACAATTACTTGTCTTATGTCCTCTTCCTTGATGGAATTCACAGTGTTCAGTATCTCTCCACCATGCCGGTTTGACCTGAGGCTCATAGTTTGATAGTTTAGGTAGAGTGACCAAATTTTGAGAAATGAGTTGTCGCAATACCGTTTCAATGGGTTCCCCTAAGGGAGTGTATGTTCATTTCTATTTTTGCTGATGAGGTCTAGGTTCATCATGAGATGTGATGCGACCTTGATTGGAAGGAATATTTGTGTTATTCTGAGGTGGAGGATTCTGTCCTGCAAACCGAACCACAAGTTGTGCATTTTGGATAGTCCAGGCATCGACAACCCCATCATTGACGATATTCTTGTTTTTATTCCAGAAGCTTGGTTTATCGCTATTGAAGCGTGGGCGAGGACTATCTTTTGGTTCATTAAAGATTTTGATGAGTCCTTTCTTGATGAGTGCCCTTTCACATTTCAAACCCTCGGTGATCATATCATTAAAAGAGTCTGTGTCTTTTACATCCAGGTGAAATTCCATTTCTTCATTTAAGTTGGAAATGAATATTTCCACTAGTTCTCATTCAGGTAACTGAAGAGAACGTCTGCTAGACATTTGACAACATCGTTGCAGGAATACTAAGAATAGTTCACCTGGTTTTTGTTTGGTGTTGCACAGATCAGCCATGGTAATGTCGCGTTCAATGTTATGAGAGTAATGAGCTAGAAACTTCTGGATGAGTTCCTCAAATGTTCTAATGGCACCTGGTAGTCCGGAAAACCATGATGTGGTTGTTCCTCCCAAGCTTTGGGGAAAAAGGCACATTAGGTAGGTGTCTTCATATGCCACTTCAAGACAAGCGGAATGAAATTCTCTGACATGATCACGGGGATCTCCCTTTCCTCTATATTTTTCAAATTTGGGTGTTTCGAATCCTCGGGGAAAGGGTGGCATATAAAGATTCATATCAAATGGATAGGGACAGATGTCATTGAGTGAGAATTGGTTAGTCTTGACACCGCTATGAAGTTGTTGGGCGAGATTCTCGACTTGTTGCCGCAACATCTCCATTTTAGTTGGAGGAGGAGGTGGTGGGTTGCCTCGAGGAATGTTATATCTGATGGGATCTCTACCTCTTTCCTCTTCATGGCGACTTTGTCTTTCTGATGCTTGTCTTAATTGGGCAAGATCAAAGTCAGAGGGGAGTTTTGCTCCTTCTTGAGTGAGTTTTAAGAAGTGAGCATCCGCATTGCTCCTGAGTATTTCATCAAAAAGTCTGTTAAAGAGAGGGTTATGCTAGGCCCTTTCTATTGTTGCAGGAGTAGGAGTACTTGGGTTTTCGTCATTCGCATTTCCTCCAAGTGCTTCTTGGAATTCATTGAGATTTTCCTCTTCTTTTTCTTCTATTTCTATTTCTCGTTGCCTTGACTGTGATCGGGTTTGAGCCATTTTGTTTATGAGTCTTTGTTGAAGTTGAGTGAAAATGATGATGAGTTTTTGATGAAATGAGAGAGTGATGATTAGTGAAGTGTTTTGCATATGGATCTCTAGCACTTTTAAGGTAGATGTAACCGAAATTCCCTCTTTTGAATTGCTTGTTTGTTTGATAAGTTTGGATGTGATAAGGTGTAGAGAAATCTGAGATGTGTTACAGATTGAACTACCTAGTAATGAGAGGATTCACTCATGAACTAGTTTTAACCTGCGTAGATGTGTTTCTTAGGATGAGCTTATCCTAGATGTAGAAACAATCTAAAAGTGATGTGATGTGTTTGATTCAAGCAATATCTAAAAGAGAACTTTGGGACAAGAACCTCTCAATGTTTTGAGAGTTGGAACGGATTGATGATGAAGTGATGATATATGAATAAGATGATGGATGAGATGTCTTCAACTTCAATAAAAACTTTGTGTTACAAAGGGCATAAACTCTACCTCTTCCCTTTCAGGTGTTGGTGGTATTTCTCAAGCTGTGTTGTATGTGATACAGATGTTTGGGAAAAAGTTTGGATTAATCTTTCCTCCTTGGTTTTTGTGATAACTCAGAGCTCTATATTGCATAAAAGCTCTGCAATTCAATGATTCTGAATCAAATTCGTTTGTTTTACCTTGAAGGTATAGACGCATGCGATGTAGAAGGACTCTATGTGAGACAAAGATTTGTCTATTAATATAGAAGAATTTCCTCCTTTTGATAAAAGCCTTTGAGCTCAATGGTCTTCTTTTCAAGTTGATATTCTGATGACGCTTCTTCTTTCACAAGATGTGAAGAATCATCATAAAATTTGATTCCTTGTTGTTTGCACTTTGTTTTTGATGTGTTTTGGTTGTTTTGAAAAATGTTTGGTTGGATGAATACTTTTGTTTTTCTTTTGGGAAGTGATTTTCTGATTTTTCTTTGACAAGAAAACAAAGCAAGCACACAAACACAAGAATGTTGCCTAAAAGGCACAAATGAGTATGGGTCTAGATCAACCCAATCCTTGGACTTGTATATGACCCTTCCTTTAGATGTATTTTTAAGGTGTATTTCCAAAGCTTGAAGTCGGCTCAATTTGCACTTGGTCTTGACTAAATGAACACACTTCAAACACTTTTTATCCCTAAGGTCAAATGGCCAGTTGTGATAAATTTAGCCCACATCTTGATATTTCTTCGACTTTGGTACTACATACCTTATGAATCCCGCCTTGGCAGGTAAGGATGTGATATACTAAGTCTTGCACGAGCATAACAAATAGATGATCCCTATGATCGGGGAGTCACCACTTTTATCAAGCCACAAGTGACTTTTCAAAAAGCTATGTTTCTACTCAAGGAAATATGTATGGTGAGTATCTTGGGAGGGAAACCATCTATGCTCTTGCACTAAATTATATCGCAAATATTCTCAATCAATAGAACGGGTGGGCTACTACTTAAAGGTGTTTAGTCATGTTCGATGTTTTTGGACATAAATTCATTCTGCAGTGACTCACTTAAGAGCCTTGTAACTGGTGGTGGGGCCCATTTGTCCTTTCGGCCAGTTACACTGTAGGAACAGCTATACCCAAGGCTATAGCTTTCACTCTCACCTGATTTTTATAGCGGCTTGAAGGATTTACCGCTCGAGGTCGTTCCCAAGAGTATTGATCCCTTGGCAGGCCTCTCTTAAAAAGATAAAATTTTGAGTGTTACTAACACTTTTCTCTTGCACCTAGGATCACGAAAGCCAAGGGAGAGGATAGTGTGTGTTAGAGGTAGGACCACTCAACTAACTTTTTGCACAAGTGTGCCAAACACAAAATTCACTTGTTCTTTTTAATCCATCATCGCAATGTGATCTAACTATTTGGAGATGTTGCTCCAACAGTCATGATGTTCTTTTTAACTTCAAAGGCAATGTGTTTTGTAATCTAGAATTTGAAAATCCTGGTCAACTTTAATGAAAAACATGTTTGTTTGAAGTAAAATCTGTTTTTGCAAAAATCAAAACAAGTGGATTGTTCTTTTTATTTGCCCAAAAATTGAAGTGTGGCTTGTGATTTTTAAGTTTGATGAAGAAAATTTGTTTTGTTGATTTTAAGCACCAAAACAAAATGTATCCCTAACTTGCAATGAAAGCAAAATTTTGAAGTTTGTTGTTCTTTTTACCTTGCAATAAAGAAAGATGAATTTTCTTTTTAAGCACCAAAAACAAGTTTGAGGTTCATTTTATGCACTCTAAAATAAAATGTGAGGTTTATTTTAACTTGTGCAAGAAGGAAAAATGGATTCTTTTTAACCAACTTTTGTTGAAAGAAAGTAAAAAAGAAACTTTTAAAGCATTTAAACTAACTCCTTCCCCTGCACAAAAAGATTAGAACCTGCATAAAAGACAATTTGTTAGAAAAATTCGCATGTTTTGGTGGGCTTCTGCAAGCCTAAAATTTTTGGTTTTTGGTTACAAGGAATTTTCGTACAACTCTCTGTTACAATAGCGCTAGTCTGTGTTTGAACAGAAGCGCTATTTAACACAAAAGTGCTGAAAGAATAGGAATGACAGAGAGACAAAAGCGCTAAAAGTTTATCAATAGCGCCAGAATAACGACAAAAGCGCTAAAACTACTTCAAAAGCGCTGAAATTTTGTCAATAGCGCTATTGTAAGAACAATAGCGCTAAAAGAGAAAGTGTCAGTAGCGCTAAAATGTGTTCAATAGTGCTAAAGTGCAACCTGTATGACAAATTCAACAATCAGACATGTTAGTTTACAAAAAAAATGGTATTCGATTCACGTCAGGTTCACCAAATGATGCTCTGCAAAAAGGGAAGGTTAGTGAATGATAACAAAACACAAACAAGAAGAAAAGCCAAGTTGTTAGTGTTAGAAATCATAAACAAAATACTTTCCTAAACAAGCATATCAAAAGAGATACCAAAAGCATGATAGAATATCTAACTAGGAAGGTAAATATGATGAGGCATCTCCAAATGCCTCCTAACATGCTCTTGACTTCTTCTCCCTTGTTCCTCTCCTCTCCAAGTTCCAAAATAGTGTAGCTCTCAGCAGCTTTTTGCACTATGGATGCTTATGGAGGATTGAGATTGTAGTATTGTGCTCTAAATGTGAAATGAAAAGCTAATACTATGCTATTGATGCTAAAATGATTTATTTTTAACCAAAATAACAATACATGAGTTAATTATGCTAAAATGCTCTCTTAAAATGCCTATAGCTTAAATGCATACAAGTTTTCAGGATCTGGATTATGAAGAAATGGGCTCTATTTATAGGAAAAATGGAGCAATGGATGGTTGAGATTGAGTAATCTCAACAAGGGTCAGGATTGAATGATTTCAAATCTATGTGAGGGCTTTCAACCCAATCCCAAGATGACAAGTGTCAATGTGAGATAGGTTGAGAGGGGAGGGAATAAGCATTAAATGTTTGACATGACTTTGAAAGTTAATGTCAAGGTTGGTTGAATGAATAAATTCTTTATTCAAAGAATAAATCTTTTATCCAATGGATAAATTCTTGTGCAAATGTGAAATGGATGAATATGGTCAAAACAATAAATGTTTGGGGGGACAAGTTTGAAATAACCATAAATAGTTATGTAAGAGCCATAAATGGTCATGTAAGAGCCATTAGTGGTCTTGGAAGACTTTGGGGGTTAATTTGTTGAACACACAAAGCATTAAATGTTTTTCAAAGACTTTGGAGTCTTTGAGAAGTGACTACATTTTGCTTAGGAATGTGACAATAATTAGGGGATGGATTAGGCTAATTAGGAAGGGGTTAGAAGAATCTAGAAGCGGATTAGATTTTGCAAGTGGATTTGGTGGGTGAGGGAAAATAGGATTTTATTAAAATAAAAATTCATTTATTTCAATAAATGTGTGCAAGTTGCATTTGTAGGAAAATGCAAGTGGGGTGGGGATAATGATTTAAATAAATGTTTAATTTAATTTATTTAAAAGAGGAAAAGGGGGATTAATTAAATAAATAGATTTTATTTATTTAATTGATTTGAATTTAGTTTAATGAATTAATTAAAATAAATTGAATAATTTGTTTAATTAATAGAAGAATGTTTGGGGATGAATTAATTAAATATTAATTTAATTAACTAGTGGTTAGTGGATTTTTAATCAAATAAATATCAAATATTTATTTAATTAAGCTAGATAGATTTGTGTGACTACAATATCATCTTCACAAGATGAATTATAAGAATTCTCATAACCATCATCTGTTGCATGACTGACATTCATTTGTTGATCATAAGAAAGTGGATAACTTGTGCCAAGATTGCTCTCATTCTGAATTTGATCTTCATTGTTCCTTTGTATACCTTCAAGGTGCTGAAAATCAAACTTATTATCCTCATAATCAGCAGCACCACTCCATTATGAAACACATTCATCACTAGGTATACTTGCATTGAGAACACTATCAACATCATCCACAATTTCATTTTGAGATTTATCAGACTTAATCAAAATCTGATTTTTATCATATTGCACATTTTCACATACATAATTAGCAACATTTAGTGATCCTTCAGTATTTGGTATTGCAATATTAAACACATCAGCAACATGTAAAGACCAATGGTCATCACCATCATTGTTTTCATTTTCATTATCCTTGAGAGATGCATGATTAACTTCAGAGTTTGCAGTCACATAATCAACATAACTGGCATACAAATCAAATGGTACATACCCCTTATATATATATATATATATATATATATATATATATATATATATATATATATATATATATATATATATCAGCATTATCACAAACTTTCCCACTGATCATTCCATCATTACTGTGAGAGACAACTGACCTTGACAGCAGAGGTTCTTGACTCTCATCTAAATTTGAATCATATGCATTAGCAAAACCATTCAAAACAACAGAGCTTAACATATTCGGACAAGTAATGATTTGTTCAGCTTCACATGGTATCTCACCATTGAAGGTGTTTTGGCAAGAAACCACACCAGACATAAATCTCTTGGCTATCCCAAATTTCAAATTATTTTCAATGTCCCTAGCTGTTTAAAAAGCTTCATACAAAGTCTTGGGTTCTTTGTTTCTTAATAGGAAACCCATCTTCTTACCAAAAGAACTCATATAAATATCCAGACATACTTTATCATCAAACTTATACTTTCTAGAAATTTTAGACAAAGCCTATGAAAATATGATATTAAATGTTGGTACCAGTTCATCTTCCTTGAATTGTATGTACGTGAACTCTTTCAGTAAATCACAATCACTCACTTTTTCATCAAATTGGTCTATGAAATCTGAAACTAATCCTTCCCATGAGGAAATACAATCTACTGGCAAAAAGGAAAACCAATCCCTTGCATCCTCTTTCAATGACTAGACAAATAACTTCATACACACATCTTCTTGACAAATTTCAAACTCTCCCATCAAATCTAAAAATCTTTTCACATGTTGGCATGCTAATTCTGATTTCTTCCCACTAAATATGGGCAAATATTTTCTAATTTTTGTGGGTATAGGATTTGGGTAACCCGGAATATCTTTAAAGTTCGGAGCAGCATAATACTACATACTGAAACTTTTCCTATTACACGGTTGTGACACTTCACTAGGCATGGTCATATGTGAATAAGATTGGGGTTGAACTAATTGATTGCACATTGTGACTTCTCAGACTTCATACACAACCCCACCAAAAATTCAACAACTTCTAAATATGTCAAGCTATTGAATTATCTTCTTCACTTTTTTGACATAAGACTCATGGATACTTGCATATCATAGGAAAACATATAAGATCTTGAAACTTAACAACACTTTGAATATGCAAATATTTTTTATCTTCTTCCCTTTCAACAAAGTGCAAAACACTAGATAGGGAAACTATTTTTCTCTTTCAAATTTTCAGAAGAGATATCTTGCATTGAAACATCTGAAAATACCTGGGTGTTTGCAACTGTACGACTTGTAGATCTGAAGATTAACTTCCACTTTCAGCATGGCCTTTTATCACAGAGTCGCCATCTCTTGCATAGAGGACATTTTGAATAGCAGAATACCATTCAACACAAATTTTAATTCTCTACTTACTCCTTCAATCTCACTGCAATAAACACTCTTCTAGGCTATTTAACACTGGTATGAACCACAGAGTCACCACCCAAATAAGAAATTGGGGAAAATTTTGCATACAGCTGCAAGGAATTGCTCACAACTCAGCAATATACATTCATTGTTACTCCTTCATAAAATATGACATGAAATGACATATCATTTTACAGATCTAAAATAAGGAACATTCTCTTCACCATAAAATCACTTTCAACTCTATGCATACACAATGGACAGACTGGTTGGAAATGAAATTGACAAGACGAGGGATACATTCAACTTCTAGCCTTATCAATCAAACTTTTAAATCCATTAGTTCCCCAGCAGAGTCGCCATTTTTGTTGTTCATCAAAACTGATTAACCCAAGCACACCTGCAATTGATCTATGAAGTAGCTAATTCAATCTATGAAGAACCTCAGGGCTTGGACAACATGACAAGGATCTAAATCCTTCTACTCTTCAGGCTCTGCAAAACCTAGGTGGGTATACCTTTGATGCTTAGAATTAAACCTCTTACACACCTATGACAACATCAACGTAAACATATAGATCTCACCAGGGATCTGTAACAAGTAGTTTACTGCAGATAGGCTAGAACTACACATAAAACCTAGCTATGTTTGAGCATGAGATAGATGATACATTTCAAAACATAACATAAACTAAAGATATTCTAATTGGATTTTTGATTGGTTTCAGAATCCCCTTAATTGCAGGATCAGTGCCTTATCCAAGGGCAATAGAGTCAACAATCAAACTATAGATGAAAACTTATACTACAGATCCATCTTAACTCTTAAGTATTCCTGCATTTAATGCCTTGCATAAATGCATTACTCAGCTCATCCATAGAAAATATCACATCCAGAAACATAATCCCTATTTTATTAATGTTTGCTCATAGAGTTTAAAATCTTCCTTGAAGATTACCTACAAACCAACATTACACTCACAGACACAGCTGCTCATGACCAACTTGATCCTCCTTAAGAATCATATTTAAATAAAATGACATTACATTTTAGAGACAAATTTTGTACGAATTTGTGCATGCCTTACATACACAAGAACCTGCAACTAAGAACACCTATAGCAAAGAATTGAACGCCATTACTAAAAGAAAAACCCTACCCTGTACAATCTTGAAGGAAACTCAAAATTGGAAACCATGAAAATATGGAGCCATCCTCCAAATTTCTAGAAGCCTTACAATGAGAAGAAAATTGGAATAAGAAGGAGAGGGAAAAGATTAGGTTTCATCAAAATTTGCCAAGTGTCTCTTTTTCCAACTGAATTTCACTTCCTTCATCTTTCCCATGGAAACTGCTCCCAAAATATCCAAAATTTGTTAAAACTAACTACCTGATTGGATTCCTTATCTCAAGAGATTTCCGTTGATATATGATACTTAGTATTTTGGCCAAAAATGGACCTCTGGGCGAATTAATTCTGAATATGCCTTTGTCATTTAAATTTTTCCAATTTTCTATATAGTTTACACTATATAATTAACTTTGATTTTTCACCCATTTCACATGCTGACGTCTTGCCACGTGGTGACCTGTGATTCATCGATGGGATCCACTGGGCGCCATCTGGGATGACACCTCATCCATCCACCATGTGTCGGCCACTTGTACGCCACATCACCGCCACCTCAGCGGGATCCAGACTGCCTTTTGTCTTTCGCCATTTCGTGATGGCTAACCAATGTGTACCTTTCCTTCGGGAAATCACGCTGACCATCGGATCTCATTGAACCTGCAGGGTCTTTAACACTTCATTTTTGGCCTGAGCGTTTCGCCATTTCGCGATAGATAACCTTCAAGCATCTTCGACTTGCAAAATCACGCCGACCGTCAATCTACTTGGGACCTGCTCACTGGTTAATCTACCCTTTGTCTGCAAAATTTCACCCGCCTCAGGATCCGCACCTGTGTTGGGTCCACTTGTCACCATTTGTCATCCTCCTCAGTCGCCTCGGGAAGCGCACCCACGTGTGTGGGGTCCATCTTGGGTGCCCATCAGCACCATCCATCAAAAGCCTTTGAGGCTTTCACACTATGGATGAGTGTGTTTTTACTTATAAATACCACAAAATGCTCCCGCCCAGCCAATGTGGGATAATGCACTTATGCCTGGAATGCATTTTGTAAAGGTTTTCTGAGACTCTTCATGGCGTTTTTGCTCATTTCCATTTGACTAAAAGTTTTCAATGGTTCTTTTCAACACCACAGAGAGGGGATGGCAAAGTCACATGGCTATTGTGTTTGTTGATGATATTGTTGCTAATAACCATACTGTGAATCACATTGCTTGAAATGCATTATCTACTATCTAGGTGGAGGGCGAGCCATCATTCCTATAGGAGTTGCACCCTTCCCTAGCATTCCAGTGCCACCACTTGGAACACCATGATCGTGCAATGCCTAGCCAACATGAGATCCACGTCCAAATTGCATCCCTATGCCCATGCCCATCATTCCATATTTGGTGTTGATTGCATTTGTTGAAAGTTCCAAGTGCTGAGAAACCACACAGAGGAGAGGCACATGAGGGAGTTTGACTGCTGTTACCTTGCTTGTATTTGCTTAAAATCTTCTACAGCCTTTGCCAAACACTGCCACTCTCCAAGTTTGTATTTTCTTTATTAATTTTATGCCCAACCAGCACTGTGAGGGAGGAGAGGATGCTAGCAGTTTGTTTCATTTGCTTTGCTAATTTTTTGCTACATTTCAATGCCCAACCAACACTCTCCCATTGCAGCTCACGACAAGATGGAGGATGTTAGCAGGGGTCGGCACTTGTAACTACACCTGCCAAGAGCTATTGCTGAAGTATAATGTCTCTGGTAGGACGTTGTAGGTTATACACCTACCAATGGCATTTGCTTAAATCTAAACTCAAAAAATGCCCACTCCAGCGGCAGGGAGGACTACGCAGAGGGGAGAATACATCTACAGATTTGCATGGAGAAGGGTTTTTAAATGCCTTGGTCAACCACGTGAGAGGGGCTTTGCACCGTTTGCGTTTTCTATGAAAGATTTTGTAGCTTTTGCCAAAACCATGTTACCTACTGCACCTTACATGGGTTTCATGCTATAGCAAATCGATAGGGGAGGATGCCAGCAAAGGTCATGGTTTTTTTGGGAGTAGAGATATAAAACAAGATCAATGGAATACATATAATGCAAAAATAGGTTTCAAAACCCCAGATAGGAGTGAAACCATGACAATAAGGAGCACCCAACACACATCATTCATGCCTTCATAGACCATGATAAATCTATATGACAATGATCTCCTTCATTTGAGCTATATCGTTAAACCTTGAATTCACAGTGTTTTCTATCGATATGAACTTTACCTGACTGTGACTTGTGAATTGCATCATTATTTGAATATTCTGAAATTCCCCCAATAAACAAAAATCACCAATAAAAACAATGTACGGGCATAGGCTAGGTCGGGCCCCAAAGTGGGTCCGACTAAAAAAAATTTGTTTTCATGCAACTGACCTCTGAAATACCTCAGGAACCTTAAAATTACCTCTTGAATCGATCGGCACCATTTTCGGATCATCAAACTGAGTTTTGCATTTTTTGGCGCTTGCGCCACATTTTCGCATTTAATCACGAAGACGTATTTTTCAAACCAGTCAAAACACCTTTCTGAACCTCGCCATCTGACAGGCGTGTACTCTGATATACAAGCATGAAATATATCAAACGGTTTCTCAAAATGAGTCCCGAGCGAAGAGATATTAATCGTGAAAAATGACCAACAGGCTTTGTCGACATTGCGGACCTGATGAAGTCAATGTTCTGGCAACACATGATGCCTTTCTCAAAAATATCAAACGACCTTCGTAGACCCTCAAATTTGAAACAAAGGTACCTTGAAGTACATATTAAATCTTTGAATTCTTAGTTTGACCAAAAGTATGACTGGGTACAAATAGTGCGCTCGTGAAAATGGCCACTTTAACTGATATAGCAATGAAAGTGCGGAAGACTGAAAACGATGGTTCAATGAACCCTTTTGAAAACTGACTAAACGGATTGGTAGGAGCCTGAAACTGGAAACATAGCTTGTCATTTATACCAATAATAACCTAGAACAAACATTTTGTCATGACACTCATTGAGGCAACTTTTGCACTTATGCAAAACAGGGCTCTGACTAGCAACTGAAACAGAGACTTGTCAAAACATACAAACTGCAAACAGGTCGAGCTTAGAGAACTGAGCAAATGGATTCATAAAGATCTAAAAATTTGCATGTTGACTCACATTTATGCATACAATTCAATCTATTTTGAAATTCTTCATGACGATCAACAAGGCAAAATATATAAACACCCAAAGTAGGCTACTTAATAAAATCTGCATCTGTGCCTAAAATGCACTTTCAGCTCACCCCTCGAAATGGGTACCTGATACACTTATCCAAACTGAATTTTGAAAGTTTCAACACACTGCTTAGGCCAAATGAAAGGTGTAGGACACATTTCCTGAGCCTTAACCTTTAAAAATCAACTAGCTCCATTTTGCCCTCTCTCTAACTAGGCCATTCAGACTGACTCATTTGGAAATGCAGAGCAAATTTTTGAAATGGGCCTCTAAACTTGACTCAATTTTAATGAGTCCCAACAGCTGCTACTATGACAGAAAGTCAATCAGAGTAGATACTGATAGCTCACATTTCCCCTATGGCTACTTCTTCTGATTTAGACGATGACAGGGAAACTGAATTCAAGATAGTGGACAGGAAGAAAAGAAAACCCTCACTGGCTCCTGCTTCATCTCCCAAGAAGTCAAGGACACAAAGAAAGAAACAATGGGCTATAAGAGAGCCCATTGGTCAGAAGAAGAAAGTGACTCCAAAGAAGAAACAAGAACCTAAGGCACCGGATACTCTTACACCGGAAGAGTTGATCAATGAAAATACAAGAAGGTAACCTTAGTAATGTGAATAAACTTTATCATTCTTTCAAGGATTCAGATAAGGATACTATAGAGGAAAGCATTATTTTACATCTTGATATCTGCAAGAAAGTTATTATTGAAGTCGTAGATGATCTACCTAATGATCTATACTTTAGGTTAGAGGCTAAGAGAATGTCAGTAATGAAATTAGACAAGAAATTAAAGGTAGAAGCTCTACTTGTTGTGCATCCTATTAATTCCAAACAGGAAATTGATGACTTAATATCAAAGGCAAATATAACAATTTTTGTGAGTGGTCACTGGTAGGTTAGCCTTATGGCAGACAGAGTGAAAGAAATAGTAGATGAAACGACAGATAAGTGGGATATATTTTTTGTGAAAAGAGAGAAGAAAGAAGAGAAGGATAGATAGAAAATAGACAAGTCATTTACCAAGGTATATCAAAAAGACAAAGGTAAAGGAAAAATTGGTAGTGTACTTGATATCATGGTCAAAGATAACCTTCATCCACTGGCACAGGACACCCCACCAATAACTACAGAGGTACTAGCACAAACTGATAGTCAATCAGAAGAGAAGATAGAGGAAATGACACAAGATGACACTAATCCGGAATCTGAAATTCTTTTTACCATGAATGTGGACACACGGTATTTTAACATTGTCATGGATAAGGAAACTGCAGAGGTTAAGACAATTGAAGCTACAAATGTTGAGGTCTCTGAGTCAGCGGTCAACACTGTTGACTCTTAGAACATTGAGATACCAGCTAAAGTTAAGAAACCTGATACCATCCCTGATGATACTCAACTTAACATTGAGAAACCGGTAGAAGCAGAAATAGAAGCACAAACTGAAGTAGAAAAGGGACAAGAACATAGTATAGCTGAATCAGTAGTCAGCAAGACAGAAAGTAAGGATGATGGTAAGGATGAAAACAAAATTGAAAAACAAAGTGAGAAAAAGGAAGAAACTGTGAATAAAGAAGAGGTCAATGATGGAAACAAGATAGCAGAAGTGGTTAAGGAATCCAGAGATGAGAAGAAACCAATTGCAGAACCTCACACTCCACCCAACAATTCCACTATGGATTACAAACCTACTAATGTGATAGATGTACTTTTGGATTTCATAAAGAGGATCACATACCTTAGCAATTAAGGCCATTGATGATACTTTACCTATTTTGAAAATGATTGCACTAGCATGTAAGATAGATCACATTGATGGATCTTTAGGTAAATTGGACACATTGTCCAAATTCATTGCTTCAAATATTCTAACTGTGGATAAAATTAATGAAGAGACTGTTAAGGAAAGGGTGAATAAGGAGAAAGGTGAACTCTTTGATAAGACTATTAAGGATTGTACTTAGCATATTGATTCTTTATTACCGGTACTTAATTCCATTATTTTGGAATATAAAGAATTGTGTAAAGAAGCATGCAAGCCTCATCACCGAATAGAGGATATTGATGAGGAGATAAAGAAAACACAAAAAGAGATTGATGATATAGAAGATAACATGATAGGTTCTTCGGAACTTACCTTAGTTTTTTATCAAGAAATGGCAGTTTTTGAAGAAAAGATTGAAAAATTAGAAAAGGAAAAAGCAAGGATAAGAATGAGGCCCGGGAGCTAAAAAATAAACTTGGTCCTAGATTGGACAACCTTTTAACATAGCGGATTGAGTTGTCTAAAGCAAAAATTCAAGGAGAAAGATCATCAGAGCAACAGATGCATTATCTAATCGGGATGATCCAACAGACTGAAACCATTATTTCTGACAACACTAAATTTATGCAGAGTCTTAATCTGATTTTAGCATATATCTTTCAGATTGTACACAATCGGTTATAGGCTATGAGGTAGAATTTTGAATTCTTTGATTTTTTTTTGACATCCTTTGTCATTGATGTCAAAGGGGGAGTAGTAGTGTGGAGAAAAATGTACAAAAGAGATCATTTTCTCAAGGGGAGCACTCTTATTTTTGGATCAATTTTGGACTTCATTTTTGGATATCAATTTTTGGATTTTTCTCATGAGTGTTGCCATCAATGCCAAAGGGGGAAATTGTTGGTATTATACACTGAGATGAGAATAGTTGATGTTGTCATTGATGGCAACCAACTGGTAACATGGTTCACAGGTTACACTAGCAATAGACATCATCTACTGGCATCAACAGGCACAACAAGATTATTCTCACCGGCATCCATTCTACACCGACGGAAGATCTTACCGGAACTCCCAACCGACATGGAAATTATATTGTTTTGTATTGTAATTATATTGTATAGCCGACATGATGTATTGTAAAGACTCATATATGTATGAGATCTTGTAGGTCATTTTGTAAGAATGTATGTAAGAAAACTGTAATTAGGTAATGAATATAAACGGTATATGAGAGCGAATATTTGTATATGCATCATGATGTAATTATTTTATAAGCGAATAAGAGCAGTGCAGAGCGAAGCAAGTTTTCTGACAGAGGTATCTGACAGAGCTTAAACCGGTACTGAATTCAACATTTTAGATGCTATTTTGAGTAGTACATTGTCATTGGATTTAATCATCCAATTGTGTAGTTAATGTGACTCCTATTTTGTGATTGAGTAGTGAGCTCTAGGCTGTTGGCCTTCCTACATGTGCAGGCCCCTATTGTATAAGTAATATTTATTCATACTGGCTAGTGAGTAAATATTGTGGGTCACAAATCCCACCGAGGTTTTTCCCCTACCGGGTTTCCTTGCCAAAAATATCTATGTTATGGTGTGCATTGATGGTTATACTATTATTTCTCTTTATTGCATTATTACTTATTTACTGGTATATTAATTTGGTTTATAAAGTTGCAAACAAGTTTAAATCTTTTGTTAACTGGTTAGACACTAATTCACCCTCCCTCTCAGTGTCCTTGGGACCGATCAAGTATCTAACATGGACATTTCAAATTCATTCTTCTTATTATTAGAGAATTCTATGCACAATTTATCTTCTCCTCCAAAAGTGATATCATCAACAAATACTTCAATAATCAGAATATCATCATCAGTGATCTTATAATATAAATTACTATCAGCACTGCCTTTAGTAAAACCAAGCTTCAAAAGATATTTATCCAACCTTGCATACCAGGCTCTAGGAGCTTGTTTCAAACCATATAAATCTTTCCTTAATCTGCAAAACATATCTTTATCATCTGTCAGTGAAAATCCATCAGGCTGCTCAATGTACACTTCTTCCTCAAGTTCACCATTCAAAAATGCACATTTAGCATCCATTTGATAGACCTTATAGTTCTTATAAGATGCATAGGCAAGAAATAGTCTAATAGCTTCAATTCTAGCTACAGGTGCAAATGTCTCACCATAACCAATTCCTTCCATTTGAGAATATCCTTTACAAACCAATCTAGCCTTGTTTCTTACATCTTGACCATCCTCATTCAGTTTATTCCTAAAAACCCATTTAGTTCCAATAACATTCTTATTTTTAGGCCGGGGAACTAAAGTCCAAGTCCCATTCTTTTCTATCTGATCTAATTCATCTTCCATAGCCTTTAACCAATGTTTATCTTTACAAGCTTCAATAACAGATGCTAGTTCAATTTGAGAAATAAGACATACCTCTTCATTTTACAATCTTCTTTTTGTCATAACTCCCTTGTTCCTATCTCCAATGATTTGATCTTCAAAATGATTTAACCTTACATACCTTGGTGTCTTCTAAACTTCAGGTTCACTTCTCTGATCATCAGTCATAGTTGAATTTTCTGATTGTACTAGTGTAACTATCTCAGTTTCCTGTACCGGTTGAGGCATTGTCGGTTCAGTTATGATCATTTCCACTTTTGATTCCCTGTCATATGATATAGATTGATTTCTGTATTGCTCATCCACTTTCACATTTACGCTCTCCATAATTTTCTGCAATGTTTTGTTATAACATATATATGCTTTTCTTTGAATTGAATAACCAAGAAATATCCCTTCATCACATCTAGGATCAAACTTCCCAATTGAATCATCCCTTTTGATATAAGATTTACTTCCAAAAATTCTGAAATATTTAATAGTAGGTGTATGTCCAAACCATAATTCATAAGGGGTCTTACCAGTTTCACCTTTGATGTGAACTCTATTGAATGTGTAGATTGTTGTACTCACTGCTTCTCTTTAGTAGATGTGAGGCAATTTGAAGTCCATCATCATAGTTCTTCCTATATCCAAAATGGTTCTGTTCTTTCTTTCTACTACTCCATTCTGTTGAGGAGTCCTAGGTGTAGATAATTGTCTTCTAATTCCATTTGTCTCACAATAAATATTAAATTCATGAGAAGTGAACTCACCACATTGATTTGATCATCAGACATTTGATTTTCAATCTAATTTTTGTTTCTACCTTTTATTTAAAGATCTTGAATTTCTCAAAGGCTCTAGACTTCTCCCTAAGAAAAGTCACCCACATCATCCTAGAATAGTCATCAATAATCAACATGAAATACCTATCACCTTGAAAGATTCTAGTCCTTGTTGTCCACCACATAAGTCAATGTGAATCAAATCAAGTACATCATTATATTTATCATGTATGCTCTGAAAAGAAGTTCTAACTTTCTTTCCCAATTGACATTCCTTACATACCAGATTATGAGGCTTCATAATCTTAGGTATATCTCTAACTACCTTTGTTGAGCTAATCCTAACAATACAATTAAAATTAATATGACACAACCTCTTATGCCATAAGCAGCTCTCATCAATATGAGCAATCAAACATGTCTTATTACCAGTATTCATGTGAAAGATATTACCTCTAGTCTGAGTACCAGTTGCAATCTCCAAACCAGTTTTGTTAATGATTTTGCATTTTCTATCTTTAAACTGAAGTTGGAAACCCTTGTCCACCAATTGAACAACACTTAAAAGATTATGCTTTAAACCTTATACATAATAGACATTATCAGTATTATTCTTGCCATCCAGAGAAATAATACCTCTACCTTTGATCATACATGCTTTGTCATCTCCAAATCTGACTTGACCACCATTGTATTCTTGTAAGGACAAAAAATTTATTTTATCTCTAGTCATATGATGTGAGCATCCACTATCAATTACCCATTCATCCTTGTCTTCAACTTTTGTTGCCTGCACCTTTTCTTCATTCATGATAGCCGGTTCTAGTTCATATTCCTTTAAAGCATAGAACACCCATTCCTTCTCATTTCCAAATCCACTAGCAGATTCTATTGTCGATTCATCCTCAGAGTCATCACTTACTCCTTCCTCATCTGCTATGTAGCATTGTTTACTTTTCTTGAATCTATATCTGTTATGATTAGGCTTAAATGATATCTTAAATCTCTCTTCAAATCTTTCATTCCTTTTAGGACATCTAGATCCAAAATGACCAATCTTATTACATGCAAAACATTTAAAAGGTGTTTTTCCTTCATAATTACTTCCTGTCAGTCCTTTAGGTACTCTTCTAGCAAATAAAGCTTCAAGTTACTCAAATTCTTCATCCTCTTTCCTCATATCTTCCAATTCCTTTGCATATAAGGCTTTCCAATCACTTTTTTCGGTAGATGTTGATGCATGAAAAGCAAGTTCAAACTTTGTAGCTCCAGAATGTCCAAATTCTTCAAGCTCAAAAACAAATAATTTTCCAATCAGAATGTCTCTGTTAACTGAAGTGCTTGCCATTGTTCTCAATTCATTAATTGTAGTTGCCTTCATCTTGTAAGATAGTGGAAGGGCTCTCAAGACTTTGGAAACTATTTCATCTTCACTCAGAGATCCTCCACAATATTGAATTCCCATAACAATCTCATTTACTCTTTCCATAAATATAGCAATTATTTTATTATCCTCCATCTTCAAGTTCTCAGACCTTACTCGGTAACCATCAAGTTTAGTAATTTTGACAGTAGGATCACCTTCATTCAGAGTTTCCAATTTATCCCACATAACCTTTGTCGATGATTTATCAATCAATCCCATGATTTGCTAATCAATAAGTGCACATAAGAGGGCTTCTCTAGCTCTGCAATCATTTTCAATATTCTTGTCCAGGTCTGCAGGAGTAGGATTACCAGATGCCAGATCATAAGGTGCATATCCTTTCTCAGTGATCTCCCAAATATCCTTGCCAAGACATCTAAGATGAGTCTCCATTCGGATTTTCCATATCGCATAGTTTGTTTCATCGAGCTTAGGGATTTCTCTTCTGAAAATAGTTGCCATAGGATCTACCTCAAGCGGTTAAGCTTTTGCAAAAGAGGACCAAGACTTTGATACCAATTGTTAGGATAATCGGTGAACAACTGAGAGGGGGGAGGATGAATCAGTTGTTAACAGATTATGTCAATCAAACCACTTAATAATCTTTAACTGGAGCACATAAACATTAAATACCGAAATAGCAGAAACAAATACAGATAAGCAATAAAACTTAAGAATGAAATAGACAATGAACACACTGCAACCATACCACATAACACCATGAATTGTACATGGAAAACCTGGAAAGGGAAAAACCATGGTGAGAAGCCTACCCAAAGTTAGATGATACTTCTGCAGAAAGTATGTGATACAATAAGGGGCCTGTACATGCAGGAAGGCACACTTCCTAGAGCATACTGCTCATTACAAAAGATTCTCACTGAATACAAAGAGGTTATAGCCACCTCAAGATAAATGGATAACAATCCAAAATAATGAATTGCCAGAGATAGCATCTACCATGCCTGATTACAGTCCCGGTTAAGCTCAATATTGGATGCCTTTGACCTCTTCCTTAAACTCAATTCGATCACCTATGATCGACCAAATCTCCTTTGCATATGATATTGCATTCCATGACCAGGACACTTATTTCATTCCCATACCATACCCATTCCATGATTTATAATGAGATATTACATCAATTTATAAAAACCCTAAGGCCTAAACCAATTGGGTCAGCCACCTAAAGATATTACAATAAGATCATTACATACATCCATATTACAATGATATGCCATGTCAGCTTTAGACCAAAACAACAATAACCAATCCATAAATCATCCCAATAATGTGTAGAGAACACGTTAACATGATACCGGTCCATAACCTAGATAGGCACCAGATCTAATTTGGGTCCACCATGCCAAAACAATGTCTTCAAATAGTTGAAGCATGATCAGGGATCACCTTCTGCATCCTGAATTCCATCTAGAAGCTGCACCAACTCCACTTAGCATTCTGTCAAGGTTTCTCAATGAAAGCTCTATCGGTTAAACCTTAAACCCATGTTGGTAAGGGTTTACAAGAGTGTATGATGGCATTTGATCACCAAGTCAATACGAACTGATCAAAACATGCTCCATAAGAATGTAACACATAAAACCAAACATATTCCATTGATCCAGACATGCCGGAAGTGTCCAACAGATAGTCCCTTTTGCCGGTAACACTAGATCTTCTATCGGTAATTGAAACCTGTTTGCCAATAACCAACCATAACAACTAGTGTTGACATCAATGACAAAACATCAATGCAACATATAATCAATTCATCCATATTGCAAATAGTTTCTCCCTTTTCTTCTGGTTGAACTCTGTTTCAACCTCTTGATTTTTCTGTTGTGTTGTACCACAGGGCTTCTCTGCCTCATCTATTGGTGCATCAATTAGCATTTTTGCATAGGCATCAAGAATTTGTGCATCTACCTCATAGCCCATTTATTCAATCGAAATCTTATGGGGCTTAACTGTTTCCATGGGAGTCTCATCCTTCTTTACCATGAAGCATATGTCAGTAGAGTATTTTTCTATAATATGCTCAAGTACCCTTACCCTAGACCTCATAGATTTTTGGAATGTCTTAAAAATAAGCCCATGTCTTATCATCTCTCTATCTTCCTAATGCAACAATTGACTGCTTCAATTGTCTTCCTACCAGAATGTCAAAAGACCATTGCCTCTTACTAGAACCGGTTGTATCATTCAGAAAATATAACATTAGGAAAACTAACAAGCTCCCATATCGTAAAGTGCCCTTCTTCTCACCCTTAATCTTCCTAAGTTGATTAACAACTCATCAAGCATCCAACCACATAGATCTAACTTTACATTATCTCTCATCATTTTGTATGCAACCAAAATGCATGAACTAGAAACAAAATTCAGTCGGTTTGACTGAGTTACCTTATATTTGATATTCATGCTACCAAATTTGATGTCAGTATCAGTGATAGTGCTCACTTTCATGGATCTTTTGTTAGATGTAGCATTGGTGTTCTTCCTCACGAAGTCATTTGAAATTTTTTTATCTGGATGTTGCCCTACCGATGGCAAACTAGTAATTGCTCGGATGGCTTCCTTGCTGATTTTGTAAGGTCTATTGAGCCATATGAATTCCCCATGTACTCTACTCAGTACATATCTGATTATCTCATTCTCAAACTCCAAAATATCCAGAATGTCTGTAAACCCTAGCTCTTCAAAATGTTTATATGCTGGTTTGATCTTTCTAGATTCTCCCATTAGCTCAGTCATATACATTCCCTTGATTTCTGAAGTTCCCAAGTCCTCGATATGATAGTGAATATATGCCCTAACATCCTCTATATACACAAATCCCTCTAGAATGCGAGAAAACGCTACAACCAAGTCTTCCAGGGTAGCCACATGTGGATACTGCTTGAAAATTGGCTTGGGGTGGTCCTTGACCTCTAGGATAGTTGGGTATGCAACAAAAACAAGAATAGAAGATGATCCCACTTCTATGTTTAAAGATAAATACCTCTTGATTTCTCTCAATGAAAACCTTCAACAAACTCTTCCAGACGCGGGTCAAATCGCTCAAGAAGAAATTGGGTTGCGTCTAAATAGCCTCTGATCGCACTTAGTCGCTCTTAATTGCTCTGAAATTGCTCTGAATGCAGGGTGATTAACAATGAAGTGTATTCTACCTTTTAACCTTTGAGATAAACCCTAATCTTTCATTGACATAAATGACTGCCGATGAAAGATACCGGATCTCGCTCAGAACATATCCATGTCGGATAATCCTCTCCAATATCTGTAACATCTTCCAAAACCTCTTCCTAGGGCATATGCAACATCTTCATGAATTTTTCCTACCCCTAAGGCATCTGCCTTAGTTACCGAATGAGCTTCCTACCGGTGCAGGAGCAGCCTCTTCTGTCGGATAAGTAACCAAGACATTCCCATTTGATGATTGTTTTTTAGTCTTCCTAACCCATCTCTAAGTATGATCTTGTTGAATTTCACTAACCTTCTCTTTTCCTTTTTCATTTGATACTCCATTACTAACCAGTGGATTTTTGCTTCTACAGAACTTAGGAATATGTCCAACTTCATTGCATGCATAACATGTAACATTGTTCTTTTGAATTGTTTTGCTAAAACCGGTGAAATTGCTTGACCTGTACTAATTAGCCATATGTCTAAATTTTCCACAAGCATAGAATTTTACATTCATTATGCAATCTTCTATCTTATGACCAAACTTATTGCATTTAGAACATTTACCGGGAGCAGAATCAGGGTTCTGATTTGCTCTGTTTCTACATTGCCTAGCCATGTGACCAAATCTATTGCAAACAAACCATCTACCATTGAATTTATAAGCATTGAATTGTCTTACCGGTGCCTTATGGTTTTGATTTTCATTAGTAGTATCGGAACTCTGTCCTTGCTCAAATCCAAGTCCACTAGAATCTCCAATCCACCTCTGTCTCTTCAATAACTCATCAAGTTGTGCTGAGCTACTCTTGAATTTTTCTTTGTACTCACTTGCAGTAGTTAAATCTTCTCTTATTATTATCATTTGTCTCTCAAGCTCTTTCTCATTACTCTGGGATTGTACCAAATCAGTTCTTAGCATATCATTTTCATGAACCAACCTACCACATTCTTCAAACTTGTTCTTCAGGGATACAACAAGATTCTCTTCCTTTTTCTTTCTGTCCCCAATCTCCTTAGACATCCTCATAGTTATAACTTGTATTTCATTCTTCATAACCATGTTCTCTTGACTCAATTTCTGACATCACTCCTTAAGTGCATTTTTCTCTTCATCATCGTGATTTTGCAAAAGTTCCTTCCTTCTAGCATGTATAGATGATAGCCTCTTTTTTAGGATAAGAATGAATTCCTTAGGAGAATTAAATTCATCTTGTAGCTTTAAGTTCTTCAACCCTTCAACATCATAATCTTCAAGTGCCATCTCAAGCTGCTTCTCCAAAGCCATGTTCATGGATTCCGGTTTTAGGATCTTCCTCAAGCTGTTAAACTTCCTCGGAGGCACAAGGCTCTAATACCAATTGTTGGAAACCAATAACACTAAGAGGGGGGGTGAATCAGTGTTATATCAGAATAGTAGATTTTAGCCTTCTTAAAACATTCATACACCAATCGGTATACTGGTATAAACAAAATTGAAAGAATTAAAGCAACTAATAAGACAATCACATAAATGAGAATCATAACACACAGATTTATACGTGGAAAACCTCAAAGTGGAAAAACCATGATGGGATTTGTGACCCACAATATCAATCCACTAGCCATATGAAGAGATATTACAAATTATGAGGGGGTTGCATTTGCAGGAAGGCTTACAACCTAGAGCACACTGCTCAATCACAATAGGAGCCTCACTGACTACATAAAATTCTAGACTACAATCCGGAGAAGTGTGAACTGCTAAGATAGCATCTTCTATGCCAGAATACAATTTCGGTTTAAGCTCTATCTGTTTCAATTTGAAACCCTAAACCCTTTTACCGAAATAACCCTTACAATAAATTCCTCACATACATAATCTCTTTGAGTAATTTCGCATCATATTACATTCGCATATCCATAATCTCTTGTCTCATGTCTATATCTCTATATCAAAATGATCTATCAAACTGACCTATATACCTTATACAACTTTTATGCCTTATGTCAGCTTACAAAGATATATACAATATCAAATTACATGTCAGCCAGATAACATAAATGTATAAAAATTAAAACAAATTGCCGATGTCGGATCTGAGATATGTCGGCCTCCAATACCGATAACCTTTACTATACCATGTCGACGTGCATTGCCGGTGACTAAAGAAATCTTTTTGACCTGCCGATGCCAGTGTCGGTGCCGGTGTAGAATCTATGAAGTGTCTGCCGATACACCACATAATCAAAACATGAAGCCGAAATAGAAAATCATGTTTCCATCAATGACAACATGTAGTGAAACCAATCAATAGAGTGTCAATTGCCAACAAGAACCGTAAGAACATTTATGAGTTTCACTTAATATGAGTAATCTTATCTCAATTGAAACTGTGAGAAGTATTATTTTTCCTTTACAAACAGTTCTAAAAGAAGTGCTAATTTTATTTCATACATTGCTTCTTAGAATATGTTTTTTATATATTATTTAAGTGTCTATGGATAAAATAAAATGTTAAGTAGTTCCTTCAATTTATAATGTTGATAATTGCACACCCTTGTGATTTTAGTTTATGTTTTATGCTCATTTTGGTGTCAATACCCTTGTGTGTTTTTAAAGCTCATTTCAACCTTTGCATTTTCCTTTTTCCATCTCATGATTGAAAGGCCTTGTATCCCATATTTGCATGTACCTTTCAAAATTTATTGACCATTGGTTCCTCCATATGATAACAACAATACTTATTTAGTATTATTGATAGCATTGTAACATTTAATAATAATCTTATCTGTTTGGCTTCCTCAAGCTTTTAAAGACATTTTTTTTCCTTTTCTCTTTTCTTTCCCTTTTTCTTATTGTTATTACAACATTTCTTTTGCAGTGCCCCTAAACACATTGGGATATTCACATCCTTGTAAGATATTTCATTTTAATTTATCTTATCTAAATTGTCATTTCTTTTCATTCCTAGATACACTTAAGATATGAGCTTGTTTTATTATTGTTTTCTTTTCATTATTAGCTATCTATGGAGGTCAAAAGAAAAAAAAGGGGCTTCACTTGAAGGCAAGTTCCCATATAGCGTAAGATATTATTCTATTATTTATATTTATATGTGTTTGAAGAGAACTCAATTGCATGGAGGTTTGCAAGTGCTTCCTTATTTATTATTCATCTCTAATTTCTATTTAATGTGATGTAAATATTGTTATTTAACACATTTCTTTACACTTTTATTACCTAGTATATTGTTGTTGTATTCCCATTTTTGGTTGAGTAAATTGGGTGGAATACCAAACTGAATTTGGATGTTTTTATAAGTATTTTGGATGTTTGTGTTATTCGGTATTCTGGTTTATGCTCTGCATTGCTATATCTTGGTTTGCAGATTTGACAGAGTGTTTGGGACGTTCATATGTGTCCTCAATTCAAATGGTTCATGATTTGGAAGTCCGCAAGTGAATTTTTCAGTTTGAATTCAGTTTGGTTTGTGTTCTTGAGGTTCAGTATAATGAAGATGGAGATCTTAGTAAGTGGCGATATTGCGGTTGTTTCTGTGGTGATTCACGTTGCTTGTGGATGTTTCTAAATCGGGTCCTATTCGTTTTGATGGTCTCCATTGATTGTTGTGTGTGTTATTGATCATTTTCTTGATCCGGTGGTGTTCTTCGTGTTATGCGACATTCTTGGTGATTTAAAAGCATGTTGTGGATGATCGAGGCATAATTCTTGGTTGTCTTTATTGGTTGTGGTATTGATTTGGGTCCAGTTTCTCTTAGAGGACATTGTTTTAGTCCACATGTATGGTTGTAGCATGTGAGGTTGATATTTTGTAATTAGTGTTGAGGGTTTAGCTGACCTTGAAATACAGGTTGATGGTTTTTATAAATATATGTAATATTCATTTGTGAGAGGTATTTGTGAGTGTGTGATCGAGTAAGTGTGCGAACACGTGTAATGTGTTAGAGTATTCGGGTATTTACTTGATTAATTAAACATTATTTGTTTAATTATTTAAGTTCCCTTTATCTCTTTTACACTTAAGCTAACTTTAGGTGCATATAATTAATTATTTTAATTAATTATTATGTGCAAACCTAGGTTTTCCCTTTTTAGGGTTTCTTGACCTATTAAAGGTTGAGTTCTTTCTTTTCATTGTATGAAGAAGGATTATTATTGACAATACATTTTGGAGCATATTTTTCCTGTGTATTCTTTCCTTCTGTGATTTGCTTCATTGCTTCTCCTTATAATAGGTTTTTCAGCTTGTAGAGATTATTTGGGCTCCTATGGTGTTGTATTTTCTCAACTCCTATATGGTATTAGAGCTTCAGATCTATAGCTACCTATTCTTGTTTTGAGAATTTTGCTTTGGAAGCAGATCTGGGGTTTCAGGAATTTTTTATGTACCTAGGGTGTGACCTTTTTTCCTGAGCACTTTGGGCCTAAAAGGACCTCACCATCGTGCTCAGAAAGCCCAAAAACCCCTATGGTCATATAAAATTTGACTTATTTTGGTTCCTGAGCCTCTGGGTGAATTTTTTTCTCAGATCCAGGGCATACGACCCTGGCACGTAGATCGAGAAAAAAATTTGAAATTTTTTTTTTGCCTTTTTACGGCATGCAGGCCGAAATTTGCTTTTAAAAAAATTTCTTTCAAAAAAAGCGAAAAAAGGGTTTTTTGTTTCTTTTTAAGAAATTTTTTTTTTTGGGGGGTTGAGGTTTGTGGGTACCGCAGGTTATCGGACTAACAGGCCTGTCAGACCTATCAATCCGGCCTCTGCGGCCCCCTCTAGTGGCCCCTTTGGCCCCCAACGGCCTCCCTGCATTCCCCGGCGACCGCCCACTAGACTCCTCCCGCGGCCCTGCACCACATGCGGCCCCTCGCTCCCCAGCTACCACCTCCTGGCCCCTGCCGGCTCCACGCCCGGCCGATGCAGCTCCCCGGCCGCCACCCCAGTGGCCCCACTCCGCTCGAATGCACCGCCGCCCACCGCCCCAACAGCCTCGCTCCGCTCGAACGCGCTGCCCAACGGCTCTGCTCCGCATGCGAGAGCTGCTCCGCCCGAGCTCACCACCGGAGCTCCTCTCCACCACCAAAGAACCACCAGGCCACCACCTACAACCCACCACCCTAGCGGCACACCAGCCCTCTTCTTCCAGCCAACCACCGGGCCACCACCTAGCCACCACCTGGCCACCGGACCACCAAACAAGCCACCAGATTCCCTTTTTTGGCTTTTTCAGGGGGGGATTTGGTTTTTTGGCTCTATCTTGGGCATATGGAGTTGTTTTTTCAAAAATAAATAGGCGTCGAAAAGCTGGTTCCAAGGCCGACCTCATGGTGTTGGTTATTTTTTCCAATTTTTCTATTTGACTATGTTTTTTTTCTAGTCAAAGTGAGGTCTAGTTTTTGCACTCTAGGAGCCATAAAATGAGCATCCGACCTCCATTTTTTGAAAACTTTGTATTTTCGAAAAGCGTGTACTGTGTACTTTCCAGCCATCTAAGTTTTATTTTCAGATTCTGCTCCATGCATATTTTATTCAGTTTTTTTCTTTTCGGCACTCTAGTGGATATCGTAGTTGTTTCAGGTCCTAGGATCTCTTCTCTGAGTAGGGTCTCTATTTTGGTTCACATTTCTATTTCCAGTCTTCTTATCATTGTAGCTTGTATTTATGCAAACACACTGAGATAAAGTGCCATCATGCATTGTTTACTTGGAATCTTGCATATCTTGTGTCTTGTTGTACATGCACTATTGATCAAGTGCCATGAGAGGGTTGATGTTTGCCTGTTGTTTGTCATCTTCCTTTGTCAAGTGAGTGTTCCTTCCATGACATTCGCCTCATGATGATGTGTCTCAGCACCTTTGATGTTCTTGGTTCTTCGTCATGCAGTTTTTTTTGGCTATCATTTTCAGTGTTCCTATCCCTCTCCCACTTTCACATTATGGGGAGGTTTATCCTGTTGGTTCTACTGCTTCCGTGGTTCGATTGATCAGCTCTTCAGGCTTTGGTTTCTCATGCCATCTGTATCTTCAATTTCAGTTATTTTTGCCTTGTTTGCCTCCTGATTCGAGAAGTGTCATTTGAGGGCACTCATGCAGATTACAGTCTTCTCTACCTGGTCATGTTCTAGTTCAGTGGATGTTCTTCAGATCAGCAGTTATTTTTCGACAGAGTTTGCAGGTTCTTCATGCTTCAGTGATATTCTTTTTTTCTCTTTTTGGAGTAGAGTTTTGTTCAAACGTGGTTTTCTCTATTTTTCCAGTTCATAGAGATTTCATTGTATTTGGGTACCTGATCAGGCCTTGTTGTCGGGACCCATCTTTATTGCTTTCAGTAGCTATTCTAGGTTTTAGCTTCTCCCTAAGTCTATCTTAAGGGGGGGTGTTAGAGTATTCGGGTATTTACTTGATTACTTAAACATTATTTGTTTAATTATTTAAGTTCCCTTTATCTCTTTTACACTTAAGCTAACTTTAGGTGCATATAATTAATTATTATGTGCAAACCTAGGTTTTCCCTTTTTAGGGTTTCTTGACCTATTAAAGGTTGAGTTCTTTCTTTTCATTGTATGAAGAAGGATTATTATTGACAATACATTTTGGAGATTATTGAGCTCTCATCTTTTGGAGCATATTTTTCCTATGTATTCTTTCCTTCTATGATTTGCTTCATTGCTTCTCCTTGTAACAAGTTTTTGAGCTTGTAGAGATTATTTGGGCTCTTGTGGTGTTGTATTTTCTCAACTCCTATATTATGATCTTTCAGAAGTGTGAAGAGAAGTGTGTGACAGAGCAGATCAGACTGTACTTAACCGGAACTGTAACTAGGCATGTGGAGATGCTATTTTCACAGTTCATGTAATTTGGATTGTTGTCCGAATCTTGTAAGGCAGTGAGCCTTCCTCAGGGTTGTAGCCCTTCTTGTATTTGAGAAGTGAACTCTATGCAGTGTGCCTGAATGCATGTGCATTCCCCATTGCAATATTTTCATTTACTCCTAACAGGGTATTATCTCATTGTGGGTAGGCTCCCATCATGGTTTTTCCCTTGATTAGGTTTTCCACGTCAAAAATCTTGGTGTTATGTGTATTATTGATGTGGTGATGGTTTATAATTTCATTGCTAATAATCAGATCTGAATTTAAGTTTAAGTTGTGTTGATTTTGAGAGCAAACTGATTCACTCCCCCCCCCCCCCCCCCCCCCCGCCCCTCCCTCTCAGTTTGTTGCATTGTTGCCAACAGTATTCCCATTTTTGGTTGAGCAAATTGGGTGGAATACAGAATTGAATTTGGATGTTTTTATAAGTATTTTTACATTCTAGGCCATAATGATGACAATGTGAAGCACATATGGTTGTGTTATGTGTTGGCATCTTGGACAATGACCTTTAGCATTTGATGTTATGTTCCTTTTTTCTATTATTTATTCGTTTGAATTCAATTTGTGAATTTTTTACTTCAAATTATAGAAACTCGACATTTTCATTCCTAACTCATTTCAATTCTAGAAATTTGGCATTTTTTCGTTCCCAATTCATATTAATATAAAGTTAAATTAAAAATGGATAAAATTAGTTAAATTAAAAATGGATAAAATTTTACCTTTTACACAAGGTTATATCAATACATTAAATATATTTGTATAGATTGTTTGAATACTATTCTAGAGATCCACCCATGTTCCTTTATCATAATTAATTCATTTTACCGTGGATGAATTCATAAAAACAAGCAAGAAACCACTACATGAGCATAATGATGATTTACACATATTTTATACAAATTTCAGAACGAAGAACATTGATAAGAGAATAAAGAAGACATTAAAAATTTATAAGATCATAAGAGCATACAAGGATAAAAATTAAATTAATTTAAATGCCTTCATATTAAATAGAGAAGTTGTTCGATCTATGAGGCCAAAAGAACCACAAATGGAAAAACCTAGATAGTTCATTTAAGCATAAGGGTGGGTATTTTTGCATGCCTATAGGAGATCTATATAAGAAAAAAATTACATATATACCAATAAAAGAGGAACGAAGGCATTATTAATAATAGATCTATATATACTTCATCTTTATAGGGTTTTCAAGTTACTTGGACTCTAAAGAAGGAAAATTTATAATATGAAACCTATTCAAAATCTAGAAGCAAATGCAAATTCAAATAAAAATGAATTATAATTATGAAATGAAAAATAAAAATTAGTGCATCTTTGAAGCATATTTATTAAGAGTTCTACTTTCTATAATTATAGGAGTGCCTAATATGATACAATGATTTTTTTGAGGATAAATTATTATTCACAACTAGGATGATGATGACCTTAAGGGTGAAGATTCTTCTAATATTATTATATAAGACTTTGTGTTTTTTATTTTCTTTACATTTAATGTTACTTTTATGATTTTATTTATAATTTGAATGATGCAAATATACATTGAGTGACATATATATAAAAAAATGACTTTGAAGATGTGTTGTGTGGTTCATGTTGGTTATTTCTTGCATTGTTCACATATTTTCACTATAGATTTGAGATGATGAAAATTTATCTATGGGGTAACCGACACTAATCATGTTGACCATAAATATAGCTTGATAGATTTATGTTTAAAATTTGACCTTTTTTATTGACTTATATGATTGTAATAAACTCATATTTCATTTCTTAATTATGTTATACCATTATTGATCTTAGAATTTGTTGTGTAGATTTTTTATTCTCATTTCAACTTTGATATTATGTCTCATGTCTTGTCTCTTGACTCGTATATCTTTTATAGGTTACTTTTGACTATCATTGTAGCCATGTTTTCCAAGTTGGGGTCCTAGCCTTTTATTTCGTTCATCTTATCTCCTTTGATGGTCATTCCATCTAAATGCTTATTCTTACATGCTTACATCTTATATGTCATATGCCTATACTTTATCATGTTTACATCTTAAATTTATCTATGCTTACATGTTCTTATCTAGCACTTTGACTATTATCACTTAATTATTATCATTAACATTGTAAGAAACATTTGGGTACTTATAAATTATCTCATACTACATTTTTTTGTGTGCTAACATCTTCTTATATTATCTCAAGTTTTTCACATGATGATAACTCTAACACTTGTTAAATGATTTTTTTCCTTTGCATGATCATGTATTTTAAACATTACATTTTTCCCTCTTCTAATTACTTGCATCATAAGCATGTAACCAAATAGAGGTGGGAAAATAATATCACTAAAGCTACATTTTGATGGCTCCTCCAAAGACATATGACACTTTGAATATAATGACTCCTTCATAATCATATATCACTTTCTTTTAAAGACTCCTCCATTTTATTTTGATTATGTTGGCTCATTTGTAGCCTCACATCTTCTTTTTACTTGAACACGATGTTGCTGACATTTTTAGGTAGTTTTTAATGCCTATTCTATAGACACACACACACACATATGGTCAAAATACCAAACTCAAATATCAATATTCTTCTAAGAATGAGTTATTTTCTTGTCTTCGTCCATAATATTTTCCTTAAGAATTCATTTGAGAGAGAGAGAGAGAGAGTGAGAGAGAGAGAGAGCACTATCTTCATCCTTAATCTATTGATTTTTAAAATGCATTTTGGTACACTATTTAAATTTTGAGGGGGGCATATAATATCACTAGTACTATTTTTTATGGCTCCTTCAAAGACCTATAACACTTTGCATTGAATATAATGGCTTCTTCATAACCATATATCACTTTCTTTTAAAGACCCCTTCACTTTCTTAAATTCATTACATCGACCAATTTGCAACATGTCACATTTCTTAAATTACTTGAATATTGTTGTCGACATTGTTAAGTAATTGTTAGTTCCTATTTCATATATCTATTAGATACTAATCATAAAAAAAAAAAGATAGATGTTATGAGAGCATACCTCAAAGCCAATATACAAAGTCAAGCTCATGGAACAATTCAAGTAAAGACAAGCCAAAAAGGTTGTACAACTTGAATCGATCAAAATACGAAACTCAAATTTTCAATATTTTTCTTCATCCATAATCCTTTCCTTAAGAATCCATTTTTTTTCAAAAGAGAGCTATAGAAACACTTATCTTCATCCCTAATATATCGATCTTTCAAATTCAATTTTAATACAAAATCTAAATTTAGAAGGTGACATATGATATCACTAATACTATTTTGATGGCTCCTTTAAAGACTTATGGGACGATATCACTTGTTCTTTTGAAAAAGAGGTCACAAGTTCAAAATTTGCATTGGATAAGGTATGCATGCTTCATTTGTAGCACAATTAGGTGCCTCCACAAGGAGTATGAGGTAGTCCCATATTATTATAAGGTCTCTATAGACCCATAAAAGACCGCCTGATACTGTGGACTATAAAAGAATCCATTTTGGTGTTCAATTCCATTTTGGTGTTCAATTCCTCCTAGGAAACTACAATGAGAGTTAACCCTAAATCTTATCATCATAAATGTCATTCCAAACCAAAGGCTACCTAGCTAGTTTTGTGACACCATCATCCTTTGACTTCCCCTTTTCACTTGCTTAGACCACAATATACTTAAGGGGAAAACAAATTGGATTTGTAAGTGGACAATGTGATAAAGTGCATATTGTAGACACCTAAATGATGATAAGTTCAAATCTCTAATCTTAAATCCTATTATCCTAAATGTCATTTTATATCAAAGGCTACCTAGCTAGTTCAGTGACACCACCATCCTTTGACTTCCCCTTTTCACTTGCTTAGACCACAATATATTTAAGGGGAAAACAAATTGGATTTGAAAGCGGACACTATGATAAAGTCCATGTTGTAGACACCTAAATGGTGACGAGTTCAAATCTCCTACCCAAAAAGCTTCTCCTTCTAAGATAATTCCCACATCTGATCAGCTAAAACCTTATTTCCAAATGACACGTTTCTAGTAGTAGGAGATGGAACAGTGATGGAAAGCCAGCGAGCGAGGAATGGAAATAATGGAGTCGTTGAAGTTATAAGAAGGACAAGATGATTTTTTGATGTCGTAAAGCATACAAATGGCGTGTCGGAACAGAAGAGAAGACTTCCAATCCGTCCTCGTTCAAAGAGTACGGTAGCTTGGATGGATGGAAGCTCACGCGGGGCTTTCCCTTCCAGTTCCGCCTTCAACGCTGCATAAATATCGGATTGCTTTCCACGCGGTTGGATTGATGATGAGATTGTAGCAGGCAAGGCCGGTCGTGTCGAATCGAGTCGCCGTGCTGATAAATGGAGCCTTTGAATCTTTTTATTTTCAACTGCTCTTTCCCGAGCAGCACGATGTTTAACGGAGAGGGAGGGTGTTAAGTAGGGTTTTGTGGAAAAAAAATTCCTGTGCAGCTGATAATACAGCGTTTATGTTTGCTTTGGGAAGGTACTCCATTTTGGATTTGGTTAGGTCTGAGTTGTGTTTTTGATGGATTATTATTTTCGTCGGTTGTCTTCTCGTCGATTTGCGCTATTTTATGAATTTAGAGGTTTTGAATAAACCTTGCTTTGCGGTCGGATTAAGAAGATCAGATTTTGTGAGGCAGGAAGTTGGGGTTTTGGGCCGGATCTAAGCTTTGAGGTGCAAGCAGGCGGTGCAAGGGTTTCATATTTTGGTTTTGGCCTAAATTGTGTTTGTGTTTTTAGGAATGAAATGTTGGAGTGAGTAAGAATTGAAGAAGGATGGATTTTGGAGGTGAGGAGATCGGTATGCGAATGCCGATGAACTTTGATTCAGTACAGGAATCTTCCAAGTTGAAGATGTTGAGCAATTCCAGTAATGGCCGTGGTGCTTCTGGTTCTGGCTCGGAGGAGATTCGAGGGAGTGGAGCGGAGGCTTTGGGGGTTAAGAAGGCTTTTGCCTACAGAGAATGCTTGAAGAATCATGCGGCCAGTTTAGGCGGGCACGCCGTTGACGGCTGCGGAGAGTTCATGGCGAGTGGAGAGGAGGGCACGCTGGAGGCCCTAACCTGTTCTGCCTGCCTTTGCCACCGCAACTTTCACCGCAGAGAAGTTGAGGGAGAGCCTTCATGCCCTTACTGCAACAGGAAAAGAGCCGCCTTTGTGCCGCTCACATCTCCTCACGCTCACACGCCTTTGCCCTTGCCGCAATTCGCTTCTGAAGAGCACGCCAGTGCAGCGGGGACATCGGCCGCGGCGGCGGCCGCGGCTTTTGCGGCGAAGAAGCGCTTCAGAACAAAGTTTACTGTCCAACAGAAGGAGAAAATGTTCGTATTTGCAGAGAAATTAGGGTGGAGGATTCAGAAGCAAGATGAGCCCGCCGTGCAGCAGTTCTGTGCTGAAGCAGGCGTCAAGAGGCATGTTCTCAAGGTCTGGATGCACAATAACAAGAACACCCTAGGGAAAAAAGCTTAGAACCAGCTTAACAATTCTTATTTCTCAATCTTCATTTCTACTCGCCCGGTGTAAAGCAAATCAGATTGACATTCAATTTAAAGCCGGTCAGTTGCAAAAACAATGCTACCGAATTTTAATTTTTCTCTAATTTAGTGTTCTCTTTTAGAGGGCAAAGCAAATCAGCTCAGTTTCCCAACGAGATTGTTCTCATTTGTACAGTAATTTCATGTTACTAGGTGGCATTGTATCTGAGTGAGTCCTTCGGGTTCTCCACGCAGTTTCGAACACGCGTTGTTTAACTTTATGTTCAAGTTGTCATGTTCTTGCTTAAGCTTTATTTTTCCTGAAATTTAAAATTCCGTTGGACATTAAAAGATATCTGTGAGAAGGATTGGTTTTCCCTGAAAATTAAATTGACATCAGATTTCTTAGTCTGTAACAAATGAACGCATGTCGTCATTTTTTATTCAATTACATCAGATTTCTTAGTCTGTAATAATGAACGCATGTCGTCATTTTTGATTCAATTGCTTAAGATTTGTTTTCCATCAACATTTAAGATACACTCCAAAACTTATTATCAGAATAATAGGAAGCAGGAAACGGATAAAATAAAAAATCTTGTAGAAAATCTTGATTATAGGTTGTGGAGTGTGATCAGCAATGTTCATGCAAACGAAATTCGAATTCAATATGTATTCATTGAACATATTGCTGTAGTTATTTATATTCATCTTGTTTCTGGATCAATCCGTGTCTGGTTTATTCATAATATTACAGACTGTATGTGGACTCGCATGTTTGAATACGTACAATTAATGTGAATGAATTTCCAGTTCCCAAGGAGGATCACTGTGTACGTGATACTGAAAAGCTAGATTAGTATAGCTGTTTTTCTGAATTTGTTGTCCAACAGACAGAAAGAACACAAATTCAGCACAATAGGAAACAGACACAGAAAAGCTCGAGAGAGGGAAAGCATGCAACAAAGATTGAAAAGATTCCATTTCCGTAAGCTGTTGCATTGATTGCTCATTGCAGCAAAGGAGAGAAAAAGTGTAGAAATGGGACATGGACAAAACGGCAACCATTTCTGTAAGCTGCTGCTTTGATTGCACCAAAGGAGAGAAAAAGTGTGGAAATGGGAGATGGGCAAAACGGCAACCATTTCTGTAAGCTGTTGCTTTGATTGCACCAAAGGAGAGAAAAAGTGTGGAAATGAGAGATGGGCGAACGGCAAAAGGCAAATGAATTGAACCCAATTCTGTCACACATTCATGCATGCACGGTTCGATTTCTTGATTTTTACGGTCAAAGAAATGAGGGACCATCAAAAGGCTACACAGTACAGTGTGTGAAATGAATAATGATGAATAGCGCGCCCTTATTTCATAGAAGAGAGTTAGGTGGGCAGTACCATTAGCCCTCAGCTAATCTCCATCGCTAGTTTGTTCTATTGTGGGTCCTAATTTTGCAGACAAAGCTGTCTCTTCCTGTGGAGGCTTCAGCTCTCCACTTAGTGAGGGAAACGTCAACTGACAGAAATAAAGGCAGAAAGCTGCAGACTGTTTGGATACAATCACGACTAAAGGAATGAGAAGACAAAACGACAAACTTTGACAGCAAGCATTGATGGAATAACAACGGACCAGAGTTGCAGGCTACAAGTAGAAACCATGTGACTGCTGACTCCCTCAATTTCTGCATTCTTATCTTGTTCAGGTAGTTTCTGCTCACTGCTTACTCATCACTCATCACTCATCACTCATCACTATTGCAGAACACTCACACGATAATCACTTAACTACCCAAATAACAAGCCCAACGGCACAAGCAATACCCATTCTGCCAAATGCTTCGCATGGGTGATCACAATACAAATCATTCAACGTCATTGATGGAGTTCCTTGTTAGTTGAATACAGAGAGGATCATTGCTTATAGTACACAACGCCATACTTTTGTCAGAGACAGAAGTATCTGGCCTCTGCTGCAGTTTCTTTTCCCATTGCTTCTGACTTCTAAATCATTTGACAACCCATTTTTCTTATAGGATGCTTTAGTTTTTCAACATTGTATCATACGTAACTTTGAAAATGCAAACAATTTGCCGTATACTTTACTTCGAGGTTAAGCATAATGATTTGTTCTTCCCGGGCTCCAGTTATAGCTAAGTCGTATTTAGTTGTTTGACACCTACTCTGGGCGAGCTATCAATAATAGGAAAGCTATCAAAGTAAATTAGCGTATAGACCCCTTTTACTGTGGATGGTAAGAAGTATTTCTACCACCATTTTCCACAATATAAGCACGTGGACACTCTAGAATAACATAGGGAAGCTTCTTATGTTGACCGACCCTCGTGGATAGAAAATGGATGTACAAGATCTTAATTGATTAGATGTTTGTGTAGGTAATTATATGGTTGATGATTTTTAATTTATTGGTGAAGTTGAATGATTTATAAAGAGTTTGCATAGGATCAATTTTTGTTGAGTGTAGAGAATTGTTCTTCTTAAGGGATGAGGTTGTGACCAACTTAAGGTGAATTTAGAAGAATGAATATTTTTCAGATCGTATGTCAAAGAGATTGTTAATCTATGTACTTGATGCTACAATTGATGACATCGTAGAATGTTTAAATATTCTAAATCTTAAATTAAAATTAATGGAAGTCAAGTAATGTAAATTGAGATGTCAAATAACTGAGTAATTTGAGATAGATATGATTGAAATATAGAGATAGAATTAGTGTTCACTTCAAATTTTGTGAAATGCAATGATAGAATCATGGCTTATAGAATTTAGTGTCATGTTGACCTTGACTATTAAGATGTGTGTGTGTGTGTGTGTGAGAGAGAGAGAGAGAGAGAGATTAATATTGTATTAACAATTAGAGGCTAGTTACGATAAATCCTTATCCTTTTGGACATTACTTGACAAGATCATGCTCATGATCAAGTCCAACTTGTTCAAATGCATTCTATACAAACAATTATGTTTATTGTACAATTTCAAGTGCAAAACCTATTTGGCATTTAATGAACATCTTTAGAAACCTACTATGCATAGAGGTGTAGTGTCATAAATTATACCCCTTTAATTATGAGTCCAATTTCACACTCTCCTTAGCACTCATTTTAGTTTTCCATTCTCGTAAGCATTTTAGGATCATTTACATAGCCATGAATTAATCCTCAACTCAAGAATGTGAGTCATATCCTATTTTAAATCTTCAACACACTTCTCTTTGGGTCCTTCCTTTAGTGTGCCCTTTTTCATTTATCATTTCAAGTTTATTTGGAGTTCTACCCTATTTTAAATTTAAAATTGTTTATTCCCCACTTAAATGTCACTTCTCTAAAAATCAAGGCATATTTTGTGAGGATATATGACTACAAGAGCATGTATTCTTCCTAACAAGTTATCTTCAATTATGTTTTCATGATGGATTTTGTGATGATTTATCATGTTATTGCATCAAAACTTGGATGACGTATCTAAAGAGAATTGCATCATCAATCAAAAGTATAACCATTTCCATTTAAGCATTTCATTTTAGATTTAGTCTTTGCCCTACTAGGGGTAAACTCTCTTTTTCATCATCATTGTTATATGATTCATTCTAACCTATGGTTTGACTTAGGCAAGTCCCTATACAACCTAACACCATTTTCATGTCCTTTTGTGCATTTGCAAGCTCAAAAATAGGTTTTAGGCTTAGTTTGGAGGCATAAGAGCATAGTGCAGATAGAGACAGAGGCAACTTGGCAAATTTCATCAAAAGAGGCAAGGACTTGGGTGCCTAGCGCCATAGTCTTAGATTTTTTACTTGCAATTTGAATAGAAGCTAGTTTGGAGACTCTTGAGATCAGTTTGACCCTTGTTCTACACCTAGACAACTATCAAGACTAGGGTGCCTATCCATACTGTCCAACCATTTTGAGCTCAGATTTTTAATGTAGGTTCCTCTCTACATCCCCTTTCTAGTTATGTACATTTCAATTGATCCTCAGATCTACATTTGTCTATTTATGATGATTATTGTCACGTTTGCACAATTTATCATAGTTCTTACATTTTCAATTTCCAATCATATCCAATCATAACAAGTCAAAAGAGAACAATCAAAACAATAGTGCCCAACTCTCCCAAGGGTCTAAAGTTGGGCTTAATTGATTGTTCTCTATAGAGGAGTGGATTTTATACCCTCAAAGTGATAGACCTCAAGGAGCAAACCGACCTTTGCTACCTCACTAAATTGGTGCTCTAGTGAGCTAGGAAGATATCAACAACTAACTATCCAAACCTATGATTGAAGATTACTAGATAGAATACAATAATATTATCTAATTATAAAACCCAAAAGAACAAGCCATAGAGACTCCCAGGTGACCTCTGCCCAGCCTCTGTCCAAGGACGTGTGTGCGGGTGTGAGACAACAGCACAACACACTGACGTCCTGTATGGACAAAGTATAGATGATCGTAAAGAGAGTGGAAAGGACTAGTTTTTGATGTAAAGAATGAAAAAGGAAGGCGATTCTCACAACAGTCCTACACTTGAAGACTCCAACAACCTCCTCAAATCTGTTTGATAACCTGCACACACGATGAATGGAGACAAAACATTGTGACTATGATTTAGAGGCCTACCATAGTCAGACCCTCATTTTTGTGTTTTCACCTTTATAGACAACTAGGATAGATAAATTGATAGATAAACTTAATGATAAAACAAAGCATAAGAGATATTCAATAATAAATATGCTACGAAGATAAACAGAAGGAAAAGAGAAAGGCATTCCCCTTCCACACCTAAATCAAGGTTGTTCGATGGAGAAGAAGAAGAACACTAATCTCCCAAAATGTGAGAATAGTGTTAAAAGTGTGAGAGCCAAGAGAATTGAGCATGCAACTAGAACTTCAACAATTGAGTAGAGTTGTGAAAATATGTTAACTGGTATCCAAACGTGAGAATGAATTGTTAGACAGCCAAAATGAGGTCGAAGAAGGAAGATAAACCCTCTAGGATGAAAGTGGATGTTGGTGGACAGACACAGAGGCGTTACAAGCATCTTCCAGGCGCAAGCATAATGCTCAAATGACCACCTTCAGACTATTAGATTTGCGAGACACTAGTGTGACATGCAAATGTCTCCATGGCTCACTAGTGTCTACGAGTCAAATAGTTAGCCAGGTCGAAAAAGGACAAATCAAAGGCTGACAAGGCAAGCAAGATGAACAAAAGGACAAGGCGATGAAGATGATCTCCAATCAACGTAAAGTGGAGGTGCTTATATAAATTATATGAGGTGTAATTTACGACACTATATTTTTCCCCCACTTTAGCAAGCATATTATTATAAAGATGTGATCTAAAGAAGAGATTACCAAGATACAGAGGGGAAGCAAAATCCTCTACACGTGTAGAGATTCTCCCACGGAAGAGTCTTGAATCTTCAAAAGATTTTGTTGGGTTGTTCCATCAAAAACATGTTAGCTGCAAACAAACATGTTAGATGAAAAAGTGAATAACATGATGCGACAGAAACTGAGATAACATATAATGATAAAAATATAAATAGATTTTGTTGGTATGGGTAGCAAGTTATGCTAGATAGCCATATGATAGGGTGACCTTGGATAGAGTGAATTGGCCTACAAAAGGCGATAAGATCTAGTGGTTTGGCTCCCACCAAGCCAAACGAGATAATAGATCAAGTGGTTTTGTCCCCACTAAAGGAAAACAAGAGAGTAGATCAAGTGGTTTGGCCCCCACTAAAGGCAAACAAGATAATAGAAAACATAGATATGATAATGCATAAATGTAGAGATGTGAAAGCATGGAAGGCCCCCCCTTAGAATGGTATGTGTGAAATACATGTCATTCTAAGGAGAAGGGATGATGTGTCACGTCAACATGACGAGATGTTTTTGTGGGATGCTACCTTGCAACAGATGATACATAGTACCCACAACATCAACAAAAACATGAAGGCACAAGGAGATTCGTTGATTTGGCGTCAGAACCCATAGTAATGAGATGACATGATATATAGCTACGTATGGGTGTTTCATCATGGTATCAAACTTTACGGATTGTATGAAGAAGGAACATAGAAACAAAGAGAAAAGAAAAATTGGGTCAACATGGAAGAGAGCCTAAATGCCCCCAATTCTTTGCATTGTCCCCAAAATTGCATATATGATCAATATACGACAAATGGAAGAAGGGTGATTAATAAATAGAAGAATATCACGACAAAAAGTCCCATGTTTCCAAGCACATAAAAAGTGACTTGGGTCCTTCAAGAGAGCATGCAATACATAAAGATAGAAAACCTCTCATTTCCAAGTACCAACGGGGTGACTTGGGTCCTTCGAGAGGGAACAAACATATAAAGAAAGCATGGGGGGAACACAAACAAGAACTATCTAATATACAAGATAAATAAAAGAGGCACCATCCTACAGGTCATCTACCAGCAAGTCATCATCCTCCTAATCTTGATCATACAAGGAGGGAGGTCAAGATTGAAAAGGGATAACTATGAGGGCATCGCTAGGCACAACACCAACAACACGAGCTTAGGATGAGGTAGCTTCCACATTTTCATCCAAGACCCCTATTGGCATTGTATTGTCATTGTTGGCATTGTATTTTCATTGATGTCAGCTGGTATGGGATGTCAACTGATAAGTCTGCCAACTGTTAAGCAAGTCGGTATGCAAGATATTGTTACCGACATTGGAGATTATTGGCATGTTGATGTCAATTGATATGGGAACCGGTATGGGATGTCAACTGGTAAGTCTGCCAACCGATAAGCAAGCAAACCTAGTAAGTGCAGTCCAATATAACATGACCTAACCGACAGAATAATGAAGTGCACGATATGAAGGTTAACTGGTTAGTGTATATCGATAGCATGTTCAGTCGGTGACCAAAGTTGAACTGACACAATCAAGTGAGTTGGATGTTGATAGAGATGTCAGGTGTACTCCAAGTGGCAAACGTGCATTGGGTAGGTGAATGGTACGTCGGTGAGGTAGTTGCTGACTAAGTCCGTATTAAAGTCGACAACGAAAATCATAGATTAGTGGTAGAGGATTACGACTCAAAGCAAATCAAAGGGCAAAGATTTGATTCCTTGACATCATGATCGAAGCAGGATATTTGATCATCTAGTTGATCTGGAGAAAGAAACTTCTAAATTATTTATTGTGATCGACAAAATCAAGACTGATGAACAGAGTCAAATTTGCTAAATATAGTAAATGTTCATAGGAAGAATAAAAAGAGGACATAGCTTTTTGTTGTACTATTGTAGGTTGTCGATTCAAGAAAGATGAGATTCGATTTTGATATGGATCAAGGTCAGTGAAGAAAACCCTAAGCGTGTGAGGTTTGAGTTTTTGTTTTTGGTAGGAAAGCATGTATATATATATATATATATATATATATATATATATATATATATATATATATATATATATATATATATATATATATATATATATATATATATATATATATATGCTGATCAAAGACTGAAGCTAGTGTGGAGAAAAGACATAGTATGCTGGATAAAGTGTGATTCTACTAGGATGATCAGTCTGAGTGTTGAGAGAAAAATCTTGAAGTGACTGAGTGTTCTACAACCCCTTGAGAAGAGAGAGATTCAATGATAGTGTAAATATTGTGAATAGTGCAGAGATATCCTCTAAAGAGTAAAAAATATGCCTATCAATGGAAGAGGTGGGTGACTTATCCTGAGGTAACAGAACATGAGTCACACTATCGACCTTTGGAAGAGGGGCATAAAAAAACTCTGGAGAAGGTGGAATTGCCTCAACAAAACACACAAAAGCAACTAGTGAAACGGAAAGAAAAATAGGTAAATAAATATAAACCAAAGGTGCTAGAGATGAATTTCAGTAGTGAAAATTTGGCATGGGGCCTTGATCAAACTTCCACTCTGGATTCTATGGAGGTGAAGGCCTATGATCAATCGTAATAGGTTTGAGTACCTTGAGAAAACTTTGATGAAAAGGAGGTTGCGAAGTAGGTGGAGTGGAAAAGTATACTGGGCACTACTTGTGTATGAAGCATATCCACAGGCTGGGAAAATAGAGGAACATCTGGCAAGGAGGTGATCAAGGGAGGCTCCAAGGAAGGGGAAATGAAAACCTATACCTATTTAGGGTGAGGCTCATTAATAGTCCTTGGAGCAGGCAAAAACATGACAAAGGACAAAGCAAGATCAAGGTCAGTAGGCTCAAAAGAAAGCATAGAAATGACAAGGAAGGAAGCCATTAGTTCACTCACAACCCTCAAAGTGGCCTCACGCTCACAGTCCATCATGCATTGATGATGCTTGAGCTCGCTAATTATGGCATAAATAGGGTCTAGGAATGAATGCCTAGGAAGGCTCAACAACATTGTGCTCCATGGGAGAGGTATCCAAAGCTATAATCACCAAGGGAGAAGGCCCAACCAATGAAGTGGGAGGTGCAATTGATATAAGTCTCACGTCCATATCTACAAGTGCCCTTTCTTGTTTTCCTCGAGGAGCAATTGGAGGAATAGGGGGTACCCTCATAAGCTCTGATGTTGGAGCCAATGAAGACAAGCGAACACGAGCTAGTGAACTCCTACCTTTATCATACTGGGTAGGACAAGGGATATATGTGAACACCCTAAAGTAATTAAAATAATATTTAATTAATTTGCCTCTTCCCACATAATTAATTGTATTAATTATGTTAGTCCTCATTCTTCTTAAAATTAATTTAATTTAATCCCCCAACAATATATTTTTTTTATCAATTGATTATATAAAATCCTTAATACTTCTGAAATTTGATTTAATCCCCAACCTTACCCAATTTCTTCAATATTTTCCATAATCTCCATTAGTTAATTAGTGAAGAATCAATTAACTAATATCTCAATTCCTACAAATCCTCCATTTAATCCCCTTCATTAAGCCTAATTAACCCAAGCCTAATGATCATTAATATTTCCCCAATTTCAAATTTATCCCACCTACCTAGGTCCACATGTGACTCTCCCTCATAAATGAGCTTGCATACAAGGGTCACTTTCTCCTCCACCTCATATTTGACCCAAGGGTGCTCACACATGTGTGAGAATGATCTTCCCCATGAGAGCCACCCTACACTTTCCCCTTCAAACCACATGTCATCCTCTTCAAGCCTAGGACTCTTACACTTTGCCAAAAATGCTTCCACTTGTCATCTCCATGCTCTTCCCAAGATGTGCTCACACATGTGTGAGCACACTGTTGACATTTTTTGTGTCAACCTTAGCCATGAAAATAACCAATCTGAAATAACTCAATGGCTAAACCCTGCATAATTCCCCAAGGTCTAAAACCCTAAACCCTTAAGGCTTCTTGCCTTGGTCTTTTTTTCAACCTTGTCATTTTCCTTTGTTGATCCACATAGATGGTCATTTCACTTAAATCAACTGGTTGGAGTGTCCTTTATTCATCCTAGAACTAGCCACATTTTACTAGAACTTGGCAAGCAAGAGGCTTAAAAGTTAATTGTTACATTGATCACATGGTTCACAACCATTAGGGTTAACCGCCTGTTAACCTTGCAATGCTGTGATGAACCGTTAGTAGTGTAATATGGAAAAATGGTGATTAACAAGATCAATTGGAAAACTACCCTTTCCCTCAAAGAGAGATGAGAGTTTCACTATTGATTACCATTCAAACACTTTTCACCAAATTGCATTTGGAAGAGGAGAGGAGAATTCACTAGATTCAACCTTCAAAGATGAAGATTGAATTCTGAATGAAATGGGAATGATAAGTTGATCTCCTCTTCCTTATTTGAAATGTAAAAGAATTGATTGAATTATGTAGTGCAAAAGTGACAAAGAACTGATTATAACTTGAGATCAAAATATGGGATGAAGCTGTACACTTGGATCTGGCAATAATATGTTGAGACAAAGTTGCCCTGCAAATTTGAGGAAAAGTTGCTTGGACCGTGGTGGGAATGTACATGGTCCTCCAAAAAATCTATGAAACAAAAAGGGTTTTTCCACCTCTGCAAATGGAACCCGAATCTGAAAGTATAGATGCACACCTGCAATCTACACACAAAAAAGAGACGAAAATGGGTTGGGATTGGGGGTTTGCCTTTAGGTCAAACCCTAGTTTTGGAATTAACCAAGTAATAAAAGAAAGTACTTGCAAGTAGCTGTAAATGAAAGACTGAATTGTAAATCACCTCAAAGGAGGTTGTGGTAGCAATGTTAGAAATTCTTGTGTGGAATTGAATGTTGGAATCAATCTCCTCTTTAATGGTTGAATCCTTGAGTTGAATGCAACACCTAGCCTTGAAGGGAAACTTGAGAATGCTCAATGCTGGAAAAGGATGCTTGAATGCTCTTGAATGCTCAATCTCTTATGCAACATGACCTTATCAAAATTCCACCCTTATTGAACTTCAACTTCTGCAAATGAGAGGATGAATGCCCCTTAAATACATGTTAGTGGATTTGATTTTTCGTCATAGGTCGACATCGAGGGAGTTTCATGCCCATTGCATAACCAACAATGCAACCCTAAGAAGGGTCTTGCCCCAAAATAGGGCAGGGACAAGGGCACTACGCCCCTGTCTTGGAAGGACAGGGGTGCCATGCCCCTGTCCTACCCCTTTCTCTAGGGAAGAGTGCGGACGGGGTGATGCAAAGGCCAAGAAAGAAGCTGTTCTAAGGGCTGAGCAATCTTTGGTCTCCGATCAGGCTAGAGGATTTGATCTCGCGTGCATGAGGACCCTAATGCATTCAAAAATTTCTAGGGTTACAATTTTATGACACTACATTTAGCCCCCACTTTAGTGGGAGTATAAGTGTATGCCAATACTGCTGGTAAAGTAAAAGGAAACAAGATTGAAAGACATTTACCACATCAAGGAGGCAAGATGTGCCAAACCCCCAGTGGACTTAAGGATCTTACGACTTCGATTGATAAAGTAAAAGGGAAGATAGAGAAGGGGAGAACCATGACTGCAAGTGGCAAAGTTCATTTCACTATGAGTCATGAAAGAAAAGATACCAAAGATTAAAAAGCAAAACAAAGTTCACTAAGTAACTCTAAGTATCAAAGAAGGAAAATATGAGCGGAGTGTATGCCACCACGTTAAAGAGATTGCACATGCCTTATCAAGAGCGATTGCTTTAAGGTAGGATACACACAATAGAGAGAGAGAAGAGAGGGTGCACGTTATCGCAAGGATTTAGTCCCCAATCGAGGAATAAACCCAAGGATAATGAACACAAAACATGAGGTAATGTCGCTTTCCTCAGGGTTAGTATGTTGTATGATAACTCATGTGTATCATATATGTATATGCATATAATAATCTTCATTCCCCAAAGAAAGACACTACCTTGGAAGAAAGGAAAGAGATGATGTCTTTTGAGTCAACATGAAAGAGACCAATGAAAGATCTCAATGCTTTGCATCGTCCCCAAGTAGGTATTAAGGGAACAATAGAATAACAGGGATACATATATAATAATGGTCACAAAAGAGAAAGAAAGGAGAGAGAGAAAGATTTGTAGTGCTAATTTTGCTAATCTAGCATGACATCCGCCTCCTGATCTTGCTGATCACTATTTCAGGAAGGTGAGCAACATGCTAGAGGAGTGACATCGAGCACACTAGATGGAGCTATCACAAGATCCAAACAAGGACTATGCTCATGTTGTAAGTCACTTTGATCAATTCTAGGATCTAGGATTAGGGTTTGTGAAAACTCATCCGATAAATTCCACATCAACATACTCATACTCACTATCAGAAGCATTAGGAGTTGTATTGTCATTATGAATAACATTTTCACCCATATCGTCATCAAATTTTAGAGAAAGAGGAGTAAGAACACGAATAGGAGTAAAACCATCACATGTTTTGTGCAGCTTATGGTTTGGAGATGTTGGTTGAACATCTTTCTTGGGAGAAAAGGGAATCATGTCAATTGTTGGAGTCTGAGGAGATTGAATATTATGAGGGATAGCTTCACGAGCTCAAACACGACATCTTCATCAGCATTCTCTCGCACAACGATTTTGTTAAGTCTTAGTGGAAGGCTGAGAAGGAGGAGGAACACTTGAAAAATTAGGAATATTTCTCTCCTTGATAGTGGAAGGTTTAGGTTGAGGTCTTTTTGGTTGAACAATAGGAGAAGCAGGCCTCTTCTCTCGATAAGAGGAAGGAGGTGGAACTGCACCATAGAAAGGAGGAATATTAGGTGTAGGAAGGAGACTAAGTCCATCATGAGGAGGACGTATAGATCTAACCTTAGAAAGAATATTTTTGTTTTCCTTAAGAGAAGGTAAAGTCACATCCATAGGAATAGGTTGACGATCGTCCTTAGGAGGGAGATTAGTTCTATCCATGAGGGGAAGAACCTTATCTTGAAGAATAATAGGAATGTCAAGTTTTGGAGATCTAGGTTGACTTAAGAATAAAAGCATATCGTTTTTCCATTTTTGATAAGATTGAAAAACAACATCACTCCTTGATGGAAGAGATTGAAATTGTTTAGGCCAAAAGAGATCAATAGGAACACCAGGACTTCTTTTGGATGGACGAAATAAGCTATGGTTCACGGTTATGATTTCTCCATTGTGAGGAAATTTGACACTTGTGGATTGGGGAAGAAATAGCCTTCATGGAAGATAGCCAAGGATAGCCCAACTTCACATGGAATTGCTCAGAAGAAGGTATGATAAAAAAGTCAACATCCATGGATTTAGTATGAACTTCAACAAGAAGGGTGATAGAGCCAATGGTAGGACAAGATAAGCCATCAAATAACTTAACAACCACATTAGATGCATCATATATTGGTTTATCCAATCGTAAAGTAAACATATACTCTTCAGTTATGACATTAACCATGCAAGAGGGATCAATAAGGGCACCATGGCAAGGGATATCCTTAACCTTCACAACTATGTATAAAGGGCCATCGGGTTCTCTAATGGTCTCACTAGGGTCAAATGTAATACAAGGATCCTTAGGCATATCTTGTGTTTCTACCATATTAACCAAGTTCGGAGCCATAGTGGTGAATTCTTCAGAAGAGAGAGAATTAGGCACAATCTCAATAATGTTAGAGGTATGAGAAGGCAAGGGATTAGTGAAAATATTAATATTTTGATCAGGAGGAGCTACTGATTTATTCCCTTTATCATTCACACTTTCCATAGATATAGTATTATTATCAATCAAGTCTTAAATCTTATTTTTAATGCAGAACATTTCTCAGTATCATGACCAGGCTGACAATGAAATTGGCAAAAGGAATTGTTATCAAAATAAGGGGATGCAAGTCTAGAAGGATCAATTTGTTTTATAGAAGGAAGTTTGATAACATTTATGTGCAACAACTGAGACATAATACTATGTAGAGATTCATTCAAGGAAGTAAATTGTCTTTCTCTTTGGAAAAGTTTAGAAATAGAAGGCACACCTGTTGTAGCATTCACATTGTTGTTGTTGATTGTATCATTTAACTTGATGAATTTTTTTGTTGGTTTGAACTTTGCAAATGGTTGTTGAACACTCTCCCCCTTATCACTTGAAGCCATAGGAGTAGATGGCTCCATTTGACTCATAGCCAGTTGATAATTGTGGAGTGTTGCGCACAATTGCGGGAAGGAAGTGAACTCAGACAAAAGAAGTTTTTTCCTGATATCTTTTTGTAAATTAGAAATGAAAATTCTTTGAATATCATTATTAGGTACATGAAAAGAAATTTGAGCACACAAATTCTTATATCTACCAATGAAATCAATCACTTTTTCTTTAACACCTTGTTTACAATGCATTAAATATGTCAAAGTGATTTTACGACCACTGTTGTTTTGAAATTATTGGATGAAAGCGTTTGCCAATTGTTGAAAGGAGGTGATAGAATAAGAAGGCAAAGATCAATACCATTGTAAAGCCTTATCTTTTAGTGTTCTTGCAAACAATCATTGATCATAAGAAAAATCAATACATAAGGTTTGAAATGTTTTGACATGCGTAAGAGGATCACCTTTTCCATTATAGAGTTCCAATGGAGGGATCTCAACATGTTTAGGTGGCACAAATTTAACAATATCAAGAGAAAGTGGGCTTGAAACATCAAAGGTGGGCACACTAAACTTGGATTGACTCATAGAAGCAATTTGTTGTTGTAAGGAAGACACGGTTTGAGAAAGATTGTTAATTATCGCTTCGATAGAAGAATGGATGGTAGACATAGTTGATTGAGAAGGTGGTGTGATGTTATTGAAAGAAGGCATGGAATGAGAATAAGGTGGTGGGACATTATGATAAGTAGGCATAGGTGATGATTGGGTAGGAAAAAGCACACTTAAAGGAAGAATAAAGTTGTTAAAGGAATTGCCCCCTTGTGTCACACTAATTGGTTGAGGAATAATAGGAACACTCATGGAAGACATAGGTAAAGATGGAGGATTGAATGAAGAAGAGGGATTGCCCCCATGACCAATGGTTGTAGGAATGACATTTTGAGTTGAAGTAGCCATGATGTTGGAGGTAAAAGTAGGAATACTAGTCATAAGAGTAGTCAAAGGAATTGAAGGATTGACTTGTGTTGGAGGTTGGGAATAACCTAGGGTTTCGGCACAACTCTTGATAGGCATGAAATTAGAATCAACAATATGTGCAATGCCACACAATATATCAATTCCATTCTTATCACTTTGAATCATGTGTTTAAGGCCTTCAATTAATGGAAGAGCTTCACTATTAGGGTATTCTTGGGACATCCATTGTTGAAAGTTATCAAATTGATTGTCCAATGTGGAAAGTTGATCTATAGAGACCCTAGTTAAAGCTTCTTATTTATCATGGGATTCATCAATGGGGTGAATAGGCACATGATTAGGATGTGAAGAATTAGCATGAGCCTCATTAAAGAAGTCACCCAGATTAGGCTCCATCTCCTCAGTATTTAAACCTTGAGAAGCCTTAATTTTAATGCTTTGTCTAACGGGGATAGGGTAGGTAGGAATAATAGTGGTAAAACTTATGCACTATAGGGAATGCTTGAATTTTGAATTTTGAAACAAAGCTTACAAAATTGATTAATGCAAAATTTAAGAAAATAATGATTACACAATTTGAACTTTGTTGGGGGAAGAGGATGACACAATTTCCAAAAATGAAAGGAAATTGAAATTTAAAAATTAGGGCCAAGGGAATACCACTTAATTTTAAAATTAGAATTTTTAAAATCAGTGCAGACTATAATTAACCTCTTAATTTTAAAAAATTTCTTGAAATTTGAAATGTTGAATTTTGAAGGTATTTCCGATTCTAGAGGGATAAAAAATTGATAAAATCAGCCAATCTTTTGGATTTAGCCTATTAAATACAATCATAACAGTCTCCCAAAATTTCAAGAAAAAAAACTGAGGACCGTAGCGGGAACGCACATGGTCCAACCAACTTGTTTCGAAATATTCAGGGATGGATATTACAATGATTTTAAAGATAACCCCAAAAAATTGATGAATTTTACAACCTCTAGATGGGGGAAATGAAGGCGCAAATGTGAAAATAGGACCCTATTAGGGTTTTTAAGAAAAACGGGATCTTTTGGATTTAGCCTATTAAATACAGTCATAACAATCTCCCAAAATTTTGGGAAAAAAGCCGAGGACTGTAGCGAGAATGCACATGGTCCGACCAACTTGTTTTGAAATATTCAGGGATGGATATTACAATGATTTTAAAGATAACCCCAAAAAATTGACGAATTTTACAACCTCTAGATGGGCGAAATGAAGGCGCAAATGTGAAAATAGGAACCTATTAGGGTTTTGAAGAAAAAGAGGAATTGAATTGCAAATTTGAAAAAGGTCAAACCTAATGGATAGGGACACCTTGGAAAATGTTTAGAAATCTGAATTGGAATGAAATTGATTTTAAATTTGCAAAAAATCCAATTAAATTTAAAAATTAAGGTTTTATGATCTAACCACTTAATTTTAAATTTTGAATTTTTTGAAAAAAGGGGGAAATTGAAAATTTGAATTGTAGGATTGAAGACAAATCTGAGAACAATCAAAAATCTGAAAATTAAATGGAAATCCAATTTTTGCACAAATTCAAGATGGTTTTTGAAAATTGGGGTTTTAACAAGTAACCTCTTAATTTTGCAAATTTTAATTTGCAAATTGAACAAGACAATGAGGAAATTGAATTTGACAATCAAAACAATTTTTCAGATCAAGATAACCACAAGCAATTTTTACAAATTACAAGTTCAATTTTAAATTTTAAAACTAGGGTTTTTAATGATTTAACCACTAAATTTATAGAAATTTGAAACTTGTAAATGAAAAATATGTAATTTTGTTCAAAGAAAAGCATGAAAGATGTCGAGTTCACCAACATGTAATGTGGAAAAATGGTGATTAATGAGATCAAGATGAAAAGTATCCTTTCCCTCAAAGAGAGATGAGAGTTTCACTATTGATTACCCTTCAAACACTTTTCACCAAATTACATTTGGAAGAGAAGAGGAAAATTCACTAGATTCAACCTTCAAAGATGATGATTGAATTCTAAATGGAATGGGAATGATAAGTTGATCCCCTCTTCCTTATTTGAAATGTAAAGGAATTGATTGAATTTTGTAGTGCAAAAGTGACAAAGAATTGATTATAACTTGAGATCAAAATATGGGATAAAGCTGTATACCTAGATATGGCAGTAATATGTCAAGAGGAAGTCGTCTTGCAAATTTGGGGAAAAGTTGCCCACACCATGGCGGGAATGTACAGGTCCTCTGAAAAATCCATGAAACGAAAAGGGTTTTCCACCTTTGCAAATGGAGCCCGAATCCAAAAGTACAGTTGCGCACCTACAACCTACACACATAAAAGAGAGGAAAATGGGTTGGGATTGGGGGTTTGCCTTTAGGTTAAACCGCAATTTTGGAATTAACCAAGTAATGAAAGAAAGTACTTGGAAGTAGTTGTAAATGAAAGACTAAGTTATAAATCACCTTAAGGGAGGTTGTGGTAGCAATGTTGATAGAAATGCTTGTGTGGAATTGAATGTTGGAATCAATCTCCTCTTCAACGGTTGAATCCTTGACTTGAATGCAACACATAGCCTTGGAGGGAAACTTGAGAATGCTCAATGCTAGAAAAGAATGTTTGAATGCTTGAATTCTCTTGAATGCTCGATCATTTATGCAACATGACCTTATCAAAATTCCACCCTTATTGAACTTCAACTTCTGCAAATGAGAGGATGAATTTTGTAGTGTCCACCCTTGATTTGACTTATTTTGACTAGAGTTAACTTTCATATTATGCTTGATAGACTTATCTAGACTATATTTTGATGATTTGGATGATGATTACTCATGTGCTTCAATGACTTATGATTGATGTTAGATGCTATTTGACATATGCTATTTTGATTATCTATATGGATGTCGGTACTATCATGATTGATCATGTGATTTGATGATATATGTACTTGATGGATTATTGACATATTAGATTTATCTTGGTTTTGATGATGATTATGATTACACTAACCCTACTTCATGATTACATATGATGAGATGCTTATGAGATGTGTTTGACTATTGTTTGGCTGTCTTCGTGATAGAGACAATTCCACATCACTCATTGCAAGCGGGATGTGTTGTCGCGATTCTCTATCACTTGCCTGTTCTATATATGTATATGTATATGTTGTATTGTCATTTTGTGGTTGCAAAATTTTGTAGGTACCAAACATCAACTCCACCTGGCTTCATAGGTCTGAGCATGTCTTAGTTCCAATGGCTTATGTGGTTCAGAGATGGCAGGAGTTTTCCCTCACATACTCTAGGTCTAAGTTGTTCACCGTGAGTAGTCAATGTCTTGGCGTTATTCGCCATGTCAGTTAGTAAGCTTGGTCTTTTGGTATTGTGAGTTCAGTTTATGCCGGTTGATTTACTTGATTATGTTAGAGTAATTATGTGGCTCTTGATGTGTAGTTTTATATTTGGTAATGTTCATTTTAGTGTATTTAATTTATAAGTTTTGAATATTTAATTATTTGATAATTAATGTTTATTGATTTTATGATTGTTTAATACTTGATGAGCTTTATTGTTGCTTAATATTTATGATTTAATATTTAATGGTATTTGATTATTTAATTATTTCTTTCACTTTCTATGGTTTAATATTTATTTGATATCTTCTATTTGTTTGGTTCTTTAACTTATTTTATTAGCTTTTGGTTTATTTAATTTTAATCCCCATTTGGATTATTTATTTACAGCTTATATTTATTTAATAGTTTGACTTTTATTCTTAAGTGGGGTGTATGAACACATTAAATTTAAATAAAGAAATAAAATATTTCCCACTTAGCTGGATAAGTATATTTTATTTACTTTACCTACCCTTCACTCTCATTGGTTAAATTCAAAATGGGTGAATAAATTATATTAAATGGTGGGTTGGTAAAATATACTCCAAAAATAGAATATTTTGATTGGTCAAAATTGAGGCTAGGGTTTTGGGTTATTGTTGCTTTTTATTTTCTTTCCCGTGAGGTTTTTTGGGTTGGTTGGCTCTTCTCTGGAAATTTTTTTAGCAAGCTTCTTCTTGGCTTTGAATTTCTTCTCTCTTGGTTTTGGCTGGAGCTTGGATTGGATTTGGTTTGGCTTGTGGGAGCTCTTCTTCAGCTTCATTTCCATTATTTCAAGTTGCAGGTTGGAGTTCTTCACTTTGTATTTTGTTTTCAAAGGCTTCTCTGTGTATGCATTGTGTCTGCATTGTTTTGGCTATTGGGTTGAAATAATATTTTATTCTATAGTTCTATTATTTTTGAAAGGAAATATTTGGGGAGGAACTTTATATTATTTGGGTTTTGTATAGTTGCTGGAATATATGTTTTTGGTTTCCTGTGTATGGCATTTCACGGCTCTGTGAGAAACGGTTCTAAAGTTATTTGATTTAAATCTTGGTTTATCGATTGAGTTATTTTATTGTGTTTATACCCAAGTATTCCTTGTTTCTGGGCATTTCTTTCCATATGTTTTTTGAGCCTTTTCGTTAAGTTTGTATTTTATTATTTTACCGGAAAGTTATCTGAATTTTTTGTAAGTTTTGTGCAAAAGTGTTGTTTCTGCATAAGCATTGTTCTACATTGCATTTGCACTATTCTGTATTGCATTTGTGCTGCTCTGTGCAACATAAGCATTGTCTTAGGATACATAAGCGTGAATCTAGAAACAAAAGCGTTATTTCAGAATACATATGCGTGACTCTGGAATGCAAAAGCGTTGTCCAATGTTGCATTTGCGATGTTCTTTGTGGTATAAGCATTGTCCTTTGAGAAAAAAGTGCTAACCTATCTGTGTTTTATATTTTCCCAAATTAATTTTTGTACCAGAGGCTTTATTTGAGGTTTGTGAATATTTCCCAGTTTTGGGGTTTGATCAGTTTTGGAGCATTTTGATGGTTTTGAATATATTTGTTTCTCTATGTATTATGGACATTTTAGACTCTCTTCCATGTGGATAGACCATGGACGATTGAGATGATTTCTATGTTGTTCTTGGACCAACAAGTGAGTAGGCCTTGTTGTGATGTTATTCTTTATTAGATGTCAGCATTTGATGGCTTGATATGCCTTTGTTTATTGTTAGCCAAGAGGCTCATTTTGCTATATTGATGTTGTATATGTTGTTGTTGCCTTGTTTATGTTGTAAGAGTATGTGTGGAGGTTGTTGGCTGCATTATGTATTATTTTCATGTAATTATGTTGGTAGAGCCTCTTGTGATTTATTGTTGGACCATGTTAGGAGGATTGGGCTTCCTTTTGATGACCGGGGTCACGAGAGATAGGCTTGCATGAGGTTCCTTGTAAGGATGCATCAACTCTAGATCACCAAGGTACATTGGAGTTGTCCATGATTTGTAAATAAGTGATAACCTAATAATTGATGGTTTGGGTAGTTAGATTAACTAATAAGATGATAAATTGATTTGTGCCTCATGACTTAGTCCTAGGGAGGATGTTTTAGGATAAGCATGAGAAGGTCGTGAAGACGGTAAGATAATCTCCCTTAGTCTCTCATAGGTTGAGATGGCTCAACATGTCAATTAGGCTAGTGCCTTGTGTTATTATATTATTATGTTATGAGGATGGCATGTGATGACACTCCACTCCTACATATGTTTCCCCTTTATGATTTATGATTATGCTTGTTGGATGCATTTATGTCCTGATGAGTTTTACGCCTCTGGGAGTTCATTCTTATTGTATGTGTGAGTTCTTGCTTAAGAGTCCTTGTGTGGTTAGTCTCCTTGGTTATAGGTGTCAGCTTAGGTTTAGAGTATGTGTTGGGACCTTGTGTCATCTCTTAGCACGGGGGGTGGTTCCTTTGGTTCCACATGGTCGGGAGGTTGGTACTTTTTAGCCATTGGGATGTTCTCTTGGATTCTTCTTGTGTGGATGTAGATTCTTCTTCGTGATGTACAATGGATGTACCTTGTAGTAAATTTATGTAATGGATAAGATGAAATGCATGTAATGCAATATCTTTGTATATAGTAGATGTATTCTTGTAGTAGAAAGAGCTATGCTCATAACGTATTTAATGTACTTTTATTTGTAAGATGAATTGTAGTTGGAAACTAGAATTAAGGCATATTTGTATTTGTACTATTGTAGAGATGTGATTTTATGAATCATGGAGATAAAGTGGATTATAGTTAGAATAGAATGGAATTGCTTTATGGATTAGTTGTATTATTTCATGGAATGTTTAGAGGCTAGTTAGAATGTTAAATAATCTTGAAAGAGGAATATTAGTAGATTAATAGGTGAATATATTAGAAGATGTTAATTGGATCTAGTAAAAAGGAATGATTCACATAGATGCATTGGTAGAAAGGAAATTATACATATCATGAGGAAATAGTAATGTTGTAGGCTGCATATCTCATGGTTAAACAATTAGGATTAGATGCATTATTGAAGGTGAAATATACCTATCGTGTGTGTAGTATGTTATTGTGGAAATGACTTAAGTAATGATGTTAAAGTACCCTAGAGAAATATTATTGATGTTGTGTTATTTCTGCTTGCGTTATTTGATGAAATGAGTAATGATGTATGCTCATGTTGGCTAATTGGTTAATGAATGTAAATAGATGGAGATGTTAAATGTTGCATTAGTATTTATTAGATGTTAATTAAGAAAAAAATTATCTCCATTTGTATATTATTATTTAGTTTCTTTAGGGTATTTTGGTGGGCATTAAAAATTCCCCTTAAATACATGTTAGTGTATTTGATTTTCGTCATAGGCCGACATCGAGGGAGTTTCCCGCTCAATGCATAACCAACAATGCAACCCTAGGAAGGGTCCTGCCCCAAAATAGGGCAGGGATAGGGGTGCCATACCCCTGTCCTGGGAGGAAAAGGGTGTCATGTCCCTATCCTAAGGGGGATAGTCGTGCCACGCCCCTATCCTACCCCTTTCTCCAGGGTAGAGTGTGGACGGGATGATGCAGAGGCCAAGAAAGAAGCTGTTATGAGGGATGAGCAATCTTCGGTCTCCGATCAGGCTAGAGGATTCGATCTCACATGCGTGAGGACCCTAATGCAATCAAAAATGTCTAGGGTCACAATTTTATGACACTACAAGCAGTTACTGAAAGATGTTGAATTGCGGGTTCGTGGTGGTTAGGGTTAATCATCTGTTAGCCTTGCACCATTGCAATGGACCACTAACATTTAAGTGGATGTTAGGTACATAGTACACAATAGTCAAGAACAAAGGCTATTTGAAGTTGTGATGTTGCGACAGGGTTGGTGGTGGTGGTTAGATGGTTGATTGCAGGTTTGCACCGGTCAGTGACGTGGACTATTGTTGGCTACAATCTTGCAATGATTGGGGCTCAGTTGGATGGTGGGACCAACATAATTTTCACATGCCAGCGATGGCAATCCAATTTTTCTTAGGGGCACGATTCATGGTTGTGTTTTATTTGATCACTGGCCATTTTGGGGGTCTTCTAGGAACATTTCAATTGTTCATCTGTACCCGAAGGGAAGATCTAGCAGCCTGTTAGGTCCCAGAGACAACTGAGGGGGGGGGGGGGTAAATCAGTTGTCCAATAAATTCAACCAAAATAACTTAACCAAAACTTAATGCTTAATACCGGTAAACCAAACTTTATGCCGATAGACAATCTTAACAGTTAATTGCAATATTGGTAAAGATTAATGCATGAAACAGAAAGACAATAACATCCACAACACATAACACCAATGTTTGTACATGGAAACCCTGTAAGGGGAAAAACCACGGTGGGAAGCCTTACCCACAATCAAATGATACTACTGTAGATAGTATGTGTTTACAATATGGATTTTGCACATGCAGAAAGGCCAACTACCTAGAGCTCACTACTCAATCACAAAATGAGAGTCACACTGACTACAATTGGATGGTTAAATCCAATGATAATGTACTGCACAAAATAACATCTTCATATGCTGGATTCAGTACCAGTGTAGTTCTGATTGCCTTCACAAAACCCTCCTTCAATCTTCAAATGATGTCTGCATGTATAGCTCTACTTATTTTTGCATATACTCTATTACAATTCTTTTCCCAATCACATGATGTCGGCTCAATGCATTTATAATAATAATAAATCATCTCCATAACATGTCGTGCTGATCTGGAATAGATAAGTTTGTCGGTGCTTATCCTGGACCTTTTTGCCGGTAACAACAAATATGCAAACCCGAATAAACAAATAACCAAATCGCCAAAACCAAGTGATCGAATAATTTCTTTGACATAACCAAGTAGTTTCCAAGTCATTCCAAGTGTTGTGAACAATATAATCTACCAGTGAACCAAATATCAGTGTTTTACGTAAGTCTCTATCTTGCCGGTGAACATAACCAAAATCTCCAAGTGCTGACAAGTAATGACAAGTGTTGACATCAATGACAAAACCATATCAACATATCCAAAATACCAACAATCTCCCCCTTTGGAATTGATGGCAGCACAAGATGGAAAAACCATCAAAGTGTCAAAACAGAAATGCCAAAAACCAAAAACCAACAATCTCCCCCTTTGGAATTGATGGCAGCACAAGATGGAAAAACCATCAAAGTGTCAAAACAGAAATGCCAAAAACCAAAAACCAACAATCTCCCAAAGAGATCATTAACCAGAAACAAAAAATACATAATATCTCGGTCCAAAGTACTAATCTCTCCCTAGGAATAATATGTGTTATCCATGTGTTTTTCCATATCAATCTCTCCCCCTTTGACATCAAATGCCAAAGCAGTACAAAACCGAATACAAAATACCAATTCATTCAATATACCAACTACTCCCCCTAACAAGTAGCTCTCATCAAAGCCGAAATAAAAGATTTCTCTGTTAATTCTGTTAGTTGATGAAAAACATCAACTGTCTAAGTTTCTACCGGTGGAGGTAGGACTCCAAGTTTCTCTCTGAGATACTCAAATGTTTCCTTAGGCAAAGGCTTAGTAAAAATATCAGCAATCTTCTCTTTAGCATTCACATAAACCAATTTCACTTCTTTTGCTTCAACATTCTCCTTTAGAAAGTTCAGTTTGATAGAAACATGTTTAGTTTTAGACTAAAGTACTGAGTTCTTTGATATATCAATTGTTGTTGTATTGTCACGGTAAATAGTTATAGGTTCTTTGCATTTTACCTTTATGTCCTTCAACATTTGCTTGATCCATAATACCTGTGTACAGTTGGTTGTTGCTGCAACATATTCTGATTCTGTTGCGGATAAAGTTGTACATCTCTGTTTCTTGCTCAACCATGAAATTAGTCTGTTTCCAAGAAAAAAGCTCCGTCAGTGGTTCTTTTTCTGTCATCCACATCTCCTACCAAATTAGCATATGTGTATGCATATAAGTCAAAGTTTTCATTTCTAGGATACCATAAACCAATATTTGTAGTGCCTTGTAGGTACTGAAAAGTCCTTTTTACTGTTGATTCATGATTTTCTTTAGGATTACTCTGAAATATTGAAACAATACATACTGCATTCATAATATCAGGTCTTGTTTGTGTCAAATACAGTAAAACTCCTATCATAGATTTGTATCTAGTCGGATTAATAGGTGTAGATTCATCCTTCAAAGATAATTTATCATTTGTAGTCATAGGTGTGCTTATCGGTTTACAATTCTCCATGCCAAATTTCTTTATTAATTCCTTCAAGTACTTAGATTGACATAGGAATATACCTTTATCAGTCTATGAAATCTGCAATCCTAAAAATAATTTTATCTCTCCAATCATAGACATTTCAAATTCTTGCTGCATTTTGTTAGAAAAATCTTTACACAAACCATCTTCTCCTCCAAAGATTATATCTGTAGCGTCCTAAAATTGTGACACTTGCAATTTCGACTGCATTTGGGTCTTCACGATGGTAGCGCAACGTTGAACCTGAATGGAGACCCTGAAACCTATTTACGACACCAAAAACTGCATTTTCTGCACCTTGGCCTGATCCCTCCTTGCACCCTACTGTCCCGGGAGGTGGGACCATAGCGCCTAGCACCCTGGTCCTTCAGGACCATGGCGCCCAGTGCCCTGGTCCCCCAGGACCATGGCGCCCAGCGCCCTGGTCCCTGGCGCTATTTTGGGCCCGGTCTCTTTTGGGCATCGGGTCTTTAAGTTTGCAATTCGGGAAATAATGTTTCCTGGTCGGCCTAAGGTCGGGAAAATCAGTCTATCAACCCTAATTGACTAGTATATAAACTACATTTCCTCTTCCAAAAAAGGGGAGGAAGATATATGTGTGCAAAAGGTGGAAGCGATATTCAAACATTCAAACATTCAAACATTCAAGCATTCCTTCAAACAATTGAGCATTCTAAGTCTCCATTCAAGGCTAGGTGTTGCATTCAAGACAAGGATTCAACCATTGAAGAGGAGATCACTTACAACATACAAAATACAACATTCATTACACCTTCGCATGTAAGAATACAAACATTCTTACAATAAGGTATCAGTACTTGTTTACATTACAAACATTTACATTTACAACATTCTCATTTCTTGGTTAATTCCAAAATTGGGGTTTGACCTAAAGGCAAACCCCTAATCCCTAACCCCCCAATCGTCCTCTCTTTTCTGTGTGTAGGTTGCAGGTACGCGACTGTAATTAAAGATCTGGAGTCCTTATGCAGAGACGAACAGATCCCCCTTCGTTTCGCGGATTTTTCGGAGGACCGTGTGCACGCCGGGAGCCATCGTCCCGTCAACTTTCACTCAAATTTGCAGAACAGCACCGTCTCAACATTTTACTGCTAATTCCAGGTCTGCAGCTTCATCCCATATCCCTATCTCTGTTTATAAGCGAATCTCTCCTACTTTACATGCATTCCTAGTTCAATCATTCTATCTATATTCTTTACAAAAGAGGGTATCCTTGATGTCACAACCCTTGAAACTCATTTAGAATCCAATCTTGCATTGTGTGGGATTGGATCTTGTGGGTTTCAACCCCTCTTTTGAATGTAAAGTCTCTCCTAAGTGAAAACCATCAACCCTAGTGACTTTCCCTTCTCTCTCCTTGGAGTTGGGGAGGGAAGAACAACTAGGGTTTGATTTTTCTGCTTTACATTTTGGTGAACCCGACATGAACATCCTCATTCTGATTATTCATGGTTAGATCTGAAAATTTTGCTTTCCTAATTATATTTCCATGTTTGATCTTTTGCAAATTTTAGAGGTTGATTGCATAAAAACCCTAAAATTTTCTTTTTAAGTAATTAAACTTGTGAAATGTTTAATTGTTAATGCTTGTTTCAGATCTACCCTTCGATTGCAAATTGTCAATTCATATTTGTGCTTTAATTCTGAAAATTAAGTGGTTAAATGTCAAAACCCTAATTTTTAAGACCTTCTTGATTCAACCTTTGACTGATAATTTCACTAATCAAAACACCTCCAAATCGGCTGTAACTTTGGATTCCGCAATAAAATCACATTATATTTCATCCCTAAAAATTTGGAAAAAAGTTGCAAGGACCATGTGCACCCCGAGCGCCCTCGTCCCCGACATTTTTTCCGAAATTTCGGGAGCTAGATCTTACTATATTTTTCTGCTAAAATCCAGAATTTTGGTTGATTTTATCAATTTTAACACTTTCAAAATTAAAGTCAAAGTTGGCCTAGCGATTGCTTGGATTGAGGCTTCTAATCATTCAAAAATTGTTGAAATTAAAATTCATATCAAAATTGTGTTTCTTACAGTCCTAAATCTGAAAAGTGTGGTGGCATTCATTTGAAATTTCAGTGTTTTATTCAAATTTTTGTAGTTTGTGACTTTTGAAATTAAGTGTTTAATTGTAACAACCTTGATTTCCACTTTCAAATTCGAATTTTGCATGAAATCAAGTCAACTTTTAAATTTCAAAGCCTGCATTGCTTTTAGTATTCCCTCTAAAATCATAAAATTCAAAATTTCAGATTCCCCCTCTTTTTCAAAATTCAAATTTTACATTTTTCAACAATCTTGGTAGGGTTCAATTTTGAGATTGCAACTTTAATTTGGCCTATCTACAGATCGTAAAATCACTCAATTTTTTTCAGATTAGCTTTAAAATCATCATAACTTTCATCCCTGAAAATTTTGAAAAAAGTTGCGAGGACCGTGTGCACTCCGTTCGCCACGGTCCTTGACATTTTTTTCAAAATTTCGGGAGATTGTCCTGATTGCATTTAAGAGCTTAAATCTAGGAGATTGGCTGGTTTTATTGAAATTTGCTACCTCTAAAATTCAAAATCCTCTCTCTTTCTTTAGTGCATGAGTTTTACAACAATAAGCCCTACTTACACTATTCCCGTTAGACGAAGCCTTAGAATTAAGTCTTTCCAAGGTTTAATTACTGAGGAGATGGAACCTAATTTGAATGGCCTTTTTAACGAGGACATGGGTAATTCCTCTAATCCTCTTAATGATGAAGAAGCTCTCATTGAGGTTTCTGTAGAACAACTTTCAAAATTGGATAACCAATTTGATGATTTTCGACAATGGATGTCTCAAGAATACCCCGATAGTGAAGCTCTTTCATTAATTGAGGGTCTAAAATGTATGGTTCAAAGTGATAAGAATGGAATTGATATTTTTCTTGGTATTGCACACATTGTGGATTCGAATGTGATGCCTATGAAGAGTTGTGCCGAAACTTTAGGTTATACACAACCTCCTACTCAAGTTAATCATTCTACCCCTTTGACAACTTCTATTGCTAGTATACCTACTTTTACATCAAACATAATGACTACTTCAATACAAGACATTCCTCCTATGATCACCAGTCATGGGGGCAATCCCTCTTCTTCAATCAACCCTCTTCCTTCATTCAATCCAACTTATTCATTCATTCCTTCAATAAGTGTTCCTATTATATCTCCGCAAATGAACATGACACAAGGGGGCAATTCATTTAACCATTCCATTCCTCCTTGTAGTGTTCCTCCTTTCCAATCATCTCCTATGACTAACTATCATAGTGTCCCACCACCTACTCTCAATCAATACCTTCTTTCAATAACATAATACCTCCATCACAATCTAACACATCTAATATGAACTCTTCGACTGAAGCAACCATTAACAATCTTGCACAAACTGTCTCTTCTTTACAGCAACAAATTGCCTCTATGAATCAATCTAAGTTTAGTGTGCCCACATTTGATGCGAGCCCACTTTCTCTTGACATTGTTCGAGCTATCCCCCCTAAACATGTTGAAATTCCGCATTTGGAGCTTTATAATGATAAGGGTGACCCTCTAACACATGTTAAGACCTTTCAAACAATATGTACCGATTTTGCTTATGACCAAAGGTTGCTTGCAAAACTGTTTACTAGAACATTAAGAGATAAAGCCCTACAATGGTATTGCTCGTTGCCTTCTTATTCTATTACTTCTTTCGAACAACTTGCAAATGCTTTTATTCAACAATTTCAAAACAATATAAGTCCTAAAGTTACTTTGATTGATTTAATGCATTGTAAACAAGGTGTTAAAGAAAAAGTGACTAATTTCATTGGTAGATATAAGCATTTGTATGCTCAAGTTTCTTTTCCAGTACCTGACAATGATATTCAAAGAATCTTTATTTCTAATTTACAAAAAGATATTAGAGAAAAACTTCTGTTTTCTGAGTTTACTTCTTTCCAACAGTTGTGTGCAACTCTTCACAATTTTCAACTGACTGTGAGTCAAATGGAACAAGCAAATCCTATGGCTTCGAGTGATAAGGGTGATAGTAGTCAACAACCATTTGGGAAGTTAAACTGAACAAAGAGTCCATTAAATTCAATGAAAACATCATCAACAACAATGTGAATGTGGCATCAGGTGTGCCTCCTATTTATAAGTTTTTCAAGAAAGAAAGAAAGTTTACTCCTTTGAATGAATCATTGCATAGTATTATTAATAAGTTATTGGAACAAAATGTGCTTACTCTTCCTCCTATAAAGCAGATAGATCCTACAAAGATTAATTCACCCTATTTTGATAACAAATCTTTTTGTCAATTTCATCGTCATCCTGGGCATGATACTGAAAAATGTTTTGCTTTAAAAGGTAAAATTCAAGATTTGATTGATAATAATACTATCTCTATTTCTGGTGTGAATGATAAAGGCAATACATCTGTAGCTCCTCCTAACCAAAATCTTCAGATTTTTACTGATCCATTACCTTCTCATACCTCTAATGCGATTGATACTAATGATTCCTCTGTCTCACCTGATGATCTTGTGTCTATGACTCCGAATGTGATTAACTTTGTAGAGCAACAGAAAATCCCTAAAGAACCTTCCATCACCTTTGATTCTAGTGAAACTATCAGGGCACCTGATGGTCCTTTATATATAGTTGCAAAAGTCAAGAATACACCTTGCCGTGGAGTGCTTATTGATCCTTCTTATATGGTTAATGTCATTACTGAAGAATTTCTTTTTACTTTGCAATTGAATCAAGTGATCTATGATGAAACAAATGTGGTTGTGAAATTATTTGATGCATTTTCTTCTCCTGCAATTGGTTCTATTACATTACCTATTGAGGTCCATAACAAATCCCTTGATATGAGCTTTGCTATTATTCCATCATCCAAACAATTTTGTGTGAAGCTAGGCTATCCTTGGCTATCTTCCATGAAAGCTATTGCTTCTCCTATTCACAAGTGTTTGAAATTTCCCCATAATGGTGAAGTTGTTACTGTCAATCATAGTCTCTTTAAACCAGCTGAAAGAACTTCTAGCATTCCTATTGATTATTTTTGGCCTAAACAATTCCAATCTCTTCCTCCGCGAAGTGATCATCTTTTCAAATCTTATCAAAAGTGGAAGAAAGATATGATCCTATCTCTAAGTGAACCTAGAACACCCAAACTTGACATTCCTATCATTCTTGAGAAGGAAGTTCTTCCTTTGAAAGATAAAACTAATGTCTTTCCTCAAGAAGATTCCCAACCCATCCCTATGAATGTGACTATGCCTATATCTAATAAACTTCCTAAAAGTAGACCTATCCCTCCTCGTCATGATGGACTTGGTCTCCTTCCTAAACCAAATATTCCTCCCTTATATGGAGCAGTTCCTCCTCCTTCCTCTTATGGAGAGAAGAGACCTTCCTCTTTTCCTATTGTTCAACCTAAGAGACCACAACCTAAACACCCAAGTGAAAAGGATGAGAACATTCCTCCTCCTCAATCTCCTCAACTTCCTACTAAGACTAGACGGAATCATTCTGCACATGAATGCCGATGAAAGCGTCATCTTAGAGCTCAGGCGGCTGCTTCTCAAACTTTGCAATTCCCAAAAACACCTTCAGCCAGTATTATTCCATTTTCTCCTCAGCCAACGATTGAGCCGAAATCTCCTAAACATAAGATGCATGATGGCCTTGATCCTATGTGAGTTAAAGATCCTATTTTTATAAATCTTGATGATGATATAGATGAAAATATTATTCATGATGAAAATGTTACTCCTGTTCATTTTGATAGTGAGTATGAATATGTTGATGTTGATAACCATTTATCTAACAAATTTTCTAAAGCACTTATCCTAGCTCTTAGACAAGAACAACGTGGCTCGGAACATGAACATAGCCCTTGTTTGGATCTTGTGATAGCTCCATCTGTTGTGTTGGATGTTCCTCCTCTAGCGTGTTTCCTACCTTCCCGAAATATTGATCAGCAAGATCAGGGGGTAGATGACGTGCTAGACTAGTTTCATTAGCATAGCAGACTCTCTCCTCCTCTCTTGATCTCTTTTGTTACTTCTTCTATGTGTTATTCTCATTCTTCTATTTGTTATCCTTAGTGTTGTCTACTTGAGGACAATGCAAAACATTGAGATCTCTTTTGGTCTCTCTCATGTTGACTCAAAAGACACATATGTTCCCTTCTTCTAGGTGACCTTCCTTGATTAGGGGAATGAAGAACAATTATGCATACATACATATGATATACATGAATTATCATACAACATACTGACCCCAAGGAAAGCGAAGTCACCTTGTGCTTTGTGTTTTGTGTCTATTATCCTTGGGCTTATCTCACACTTGGGGGCTAAATCCTTGTGATAACGTGCTCCTTTCCTTTCTCATTTCTTATATGTATCACTACCTTAAAGCAATCACCCCCGGTGAGGCATGTGCGATCGCTTTAACGTAGGGGGGCATACATCCCGTTCATATCTCTCCAAGATACTTGAAAATTTCTTGGCGAACTTAGCTTTGCCTTGAAAATTTTTGATATCTTTCTTGCATGACTCATAGTGAGGGAACCTTACTACTGACAGTCATGGTTCTCCCTCGTGATCTTCCCTTTTACTTTGTCAATCGAAGTCGTAAGATCCTTAGTCCACTGGAGGCTTGGTGTATCTTGCCTGCTTGATGTGGTGAAAGTTTTTCATTGTTGTTTCCTTGTACTTTACTGGAAGTATGAGCGTACGCTTATACTCCCGCTAAAGTGGGGGCTAAATGTAGCGTCCTAAAATTGCGACACTTGCAATTTCAACTGCATTTGGGTCTTCACGATGGCGGTGCAATGTTGAACCTGAATGGAGACCCTGAAACCTGTTTACGACACCAAAAACTGCATTTTCTGCACCTTGGCCTGATCCCTCCTTGCACCCTGCTGTCCCGGGAGGTGGGACCATGGCGCCCAGCGCCCTGGTCCCTGGCCCTATTTTGGGCCCGGTCTCTTTTGGGCATCGGGTCTTTAAGTTTGCAATTTGGGAAATAATGTTTCCTGGTCGGCCTAAGGTCGGGAAAATCAATCTATCAACCCTAATTGACAAGTATATAAACTACATTTCCTCTTCCAAAAAAGGGGAGGAAGATATATGTGTGCAAAAGGTGGAAGCGATATTCAAACATTCAAACATTCAAACATTCAAGCATTCCTTCAAACAATTGAGCATTCTAAGTCTCCATTCAAGGCTAGGTGCTGCATTCAAGACAAGGATTCAACCATTGAAGAGGAGATCACTTACAACATACAAAATACAACATTCATTACACCTTCGCATGTAAGAATACAAACATTCTTACAACAAGGTATCCGTACTTGTTTACATTACAAACATTTACATTTACAACATTCTCATTTCTTGGTTAATTCCAAAACCGGGGTTTGACCTAAAGGCAAACCCCTAATCCCTAACCCCCCAATCGTCCTCTCTTTTTTGTGTGTAGGTTGCAGGTACGCGGCTGTAATTGAAGATCTGGAGTCCTTGTGCAGAGACGAATAGATCCCCCTTCGTTTCGCGGATTTTTCGGAGGACCGTGTGCACGTCGGGTGCCATCGTCCCATCAACTTTTTCTCAAATTTGCAGAACAGCACCGTCTCGACATTTTACTACTAATTCCAGGTCCGCAGCTTCATCCCATATCCTTATCTCTGTTTATAAGCGAATCTTTCCTACTTTACATGCATTCCTAGTTCAATCATTCTATCTATATTCTTTACAAAAGAGGGTATCCTTGATGTCACAACCCTTGAAACTCATTTAGAATCCAATCTTGCATTGTGTGGGATTGGATCTTGTGGGTTTCAACCCCTCTTTTGAATGTAAAGTCTCTCCTAAGTGAAAACCATCAACCCTAGTGACTCTCCCTTCTCTCTCCTTGGAGTTGGGGAGGGAAGAACAACTAGGGTTCAATTTTTCCGCTTTACAATATCATCAACAAAAACTTCAATAACCAAGATGTCATCATTAGTTACTTTGTAGTATAGATTGTTTTCTACATTACCTTTTGTGTAACCAAGCTTCAAAATGTATTTGTCCAATCTTGCATACCAAGCTTGTTTCAATCCATATAAAGCTTTCCTTAACCTGCAAACCATGTCTTTGTTATCTGTTAAAGAAAATCCATTAGGTTTCTCAATGTAAACTTCTTCTTCAAGATCTCCATTCATAAATGCACATTTAACATCCATTTGATATACTTTATAGTTCTTGTGTGTTGGAAAAGTGAATAAAAGTCTTACTGCCTCAATTCTAGCTACCGGTGCAAAGGTTTCATTGTAATCAATTCCTTCTTTCTAAGAATATCCCTTACACACCAATCTTGCTTTGTTTTTGATTACCATGCCATCTTCATTAATTTTATTTCTAAAAACCTATTTAGTTCCAATTACATTTTTGTCTTTAGGCCGGGAAACTAATGACCAAGTGTTATTCCTTTCAATTTGTTCCAATTCATCTTCCATTGCTTTAATCCGATATTTATCTTCACATGCCTCATTAATTGATGTAGGTTCAATTTGAGAAATAAGACATACCTCTTCATTTGCCAATCTTCCTCTAGTCATAACTCCTTGAAATTTGTTTCCAATTATCTGATCTTTAGAATGATTCAATCTTACATACCGGGGTGTTTTTGCTTGTTGTTGTTCTTCAGTGACTGTTGAATCTCCAGATGATGCCGGTGTAACTGGATCACCATTATGTACCACTGTATTCCTAATAGGTTCATTTGTGATTATCTCAATTGCTGGTTCAAAGTCTGTGTACCTTGAATTTCCTCTAAACTGTTCATCAATCTTCACATTTACACTCTCAACAATTTTCTGCAATCTCTTGTTAAAACATCTATATGCCTTTCTCTTAGATGAATAACCAAGAAATATTCCTTCATCACTTCTAGGATCAAATTTGCCAATATACTCATCTCTTCTAATATAGCATTTACTTCCAAATATTCTAAAATATTTAAGAGTAGGAGTATTACCAAACCATAGTTCATGTGGGGTCTTACCAGTTTCTCCTCTGATGTGAGCTCTGTTGAATGTATAAACTATTGTATTAATCGCTTCTCTCCAGTATATATGAGGTAGATTTGCTTCTGATATCATACTTCTGGCTGCATCCAAGATAGTTTTCTTTTTCTTTTCTACAACTCCATTCTGCTGGGGTGTCCAGGGTGTTGACAACTGTCTTTTGATCCCATTCACTTCACATAATGCATTAAATTCCTTAGATGTGAACTCACCTCCTTGATCTGATCTCAAACATTTGATTTTCTTTTTGGTTTCATTTTCTACCATCACCTTGAATAGTTTGAATTTCCCAAATGCTTCAGATTTTTCTCTGAGAAAAGTAACCCAACACATTCTAGAATAGTCATCAATGATTAGCATAAAATATCTATCTCCTTGTATACTTCTAGTTCTTGCTAGACCACATATTTCAGTATGAATTAAATCAAGAACATTGTTAGACTTCTCTGAAATACTCTTGAAAGATGCTCTAACTTGCTTTCCAAATTGACATTCCTTACATACCGGATTGTGAGGTTTAACAATCTTAGGTAAATCTCTAACTGCCTTAGTAGTACTGATTTTCACAATGCAATCAAAATTTACATGACAAAGTCTTTTATGCCATAACCAACTTTCATCAATATGTGCAATCAAACATGCTTTCTCATTGTTGTTCAAATAAAAGATATTACCTCTAGTCTGATTACCGGTTGCAATTTCCAACCTAGTTATGTTTAAGATTTTGCATTTACCATTCTTGAATTGTAACTGAAATCCTTTCTCAACTAATTGACCAACACTCAAAAGATTATGCTTCAAACCTTCAACATAGTAAACATTATCAGTATTGTGCTCACCATCAAAAGATATAGTGCCTTTTCCTTTGATCAAACAAGCTTTATCATCTCCAAATCTTACTAGACCTCCATTGTAATCCTAAAAGGTTAAGAATTTACTCTTATCTCCAGTCATATGATGTGAACATCTTGAATCAATAATCCATTCATCATTATCTTCAACTTTAGGTGCCAAGCCTGCTCTACCAGTTGAATAGTATGTGCCGATTGATCTTCTGTTATAGCAACAAAAGCCCATCCATTGTCTGTTGGATCCTCATCAGAATCATCAGTAACTCCTTCATCAACATAATAACAAGATTTGTCTCTATTCTTCTTAAACTTGTATTTTTGATAGTTAGGGTTAGGCTTATATGTTCTTTAATCTTCTTCTCTTAATCTTGCATGTCTATCAGGACATCTAGATGCCATATGACCAATCTTATTGTAGTTAAAACATTTAAAGGGTGCTTTACCTTCATACTTACTTCCAATTGGACCTTTAGGCATTTTCCTTGCAAATAGTGCTTCAAGTTCTTCAAGTTCTTCATTTTCTCTCCTGCTTGCTTCAAGTTCTTGCATAGAAGGCTTTCCAATCAGATTTATCATGTGATGATGATGCTGCTGAAGTTGATGATGATGCTTTAAAGGCTAGATCTATCTTGATAGTAGTAATATGACTAAATTCCTCAAGCTCAAAAGCTGAAAGTTTTCCAACCAAAGTGTCTCTAGATACTAATGCATTAGGCATTGTTCTCAATTCATTTATAGCAGTAACTTTCATTTTATATGCCGGTGGCAAAGCTCTTAAAACTTTAGAAACAATCTGATCTTCACTTAAGGTTCCTCCACAACATTGTATACCTAAAACAATTTCATTTACTCTTTCCATAAAAGCAGAAATTCTTTCATCATCTTCCCTTTTCAGACTTTCATACTTGAGCCGGAAGCATTCAAGTTTTGCAATTTTGACTGTGGAATCTCCTTCATTCAATGTTTCTAGTTTGTCCCAAATAGCTTTATTAATAGATCTATCTGATAATCCCATGACTTGTTGATTAGACAATGCGCTCAAAAGCGCTTCTCTTGCTTTGCAATCATTTTCCTCATCTTTTCCCAAGGTTGGTGGATTAGGCTGACTTTGAGTAGGAGCAGTATAACCATTCTTTGTAACATCCCATATATCCTTTCCAATGCAATTCAAGTGTGTTTCCATCCCGATCTTCCATATGCCATAGTTAGTTCCATCAAGTTTCAGACTGTCCTTCCTGAAATAGTTGGTAGACATTGGATCTCCTCAAGCTATTAAACTTCTGCAAATAGAGGATTAGGCTCCGATACCAATTGTTAGGTCTTAGAGACAATTTATGGGGGGGGGGGGTGAATCAGTTGTCCAATAAATTCAACCAAAATAACTTAATGCTTAATACCTGTGAACCAAACTTTATGCTGATAGACAATCTTAATAGTTAATTGCAATACTAGTAAAGATTAATGCATGAAACAGAAAGACAATAACATCCACAACACATAACACCAATGTTTGTACGTGGAAACCTTGTAAGGGGAAAAACCACGGTGGGAAGTCTTACCCACAATTAAATGATACTACTGCAGATAGTATGTGTTTACAATATGGATTCTGCACATGTAGAAAGGCCAACTGCCTAGAGCTCACTGCTCAATCACAAAATGAGAGTCACACTGACTACAATTGGATGGTTAAATCCAATGATAATGTACTACACAAAATCTCATCTTCATATTCTAGACTCAGTATCGGTGTAGTTCTGATTGCCTTCACAAAACCCTCCTTCAACCTTCAAATGATGTCTACGTATATAGCTCTGCTTATTTTCGCATATACTCTATTACGATTCTTTTCCCAATCACATATTGATCTTACAAATAAGATCTTACATATATAGCATAACCTAAGACCAATTGAATAGGTCAGCTCACTAAAAGATATTACAATAAAATCAATTACAAACAAATCAATATTTGATGCATGATGTCAGCTCAATGCATTTACAATAATAATAAATCATCTCCATAACATCCCGTGCTGATTTGGAATAGATAAGTCTGCCGATGCTTATCCTGGACCTTTTTGCCAGTAACAACAAATATGCAAACCCAAATAAACAAATAACCAAATCGCCAAAAACAAGTGATCGAATTATGTCTTTGACATAACCAAGTAGTTTCCAAGTCATTCCAAGTGCCGGTGAATAATATAATCTTTCGGTGAACCAAATACCAATGTTTTGCATAAGTCTCTATCTTGCCGGTGAACATAACCAAAATCTCCAAGTGTTGATAAGTGTTGACAAGTAATGACAAGTGTTGACATTAATGACAAAACCATATCAACATATCCAAAATACCAACACGGCCAAGATTCAAACTTGGAGTGATCGTTGGAATTCAAACAGGTGTTGTGGTGGTTTGCTAACTTGATGGTAAGAAAATCAGTTTCTGACTTGGTGGGTGACCCAAATGAAGTTTGATCCTCCTCCAACCACTTTCAGATGTCATTGAGGCAGTCGCCATTACTCTTGCCAAACTCTGTAGACATTTCCTAGGACTGCCTATGCCCATTTATTGCACACAAAGACTTTTTGGTTTGAGAAAGGACATCACATGCCATCTAGATGCAAGGGCTCCCTGATTTTCAGGAGATTGTTGTTCTTTCCTAGGTGTAGTTTCTTCTCTACCCTAGGCTCCTCCCTATCTCTGTAGGACATTTTTTAGATACGCAACAATCAGATCCAATCTGATTTTCTTTCCTCTGTAACCTAACCCTAGTTGGTTGGGGTTTTTGAACTCAAAGTAAATCATAGTTATGTCTAAGAAATAAAGACAACTTTGTAACATACTCTAAGGGTTCTTCTCCCTTTTCTCTTACAAAATTATTTGATTTCTATAACTGCAATTGCGTTGCCTTCATTTTAATAAAATAAAGTTTTACCTTATCTCCATTGCCAAATACATTGTGTGTTATTCACTTTTTTATTTGCAATTTTTCTTTCTCTATTTCCAAACTTCAGATTGTGTTAAATTTTCTTATGTGTGTTGTCTAAGGATATCTCTCAATCCCTCTCAACATCATATTAGGTTCTAGCCTTTCCATTTTTTCTTTGAAGATAGTTGATAGATTGAGATTTGTGTATGTCCTTGGGTGGCTTATTGATGTCTTGTGCATTCATAGGTAGGGAAAGAAACATATTTTCAATCTAGGTGCATCACCTTTGATTTCCCTTTCAACATTTCTTCACCCTTTTCCTTTGTAAGTGATTAGATTAGGCTTAGGAGTTGGTTTTACAAATGTTGGGTTGGTCTAGCACTACTTCCTGATTGGAAAGGAAGTTGGCCTTCTCTGGAGATTCAACCTCACATGTGCAAGGTCTCACACTTAATGGTTTTTTCCATGTTTCACAAGGTTGTTGAGCATTAGTGTTTAATAAGGGAAAACTTTTGTGACAACAATTTTTGGCATGTCTACTGGGACTATTTCAACTATCTTTAGAAATTCAAGTTTTCTTGTTGCTTGTTGATATTTGGTGTGTGTATTAGCATTTTTTGCCTTTGGAGACAACATTTTCACACACCTAGAAACTCTAAGAGAATCTACTAGTCAAGCATTCCTAAGCCCATGACAAACTAAAGATTTGGTGTGTTCTTCAGTTCATCAAGCCTTTGGAGGCAACATCTTTCAAGCACCTAGCGACTTTGAAATCATTTGGTGAATCTGTGGTATGTTATCAGTCTTGGTTGGGTTGATCCATTTGCCCCTTTAAGAATTTCTTTAAAAAACTTTTACCTCTTTCATATTCTTTAGAATGAGTACATATCATGGGTGTACTTTCTATTCCCCTCCATTTCATGAGAATGCAAGTTATCCCCCTCGTTACCAACAAGATCAAACTAGGATTGCTCCTAGTTTCAACCCAAATGGCTTCACTTTAGCAATAGGTGGATAATTTTCTAATGCATACCACCCACCCACCCCTACTCAACCTTCTTGGCAGCCTAACCAACCCCAAAGTGATGAAAAGACTATTATTGCTAAGATGAAAAGCATGTTGTTCAATTTTAGAAAACAACTACATGACATAAAGAAGCAACAAGAGATGGATTTGTAGTAGGAGGAGCTAGATTTTCAGGCCTATCTTTGTGAGCAAGAGTTGGAGGCTAAAAGGAGATGATATGAGGAGGAGGAGCTAGCCTATTAGGCTCAACTTCAATAATAGAAGATGGAAGCCCAAAGACAAAAACATGAAGACTTCCTTGTAAGGCAACTTGCCTCTACTAGGAAGGAGGAGATTAAGTAGTTAGCTTCTTTAGATATGTAGCTCATGTAAGAGGAGGTTTTTGTCCCTAAAATTATTAGATTCAAAGTCCCAAGTTTCAGATAGGGGAGACCTCCTAAGCCTTCTGATAAGCCTCCTAGGTTGGAAATTCCAAGTTTTAAAGGAGCCTCAGATATTGATTTACAAGAGCTTTTTGTTAGACACAAAGCACCACTAAGAGGGGGATGGGGTGAATCAGTGGTTCTGAAACTTTTCCCATTAGCTATCCAATGTGAGCACACCGGTTATTAGATCTAACTATGAATAAACTTACCGGTTCGTGAGGAGACTAAACTCAAATGCAAACACACACAAGGGGACATCCCATAACACCAGCATATACGAGGAAAACCCAAGATGGGAAAAACCTTGGTGAACAATGCTGCTAGAGTCTACTGCTCCAATCCAGCCTCACAATGAAAACACTATTACAAATTTTAGGGCACCAACCCAAGGAGTACCAACCCTTGACTTAATGGGCTACAACCCAAAGGAGCACCAACCCCTGACTTTATGGGCTACAAACCAAAGGAGCTACAACCCTTGCACTGAGCTACAACTCAGTGTTCTTAAAATAAACTTCAAATACAAAAAGTAGTTATCTTGTTACAAGTGAATCTTGCAACCATTTCATATACCTTACTCTATTGGTAAGATACCTTCTCTGCAACATCGACTCACTTCTCTTGCTACTCTTCACCTTCTGCTTCTCTCCCAGTAATTCCCACCGGTACATCTCTCCTCTTCTTCTATTCTATTGGATATCCACCTTAATCTCTTCTCTTTATCGATACAACTCTTTGTTTGTTTTCTGTTTGCCTTTTCTATAGCCTCCTTCACTACTGCACTTTCCAGTATAACCACTACTAGTTCTACCCTTTACTCTCCCTCTTGCCTTACATACTCTTTGAGCACTTGGCTGATTTTCTCTCACATGCAGAAGTAGTCACTTCACAATAGAAAAATGTATTTCATCTCTTCAGCAGTGAATAACAATGTCTTTTCCCTTCATATTTATAGACTGGTTTCCCACCAAAAGACAATTCAAATTCTAGGTGGTTAGGGTTTCTTCACCATCCAGGCAAACCGAATCTAATCAGATCTTGTCCAATCTGATCTTTCAGACTGCCAGCTTGTACAACTGTGCCATTTATGAGCCTACTAGATCATGCCTTCCATCTTTGGTGATCTACTTTTTACCCTATCGGCTGGTCTCTTGGTCAAACACCAAGATTTGGTTCTACTATTTCCTTCATCTACCTCAATCTCCTCAATCACTCTTAGCTGGCTTGTAGTTGTCCTCCAGACCTCGAGCCTCAAACCCCTGCAACCGCTCTGCAACATGTCCCATGATTTATGGGACCTTCCATTAATGTCAACCAACCCTGCAACTACCATGTCGGTGTACATTCCATCCTTATCCAAATGTAGGTTCACCACCTTGACTCCAAGTGGCATCCATATCGACCAAATGCTAGCTTGGCTCTTCATGTCAGTCTAGATAGGATCACTGACAAAACACTTTATCGGTTACCTTGTCATGTCTACACTGAGCTGAATTGCAGTTGGAACACATTGACAAGTCATCAGACATATCTCTCTTGAGCATGCTCATTCCCACAAAGTGGGAAGATATCTACATCTGCACCTTTCTCACATTACCAGTGGACTTACATACCGGTAAACCTCCTTGATGACATTCTTTCACCAACCTCACCAGACACCATCTTCATTCAGGCCACTTCTTTTGTTTGCATCTACTCAACCTTGCCTTCTCCTTGATCAACTAGGACCATATCACAACCGGTTTGTCAAGATGACAAATACATTATATTCCTTCTGAATCAGCATTTCAATATGCCTTTACCACATCTCTCTTATCTCAAAGAATCATGATGCACATCATGCATACCTGGAGATAAGTTCCACTTACTGGTGGAGTGGCATCTTGCCTTCTGCATCTTGCAGTGTCCTCATTTGACTTCCCAGTTTGTGCAACATTTCTTCTAACATGCACATGCGATCCAATGATGGCACTTTTAGTGTCAGTCATTGCTTCTCATGATGACAGCATCTTTCATCAAGTGGGAGTCTTGTTGTTCTACATCCTCACAACGTACTTGTGATCTTCTCATTTAGTGTTGATGTGATTCAGGTAACATTCTACCTTTTCATCACAAACAACCACTTAAACACCTTGCCCATCCTTCTTGTACATGGTCATGACCTTAGCAGGCCGACAACCACTCACTTGGTTGATCTGACTTCCCCATGTCAAAACATCACTTACCAGTTGACATCATTTCCTTACTGTTGATGCACTGCACCAGTAGTGATCACCTTACCATTCCATCCACACAAGTCGGGTACCAACTTGTGTACCGGTAACACCAGTGGTCATCCATCTGAATGACATTCTCTTCCTTAGCTTTACTGATGTCCTACAACACAAAGTGATATCAAGGATATCTCAACCTGTACTCCTCCATGATAGTGTTGCACATACATCTCTTCTACCGGTCGTCATCTCATACCAGTTGATATCATTGACAACACAATGCCAACAATCTTCCCCTTTGGCGTTGATGTCAACTCTTGTAGTATCTGGCATACTACATAATCCTTCTCTGCCTTTCTCTAATCCATGGATTGTCAAACACATGTAGTATGATGTATACTAAAAAATCCTTCTCCCCCTTTCACAACAATGGGAAAGGGCACTGTCAAGATATCATTCCTTGTATTTGTCAAGCACTGACAAAATTCTTTCTCCCCCTTTGTCTTTACCAGATGCCTCTCCTTCTTTGATACCATTTGTTGTAATTTGTTACATTTTCTCAAGTCACAACACTTGAGATGGAGGATTCAACCATCAACTGACACCAATTGAGCATTCAAGTCTGATACTACTTGATAGAGCACTTAATTTGTAGAAGGACTGATACCAATTGTTGATGTGTCAGTGAATATTACTCACCTGTCGGTCACCCTGCAACACTTCCTATTTGATCCCAAATTTCTTTAGGAATCAAATGTGATTGTACTATGAATACAACCAACTAAATGACAGGTAGATACCCCTTACAATAAAATTCTCATGGGTATTCCTACTGCAATTTTCATCACCTGTAGTTTGGGCAGTTAGTATCTTTAATAGTTCAAGCATGTCGGCTCTACATCATGAGCACTTGAACTCCCCCTGAGTCACACATCTCAGGTTCTTGTCACTAGTCAAGTCCAATACCGAGACTCCAATCTTCACCATATACCAATTGAGCTGTGCATATATGATCATCTGATGTTCCTTCGGTTCCATTGTATTCATCACAACTTATGACATGATCTTGGACCTGCATGATCAACAATCGGGCCCACTCGTGTCATCCAAGTCTTTTCCAATACCACTTGAGACATAGACACCTCATTCTATGCTACCGGAGTTAATGCAATGAACATCCAACTTCATTGTCTTACATAACCTGCAAGTACCTGTTAGCACACATGCCGGTAACAATCTACACATATTGGTTAACATTTGATATCAATTGTTAACCTCCACTTATTAACACATGAAGAAGTGATCCATCACTGATCTGTAGGTGTGTAGTCAAGATGACTTCTACACACATTTATCTTCTCCTTGTTTCTCTTTACACCGACAATAACATGTTCTTCCATGTTTCCATCTTTGCTGAGGGGGTGAATGATAAACTCAATGTGCCACTCCCCCTAGGATCTTGCATGTCCTTTAGGCCTTAGGAGATATCACCTATTCATTGGATGCACAGTGCTAGTCCATGGTCTTCTTCCTCCATGCCTACTTGGTCTCATCCTTCTTCCCATTTTTCAGGCTTGGGAGTAGGTCTTTCCATTTCCTGATTCTCCATCACAACCAAAAGTAGTGCTATAGTAGCACACAACATCCATCCCAACTTCATGATTGGGGAATCTCTTGACATACCAGTTTGACCATCTTCTCCTGGTCATGTTGTTGTGACTAGCAACTAGAACTAGTGGACCTCTTACTCCTACAGGGATATTCCTCCTTTGGTTTGATGTAGGTCTCTGACTTCCAAATGCTATGTATCTACTTTTCTGTAGAGTATAGTTGTCATGTCAGTCTCCATGTGACTGCAGATTCCTCTTCCTCCATTCAAACTCTCTATGGCCAAAAACATTGCAGTTATGACAAATAAAATTTGTATAACCGGGAAAGGGGACATGCATGTATCTACTCCTGGATACATTTTGATCATATGCTTGATTTCTAAGAGATCCTATATTATCCTTTCTAGATCTCTTTCTACATTCCCCCACCCTATGGCCATAAGCATTAAAGTAGTAACCGGTAAATGATGGCATATGACTTACAAATTTATTTTGCCATGCATGAGATCTTACCGATTTTGCATCTCCATTTCTTCCTTTTTGAGAATGGATCCTTGGTTGTCCATTCTAAGCAGTTCTTCCATCTGATCTCTTCTTCTCCCACACTTTCTTCCTTCTGTGGGTGGTAGCATTTCTTTGTCCTCTACCGGTAGAGGGTCTTCTTTGTTGCTTCCTTATCTTCTTGCTTCTAGTGAAGCCGTCTTCTCCCATTTTCCCTTTACCCTTGGGATCTGCATGATTCTTCCTTTTTGTAGCATTGGTCTTCACTCTTGTCTACAAGTCCTCACCAGTTGTGGTCAGGTCAACCTTCTTTCGAGGAGTATTTCTAACTGGGAAGGTTTGGCCTTTGTTTTCTCCAAGCAGCCTCTGATGTTCTTTGTTTTTTATTTCTAGTTGAGAGGCTAGATCTTCACACCGACACACCTTGGTGTTCTCTGCCTGAGACTTCAACTCTGAGATGCATTTCTCAGATTCTTCATGGCATTTTGTCAGCTGAAACTGTTCTACTATTGTAGCATTCTTGAATAGCTTGTATTCTCTTCTAACTCTATTGAGTTCTTCAAGTGCATTTACAAGCTCTCCTTCAAGATCAACCTCATCTTCCTCTTCTTCTTTACCTTCACTTTCACTCCCAAACACATCTTGTCAGCAGGAGTGTTCTGCATGATCATTTTCAGAAGTGTGCCTTTCATCTTCTAATCCTTGAGCCATGAAGAGGTGGGTTCCTTCTTCATCACTGTTGTCATTTCTAGCAGATCTATTGTCATCATCCTTATAAATATGAGATGTATTTCTCATATTTTCTTCAAATGCTGGTTCTACAGTTGTGGGCTCATTTCCATAGAGCTTCTTCAATCTTTCCCATAAGCTCTTTGTTGTTGTGCATCTGTCTGCCTATAAGGAGACATCACTGGCGAGTCCACTGAATACAGCCTTCATGGCTTCTTTATTGCACTGGTTTCTTCTTCTTTCTTCTATAGATCCAGTAGGAAGACTGACCTTTCTAGGGAGACCATCAACTACTAACATCCATACATCAAATCCTAAAGAGGATAGGAAGACTTCCATTCTGCAACTCCAAATAGAAAAGTTTGAACCATCAAATACAGTAGCAGAGATTGAAACTAGACAAACCATTGTGTCCTTAGGCCGGAGTCTACCCAAGCTGGAGAATACTCTTCTAACTAGGAACCTATTCGCTGATACCGATTGTTAGACACAATGCACCACTGAGAGAGGTAGGGGGTGAAGCAGTGGTTCTCAAACTTTTCCCTTTAGCTATCCAATGCAAGCACACCAATTATTAGATCTAACTATGAACAGACTTATCAGTTAGTGAGGAGACTAAACTCAAATGCAAACACACACAAGGGGACATCCCATAACACCAACATATATGAGGAAAACCCAAGATGGGGAAAACCTCAGTGAGCAATGTTGTTGGAGTCTACTACTCCAATCCAGCCTCACAATGAAAAAATTGTTACAAAGTTTAGGGCACCAACCAAAGGAGTACCAACCACTGACTTTATGGGCTACAACTCAAAGGAGAACCAAACCCTAACTTTATGGGATACAACCCAAAGGAGCTACAACCCCTGCATCGAGCTACAACTCAATGTTCTTAAAATAAACTTCAAATACAAAAGTAGTTATCTTCTTACAAGTGAATCTTGCAACCGTTTCATATACCTTACTCTGACAATAAGATACCTTCTCTGCAACACCAACTCACTTCTCTTGCTACTCTTCACCTACTAATTCTTTGTCAGTAAGCCCCACCAGTACAAATCTCCTCTCCTTCTGCTCTGCTACATCTCCACCTTAATCTCTGCTCTTTACCGGTACAACTCTTTGCTGGTTTTTTGTCTGCCTTTTCTGCAACCTCCTTCACTACTACTCTTGTTGGTATGACCACTACCGGTTCTTCCCTTTACTCTCCCTCTTTCCTCAAATACTCTTTGAGCACTTGGTTGATTTTCTCTCACATGTAGAAGTAGTCACTTTGCAATAGCACAATGTATTTCATCTCTTCAGTGGCCAATAACAATGTCTTTGCCCTTCATATTTATAGACTGGTTTCCTACCAAAATACAATTTAAATTCTAGGTGGTTAGGGTTTCTTCACCATCCTTGAGGCAAACTGAATCTAATCAGATCCTATCTAATCTGATCTTTCAGAATGCTAGTCTACACAACTCCACCATTTATGCGCCTCCTAGATCACACCTTCCATCTCTGGTGATCTGCTTTTTACCCTATCAGTTGGTCTCTTAGTCAAACACCAAGATTTGGTTCCATTGTTTCCTTCATCTACCTCAATCTCCTCAATCCCTCTTAGTTGGCTCGTAGTTATCCTCCAGACCTTGAGCCTCAAACCCCTACAACTTCTCTGCAACATGTCCCATGATTTGTGGGACCTTCCATTAATGTCGACCAACCCTGCAACTACCCTGTCGGTGTACATTCCATCCTTATCTAAATGCAGGTTCGCCACCTTGAATCCAAGTGGTATCCATATCAACCAACTACTAGCTTGGCTCTTCATGTCAGTCCAGATAGGATCACCGACCAAATACTTTACCGGTTACCTCGTCATGTCTGCAATGAGATGAACTGCAGTTGGAACACCTTGACCAGTCGTTAGACATATCTCTCTTGAGCATGCTCATTCCCATAAAGTGGGAAGACATCTGCATCTGCACCTTGCTCACATTACCGGTGGACTTACATACCAGTAAACCATCATGATGACACTCTGTCACCAACCTTCACCAAACACCATCTTCAGTCAGGCCACTTCCTCTGTTTGCATCTGCTCAGCCTTGCCTTCTCCTTGATCAACCAGGACCATATCACAACATGTTTTTCAAGATGAAAAATACATTATATTCCTTTTGAATTGGTATTTCAACATGCCTTTACCACATCTCTCTTATCTCAAAGAACCATTATGCACATCATGCATACCTATAGATAAGTTCCACTTACCAGTGGAGTGGCATCTTGCCTTCTGCATCCTGCGGTGTCATCATTTGACTTCCTAGTTTGTGCAACATTTCTTCTAATAGGCACATGTGATCCAGTGATGGCACTTTTACTGTTAGTCATTGCTTCTCATGATGACAACATCTTTCATGAAGTGGGAGTCCTATTTTTGCATCCTCACAACATACCTGTGATCTTCTCATTCACTGTTGATGTGATTCAGGTAACATTCTGCCTCTTCATCATAAACAACCACTTAAACACCTTGCGCATCCTACTTGTACATTGTTCATGACCTTAGCAGGCAAACAACTACTCACTTGGTTGATCTGACTTCCCCATGTCAATACATCACTTACTAGTTGACATCCTTTCCTTACTGGTGATGCACTATACCGGTACCGATAACCTTACCATTCCATCCACATAAGTCAGACACCAACTTGTGTACCGGTAATACCAGTGGTCATCCATCTGAATGACATTCTCTTCCTTAACTTTACTGGTGTCCTGCAACACAAAGTGATATCAAGGATATCTCAACCTGTACTCCTCCATGACTGTGTTGCACATACATCTCTTCTACTGGTAGTCATCTCATATTGGTTAACATCAATGACAACACAATACCAACACCTTCCCCTCCACCACCTCAACCTAGACCTATTCCTGATGCTATCTACCTCTATGAGGGTGGACTTGTTGTATGGAGAGTAGATGGGAATAATCCTCATAGTGAGCTTGATATGAAACTTGATGCTGGTGAGGACAACATGGAGGAACTAGTTGGATCATCTCATGATGTTGATCATTCAAAACATATCACAGCCTATGATGAGAATGGTGAAGAAGAATATACTTTTGAGGTCTTATCTTCTTTTTTCCCATTTTCAGAGGATAAGGTGGAGATAGATACTCCTTTATATTTAGGGGAGGTGGTTGTTGCTACACATGTTGGAGAGGCCATAAAAAATGATGATTCTAGTTTAGATATCATGGAGGATAGGTCATGCCATGGGCTTGATGCTATTGTAGTTTGTTGCTAAGAAGTAGAAACAAAAACTGACAAGAAATCTGAAGATTTTAGATCTTCTTGTGTGGTAACTCATGAATATGAAGTTTGTACTGATGAGTCAAATATCAGCAAATGTGATTATGATGTATGTTGGTTCTCCCATGTCCTTGAATGTTCTGATGTTGAATATGAGGCCTTCTTTAAAGGTTAAGATGTTTAATGTTTGCGTATAGTTTGGGAGATTTTATTTATTTCTCTGATGGTTGTCTTTCTATTTTTTTGTTCCTTATTTCTTGTTCGGCGATTAGCTAGAAGTATTCCATCTCCGATCTATATGCAAGATGGCAGCAATTACTTCTTCATGGATTTCTTTCGTTGAAGTTATTTGGCTCTTTGTGTATGTCGGTTGTGTAACTGACACCTTCTTTTGGTGTTTGGCCTTCCGTCTTTCTTCTTCATGAGCTATATTGGGTCGTATTATGTGTTATATATATATTGAGGGATGCAAAGTTTAGTATGATCAATATTCTGATGTATTTGATGATTATCGATGAAAATATCAGGACTTTGTTGTTTTGACCTTACATCATCTTCAGTCTTCTGATATAATTATTATGTTCAATTGAGATCATCTGTGTGTGAGGATTTGATCTCTTCAGTTTTGTACATAATTTGTGCATTCTGTGTATCTTGTTCTTGTGAGATTATCTAAGTTTTAGATTTTTGTGTCTTATGTTTCTGGTCCTTACATTAACATGGTATCAGAGTGAGTTTGAGGCCATCTCCCTCACAAGAGGCCTCAAGATTCTAGGAGGGTTTCTTGTTTATTGTTTGGTGTTATTCGACCTATGTTTTTTTAAGTCAACGCCATTCTCTAAGATGTGACTTCATTTCTGCCTATTTCAAATTTCTAGAGCAACCCTGCAAAACACAAAGGGATCTCTGTAATGCGACTGATATGAGAGTATCGCATTGTGTGAGGTCCACTTTATTTTTTTGGAAGGACAAGATCATGACTTCTCTGTGTCGTTTCTCTTATCTGGCATTTGCATCCTATCAGCTTGTATTTGCTATGATCACTTATCACATTGTTGTCATTGCTATTGTCTATAATCTTTGTCTTGTTCAAAGGAGAGAACACTCAATATGTGGTGTATTTGAGAAGACTTTAATGCATACCAAAAGATTCTTGATATAAAGAACAATGCTAGAGGAGCCTTATGAGAAGATAAGACTCAACTACATGACTAACTCAATGAGAACTGGCAATAAAGAGGTGAAGGATACACATGTTCTAGGTCCCAACATCATGATCTTTTTAGATTTAGAGGGAGCCTGGCATTTTAGCTTGAGAGGGAGCCTGAAATTCAGCTTCAGAGGGAGCCTAACATTTCAACTTCAGAGGGAGTTTGACATCCAACTTCGAAAGGAGACTATCATTTCATTAGAGGAAACCTTGGATGAGGAGGTCAAAAGGTTGATATTAGGGAGCCACATCATCATGAAGATTTTGTTAATGCATTTTTCTTTGTGATGGAGAAATTTGAGGTGAAAGCCCTTGTAATGCATTTTTCTCTGTGATGGAGAAATTTGAGGTGAAATCCCTTGTAATGCATTTTTCTCTGTGATGGAGAAATTTGAGGTGAAAGCCCTTCTAATGCATTTTTCTTTGTGATGGAGAAATTTGAGGTGAAAGCCCTTGGAATGCATTTTTCTCTGTGATGGATAAATTTTAGGTGCAAGCCCTTGTTAATGCATTCTTCTCTTCTAGAGAAGTTTGAAGTGAAAGCCCTTGTTCCACCCTCTAGGAGTAGTCATGGTGGATGTGATGAAAACATCATGTTGAGTGATTTCATGATAAGAGGTTGTATTTATTTCACTCATGGGAGTAGCCATGGTGAAAATCATGTTGAGCGAATCCATGATGCTATCACGTTGAGAGAATCCATGATAAAATGTTTATTTTTACACATACGAGTGTAGCCATTGTGTTTGTCATGTTGAGAGACTCCATGACTTGAAAATCAGAAAATAATATCTCCTTTGCTAAGAGGGAGTGTTAATGTTTGTGTACCTTAAGTAGATTTTATTTATTTCTTTGATGGTTATCTTTCCCTTTTGTTGTTCCTTATTTCTTCTTCGATAATTAGATGGAAGTACTCCATCTCTGATTTGTATGTGAGCTGGCAGCAGTTACTTCTTCGTGGATTTCTTTTGTTGAAGTTCTTTGGCTCTTTGTGTATGTCAGTTGTGTAACTGACATCTTCTTTTGGTGTTTGGCCTTCCATCTTTCTTCTTCATGAGCTATATTGGGTTATGTTATGTGTTATATATATGTTGAGGGATATGAAGTTTAGTGTGATCGATATTCTGATGTATTTGATGATTATCGATGAACGGCTTAGGACTTTGTTGCTATGACCTTGCATCATCTTCAGTCTTCTAATATAATTATTATGTTCAATTGAGATCATATGTGTGTGAGGATTTGATCTCTTAAGTTCTGTACATAATTTGTGGATTCAATAAAATATTTTTTTTGTGTGGCTGGATTTTTCACCCTCAGGTGGAGGGTTTTCCTTGGACAAATTCTGTGTATCTTATTCTTGTGAGATTTTCTAAGTTTCAGATTTCTATGTCTTATGTTTTTGGTTCTAACATTATGATGTATGTTGGTTCTCCCCTATCCCTAAATATTTTGATGTTGAATATGAGGCCTTCTTTCAACATTAAGATGTTACTTTTGACATCAAGGATAGTGTGCCTAAGCTTGAATTCTTTACTTGGGACCAGCATCCCATGTTTGATGATGTTGAGCAACATCTAGCTGGTCAAGCAGACAATCCTTTGGTTGCTCAACTTGATGGTATGCCCTAGGTTCAAAGCTTTCAGTTTGATGTGTCTGAGTAGGATCCTTATGCAATTTTAAAAAGAGGTATGGTATAGTCTTCATTCCCCTATGATTTTGAGGCCTTTTCTTTTGGTTTCAACTCATGCCTGAAGTAGGACAATTGTGAAAACAATGACTCTCCCTTGTGTGAAGAGGGTTATTTCTCTTCTATAAGGGTTAGTTCTAATACTGGCCTTCCCCTTGAACATTTTCCCTTTGTTGTTGTATGTTCATTTGATGCACCTCCATGTGCCTCAGAGGCTTATCTTACATGGATCCCTCATGGTAGCAAAGTAGATGGTGAAGTGTTATTTTACCATATAAGTGGTATGTGTGATCTAACACACACATACAAGAGACTTAAGTTGTTGTAGCCAGGTGGTGACTACAATCATGGTATGAGGGAGATCAACTACTTCGCAAGGTTTATCTTTGATAGAGGAAAAAGATCAATTGTTCTCTTAATTATAATAGTGTAAATAATTAGATTAGGATTCTTGTTTTCCAAGAAGTGCATGACCACAAGTTGTTCTTCCTTGGAATAGAAAAAAATTGATCTTTTGTAGGTTATAGAGGAAGATTTTCTTTCTTGTTGCAGACCTATTTTTGACCCTATGCCCAATGGATCTCCCATAGGCTACTGATCAATATGCCAAGCAGGATTGCCCCCCTCCGAGTCGCCATAAATGTTCACATTTTTTGTGTCAATCTTAGCCATGCAAATAATCGATTTGAGATAGCTCAATGACTAAACCCTACATAATTCCCCGAGGCCTAATAATCTAAACCATTAAGTCTTCTTGCCTTAGTCATTTTTTTGGTCTTGTTCTTTTCCTCTGTTGACTGGAATAAGTGGTCATTTCACTTAAATCAACCGGTTGGAGTGTCCTTTATTTATCCTAGAACCGACCCCATTTTACCGATAGGTGGGAAGCTTAAAAGTTAATTGTTACTATAATGGTTGGAAAATGATGTGATAGATCAAGAGGAAAACTAACCCTTTCCCTCAAAGAGAGATGAGAGTTTCACTATCAATTATCCTTCAAGCACTTTTCACCATTACATTAGGACGATAAGGTATAATTCACTAGATTCAATCTCCACACAAAGATGATAGATTGAATTCTGAATGAATTAAGAATGTTAGGATGATCCCTTCTTCCTATATTTGAAATAGAAAGAAATTGATTAAATTATGTAGTGCAAAAGTGACAAAGAATTGATTATAACTTGAGATCAGAATATGGGATGAAGCTGTGCACCTAGATTTGGCAATAAAATGTTGAGACAAATTCACCCTATAAATTTGACAAAAAATTGTCCAGACTGTGGCGTGAATGTACATGATCCTCTGAAAAATCTGTGAAACCAAAAGGATTTTTCTGCCTCTGCAAATGAAGCCCGAATCTGAAAGTACAGCTATGCACCTACAACCTATACATAGAAAAGTGAGGGAAATGTGTTGGGATTGGGGGTTTGCCTTTAGGTCAAACCCCATTTTTGGAATTAATCAAGTAATGAAAGAAAATACTTGCAAGTAGATGTAAATGAGAGACTGAATTGTAAATCACCTCAAGGGAGGTTGTAGTAGCAATGTGTTAGCATTATGGATGAATTGATTATGTGTTGCATTTATGTTTTGTCATTAATGTCAACACTAACTATTATGGTTGGTTACCGGAAGATAAGTTTTGATTACCGATAGAAGATCTAGTGTTACTGGTAGAAAGAACTATCTATTGGACACTTCCAACATGTTTGGATCAATGGAGTATGTTTGATTTTATGTGTTACATGCTTTTGGAGCATGTTTTGGTCAGTTGGTATTGAATTGATAATCGGATGCTATCACACACTCTTGTAAGCCCTTACAGGCATGGGTTTAAGGTTTAACCGATAGAGCTTTCACTGAGTAATCTTGACAAGATGCATAAGTTGTGTTGGTGCGGCTTCTAGATGGATTTCAGGATGCTAAAGATGTTCTTTGATCGTGCCTCAACTGATTGAAGACATTGCTTTGGCATGGTGGACCCAGATTAGGTTCGGTGCCTATCTAGGTTATGGACCGGTATCATGTTAACATGTTCTCTACACATTACCGGGATGATTTATGGATTGGTTATTGTTTTTTAGTCTTAAGCCAACATGGCATATCATTGTAATATGGATGTATGTAAGGATCTTATTGTAATATCTTTTAGGTGGCTGACCTAATTAGGTTAGGCCTTAGGGTTGGTATAAATTGATGTAAGATCTCATTGTAGATAATGGAATGTGAATGGAAATGTAATATCATATGCGAATGAGATTTGGTTGATCATAGGTGATCGAATTGGGATTAAGGAAGAGGTCAAAGGCCTCCGATATTGAGCTTAACCAGGACTGTAATCATGTATGGTAGATTCTATCTCTGGAAGTTCATTATTCTAGATTGTTGTCCATTTATCTTGAGGTGGTTATATCTCTCTGTAGTCAGTGATACTCTTTTGTAATGAGCAGTATGCTCTAGGCAGTGTGCCTTCCTGCATGTGTAGGCCCCACATTGTATCACATACTTTCTGCAGAAGTATCATTTGACTGTGGGTAGGCTTCCCACCGTGGTTTTTCCCTTTACGGGTTTTCCATGTACAAATCATGGTGTTATGTGGTATGGTTGCATTGTGTTGATTATATGTTTCATTCTTAAGTTTTATTGCTTACCGGTATTTGTTTCTTCAATTCCAGTTTTTAATGTTTATGTGATCCGGTTAAAGGTTATAAAGGGGTTTAATTGATATAATCTGTTAACAACTGATTCACCTCCCCCTCTCTATTATTTACCAGTTATCCTAACAATTGGCATTAGAGCTTTGCTCCTCTTTTGCAGAAGCTTAACCGCTTGAGGTAGATCCTATGGCAACTATTTTCAGAAGAGAAATCCCTAAGCTTGATGGAACAAATTATGGGATATGGAAAATTTGAATGGAGACTCATCTTAGATGTCTTGGCAAGGATATTTGGGAGATCACTGAGAAAAGGATACACACCTTATGATCCGACATATGGAAATCCTTCTCCTGCAGACCTGAACAAGAACATTGAAAATGATTGCAAAGCTAGAGAAGCCATCTTGTGTGCACTTACTGATCAACAAATCATGGGATTGATTGATAAATCATCGGTAAAGGTTATGTGGGATAAATTGAAAACTCTTAATGAAGGTGATCCTATTGTCAAAATTTCTAAACTTGATGGTTACTGGGTAAGGTATGAAAACTTGAAGATGGAAGATAATGAAAGAATTGTTGTGTTTATGGAAAGAGTAAATGAGATTGTTTTGGGAATTCAATGTTGTGGAGGATCTCTAAGTGAAGATGAAATAGTTTCCAAAGTCTTCTTGAGAGCCCTTCCACTGGCTTACAAGATGAAGGCAACTACAATTAATGAGCTGAGAACAATGGAAAACACTTCAGTTAACAGAGACATTCTAATTGGGAAATTATCCGCTTTTGAGGTTGAAGAATTTGGATCGTCTGGAGCTATAAAGTCTAAACCTACTTTTCATGCATCATCATCTATCGGTAAAAGTAATTGGAAAGCCTTATATGCAAAATAAGTGGAAGATATGAGGAAAGAAGATGAAGAATTTGAACAACTTGAAGCCCTATTTTCTAGAAGAGTACCTAAAGGACTGAAAAGAAGTAAGTATAAGGAAAATAACCTTTTAAATGTTTTGCATGTAATAAGATTGGTCATTTTGCATCTAGATGTCCTGAAAGGAATGCAAGATTTGAAGAAAGAGTTAAGAAATCATTTAAGCCTAATCAAAATAGATATATATTTAAGCAAAGAAAATAGTGCTACATAGCGGATGAGGAAGGAGTAAGTGATGACTCTAAGGATGAACCAGCAATAGACTCTGCTAGTGGATCCAGAAATGGAAAGGAATGGGTGTTCTATGCTTTAAAGGATGATGAAATGGAACCGGCTATCAAGAATGAAGAAAAGGCCCCAACAGAAAAAGTTGAAGATAAGGATGAATGTGTAATTGATAGTGGATGCTCACATCATATGACTGGAGATAAAAGAAAATTTATGTCCCTCCAAGAATACAATGGCGGTCAAGTCAGATTTGGAGATGGAAAAGCATGTATGATCAAAGGTAGAGGTAATATTTCTCTAGATGGCAAGCATAATACTGATAATATCCATTATGTAGAAGGTTTAAAGTATAATTTCTTATGTGTTGGTCAATTAGTGGACAAGAGTTTCCAACTTTAGTGTAAAGATAGAAAATGCAAAATCATTAACAAAATTGGTTTGGAGATTGCAACCGTTACTCAGACTGGAGGTAATATCTTTCACTTGAATACTGGTAATAAGACATGTTTGATTGGTCATATTGATGAGAGTTGGTTATGGCATAAAAAGTTGTGTCATGTTAATTTTGATTGTATTGTTAAGATCAGTTCAACAAAGGTAGTTAGAGATATACCTAAGTTTATGAAGCCTCATAATCTGGTATGTAAGGAATGTCAAATGGGAAAGCAAGTTAGAACTTCTTTTAAGAGCATACATGATAAATCTAATGATGTACTTGATTTGATTCACACTGACTTATGTGGTCCAACAAGGACTAGAAGCTTTCAAGGTGATAGGTATTTCATGCTAATAATTGATGATTATTCTAAAATGATCTGGGTGACTTTTCTTAGAGAGAAGTCTAAAGCCTTTGAGAAATTCAAGATTTTTAAAGCAAAGATTGAAATAGAAACTGGATTGAAAATCAAATGTCTAAGATCATATCAAGGTGGTGAGTTCACTTCTCATGAATTTAACAGTTATTGTGAGACAAATATAATTAGGAGACAGTTATCTGCACCTCGGACTCCTCAACAAAATGGAGTAGTGGAAAGGAAGAATAGAACCATTTTGGATGCAACAAGATCTATGATGATGGAAGCCAAATTGCCTCACATCTACTAGAGAGAAGAAGTTAGTACAACAATCTACACATTCAACAGAGTTCACATCAAAGGTGAAACCGGTAAGACCCCTTATGAATTATGGTTTGGACATACACCTACTATTAAATATTTTAGAATTTTTGGAAGTAAATGTTATATCAAAAGGGATGATTCAATTGGGAAGTTTGATCCTAGATGTGATGAAGGAATATTTCTTAGATATTCAATTAAAAGGAAAGCATATAGATGTTATAACAAAAGATTGCAAAAAATTGTGGAGAGCTCTAATGTGAAAGTAGATGAGCAATACATAAATCAATCTATATCATATGATAGGGAACCGACAGTGGAAATGATCATAACTGAACCGGAAATGCCTCAACCAGTACAAGAAACTGAGATAGTTACACCAGTGCAATCAAAAAATTCAACTATGATTGATGATCAGAGCAGTGAACCTAAAGTTTAGAAGACACCAAGGTATGCAAGATTAAATCATTGGAGATAGGAACGAGGGAGTTATGACAAGAAGAAGACTAGAAAATGAAGAGGTATGTCTTATTTCTGAAATTGAACCAACATCTATTATTGAAGCTTATAAAGATAAACATTGGTTAAAGGCTATGGAAGATGAATTAGATCAGATAGAGAAGAATGAGACTTGGACTTTAGTTCCCCAGCCTGAAAAATAAGAATGTTATTGGAACTAAATGGGTTTTTAGGAATAAACTGAATGAGGATGGTCAATTTGTAAGAAACAAGGCTAGATTGGTTTGTAAAGAATATTCTCAAATGGAAGGAATTGATTATGGTGAGACATTTGCACCTATAGCTAGAATTGAAGCTGTTAAACTATTTCTTGCCTATGCAGCTTATAAGAACTATAAAGTCTATCAAATGGATATTAAATGTGTATTATTGAATTGTAAACTTGAGGAAGAAGCATATACTGAACAACCTAGTGGTTTTTCAGTGACAGATGATAAAGATATTGTTTGTAGATTGAGGAAAGCTTTATATGGATTGAAACAAGCTCCTAGAGCTTGGTATGCAAGGTTGGATAAATATATTTTGAAGCATGGTTTTACTAAAGGCATTGTTGATAGTAATTTGTATTATAAGATCACCGATGATGATAGTTTTATTATTGAAGTATTTGTTGATGATATCATTTTTGGAGGAGAAGATAAATTGTGCATGGAATTTTCTAATAATATGAAGAATGAATTTGAAATGTCCATGATTGGGGAGATGATATTTTTCTTAGGTTTGCAGATTGCTCAAACTGACAAAGGCATTTTTATATGTCAAACTAAGTATCTAAGGGAATTGTTGAATAAGTTTGGTATGGATAATTCCAAACCGGTAAGTACTCCTATGGTGACAAGTGATAAATTATCTATCAAAGATACATCTACACCGGTAAATCTGACAAGGTATAAGTCTATGATTGGTGGCTTGTTATATCTAACTCAGACTAGACCGGATATTATAAATGCAGTAAGTATTGTTTCAAGATATCAAAGTAATCCTAAAGAAAATAATGAATGTGCAGTAAAGAGGATATTCTGGTATTTGCAAGGAACAACATAATATGGCTTATGGTATTCTAGAGATGATGATTTCACTTTATGTGCATATACTGATTCAGATTGGGCAGGAGATACTGATGACAGGAAAAGAACTTCCTATGGAGCTTTCTTTCTTGGAAAGAAACTAGTTTCATGGATCAGCAAAAAATAGTCATACATTTCTTTATCTACTACAGAAGCTGAGTATGTTGCAACAACAGCTAATTGCACTCAAGTCTTATGGATGAAGCAAATGTTGAAGGATATCAAGGTAAAATATAGTGAACCGGTAGTTATGTACTGTGATAACTCTGTAGCTATTGACATGTCTAAGAATCTGGTATTTCACTCTAAAACTAAGCATATATCAATAAAGTATAACTTTTTGAAGGACAAGGTAGAAGGAAATGTAGTCAAATTGGATTATTTGAACACTAAAGAGCAAATTGCAGATATATTCACTAAACCATTGTGTAGGGAATCATATGAGTTTTTGAGAGACAGGTTAGGGGTTTCTGCCCCTCCGATAGAGACTTGATTGATGCAGTTTGTCATCAGTCCGACATGCATTATCAGAGACATTATTCATTCTGGCATTGATGAGTGGTGCTACTACTCAGGGGGAGTAGTCAGCTTTGAGATTCAGAGGCTTACATTCTTGCTTTGATATTTTTGTCAGATTTCTGGCATTGATGTCAAAAGGGGAGAGATAGTGATGTAAAAATTAAATTCAGAACTTTACTTTACAGAGATATTATTCATAGGGGAAGAGTTATTGATATTCGGGAGATTGTTGGTTGTCTTCCATAGGGGAAGACTTGTTTCACATTTCTTGGTACTTATATGATTTTCACATCTAGTGTTGCCATCAATGCCGAAGGGGGAGATTGTTGGCATTATGGATGAATTGATTATGTGTTGCATTAATGTTTTGTCATTGATGTCAACACTAGTTGTTATGGCTGGTTATTGGCATACAGGTTTTGGTTACTGGCAAAAGATCTAGTGTTACCAACAAAAAGAACTATCTGTTGGACACTTTCAGCATGTTTGGATCAATGGAGTATATTTGATTTTATGTGTTACGTGCTTCTGGAGCATGTTTTGGTTAGTTGGTATTGACTTGATAATCGGATGCTATCACACACTCTTGTAAACCCTTACCGAAATGGGTTTAAGGTTTAACTGTCACTAAGAAATCTTGACATGATGCATAAGTGGTGTTGGTGCGGCTTCTACATGGATTTTAGGATGCTGAATATGTTCTTTGATCATGCCTCAACTGATTGAAGATATTTCTTTGACATGGTGGACCTAGATTAGGTCTGGTGCCTATCTAGGTTATGGACCGGTATCATGTTAACATGTTCTCTACACATTACCAGGATGATTTATGGATTGGTTATTATTGTTTTTGTCTTAAGCCGACATGGCATATCATTGTAATATGGATGTATGTAATGATCTTATTGTAATATCTTTTAGGTGGCTGACCTAATTGGTTTAGGCCTTAGGGTTGGTATAAATTGATGTAAGATCTCATTGTAGATAATAGAATGTGAATGGAAATTTAATATCATATGTAAAGGAGATTTGGTCAATCATAGGTGATCGAATTGGGATTAAGGAAGAGGTCAAAGGCCTTCGGTATTGAGCTTAACCAGGACTATAATCAGGCATGGTAGATACTATCTTTGGCAATTTTTTTTATTTTGGATTGTTGTCCATTTATCTTTAGGTGGTTATAACCTCTCTGTAGTCAGTGAGACTCTTTTGTAATGGCAGTATGCTCTAGGCAGTGTGCCTTCTTGCATGTGCAAGCCCCTCATTGTATCACATACTTTCTGTAGAAGTATCATCTGACTATGGGTAGGCTTCCCACTATGGTTTTTCCCTTTCTGGGTTTTCCACATACAAATCATGATGTTATGTGGTATGGTTGCATTGTGTTGATTTTCTGTTTCATTCTTAAGTTTTATTGCTTACTAGTATCTATTTCTGCTATTCTGATAATTAATGTTTATTTGTGTAGCGTCGTAAATTGTACGCACTTGCTAGGGTGGTACAATTTCACACCTAGTTTAGCACCCGCCTTGGTGCATTTTGCATTTTGCATTGCATTTTCCCTTTAGCACTTAATTAATTAATTTAATTAGGCCTAAGGTTCTATTTTATCATCTTCCATATCATAAAGTTGGGCCCTTTACATTAAAGTGTGCCCCTTTCATTTTATTCCTCTAATACATCATTTAATCAAAAACCCTAATTAGGTCCTATTTTGAACTTGGGGGCTTGATTTTGGGGGTCAAAACATCTCGAAATCACCTGTAACTTTGAGATTCGCTCTAAAATCATCATATCCGACGGCCCTGAAAATTTGGTGAAAAGTTGTTGGGACCATGGCGCCCGGAGTGCACATGGTCCTGGACATTTTTCCTGAATTTTAGGAGCACGATCCAATCATAAAATAAAGCTTAACCCCAAGAAATTGGCGGGAGATTCAATCTCTAGGTTGGCCAAAAGTTTAAATTAAGACCTAGGGTTTCATATATAAGAGCTCTCTTTCTTCATTTGAAAGGATCCAAATTTTGGTTTTCAAGGGACCTTCTATGCAGTGAAAGAGCAAATCTTTGGAGACTTCAACAACATTCAACATCCATCCATCAAGCATTCATCAATTTCATTCATCCATTTAGGGCTTTGAAGGCATTGAAGAACAATAAGGGATCACCGACTGAAGATTGGCTTGTACCCCTCCCATGGGGTTGGGTATGATTTCATGTTGTTTTCATGTCTTTGCATAAGCTTCATTATATCATTTGTATTCATGCTTTAGATCACTTTGCATCTTGATTTAGAGCACTTACATTATCATGTACAAGCAATTAGGGTTTACTTTCTAGGTTGCTCTAGTTTGCTTACTTGCATTTTAGGATCTTGCACACACACAAGGTTTGCACACACTACTTTTACAATACAACTTGGCTATTCATGGAGGTGGAAATCACCAAAGTGGGGGTTTGACTAAGACAAAAACCTATATAGCCGCCCACCATACCTTTTCAGATATAAGTGCAGGTTTCGGGATTCGGACGACGCCACAAGTTGCAGATCCGATGGAAGCAGACTGAGACGGGACAACACACCAAATTGTAGAGAAAAAGAATAGGACAGGGGTGTGGGGCACCCTAGTCCTGTTAGGACAGGGGCGCTGGGCGCCCTGGTCCTTCTATCAGACAGCAGTTTCAGCATTTTTTTGACAGCTTTTTAGGTTGCAAAACAACAGTTTCAGGTGCAGAATCAGGACAGTGGTGCCCGCGCCCCCATCCCAAACATTTCCACTTAGATTTTAACCCCAGGTACACATCTGCATTCTCCTTTTATCCTTGTGTTTACAGCTTTTCATCACTTAATCTCAATCTTGCAATCTTGTTACTAGTTCATACTTGCACTCTAGGGCTAGTAGTTGAACTTGCATCATTTTATCTATCATTTGCAACAAAGGAATAGAAATCCTAATAGGTAGCCCGTGGCTCTCTCTTCCACAAAAAGAAGTAGCCAATTGTGTGATACCTCTAGGCTCTTTCGTATTCCACAAGTGTGTGATTGAAAGTTAGATTAGGGCATGTTTGCTTAGTGTCACTTTTTCCCCTACACAATTTGATCTGGTTAAAGGTTATAAAGTGGTTTAATTGATATAATCTGTGAACAACTGATTCACCCGACCCTCCTCTCAGTTGTTCACCAACTATCCTAACACAATGTTGATAGAAATGCTTGTGTGGAATTGAATGTTGAAAGGGATCTCCTCTTCAATGGTTGAATCCTTGACTTGAATGCAATACCTAGCCTTGAAGAGAGACTTGAGAATGCTCAATGCTGGAAAAGAATGCTTGAATGCTTGATCACTTATGCAACTTGAATCTCTCCAACTTCAATCTATCCAACTTATCAAAATATTACGTATTGAAATTATGCAAATGAGAGGATGAATGGCCCTTGAATACATTTTTGAAGGATTTCATTTTCATCATGGGCCAACATTGGGGAGGTTTTCCGCCTGAGGCACAACCCACTAGACATGCTCTAGGAAAGGTCCTACCCTAAAATAGGGTAGGGAAAGGGGCACCATGCCCCTATCCTAGGAGGACAAGGGTGCCACGCCCCTATCCTACCCTTTTCTCCAAGGCAGAATGTAGTCGTGGTGATGTAGAGGCTAAGGAAGAATCTATTTTTGCAAGTCGAGCACTCACCAGTCTCCGATCAGGTTAGAGGATTCGAGTTCACATGCATGAGGACCCTAATGCAGTCGTAAATTGCTAGGGTCACAATTTTATGACACTACAGTTACATTGATCACATGGTTCACAATCATCAGGGTTAAACTCCTATTAACCTTGCGATGCTATGATGAATAGTTGGCAGTTACCAAGACATATTAGATCGCGGGTTCGTGGCAGTTAGGGTTAACCATCAGTTATCCTTGAAATATTGCAATGGATTGCTAATAGTTAAGTGGATGTCAGGGTGCATGGTTCACAATAGTTAATTAAAAAGGTTGTTCTAGGTTACGATGGGGTTGGTGGTGGTCAATAGATGCTTGACTGTAGGTTCGTAGCAGTTAGTGATGTGTACTATTTTGGGCTGTGATCCTACGATGATTGGGGCTTGGTCAGTCGATGGTGGGGCCGAAAAAAATTTCACATGTCAATGGCGGCCATTTGATCTTACTTAGGGACGAGATTGATGATTGTATTTTATTTGATCATTGGCCATTTTGGGGGTCTTCTAGGTGCATCTTAGTTGTTCATCCATGCGTGAAGGGAAGATCCAATAGCCAAGATTCAAACTTGGAGTGATTGTTGGAATTCAAACAGGTGTTGTGGTGGTTGCTGACTTGTTGGTAAGAAAATCAGTTTGTGAATTGGTTGATAGCCCAAATCAGATTTGATTGTACTCCAACCACTTCTAGATGTCATGAGGTGATCACCATTACTCTTTCTAGACTTTGTAGACATTTCCCAGGACCGCCCATGCCCATTTATTGTGCACAAAGACTTTTTGGTTTGATAAAGGACATCAAATGCCACCCAGATGCAAGGCCTCCCTAAATTTTCAAGAGATTATTGTTCTTTCTCAAATAAAGTCACATTTCAAGACTCCTCCCTAGCTCCATAGGACATTTTCAGACATGTAACAATTAGATCCAATCTGATTTTCTTTCCTCTATAGCCTAACCCTAGTTGGTTGGGATTCTGAATTCAATGTAAATCACAATTATGCCTGACCTATAAATGAAAATTTGTAACATATTCTAAGGGTTCTTCTCCCTTTTTTCTTACATAATTCTATGATTTCTATAACTGTAATTGCCTTGCCTTCATGTTAATAAATTATCTATTTTAGCTTATCTCTATTGTCAAATACATTGTTTGTTATTCACCTTTTATTTACAATATTTCTTTCTCTATTTCTAAACTTCAGATTGTGTTGAATGTGCTTATGTGTGTTATGTGAGGATATCTCTCAATCCCTCTTAACATCATATTAGGTTCTAGACTTTCTATTTTTTCTTTGGAGATAGTTGATAGATTGAGATTTGTGTATGTCCTTGGGTGGTTTATTGATGTCTTGTGCATTCAGCGGCGGGGAAAGAAACATATTTTCAATCTAGGTGCATCACCTCTCATTTTCCTTTTAGCATTCCTTCTCCCTTTTCCTCTGTAAGTGATTAGATTAGGCTTAGGAGTAGGTTTTACAAGTGTTGGGTTGGTCTAGCATTGCACCCTTATTGGAAAGGAAGTCGACCTTCTCCAAAGATTCAACCTCATATGAACAAGGTCCCACACTTGGAGGTTGTTTCCATGTTTCACAAGATTGTTGAGCATTAGTGTTCAACAATGTTGCAAAATTTGGTGACAACACACACCTTTCCCTCTTCCCCATGCCAAGTGTTCTTCCCAATACACTTCACCTTGTGACACTTGTCACAAGGCTAAGAGCTCAATTTACTTTACCTTCTCTCATTCAATCTCAGACCTCCATTATCCTTCAATCTCAACCGTCCATTTTGAATTCTCAAGTTTATAAATTGAAGTCTCCTCCCTTCACAATTTAATCCACTTCATTAGTAATTTCATGCTACTATTTTGATTTCATAATCATTCCTTTGCATCCATACTATAGCTATTTTATCATCTAATCTCTCCATCTTGCCATCATATGTTAGGGTTCCCAAAGATACTTAGAGGGGGGGGTGAATCAGTATCTGTCCAGTTATGAAATTTTCTTAAAATTGAATATGCAGAATATAAAGTAACAGTATATCGGTATGCAAGAATTAATGCAAATAACAAAATCAAAAGCATCCACATGAAAAGAACACCATAACACAAGATGTTTAATGAGGAAACCCAGTGTGGGAAAAACCTCGATGGGATTTGTGACCCACAATATTCACTTACTGGCCAATAAGAGAATATTGCTTACAATAGGGGCTTGCACATGCAGGAAGGCCAACTACCTAGAGCTCACTGCTCAACAAGAAGTCATACTGACTTACAATGAGGATTTACACAAATCCAATATTCTATACTGCTTTACAATAGCATCTTCAATGCCAGATTCAGTACCGGTTCTTGCTCTGTTCTTTACATATACCCTTGACCTACAATTCGCACATTAAGTCTGCCTTATAATTTATTTATTGCATTCTATCCATATCCTACAAATGCCTACAATGATCTCTTTTATATACAAGAGTCATTTTACAATTTGCCAAGTCAGCTTACAATGATAAACAAAATATTACATATCAAAAGTCCTGTCGGCCTCTGTGCCGGTATACATATTTCCTTCTGTGTCGGTGTACATCTTCTGTGCCGGTGCCGGTGTAGATTGATTTTGTTGATGCCAGAGCACTATTGTTTGAGTAATGCTTTGCCGGTATAATGTCTTGCCGGTGCTATAGGATTGCAAGGTTTCCTGTGTAATGCTTTGCCGGTATAATGTCTTGCCGGTGCCATAGGATTGCAAGGTTGCCATCAATGACAAAACCTTCAATCACACACAATGTCTCATTGGAGTGTCCATATGCCAACATCATAATGTTCAATTCAGTAGCTTAATCCATTAATCCCCTTTATGAATCCATCTTTGCTATGTAGAAATTAGAGAGCATTCCACATCAAGCCATCAAAGGAGAAAATTAAGTGGAGCTTGGGCCAATCCACTTCTAGCTCAATTTGAGGAGCTTGGGAAGGTAAAATTTTAGTTGATTTAGATGTTTTGCATGATTTTATGAATTTAGCATATTCAACTAACCTTGTACATTTTGTTGCTTTCATTTTGGCACGCTTGGTGAGACCCCATGTCCCTAATTTAACCAAAAATTATATTTTGTTTGTGATTTATCACACACAGGTAGCAGAATGATGTCTCCACCATGCAACACCATCTGCACTTGTCAAATGATGTCTCTGTTAATTAAATGGTGTCTCCACCCCGACTTCTTAAATTTTATTGCTAACATCACTATTTTTCTACATAATTATAGTTTGGAATCTCCACTTGTGGAATGTTGTCTCTACCTGAAAAACTACATCTCCCCACCTGCAAAATGACATCTTCAATTCAACAGTTTTTTCTTTCTATTCAAGTTTTAAATAATAATAATAATTGTTTCCATTTTTTAATATGTTTGATTGTATGTAGGTTTCTCACATTTTCTGATTTTTAGAACTTCCTATTTTTTGTATTTCTGTCAAATGGCATCTCCGCTCTTAAAATGACATCTCCATTCTATTAGTATTCTGATTTCTGTAGGATTTTAACAATTTTTGGATTTTTAAAGTTAACTGTGTTTCATAGGGTCCTTAAACAACATCTACATCGACATCTGTGATTCGACATTTGTATAGGTGGATCACCATCTTCGCCTGCTAAATGACATCTCTTCCTTGGTTCAATTGCTTTAAGTTTTTGCTAATAATCTTGTTTTTGCAGCCTACCTTCGATTGTCCAAGACCTTTTGCTCAAACTACCAACATACTGTCTTGAAGGTTCATTTGTTGAAGGCTTGTTTTTCCCACTAAGTGCATGAACAGTATTTTTATTTTGCATGTAAACAGTTTGTAGGATCTTGTTTACAATGTATTCATGGGGTAGTAGGTATATTCTCTCCCCTTATGAAAGCTTGGGTGATAAAAAAACTAGACCTGCCCCTTTTTGTTGTAGATAAAAACCAAAATATTGTGGTATATTCTCTCCTCTTTGGTTGGTGAAGATAAAACATGGTATTTATTTAGAAGGCATGCCTCCCAAAGCATTATGCAAGTGAGAGGGAACAACCTAAGTGATACTTTAATATAGTCCGCTATATAAAAAAGGGTGAGACAAAAGTCATAGCCCATTGGTATTATCTTTTTTCGTTCTTGTCAATCTGAAACAAGTTTCATACTCAAAGTATATTTGGCTTGGTGCACACAGGGTGCTAGCATTCTCTGGATTCTAACTAGACACCATTTGTTGTAGTGGTAAAAAACTCATACTTATTAATTCAGGGAACATAGATCATATCTTGAAGTTAACCCTTCATTGTGAGATACGAAATCCCTTGGTCAAAAGGTTTCTTTACCTTCAGAGTAAGAGATTTGGTGTGCCCGTGTCGTGTTGGGGGATCTAGTTTCACCAAGTCTCTATGTATCCACTTTGTTTTAGGTCTTTCTATTTATAGAAAAGGGCCTGAATAAGTAGTATCCTCTTTCTAGCCTAGGTCATGCATGCTTACAAGTTTCTTCAAATGTTGAAACTAGTTATGCTCAATTCGGGCTAGTCTAGGACCTCCTTTATTTCATGCTTGTTTCAAGCATCAACTTGGCCAAGGTGTATTCTTGTTTGAAATTTCTTACCGAGATACCAATTTATAAATTTGATCAAAATCCACCTAAGTCCTAGTCAAAACTATCTTTCATCATCTCCGCTCTTGTTTCATCGTCTCTGTTCCTAAAACCCCATCTCTACTTATCATATTGCTCGCAATCAAACCCCATCTTTGTCTATCCATTGGTGTCTATGTCTTTGTTTCACTATCTCTACCTGAGTCAAATTACTAATTAGTCTCCTTGAACCATCAATTATTCATATCAAAAATTCTAAACACCTGAAGAAGTCCATTTTGTTAGATTTGTTTGAATGTTGTCATTGATGTCAAACCCGATGATCTAGTTAGCACCGGATATGGCATGTTGAGCAACAATAGAATTGTTGGCAAGAGACACTATTTTGGTGAATATCAACGCATGAGAAATGCTTAGGACTTGTCATTGATGGCAAGTCATTTTAGATATCATATCCGGTACATGTAGATTTGATTTACCAGAAGTTGTATTATCATTTGGCATAAGTCTAGAAGATGGAATATGGTAACCGACAGAGTATGAGTGCAGTGTGTAGATCTTGATTTTGGTTGTGTAACTTTGGTTGTGGGAATAGAGGTAGAGGATTCGAGGTTTGAGGCAGTTTATTTTGTAATTGTAGTTTTCGGTGTTGATTCATGAGCGAGATTGATGGTTCGGCATCCGGTAATTCAGGAAGAATAGAGCTATTTGATATAACATGTGATCCAAAATCCTTGGGATGATTTCAATGAATTATTTCGAGTTCGAGGAGATTGGGATGACATGTGTGAAGCTTATTATCATCTTTTTAGGTCCACATATGGATTTTTGAATGAATTGAGCTGAATTGTTGATACACGTTTCATGTTGCGTTTTATGCAATTTTAAGAAGCCGACATGGGAATTGATTTGTTTTGTTGACGAGAATATATAAGATTGACTTGTATGATCATTTTGATGTTGTAGATGTGTGGTATATATGTGAATGTTGATGTGTGACAAGTTATTGAGCACCAATATACAGATTTGGTGCTCTGGTATATGATTGTGCAACAAAATAGAGTAGAAGAGTATAACAAAGTAGAAAGATAGACAAATTGTGCTTAGCCGAAACTGCTATTTGGCATTAATAGATGCTATTTTTCAGTTTAGACACTATTGTAATCTTTTTAATTATTTGTAGGATAGTAGGTCCTCTGGGTTGTATCCCTCTTTTGTATTTGAGTAGTGAGCTCTAGGCAGTGGGCCTGAATGCAAGTTCATTCCCTTTTTTGTAATATTATCATACTCCTGATCAAGGTATAATAATATTGTGGGTTAAAATCCCACCGTGGTTTTTCCCTTTTCAGGTTTCCACATAAAAATTCTAGTGTTATGGTTTTGTGATTGATTGGTTTATGTTTCTGCACTTTACTTTCATTCTTACGCATCCAGTGGTCTAAAAATCAGTTTAATAAAATTATGAATTGCAGAATACTGATTCACCCCCCCTCTCAGTGTTCATTGATTCCAACAATTTATGTCAGATCTTAGTTCCTCAAAAAGAGCCTAACAGCTTGAGGAAGATCCGGAAGATTGAATCAATGGACTCCAGTTTGCAAAAACAACTTACTGTGGCACTTGAAGATCTTGATGCAATGATTAAATTAAAATGTAGCCCGAGGAGAAGTCTGGAAGCAACTGAAATTTTTATTGAATCTCTGAAAGGACAAGTGAACACATCCAGAGAGAAGAGAAAGGAATTGATGGATAAACTCAAATAGAAAGAAGAACAAAGATTTGAAAATCAAACCCTACAAGACAAGACAAATGGATATGAGATTTTTTCTAGAGATAATGCAGTCCTGAAGAATAAGATGCAATCCATTGTGATGAAACTGACAAAGGAGATTGAAGACAAGAAGAAGAATGAAGAAAATATGACTCAGTCATTGAAGGATAGATCTAAATAATGTTGTAGATTATGTTAGATTTAATGACAATCCCAAAGACACTGAGAGGGGGGGGGGTGAATCAGTGTCTAACCGGTTGACAGAATAATTTAACTTATTTGAAACTTTGCAACTTAAAACAGTGTACCGGTAAATAAGAATTATTGCAATATATATAAATAATAGAGACAACATAGAAACACACCATAACACAAGATATTTAATGAGGAAACCCGGTGTGGGAAAAACCTCGGTGGGATTTGTGACCCACAATATTTACTCACTGACCAATGAATAAATACTACTTACAATAGGGGCCTACACATGCAGGGAGGCTAATAGCCTAGAGCTCACTTCTCAATAAAGAGTCACACTAAATACAAAATGGATTATTAAAATCCAATATAATGTACTACTTAAAAAAAACATCTCTCATGCTAGGTTCAGTACCGGTTTAAGCTCAGTCAATAACCAAAACCTTCACTGTCAACTATATCACCTTATACAAAATTGCCTTATCACACATTATAACTTTCTTCCGTCTACATACAAAAATGACCTATAAGATCTCATATATATATGAGTCTATTACAATGTACCATGTCGGCTTACAAAAGTTATTTACATTAAAATACAATAAACAAAAGTTTATTCCATTTCAGCCTAAGTGTCGGTATGCTTGTTGCCGATGTTGGTGTATGTAGAAATCTATTGTCGGTGTCGATATCTGTCGGTTGGTCACCAGATGGTTGCCAGTTGGTTTCTAGATGGTTGCCAGTTGGTTGCCATCAATGACAACATCAACTATTCTCATAAGAGTGTAGAATGCCAACAATCTCCCCCTTTGGCATTGATGGCAACACTCATGAGAAAAATCCAAAAACTATTTCCAAAAACTAAAGTAAAAAAAAAAGATTCCAAAAAGATGTGCTCCCCCTAAGCAAGTGATCTCCTCTGTACAAGCATTTTTTCTCTCCACTACTCCCCCTTTGACATCAATGCCAAAGGTTGTCAAAAATAATCAAACGAGTGCAAAACTTTCACCTCAAAGTCTATAACCAGTTGGTTACAATCTGAAAAATATCTACCAAAACTAAATTCAGATTCTGCATAAACCTTTTGCTATCATTCAAAGTTGCCTCAGTCTGTTGGATCATGTTGGTGAGATAGTGCATGTGTTCTTCCAGTGATCGCTCTCCTTGAACTAATGCCTTAGATATTTAAATTCTCTGAGTGATAAGATTTTCCAACTTAGGACCAAGTTTATTTTTAAGTTCTTAGGCATTTGACCTTATTCTTGCCTTCTTCTCAAGTTTCTCTTTTTTCTCCTCAAAAACTGTCATTTCCTGCTCAAAAACTAATATATGTCTAGATGAACCAATTATATTATCTGCTATATCATCAATTTATTTCTTTGTTTTTCTGATCTCCTCATCTATGTCCTCTTTCAAAAGGTGAGGTTTGCATGTTTCCCTATATAGCTCCTTGTATTCCAAAATTGTAGAGTTAAGTACCGGTAATAGTGTATTTACATGATCGGTACATTTCTTTATAGTGTCTTCAAAGAATGTGTTTTTCTCTTTTTCAACTCTCTCCTTAATTGTGTCCTCATTAACCTTATGAATAGTTATTACATTATCAGCAATAAATTTGGACAATGTGTCCAATTTACCCAAAGAATCAGTAATGAGATCTATTTTACAATTTGGTGCAATCAACTTAAGAATAGGTAATGCATTGTCAATTGCCTTAAAAGCCAATGCATTGCAATCTGTTATCTTCTTAATTGAATCCAAAAGTACCTCTGTAACATTGGTAGGTCTGAATTCACCTGTAGATGTGCCAGATGTCTAACCAATCATTTTTATTACCTCTTTGCTTCCATCAGATGTGTCCATTTTGCTTGTATTTTATTCTGGTGGATCAGTCTATGTTTGCATCTCAACCTTTAAAGGTTTCTTAGACTATTTCAATGCTTCTGCCTCTGTCGGTTTCTTAGAAAGTTCTACTGCCGAATTCTCAGTACCTTTGTCTTTTGTAGATTTGTCAGTCTCTGTCGGTTGCTCTGTTTGGGTTGATGTCTCAGTTTCAACAGTTTGTACCAGTTTCTCGGCTATGTTGCTATTGCCAACATTGTCTGACTTGACTTTAGAGGTTTCCTTATCCACAATAATGTTTACCTCTTGAGTATCCACATTCATTGTAAAAAGTATCTTCGACTCAGGATTAGTATCATCATGTCTTATTCCTTCGGGGTCAATAATCGGTGGATCTTCTGAGTGTACTGGTGCAGTATCCAAAGGTGGCGGTGGAAGATTGTCAGTAATCTTAATGTTTGGAACTCCACCAATTTTTCCTTTACCCTTGTCCTTGTCTTTTTGATACACTTTGAATGCCTTTTTAGTTTTTCTCTTTTCTTCTTGTTTTTATATTTCCACAAAGAATATATCCCATTTATCTGTTGTTTCATCTATAATTTCCTTCACTCTTCTAGCCATCAAGCTCACTTGCCAATCTCCACTAGCAAATATTGATCGGTTAGCCCCACAAATAAGTTCATCTATTTCCTCTTTGGAGTTAACCAGGTGAACAACCAAGAGTGCTTCAACTTTCAATTTCTTATCTAATTCCATCACTGATAGCCTTTTTGCTTCTAGTCTCATGTAGAGATCATTTGGTAACTCATCAATAACTTCAATCAAAACTTTCTTGTAAATGTCTAAATGAAGAACAATGCTTTCTTCAATAGTTTCCCTATCAGTGTTATTGAAAGAATGATATAATTTGTTCACATTTGATAGATTTCCCTCATGTGTAACCTCATTAAGTAGATCATTTAGTGAAGGGGTAACCGGTGTCTGTTTTCTCTTTGGAGTAAGCTTCTTCTTAGGTGTGAGTTTCTTCTTCGGTTCCCTAACTGCCTATTGTTTCTTCCTTAATTTTCTTGTTTTCTTCGGGGTAGGAGAAGGTACTGGCGAGGCTTTCCTTTTCCTTTCCACTCTTTTGAACTTACCAGCCTTTCCACTGTCACTCTCAGAAGATGTGTCAACCGGTGAAAAATGTGCCTCCAGTTGAAGTCCTTCAAGCTCGCTAGCCGATAAGCCACTAAGGTTCATGACATTATCTTTGATTTCTTATGCTTTATTGGATGCATCCCTAATGAATTTGTCTCTTTTCTTCTTATTTTTCTCCATTGATACTTTACTAGCTATGGTTTCAGCACTTCCAAATATTTCCTCAAATGGTTCTCTTGGTGCTTCAAGTAGTGCTTTTGCATAAGTTTCCAGTTAATGTAGATCAACCTCATAACCCATTTCAGTAACCCAAATAGTTCTAGGGCTTACTGCTTCCATCCAAGTTTCATCTCTTTGAATGACAAAATAGATTTCCTTGTCATATTTCTCAATTATGCTCTGAGGAATCCTTTCCCTAGCTCTCATCTTAGATTGGAAAGTTTTAAAGTAATATGTTATGTTATTATCTCTATCAATTCCCATGTCGGTAAAAGCTTCCTGTAGTTGTTTTCCTACCAGTATATTATAACAAAAGTCTTTGTGTCCTATACCGGGGATCTCTTTGGTGAAATATAACATCAAACATACCAAAAGGTTTCCAAAGCAAAAAGTACCTTTCTTGTCTCCCTCAATCTTTTTCAGGTTGTCAATAAGCTCATCTTTTAACCATTCACACACATCTATCTTAGCATTGTTGTTTATCATTTCATAAGCACTGTAAATACAAAGACTGGAAACAAAATTGAGTTTGTTAGCATGTGTGGCTTTGTATCCAAGAACCATACTTACATATCTCACATTAATGTCCTTAATGTCATTTACTCTAAGTGATCTATTGTTAGATGTTGCTCCGGTTAGGCTTGTCACCATTTTGTTGGGAATCTTCTTTGTCTTATCAAGTCTACTACCGGTTGAGGGTAAACCAGTAACTTCCCTAATTGCTTGTCGGGTTATCTTACAAACAGAACCCAACCATAAGAATTCTCCACATGCTCTACTCAATACAATCCTTACCACTTCTAGAAATTGAGGGATATTCAGTATCTCCACAAAACCTAAAGTTTCCACAATCTTATGTTCCGGGTTAACAATTCCATGTTCATCACAAATGACCTTATTAAACATTTTCATTAACTCCTCAGATCCTAGGTCTTCTATATTGCAATGCATGTAAATCCTAGGGTCTTCTACAAATGCTACACCCTTAGGTATTTTTGAAATAGCTCCTATAGAATACGGGCCTAGGGCGTTTCACATTCTCCACAATGGTAGGGTTCAGAATAAATTCAGGAACAGAAGATGAAGCAGCCATTATGAAAAATACCTCTTTTCCAGATGTTTGTTGAATGCTTGAAAAATACTTCTCAGATTCACCTTGAATGCCTTTTCTCTATTTCACGCTCACAGAAAGTTTGAATTCTTGGTGAGTTTGAAATGAGAGTTTCCTGGTGCTTTATAGCCAAAAAGTTCTTTAAAACATCATTAAATGCTCACAGGTTAATTGAAAACTTAACACACCTGTCGGTAAAGAAGAAATGTATCTTCTCACCATCAACTGAGGTTAGAATGCATTTTTTTCAATTCGTTGTCATACCCCCAAGAGATTATTCCTTAATTAGATGAAGAATCTCCTACTGATGGAGAGTTACTCTGTTCTACTGGTGTAGAGATCATTTCATCAACTCTTTGATCTCTTTTCTTAATCCACTATTTAGAAAATTCTTGCCTTACTTCTTCTACCTTCTCTTTTCCCTTCAAGCTAGATCTCATATTATTTGTCGGTGCATTCTTGCTTCTACAAAATTTTGTAATATGTCCAATCTTGTTACATGCATAACAAGTTACATTATTCCTCTGAATAGCCTTTCTATATCCTTGACCAGTTTGTGATCTACATTGATTAGATAAATGTCCAAATCTTCCACAAACATAGCATTTCACATTCATTCTTAATTTTTTTTTATTATGACCAACTTTGTTGCATTTGGAACATTGACCGGTGGGTGGTTCATTCTGATAATTCCTAGATCTACACTGATTTGCTTTATGACCAAACTTATTGCAATAAAAACATTTCCCATTAAATTTGTAAGCATTAGGTTGTCTTACTGGTTTTTTCTAGTCTTGATTGTTTGTAGTACCAGAACTTTCTCCAACTTCAAATCCAAGTCCATTTGTATCTCCATTAGGATTCTGACTTTTAGCATGTCATCAAGCTTTTCTAAACGTTTCTTGAATTTGTCTTTGTTCTCATTTGCAGTGATCAACTCATTTTCCAGAATTCCAACTTGTCTCATAAGCTCAGTTTTATCATGTTGCATGTGAATCAGATCTGTCTTTAGCATATCATTTTCATGACTAAGTCTTAGATTTTCATTTCCAGCATCATTAAGTCTCCTAGTCAAGTCTTCTTCATTCTTCTTTCTGTCTTCAATATCTTTACATAACCTCATAGTCATATCTTGCATTTCATTTTTCATGTTACTATTTTCTTGTCTCAACTTGTTTGCAATGTCTCTAAGAGTTTCTTTTTCATCATCATCATTTTGCATCTTCTCATGAAGTTCTTTTCTTTTATTTTGTGCTATAGCAAAGTTCTCCTGAAGTCCTTTAATGAATTCCTGTACAGTCCTCAGATCATCTTCAAGTTTGATATTCTTCAATTTTTTTGCATCATAATCTTCAAGAGCTCCTTCCAACTGTTTTCTCAAGTTCTCCATTTGTACCAGTGTCAAAATCTTCCTCAAGCTATTAGGCTTTTGAAAATAGAGGACTAGGCTCTGATACCAATTGTTAGATTTAATGACAGTCCCAAAGACACTAAGAGGGGGGGGGGGTGAATCAATGTCTAACCGGTTGACAAAATAATTTAACTTATTGGAAACTTTGCAACTTTAAATAGGGTACCGGTAAATAAGAATTTTTGCAATAAATAGAAATAATAGAGACAACATAGAAACACACCATAACACAAGATATTTAATGAGGAAACCCGGTGTGGGAAAAACCTCTGTGGGATTTGTGACCCACAATATTTACTCACTAGCCAATGAATAAATACTACTTACAATAGGGGCTTGCACATGCAAGGAGGCCAACAACCTAGAGCTCATTGCTCAATAAAGAGTCACATTGACTATAAAATGGATTATCAAAATCCAATACAATGTACTACTTCAAAACAACATCTCTCATGCCAGGTTCAGTATCGGTTTAAGCTCAATCAATAACCAAAACCTTTGTTGTCAACTATATCACCTTATACAAAATTGGCTTATCACACATTATAACTTTCTTCCATCTACATACAAAAATGACCTATAAGATCTCATACATATATGAGTCTATTACAATGTACCATGTTGGCTTACAAAAGATATTTACATTAAAATATAATAAACAAAAGTTTATTCCATATCGGCCTGAGTGCCAGTATGCTTGTTGCCGATGCCAGTGAAGTGTCTGCCAGTGTATGTAAAAATCTATTGCTGGTGCCGGTATCTGCCGATTGGTTGCCAGATGGTTTCTAGTTGGTTGCCATCAATGAAAACATCAATTATTCTCATAAGAGTGTAGAATGCCAACAGATTGAACTATGAGAATGATTAGTTGAGACTTGAATTGGTGCAATCCAAGAATAATGGGCAAGAACGTGAGAGGCAGATCATAATTCTTATAGATGAACTTTCGAATGATAATGATTACAAAGAAAAATTCAAAGCTAGCTCAGCCAAGCTAGATGAGATGCTGAAAAAGACACACGAGGACATGGATATGAGAAAGGAGAATCCTCTGATTCAAGACAAAGCAATCATCAGAAGAATAAGAGACCTCTAGTAAGACAACCTAATGCTTATAAATTTAATGGTAAATTTTTTATTTGTAATAAATTTGGTCAATTGGCAAGTCAATGCAGAAATAGGATGATGAACATGTTGGCATTTCATGAAGATTACATTGATGAAGTATAGTGTTGTCATTGATGTCAATAGTAACTAATAATGAAGTTGTATTGCAACCGGTAATCATGTAGTAAAGCAACCAGTAGTAAAGTAGTGTAGGCAACTGACATTATTATTGGAGCAAAGATCAACTAGTAACCCTAACCAGTTGATAAGAATAACCTTAACCGATGGAGCTTGGAGAATCGGTTGTGATGATCTACAATCGAATGGTGATTGGAGATGAAGATGCCACATAAGCATGATGCACATGATGAGTTTCATAGTGGATTTGACACATAGAGATAACCATTTATCTTGGGAATGATCAAATGCATAGCATGAAGTGAAAAACATGTGATGAGCTACAGGATCTAATGTTCGGTGTTCCAGGAGCGGTTGATGTTGTCTAGAACAATGTGTAGTTGATTGCTATGTAATCCAACTATTATGATTGAACCGATATATTTGTAATCTCTATGAGATTTTTAGGTTTTGTGCTGTGTTACCGACCTATTGTATTTGCTTATAAGGTCGATGATTTGTTTCACTATCGTGTTGGCAAATTTGGTTAACTGTGGAAGAGTGATTGTTGCCGAACTAGAAGGTGTGTTTGTAGAATGTTGTGAAGGTAGATAAGAGCAGAAAATGATCTGATTAAGTAAGGAAGTGCTATTACCAGATAAATAAAGAACCCGTTGTTCTCTAACCATTACAACAATTAAATCCCTTAACCGGGTAAGCTTTAATAGGCTTCTTGTTTCTATCCTCTAACAAGGTGATCCATTAGCTTGGATTTGAAATCCTCCACCGAGGTTACCTCTAACAGGGTATTACCTTTAACAAGGTATTGTAGTCAATCCCTTAATTGCGTGGTCCTTAACCAGGTTTATTGTTAACATGACATTATTGTATAAGCTTAACAAGGCTTGGATCCTAACAAGGCGAACTTCAAAAGAGGTCAAAATACTTGTGGGTATTTATCCCCACCGTGGTTTTTCCCTTTAGGGTTTCCACGTGAAAAATCATTGTGTCAAGTGGTGAATGATTTTATGGATGTGTTTTGATATGGTTGATATGAATAACTAGTAAATCCACTTACATATGTTTAGATGGCCGGAAATAATCTAAAATGAGCTATTACTGATATTAGTGAAGTGGTTTAATGTTTTGGTTAAATGGTATTTGAGTTTCAAATCTGATGCATTGTATAATTGATGTTTTAGTCAACCGGTAAAGTTTGATAGTGTAGTTGCAATTTTTGATATAGTAACTAAACTGGTTAAGTTTAGTGATTGATTTCTGAGTTGAAAGTTTGTTTGGTGAAATTTTAGTTTATTTTCTATCTACTGATTCACCCCTCCCTCTCAATAGTTGAGCAGATTCTTATAGTTTTATCATATTATCAATTGGTATCAGAGCAATCCAAGTCCTCTTGATTTTAAGCCTAATAGCCTAAGGAAAAGATCTAGGAGAACACGATGAAGAAAGAAGGTCTAAAGTTCAATAGGGAAAACTACAGAATATGGAGTGATAGGATAAAGATCTATGTCAAGAGCTTAGGAAGTCAATATTGGGAACATGTTGTTACTAAATATAACTTGCCTATGGGGGATTCTGATAGATGATTAAAATAAGGAGCAACAGGAGAACAATCAAGCACTGGAGTCCATCATCAGTTCCTTGTCCGATTCATAATATGTTGATGTTCATGGATTGGAGACTATTGGCATATGCACACTCCAATGAGACATTGTATGTGATTGAAGGTTTTGTCATTGATGGCAACCTTGCAATCCTATGGCACCGACAAAAGCATTATACCGGCATCAGCAGATCATAGTCTACACTGGCACTCAGGACACCGACACCAGCACAAAAGAAAGGAAGTATATCGGCACAGAGGCCGATAGGATTTTGTTATATTATATTTTGTTTATTATTGTAAAAATGTGTAAGCTGACTTGAAAATTGTAAAATGACTCTTATATATAAAAGAGATCATTGTAGACATTTTGGATGAGATGTAGAATTTTTATAGGAAAATGTTAGGCAGACCTATTGTGCGAAGTATAGGTCAAGGGATATATGTAAAGAACAGAGTAGGAACCGGTACTGAATCAGGCATTGAAGATGCTATTGTAAAGTAGTACAAGATATTGGATTTGTATAATCCTTATTGTAAGTCAGTGAGACTTCCCATTGAGCAGTGAGCTCTAGGCAGTTGGCCTTCCTGCATGTGCAGGCCCCTATTGTAAGTAATATTCTCTTATTGGCCAATGAGTGAATATTGTGGGTAACAAATCCCGCCAAGGTTTTTCCCACACCATGTTTCCTCATTAAAATCTTGTGTTATGGTGTGCTTTTCATGTGGATGTTCTTGATTCTATTTATTGCATTATTTCTTGCATACCGGTACACTATTATATTATGTTTTGCATGTTTTAAGTTAAGAAATTCCATTCACCAGTCAGATACTGATTCACCCCCCTCTCTCAGTATCTGTGGGATCCCTAACAATTGGTATCAGAGCTTGGTCCTCTATTTTCAGAAGCCTAATATCTTTAGGAAGATCTTGACACCTATAAAGATGGAAAATATAATGAAGCAACTTGAAGGAGCTCTTACAGACTATGATGCAAAAAAATTGAAAAATATCAAACTTGAAGATGATTTAAGAGCAGCTCAGGACATCATTCAGGCACTTCAAGAAAATTTTACTGTTGCAAGAAATAAGAGAAGAGAACTTTGTGAAAAATTGCAAAATGAGAATGATGAAAAGGAATCACTTAATGATATGATAAGCAAGTTGAAACAAGAGATCATGACAACAAAAAATGAAATGCAGGATATGACTATGAGATTTTGCAAAGAGATTGAGGATAGGAAGAAGAATGAAGAAGAATTAACCAGAAGACTAAGTGATGCAGAAAATGAGAACATAAGACTTAGCTATGAAAATGACATGTTGAAGATAGATCTGGTGCATACTCAGAATGACTCAAATGAACTGATGATACAAAAAGAAGTCTTAGAAAGAGAACTAGAAACTGCAAATCAATACAAAGAAAAATTCAAGAAAAGCTCAGAGGAACTTGGCACCTTGTTGAAGAATCAAAAACCTAAAGGTGACACTTCTGGAATTGGATTTGAAGTTGGTGAAAGCTCCGGTGCTGCAAATACTCAAGATCATAGCAAACCGGTAAGACAACCTAATGCCTATAAATTCAATGGTAAATGCTTTAATTGTAATAAGTATGGTCATAGAGAAAATGAATGTAGATCTAGAAATTATCAAAATATCAACACACCCACTGGTCAATGTTCTAAATGCAACAAAGTAGGTCACAATTCTGAAAACTGCAGAATGAATGTGAGATGTTATGTTTGTGGAAGATTTGGACATTTATCTAATCAATGCAGAACACAAACCAGCATAGGTTATGGGAAAGCTATTCATAAGAATAATGTAACTTGTTATGCATGTAACAAGATTGGGCATATTGCAAAATTCTGTAGAAGTAAAGGAACACCAATAGACAACAAAATTTCTAGCTTGAAAGGTAAAGAAAAAGTTGAAGAGGTTAAGCAAGAATTCTCAAAACAATGGATTAGAAAAGCTGATCTAAATATTGGGAATACTCCTCCACTGGTAGAACAAACCAATACTTCACTGGCAGAACAGAGTGATGCTTCACCAGAAGGATAGGGTAGTGCTCCACTGGCAGGAAGTTCTTCATCCAATTGAAGAAAATTTCCTTGAGGGTTTTTGCAATCTATTGGTACATGTGCTATTATTCCCTCGGTTAGAGATAAGAAGTTGGAAATTACTTATTACTGGCAAACAATGTTAAGTGAATACTTAACCGGCATGCAATTAATGTGGTAGATGGTGAAAAGACACTATAAAATCAAGGTTTTGGCTCCATTTCATTTCACCAAGATTTCAAATTTTCAAAGAGCGTGAAGATTCAGAGCTAAGGCATTTCAAGCAAGAAGCAAGAACACTCCAAGCAATCATCCATCCAAGGTAGTAAAAGGTATTTAATCATGGCATCCACCTCTACAATTGAATATATAGCAAACCCTACTATTGTTGAAGTAATAAAAAGACCTAGGCCCGTATTTCAGTTAGTTCTTGAGATAGAAAAGAAGGATGATACCTTAGGTGCTTTTTCTCAAATTCCTAAGGGAGTTGTTTATGCTGAAGACCCCAGAATGTACATCCACTGCAACATTGAGGAATTAGGAGATGAGGGAATTAAAACCATGTATAAAACCATGATATATGATAATACCTGAAATGTAAAAGATGAACACAAGATCATTGAGACCCTAGGATTTACAGAGATCCTTAGCCTTCCTGAATTTCCCAAGGATGTGATTAGGATAGTCTTGAGCAAGGTACATGGAGAGTTTTTCTGGTTAGATGCAATCCACAAGATCACCAAGGAAGTTGTGAAAGCTATCACAGGGTTATCGGCCACCGGTAAAAGACCAGATAAAACCAAGAAGGTTTCCAATGACCTAGTTATAAACCTAACTAGTGCAACATTCAACAAGAGGTCCCTAAGAGTTAATGATGTAACATTTATCAATGTGAGATTCATCAACATGATATTAGGATATAAAGCTACTCATGCAAATAGACTTAATTCAATTTCAAGCTTATGCATTAAGAGTGCTTATGACATGGTCACAGACAATGCAAAAATTGATGTATGTGAATGGTTAAAAGATGAATTAATTGACAACCTTGGAAAGATCAAGAAGGACAAGAAAGGAACTTTCAGGTTAGGAAATCTATTAGTATGTCTAATGCTACACATAACAAAACAGGTTCCTGGTATAGGTTACAAAGAACTTGGATATGATATACCGATAGGCAAACAATTAACAGAACTATTCAATAATATGGGTGAGAACAAGGAAAACAGTATTTGTGACTTTTTTCAAGCATTAAAGAGCAAAATGAAGAAAAGAATAAGGTTATCACAGAAGATTGTAGACAAATAAAAAGATGAAATATGCTTTGTAATCAAGAAAGATGAAATCTGGATGAAAGCAGTCATCCCAAGGACAGTCTGGGTAACCGAGATGGGCTGTGAAATAGATGATCACATAGTTGAAACATATGCTAAAGCACTTCTGGAAGCCCCCAGAGAACCTAAAGAAGAAGTATTTGGTAGTGCTGAAACCAGAGAAAGTCAAATACAATCTAAGAAGAGAGTGAAAAAGGTTGAAACAGTTGTAAGGAAAGGTTCCAGACAAGCAAAAGCCATCAAAGAAGATGTATTGAAGAAAATCGGTATAATAGAGGATGAGTTAGCAGCTCCACAACCTAAAACTCACCTATCACCGGTAGGTACTTCTTCAGGAAGTGACATGCCTACAACTTTCAAAAGAGTTGTAAGAAAAAGAGATCCCTCACCGGCAACCACACCCTCACCCAGGAGGACAAGGCAAAAGCAACAAGCAGTGAGATCTCCGATAAGAAAGGCCACACCAAAGAAGAAACTGACACCCAAGAAGAAGAAGAGGACAAACAAAGACTTGGCCCCTCTTGATATACTACTAAATGAAATCACAGAGGAAGGTAAATTGAAGAACATAGAGAAAATATATGACACACTAACAGCTGATGAAAAAGAGCAAGTTGAAAATAGTGTTATATTACACATGGATATGTATAAGAAGTTTTTAATGGAAGTAGTAAATGAAGTTCCAGATGAACTATTCAAAAGACTAGAAGCAAGAAGACAAGCAGTGATAGAACTGGATAAGAAAATAAAGATTGAAAAGCTACTTGCTGTATATCCGGTAAACTCTCCACAAGAAATTGATGACCTAATTGCTCAAGCCAACAGGACAGTATTTTCTACTGCACACAGGCACATTGCTTTAATGGTTGGAAGAGTAAATGAGGTGACTAAAGAAACTGCAGATGGATGGGATATATTCCTAGTTGAGAAAGAAAAACAAGAAGAGTACAGGAACCCCAAACCCATAAAAGTTTATCAGAAAGATAGAGACAAGGGGAAAGGAAAAGTTGGTGGACCACCTAGTATCAAGGTTAGAGACAACTTACCCCCACATCCTTTAAATACTCCACCAGTAAAAACTTCAACTATAGATGATCAACCAGCAGCTGAGAGTATGGATGTAGAGGATAATAATCCTAATCCTGAAGTCCTATATACTATGGATATTGATACTCAGAAGATCAACATAGTGGTAGACAAAGATACAACTGATAAGTTACATATGGCTAGTGAGCCTCCGGTAGTAGGGGAAACTGATAAACCGACAAAAGATAAAGAGAAAAAGGAAGAGACTTAGACAAAAACTGAGACAACACAACAAACAGAGGAACAAACAGAGCAAAAGGCTCCAAAACAGCAACAACAATAGCAACAGGAATAGGTACATAAGGAAACAGTGCCACCGGCAACTAGTGAAGCAGAAAAACCATTGCTTAAAGAAATGCAGACACAAACAGACCTACCAGAGGTCAATACAAGCTTGGTTACTTCCACCAGTACTCAAATTGTTGATTCATCATCAAGCTTCAAATCAAACAATGTGACTGAGGTACTATTAGATTCAATCAAGAAAATAACCGACTGCAGCCCACAAGCTTACAAAGCAATTGATGATTCCATACCAATTTTGAAGGTAATTGCTCCCAGTTGTAATATAGACAATAAAGATTCTTTAGAACAACTGGATACACTGTGTAAATATATCTCAAAAACATTGAGAAAATAAAAGAAGAGTCAGTGAAGGATAAAGTAGAAGTTGAAAAACAGAAATTCTTTGATGAGCAAATAAAGAAGTGTAATAGAGATTTCGACACACTTCTATTGGAATTATGTAATTTTTTGAAAGAGTACAAAAATTTGTACAAAGATACCTGTAAAACAAACTTTTTGACTATAGATATAGATAAGAAAATGAGCAAGGTACAGGATGAGGTCAATAAACTTACAGACAGTTTTGCAACTCACCTGATACACTATCAGTTTTTGAGGAGAAGATAACAAATTCTGAGGAAGAACTACTCAAATTGGAAAGAGAGAAAGAAAGAATAATAAGTAAGGCAAAACATTTGAGATCAAAACTAAGTCCAAGATTGGACTATCTAGCATCTCTGCAGAAGGAAATTTATGAGGCACTAATACAGGGAAGCAAAACACCGGCAGAGCATTTGCAGCATCTCACCGGTACAGTGAAGAGAATAGAACAACAATAAAGGATAACAAAAAGTTTATGGACAGTATAAACTTGATTTTGGGAGATCTTTTTCAAATTGTAACCACCCAGTTACAAGGTTGAAACTACAAACTCTACTGACATCTTGACAACCTTTGTCATTGATGCCAAAGGGGGAGTAGTGGGATGAGAAAATTCAAATCACAGGATAGGAACCATATGCTTAGGGGGAGCACACACATTTTTGGTAACATTTTTGGACTACACATTTTTGGATACTTTTTGAAATTTCTCATGAGTGTTGCCATCAATTCCAAAGGAGGTGATTGTTGGCATATGCACACTCCAATGAGCATTGTATGTGATTGAAGGTTTTGTCATTGATGGCAACCTTGCAATCCTATGGCACCAGCAAAAGCATTATATTGGCATCAGCAGATCACAGCCTACACTGGTACTGGCACATAAGAAAGGAAGTATACCGGCACAAAGGCTGATAGAATTTTGTTATATTATATTTTGTTTATTATTGTAAAAATGTGTAAGCCAAATTGGCAAATTGTAAAATGACTCTTATATATAAAAGAAATCATTGTAGACATTTTGGATGAGATGTAGAATTTTTATAGAAAAATATTAGGTAGACCTATTGTGTGAAATATAGGTCAAGGGATATATGTAAAGAACGGAGCAGGAACCGGTACTGAATCAGGCATTGAAGATACTATTGTAAAGAAGTACAAGATATTGGATTTGTATAATCCTTATTGTAAGTCAGTGAGACTTCCCATTGAGCAGTGAGCTCTAGGTAGTTGGCCTTCCTGCATGTGCAGGCCCCTATTGTAAGTAATATTCTCTTATTGGCCAGTGAGTGAATATTGTGGGTCACAAATCCCATCGAGGTTTTTCCCACACCGAGTTTCCTCATTAAAATCTTGTGTTATGGTGTGCTTTTCATGTGGATGTTCTTGATTCTATTTATTGCATTATTTCTTGCATATCGGTACACTATTATATTATGTTCTGCATGTTTTAAGTTAAAAAATTCCATTCACTGGTCAGATACTGATTCACCCCCCCCTCTCTGTATCTATGGGATCCCTAACAATATCTCCCCCTTTGGCATTGATGGCAAGACAAGATGGAAAAACCATCAAAGTGCCAAAACAGAAATGCCAAATACCAAAAACCAACAATCTCACTTAGACAACAATTTCTCCCCCTGGGAGCAACATGTGTTTATCCAAAGATTTATTTTCAATACAAATCTCTCCTCAAAGACATAATGTGTTTTTCCATAGATATCTCTCCCCCTTTGACATCAAATACCAAAGTTATAATAAGACCAAGTTCATATACAAAATACCAATCAATTCAATATACCAACTACTCCCCCTGAGAAATAGTTTCCTCATCAAAGACCGGAATAAAAGATTTGTCTTTCAGTTCTGTCGGTTGATGACAATCATCAACTATCTAAGTCTCTATCGGTGGTGGTATGACTCCAAGCTGATCTCTGAGATATTCAAAGGTCTCCTTAGGCAAAGGTTTTGTGAAAATATCTGCAAGTTGTTCTTTAGTATTCACATAAACTAGTTTTATCTCTTTTTCTTCAACTTTTTCCCTTAGAAAATTAAGTTTGATAGAATCATGTTTTGTTTTAGAATGTAATACCAGATTCTTAGATATATCAATTGCTACAGTGTTATCACAATATATAGTAATGGGTTCCTTGCATTTTACCTTTATGTCTTTCAACATTCGTTTAAGCCATAGTACCTGTGTACAGTTAGTTGCTGTTGCAACATATTCTGATTCTGCTGTTGATAAAGATGCACAACTCTGTTTCTTACTCAATCAAGAAACTAATATTTTTCCAAGAAAGAATGCTCCTCTAGTGGTGCTTTTTCTATCATCCACATCTCCTGCCCAATTTGCATCTGTGTATGCACATAGATCAAAATTTTCATCTCTAGGATACCATAATCCAAGATTTGATGTGCCTTGTAAGTATCAGAAAATCCTTTTTATAGCTGATTCATGATTTTCCCTAGGATTACTTTGAAATCTAGAAACAATACATACTGCATTCATAATATCAGGCTTGGTTTGTGTCAAATACAGTAAACCTCCTATCATAGATTTGTATCTAGTTTGATTAACAAGTGTAGATTCATCCCTTTGAGATAATTTGTCATTTGTAGTCATAGGTGTGCTTACCGGTTTAGAGTTCTCCATCCCAAATTTCTTTAGTAATTCTTTCAAGTACTTGGATTGACTCAAAAATATACCTTTATCAGTCTGTGAAATCTACAATCCTAAAAAGAATTTTATTTCTCCAATCATAGACATTTCAAATTCTTGCTGCATTTTAATAGAAAATTCCTTACATAATCCATCTTCTTCTCCAAAGATTATATCATCGACAAATAATTCAATAATCAAGATGTCATCATTAGTTATTTTGTAATATAAATTGCTATCTGCATTTCCTTTAGTAAATCCAATCTTTAAAAGATACTTATCCAACCTTGCATACCAAGCTCTTGGGGCTTGTTTTAATCCATACAGAGCTTTTCTTAACCTGCAAACCATATCATTGTCATCTGTTAAAGAAAATCCACCAGGTTGTTCAATATATACTTCTTCTTCAAGATCTCCATTCAAAAATGCACATTTAATATCCATTTGATAAACTTTATAGTCCTTGTGAGCTGCAAAAGCCAAGAATAATCTGACTACCTCAATTCTGGCTACCGATGCAAAGGTTTCATTGTAATCAACTCCTTCTTTCTGAGAATATCCCTTACACACTAGTCTTGCTTTATTTCTGACAACCTTACCATCTTCATTAAGTTTGTTTCTAAATACCCATTTGGTTCCAATTACATTTTTATCTTTAGGTCGGGGAACTAATGTCCAAGTATTATTTTTCTCAATTTGTCCTAATTCTTCTTCCATAGCTTTAATCCAAAATTTATCTTCACATGCCTCATTGATAGATGATGGTTCAATTTGAGAAATAAGACATACGTCTTCATTTGCCAATCTTCCTCTTGTCATAACTCCTTTAAATTTGTTTCCAATTATCTAATCTTCAGAATGATTCAATCTTACATACTGGGGTGTCTTAGTTTGTTGTTGTTCTTCAATTATTGTGGAATCCTCTGATGATACTGGGGTAACTGGATCTTCATTTTGTACCAGTGGATTCAGTGTAGGTTCATTCGTCACAATTTCTGTTGCTGGTTCAGAGTCTATATACCTTGAAGTTCCTCTGAATTGTTCATCAATCTTTACATTTGTACTCTCAACAATTTTCTGCAATCTCTTATTAAAACATCTATATGCCTTGCTCTTACATGAATAACCAAGAAATATTCCTTTATCACTTCTAGGATCAAATCTGCCAATATACTCATCTCTTCTAATATAACACTTACTTCCAAAAATTCTGAAATACTTAAGAGTAGGAGTATTACCAAACCATAGTTCATGAGGGGTCTTACCGGTTTCACCTTTGATGTGAACTTTGTTGAATGTATAGATAGCAATGCTAACTGCCTCTCTCCAATACACATGTGGTAGATTTTCTTTTGATAACATACTTCTTGTTGCATCCAAGATAGTTCTATTTTTCCTTTCAACAACTCCATTCTACTATGGTGTCCGAGGTGCTAATAACTGTCTTCTGATTCCATTCACTTCACAGAATGTATTAAAGTCCTTAGATGTGAATTCTCCTCCTTGATCTAATCTTAAACATTTGATTTTCTTACCGGTTTCATTTTCAACCATTGCTTTGAATAGTTTGAACTTTCCAAGTGCTTCTGATTTCTCTCTGAGAAAAGTAACCCAACACATTCTAGAATAATCATCAATAATTAGCATGAAATATCTATCACCTTGTAAGCTTTTTGTTCTAGCTGGACCACATAAATCAGTGTGAATTAAATCAAGAGCATTATTAGATTTTTCTAGAATACTTTTGAAACTAGCTCTAACTTGTTTTCCAAATTGACATTCCTTACAAATTGTATTCTTAGGTTTCACAATTTTAGGTAGATCTCTTACTGCCTTAGAAGTACTGATTTTTACCATGCAATCAAAGTTTACATGACATAGTCTCTTATGCCATAACCAACTTTCATCTATATGTGCAATTAAGCATGCCTTTTCACTATTATTCAAATGAAAGATATTACCTCTAGTCTGATTACCGGTTGCAATTTCCAAACTAGTTCTATTCATGATTTTGCATTTTCCATTTTTAAATTGTAACTGAAATCCCTTCTCAACTAATTGACCAACACTTAAAAGATTATGCTTTAAACCTTCAAAACAGTAGACATTGTTAGTGTTATGCTTACCATCAAGAGATATTGAACCCTTACCTTTGATTGAACAGGCTTTGTCATCTCCAAATCTTACTAAACCTCCATTGTATTCTTGAAAGTTCAAGAATTTGCCTTTGTCTCCTATCATATGATGTGAGCATCCTGAGTCAATGATCCATTCATCCTTTGCTTCAACTTTAGCTACTAGGGCTTGTTCTACCAGTTGAGTAGTAGGTGCCGGTTGATCCTCTGTTATAGCAACAAAAATCCATCCATTATCTGTTGGATCCTCATCAGAATCATCAGTCACACCTTCATCAACAATGTAATAAGATTTGTCTTTGTTCTTCTTAAATTTGTATCTCTGATATTCAGGATTAGGCTTGTATGTTCTTCTTGCTTCTTCTCTTAGTCTAGCATGTCTATCAGGGCATCTCGAAGCCATATGACCAATCTTATTGTAGTTAAAACATTTAAAGGGTGCTTTACCTTCATACTTACTTCCAGCTGGACCTTTTGGCATTTTCCTTGCAAATAGTGCTTCAAGTTCTTCAAGTTCTTCATTCTCCTTCCTAGTTTCTTCAAGTTCTCTTGCATAAAAGGCTCTCCAGTGTGATTTGTCAAATGATGGAGCAGATGATGTTGATGCTTTAAAAGCCAAATTAGTTTTTATAGTAGCAATAGGACCAAATTCCTCAGTTTCAAATGCTGAAAGTTTTCCAATCAATGTATCCCTAGTTACTGATGTATTAGGCATTGTTCTCAACTCATTTATAGCAGTAACCTTCATTTTATATGTCGGTGGCAATCCTCTTAAGTTTTTTGAAACAATTTCATCCTCACTCAAAGTTCCTCCACAACATTTAATACCCAAAACAATTTCATTTACTCTTTCCATAAAAGCAGAAATCCTTTCATCTTCTTCCATTTTTAGATGTTCATATCTGACTCAGAAGCTTTCAAGTTTTGCAATCTTAACTGTAGAATCTCCTTCATTTAGTGTTTCCAAATGATCCCAAATAGCTTTAGTAGTAGACCTATTTGATAATCCCATGATTTGTTGATATGATAATATGCTCAAAAGTGCTTCTCTTGCTTTGAAATCATTCTCTTCATCTTTAGCTAAGGTAGTTGGAGTAGTCTGACTAGCTACAATAGCAGTATAACCATTCTTTGTAACTTCCCAGATGTCTTTACCGATGCAATTCAGATGTGTCTCCATCCTGAAAGATCTATATCAAGAGCTTAGGAAGTCAATATTGGGAACATGTTGTTACTAAATATAACTTGCCTATGGGGGATCCTGATAGATGATTAAAATAAGGAGCAACAAGAGAACAATCATGCACTGGAGTCCATCATCAATTCCTTGTCTGATTCATAATATGTTGATGTTCATGGATTGGAGACTACATATGAAGTATGGAAGAAACTGGAAGATATCTATAGCGGTGATGAGCATGTTAAGATTGCCAAAGAAGAGAGTCTGAGAGGTAAATTTGATGATATGCAGATGGCTGAAGGAGAAAGAATTCAATAGTATGGTTAGAGGATCAAGGAGATAGTCAAAGAAATCAAAAGTATTGGAGGTACAATGGAGGATACCACAGTGGTTAGCAAGGTGTTGAGAACCCTTCTACCAGTCTACGCTATCCGAGTTGTAGCCATTCAGGAACTCAAATCTATTGAAAATACAAAGGTAACTCTTGATTCTGTCATTGGTAAATTAAATGCATTTGAATTAAATGGTTTTGATGGAAGTGTTCAGAGATCAGAATCTACATTTAGAGTCTCGGTCTCAACCCCACAGGTAAGGAAAAGTAGAGAAGTGAGCTATAGTCATGAATTTAGATCCAGCAGAGAGGTAGATGATGAAGATAGTCTGATTGAGCATGATGCATTTTTAGCCAAGCGATTACCCAGAGGTACTGGTAAGTACAAAGGTAAATTACCACTGAAGTGTTTTGCATGTAACTGGATTGCACATATTGTTGCTAACTGTCCAAATGGAGATAATGAGAAAAAACATGAGAAGTATAGGAAGTATAAAGGCAAAGGTAAAAGAGATTGTCTCATTGTAGTGGATGGAGGAATTATAGATGAAGAATCTGAGGAAGATGCAAATGAGGACATTGTCTTTATTGCAATTAAAGAACAAATATTAGATCAGAAGGCATTGGTCTCTCACATGGATAGTTTAGATGAATGGATTATAGACAGTGGTTGTTCACACCACATGACCGATGATCCGAGTAAGTTTCTTACTTTAAGGGAATTTGATGGAGGTGTGAGATTTGGGAATGACTCACCCTACATGGTTAAAGAAAAGGGATCCATCTCTCTGAATGGTAAAAGTAGTGCGGATGATGTCTATTGGGTTGAAGGTCTGAAACACAATCTTTTGAGTGTTTCTCAGCTCAATGACAAAGGTTACCCACTGGAATTCAAGAATGGAATCTACAAGATTTATGGAAGCAAAGGTGAACTGATTGCAATCGGCAAAAAAATCAGAGGTAACTTGTTTCATTTAAATTCTAAAGTCAACAGTTGTTTAATTAAAAAAGTAGAAGATAGTTGGCTTTGGCATCGAAGATTCTATCATGTAATTTTGATAACATTGTAAGAGTCAGTAAGTCCAAATTAGTAAGAGGTTTTCCACAGTTGGACAAACTGATGAATGCTTTGTGCAAGGTGTATGCCCGGAATGTGGTATCAACCTGCAAGAGGAGAAAACAATTCAAACACACACATGAAACATTGCATTAGAGGTTAGAAATCCAAAGAAAGCAAGTTAAATGAATCTAAACTCTTTAAAATTGTTCCATGTTTCTCTATCTCCAAGGATCTTCAAGATTCAAGGTGGCTCTCATCTTGGAAGAGCACTTGATTCTTTAAGATGACAACCTAAAGAACAAGATTTAAATGATTCTAAGATCTAAATGGAATGCAACCAAGATCTTAGTGATGATTTAGATATGAAACTAGATGATGACAGGATGCAAAATATTGATATGAAACTTAAACTAGTATGAAAATGATACTAAGATGAAGCTAATATGATATGGGATTAACATGATATATCTAAGATCATAATGCTATCAAAATGATCTAAAATGTTATTCTATCAAAGAGAGATAATATTCTTAATGTTATGAGACTATAAGTTTTATGCACAAAGACTTGATTCTAAAAATTATAGAAGGAGGGCTCTATTTATAGGGAAAATAGGGCAATGGATGGTCAAGACTGGATAATCCTATCAAGGGCCAGGATTGAAAGTTATTAATCCATTTTTACAATTTTCACCAATGAAATGGTGATAATTGTCAACAAGAGGCTTCTTGAGAGGAGATGTAAGAAGCATTAAATGCTTGAGAAGACATGAAGGTTACCTTAGCAGGTAAGGGTTAAGGTTAGGTTAGGGTAATCCAATGGATAAAGCTTTTATCCAAAGGATAAACTCTTGTGCAAGGGTTAAAGGGATAACCATGGTCAAAGCAATGAATGCTTGATGAGACCCTTGGGTTAGATGAGGGTTGAGTTAGGCAAAAATTCTCTAACCATGTAAGAAGGTTGAGTTAACCATTAATGGTTTGGAAGACTTTCAAGGTTAACTTGTTGAAGACATAAAGCCTTTAATGGTTATTGAAGACTTTAAGGGTTTGAGAAGTGACTTCCCTTTGCTTAGGGATGTGACAATATTTAGGGGATGGGTTAGGCTAAATTGGAAGGGATTAGAAGAATTTAGAAGGGGGCTTAGGGAGGCAAGTGGGAGATGTAGGAGAATGCAAGTGGATGGAGGGTAATTAAAATAAATTACTTTATTTCAACTAAAATAGATGAAACTTGCATAAATACAAGTGAAGAATTAAAAATAAATAAATTAGGTTTATTTACTTGCAAGGATCAATTTAATTAAATGTAAATTTAATTAAAAGGGGAGAAAGGGGAATTAATTAAATAAAGTGATTTATTTAATTAAAGGTTATGAAAGGCTTAGGTGAACTTAATTAAATAAATTGAGCAACTTGGAGTTATACCCTCACCGGTAGAGACTTAGACAGTTGGAGATTCACATCAAACCGACAGGAATTGATAGAGAAACCTTTTTTTTCCAGCTTTGATGAAGGAGAGCTACTTCTCAGGGGGAGTAGATTGATAAGTTGGTATTTGTAATAAGTTCTATGAACTTATTGTATCCGGTTTATGTATTTCTTGGGCATTCGATGTCAAAGGGGGAGAGATATCTATGGAAAAACACATTATCTTTTGGGGAGAGATTATTCCTAGGGAATAATATTATGTATTTTGATTTATGGTAATTGATCTCTTTGGGAGATTGTTGGTATTATGGATGTGTTGAATTGGTTTTATCATTGATGTCAACACTTGTCAACACTTATTAGTATTGGCATTTTTGTTGTTTATGTTGTGATTGTCATTGATGGACACACTTATTTGTGTAAAGAGGAAGAAAGAGAAAAGAGGAAGAGGAGAAACGAAAAGATGAAGAAAATAAGAAGCAAGAAGATGATAGGAAAAAGAAAGAAGAAGAGGATAAGGAAGAAAAGAGAAAGAAGGAAGAAGAAGAGAAGAAGAAGAAGGAAGAAGAAGAAAAGAAGAAGAAGGAAGTGGAAGAGAAGAAGAAGAAGGAAGAGGAAGAACAAACGAAGAAGGAAGAGGAAGCATAGAAGAAGAAGGAAGAGGAAGCAAAGAAGAAGGTAGAAGCAGAGTAGAAGCAGAAAGAAGAGGAAGACAAGAAGAAGATGGAAAAGGAAGAGAAGAAAAAGAGAGAAGAGAGAGAGAAAGAAGAGAAGGAGAAGAAAAAGAAGGAAGAAGCAGACAAGACAGGTGAAGCAATGAAAAGCACACAGATGGAGACTCCTAAGGCAACCGAGAGCCAAGCCAAACCGGCTGCTATCTTGAGTCCTATTGATCTCCAATCTGCAAGTGAGTCTGAGCTTATGTAGAGCATCAAGGTTGCCCAAGAGCACCTTGAAGTCATTCGCAGGAAAAGGGAACAGGATATTATTCAGGCAGCTGTAGACACCCTTACCGGTTTAATCCCTGGTACTAATCTTCCTGACACTAAATCATCACTAGCACAGCTCAAACTTCTATGTACTATAGTGGATGATCAAGTGCAAAGTCTGGAAGAAGCAGCAGAGGCCAATGTAAAGAAAGAGCACCAAAAGGCTCTTAATGTTGCTCTAGTGAAAAAGATGAATGAGCTTAGGACTGAACTGCTGAAAGATCAAAAGGACATAAGGAATGCCTTAGATGAGGGAAACTTGCTACTTAGCAAAATCTGTCAACCTCATCTGTTCTATGACAATGTGCTAGCCAAGAAGCAAAAGCTTTAAATGGACTTACAATCCTACTTGGGCACATTTAAGACACCTTATGATTCCTTTGCAGCATATGGGCAAACCGTTCACCGGTTCCAGATCCAGTCAGCCAAGATGGAGCAAGAGATTAGTACACGGTCTAGGGATTTGTAGGAGCTTCAACTGGTATTACTTCCATGATTGCAAATTCTTCATAAGTGTTATCTGAACCTAGATGCCCTGCCAATCACACAAGAACTGAGTACAGTAGATGCCATGGAAGAACAAGTATCCTAGATGTAGACAGAGAAGGAAGTGGCAACCTCCCTACTTGAGTCCTGGTCTCTATCCATGAAACAATTTTTGCAGGACTATAAATCAGTTTTTGACAAGTATTATTCATTATTGTCATAAATTTTTTTATATATATATGGAAACAAGGTTATTCAGTGATACTTTGTCATTGTTGGCAAAGGGGGAGAAGTATATCTGGTTTTTGGTTATAAAATTTTGATCTTCTGACACAGGGGGAGAAATATCTGGTTTTGACATTTTAATATATGCTTTGATATATGCTATATGCTTTGATGTCTCAATAATTATGCTCTGTATGCAAAATTGCTATACACTATGTTAATTAAGGGATAGTGTATATGCTTAGGGGGAGCAATTTTGTTAATGGCAAGTTTTTGTTGTAAAACACTTAGATGTCAAAATTTTTATTTTCCTAAGTGTTGCCATCAATGCCAAAGGGGGAGATTGTTGGCATTTTTGTTGCTCATGTTGTGATTGTCATTGATGGACACACACTTGTATTGAGATCCCCTTTATGTGTATGAGCTTGTGCTCAACCGGTATTTGTTCCAACCAGTATGTTGTATACTAGTCTTTAGACTAGTGGTGATTTTGCAGAATGTGTTTCCCGGTTTGAAGCGGCATGTCGACCCCAAGTGGTTCGTAGATCCCAAGTGGCACGAGGGAGAAAAACAGCACAACACATTCTTACCAGTCTTCATTTTTGTCAAACCGGCAACCGGTATTTTGTATGAACCGGTAATACTCTATGATGAGTTACCAACCGACATTTTGTGATGAGTTACCAATCCACCGATTGTTTGACAGTGCCGACACATTGACGGTGCTTTTTGTGTCGTGTTACTGAGTACGTCTAGATGCATTGAACGTAGGAAATTGTAATGTAATCCTATTGGACCGACATGAAATCAGATTCCTTTAAAAGAACATCATGTCTAGGGTTTTAAGTTGTTGCTGAAAGGGTTAATGTCGTGGTAGGGTTTAAGGTGGAAGTTGAGAACGATCTTATCTGAGAAGATCAAGTTGTAACTGAGAGAGAGAGAGAGAAGACTGAAGTAATGCTAGAATGCATTATCTGTGAGCAATACTGGATCTAACCAAGCAGTTTGTGCTATTAGATAGATCAAACACTTGTTGATTACTCACATCTTTGACAAGTCTGTAACCCTTAACTGGGTAGGCCTCAAAGCCTTTGTAAAATCCTCTAACAAGGTGGTTCACACATGTGAATCTAAAATCCTCTAACAAGGTAGTCTTTAATCGGACTTATCTCCTAACAGAGATTGAGATTCCTAATAGGATCTGTTCTAGTGAAGAACATTGTAAGACCTTAACCGGTCTGACCTTAACCGGTTTGGTTTCTATTCTGCAGATAGTGACTTGTGAGTTCCATCTCACTGTGTTTTTTCCCAGTTGGGTTTCCACGTCAAATATCTTGTGTTATTGTAGTATTTCTTTTGTGGGTGAATGCTTTATTTGCATTTTGGTTTGCATGTGTGGTAACCGGTTTGACTGTTAGACTGCTTTGCCGGTTTATCTTTAGACTGTGTAAGTGATTTAGTGCATTGATTTTTGGCATACTAATTCACCCCCCCCTCTTAGTATTCATCAATTAGCACCAAAGATCTTTTTTTATGTTCACCGACATGTTCAGTGACTTATGCATAGTCACCGGTATTTGGTTCACCAATAGGTTATATTGTTCACCGGCACTAAGGATGATCTATTATCATCGGGAGATCACTTGGTTATGTCAAAGACATTGTTTGGACACTTGGTTTTGGTAATTTGGTTATTGGTCTAATTGAGTTTGCATATTTACTGTTACTAGCAAATTGGTCTAGGTTATGGACCGACAAACGTTATCTATTCCAGATCAACATGACACGTTATGGAGATGATTTGTTTACTTGGTTATTATTGTTAATGCATTAAGCTGACATGATGCATCACATATTGATTCATTTGTAATTGATTTAATTAGTGAGCCGACCTACACATTTGGTCTTAGGTTTTGGTATATATGTAAGATCTCATTTGTGAGATTAAGAGAAGGTAATTAATAAGGTATTACAAGGTTGTGATATTCGGTATATGTGAATATAAGAGGAGCTATACACGCAGACATCATTTGAAGATACAAGGAAGGTTTGAAGAAGGCAATCAGAGCTTAACCAATACTGAATCCAACATATGAATATGCTATTTTGTGCAGTACATTATCATTGGATTTAACCATCCAATTGTAGTCAGTGAGACTCCCATTTTGTGTTTGAGCAGTGAGCTCTAGGCAGTTGGCCTTTCTGCATGTGCAAACCCCATTTGTACACACATACTATCTGTAGTAGTATCATCTGATTGTGGGTAAGGTTTCCCACCATGGTTTTTCCCCTTATAGGGTTTCCACGTACAAAATATGTGTTATGTGTTGTGGATGTTATTTGTCTTTCTGTTTTATGCATTAAAATTTACCAGTACTGTTATTAACTGTTAAGCTGTCAACCAACATTAAGTTTGGTTTACTGATATTATGCATCAAGTTTGATTAAGTTATATTTGGATTAAAATTAATAGACAACTGATTCAACCCCCCCCTCTTAGTTGCCTCCGGGTCCTAACATAGGTAAACTTAATTAAATAAATTGAGTAATTCATTTAATTAAATAGATGAATGTGAATGTTTTAATTAAACATAATTTAATTAAATAGAGGAATGGGGTTAAAATGAAAATTACATATTCACTTAGGAAAGTGGTCATTTTTATATGTCTACACAAGGAATGTCAGTTAGGGAAAATGACATCCTCAACCTTCAAGAGAAAAACTTTCTCAGCAGAACATTTGCTAGATTTGGTTCATACCAACCTTTGTGGACCAATGAGGACTAGGACTATTCAAGGTGATCGGTACTTCATGATATTTACCGATGATTGGTCAGGGATGATGTGGGTCACATTATTGAAAGATAAGACAAAAGCATTTAGCAAGTTTAAGGCATTCAGAGCCTTAGTTGAAAATGAAAGTGGAAAGAAGATAAAGTGCTTAAGAATTGATCAAGGTGGTGAATTTACTTAAGAGGAATTCACTAGATACTGTGAAGATAATGGAATGAAGAGGCAACTTTCTGCACCTAGGACACCACAATAGAATGGTATTACAGAAAGGAACAACCGACTAGTAGTTGAAGTTGCTAGGACTATGCAAATTCAAGGAGGTGTAGCCAAGACATTCTGGAGAGAAGTTGTTAGCACAGTTGTTTACATAATGAACCAGATACTGGTTAAAAGAGGTAAGGAAAAAACTCCCTATGAGTACTGGTATGGTTGATCACCTAATGTCAGTTACTTCAAAATTTCTGGTAGCAAATGTTTTATCAAAAGAGGTGATTATATTGGTAAGTTTGATGCAAAGAATGATGAAGGCATATTTCTTCGTTACTCCACCAAGAGAAAAGATTACAAGTGTTACAACAACCGAACTAAGAAGATCATTGAAAGTGTAAATGTCTGAGTTTATGAGTTTCCTGAGAAATCAGGAGAAACCAGTAAAGAGAAAGAAGATGAAGAACCTTACAAACTATTTTTGGAATAGGAACTAGTGAAGCTAGAAGTTGGAGAACAGAATAGAGAAGTCCTAGTTCAACCGGAACAGGAAGGTCCAACAAGAGATGAAGAAAGTGAAGAAGAAGAACCTGAAAAACAAGATCATGTTATTCCAAGGTATGTTAGACTCACTCATAGCCATGATCAGATTATTGGAGACAAGGCTTAGAGAGAACTCTTGTATGATTTCCACCATTGAGCCTAGAACTGCAAAACAAGCCTTTGGAGATGAACAATGGATCAAGGAAATGGAAGAAGAACATGACCAGATAGAGAAGAATAACACATGGTCATTTGTACCTAGACTGGAGAACAAGAATGTAATAGGTACAAAATGGGTATTCAGAAATAAATTGAATGAAGATGGAGTAGTGGTCAGAAATAAAGCCAAACTGGTATGTAAAGGTAATGCATAAGAAGAAGGTGAAGACTATGGTGAGACATTTGCACCAGTTGCAAGATTGGAAGGAGTAAGGACTCTACTTGCATTTGCAGCATACAAAGGATTCAAAGTATATCAGATGGATGTTAAGTCAGCATTCCTAAATGGAATATTGGAAGAAGAAGTCTACATAGATCATCCAGATGGTTATTCTTTAACTATAGAAAAGGACATGGTGTGCAAATTACATAAGGAATTGTATGGATTGAAGCAAGCATCAAGAGCATGGTATGAAAGATTACACTCTCATTTAGTGAAGATAGGTTTTCAAAGAACCAGTGAAGATAGTAACATATGTCTCAAGACAGAAGGAGATAAGATACTGGTAAGTGATGTATTTGTGAATGATATCATTTTTGGAGGAAATGATGATATGTATCATGATTTTGCTAATGAAATGAAGAATGAGTTTGAGATGTCACTGGTAGGTGAGATAAAAAAAAATTCATAGGTTTACAAATCCAATAGATGAAGGAAGGAATTTTCATCACACAGTCCAAATATGTGAAAGAAGTGTTGAGAAGTTTTGGAATGGGAGACTGTAAACCAGTTGGAACACCAATGGTTATAGGCTATAAATTGTCTAAGGAAGATGATTCTATATTAGTTGATGAAAAGGAGCATAGGTCCATGATAGGTAAACTACATTATGTTGTCCACAATAGACCAAACATTACTTATGCAGTAGGATTGGTTGCCAGATTTTAGAAAAACTTGAAGGATACACACATGGCTGCAACCAAAAGAATTTTTAGGTATCTGAAAGGCACAATTGATTATGGATTATGCTATCCATATTCAGGAGACTTTGATTTAAAATTTTATACAGATGCAGATTGGGTAGGCAATGTTGATGACAAGAAGAGTACAACTGGAGGAGCATTTTTCTTGGAGGTAGACTAGTGTCTTGGAGCAGCAAGAAACAGAGTTGCATCTCTCAATCAACAACAAAAGTTGAATATGTTGCAACTTATATGAATTGTACCCAGGAAATCTGGATGAAACACATTTTGGAAGGTTTCAAGTTGAAGATATCAGAACTGGTAAGGAATTTCTGTGATAACACAAGTGGCATAAACATTTCTAAGAACCTAGTGTTGCATGTTAGGACAAATCATATTGAGCTGAAGTATCATTTCCTAAGAGAGAAAGTGCAAAGTAAAGATGTGTCACTGGAGCATGTATCTACTAAAGAACAACTAGAAAATATCTTTACTAAACCTCTACCTAAGGCTACATTTGAGTATCTTAGAGGTAAGTTAGGGGTTGTACCCCTACATGAAGTCAATTAAGTAGATGTGGAAGACATCAATCCCAGAGCTTATTGTAAATCTTGAAGTAGGATTGGTGAAGAGTGGAGCTACTCCACATGGGGAGCAACTAGTTGCAAATTGGTGAAGCATGGAATGGTTAACCTTCACTTTGGCATTGTTTTCAAAGGGAGAGAAGAACTATATCTTATTGATAGCTAGTTACTAGCTGAAGACATGAAGATGCAGTTGAAGGAGAGTATATGGAAAAATATAAACTAGGATTCCTATACCTGTGTATATTCTTTACTCTCAATACCTGTTTATATGCTTTACTCTCAATCATCACAATCAATGGGTATTGATATTTGTATTGTCATCAATGCCAATGGGGGAGATTGTTGGAATTACATGAAGATTGCATTGATGAAGTATATTGTTGTCATTGATGTCAATAGTAATCGGTAATAAAGTTGTATTGCAACTGGTAATGATGCAGTAAAGAAACTAGTAGTAAAGCAGTGTAGGCAACCAATATTAGTATTGGAGCAAAAATAAACCGGTAACCCTAACTAGTTGATAAGAAGAACCCTAACCAATGGAGCTTGGAGAATCGGTTGTGATGATCTATGAATGAATGGTGATTGGAGATGAAGATGCCATGTAATCATGATGCACATGATGAGTTTCAAAGTGGATTTGGCGCATAGAGATAACTGTTTATTTTGGGAATGATGAAATGCATAACATGAAGTGAAAAATGTGTGATGAGCTACATGATCCAATGTGCAATGTTCCAGGAGTGGTTGATGTTGTCTAGAACAATGTGTAGTTGATTGCTATGTAATCCAATGGTTATGATTGAGTCGATATGTTTGTAATCTCTATGAGATTTGTAGGTTTTGTGTTATGTTACCGACCTATTGTATTTTCTTATAAGGTTGATGATTTGTTTCAATGTTGTGTTGGAAAATTTGGTTAAGTGTGGAAGAGTGATTGTTGCCAAACCAGAAGGTGTGTCTGAAGAATGTTGTGAAGGTAGATAGGAGCAGAAAAGGATCTAATTAAGCAAGGAAGTGCTATTACCAAATCAACAAAGATCCTATTATTCTCTAACCATTACAATAGTTAAATCTGTTAACCGGGTAAGCTTTAACAAACTTCTTATTGAAATCCTCTAACAAGGTGATCCATTAGCTTGGATTTTAAATCCTCCACCGAGGTTACCTCTAACAGGGTTTTACCTTTAATAGGGTATTGTAGTCAATCCCTTGAGTGGGTGGTCCTTAACCAGATCTATTCTTAATAGGACATTATTGCATAAGCTTCTAACCAGGCTTGGATCCTAACAGGGTGAACTTCAAAAGAGTTCAAGATAATTATGGGTATTCATCCCCACTGTGGTTTTTCCCATTTGGGTTTCCACATGAAAAATCACTGTGTCAAGTGGTGAATGATTTTGTGGATGTGTTTTGATATGGTTCATATGAATAACTGGTAAATCCACTTAGATATATTTAGATGACTGAAAATGATATGAAATGAGCTATTAATAATATTAGTGAAGTGGTTTAATGTTTTTGTTAAATGGTATTTGAGTTTTAGATCTATTTCATTGTATCATTGATGTTTTGGTCAACTGGTAAAGTTTGATAGTGTGGTTGCAGTTTTTGATATAGTAACTAAACCGGTTAAGTTTAGTAAATGGTTTATGAGTTGAAAGTTTGTTTGGTAAAAGTTTAGTTTATTTTCTATCTATTGATTCACTCCCTCCTCTCAGTAGTTGACATGATCCTTATAGTATCATCATATTATCAAAATAATAGTTCTACCTTTACTGGTCAATGTGTCAAATGCAATAACTTTGGTCATAAGTCAAACATGTGCAGAACAGTGATGAATAATTTCCAGAATAAGAGATGTTATGCTTGTGGAATGTTTGGACACATTTCTAAACAATTCAAGATGATACCAAATCGGATGAACTTCAGGCCTGTGCAAGGAAATGTTGTTTGCCATGCATGTAACAAATTCGGTCACATTGCAAAATATTGCAGAAGCAAGAATTTGAGCAAGAATGCTCTGGTAGACAAGAAAAGATTAGATGAAAAGGGAAAAGTGAAGGTTGAAGAGGTTAGAGAGAAGAAAAAGAAGATGTGGGTTAATAAGGAAGATTCAAATGCACAGAATGTCAACACACCTGATTTTAGTGTTGGAACCTCATTCAGTAGCTAAGGCATTTGAGCCTTATAGGGAATCTTTTCATGTAGATCCTTAAAACTCCCTTTCAAAGATCTATAAATGGCTAAGGAAGGTTGTAGATGATTTATACTAGTTGTGCAATTGATATCCAAAAGATTACATGCCTATTTGAGAATCTGGTGATTAATTCTTGAAGAAGAAGGGTATCTGAAAAGCCTTTAGTGTTGTGCATTTATTACAACTTAAAAGTTAGATTTTTAAAGAATAAAAAGGCATTCTACCATTCATTCTTTGCATTGCATACAAAGAGAAAGAGCAGGAGAGCGAGGCGAATGAGATTAAGTAGCGAAAACAAAGCTTGAAGTGATCCGATAGTGATTCCTAGCATCTAGTTGAAATTGAAAAGGTATTTATCTGTGTTCAAGCTATTTGTATACCCTATTTTCAAAATGGAATCATCATCTGGTATAGAAAATCTGTTGGTAGTAGAAATCACTGAAAGGACAAGACTAGTATTGAAGAAACATCCATTCAAATCGGTCGAAGATGATCCAGAAGCAACAATTTCTTTTGTGTCTTATGGCATGTTGCATAATGAGTATATTAGGGCATACATTCACTATAATATCGAAGAGATTGGGAATGCAAACATACTATCATTATACATTAAGGATATGATGGATGGAATGGATAATCTGAAGCCTGAATTCAATTTATTGTAAGACAAGGGTTTCATCTAGTTTGTTCACTTTCCTATTTTTGATGAACTTGAATGGGTCAGGCATGTCTTGAGCCAAATTAATGATGAGTTTATATATCTAGATAGACCTCACAAGATCACAAAGCAAGCCATTCAAGTGGTAACCTGTTTGAATGCAACTAGTGAGATCCCTAGTTTGAGACATGTCAAGAACACAACAATGGCAGAGGTTACTGGATCCCAACATGATATCATTGAACATGATGTGAGATTTGCTTCAATGGTGACAGGATATAAGGTGTACCAGTCCAAAAGACAAAATATAGTATTCGGTACTGCAATATATGCAACTTATTAGATTCTCAAGGAGGACAAGAGATATGACCTGTGTGGAGTGCTTCTTAGTGAGTTAATGAATAATTTAAAGAAGATTAAGAAAGATAAGAAACATGTTTTCAAGTTTGGTTCCTTGATTGTTTGTTTGGCACTTTACTTTTTGAATGAAATTCCTAGTATAGGAAAAGTACATTGGGCTTATGGTAAACCGATGGCAATACAAATTAAAGAAGGTAATCAAGGATTGGGTGACATGGTAGCACATAAATATGCTTTATGGGGTTATTTCAAATCATTTTAGACTATGATGCAAAGCAAAGAGAGGATCCCAAAAGACATTGTTAAAAAATATGAAGATACCATATGCTTAATGGTAGAAAAAGATCAATGCCATATGGAGGTGGCACAACCAAGAATCATTTGGATCATGCCCTTGGAGTATGAAGTAGATGGAAACACTCTTAATTCTTATGCACAACATCTTTTGAGTAAACCGATGGATGAAAAAGAAGAAAGGTTCGATACTTATAAGGAGAAAGATCTAGACCTGCACAAGAAATTCACTGAGCCTGCAAGAAAGAGGAAGGCCAAAAAAGAAGTTGAAGATCTTGTAGAACAAATGGTAATAACAAAAGAAGTTGTTCAAAGGGCTAGGGAGTAGAAAATTCTGAAGGAGGAGGACATGGTAAAGCCTAAGAAGACAAAACTCTTCTCCACTCCTACCAAGCAAACCAAGCCAAGGTGATCCTAGGAAACACCTACCTCTAGTGCTCAGAAGCTTGTTCCTCCACCCAAGCCACAAGCCAAGTCAATTGGTGGAGCAAAGAAATGGAAGAAGGAGAAGCCACAAAGGGATTTTGTTGCAGCCACTATTGAAGATGTAGAGACAAAGTCTGATGAAGCGGGTGAGAGAGGTAAAAAAGATAGATACCTATGCTAGGGTGGTGAAGAATCCTCAATCTAGTGGAGCCTAACTAACCAAGAAGAAAATAACTAAAGTTAAGCTATCTGGTAGAGCCAAATCAAGATAGAAGCCTAAGTGTGAGCTAGATGAATCTTTGAAGTCTGGCTAAATAGAAGGTACTTATAATGTCATTCCCCCATTGACATCAAATGAAATAATTGATCAAGTGGTAAAAGAAGGTAATTTGAAGAACATATATGTATATTATGAGAACTATGATGATAATGATCAAAGAGCTATAGAGGAGGCAGTTGTATAGTATATGAATGTTGATAGAAAAGCCTTGATAGAGTTGTCATCTATGATTCCAAAGGGATTGTATGATATTTTGGATGCTAGGAGGCATACAACCAGCTGATGAAAGAATAAAGGAATATGTATTAGTTAATTTAAGTTATGTAATTTCTAAAGCTGAAGTTTATAGATTGCTTAAGCTTGCAAAGGACAAATTCAGAAGCAAGAAGAGAGTTAATAAGATTATTCTCAAGAAAATAGATTAAGTGACCAAACAGACTGAAGCGATTTTGAGATAATTTTTGAAAGAGAACAGATATGATGTAAATGTGGCACAAGATGACACTGAACTGAAAGAGAAGTCACATGATACATCCATTCTAAAAGTGCATGCAACCATTCCCGATGTGTAGAAAGAATAGTCAACTGAGAAAGCCATTCTGACAGAGTAGACCAATGTGCATGCAACAATTGATGATGTTAATGATCATAATGTTGCAGTCTCCAATGAAGCTAAACAAAATCATCTGGTGATAGAGGTTGACTCTAAAAAGGAGCTGAGGAGATTGGAAAAGTTAATGAAGGAAAGGGAGAGGTTGATGATGAGAATGGTGAAGAAGATGCTAGTGCAAAGGTGGAAAATAAGGAGAAAGGAGAAGAGAAGGATGATTAGGCTCTGATGATAGTGGCAAGAGACACTATAGTAGACAAAGGAAAATAGATTGTCACTGACTCTGTAATGCCTGCCAAAATACCCTAGAGAAAATAAAGAAAACTAACATACTAAAGGAGAAAAATAATAATTTAAGTAATATCTAATGCAACACATATCAACAACTATGCAATATAGGTTAATCTTCCATTACATATACTCTTTATGAACATGAAACATATCACATACACCCATAAACCAATTACACAAGCGGAATTAAACATAACTAACCATTAATACCATCTCCTTAGGGTATCTCAATGTCACTACCTACCACCATCATAAGAAATAACAATATAACCACATTCATTATGACGCTTAACATCCTGAATCATTGATCATGCACATATGCAATACACTTAGTTCCTATCCTTCATTATATGCAATCTACTTAATTATTTAACTAATATGATAAGCTACCCTTTTCAATGCAAGGCCAATCTCTTTACCTTATGTTCATTTTATTGTCCAAATCCAAATGTGCCTAAACCCTTAACCTTTCTTATACTAGCATGATCATCATACATCTACAATTATTATCCATTACATAATGCATAAAAATGATTTCTTTTCCTAACTAACACTCTCATACCTACACTTGATTCCATAATCCTATCATGATCATATCCCTTTAACATGATTCCTATATACATGATGCAATAATCATAAAGTACTTCATTAAACAACTTCTTAAATGCTATACATGGTCCCTTGTTTCTTTCTAACACAACCATAAATATAAATACCATTAACACATACACAATATCATTTATCAACTACAATTCCTACAGTACATCAATCCTACTTGCATAGGTTCTTTTCTACTTTTAATCTACAAGCTCATCTAATAATCATAACATACACGTAATGATAAACATATCAACGGATCCAATTACATTATTTCTAATCAAGCATTATTCAAATAATTTGAGATGCACCCATGTCTTATTATACTACTAGAGTCATAACCTCATTCCACATTAACTAATAACAATCCAAATCATTTCCTTAAGGTTAACTATTCATCTTACCAACTACCCATTCATTATTAAAATCTAGAAGTATCCATTTATCAAGAATATCAACCTTTCAATGAGAACAATCATTTGATATTTGCATATACATCCATACTCAAAGATCATCCTATTACAACGTAATTATTACAATCCATTACAAAATATAAAGATTTTATCTTACTATGAGTCCTAATACTTATATCCACTATATGCAAGTTATATAGCTACATTTATGTTATTATCTTAATTACCATATCATATTTCCTATTCTTTTCTATCTTAAACATGAACATATGTTCCTATTACATGACCTTGATATCAAAACTCATGAATCCATTTACGAAGTATTACAAGGTAATCTATAACATATCTGTTAACATGAATTGCATTCCATTTCAAAGACCATTACATTTTGATACATCTCAATATCCATCATACAAATTATGTGTCAAGACCTAAGGCAATAACCACAATACAATTACAGTTACATGTATATCACATCATGAGCATAGCTCTTCCAATATATAATTTCATCTGCAACCACTATAGGGTAATTATATTATATGAACTTTGACTTTCATTTAAATTTATCTACTACAATAACATCTATAAGCTGCAATGAAGAATAATCCACATCCACGCATAAGAATCCAATGAGAAGATCCCAATGGTAGAAAGGCACCAACCACCTAGTCATGTGGAACCAAAGGATCCACTCCCAGTGCTAGAAGGTGACGCAAGGTCCCAACACACACTCTAGACCTAAGCTAACACTAACTACAAAAGAGACTCACAACTCAAGTACCACAACTACACAAACACAACAACCAATCGAATGATGACCTCAAATGGAAACTCCTAGAGATGTAAAAATAATCAAGGCATAAATGCAAATCAAGCAAAGGACACATGTAGGAGTGCAGTGTCATCACATGTTATCCCCGAAAAATAGACAAACAACACTTCAAGTCATAACCCCAATAGACATGTGGAGCCATCTCAACCAATGAGAGAATGAAGGGAGATTGACTTACCATCACAGTGGCCTTCCCAAGCTTATCCTAAAACATCCTCCCTAGGATCAAGTCTTGGGGCTCAATTATTAATTATCTTGATTAGGTGAATCCTAATTACCCAATCCATCTAATTCATTATTAATTTTATCACTTGTTTATAATAAGGAAAAACTTCCAATGTGCCCTAGCGATCTAGACGGGAAGCTTATCAACTCACTGCCTATCTCTCACGACCCTGGTCATCACATGGAAGCCCACTCCCCCTAACATGTTACAAACAATAATAACAACAAGGAGGCTCTAATTAAACACAATAATGATACATAAACAACATCACATAATAATGAATAATTCATAAACAATCCAATACCAACAACAACAATAAACCAACAATGAGCCTCATATCAAAATAGTGCTTCAAAAGCCATATCAAAGTAAATCAAAATCTGCCATAATCATGAAATGAACATCAACAACAAGGCACATCAACTTACTGGACCAAGAGTAACATATCAATCCTCACAACATAGCTTATCAACAAGTTGGAGATGCATTAAACCTCTATGGTATGGCTTATCAACATACTGAAGCTTTAAAAAAATCATCGAATAACATCAAATCAGATAAATCACAAGCTGGAAAAACATCAACAAGCCTCAATCAAGCCTCTGGTACAAGGACAAATTGGAAAATAACCTCACAGGTTGACCAAATTGGGCAAATACTAAAACAACACAGATTAGCGCATCTGATCAGCAGAGTAGCACATTTGACTCACCCTACAGTGCATTTGATCTATTCTGCAACACATTTAACTTATTCTGAGGTGCATATGATCGACAAAATGGTGCATATGATCAATCCTCTAGTGCTTTTACTGACTGTTTTAGCACATATGATCTCTGATTTAGCATATTTACAACATACTTAAAAGTTGTATGGAAGGACTCAAATTATGGCTCCAAATTAAAAATCACAAAAACATAACTAAGTCCCGAAATCAATCACAACAGTGATGCCCAAAAAGTATCATCTGAGGGGCATAAACAAATCGAAGTAACATAAAACATAACCAAATATTTTCAATCCAAAGCTTCACAACACTCACTCAATCTTACAGGAAGAAACTCTCACAAAAATTCCTTTCCTGACACAATAGCTCAAACCAAAATGAATTTACAACTCTCATAAGGTCATGAGATATTTCTGTTGGCATTTTCATAAAGATTGTATTAATGATATATTATGTTGGCATTGATGTCAATTGAACTGGTAATGGTATTAATGATATTGTTGATATTGTTGTTATTGTTGATATTGTCTTATAACCAGTAGGAAGAGATTTGTGGAAGATGTTGTAAATCGATAACCGGTGTATAAGGTTAAACCCTTTCTATGTTATGTAACCGGTAAACCCTACCAGTTGTATTTGTTAAACCCTAACCGACTAAGTTTGCTGAAATGGTTATGATGGTTATTATTTGATGTTGAGCGGTAATGGCATGTTTGTTTGTTTGTTTGTTTGCTTGTCTTGAGAATGAGGAAAGTGGATTGCATCTAATGCAAAGCACATGATGAGTTACAATTCTGATGAAGTGGTGATCATGGAGTGGTTGGAATTTTCTTAAAGAATGTGTACAGATTGTTACGAAATGCAATGGTCATGCTTGTACCAACTTTTTTGTAATCTTGATGATGAGAGAATTAGGTTTTTGTTGTGTTACCAACCTAATTGATTTGTATTTAAGGTCAATGAAGTTGTTTTGTAAAAGGTGTTGGTAGAAATTAGTTGAGTGTGTGGTTGCCTAACCGGATAATGAATCTATAGTTTGAGTAAAGGCAGATTGAAGCTTAAAAGGATCTAATCAAGCAAATGTAGTGCTATTCAGACAGATCAAGAAAAACCTATTGTCTTCTAACAATTACAGCAAAATTGAAATCCTCTAACCGGGTAAGCTCTAACAAGCTTGGTTACTTCTTAACTTCTCTATCAAGGTGGTCCATTAGCTTGGATTCTTAAATCCTCTATCGAGGTTACTCCTAACAGGGTATTTTATTTTTATCAAGGCATTTGTAAATCCCTTAACCGGGTGATTCATAACAGGATCAGTTCTTAACAGGACTTATTGTAAAAGCTTTAACAAGATTGGCTCCTAACAGGGCAAACTTCAAAAGAGTTTAGATAGCTATCTTGTGAGTCTCATCTCACCGTGGTTTTTACCTATTTGGGTTTTCCACATATAAACATTTGTGTCATGTGGTGAATGTTTTTGTGGTTATGATCTTATTTTTTGATTTGATTAACTACTTAACTATTTTGATAAGGCATGATATCTAGAAGTATTGAGAGATGAAGTATGTTAATATATGATTAAGAATTTGGATGTTTACAAGTTGAATGATGTTTACTATTAATTTGTTGTAATAGTTATCCGGTTGATGTTGAGTATTCTTATGATTATTGATCTTGACAGTGATATTTTATTGATAAGTTTACTTTGTGTGATTGAGATTGAGTTTGGGAAGTTTGTATTAGTTTTTCAGATTACTGATTCACCCCCCCTCTTAGTAATCTACCGGATACTTATTCTTTCATCATACCATTAATTGGTATCAGAGCATCTCCGTTCCTCTTAAATCTAAAGCCTAACAGCGTGAGGAAAAGATCTTGTGGATCATGATGAAGAAGGAAGGCCCGAAGTTCAATAGAGAAAAGTATAGGATATGGAGCGACAGAATGAAGATTTACATCAAGAGTCTGGGAAGTCAGTATTGGGATCATGTAGAAACTAAGTATATTGCACCTACTGGAACTCTGACTAATGATCAAAAGAAAGAACAACAAGAAAATCATCAAGCATTGGAGGCTATTATCAGTTCCATGTCTGATGTTGAATATGTAGATGTTCATGGTCTTGAAACTGCATATGAAGTATGGAAAAACTTGAAGAGATTTATAGAAATGATGAATATGTTAAGATTGCTAAAGAGGAGAGCCTAAGAGGAAAGTTTGATGACATAATAATTTCCAAAGGTGAGAATATCCAATAGTATGGCTAAAGCATAAAAGAGATAGTTGGTGAAATAAAGAGTGCAGGAGGGAAAGTGGAAATGCCACAGTGATCAGTAAGGTACTGAGAACCCTGCTACCCATCTATGCTATCCAAGTTGCAGCTATTCAGGAGCTAAAGTCCATTGACAAAACTAAGGTAACTCTTGACTCTATCATTGACAAACTTACTGCTTTTGAATTAAATGGTTATGATGGTAGTGTACAGAAATCAGAATCTGCATTCAGAGCTTTTGTCTCTAACTCATTTGTGAGAAAAAGTAGAGATACTAGTCATGGCTATGAATCTAGATCCATCAAAGATGTTGATGATAAAAACAACTTAGTGGAGCTTGAATCATTTTTTGCAAAATGACTGCCTAGAGGCACTGGGAAATACAGAGGTAAACTACCTCTAAAATGTTTTCATGCAACAAGATTGGTCATATAGCAGCTAATTGTCCTAATGGTGAAAATGAACACAAGAGACAAATTCAAGAAGTATAATGGTAAAGGAAAGAGAGATTGTCTTATTGCTATTGATACTGGTATTAGTGATGAAGAATCTGATGATGATGCTAGTGAAGATATTGTGTTTGTAGCTATTAAGGAAGAGATGTCATATTAGAAGGCATTAGTGTCCAGAATGGACAACTCTGATGATTGAATCATTGATAGTGATTGTTCACATCATATGACTGTTGATCGGAACAAATTTCTTTCTTTAAAAGAATTTTATGGCGGTGTTGTCAGATTTGGCAATGAATCACCCTGTATGGTTAAAGGTAAGGGAGTTATTTCTCTTAATGGGAAGAGAAGTACCAATGATGTCTATTGGGTTGAAGGTCTAAAGAACAATCTTATGAGTGTGGTACAACTTAATGACAAAGGATACCCACTAGAGTTTAGAAATGGTATGCGCAAAATATTTGACAATAAAGGTGAATTGATTGCAACCAAGAAGAAAACCAGAGGCAATATGTTTCATCTTAATCCTAAAGTTAGAAACTATTTGATTGCAAAGATAGATGATAGCTGGCTTTGGCATAGGAGATTTTGTCTTATAAACTTTGATAACATTGTTAAAGTGAGAAAGTCCAAGATAGTAAGAGCTTTGCCTCAACTAGACCAACCAATTAATGCTCTTTGTAAAGAATGTCAGTTAGGAAAGATGACTTCTTCAACTTTCAAGAAAAAGTCCTTCTCAGCGGAGCACTTGTTATATTTGGTTCATACAGATCTATGTGGACAAATAAGAACAAGAAGCATTCAAGGTGACATATATTTCATGATCTTCACTGATGATTGCTCAAGGATGATGTGGGTCACATTCTTGAAGGATAAGAATGAAGCTTTTGGTAAGTTCAAGGCATTCAGGGCCTTAGCTGAGAAAGACAGTGGTAAGAAGATAAAATGTTTGAGAACAGATCAAGGCGATAAATTTACTTCCGAGGAATTCATTAAGTACTGTGATGAGAATGGTATCAAATGATAGCTTTCTGCACCAAGGACACCATAACAGAATGGTATCGCAAAGAGGAACAACTGGTCAGTGGTTGAAGCTGCTAGGACAATGTTGATAGATGGAGGTGTAGTGAAAATATTTTAGAAAGAAGCTGTAAGTACAACTGTCTACACAATGAACCGAGTTCTGGTGAAAAGAGGTAAGGACAAGACCCCTTATGAATATTGGTATTGAAGATCACCTGATGTTATCTATTTTAAGATATTTGGTAGCGAATGTTTTATTAAGAGAGGTGATTATATTAGCAAATTTGAAGCTAAGAGTGATGAAGACATATTTCTTGGCTATTCCACCAAGAGTAAGGCCTACAAATTTGCTTCAACAACCGGACACAGAGAATTGTTGAGAGTGCTAATGTTCAAGTAGATGAATGTCTTGAAGTCTCAGAAGGAACCTATTTAGAGAAAAAGGATGAAGATCCTTGCATTTTGCTTTTGGAATCTAAAACTGTTAAATAAAAAACTTGTAAAGCAAATTCTAATGCACTTGTTCAGCTGGAACAAATAAATTTAGAAGAAGATGATAATGAAGAAACTGAACCTCAAGATATTGATCATGTTATTCCCAGATATGTAAGACTGAACCACTATCCTAAACAAATTATTGGGGATAAGGATGCTGGAGTACTAATTAGAAGGAGAATAAGAGAGAACTCTTGCATGATCTCCACTGTTGAACCAAGAAGTGCTAAGGAGGCATTTGATGATGATCATTGGTTTAAAGCTATGGAGGAAGAATTGATTCAAATTGAGAAGAACAACACTTGGACTCTGGTACCCGGACCGGTAAATAAGAATGTTATAGGTACTAAATGGGTACACAGGAAAAAATTGAATGAAGATGGTGTTGTAGTTCGCAACAAGGCAAGATTAGTCTGCAAGGGTTATGCACAAGAAGAAGGAGAAGATTATGGAAAAATGTTAGCACCAGTAGCAAGTCTGGAAGGTGTCAGAACTTTACTTGCATTTGCATCCCATAAGAAGTTCAAGGTATGGCCAGATGGATGTTAAGTCTATATTTTTGAATGGGATATTGGAAGAAGAGGTATACATAGAGCAGCCAGATGGTTATGCTTTGACAGATGAGAAAGACATGGTATGTAGATTGCATAAAGCTTTGTATGGATTAAAGAAGGCACTTAGAGCATGGTATGAAAGGCTTCATACACATCTAATGAAGGTAGGCTCTGTAAGAACTAATGATGATAGTAACATTTATCTCAAGTCTGAAGGAGATGAAATACTGGTCAGTGAAGTATTTGTTTATGATATCATATTTGGAGGTAATGATGTCATGAGGAACAGTTTTGTAGATGAAATGAAAAATGAGTTTGAAATGTCTTTAGTAGGGGAAATAAAAAATTTCATAGACTTGCAGATACAACAAATGAAGAATGGTATTTTCATTACACAGTCTAAGTATGTGAAAGAGGTTTTGAAGACTTTTGGCATGAGTGTTTGTAAACTAGTTGGAACACCAATGGTTACAGGTTGTAAGTTTTCCAAGATGAATCTAAGTGTGTTGATGAAAAGGAATACAAGTCAATGATTGGAAAATTACACTATGTTGTTCACAACAGACAGGATATAGCCCATGCGGTTGGTATAGTTGCAAGATTCTAGAAGAATCCAAAGGAAGCACATCTGATAGCAACCAAGAGAATTTTAAGATATCTGAAAGGTATTGTTGACTATGGATTATGGTATCCATATGGAGGAAACTTTGATTTGAAGGTGTACAGAGATGTTGATTGGGCAGGAAATGTTGATGCCCAAAAAAGCACAACTGGTGAAACATTTTTTCTAGGAAGAAGGCTTGTTTCATGGAGTAGTAAAAAGTAGAGTTGTACTTCACAATCTACTACTGAAGCTGAGTATGTTGCAGCTTATATGAATTGCACATAGGCTATTTGGATGAGGCACATTTTGGAAGGCTTCAAGATGAAAATATTAGAACCTATAAAGATTTTATGTGATAATAAAAGTGCCATAAATATTTCTAAGAATACTGTTTTGCTCACACGAACCAAACACATTGAATTGAAGTATCATTTCTTAAGGGAAAAAGTTCAAAGTAAAGATGTTATCTTAGAGCATGTTTCTACCAAGGAGAAGCTTGCAGATAATTTTACCAAACCTCTACCTATGACTACTTTTGAGAGTCTTAGAAGTCAACTAGGGGTTTTACCCCTTCATGAAGTTAGTTGAGCATGATGTTCATTACATCCGTCCTTGAATCACTTGCATGATCTTAGAAGGATTGATGTAGAAGTTGATGTATTCCACAGGGGGAGCATCAAGTTGCAGTATGTTGTTGATGCACTGTGAAAATTTGCATTTACATGTTTTACTTTCAATTTGGCATTGTTGTCAAAGGGGGAGAAGAATTATGTGATTGGCAAAGTTAAACCAATGACAGGCTGAAGACAAACAGAGCATGGTGAATACTTGGTATTGTAAACTAGGATTCGTATTCACCAATCATAGAAGAAATTAGAGGCATTGATATTAGCATTTGCATAAATATTGCATTAATGATATATTATGTTGTCATTGATGTCACTTTAATCGGTAATGGTATTAATGATATTGCTGATATTGTTGTTATTGTTGATATTGTCTTGTAACTAGTAGGAAGAGCTTTGTGGAAGATGTTGTAAACTAGTATGTAAGTATGTGACTTGAACCGGTAACCGGTGTATAAGGTTAAACCCTTTCTATGTTATATAACTGGTAAACCCTACCAGTTGTCTTTGTTAAACCCTAACCGATTAAGTTTGCTGAAATGATTATGATGGTTTATTTTATGATGTTGAGCAGTAATGGCGCATTTGTTTGTTTGTTTGTTTGTCTTAGGAATGAGAAAAGTGGATTGCATCTAATGCAAAGCACATAATGAGTTACAAGTCCAATGAAGTGGTGATCATGGAGCAGTTGGAATTTTCATGAATAATGTGTACAGTTTTTTATGAAATCCAACGGTCATGCTTGTATTGACATGTTTGTAATCTTGATGATGAGAGAATTAGGTATTTGTTGTGTTAGTGACCTAATTGATTTATATTTAAGGTCGATGAAGTTGTTTTGTAAAAGGTGTTGGCAGAAATCAGTTGAGTGTGTGGTTGCCAAACTAGATAATGAATTTGCAGTTTGAGTAAAGGCAGATTGAAGCTTAAAAGAATCTGATCAAGCAAATGTACTGATATTCAGACAGATCAAGAAAAACCTATTGTCTTCTAACAATTATAGCAGAATTGAAATCCCCTAACTAGGTAAGCTCTAACAAGCTTGGTTACTTCTTAAATCCTTTAATAAGGTGGTCCATTAGCTTGGATTCTTAAATCCTCTATTGAGGTTACTCCTAATAGGGTATTTGCATTTTATCAAGGCATTTGTAAATCCCTTAACCGGGTGATTCCTAACTGGATCAGTTCTTAATAGGACTTATTGCGAAAGCTTTAACAGGCTTGGCTCCTAACAGGACGAACTTTAGAAGAGTTCAGATAGCTATCTTGTGAGTCTCATCTCACCATGGTTTTTACCTATTTGGGTTTTCCACGTATAAACATTTGTGTCATGTGGTGAATGTTTTTGTGGTTATGATCTTATTTGTTGATTTGATTAACTACTTAACTATTCTGATAAGGCATGATAACTGGAAGCATTGAGAGATGAAGTATGTTGATATATGATTAAGCATATGGATGTTTACAAGTTGAATGATGTTTACTGTTACGTTGTTGTAACAATTAACCGGTTGATGTTGAGTATTCTTATGAGTATTGTTCTTGACAGTGATATTTTATTGATAAGTTTTCTTTGTGTGATTGAGATTGAGTTTGGGAAGTTTGTATCAGTTTTTCAGTTTACTGATTCACCATCCCTCTCAATAATCTACCAAATACTTATTATTTCATCATACCATCAATTTCATACTCAACCAAAAATGCACACTCAGAAAGAAAGGGAAAATCTCTGAGAGAACTCTCTTATGACATTGCTAGTCTAAGAGCCTCATAGGGATAATCCCAACACCACCAAGAACTCTAAAAACTAAATCAATATTTCAACCACGTAATTACCAAATCTAAATCTCAAGACAATGAAACAAAATCCTACTCAAGAAATCCACATAGTTGTGCACTCATGACAAAAGCCATTTCCCCAAATATATATTTCCCAAACCATAAAGTTGAACTTTATATTATAATTTATGCAACCAAACATTTCATTTCTAGACTATAGTTTAACTATAGAAGAAAATATTTCTCCCCAAAAACACCCGCATACAGTCATTTCTGTAGACATAGAGAAAACAAGTTCTGGAAATAAAAATACAAAGGAGAAGACCTCCAACTTGGACTATAAGTGATGGAAAGGAAATTTGATGAAGTGCCCAATAATCCAAAACAAGATTCCAAGGAAAAATCTAAAATGCCGAAGAAAACTCAAAAATGGTAACCCAACACAAAGCTCAGGCTGTCGAATAAAAGAAATCCAAACCAAAAGCCTAGCTTCAAAATTAACCAATCAAAATAATCCATAAAATAATATATCTTACCTACCCTTCATATATTATATTTTATTTTCCCAATTCGAACTTAGCCAATTACAATAAACGGTAGGTAGAATATATAATAAAACTCATAATCAAATATCAAGAGGAAGTAATATAACATAAAGTATTATTCAGCCATGTGTAAGTAATAATCAAACTTTATAAATAGACCATGGGCTAACAATTAGTTAAATAAACCAAATGGATAAATAAATACAAATAACCCAAAGCTATAAATAAATAATTAAGTAAAAGTCTTTAATAAATATAAACCAACACTAAAGTATAAAAGCGATATTAAACAATAAATAAATAAATAGATAATTAAACAATAAATTCCAAATAACCAATAGATCGGTAATAAATAAATAAAAGCCATCAATAAAATATGAATCGACATTAAATATAAAAGAACTATTAAACAATAAATAAATAATAATTAAACAATAAATTGATCAAATAATAATTAATCAAATTAAACTATAATAATGGTCCACCAATTAAATTAATCACTAATAAACTATATAAATCAAACATTAGTAAACTATATAATCACACATTAATTAGTTAAATGAATCAATGAACACTTGCATACTCACAATCACCAAAAGGACCACAACTCACTGACTGACATGGCAAATCACGCGAAGACACTGGCGACTCAAGGTAGACATATTAAACCTAGAGTATGTGAAGGGAATTTGTGCCACCTCTGACAACTTTCCATTGGGATTTAAAGACACGCTCAGACCTGTGGAGCCAGGTGGAGTTATGTCTAGTAACTACAAATCCTGCATCCACAAAGCCACGATACAACATATACAATATATCATAGACAAACAAGTGATAGAGAATCACAACGACACATCTCGCTTGCAATGAGCGATGTGACATCATCCCTATCACAAAGACAATCATACAACAATCAAACACATCATATAGTCAACTCATCATATGTAACCTTGAAGTAGGGTTAGTACATCTATAATGACATCAAATCCATGATCAATATAATCTAACAACATATAAATGCATACAAGATCCAACAATCATATGTCCATCATATCTCATAATAATAAGAAGTGTCATCATCATAATAATCCAAGATATGTCAGTCATCCATAAGAGCCATCATATAAAATATGTCTATATAAAATATCTAACATCATAAACATAGCATATATGATATGAATAGAGTCATAAGCGATCATCAAGGTATCAACAATATGTCTCAATAAGTCTAACAACGCATGGATCAAAAGATAAACTAAGGAGGGACACCACAGACTCAGATGATTTCACTCAAGGGCCAATAGATCTGAGTTCCCTTTCTCCGGTTCAAGCACCAAAGCGTGTAGCTCTCACACATGTTGGCATTTGCATGAAGATTGCATTGATAAACTATTATGTTGTCATTGATGTCAATTATAACCGGTAATGATGTTATTATGATGTTGTTTTGCAACCGATAGGTGAGCTAGTGAAGGAAACTGGTATTACTTTAGAAGAAGTGAGATCAACTAGTAACCCTACCTATTGATGTGTCAAACCCTAACTGATGGAGCTTGGTGAATTGGTTGTATTGGTTTATGATCAAAAGATGAATGGTAATGATTATGCCATGTATGCACATTATGTGTGAAGAGTTTCAAATAGTTTTTGGCGCGTCAAGATAATAGTTTTATCTTGGGAATGAGCGAGTACATTGCATGAAGTGGAAACTGCGTGATGACTTAGATGGATCGATGAAGCAGTGATCAAGGAGCGATCGAGGTTGTCTTGAATCATGTGCAATGATTTCTATGTAATCTAACAGTCATACTTGAACTGATTTGTTTGTAATCTCTATGAGATCTTAGGTTTGTGATGTGTTACCAACATATTGTTTTGCTTATAAGGTCGATGAGTTGTTTTGTTGTAGTGTTGGCAATTTTGGTTAAGTGTAAGTGTGATCGGTTGCCAAACCAGAAGGTATATCTACAATATGTGTGAAGGCAGATAGGAGCATGAAAAGGATCTGATCAAGCAGAGTAGTGTTATTCACCAGATCAACAAACCCCTGTTGTTCTCTAACAAATACAACAGTCAAATCCCTTAACCGGGTAAGCTTTAACACACTTAGTGTTATCTAAATCCTCTAACTAGGTGATCCATTAGCTTGGATTTCAAATCCTCTACCGAGGTTACTCCTAATAGGGTATTGCTTTTAATAAGGCATTATAGTCAATCCCTTAACCAGGTGGTCCCTAAAATGATCTATTCTTAATAGGACTTTTGGTAAAGCTTTCACAAGCTTGGCTCCTAACAGGGTGAACTTAAGAAGAGTTTAGAATACTTGTGGGTATTCATCCCCATCATGGTTTTTCCCATTTGGGTTTCCATGTCAAAATCATTGTGTCAAGTGATGAATGTTTTTGTGGTTATGTTTGCTATGGCTAATTTGCTTAACTGCTAAATCCACTTAGATATGATATGATGACTGACATTAATCTGAAATGTGCTTTTACTATTGTTATTAAAGTATTTGAATGTTTTAGAGCTCTTATTCTCTTATGATAGTCAACCGGTATACTTAACAATGATATTGCAATTTGTAGTTCAGTGTTTGAACCAATCAGTTCTGATTTTGACTAGAGAGGTTGTTTTTGAGTTTGGTGAAAGTTTAGTCAGTCTTCTATCTACTGATTCACCCCCCCCCCTCTCAGTAGTTGTCTGGATCCTTATTGATTCATCATACCATCGACATAAACTAAGGAGAGTGAAGACTAACTTAAGTATCACTCCGAAGATAAAGAGTTGATCTCCATGGTGGTAGATGTATTGGAGAAAATTTTGCCATCATTCAAACCAGAGACAACTGATACTCCCTTCGGTAAGCTTAGAAGCATGTTCAATGTAGTAGAATCTCATTTTGTGTCTTTGGAGAAAGAAATAGATGCTAAAATTTTGACTCAATTTAATGCTATGAGATTGAGAACAATTTTAAAGATGATTGAAGGAGATAGGGTAAGTTTGATAACTACTATGAAGAATATACAAGATGCATTAGATGAAGGCAAACAAATATAGAAGTAATTTCTAATTTTTCCAAAGTTTACTATTGGCATTGACAAGAAAATAAAAGAATGTGAAGGCTAGTTAGATAACATATCTCAATCCTATGTGTAGACACCTAAAATTAATTAAATTAATATTTAATTAATTTAAGCCACTCCACATAATTAATTAGTTTAATTGTGTTGGTCCTTTTCTTCCTAAAATTAATTAAATCAAATTTAATTAATTTTATCACTACAGTCCTACAATTAATTTATCAAAATTAATTCCCCATTCTTCTAAAGTCTTATCAATCATTAATTCTTCTAAATTCCTTTTAGTTAATTAATTCTAATTAATTAACTTAAGTCACATGATTCCTACAAATCAATTCTTTTAATCCTCACTTAGTCTAATTAATTATTCTAGAATCATGATTTTTATTTTTCTTCAATTTTATATTCCTCCACTCCTTATCTCTCTTCATGTCACATCCTCCTAGCTTTCCCACTTACACTCTAATCCCTCATTAAGCCACATAATCAATCCCCTTAATCATTTGCACATCCCTAATCACCTTGATTAGGGATGGGTCAACTTTGATCATTTCAAGGAAATTCAAATTCTTTGAATCTCCCCATGCATCCTCTTCCCAAGGAATTTCTAATTCCTTTGTCCATTTAATCTTCCCACACATCCTCTTCCCAAGGAATTTTTATTTCCTTTATCCATTTAGTTTTCCCACACATCTTCTTATTTTGGAATTTTTAATTCCTCCTCCCTCCCCCTAGGGAATTTTATATTCATTTTTCTCTTCCCAATGTACTTGGCACCTCTTCCCCATGAACCATGAGAGGTGTGGAGACAAGAAATTCCTTTATGATATATGTCTTAAATCCCACACCTTGTCCTCTCAATCCATGTGCTCCCTCTCAAATCGATCTCGACCCTTCATTTCAAAATCAATCTTGGCGCTCCATTTTGGCCTCCTCCAATCTATAAATTGGAGTCTCCTCTCGTCACAAACAATCCACTTTTCATACATTCTTATTTTTTCCATTTCATCCCTTGATCCACTTCCATCATATTTTTATGTTGTCCATTTGAAGATGAAAATCCTCCATCATGCCCTCATAATGCCCAAATCATCCCACACTTAGTCATTATCATCCAATCCATCCATGTATCAAACATTATCCAATCTTGTTGTGTAGTGGAGAGGAATCCACATCCCATCTTGGAGCCAATCCAATCAAGTGGAGCATTTGGGCACATTCCACTTCATCAAAGGCTCAATTGGAGGACAAGAGATCATATTCATGAAGGTATAATGATTTTTGGTATATTTTATTATGTTTTATGCTTATTTTAATTTATTCTAACCATTAACCATCTTGTGTATTTTCCCTTGGTTCATTTTGGTATGCCCGGTGGGACCCACATCCCTATTTCTAACATTTATGTGAGTTTTTAGTATTTTAGCTCATAGTTGTTCACTTCAGCATGTCAGTCTGCACATCAACATGTTCACCTCACTAGCTTGACGTGTCCGCCATCAAACAACGCGAGAGATTTTAAATTTAAATTTTTGACTGCCATTTTGCAGGTTTTTGGTCAATTACTGTGTGTGCAAGTGAAACAGCGTCTGCGTAGGCATAAAAATGCATGTGCTTAGTGAAAAAAATTCTCTCGCCTTTTTTAAAAAAAAAAATTCATTAAAAATTGTGAATCAGCATCTGCACATGCGAATCAGCGCCTGCGCCTATGAATCAACGCGTGCGCTTAGTGAAAAAGTAGTTTTCATAAAATGGGCATAACTTTTTACTCGGATGTCGGATTTAAAAAATTCAAAATGCGTTGGAAAGGGGACTCAAAGATATAAAATGGGTTGTCATTATATTTTTCATATCATTTAAAAAAACATTTTAACATGTTGAAAGTCAACCCTTATTTTTGTACTTTAGATGCACATAATTTTAGCATATGAAATCATTTTTTATCAAACTTTTTTTTTGAAATTACTTAGAAAATCATAAGGAAACTGATTTTGAAATTTTTTTTGGGATAATAATATTAAGTTTGCAGCTTCTTTTTTTTCGAATGCCCAAGATCAATTATCATAAACTACTAATCATTGTTGCAGGACGTTTTGTCGAAGAAAGTCATGCTTTTCCACTAAAGTAGATTTTCTTTTTCATGTCTTAGTTTAAAAAACATAATTTTTGGGGTTAAGAAGAACTTGTGTTTTTTGTGTCTTGTGCATTTACACGTGTGTAGGATGGACCCACCATTACACTTAGTATCCTCTCCCCCTGCCTTCGTGGATCTTGGGTGTAAGAGAAAAGCGATTAACAACGTCCATCTTTTTGTTTTTATAGTGAGGGGTATTCTTGATGGGGATTTGATCACCTCACAAAGGTATCTCAAATTGGGACACGTCAGGGATATCAACTCTCCCAATGCAATCTTGAGTGGGTTTTCTGAGCCATAAATATGTTGGTTAGGTAGCTAAAGTGTTCAGTGAATTTGATGTATGTGCGGGTCTTCCCTGCACCGATAAGCTCAGTTAGAGCCTTAAGTGGCTTTCTTTGAGAATCCATTGTTGGATTGGTGATCCATCAGAATTACACTAAGAACCTTGTTTAGTAGCCCAAAATTCCATATTCATACTGCAGGAGATGCAGATCATACCCCAAAGTTACCTCTCATGTACCCACTCAAGATGAGACAAGAATTCCCCATATATTAGATCCTTGGATCGTTGGGGTAAGAGAATCTGATATGCCCGAGAAATGAGTGTGATGTAAGGGAGAGCCAGTGCTACTAGATGTTGGCAATATTACATTATAATAGACAATGAAAGATTGTTGACATTTCAATAAGGATATTGAGAAGGTTGTTGATGATTATGGACATAACTGATTAAAGATGTTTTACTATCTTGATATTATTATTTTGTCATTGATGTCAAGAAATTGATTTTCTAATTCAGTATGATGTTGTCATATCTTGAGAAGTATGATATGAAGATTATAAAGAAGTCGATAAAGACACAGGAAAGAATATGATGAATGAGGGGATAAGTTATTCAATGGGCAACTACTACCGAGTCAGACAATGATGAGATCTTGATGTTTTAGATTGTTTTAACATCATACATATGTTGTAAAATGTAAAGGTTAATACTATACTATGTTATCAGGCAAAGAACCTAGTTGGTAAACCCTAAGGAACCTAGTCGGTAAACCCTAAGGTTATCGCTATCGGTTAAAGAAGGTAGAATGTCTACCGAGTGAAGTTTAGTATTCACCGAGTTGTAATCAAGCTATAATAGAATGCATTAAATGTTTACATGTGATATTTAATGAAAGAAGCTGATGAGCTGGAGCGGATCAATGATTGGTAAGCTGTGGAAGAAGTTTGTTAATGAATCTAAGGCAATGGAAAGTCGACAGGAAGATCTACAGCTCAGATTGAACCGCATTACCCTAACACAAGTTCCAAGGTGAATATGAAAGTTCCAAGGTGGGGTAAAACATTTTCAGATCGAAAGATACAATGAACTTGGACAAAATTGAAGATCTGATGGCTATGATTGATCATGGGAAATGTGATCAAGGAGATTAAGCGGTTAGAAGATTGTTTATAAATAGGAAACTATTGATAAACAATGTATGCGGGCAAGTGTATGCACAGGGATGCTACATAGTGATTATCGAGCACAGAAGCTTGAAGACCTGTTAGAATAACAGAGTATTGATGCCCAATAGATAGACAAGATTAGTTCTATGTCTAGATTGTATTGAACAAATAGGAATCTGCTTTAGCATATTAGATGTGAAGTTGCAGATAGATTTTATTACTGTTATTTTGTGAAAGTGATAGGAAATCTCTTAATCGAGTGGACTTAACAGTCTTATATGTAAATCCTCTAGCAAGGTGACATTTTGATTGAGTGTTTGAAATCCTTTGACAAGGTCACTTCTAACAAAGTGAAGATCCTAGTAGATCTGAGGGAGATCCCTTAACCGGGTCACATCTAGCAATGTGTTTGTAATCTTTAACAGGATTTGCTTTTAACCGAGCATACTCTAGAAGAGTATATTTCTTAGTGGGTCCGAAATCCCACAATGGTTTTTCCCTATTTGGGTTTCCATGTTAAATCTGGTGTTATGAGGTTTATATTGTTCATATGCTTTTGAGTTTGCATGTTTGACAGTTTTTGGTTATATGACTGATATATATGTTGCTGAGGTTGAATCTGATATTTTTATGGATGATTAAGTTTGTATGATTCACCCCCCCCCTCTCATCTTGTTGGCTATTGGATATGTACTTATATTAAGTATCAAAACTATCAATTGGTATCAGAGCTTTGGACTCCGAAAGGAAAGTTTAAAAGCACTGGAGTTAAAGATCCAAAGATGTATAAGAGAGATGCACCTAAGCTGAATAAGTCAAGTTTCTCTACATGGCAGAAAAGGATGAAGCTACATCTATTGAGAGTTGGAGAATATGCTTTATACTATCTAGAGAATTATTTTGTTGCACCAAGCACCTATCCATTGACTATGGAAGAGATAAAGGTGAAGCAAGAACATATTCAAGCAACGATTGAAATAACATCTGCATTGACCGACTCAAAGTTTAATGATCTAGAAGGCTGCAATGATGCAAAGGCAATGTGGACTAAGCTCATATCTGTATATGGAGGAGATGAACATGTTCAAAGAGAAAAAGTAGATAGTCTAAGAGGACAAATTGAATCTATGAGGATGAATGAAGGTGAGAACATAACCCAGTACAGTACAAGACTAAAGGAGATTGTAAATCAAATCAAAGGAGCAGGAGGAACTATTGAAGAAAAGGATGTAACAAGTAAGTTGTTAAGAACCCTTCTACCTTTCTATGCAATCCAAGTCTCTAAAATCAATGAATTGAGGTCTGTACCTAATATGCCAGTTTCCTTAGATGCTACTATTGTTAAGCTACATGCATTTGAGCTAAGTAATTTTGATAACAGTGGGTCATCGGTAAGTAAAGTTGAATCTGCATTTAGTTCTTTTCATCTGAATGAATCTAATGATTACAATGAAAGAAAGTATAAGTACTCTGAAGGAGATCATAGTGGAGCAAGTGAAAGATTTCGAAAGAACATGGAGGAGGTACACAAACTGTATGAAGAAATCAGAAAGCAAGAAGAGTTTGAAGCACTATTGGCCAAAAGGTTACCGAGAGGCAAAGGTAAGTATAAAGGAAAACTACCTTTGAAATGTTTCAATTGTGATAAGATTGGACATATGGCTTCTAACTGTCTTGACAAAGATTTTACTGAAAAGAGAGATTACCGATATGACAGACAGAAAGATAACCATTACAGAGGACACCGAGACTTCAGAAGAAGAGATAGAAAGACATGCTTAATTGCTGATGAGGAATCTAACGATGATAAATCAGATGAGATAGATACAGAGGAAGTTGTTTATGTGGCTATCAAGGATGGATCAAATGAAGAAAGGTATGAAGAAAAAACCCTTATATCTCACATGAACACTAATGATTCTTGGATTATAGATAGTGGATGCTCACATCATATGACAGGAGATAAACACAAGTTTGTTATGTTAGAAGATTATGATGGAGGCTATGCTGGTAAGAGGTAAAGGATCTATAACACTTCTTGATAATGCAAGATGTAATGATGTTTATTAGGTTGAAGGTTTGAAATACAATTTGTTGTGTAGCATAGCTAAACAACACAGGTTACCGAATAGAGTTTGAAAAAGGAATTGTCAAAGTTCATGACAAGAATGGAAAGTTAGCTTCTACCAGGACACAAACAAAAGGTAATACATTTCACCTCGGCTCAACTCACAATAAGTGTTTGCATGCAAAGATTGATGATACCTAGTTATGGCATAAAAGGTTTTGTCATGTTAATTTTGATAATCTAATCAAAATAAGTAAGAAGCACCAAGTAAGAGGTCTACCGAGTCTTGAAAAACCTGAGAATGCTATGTGCTGAGGATGCCAGATGGGTAAGATGACAAGATCAAGCTTTACAAGTAAGTCCTACACTTCTAAGGGAATTTTAGATCTTGTGCACACTGATCTTTATGGTCCTATGAAAGTTCAAAGTTATTATGGTGATAAGTATTTCATATTATTTGTGGATGACTATTCAAGGATGATGTCAGTAATGTTTTTAAAAAAAAAATCAGAAGCTTTTCAAATGTTTAAATGGTACAAGGCTAGAGTTGAAAATGAAACAGGAAGACAACTAAAATGTCTTAGATCAGATAGAGGAGGAGAGTTCACATCTGATGAGTTGAACCTATTTTGCAATGATCATGGTATTAAAAGACAAGTCTCTGCACCGAGAACTCCGCAATAGAATGGAATAGCTGAAAGAAGAAACAGATCTATTGTGGATTGTGCTAGAACACTGATGATTGAGAAGAAGGTTCCACAAACATTTTGGAGAGAAGCAATAAGAACAACTGTTTACACCTTGAACCGAGTTCAATTGAAGAAAGGTACTTTGAAGACACCTTATGAAATCCGGTATGGCAAGAAACCTAATGTAAGTTATTTCAAAATCTTTGGAAGTAAATGCTATGTTCATAAAGATGATAGAAATGGCAAGTTTGATCAGCAAAGTGAAGAAGGAAAATTTCTAGGATATTCTTCTAGAAGCAAAGCATTTAAATGTCTGATCAAATCATCTAACAAAATAGTAGAAAGTGCAAATGTGAAAATTGATCAATTTGCAGAAAGGACTGATGAAGGAAATTCCAAAGAACCGGAAGACTATGATGAATTTGTCTATGTGCAACCAAGAAGTCCTACCGAGATAACTGTTGAAGAAAATGAAGAAGATATCCAGTTACCGAGTGATGAAGAAGATCATATAGAACCTACCGAGCCTATATTAGCCAAGTATGTCAGAAGACATCATGCACCAAGTCAGATTATAGGAGATAAAGATGATCTAGTGATGACAAGGAACAAACTGAGACAGAACACATGTTTGATATCTGAATTTGAACTGAGAATAGTGAAAGAGGCATTTAATAGTGAAGATTGGATAAATACTATGACAGAAGAGATTGATCAAATCAAGAAGAATGACACATGGACACTGGTCCCAAGACCAAAGGACAAAAATGTAATCGGTACAAAGTGGATCTTTAGAAACAAGCTAAATGAAAAAGGTGAGGTCATTTGGAATAAAGCAAGATTAGTTTGCAAAGGTTATGCCCAAGAAGAAGGAATTGGTTATGGTGAGACTTTTGCACCTGTTGCTAGACTTGAAGGAGTAAGAACATTGTTGGCATATGCTACTTTCAAGAACTTCAAGGTATATCAAATGGATGTCAAATCTGCATTTCTGAATGGAATATTAGAAGAAGTTTTCATTGAACAACCTGAAGGATTTGTTGAAGACAATAATAAAGATCAGGTATGTAAATTGAACAAAGCTTTATATGGTCTGAAACAAGCACCTAGAGCATGGTATGAGAGATTGCACTCTTATTTGATTAAGATTGGTTTTATAAGGACAAGTGAGAACAACAACATGTACATGAAGAATGATGAAAATGGAATACTAATCTCAGCCATATTTGTTGATGATATTATATTTTGTGGAAATGAATCTCTATGCAAGAACTTTGGAAATGAAATGAGAAAAGAATTTGAGATGTCATTAATCGGTGAGATAAAGTATTTTATAGGTTTACAGATACTGCAAATGAAAAATGAGATTTTCATTACTCAATCCAAGCACATAAAGGAAATCTTGAAGAAATTTGGAATGGAGGATTCAAAACCAGTAAGTACTCCTATGACTACCAACTGTAAACTATCAAAGAATGATGAATCTACATCTGTTGATGAGACACTCTACCGATCCATGATTGGAAAACTACAATATGTTGTTCATAGCAGGCCAGATATAGCGCATGCAGTAGGTATTGTTGCAAGATTATCTATAGATCCTAAGGAAACACACATGACAACAATCAAAAGAATTTTTAGATACTTAAAAGGCACTGAAGATTATGGCTTAGTATATCAGAAAGAAAATGATTTTGATTTAAAAGTTTATACTAATGCTGATTGGGCAGGCAACATTGATGACAAGAAAAGCACAAGTGGAGGAGCTTTCTTCTTAGTAGAAAGACTAGTGAGTTGGCTTAGCAAGAAACAAGGATGTGTTTCTCAGTCAACAGCCGAAGCTGAATATGTTGTTGTAGCACTGAATTGTACCAACATTGCATGGATCAAACAACTGTTGGAAGGTATAAATGAGAAAGTTATCGAGCCTGTAACTATATTCTATGGCAATACTAGTGCCATTAATATTTCAAAGAATCATGTTATGCACTCTAAGACAAAGCACATATCTATCAAATATCATTATCTTAGAGAAGAAGCTCAAGAGAAGAAAGTGGTGTTGGAATATGTTAGCACAAAGGAGCAAATAGCAGATATCTTCACCAAGCCACTACCAAAGGACACTTTTGAATATCTTAGAAGTAAGTTAGGGGTCCTACCCCTATCTTCTACTCACTGAATGAGTTTGGTGAAAGCATCACTTCGATGACTCTATTGAATATCTTTTGGGGAGTTGATGCTGGAGTGATACACTTTAGAATGTTTTTCTAAAAAGTGTACTGGAAGTAATACTGGAATAATACAGAGAATGATACAGGGAATAGGAATTGAAGACAAATGCTCTGACCGAGACTCAAATGATACACAACAGTAGGAAATAACTTCTTACAGAAACAAATTATGTTTTAGTTCTTTTCTTTTTGGCATTGTTGTCAAAGGGGGAGAAGACCTACCAAAGGGGGAGAAGACTAAGAGAAGAGTACAGATTGAAATAAAGACTGAAAATAGAAGAGAAGTCTAATGTATGGGGGAGAGCATTTCAAGCATTTCAGAATCACAGCAATCCATATCTTTTAAAGGTCAAATAAATTGGTTTTGCCATCAATGCCAAAGGGGGAGATTGTTGGCAATATTACATTATAACAAACAATGAAAGATTGTTGACATTTCAATAAGGATATTGAGAAGGTTGTTGATGATTATGGACATAACTGATTAAAGATATTTTACTATCTTGATATTATTATTTTATCATTGATGTCAAGAAATTGATTTTCTAATTCAGTATGATGTTGCCATATCTTGAGAAGTATGATATGAAGATTATAAAGAAGTCAGTAAAGACATAGGAAAGAATATGATGAATGAGGGGATAAGTTATTCAATGGGCAACTACTATCGAGTCAGACAATGATGAGATCTTGATGTTTTAGATTGTTTTAACATCATACATATGTTGTAAAATGTAAAGGTTAATACTATACTATGTTATCAGGCAAAGAACCTAGTCGGTAAACCCTAAGGAACCTAGTTGGTAAACCCTAAGGTTATCACTATCGGTTAAAGAAGGCAGGATGTCTACCAAGTGAAGTTTAGTATTCACCGAGTTGTAACCGAGCTATAATAGAATGCATTAAATGTTTACATGTGATATTTAATGAAAGAAGCTAATGAGCTAGAGCGGATCAATGATTGGTAAGCTATGGAAGAAGTTTGTTAACGAATCTAAGGCAATGGAAAGTTGGCAGGAAGATCTACAGCTCAGATTGAACCGCATTACCCTAACACAAGTTCCAAGGCAGGGTAAAATATTTTCAGATCGAAAGATACAATGAACCTGGACAAGATTGAAGATCTGATGGCTATGATTGATCATGGGAAATGTGATCAAGAAGATTAAGCAGTAAGAAGATTGTTTATAAATAGGAAACTATTGATAAACAATGTATGCGGGCAAGTGTATGCACAGGGATTCTACATAGTGATTACCGAGCACAAAAGCTTGAAGACCTATTAGAATAACAGAGTAGTGATGCCCAATAGATAGACAAGATTAGTTCTATGTCTAGATTGTATTGAACAAATAGGAATCTGCCTTAGCATATTAGATGTGAAGTTGCAGATAGATTTTATTAGTGTTATTTTGTGAAAGTGATAGGAAATCTCTTAACCGAGTGGACTTAACAGTCTTATATGTAAATCCTCTAGCAAGGTGACATTCTGATTGAGTGTTTGAAATCCTTTGACAAGGTCACTTCTAACAAAGTGAAGATCCTAACAGATCTGAGGGAAATCCCTTAACTGGGTCACATCTAGCAATGTGTTTGTAATCTTTAACAGGATTTACTTTTAACCGAGCATACTCTAGAAGAGTATATTTCTTAGTGGGTCCAAAATCCCACAGTGGTTTTTCCCTATTTGGGTTTCCATGTTAAATCTGGTGTTATGAGGTTTATATTGTTCATATGCTTTTGAGTTTGCATGTTTGATAGTTTTTGGTTATATGACTGATATATATGTTACCAAGGTTGAATTTGATGTTTTTATGGATGATTAAGTTTGTATGATTCACCCCCCCCCCTCCTCTCATCTTGTTGGCTATTGGATCTGTAATTATATTAAGTATCATAACTATCACTAGAATCTCTATCTAGTGTGCACTTGTTTGAGGTATCGCTTATGCGAGAGGCCTATTGAATGGTTTCCATCTTCCATCCTAAGTTGTATGTGTAATGCGTATCTTGATCTTGTACAAAAATAGTGAAATTTTGTTTGGGATAATCTAGGCCCCCTTCACTTTCACGCTTGTCATAAAGTGTTTCTTTGGCCAATGTGCTTGTCATTGTTTGATTTCTCTTGCCAAGAATAGATAACATCCAAAACATTCCTAAATTTGACCAAACATTTGACCAAACCCTTCAATCTCCACTTTTTCACTATCAAACCTCTATTTCATCTTTGTTTGAGATAAATCCCTAATCCATTTTCATCCATCCAAATTATCATCAATCCCCAACCAATATATCTATCCAATCATCCATCCAATCTTGGGTAACCTTCTCCTTCTTCTACCTAACATAAATCCATTCTTCCACAATCATTTGCATGCCATCCTCAAGGACTTAGCACATTAACCTAATCAAATATCCAAAATACCAATCGATCCTAATCAGCCCAATCAATCAACCTCATCCTAAGGTCGACACTTTGTGAAAGTTTAATTTAGACCTTTATCTTTAATCAATCAATCAATTATCTTTTGTTCTTGGGAAAGAATCACCCCCCAAGCACCTTTTCTTAATCATTTTAGGTTGATCAAAACCTTAATCATTTTACCCTCTTTTTCTTAGGAACGTAAGGCTACCCTAAATAGAAGAAGGTTTGATCAATTGCAAAGGTCTAAATTTTAGCTAGCTTGGTTGTCACCTTGCTTGTCATCCACATCATCAATTCCCATCTAATTCCTAATCTAGGGGCTAAGGTGTCATCCTAATCCAAATCAATATTGTCCTAATCCAAGGACCAATCCAGTCTAATCAAATCAAATCCAATCAAATCAAAAGCCAGTCCAATCCAATCAAATCCAATCCAATCAAATCAAATCAAGTCCAATCCAATCCACAAAAATCAAATCGAATCGAATTAATCCTTAACCCAATTCAGATTCACTAAGTCCTAATCCTCATCTTCATCTAGCATCATCTCATTATTTTTATCCCCTCATACTCATTTTTTTGAATTTATCCTTGCATGGTCTACACACGCTCACAAAAAAAAAATTGGCTACCCAAAATACACATTCAAGCATCAGGGATTGGTATGAGAAAATGGTTATGAAATTTCAAGGATCACCCTATCAACCATTCCCATCCAACTCATGCATGCCTCAATGCTATCCAACTTCCACCTACTCATGTCTCCCACCCCAACCCACTTACCAAGTCAATCCCATAACCACCAATCGATCTACCATATCTTCATCCATCACATCTCACCAAATTATATTCAATCCAAATAATTCATCTTATATTCCTTATCCTTCCTCTACCTTTGACAAGGTAAATCCATCTTATTCCCCATCCATGTCTTCATATTATCCCTCGTCCACATACCCCTTCGATCCAACATCTATACCTTCATCTTCTCCCCCAATCCATAATCCCAATCCTCCATCTAATACCAAACCTCCACATAATTTTTATCCTCCCAAATCCACATCATCCCCATCCTCCAAGTCCTTTCTTCATAATTTTATCCAAGAAATACTATCAAAGGAGACAAAATCCCCACCTCAAAACAAAGTTTCCCAATCCCCCCAAGTCTTCCATCCACCTCTATCCTCTCCAAATCAAGATACTCCCATTCCCCCATTTATACAAGTCAAAAAATCCACCTCCTCCTCCATCAAAACATCCCCCCAATGCCCAACATGTCACAAGCTTGTTCTAGAGCATGCAATCATAGATTTCGCTCGACCTCAAGATCAAAGCATCCATCCATCTCATTATAGCCTTGCATCTCAAACTCCATGTATCCCCTCCCATCTCAGGGTCCGATCATTCTTTCCACTCCACCACATGATCCCATCCCAAGTCAAGATCAAAGTATTCCTTCCTCTACATGTGCTGATACCAATCCATCTCACAATCCTAATATTCATCCTAATCCAACACATGATCATAATAATACATATAATCCTAGTCCTCCACAAGTTCCCAACACCCCTAGCCAAGTTATCCATGAATCCCATACCTATCAACTTGGCCCTTTCACCTTCATCCACTCTGGTTTCCTCCAAGAGCTTACAATCCCTTCCACATCCCATCCGACTCAAAATGGACTCACATCTTGTTTCCAAAATTATAAGTATCCTACTGGAAAAAGAATTTGTAAAAAAATGAATTATCAAGGCAAAGGATTAGGACTCCATGAACAAGGCATATTGGAACCCCTTCAAGTCAAAGAAAATGAACGTTCATATGGCTTTGGATACAAAGCTCATGCTCAAGATGTTGGTATATCTTCCATACCTCCTAAATACACATCAAAATTACACCATCCCTCATCTTCCACATCCATTTTTGGTCCTTATGTTCCAAAGATAAACCCTTCATCCCTTCCATCTATCTTGGGTCCTTACATCCCTCCATCCACCACCCCATCACCTCAAATGATCCCTAAGAAAGATCAACACAGGCACACATCCTTGAATTCCTTTCAACATTATTCCTCCATCATCCCATACATAAAATATTCAAGTCATCCACCCTCATACACCCACACCATTTCTATTGGAAGCAATTTGGATGCCAAATCTAAAATTCTTTAAGTCAAGAATCTACAATAATCAAAGGATCAGCATGTCCCCTCAAAAAGACATGCTCAAGAAAAGAAAAATATGATCCAAAAGAAAGAAAAATCCAAAAGGCCACAAAGGCCCCAAAAGAAAAAATCAAAAACTATGTGGATTCCCAAACTACTCATAGAAGAAATGCATCACATAGTAAAATCCAAATTGGCATCCAAACTTGTTAATTAAAAATCTCCCTCCACTCATAAGTCCTCCAATCCCCCATTTTCAAAATCTATTTTGGGTCCTTACGTATCAAAATCCACTATATTAAGTGCATCAACCCCTTCATCTATTTTGGTTCCACATTTCAAAAAATCCACATTTTATCCTCCATCTAATTTAAAACCCCCTCCTCCACCACTCCACCACCCTTCAAGGTGTGTGCCAATATTGATCTTCCCAACATCCCCATCCATTTACCCACAAGTTTTTCATAACCCCATCCATTATCCAACATCCATTTTTCATAATTTGTTCCTTTAATTCAAAATTTTACATAAATCATTATCCCCCTCCATCTTTCATACATTCCATCTTCCCATCTCTTTCTACCAACATCTATGGGCATACCTCCATCTATTTTGGTTCAATTAAGCACATCTTTAAGGGATACTATCCATGGAATTTGATGCTTGAGTCCTTCCTCTATCCTATCACACATCCACTATTTTCCAAATCCACTTATCATCATCCGTATCCATCTAGACTATTCCCAAAAAATTGAAAAAAATAAAAAAATAAAATCTATCCAATGGTGAAAACCACTTCTTATGGCGCCTTGGGTAAGTACCATGATAAAAACTCGATAAACAAGCGTCATGTGTAATCCCCTCATCCTCTTGCACTCTACACTTGGGGGCAAGCTTCATACATGTCATCCTACCATCCACATCCTATCTAAGTCCATTTTCCTTTCTTATCTGTGATCTTGACTATCCTATCCATATCCTCCATCACATATCCCTCATCCTATCCAAATCCATTCTCCATTCATACCCTTGATCTTGATCAAGATAGAGGCAAAATAATGTTCATGCATTCTTTTAAACATACTATTAGCATTATGAATGAATTGATTATGTGTTGCATTGATGTTTTGTCATTGATGTCAACACTAGATGTTACTGGCAGATAGAGTTACACTGATTGATATAGATGGTTACTGACAGAATGGTTATCGATATAAGATCTAGTGTTACTGGCAGAAGAGATTATCTGTTGAACACTTCTAGCATGTTCGGATCAGTGAAGTATATTAGATTTCATGAGTTGTATACTCCATGAGCATGTTTTGGTCAATTGGTATTGGCTTGGTAATTGGATGTTATCATACACTCTGGTAAACCCTTACCGACACTAGTTTAAGGCTTTACCGATAAAGCTTTTCATTGAGGAATCATGATAGGATGCACAATTGGTGTTGGTGTAGCTTCTTTGTGATGCTGAAGATGTTCGTTGATCATGCTTCAATCACTTGAAGACATTGCTTTGGCGTGGTGGACACAGAATAGGTCTGGTACCTATCTAGGTTATGGACCAGCATCTTACTAACATGTACTCTACACGTTACCTAGATGATTCGAGATGTTTTATGGATTTGTTATTATGGTTTTGGTCTTAAGATGACATGGCATATCATTGTAATAAGGAATTATGTAATTGTAATATATTTAGGTGGCCGACCTAATTGGTTTAGGCCTTAGGGTTTGTATAAATAAGAGGTAGAAACTCTTTGTAATGTATCATGGTTATTGGAAAGGTCATGGTCAAGGAATGTAATGTGCGAATAGTGTAATATCATCCAGGAAGAGGAGTTGATCAATCATTGGGGATCGGATTGGATTTAGAAGAGGATTTAGTCCTCCGACATTGAGCTTAATCAGGATTGTAATTAGGCATAGTAGATGCTATTTCTAGTAATTCACTCTATTGGATTGTTGTCCATTTATCTTCAGAAGGTTGTAGCCTCTTTGTAGTCAGTGAGACTCTTTTGTAATGAGCAGTACTAGGTAGTGTGCCTTCCTCATTGTAACACATACTTTCTGCATAAGTATCATCTGACTATGGGTAGGCTTCCCACCATGGTTTTTCCCTTTCTGGGTTTTCCACATACAAATCATGGTGTTATGTGGTATGGTTTCTCTGCATTAATTGTCTGGTTAATTGCCAAGTTGTATTGTTTACCGGTATCTTTTTCTACCAACATCTGTTTGTGCTTTATCGGTTCTTGATTTTTTAAAGGTTATATTGTGGATTAAAAGTTAGAATCTGTTAACAACTAATTCACCCCCCCCCTCTTAGTTGTTCACCAGTTATCCTAACAATTGGTATCATAGATTTGGTCCTCTTTTGCAAAATTTTAACCACTTGAGGTAGATCCTATGGCAGCTAACACTTCTAATCAACCGACAACTATTTTCAGAAGAGAAATCCCTAAGCTTGATGGAACAAATCATGGGATATGAAAATTAGAATGGAGACTCATCATAGATGTCTTGGAAAGGATATTTGGGAGATCACTGAGAAAGGATATACACCTTATGATCCAGCATCTGGCAATCCTACTCCTGCAGACCTAGACAAGAATATTGAAAATGATTGTAGAGCTAGAGAAGCCCTCTTGTGTGCACTTACTGATCAGCAAATCATGGGATTGACTGACAAATCATTGGCTAAGGTTATATTGGACAAATTGCAAACTCTGAATGAAGGTGACCCTACTATTGAAATTGCTAAACTTGATGGGGTAAGGTATGAAAACTTGAAGATGGAAGAAAATGAAAGAATTGCTATATTTATGGAAAGAGTAAATGAGGTTGTTATGGGAATTCAATGTTGTGGAGGATTTCTAAGTGAAGATGAAATAGTTTCCAAAGTCTAGAGAGCCCTTCCACCGGCTTACATGGTGAAGGCAATTGCAACTAATGAGCTAAGAACAATGACACACACTTCAGTCAATAGAGACATTCTGATTGGGAAATTATCTGCTTTTGAGCTTGAAGAATTTGGATCTTCTATAGTTGTAAAGTCTGAAACTACTTTTCATGCATCATCGTCAACATCAACCGGCAAAAGTGATTGGAGAGCCCTATATGCAAAAGAACTGGAAGACATGAGGAAAGAAGATGAAGAACTTGAGAAACTTGAAGCCTTATTTGCTAGAAGAGTACCTAAAGGTCCAACTGGAAGTAAGTATGAAGGAAAAGCACCTTTTAAATGTTTTTCATGTAATAATATTGGTCATTGTGCATCTAGATGTCCTAAATAGAATGCAAGGTTTGAGGAAAGAGTTAAGAAAAATTTTAAGCCTAACCCAAACAGATATAGATTCAAGAAAAACAAACAATGGTACATAGAAGATGAGGAAGGATTAACTGATGACTCTAAAGATAAACCGGTAGAAGACTCTAGTAGTGGATCTGGAAATGGAAAGGAATGGGTGTTCTATGCTTTGAAGGAAGATGAACTAGAACCGTCTATCAAAAATGAAGAGAAGGCCCTGGCAGTAAAAGTTGAAGATAAGGATGAATGGGTAATTGATAATGGATGCTCACATCATATGACTGGAGACAAAATAAAATTTCTATCCCTACCAGAATAAAATGGTGGTCAAGTCAGATTTGGAGATGACAAGGCATGTATGATCAAAGGTAAAGGTATTATTTCATTGGATGGCAAGCATAACATTGATAATGTCTATTATGTAGAAGGTTTAAGGCATAATCTTTTGAGTGTTGGTCAATTAGTTGATAAGGGTTTTCAACTTCAATTTAAAGATAGAAAATATAAAATCATTAATAAAACTGGTTTGGAGATTGCAACCGGTATACAGACAGGAAGTAACATCTTTCACTTGAACATTGGTAATAAGACATGCTTTATTGCTCATATTGATAAGAGTTGGCTATGGCATAAGAGGTTGTGTCATGTTAATTTTGATTGTATTGTTAAGATCAATTCAACTAAGGCAGTTAGAGATATACCTAAGATTATGAAGCCTCATAATCCGGTATGTAAGGAATGCCAATTGGGTAAGCAAGTCAGAAGTTCTTTTAAGAGAATACATGATAAATCTAATGATGTACTTGTTTTGATTCACACCGACCTATGTGGTCCAACAAGGACTAGAATCTTTCAAGGTGATAGGTATTTCATGCCGATTATTGATGACTATTATAGAATGATGTGGGTGACTTTTCTGAGGGAGAAGTTTGAAGCTTTTGAGAAATTCAAGATCTTTAAAGAGAAGGTTGAAATAGAAACTGGACTGAAAATTAAATATCTAAGATCAAATCATGGTGGTGAGTTCAGTTCTAATGAATTTAATAGCTATTGTGAGACAAATGGAATCCAAAAATAGCTATCTACACCTAGGACTCCTCAGCAAAATGAAGTAGTTGAAAGAAAGAATAGAACTATTTTGGATGCAACTAGATCTATGATGATGGAAGCCAAATTGCCTCATATCTACTAGAGAGAAGCAATGAGTACAATAGTTTACACATTCAACAAAGTTCACATCAAAGGCGAAACCGATAAGACCCCTTATGAATTATGGTTTGGACATACACCTACTGTTAAGTATTTTAGAATTTTTGGAAGTAAATGTTATATCAAAAGAGATGATTCAATTGGAAAGTTTGATCCTATATGTGATGAAGGAATATTTCTTGGTTATTCAATTCAAAGCAAAACATATAGATGTTATAACAAAAGATTGCAAAAAATTGTAGAAAGTGCTAATGTGAAAGTGGATGAATAGTACAGAAATCATTCTATATCATATGACAAGAATCTGACAGTGGAAATGATCATAACAGAACCGACAATGCCTCAACCGATACAGGAAGCTAAAATAGTTACACTGACACAATCTGAACATTCAACTGTGACTGATGATCAAAGTGGTGAACCTGAAGTTCAAAAGACTCCAAGGTATGTAAGATTAAATCATTCTGAAGATAAAATTATTGGAGATAGAAACAAAGGAGTAATGACATGAAGAAAACTAGCAAATGAAGAGGTATGTCTTATTTCTCAAGTTGAACCAACAACTGTTATTGAATCTTGTAAGGAAAAACATCAGCTAAAGGCTATGGAAGATGAATTAGATCAAATAGAGAAGAATGAAACTTGGTCTTTGGTTCCTCGACCTAAAAATAAGAATGTTATTGGAACTAAATGGGTATTTAGGAATAAACTAATTGAGGATGGTCAAGTTATAAGAAACAAGACTAGATTGGTTTGTAAAGGATATTCTCAAATGGAAGGAATTGATTATGGTGAGACATTTGCACCTATAGCTAGAATTGAAGTTGTTAGACTATTTCTTGCCTATGCAGCTTATAAGAACTATAAGGTTTATCAAATGGATGTCAAATGTGCATTTTTGAATGGTGAGCTTGAGGAAGAAGTTTACATTGAGCAACCTGATGGATTTTCACTGACAGATAACAAAGACATGGTTTGCAGATTAAAGAAAGCTTTATATGGTTTGAAACAGGCTCCTAGAACTTGGTATGCAAGGTTGGATAAATATCTTTTGAAGCTTGGTTTTACTAAAGGCAGTGTTGATAGTAATCTATATTATAAGATCACTGATAATGATATTCTGATTATTGAAGTTTTTGTTGATGATATCATTTTTGGAGGAGAAGATAAATTGTGCATGGAATTTGCTAACAACATGAAAAATGAATTTGAAATGTCCATAATTGGTGAGCTGAAGTTTTTCTTAGGTTTGTAGATTACTCAAATTGACAAAAGCATTTTTATCTCCAAAACTAAGTATCTAAGGGAATTGTTGAAAAAGCTTGGTATGGAGAATTCCAAACTGGTAAGTACTCATATGGCTACAAGTGATAAATTATCTATCAAGGACACTTCTTCACTAGTAAATCCAACAAGGTACAAATCTATGATTGGTGGTCTATTATATCTAGCCTAGAATAGACCTGATATTATGAATTCAGTAAGTATTATTTCAAGATATCAAAGTAATCCTAAAGAAAATCATGAATGTGAAGTAAAGAGGATATTCTGGTATTTGCAAGGAACAATAGAATATGGTTTATGGTATTCTAGAAATGATGATTTCACTTTATGTGCATATGCTAACTCAGATTGGGCAGGTGATATTGATGACAGGGAGAGCACTTCTGGTGGAGCTTTCTTTCTTGGAAAGAAATTAGTTTCATGGATAAGCAAAAAATAGTCATGTATTTCTTTATCTACTACAGAAGTTGAGTATGTTGCAGGAGCAACTAATTGCACTCAATTTTTGTGGATGAAGCAAATGTTGAAAGATAGCAGGGTAAATTGTAGTGAACCGGTAGTTATCTACTATGATAACTCTGCAACTATTGACATGTCCAAGAATCTGGTATTTCACTCTATGACTAAGCATATTTCAATAAATTATAACTTTATGAAGGACAAGGCAGAAGCAAAGGAAGTCAAATTGGTTTATGTGAACACTAAAGAACAAATTATAGATATATTCATTAAACCAGTGTCTAAGGAATCATTTGAATACTTGAGACTTGATTGATGAAGTTTGTCAGCAGCTAGTTATGCATTATCAGGAACATTATCCTTTCCGATACTGATGAGTGGTGCTACTACTCAGGGGGAGTAGTCAGCTTTGAAAATCAGAGGTTTATATCATTGCTTTGATATTTTTGTCAGGTTTCTGGCATTGATGTCAAAGGGGGAGAGATAGTAATGTGAAAATCATTCTGAACCTTATAGAGATATCATTCACAGGGGGAGAGATATTGATTAATTGGTTGTCTTCCACAGGGGGAGACTTGTTTGGCATCTCTTGGTACTTAGATGTTTTTCACATCTAGTGTTGCCATCAATGCCAAAGGGGGAGATTGTTGGCATTATGAATGAATTGATTATGTGTTGCATTAATGTCAACACTAGCTATTACTGGTAGACAGAGTTACACTAACTGATATAGATAGTTACCGGTAGAAAGGTTATCGGTATAAGATCTAATGTTACCGGCAGAAGCGATTATCCATTGAACACTTCTAGCATGTTTGGATCAGTGAAGTATATTGGATTTCATGAGTTATATGCTCCATGAGCATGTTTTGGTCAATTGGTATTGGCTTGGTAATTGGATGTTATCATACACTCTGGTAAACCCTTACCAACACTGGTTTAAGGCTTTACTGGCAGAGCTTTTCATTTAGGAATCATGACAAGATGCATAATTGGTGTTGGTGTAGCTTCTTCATGATGTTGAAGTTGTTCGTTGATCATGCTTCAATCGCTTGAAGACATTGCTTTGGTGTGGTGGACACAGAATAGGTTTGGTACCTATCTAGGTTATGGACCAATATCTTACTAACATGTACGCTACACATTACTTGGATGATCCGAGATTTTTTATGGATTTTTTATTATGGTTTTGGTCTTAAGCCGACATGGCATATCATTGTAATAAGGAATTATGTAATTGTAATATCTTTAGGTGGCTAACCTAATTGGTTTAGGCCTTAGGGTTTGTATAAATAAGAGGTAGAAACTCTTTGTAATGTATCATGGTCCAGGAATGTAATGTGCGAATAGTGTAATATCATTCAAGAAGAGGAGTTGAACGATCATTGGTGATCAGATTGGATTCAGAAGAGGATTTAGTCCTCCGACATTGAGCTTAACCAGGACTATAATCAGGCATAGTAGATGTTATTTCTAGCAGTTCACTCTATTGGATTGTTGTCCATTTATCTTGAGAAGGTTGTAGCCTCTCTGTAGTCAATGAGACTCTTTTGTAATGAATAGTATGCTCTAGGCAGTGTGCCTTCTTGCAAGTGCAGGCCCCTCATTTTAACACATACTTTCTATAGAAGTATCATTTGACTGTGGGTAGGCTTCCCACCATGGTTTTTACCTTTTTGGGTTTTCCATGTACAAATGATGGTGTTATGTGGTATAGTTGTTTTGCATTAATTATCTGGTTAATTGCTAAGTTGTATTGTTTACCGGTATCTGTTTCTACCAACATTTGTTTGATGAATAATGATGAATAGTAAGTACTCAAAAAATACTGAGAGGGGGGGGTGAATCAGTATAGACAAAAAATTCCTTAAACCACTTTGACTACAAAGACTGCACTAACTGGTAAACAGGATCACTGATCTAAAATAGGGCACTACTGGTAAAACACAGTGAGACTGTCAAACACACAAACCGGTAACACTTAGATCTTCTCACAACCTAATCTCTCCTTTCCACTTCACCCATATGCATAAACAAGTAATACATCAGAAATATAAAGACCAATGGATCAACATGCATTACCACTTAACAGAAAACAATAATCATCACATGAAAAAGCATCACACATGACACACCAATTTTTCACATGGAAACCCAACTAGGAAAAACCACGATGGGGATGAATACCCACAAGTTGTTCTTTGAACTCTTCCAAAGTCCGCTCTGTTAGGAGCCTAATCTGGTTAAGGACTTTACAATAGGTTCTGCTAGGAACCGATCCTGCTAGGGATCACCCGGTTAAGGGATGGCTAAATACCTGGTTAAAGGTTAGAACCCTACTAAAGGTTACCTCACAAGAGGATTTGAAGAACTCAATAAATTTGAGTCACCTTGTTAAAGGATTTATAGAAATCCTGTCAATGCTACCCGGTTAAGGGATTTTCCAACTGCTGAAATGGTTAGAAGTCAATAGGTAATACACTAATATGATAACAACACTCAATGCCAAGGCAGATATATTTTAGTTCCTTTACTTCTGTAATCACACTCTGCAGGTATCAACACACTTCTCCGATCTAGCAAGAATTAAGTATCTCTTTACTTGGATACACACATAACATTTTCCAACAACTTCACAATGCAAATCATCATCGACCTTATAGGAAACAAATAGGTCAGTAGCATAAACCCTAAACCCTAAACATTTAGGTTATCAATACAGTCGGTCCAATCCTGATCATTCAAACACATTACGTTGAATAAAATAGTCTTGAACAGATCTCAAGATGTTCTCCATCATTCATTCTTTGCCGCTTCTGGAAGCTGGTAACCCATCACATGCTCTGCAGCATTTACTAAGACTTTGCACATTCCCGAGGTAGATAGGATCAATATTCTTCATGCAAGATCCTCAAGGAAATCCTTCATGTGCATAAGGCTGACGTGGCAACATGATCTAATCTCCATTTCAATGCTAACCCATCACAGGATGTCATCGATCAAATCAGACAAACTTGAAATGCATCAACCAGAAACCCCGATACAAACTTTCCATATACCAGTTCACTTTTTGCATATACCAGTTCATTCCATCATACCGGTTCACACTTCATCATACCGCTTCACTTGTACCATCATACCAGTTTACTTGTATCATGATACTAGTTCACTTGCCAGGTTGCTTACTTCAATATACCGGTTCATACTACAGCATATTGACATCAATGACAACATACAATATCATGATGTCATCACACTTCTGCACATATTCCAACAATCTCCCCCTTTGGTATTGATGGGAATATACAAAGATATCTCTCCGCTTCACATCTTCTCCCCAATACTGCAGATATCTCTCTGCTTTACATCTTCTCCCCCTTTGACAATAATGCCAAAGTGGAGGCACAGGCAGCTATGTTCCATTATGTTGCTCCCACTGAGGAGTAGCATCCTTCAACACACCAATCCTAAAAATATTTGACAATGCAATACCTGACTGATGTGGAGCACATACCTTTAGTTCACCTCTTGAAGGAGTAGCACCCCTAATTCACCTCTTAAATAGGTAAATGTAGCCTTCAGTAGAGGCTTGCTGAATATATCTGCTAACTACTCCTTACTGGAAACAAGTTCCAATACAACCTCTTTGTTCTGAACTTTATCCCTCAAGAAATGATACTTGAGCTCGAAGTGCTTGGTTCTAGCATGCAATACCAGATTCTTGGAAATATTAATTGCACTTGTGTTATCATAAAATATGCTCACCGGTTCAGATACAGGGACTTTGAAACCACTTAGTACATGCTTCATCCAAATTGTCTGAGTGAAGTTCATAAATGTTGCTACATACTCTGCTTCTACTGTAGATTCAGAGATACAACTCTGCTTCTTACTCATCCATGAGACTAGTCTACCACCAAGAAAGAATGCACCACCAGTTGTGCTTTTCCGGTCGTCCACATTACCAGCCCAATCAGCATCTGTAAACACTTTGAGGTTGAAATCATTACTGTATGGATATCACAATCCATAGTCTACAGTTCCCTTCAGATATCTAAGAGTTCGCTTGACTGCTACCAAGTGGGATTCTCTTGGACTTATCTAGAAACGTACAGCAATGCCCACTGCATGTGCAATGTCCGGTCTGTTGTGTGCTACATAGTGAAACTTACCAATCATTGATCAGTATTCCTTCTCATTCACCAACACTGAGTCATCTTATTTTGACAATTTACAACTGGTCACCATCGGTGTACGAACCGGTTTGTTGTTTTCCATGCCAAAGGTCTTCAACACCTCTTTGACATACTTAGACTGAGTGATAAAGATACCATCTTTCATTTGTTGTATCTGCAGTCCAATGAAGAACTTAATCTCTCTGATTAGTGACATATCAAATTCCTTCTTCATCTCATCTGCAAAATAATGACTCATCATGTCCTCTCCACCAAAAATTATGTCATCAAAAAATACTTCACAGATCAGAATTTGATCTCCTTATGACTTCAGATAAATATTGCTATCTTCACTTGTTCTTTCAAATCTAATCTTCACAAGATGGGATTGTAAACATTCATACCTTACTCTAGGTGCCTGCTTCAATCCATACAAGGCTTTGTGTAGCCTACACACCATATCACTTTCTTTTGATAGGGCAAACCCATCTGGCTGCTCTATATTCACTTCCTCTTCAAGTATTCCATTCAGAAATGCAGATTTTACATCCATCTGATACACTTTGAATCCCTTGAAGGCTGCATATGCAAGAAGCATTCAAACTCCTTGCAATCTAGCTACTGGAGCAAAGGATTGTCCATAGTCTTCTCCTTCTTCTTGAGAATATCCCTTACATACCAGTCTGGCTTTGTTTCTTACCACTGTGCCAGCTTCATTCAACTTGTTTCTGAAAACCCATTTGGTGCCACTAACATTTTTATGCTCAGATCTAGGTACCAAAGACCATGTACCATTCTTTTCTATCTGGTCAAGTTCCTCTTCCATAGCCTTGATCCAGTCTTCATCTTTATGTGCCTCTTTGAATGTTTTAGGCTCAAATTCAGAGATCATGCAAGAATTTACTCTGAGCTTTCTTCTTGGAAGAATTCCTGCATCCTTATCTCCTATGATCTGCTTTGGATCATGATTCATCTTTACATACCTAAGAATGATCTTTGCTATTTCCTCTTTCTTTTCCTCTTCATCCTCATCTTCATCAACATCAACATCTACCAGTGTAGGAGCACTGTTACTGGTACAAGGCCATTTTGCTACCGGTTCCCAGAAGGTTACAACCGGTTCATCTACCACTTGGTCACTGCCGCTTTCCTCAGGTTTTTTCAAAGGTTTAATCAACTCTAATATTGATACTTTTGACAATTCTCCGAGTCCTATTGTTAAAACACTTGACAACTTTTCTTTTGGTGGAATATCCTAGGAATATTCCCTCATCACATTTTGCATCAAACTTGCCCTATTGTTCACTCCTCTTGATATAACACTTGCTACCAAACACTCTAAAGTAGCTTACTATAGGAGTCTTACCAATCCAATACTAATAAGGTGTTTTATCCTTACATTTCTTAATGAGTACCTGGTTCATAGTGTAGACTATAGTGCTCACCGCTTCTCTCCAAAAAGTGTGAGCAACCTTTCCTTGAATCAACATTGTTCTGGCTGCTTCAACTACAGTGTGGTTGCTCCTTTCTACTAGGCCATTCTTTTGTGGAGTCTGGGGGGTAGACAGTTGCCTCTTGATGCCATATTCTTCACAGTACTTATTGAACTCACTAGAAGTGAACTCACCTCCTTGGTTAGTTATAAGGCATTTGATTCTCTTACCACTTTCTTTTTCAACCAGTGCTCTAAAGGCTTTGAACTTTCCAAAAGCTTCAAACTTGTCTTTCAAGAATGTGACCCACATCATTCTTGAGCAATAATCAGTAAGAATCATAAAGTACCTATCTCCTTGAATGCTCCTAATTTTTATAGGACCACACAAATCAATATGCACAAGATCAAGTAAATTATCTGTTTTGAAAGATTTACCTTTGAAGGTTGAGGAAGACATTTTCCCTAGTTGACATTCTCTGCACAAAGGATTCTCTAGTTTGTTTAGCACAAGCAATCCTCTAACTGCCTTGATCTTATTGGTCCTCACAATATTATCAAAATTTACATGACAGAGTCTCCTATGCCATATCCAACTGTCATCAAACTTAGCCATTAGATATTGGTTGATATTTGCATTTAACTGAAATAGGTTACCTTTGATCTGCATACCGGTGGCCATCAGTTCACCACTCTTTCATTCTATTTTGCACACTACATCTTTTAATTCTAGAGTGAGTCCATTATCATTTAGCTGAGCAACACTTAGAAGGTCATTCCTGAGACCTTCTACCCAATACACATTATCAGCACTGCTTTTTCCATTTAGAGAGATGGGCCCTTTTTCCTTTTACCATGCAAGGTGCATCATTACCAAATTAGACTACACCTCCATCATACTCTTCCAAAGATAGAAACTTTCTCTGGTCACCAGTCATGTGGTGAGAACAACTATTGTCAATAATCCATTCATTAGAATTATCAAAGTGGGAGACATGAGCCTTCTTGTCTGACACATTTTCCTTGACAGCTACAAATACTATGTCTTCACTTTCTTCATCTTCTGATTCATCATCAGTAAAACCTTCATCAACTGCAACAAGACAGTTTCTCCTATTTTCTCCTTTGAACTTTTTGAACCTCTCCAGTTTGTCCTTATTATCACCATTAGGACAGTTTACTGCAATGTGTCCAACCCTATTGCAAGAAAAGAATTTCAAAGGGAGCTTACCTTTGTATTTTCCAGTTCCCTTAGGAAGTCTCTTGGCCAAAAGAGCTTCAAATTTTATCAGGATCTCCTCATCATCCATATCTCTGCTTTGTCTAGGTTCACAACTGGTACTAACTTCTTTACCCTTTCTAGATAGTGCAATAGATGCTTTAAAGGCTAAATTAGTCTTCTGAACACTACCATCATAACTATTTAGCTCATAAGTGGTCAATTTAGCAATGATAGAATCAAGAGACACCTTTGTCTTGTCAATAGATCTCAACTCCTGAATAGCGGCAACCCTTATTGCATAGACTGGTAATAAGGTTCTCAAAACTTTGCTAAGAATGGTGGAATCATCCATTGTACCTCCTACACTCTTGATGTCTCCAACAACAGTTTAAATCATTATACCATATTATTGAATGGTCTCTCCTTCAACAATCCGCATATCTTCAAACTTTCCTCTAAGGCTTTCTTCCTTAGCCTGCTTCACATGCTCATCACTGCCATAGATAGACTCCAGAGTATCCCATACATCTTTGGGATTGTCTTTTTCTTGAACATCAATAAACTCAACATCAGATAGGCTATTGATAAGAGCTTCCATGACTTTTCCATTCTCTTGAATTTCTCTTCTTTCATCATCGGTGAGAGTACTGGTAGGGACAACATAAGTATTCTCAACATAGATCTAGTGTTGAGCACCCATGCTTTTAATGTATATCTTCATTCTGTCCTTCCATATCTTAAATTTATCTCTATTAAACTTAGGACCTTCCCTCTTTATCATTAGAATAGGATCTTTTCCTCAAGTGGTTAAGCTTACAACACAGAGGACCTGGAGGATGCTTTGATACCAATTGATGAATAATGATGAATAGTAAGTACTCAACAGATACTAAGAGGGGGGAGGTGAATAAGTATAGACAAAAACTTCCTTAAACCACTTTGACTGCAAAGACTGCACTAACTGGTAAACAGGATCACCGATCTAAAATAGGGCACTACCGGTAAAACATAGTGAGATTGCCAAACACACAAACCAGTAACACTTAGATCTTCTCACAACCTAATCTCTCCTTTCCACTTCACCCATATGCATAAACAAGTAATACATCAGAAATATAAAGACCACTGGATCAGCATGCATTACCACCTAACAGAAAACACTAATCATCACATGAAAAAGCATCACACATGACACACTGATTTTTCACGTGGAAACCCAACTGGGAAAAACCATGATGGGGATGAATACCCACAAGTTTTTCTATGAACTCTTTTGAAGTCCGCTCTATTAGGAGCTTAATCTAGTTAAGGACTTTACAATAGGTTCTACTAGGAATCGATCCTGCTAGGGATCACCCGGTTAAGGGATGGCTAAATACTCGGTTAAAGGCTAGAACCCTGCTAAAGGTTACCTCGCAAGAGGATTTGAAGAACTCAATGAATTTGAGTCGCCCTGTTAAAGGATTTACAGAAATCCTGGTAAAGCTACCCGGTTAAGGGATTTTCCAACTGCTAAAATGGTTAGAAGTCAACAGGTAATACACTAATCTGTTAACAACACTCAATGCCAAGGTAGATCCATTTTAGTTCCTTTACTTCTGCAATCATACTTTGCAGGTATCAACACACTTCTTTGGTCTGACAAGAATTAAGTATCTCTTCACTTGGATACACACATAACATTTGCCAACAACTTCACAATGCAAATCATCATCGACCTTATAGGAAACAGATAGGTTGGTAGCATAAAACCTAAACCCTAAACATTTAGGTTATCAATACAGTCAGTCCAATACTGACCGTTCAAACATATTACATTGAATAAAGCAATCTTGAACAGATCTCAAGACGTTCTCCATTGTTCATTCTTTGCCGCTTCTGGAAGTCGGTAACCCATCATGCGCTCTCCACCGTTTACTAAGACTTCGCACATTCCTGAGGTAGATAGGATCAATCTTCTTCATGCAAGATCCTCAAGGAAATCCTTCATGCACACAAGGCTGATGTGGAAACACGATGTGATCTCCATTTCAATGCTAACCCATCACAAGATGTCATCGGTTGAATCACACAGACTTGAAATGCATCAACTAGAAACCCCGATACAAACTTTCCATATACCGGTTCACATACTGGTTCATTTTCTGCATATATCGGTTCATTCCATCATATTGGTTCACACTTCATCATACCACTTCACTTGTACCATCATACTAGTTTACTTGTATCATCATACCAGTTCACTTGCCAGGTTGCTTACTTCAATATACCGGTTCATACTACAACATATTGACATCAATGACAACATACAATATCATTATGTCATCACACTTCTACATATATGCCAACAATCTCCCCCTTTGGCATTGATGGCAATATACAAAGATATCTCTCTACTCCACATATTCTCCCCAATACTGCAGATATCTCTCCGTGTCACATCTTCTCCCCCTTTGAAAACAATGCCAAAGTGGAGGCACAAACAACTATGTTCCACTATGCTACTCCCCCTGAGGAGTAGCATCCTTCAACAGACAAATCCTAAAAAGATTTGACAATGCAATACCTGACTGATGTGGAGCACATACCTTTAGTTCACCTCTTGAAGGGGCAGCACCCCTAATTCACCTCTTAAATAGGTAAATGTAGCCTTTGGTAGAGGCTTGGTGACTATATCTGCTAACTACTCCTTATTGCAAACATGTTCCAATACAACCTCTTTGTTCTAAAATTTCTCCCTCAAGAAATGATACTTGAGATTGAAGTGCTTTGCTCTAGCATGCAATACCAGATTCTTGGAAATATTAATTGCACTTGTGTTATCATAAAATATGCTCACCGGTTTAGATACAGGGACTTTGAAACCACTTAGTACATGCTTCATCCAAATTGTCTGAGTGCAATTCGTAAATGCTGCTACATACTCTACTTTTGTTGTAGGCTAAGGGATACAACTCTGCTTCTTACTCATCCATGAGACTAGTCTACCACCAAGAAAGAATGCACCACTAGTTGTGCTTTTCTAGTCCTCCACATTACCAGCCCAATCAGCATCTGTAAATAGTTTGAGGTTGAAATCATTACTGTATGGATACCACAATCCATAGTCTACAGTTCCCTTCAGATATCTAAGAATCCACTTGACTGCTACCAAGTGGGATTCTCTTGGACTTATCTGGAAATGTGCAGCAATGCCCACTGCATGTGCAATGTCTGGTCTATTGTGTACTACATAGTGCAACTTACCAATCATTGATCGGTATTCCTTCTCATTCACCAATGCTGAGTCATCTTCTTTTGACAATTTACAACCGTTCACCATCAGTGTACAAACCGGTTTGTTGTTTTCCATGCCAAAGGTCTTCAACACCTCTTTGACATACTTGGACTGAGTGATAAAGATACCATCTTTCATTTGTTGTATCTGTAGTCCAATGAAGAACTTAATCTCTCCGATTAGTGACATCTCAAATTCCTTCTTCATCTCATCAGCAAAATAATGACTCATCTTGTCATCTCCACCAAAAATTATGTCATCAACAAGTACTTCACAAATCAGAATCTGATCTCCTTCTGACTTCAGATAGATATTGCTATCTTCACTTATTTTTTCAAATCCAATCTTCACAAGATGGGAGTGTAAACATTCATACCATGCTCTAGGTGCCTACTTCAATCCATACAAGGCTTTGTGTAGCCTACACACCATATCACTATCTTTTGATAGGGCAAACCCATCTGGCTGCTCTATATACACTTCCTCTTCAAGTATTCCATTTAGAAATGCAGATTTTACATCCATCGGATACACTTTGAATCCCTTGAACACTGCATATGCAAGAAGCATTCGAACTCCTTCCAATCTAACTACCGAAGCAAAGGATTCTCCATAGTCTTCTCCTTCTTCTAAAGCATATCCCTTACATACCAGTCTGGCTTTGTTTCTTACCACTATGCCATCTTCATTCAACTTGTTTCTGAAAACCCATTTGGTGCAAATAACTTTTTTATGCTTAGGTCTTGGTACCAAAGACTATGTACCATTATTTTCTATCTGGTCAACTCCCTCTTCCATAGCCTTGATCCAATCTTCATCTTTATGTGCCTCTTTGAATGTTTTAGGCTCAAATTCAGAGATCATACAAGAATTTTCTCTGACCTTTCTTCTTGTTAGAATTCCCGCATCCTTATCTCCTATGATCTGCTTTGGATCATGATTCAACTTTACATACCTAGGAATGATCTTAGTTGTTTCCTCTTGCTTTTCCTCTTCATCCTCATCTTCATCAGCATTAGCATCTACCAATGTAGGAGCACTGTTAATGGTAATAGGTTGTTTTGCTACCGGTTCCTAGAAGGTTACAACTGATTCATCTACCATTTGGTCACTATTGGTTTCCTCAGGTTTCTTAGAGGTTTCATCAACTCTAACATTGATACTTTCGACAATTCTCTCAGTCCTATTGTTAAAACATTTGTCAGCTTTGCTTTTGGTGGAATATCCTAGGAATATTCCCTCATCACATTTTGCATCAAACTTGCCTTGTTGTTCACTCCTCTTGATATAACACTTGCTACCAAACACTCTAAAGTAGCTTACTACAGGAGTCTTACCAGTCCAATACTCATAAGGTGTTTTATCCTTACCTTTCTTGATGAGTACCCGGTTCATAGTGTAGACTGCAGTGCTCACCACTTCTCTCCAAAATGTGTGAGCAACCTTTCCTTGAATTAACATTGTTCTGGCTACTTCAACTATAGTCTGGTTGTTCCTTTCTGTTAGGCCATTCAGATGTGGAGTGCGGGGGGTAGATAGTTGACTCTTGATGCCATTTTCTTCACAGTACTTATTGAACTCACTAGAAGGGAACTCATCTGCTTGGTCAGTTCTAAGGCATTTGATTCTCTTACCACTTTCTTTTTCAACCAGTGCTCTGAATGCTTTGAACTTTCCAAAAGCTTCAAACTTGTCTTTCAAGAATGTGACCCACATCATTCTTGAGCAATCATCAGTACGGATCCTAAAGTACCTATCTCCTTGAACACTCCTAGTTTTCATAGGACCACACAAATCAGTATGCACAAGATCAAGTAAATTATTTGTTGTGAAAGATTTACCTTTGAAGGTTGATGAAGACATTTTCCCCAGTTGACATTCTCTGCACAAAGGATTCTCTGGTTTGTTCAGCACATGCAATCCTCTAACTACCTTGATCTTACTGGCCCTCACAATATTATCAAAATTTACATGGCAGAGTCTCCTATGCTATATCCAACTATCATCAAACTTAGCCATTGAACATTGGCTGATATTTGCATTTAACTGAAATAGTTTACCTTTGATCTGCATACCGGTGGCCATCAGTTCACCACTCTTTCATTTTATTTTGCACACTCCATCTTTTAATTCCAGAGTGAGTCCATTATCATTCAGCTGAGCAACACTCAGAAGGTTATGCCTGAGACCTTCTACCCAATACACATTATCGACACTTCTTTTTTCATTTAGAGAGATAGACCCTTTTTCCTTTTACCATACAAGGTGCATCATTACCAAATCAGACTACGCCTCCATCATACTCTTCCAAAGATAGAAAATTTCTCCGGTCACCAGTCATGTGGTGAGAAAAACCATTGTCAATAATCCATTCGTTAGAATTATCAAAGTGGGAGACAAGAGCCTTCTTGTCTAACACATCTTCCTTGACAGCTCCACATACCATGTCTTCACTTTCGTCATCTTCTGATTCATCATCAATGACACCTTCATCACCTGCAACAAGACAGTTTCTTCTATTTCTTCCTTTGAACTTTTTGAACCTCTCTGGTTTTTCCTTATTGTCACCATTAGGAGAGTTTACTGCAATGTGTCCAATCCTATTGCAAGAAAAGCATTTCAAAGGGAGCTTACCTCTATATTTTCCAGTTCCCTTGGGAAGTCTCTTAGCCAAAAGAGCTTCAAATTCCATCAAGATCTCCTCATCATCCATATCTCTGCTTTGTCTAGGTTCACAACTGGTACTGACTTATTTACCCTTTCTAGATAGTGTAGCAAGCTGAATCAGTCTTCTAAACACTACCATCATAACTGTTTAGCTCATAAGCGGTCAACTTAGAAATGATAGAATCAAGGGACACCTTTGTCTTGTCAATAGATCTCAACTCCTGAATAGCGGCAACCCTTATTTCATAGACTGGTAATAAGGTTCTCAAAACTTTGCTAACAATGGTGGAATCATCCATTGTACCTCCTGCACTCTTGATTTCTCTAACAACAGTTTTAATCCTTATCCCATATTATTGAATGGTCTGTCCTTCAACCATCTGCATATCTTCAAACTTTCCTCTAAGTCTTTCTTCCTTAGCCTACTACACATGCTCATCAGTGCTATAGATAGACTCTAGAGTATCCCATACATCTTTGGGATTGCCTTTTTCTTGAACATCAATAAACTCAACATCAGATAGGTTGCTGATAAGAGCTTGCATGACTTGTCCATTCTCCTGAATTTCTCAGCTTTGATCTCAATGAGATTACCGGTAGGGACAACATAAGTATTCTCAACATAGCTCCAGTGTTGAGCACCCATGCTTTTAATGTATATCTTCATTTTGTCCTTCCATATCTTAAAGTTATCTCTATTAAACTTAGGACCTTCCCACTTCATCATTAGAATAGGATCTTTTCCTCAAGCGGTTATGCTTACAACACAGAGGACCTGGAGGATGCTCTAATACCAATTGATGAATAATGATGAATAGTAAGTACTCAATAGATACTGAGCCTCAAGTGGTTAAGCTTACAACATAGAGGACTTGGAGGATGCTCTGATACCAATTGATGAATAATGATGAATAGTAAGTACTCAACAAATACTGAGAGGGGGGACGTGAATCAGTATAGACAAAAACTTCCTTAAACCACTTTGACTGCAAAGACTGCACTAACTAGTAAATAGGATCATCAATCTAAAATAGGGCACTACCGGTAAAACATAGTGAGACTATGAAACACACAAACTGGTAACACTTAGATCTTCTCACAACCTCATATCTCCTTTCAACTTCTCCCATATGCATAAACAAGTAATACATCAGAAATATAAAAACCACTAGATCAACATGCATTACCACTTAACGAAAAACACTAATCATCACATGAAAAAGCATCACATGACACACTGATTTTTCAAGTCGAAACCCAACTGGGAAAAACCACGATGGGGATGAATACCCACAAGTTGTTCTTTGAACTCTTCTGAAGTCTACTCTGTTAGGAGCCTAATCTGGTTAAGGACTTTACAATAGGTTCTTCTAGGAACCGATCCTGCTAGGGATCACTCGGTTAAGGTTTGCCTAAATACCCAGTTAAAGGTTAGAACCTTGCTAATGGTTACATCGCAAGAGGATTTGAATAACTCAATGAATTTGAGTCACCCTGTTAAAGGATTTACAGAAATCCCGTTAAAGCTACCCGGTTAAGGGATTTTCCAACTGCTGAAATGGTTAGAAGTCAACAGGTAATACACTGATTTGATAACAGCACTCAATGCCAAGGCAGATCCATTTTAGTTCCTTTACTTCTGCAATCACACTCTGTAGGTATCAGCACACTTCTCTGGTCTGGCAAGAATCAAGTATCTCTTCACTTGGATACACACATAACATTTGCTAGCAACTTCACAATGCAAATCATCATCGACCTTATAGGAAATAGATAGGTTTGTAGCATAAACCCTAAACCCTAAACATTTAGGTTATCAATACAATCGGTCCAATCCTGACCATTCAAAAATATTGCATTGAATAAAATAGTCTTGAACAAATATCAAGACGTTCTCCATCATTCATTCTTTGCCGCTTCTGGAAGCTAGTAACCCATCACACACTCTCCACCATTTACTGAGAGTTCGCACATTCCCGAGGTAGATAGGATCAATCTTCTTCATGCAAGATCCTCAAGGAAATCCTTCATGCACACAAGGCTGACTTGGCAACATGATCTGATCTCCATTTCAATGCTAACCCATCATAGGATGTCGTCGGTCGAATCACACAGACTTGAAATGCATCAACTAGAAACCCCGATACAAACTTTCCATATACCAGTTCACTTTCTGCATATACCAGTTCATTCCATCATATCAGTTCACACTTCATCATACTGCTTCACTTGTACCATCATACCAGTTTACTTGTATCATCATACCGGTTCACTTCAATATACTGGTTCATACTACAACATATTGACATCAATGACAACATACAATATCATCATGTCATCACACTTCTACACATATGCTACCATTGTTTGTGCTTTACCGGTACTTGATCTGTTTAAGCTTATATTGTGGATTAAAAGTTATCATATGTTAACAACTAATTCACCCCCCCTCTCAGTTGTTCAACAGTTATCCTAACATGAAGTATTTATTGATGAAATTATTTTTGGAGTTGAAGATAATTTATGCATGGAATTTTCTAAGAATATGGAAAAATAATTTGAAATGTCTATGATTGGGAAAATGAAATTTTTCTTAGGTTTGCAAATTACTCAGAGTGACAAAGGTATTTTCCTCTGTCAAACTAAGTATGCTAGGGAATTATTGAAGAAATTTAGTATGGGAGATTCTAAACTGGTAAGTAATCCTATGATTACAAGTGAGAAAGTAAATCCTACAAGATACAAATCTATGATTGGAGGTCTGCTTTATTTGACTCAGATTAGGCCTGACATAATGAATATTGTTTGTATTGCATCTAGATTTCAGAGTGATCCTAGAGAAAATCATGAGAGTGAGGTGAAAAGGATTTTTAGATACTTACAAGGTACATTAGAATATGGTTTGTGGTACCCTAAGGATGATGACTTTACTTTATGTGCACATACATATACTGATTGGGCTGGAGATGTTGATGACCGAAAAATTACTTCCGGTGGAGCTTTCTTTCTTGGAAAGAAGTTGGTTTCATGGATCAACAAGAAAAAATCATGTAATTATTTATCTACTATTGAATTTGAGTATGTTGCCTCTTCTACTAATTGTACATAGGTTTTATGGATGAAGAAAATGTTAAAGGATATCAAAGTACATTGCACTAGACCGGTAGTTATTCACTGTGATAACTTTGCTACTATTGACATATCAAAGAATCTGATATTTCTCTCTAAGACAAAACACATATCTATCAAGTATAAATTTTTGAAGGAGAGTGGAAGAAAATGAAGTTAGATTGGTTTATGTGAACACTAAAGAGCAAATTGCAGATATTTTCGCTAAACCTTTGACTAAAGAACCATTTGAGTACCTAAGAGACAGGTTAGGGGTTTCTACCCCTCTGGTAGAGAACTGATTAATTCTTTTTGGCATCACTCTGGTATACATTATTAGAGATATTTTTCATTCTGGCACTAATGTGGGGATTCTACAACTCAGGGGGAGTAGTTAGCTTTGTGATTCAATGGTTTAAGTTTTTACTTTGATATTTTTGTCAGATTTCTAGCATTGATATCAAAGGGGGAGAGATATTGATGTGAAAAAGAAAAACTTGAGGAGTTGTATACATTAGGGGGAGAGATAAATGTGTAATTAAGAGATTTATAGAGATATCATTCATAGGGGGAGTTTGGTCTTTGTTTCAGAACTTCATTTCTATATCTTTGAGTGGGAGATTACTGGTTGTCTTCCATTGGGGGAGACTTATTTGGCATTTCTTGGTACTTATATGTTTTTCACATCTAGTGTTGCCATCAATGCCAAAGTGGGGGATTGTTAGCCATTTGGAGGAATTGATTATGTGTTGCATTGATGTTTTGTCATTGATGTCAACACTAGTTGTTTGGATGCTTTACCGACACCCTTTTGGTCTCGGTAGGTTGAGTAGTTTCTGGTTGGTTTTGATCTGGCATGATCCGATATGCTCTGGTATGATTTGATTATGAAATTGGATTATTCATCATACTCATGTTCATATTCAATCAACTGGCTTTGGTTTGGTGATCAGATGCTATCCTGCTTGCTTGGAAGTTTGGCTTGTGGTTCTGGCAAGGGTTTCATTGGCAGAGCTTTGATGAAGATCTTTGACGATATGCATAATTGGTGTTGGTGCAGCTTTTGGTATATATTTAGGATGTTTTTGGTGATCATGTTCGAGACTTGGTGGATGGAGATCATTTCTTTATTGTGTGGACCTATATTGGATCCTGGTTGATCTAGGTTATGGACCGACTTAATGTGATGTGTGGATTGGACCTCTCGATGTGTTTTTGGGATGTCTTATCTGTTGGATATTATCTGTTTGGTGTAAGGCCAACATGTTTTGTAATTATGTAATTGGTTTATTGTTTGGTGGCCGACCTAGTTGTTTATGGTCGAGGGTTTTTATATATATGATGTAAGATCTCATTGTAGATCATCATAGGCATACGGTCAGGGAATAGGATGTAGATATGTAATGTGTGAATAATGTAATATCATTCAGGCAGAGGATTTGGTCAATCATTGGAGATCGAATTGGGTTTATGTAAGAGGATTTAGTCCTCCGGTATTGAGCTTAACCAGAACTTTACTCATGCATAGAAGATGCTATCTTTGCACTTCATTCCTTCTTTCAGATTGTAGTCTGGATTTCTATGTAGTCAGTGAGACTCCTTTTGTGATGAGCAGTGCGCTCTAGGTTGTTGGCCTTCCTGCAAGTGCAGGCCCCTCAATTGTAATTTACATACTTACAGCAGAAGTATTATCTGAATGTGGGTAGGCTTCCTGCCATGGTTTTTCCCTTTACTGAGATTTTCACATATAAATCTTGGTGTCATGTGGATGGTGTTTATTCTCTGATTATTGTTTATGCTTAATTGGTTTAACTCATATTCTGGTATTAATGTTTTTAGTTCTAGTATTAAAGTTTTAATTACTAAATGTTTTGGTAATCTATGACAACTGCTTCACCCCCCCTCTTAGTTGGCTTCCAGTTATTTGAAATGTCTAACATTTATTGCATCTTCTGAGCTGATAGCTTGAATGGTATAGTCATATGAGACCTTTGTATAGTTAGGAGTGTTATCTTGTGTTCCTGATGTTGATGCCTTACCTTTGTCATGTTTGACAAAAGGGTCTTTAAAGATGGTATGATTTGTGTTTGTCAAAGCTTTGTTTGTGTCCATTGTGATATCACCTTGGTCTATCAAATTCTGAATTAGGTTCTTCAACTTATAGCAACTTGCAGTCTTATGAAATATTGTGCGATGATAGCCATAGAAATCATTATCATTCCACCAGCTTGGTTTCAAAGCACCTGGTTCATACACTCTAATCTTTGGTAAAGTGATCACATTCATTTGTATTAATTTAACACTGATTCAATGGGCTCACCCAGTGGCGTGTAATTCCTTCTTGGAGCATTCATTCTTGGGAATCTTGTTTTTGTAGCTTGTGTAGTGTTTGCATTTGTTGACATTGTATTATTTTCTAGATACTTAATTTTATTCTAAAAGGATGATTGAATTGGTCCTTGTAAAGATACACTTGGTCGAGCTCTACTCACTATGCGGGCATCCACAACACCATCATTAGTCACATTCTTGTTTCTTAACCAGAATTTGCATTTATCATTGTTCATGTTGTTTGTAGTAGCTCTATATTTTATGATACCTTGATCTACAAGCCCTTTCTCATATTTTAAGGCCTATTCTATAATTTGCTTGAATGAGTCCAAACACTGCATTTGTATTGGGTATTTAATCCGTGGAATAAAATTCTCCGAAAAATATATCAACTTACTCAGTTTCTGAGATATTGCTCTTGCATCTTCGATAGAGAGATCTTTGTTGGCATTTGCATAAAGATTGCATTAATGATATGTTATGTTGTCATTGATGTCAATTGAACTGGTAATGATATTGCTGATATTGTTGATATTGTCTTGTAACTGGTAGGAAGATCTTTGTGAAGGTTATTATGAACCGGTATGTAAGTTTATAAGTTGAAATGGTAAATCAGAGTATAAGGTTAAACCCTTTCTATGTTATGTAACCGATAAACCCTACTAGTTGTTTTTTGTGAAACCCTAGCCAACTAAGGTTGTTGAATTGGTTATGTTGGTTTATGATCTGATGGTGACATGTAAGGTCATTGTATGAAGACAAGTTTAGATTGTTTTGGTGCATTTGATTGTTTGTCTAGGGAAGGAGCAAAATGTATTGCATCTAATACAAAATGTGTGATGAGTTATTGAGCTCACTGAAGTGGTAATCAAGGAGCAGTTGAGGTTTTCTTGATTGATGTGAAGAGATTTCTATGAAATCCAATGGTCATGCTTGTATTGACTTGTTTGTAATCTTGATGATGAGAAGATTCAATTTTTGTTATGTTACCGACCTAATTGATTTGTATTTAATATCAATGAAGTTGTTTTGTTTAGAGTTAGCGAGAATTGATGGAAATCAGTTGAGTGTGTGGCTGCCAAACTAGAGAATGATTCTGTAGTTTGAGTAAAGGCAGATATAAGCTTAAATGGATCTGATCAAGTAAATGTAGTGCTATTCAGAAAGATCAAGAAACTCCTATTGTTTTCTAACAATTACAGCAGATGTGAAATCCCCTAACTGGGTAAACTCTAACAAGCTTGGTTACTTATTAAATCCCCTAACAAGGTGGTCCATTAGTTTGGATTCTGAAATCCTCTACTGAGGTTACTCCTTACATGGTATTTGCTTCTAACAAGGCATTTGTAGTCAATCCCTTAACCTAGTGATTCCTAACATCATCAGTTCTTAACAAGACTTTTGTAAAATCTTTAGCAGGCTTGGCTCCTAACAGGGCGAACTTCAAAAGATTTCAAATATTTTCTTGTGAGTCTCATCTCACAATGATTTTTACCTATTTGGGTTTTCCACGTATAAATACTTGTGTCATATGGTGAATTTTTTTGTGGTTATGATCTTATTGTTGATTTGATTAACTATTTCTAGTAAGGCATGATAACCAGAAGTATTGAGAAATGAAGTATTGGCATATGATGAAGCATTTGGATGTTTAAAAGTTGAATGATGTTTACTGTTAAGTTGTTGTAACAGTTAACTGGTTGATGTTGAGTATTCTTATGAGTATTGATCTTGACAATCGTATTTTATTGATAAGTTTACTTTGAGAGATTGAGTTTGAGTTTGGGAAGTTTGTATCAGTTTTTCTAGTTACTAATTCATGCCTCCCTCTCAGTAATCTACTGGATACTTATTCTTTCATCATACCATCAATTGGTATCAGAGCTTATCTTAGGTCCTCTAAGATATAATCCTAATATCTTGAGGAAAAGATCTACTAGATCATGATGAAGAAGGAAGGTCCGAATTTCAACAGAGAAAACTATAGGATATGGAGCGACAGAATGAAAATTTACATTAAGAGTCTGGGAAGTCAGTATTAGGATCATGTAGAAACTAAATATATTGCACCTACTGGAACTCTAACTAATGATTAGAAGAAAGAACAAAAAGAAAATCATCAAGCACTGGAAGCTATTATCAGTTCCCTGCCTGATGCTGAATATGTAGATGTTCATGGTCTTGAAACTGCATATAAAGTGTGGAAAAAACTTGAAGAGATTTATAGCAGTGATGAACATGTTAAGATTGCTAAAGAGGAGAGTCTAAGAGGAAAATTTGATGGCATGAGGATGTTTGTAGGTGAGAATATCTAGCAGTATGGGAAAAGGATAAAAGAGATAGTTGGTGAAATTAAGAGTGTAGGAGGGAAAGTGGAAGATGCTATAGTGATCAGTAAGGTACTGAAAACCCTTCTATTGGTTATGCTATTCAAGTTGCAGCTATTCACGAGATGAATTCCATTGACAAAACAAAGGTAACTCTTGACTCCATCATTGGCAAGCTTACTTCTTTTGAACTAAATGGTTATGATGGTAGCATACAGAAATCTGAGTCTGCATTTAGAGCTTCTGTTTCTAACCTGTCTATGAGAAAAAGTAGAGATACTAGTCATGGTTATGAATCTAGATCCAGCAGAGATGTTGATGATGAAGACAGTTTAGTGAATCTTGAAGCATTGTTGGTAAAGCGATTGCCTAGAGGCACTGGTAAATACAGAGGTAAACTACCTTTAAAATGTTTTGCATGCAACAAGATTGGTCACATAGCGGCTAATTGTCCTAATGGTGAAAATGAACACAAGAGAGATAAATCCAAGAAGTATAAGGGAAAAGGCAAGAGATATTGTCTTATTTCTATTGATAGTGGTATCACTGATGAAGAATATGATGATGATGCTAGTGAAGATATTGTGTTTGTAGCTATTAAGGAAGAGATATCAGACCAAAAGGCATTAGTATCTAGGATGGATAACTCAGATGATTGGATCATTGATAGTGGTTGTTCACATCATATGACTGGTGATCAGAGAAAATTTCTTTCCTTGAAAGAATTTGATGGTGGTGTTGTTAAATTTAGAAATGACTCACCTTGCATGGTTAAAGGTAAAGGAGTTATTTACCTTAATGGGAAGAGCAGTACAGATGATGTCTACTGGGTTGAAGGTCTAAAGCACAATATTTTGAGTGTGGCACAACTTAATGACAAAGGATACCCACTGGAGTTTAAAAATGGTATATGCAAAATCTTTGACAACAAAGGTGAATTGATTGCAACCAGGAAATAAACTAAAGGTAACCTGTTTCATCTTAATTCTAAAGTTAAGAAACTATTTTATTGCAAAAATAGATGATAGCTGGCTTTGGCATAGGAGATTTTGTCATATAAACTTTGATAACATTGTTAAAGTGAGTAAGTCCAAGATAGTGAGAGGTTTGCCTCAATTAGACAAACCGGTTAATGCTCTTTGCAAAGAATGTCAGTTAGGAAAGATGACTTCTTCAACTTTCAAAAACAAATCCTTCTCAATGAAGCACTTTTTAGATTTGGTTCATATAGATCTTTGTGGACCAATAAGAACAAAAAGAATTCAAGGTGACAAATATTTTATGATTCTCACTGATGATTGCTCAAAGATGATGTGGGTTACATTCTTAAAGGATAAGACTAAAGCTTTTAGTAAGTTAAAGGCATTCAAGGCCTTAGCTAAGAAAGAGAGTGGTAAGAAGATAAAATATCTGAGGATAAATCAAGGCGGTGAATTTACTTCTGAGGGATTCACTAAGTACTATGAAGAGAATGGTATCAAACAACAACTTTCTACACCAAGGACATCACAACAGAATGGTATCGCAGAAAGGAACAACCGATTAGTTGTTGAAGCTGCTAGGACAATGTTGATACAAGGAGGTGTAGCAAAAACCTTTTGGAGAGAAGCTGTCAGCACACCTGTCTACACAATGAACTGGGTTCTGGTAAAGAGAGGTAAGGAAAAGACTCCTTATGAATATTGGTATGGAAAATCAGCCGATGTTAGCTATTTTAAGATATTTGGAAGCAAATGTTTTATTAAGAGAGGTGATTACATTAGAAAATTTGAGGCTAAGAGTGATGAAGGCATATTTATTGGCTATTCCACCAGGAGTAAGGCCTATAAATGTTTTAACAACCAGACATAGAGAATTGTTGAGAGTGTTGATGTTCGAGTGGATGAATTTCCTGAAGTCTCAGAAGGAACCAATTCAAAGAAGAAGGATGAAGATCCTTTCATTTTGTTTTTAGAACCAGAAACTATGAAATCTAAAATGAATAAAGAAAATTCTGATGTAACAGTTCAACCGAAACAGATAAATTCAGAAGAAGATGATGACAATGAAGAAGTTGAACCTGAAGGTAATGATTATGTTATTCCTAGATATGTGAGACTAAATCACAATCCTAAGCAGATTATTGGAGATAAGGATGTTGGAGTACTAACCAAAATAAGAATCAGAGAGAATTCTTGCATGATCTCCACCATTGAACCAAGAACTATTAAGGATGCATTTGGTGATGATCATTGGGTGAAAGCTATGGAGGAGGAATTGGATCAAATTACGAAGAACAACACTTGGACCCTAGTACCCCGACTAGTAAATAAAAATGTTATAGGTAGTAAATGGGTATACAGGAACAACTTGAATGACGATGGTGTTGTAGTTTGCAACAAGGCAAGATTAGTCTGCAAGGGTTATTCTCGAGAAGAAGGAGAAGATTATGGCAAAACGTTTGCACCAGTAGCAAGACTTCAAGGTGTCTAAACTTTACTTGCATTTGTAGCCCATAAAAAGTTCAAGGTATATCAAATGGATGTTAAGTCTGCATTTTTGAATGGGATATTGGAAGAAAAGGTATACATAGAGTATCCAGATGGTTATGCGTTGACTAATGAGAAATACATGGTATGCAGATTGCATAAGGCTTTACATGGATTAAAGCAATCACTCAGAGCATGGTATGAAAGGCTTCATACACATCTAATAAAGATAGGATTTCTAAGAACCAGTGATGATAGTAACATATATCTCAAGTCTGAAGGAGATAAAATATTGGTTAGTGAAGTATTTGTTGATGATATCATATTTGGAGGTGATGATGTCATGAGCAGTAGTTTTGTAGAAGAAATGAAAAATGAGTTTGAAATGTCTTTAGTAGGGGAAATAAAAAATTTCATAGGCTTGCAGATACATCAAATGAAGAATGGTATTTTCATTACACAATCTAATTATGTAAAAGAGGTTTTGAAGACTTTTGGCATGAGTGACTGTAAACCAGTTGGGACACCAATGGTTACAGGTTGTAAGTTGTCCAAGGAAGATGAATCTAAGTCTGTTGATGAGAAGGAATGCAGGTCAATGATTGGCAAGTTACACTATGTTATTCATAGCAGACCCGACATAGCCCATGTGGTTAGCATAGTTGCTAGATTCCAGAAGAATCCTAAGGAAACACACCTGATAGCAACCAAGAGAATCTTTAGATACTTGAAAGGTACTGTTGACTATGGATTATGGTATCCATATGGTGGAAACTTTGATTTAAAGACATACACAGATGTTGATTGGGTAGGAAATGTTGATGAATGAAAAAACACAACCGGTGGAGCATTTTTTCTTGGAGGAAGGCTTGTTTCATGGAGTAGAAAAAAGCATAGTTGTACTTCATAATCTACTACTGAAGCTGAGTATGTTGTAGCTTATATGAATTGCACACAAGCTATTTGGATGAGGCACATTTTGGAAGGTTTTAAGATAAATATTTCGGAACCTATAAATATTTTATGTCATAACACAAGTTCCATTAATATTTCTAAGAATCTTGTTTTGCACACATGAACCAAGCACATTGAATTGAAATATCATTTCTTGAGGGAAAAAGTTCAAAGGAAAGATGTTATCTTAGAGCAAGTTTCTACCAAGGAGCAGCTTGCAAATATTTTTACCAAACCTCTGCCTAAGACTACTTTTGAGTATCTTAGAAGTCAGTTGAACATGATGTTGATTGCATTAGTCCCTAAATCACTTGCAAAATTTTACAAGGGTTGATGTAGAAGTGGAGATATTCCACAAGGGGAGCATCAAGTTGCAGTATATTGTTGATGCAAAGTGTACATCTGGCATTACATGTTTTACTTTCAATTTGGCATTGTTGTCAAAGGGGAGAAGAATTATGTGATTATGTGAAGGAAAACCAGTGATAGAATGAAGACAGAGAGAGCATGTGAATACTTGGTAATGTAACCAGGATTCCTATTCACAATCACAGTAGAAAGAAATGGTGTTGATATTTTGTATTGCCATCAATGCCAAAGGGGGAGATTGTTGGCATTTGCATAAAGATTGCATTAATGATATGTTATGTTGTCATTGATGTCAATTGAACCGGTAATGATATTGCTGATATTGTTGTTATTGTTGATATTGTTTTGTAATTGGTAGGAAGAGCTTTGTGAAGGTTATTATGAACTAGTATGTAAGTTGAACTGGTAAATTGGAGTAAAATTTTAAACCCTTTCTATGCTATGTAATCGGTAAACCCTACCAGTTGTTTTCTGCTAAAACCTAACCGATTAAGGTTTTTGAATTGGTTATGTTGGTTTATGATATGATGGTGACACGTAAGGTCATTGTATGAAGACAAGTTTAGATTGTTTTGGCACGTTTGATTGTTTGTCTAGGGAAGGAGAAAAATATATTGCATCTAATGCAAAATGCGTGATACGTTACTGAGCTCAATGAAGCGATAATCAAGGAGAGGTTGAGGTTTTCTTGATTGATGTGAAGAGATTGCTATGAAATCCAATGATCATTCTTGTACCGACTTTTTTGTAATCTCGATTATGAGAAGATTAGATTTTTTTTATGTTACCGCCCTAATTGATTTGTATTTAAGGTCGATGAAGTTGTTTTATTTAGACTTGGCAAGAATTGATAGAAATCAGCTAAGTGTGTGGTTGTCGAACCGGAGAATGAGTCTGTAGTTTGAGTAAAGGCATATAGAGGATTAAATGGATCTGATCAATCAAATGTAGTGCTATTTAGCCAGATCAAGAAACTCCTATTGTTTTCTAACAATTACAGTAGATGTGAAATCCCCTAACCGGGTAATCTCTAACAAGCTTGGTTACTTATTAAATCCTCTAACAAGGTGGTCCATTAGTTTGGATTTTGAAATCCTCTACTGAGGTTACTCCTTATAGGGTATTTGCTTCTAACAAGGCATTTGTAGTCAATCCCTTAACTGGGTGATTCCTAATAGGATCAGTTCTTAACATGAGTTTTGTAAAATCTTTAACATGCTTGGCTCCTAACAGAGCAATCTTCATAAGAGTTCAAATATTTTCTTGTGTGTCTCATCTCACCGTGGTTTTTACCTATTTGGGTTTTCCACATATAAATACTTGTGTCATATGGTGAATGTTTTTGTGGTTATGATCTTATTGTTGATTTGATTAACTATTTTTGATAAGGCATGATAACCGGAAGTGTTGAGAAATGAAGTGTTGACATATGATGAAGCATTTGGATGTTTACAAGTTGAATGATGTTTACTGTTATGTTGTTGTAATAGTTAACTGATTGATGTTGATTATTCTTATGAGTATTGATCTTGACAGTGGTATTTTATTGATAAGTTTACCTTGAGAGATTGAGTTTGAGTTTGGGAAGTTTGTATTAGTTTTTCTAGTTACTGATTCACCCCCCCCCCTCTCAGTAATGTACCGGATACTTATTCTTTCATCATACCATCAATCTCCATCTTTGTAAGAAGGATGCGAAGGTTTCTATTTATTTTGTAGCACATAGATCCATCAATGTAATCGGGGTAGGAATGTTATGTGAGAAATTTGCAATGATTAGTTCAGCTAGTTCACCCCATGATATGATCTTTGTTGGAAGGTGTGAAAACCATTTCAAAGTGGGACCTTTGACACTTTTAGGAAACAATCTCATTAGATAGGTTTCCTCATGTGCAACCTCTATACATGTAGTAAAAAATTCTCTGATATGATCCCTAGGATCACCTTTCCCTCAGTATCTGTCAAATTTCAATGTTTCAAAGTACGGAGGGAAAGTAGGCATGTATATAGTATGATCAAAGGGATAAGGAAGTAAGTCTTGCATTGCCTAATTATCTTTGTCATTACTGGTTTGCATAGTTGTTACTTGTTGTTGGATATTCTGTACTTGTTGGGTTAGAATTTCTATTTTGAGTCCACGGTGCATTCTGTGCATGTATGTTTCGCACAAAAGGATTTGTAGCAGTGCAAATAGGAGCTTGTTGAAATGTACTATAACTATAATTCTGTGTGTTATGGCTTCCACTAGGAATTGTGAAATAAGAGAATTATGAACCCATGTTTGGGTGGGTTGTACTCATTGTATTAGCAAAACCTAAATTTATGTTGTGATGACTGTACATGGAACCTATTGGGTGAGATACCCGAGGTTGTGTTGCACTTGTAATATGGGAACCATGTGAGGCTTACATTTGACTTGATGTTGAAGCACTTGACAATGCTAGTGTAGTTTGAGAGGCTATGATAGCCTGCGTTTATGCACTAACATTCATAGGTGAGGATGATGCACTTTCTTGAGAACTTGTGTTTGACACCAAAGTCTCTTGAGTTGACGATGTTGATCCACTTTGGGAGGAACTTGAAGTCATAACTCGTGTTTGTGTTACAGTTGGTACTTGACTGGTATTTTGACCTAAGGTAATTCCTGGTGGTAAGATCATTGTGACATCAAAATCTTGAGGTAGTTTGGAACCATTTTGTAATAACAAATAAAGATACCTATCTCTATCATTATTTATAAGAGCATATAGAACCATAAGGACGTGTGGGTCCTGTTGAGCTACATCAATTTCTTCACGTGTTAATTTTTGTTGTATCTCTTGTATTGTTGGCATGCCATAAGGATTTAACTGCCGATAGTTTTGACTACTTGATATACCCATGTTCCAAGTAGAGTTAATTGACGGGTCATTGTTTGGATCCATTTTACTCTTTTCCTTTTGTGACCTTGTGACGAGCATTTAAGACTAATATATGAGGATATTAAGACCTAATGAAAGATGATGACAAACCTTGTGTATGAATGCATGACTCTAAACCAAAAAGTGAGGCATGCAAAACTAGACCTAGCTCTCTAATGGGAATTGGGACATGGAACTTATTGAGTACTTTGTTGAGGTGTTTTTAATGCAAGTCTCTCAAGTTCTTGTCGAAGGAGTTCTGATGCAATTTCTCTATCAATTATGCGGGCAATCTTATACTCTCAATCTAGTTCAATCCTGACTCCTATGTATTGAGGTGCACTTGTCTTTAAGTCCCAAGCCAAGTTATCTAAGACATCAATGATTTCTTGTTGACCATCATTTGACACTAGATTAGGTTGCTCGAAGGGGAGGAAACCATCACCTAGTAGACCCATTATGACACATGCTATGTATTTCTAAGATGATTATGCAAATGATGACGGACCATGACAGACATATATGGAGTCTAAACAAGGACTGAAATGAAGATTATGATGACACTATAATGAGTATCTATGTAAAGATCTATTAGGATGCTAATGGGACATAAATTATGACTTTCTAAGAAATATGTAAAAACTTATGCAAGGACTTCTTGGAAGATCACAACAACATATATGGGAAATTTATGAGGACGATAATGAGGACTATGCAAGGACTATAATGCAAGGACTGATGTAAAGTAAGGACATAAATAAGGACTATAATGAGGATGAAAATGAAGACTATGCAAGGACTATAATGCAAGGACTGATGCAAAGTAAGGATGTAAATGAGGGCTATAATGAGGAGGATAATGAGGACTATGTTGAGGACGATGCAAAACCTATGGTCACAAGTACGTAAAATTTTGGACTTTGTTGGATTGTTTGTCATTTCAAGATAGAATTTGTTTCAAGTAACTCTTTTTGTGGGTCAAGTCTTTTTTCAATTATGAGAACACTATCTGAAGATAAGTATAGTGTGACGAACTATGTTCTGACAAACTTTGAGAATTCAGAGCTATGCAAGATAGGGCCTAAGATATCCCAAATACTGACTCAATACTGGTCTAGCACAACGATACATACAAAAACATAGAAGACAATCATAGTCTGGATATTGGAAATCATCCAAAGAGGCCCTTACAAAATACTGAAACAAGACGAATAGCTAGAGAGGTCGGCAGCACTGGCTCCACTCCATGCCACACACTTCTTGGGCATGCCAGTCTCTCTTACCCCAAAGATCTTATTGCCGAGGGATTTTTGTCCCATAATTAAAGGTACATTAAGGGTATCTATGGGGTACGATCTACACTCCTAGAATCAATGAATGTGGGATTTGGGCTACTAAGTTGGTTCCTATTGTAAATTTTTAGGGATCCCAATCCAACAACGGATTCTCTGAGCAAGCCACTTAAGGCTTTAGTTAAGCTTATCGATGTAGGGAAGGCCCCCACATACGTCGAATTCACTCAACACTCTAGCTGCCAAACCAATATGTTAATATAGCAGCTCAAAAAACCTACTCGAGAGTACGCTGGGAGAGATGATATCCCCAATGCATCCCAATTATAAATATCTCTATGGGGTGATGAAATCCCCAATGAAAGATATCCCTCACTACTAAAAAAAGAAAAAGTGGGTGTCGTTATCACCTTTCCCTCTCCCCCAAGACCTCGAAGGCAGTGGAAAGGTACTTAATGCAACAATAGGTCCACCCAAGACACAAAAAAGTTCTTTTTTCATTATATATCGCAATGTGTGATTTATTCTATTCATAAGGAAGATTCATGTCAATTTTAAAGCCCAAACTGAGGTGTGAGATACGCATGTGCATGTCTATTTTAAACACAAAAGTGAAGTGTGTGATCATGCATATCAATTTTAATATAAGATTTATTTTAAGCACCAATATGAAGTGTGAGATCATGCATGTCAATTTTAAACCCAAAATCCAAAAGTGAGTTAACCCTAAAGGATCCTGCAATCAAATTATCAGTAGTCTCAAAATAGTTTAGGTTGATCAAGCCTTCTCTGTAATTTTGCCACACGCTACAAACAGGGAATCAATAACTAGAAAACCACACACAAAACTAGAAAATAGAAAGCCAAATTATCTACCAAACAAATGCATGACACTGACTGAACGAATGCGTAAACCTTACTGCATGAATGCATGATACTGCCTACATGAATGTTTGACAAAGACAATTTGAATGCGTGATAGAAAAACAAACAATTAAAAACCCTAATAAAAACAAAAACTCAAATCAGAAACCTGCAAAATCAAATGTCAGACCCTAGTCAAATCTCTCATCATCCACTCTATGTTAATCAGGTCGTATTTCACTATGTATGAGTAAACAAGGTTGTTGAATTTGGAAATAGCTTCTTGGTCTTCTAAATCTTATATTCTTTTATTTTCTTTCAGGATTCGTCGGTAATGTCTGCCTTGACTTCTTTGTTTAGTTGTTCTTCAACCACCTAAAATCTTAAACCTCACCTTATGTGCCATGATATATTATATTGAAAGCATCATGCAAAGATAAAGTCTTCAGATTTGATAAATTTAAGGAAGAATTTAGATAGAACAGAGAATAAGAAATCGGAATAACACAATGAACAAAATGCAAAAATAATAACGATGAATACGTAAAACTATTTAAATGAATGCATTAAGGTGTATGCACAAATGCGTGACCCTATTTGCATGAATGCATGAAACTATCTATACGGTTGCATGATTCTATTTGAATGAATGCATGATGGTTAGATTTGCCTTTCAAATCCATACAAAACCTGCAAAAAGTCTGAAAATTCGTACGATCTTGCCATAACGCAAAAGAAACATAGAGGGTTAATTAGTTGTTGTTCATGTTGGGTTCACCAAAATGTATATGCTTAAAATCATCAATGCTAAATAGGAAATAAGGAAAATCATGAATTCCTTAACTATTCGAGCAATCCAAACATAAACCAATGAAATAATACAAATAAAGCAATAAGTATGTAAAATAATAATCAAAAACTCCCTATTCCATGATCTCATATTGCTTCCATTGTTCTCCTCTTCTTTGTGGTATGATGGCTCTTAGATATTGTGTTGTTAACCTACAATTGACACAAAGATTCAAAGTTCATGATTGTTGAAAATGAAGAATTGATCCCAAATTTATAGAATTTCGAGTGAGATTGATTGGGAGGTGGAACTCAAGTGAGCTAAAAAGTTGATTGATAGTTGAACTGTTGATTTGGAGGTGGAACAAAATAGGTTGAACTGATAAATGAGTTAACTGATTGAGAAAAAAACTGATTGAAAGATGGAAAAGAATTATTGGAGGAAAATTAAAGAATGATGCAATTAATCAATTAATTGAATTGATCAATTGAAATAGATTAAATAGTTAACAGGTTGATGATTGATTGAGATCTTTTTGGAAAAAAAACAAAGTGGAAGATAGAAATAGAGATTGAAAAGATAATGATTTAATTAATTAATTAATTAATTAATTTTTTTTTTTGATAGGTAATGGGCCGAAGCCGATAAGGTGTACATACCCTACCCCCTTTGTGGGATTTGAACTCATGACCTCTATTTCAAGAGCATAAGTTCTCCACCACTAGGCCAAATCAAGTTGTACTTATTTTTTTGATAGGTAATAGGCCGAAGCCGATAAGATGTACATGCCCTATCCTATTTGTGGGATTTGAACTTGTGAACTCTAATTCAAGAGCACAAGTTCTCCACTATTAGGCCAACTCAAGTTGTATGAATTAATTAATTTAGCATGTGCTTGAACTTTGACTTGGATTTTCAATTTTATCTTTGCATGAGATTTAATTCAAAGATTGAATTTATTTTAAATTCAATTTGTTATTTGAATATATTTAGAACTTGACTTTGGTATTCAATTTGATTTTTGAAATCATGCACATGTATAAGAAATTATTAGAATAATATGAATTTGAATTTGGAGAATTAATGAAATTAAATGAAATTAGAATTTGGGGATTTGAAATCTGAATTTGAAGAATTAATTAGCTAATTAAATAATTTAAAGAAACTATTTAATTATTTAAAAAATAAATTTAATTAAATAATAAAGATAATTTAAATAAAAGGATTAAAATTACAATTAATTAAATAATTAAATAAATATTTAATTAATATTTAGAAAAGGGTTAACAATTAAATGATGAGAACATGGAAATTGGAATAATTAGTAATATGATGAAGAAATATGAATTTAGAATAATAAGATTAATTAGCTTAATTAAATAATTAAAGAATTATTTAACTAATTGAACGAAAAATTAGTATATGATCAATGAGAACTTTTAGGTATCTACAAAAAAATTCCAAAAAAATCATAAAAAGAAAAAAGTAAAGAAAAATATTTATGTCCATCAGTGAAAACCACTTCGTGGCGATATGGGCAAGTACTTTGGTGAAAACCTATTCTCAAGTGTCAAGGTAAATAAGTCAAATCCACCATCAATTTGGACACTTATCACATTCCTCATCCATCCATTCATCCCATTCACATTCCACCCTTAATTGCCATTTCATCCCACTACAGTCCTATCCATTTGTGCAGGCATCCTTAGCCCTAGTCACTATTGCAAGGTGTGCACCCTTGGTCTCCTTGTGCTATGCAACATAGTGCTCAGGTTTGCGACATGGCTTAACTGCCTCCTATGGATTCTATAAGTCTAGTGGTTGTATTGGGCATTAACAGGTGGATCTTTTGGTGCAACGACAACCGCACTTGTAACAAGTAGTATCAGAGCTTGGTCACAAGTTCAAACCCATTGCTTGCATTAGGGGGGATTGGTGCAAGGTGTGCACCCTTGGTCTCCTTGTGTTGTGCAGTGCAACGCTCAGGTTTGTGACATGGCTTATCCACCTCCTTTAGATTCTATGTCTAGTGGTTGTATCGAGCATTAATAGGTCGATCTTTTGGTGCAATGACAACCACACTTGTAACAGTCATGCAATTTCATTTCACACCATTTTTCTACCATCACCTCCTCTTCCTAAATGAGATGACGAGCCACATCCAATTGCCATGAATAAGAATTTTCCCATCACACCAAGCTTTATCCCATGGCACTGAGCTTCCCATCTATCTAAGCTTATTTTGACTTGTGTGTCAATAAAACATCTACCCACTACATGTTAATCAAATCCGAATAGAAATCCTCCCATTTGTAGACCCCACACAAATAGCATGTATTTTGCCTTCCATCAATCTATCCATCATCATGCCCATCAGGATGCATCCTTCCCATGTCTAGTAGTCTATCCAAATCCATATCCTACTCTTGGAAAGAGATGTATGTTGGCCATGTGGTTCATTTGCATGTTTGGTCTTTTCGCTTTGATTTTGATTTTGTGTCCCATGCCTATACCTATTCAGGACTTCCTTGATCATCCTATATCTTAGTATGTTGGTCGGTGTATATCGAGGCATAGTTTTTGTGGTACGGTGTGTTTCATGGTTTCTCTTGCATGATCCAACAAGTCTTGCATTTATTCCATCATGATTATCTGTGAACTTGCATGCATAGGGATAACCTATTGTTTGAGAGTCTATTCCATGCATCAGATATATATAACATCCTAATTTCTATAGCCAGTGTTGTATATAATCCATTGCAATATCAAAACCTAGGAATTCTCTCCACACAATAAATAACAATAAAACCTATTCACCCCATTAATCCTCTCATATTCTTAAGACTCCAATTTATCACTCTTTCCTCCCTTCTTCTTCTCTCCCCTTATTTTATCGTACTATGGTTGACACATCATAAAAATAATCATCTCCATTTGTATTCTCACTACACACCACACCCATCATGCATTCCTTGTATTTGTTGCATACATGATTAAGTTTCATTCCTTACATTCATTCATTAGGTTACCTTTTATTACCTTCTTAGGATGTGTTCATTGCATGTAGTCATTTTTCTCATTACATGTATTTGTTGGAATTCTGATACTATTTTGTATGATCGATAAATGGTACGGTTGTCATTGTTGGCAACATCATCTCCTTAGTCTTCACAGTCCATCGGCAGTGAGTAGACCAGAAAGCAGTGAGTAGACCGGCAAGAAGTGAGTAGATCAACAAACAATAAGAAGATCGGGTAGTGGTGAGTAGATCGGAATAGAAGAGGTTCACCAGCTAAGCAAAGAACAAAGTGGTATACAAGATGAAATCGACTAGACAAGTTTTGATCAGTACACCAGAAGAGTCGGTAACCGACAAACTGGTAACGTTCAGTTACATCCAGCTAAATTGGGAGTCTTCTCTAGTCAACCAATGGATTTAGCGGCATGTTCATCTATATTGACATAGATTCTTGCATGATTTTAGAGGCGTAATTTAATGCCTGACAACAAAATTTTGAAAGGTATGTTTTGGAGGGAAAGTTGGCGACAGACTAAAGGGTCTATAAATACACATATCTCATTCTTGAGATGGTTGTTGTCAAGGTGAATGAAGATAATGTGAAAGTGGACACGGGGGGAGTTTAAGAGACTACAGAGTTGAATGACAGAAGACCGGTAGAGTCGAGTTTCACAGAGTGGTGACTCAAGTGACAAAGGACCGATAGTGTGATATTCAAGGATCAAAAAATTGGCAGAAGGAAAAGTTGATAGTGCATTCAAGGAATCAAAGTTGTGTAGAACAGACACAAACGATGTAGATCTAGTGTGATTCTTCAGTGTGATCTAACCAGGCTAATGTGTAGCAATTTTAGCAGATCATCCATCTATTTCTTTCTAACAACTACAACATAAATCCCTTAATTGGGTGGACTTTAATAGGTCCCATTATAAAAATACCTTAACCGAGTGATATCTTGATTGATTTTCTAAGTCCTTTAACCAAGCTACCTTTAACAGGGTAAAGGCACTAATCGGCCTTGTTCAAAATCCCTTAACCGGGTGGCACCTAATAGTGTCTTTGTAATCTCCTAATAGGGATGGCTCTTAACTGGATGTACTCCAGAAGAGTACAAATTTTGTGAGTTCCTACTCACACCGTGGTTTTCTCCCTATTGGGTTTCCACAAGATAAATCTGTGCGTCATTGTGTATCTTTTCATGTATGCTTAATCTTGTACAGTAAATGTTTACATTGGTGAATGGTAAATTAGTTCAAACTTAAAGTAAAAGTTTCAATTGGTTAAAACCAATAAAATGTTGATTCACCCCTCCCCTCTTAGTACCGGTTGGGACTAACAATTGGTATCAGAGCGCAGTTCCTCAGAAGTAAATCTTGACAACTTGAGGATAAAGATCATGGAAGAGTACTAGTATCAGAAGCAGATTGAGGATAAAGCTCAACTGAAACACAGACTGAGAAAATCTCTTGCAAAAAGGAAGGAATTTATCTCAACAACTAAATGAGAGTCAGGATATCATAGATCAACTCTCTGAACAGAGTGGATTTGAAGAAGTTGAGGAAGCAGTCTCAGAACTCATGGAAAAGAACAAGAAGTTGACTGAATAAATTCCTCATCTCAAAAGAGAACATGAAGGTCAAACCCTGAGAATAACTAAGATACTGGAAGCCAAAAAAAGTTCTAATGATTGAGAAAGATAAAGAAATCCAAGTTCTCACTTAGGAGAATGAATATATACATAAACATCTGAATGGCAATGTAGAAGAAAAGGAGAAGTTGATGAAAGAGATTGAACAGCTCAAGAGTGAGTTGAAAACTAAGAATGAGAGAAATGAGAAGCTGAGAAAGTTCAATGAAAGCTTTGAGAAGGTAGATAAACAATTGAAAGCTCAGATAAGAACAAAGGATATAATTGGCCTTGGTTACCCTGGTTCAGGTCCTATGGAAACTGGAGAATCATCTAAATCCAAAAAGATGAAGGATGATAAAAGAAAGCATCCAGAAGAAAAAGGTATGAAGTATTCAAAATTCTCTTGTAATCATTGTGGTAAGTCAGGTCATAAGACCAATGACTGTAGAAATAAACTGGTTAGTTAAAAGAAGACTTTCACCTTCGATGGTTATTGCCATAATTGTCATAAGTATGGCCACACTGCATATGAGTGCAGATCTCAATCTAGCAGTATGTCAAATGGAAGAAGATTTACTGGACATTTCTTCACATGCAATAAGTTTGGACACAAATCTAAAGAATGCAGGCTCAAGACAAATGTATCAAGAACATCATTCAAACTGGTCAGTCCTAACAAAAGGAGTAATCAATTGAATGCCACCTATTTCACGTGTGGTAATCTTGGTCATGTTGCAGAAAACTGCATAATGAGAATGGGTCAGAGAAACAATTCAGGACCATGGAGGACAACTGGTATGGCATGCTTTAACTATCATAAGATCGGCCACTTAGTCAGAGAATGCAGGAGCCGATCCTACAACAGGTTTGTAGACAAGAATTGGTTTAGTAAGAAGAAAGAGCAAAATGACCTAAAAGGAAAGAAGACAACTGAAGAAATAAGAAATGAAATGAAAAAGACATGGATCAAGAAGGATGAAGGAAAAGAAGGACAAGGACATTCTAAAACCAAGTCATCATCCATCGGTGATGACAGTTCCTCTTCTAACTAGGCATACCGATGCCCAAGGGGAGCACATATGGTTAGATTACTCTTGAATCCCCTTCACAAATATAAGGATGTTTTTATCTGCATAGTTGTGATACATAAAAGCTAGTCTAAAAGTTCTTGATTGAAGTTTGTCCTATGAGTTATTTATTTGTGTATCGGTATCGACAACAAATAATTGGTAAAGTCAAATCGATGTACTTTAAGTTGTGAGTTTGAAAACTGGCCGGTGGATCATAGCGCCGATAAATCTCAGTGGATAAATAAGGAAATGTTAGCACATTTTTATTTACATTGACTTCTTGTGAACTTTCTTGAGCTCATGTGCGATCAAAGATGATTTGAAACTTGCCAAGCTTTGTTTGTGTGGAAAATTCAAGCAGAGCGATAGTGGTGTTTGGTATTCCCTAGGAAAGGGTTTTCAATCGTGTCTAAGAAAAGCTTGTTTGAAGGTCATCATGGCAGAACCGATATCAACTCCTATGTTGGTTGAAGCTATCAAGGAACCCCAACCTAAGTTTAAGCTGCACCTGATGAAAGTCATTGAAATCGACAAGACCAGTGCTTTATCATCTATGCACTTCAAAGTATTGTTGGTAGAAGATATTCGCTCCTACATTCATTGCAAGCTCGAAGAACTTGGAGATAAGTTCATTCAAAATGAGTTTAATGGGTTCTGTGACAATGATAAATTGAAATCAGAATTTCTACCTATGAAGACCAAGGGTTTGGCTAATGCTATTGACTTTCCTAATCATTTTCATGGTGACTGGGTTAGATATGTATTGAGAAGGGTTCATGATCAATTTATGTGGCTGGAAGGTCATGCACCGATAAAGATCACAAAGGAGGTGATTTAAAGAGTGATAGGGTTTAGTGCAACCGGTGAAGCATTAACCCTAAGAACGATTTCATTAACTAAAGTCACCCAGTTAACCAAATCTTGGTGTGATAGTAGAGAAATGACAATCACCCGTATCGAGGATGCCAAAGTAAGATTTGCCTTTGCAATGTTGGGATATAGGGTTTATCAATCAAGCCGGATGAATAGTGTGTCAAGCGGTGCCATCCATGTTGAATATCAAATTATCAAAGAAGATGCAACATATGATATATGTGAGATGATTTAAAATCAATTCATGGTGAACATGGAAAGAATAAAGAAGGACAAGAAGCAATCTTTCAAATATGGCTCACTACTGGTATGTCTATTTTTCTATGTGCAAAAATATTTTCTCGATAAGGGTAGTGTAGTATGGTCACAGGAGAAGCCTATCATGGTTTAGATAGGTGAAATGAATAGGGATCTAGGAAATAAATTTAGGGAAGCAATGGGATATTTTAAGGAATTCCAAATTAGGATGCACAAGAGAGAAAGAATTCCAACCAGAATAGTGCAGAAATACAAAGATGACATCTGTTTTCTTGTAGACACAGATTGTTGTATTATTCAAGCAGTTCAACCAAGAACTTTTTGGGTTCCACCTATGGGCTATGAGGTTGCAACAGATCTTGCTAAAGTTCATATCAATATGCTTTTGTCTAAACTGGTAGACTCGAAAGCAAAGAGGTTTGGAGCATATGAGGAGGCAAGTTTTAAAATTAAACAGGAACTTTAGGTGCCTATCATAAAAAGAAAAGTAAGGAAAATGATTGATACCCTTGATAAGAAATATTGAGATGAAGCATCTAGTGCCACTACCTCCACTGGTGTGAGTGTGCAAATAGGGGTCACACCTACTAAAGCTGAAGAATCAACAAGTGGAAAGAAGAAAGTGGCAGAGACAAAATCTAAGGGGATTGTAGCAACCAAGCCTACAACATACTCAAAGGAAAAGGATCTAAGTACTCTGGTATCTTCACCAAGTAAAGATAGATCAGTAGGAGTGACTTACACCAGAAAGAAAAAGAGTGATCCAAAGCTTAAAAAGGATGAAAAGAAGGTGATATCACTGACACCTTATCAGATGTGGATATAAAGGAGGTTAGAAGAAGTGGGAGGAACAAAGCTCCAATAGTTGATGAGTTGGTGCATGGGATCAAAGAATTTGGAGGTCTGGGCGGTGTTGGAAGGAGATATTCCATCAGTTTTGAAGAAGACAAAAGGAAAATTGAGGATGCCCTGATCTGGAACTTGCATAGTTTTTGTAGGACTCCTAGTGAATTATATGGCATTATCCCATTAGACTTGCTAGATCAAGTTGAAGGGAGATGGAAAACAGCCCTAGCTACTGCAAAGGAACTCAAAATAAAAGCACTCATGGAAGTGCAACATGAATTAGACCTTGATCAAGCTTTGCTGGTGGCTGAAGAATGCATTCAACATTTCAAAATAAGGAATAGAACTGGGAGAGTGGTAGTAGGAGAAGTGGGAGAAGTACATGCTAAAGGTGTTACCTTGTGGAAGGAAATTATGAACCAGCAAAATAAAGCTGAAGAAGAAATTGAAAAAGAATTAAAACATGACAAAGGTGCAACTATTCCTGACAAAAGAAAAGCTAAGGAAAAAGACTCCAGTGAAGAATTTGATACTTTCACAGTTGAGGACATCATAGGAAATGTTGTGTCTGACATCTCAAATCTGACAAAGGGTATCGAACAACCGGTCCATACTTCACTGGTGAAGGAAGCTGATAAAACTAAGCTTTTCGGTCAAGATGAAGTGTTAGTTGAAGACATTTCTTATGAGGATACACCTCATAGAACCTTATTGACACCAAATCCTATTCTCTCTCAAGAAAGAAAAGAGGAAGAAAAGAAGACAGAGGAAGAGAAGAGAAAAGAGGAAGGAAAAGAGGAAGAGAAGAAAACAAAGGAAGGAAAAGAGGAAGAGAAGAAAGCGGAGGAAGGAAAAGAGGAAGACAAGAAAATAAAGGATAAGACAGTAGTGATGAATACCCCTCCGGCAAAGAGGAAGTTAGACTTAGACAATGAAAGTGAAAAGAAAAAGATAAGAATCATCACATAAACTAGCTCAGAAGTAGAGACTATAGAAAAGGAAGAAGGAATAGAGGAGGAAGAAGAAGGTGACTCGGTCATTGATATAAAGAAAATGACCCCCAAGCAGTTGATGAAAGTTTCAGAAAAACTGAGAATCCAAGCTGAAAAGGTAAAATTGAGAGAAAAGAAAAAGAAGGCAATAATCCTCACTTATGCCAAAACAATTCTCTCTGATCTCATCCCAGACATTGCAGTTGATGATATTGCACCCATTATTGATCAGTTGGATACTCTGGTTAAAGTAATCAGTTCAGAGGCAGCCGATCTAGAGAAGGTTGTAGTAAGGCAATATGAAACAAAGTGAGGAGATAACCTAATGGAGTAGATAATAGTTGGAAAAGTTTCTCTTTCCACTTGAACAGAAGAAGTTAAAAATATATTGTAGCAAGTTGGTCGACTACTAATGAAATCTTCAAATTTTGTTGCTTTAATCAAAGACTTAGAAGATAAAAGAAATCAGATTCAAAAGGAGATTCAAGATCTGGTAAGCTCTTTTGATCCTCTTATCAGTTCAACATCAACCTTTACTAGAAAAGTTAAAATGCTCAATCATAAAATCAGAAGGTTGAAAGATGAAGAAGACAAAAGAAGTCTTAGTTTGTTAGAGCTCCAATTCTATTTAGCACCAATTATTGATTTCATGCAACTAAACATTAATGAGGCAGACTGCCTAATACATGCACCTAACTGTAAGACAATTGATGATATGGAGGTCTTCATTGCAGTCCTACAAGGCCACTTCACCACCATGAAACAAATTCAATCTTCATGGGAATCTTCCTTGAAAGTTTCTCAAGAAAACTTTAAAGAGATTTTTGCTTTATTTTGACAAATTTATTTTGGATAGTCTTTGCCATTGATGGAAAAAGAGGAAATTTTGGAATCTTGTCAGGAACAGGGGCTAGAGCTGGCATAGTTTTGTAGCGGTTTGTAGTATTTGCCACCAATGCCAAAGGGGGAGTTTGTTCGCATTCTAATATTGTTTTGTATGATTGTTAAATGGTAAGGTGTCATTGTTGGCAACATCATCTCCTTAGTCTTCACAATCCATCGGTAGTGAGTAGACTGGCAAGCAGTGAGTAGATCGATAAACAATAAGAATATCGGGTAGCGGTGAGTAGATCGGTACAGAAGAGGTTCACCGGCTAAGCAAAGAATAGACCGGTATACAAGAGGAAATCGGCTAGATAGGTTTTGATCGGTACACTAGAAGAGTCGATAATCGACAGACTGGTAACGTTTAGTTACATCCAGCTAAATTGGGAGTCTTCTTCAGTCAACCGGTGGATTTATCAGCATGTTCGTCTATATTGACAGAGATTCCTGCATGATTTTAGAGGCATAATTTAAGGCCTGACAACAAAATTTTGAAAGGTGTGTTTTGGAGGGAAAGTTGGCGCCAGACTAAAGGGTCTATAAATACACATATCTCATTCTTGAGATGGTTGTTGTCAAGGTGAATGAAGATAATGTGAAAGTGGATATTGGGGGAGTTTAATAGATTACAAAGCCGAATGATAGAAGACTAGTAGAGTGGAGTTTCACAGAGTGGTGACTCAAGTGATAGAGGACCGGTAGTGTGATATTCAAGGATCAACAAATCGGCAGAAGGCAGAGTTGATAGTGCATTCAGGAAATAAAAGTTGTGTAGAATAGACACAACCGATGAAGATCTAGTGTGATTCTTTAGTGTGATCTGATCAGAATAATGAGTAGTAGTTTTAGCAGATCATTCATCTGTTGCTTTCTAACAATTGCAACATAAATCCCTTAACTGGGTGGACTTTAATAGGTTCCATTGTAAAAATCCCTTAACCGGGTGACATCTTGATTAATGTTCTAAGTCCTTTAACCAGGCTACCTTTAACACGGTAAAGTCACTAACCGACCTTGTTCAAAATCCCTTAACCAGGTGGCACCTAACAGTGTCTTTGTAATCTGCTAACAGGGATGGCTCTTAACTGGGCGTACTCCAGAAGAGTACAAATTTTGTGAGTTCCTACTCACACCATGGTTTTTTCCCTATTGGGTTTCCATGAGATAAATCTGTGTGTCATTGTGTATCTTTTCATGCATGCTTAATCTTCTGTAGTAAATGTTTACATTGGTGAATGGTAAATTAGTTCAAACTTAAAGTAAAAGTTTCAATTGGTTAAAACTGGTAAAGTGTTGATTCACCCCTCCCCTCTCAATCCCGGTTGGGACTAACAGTATTAGGTTGTATTTGTTATCTCACACTCATTATTCCATTACATGTTTCACATCACATTCATTATAAGGATCATTTGCATCTTGTAGAATTCTTTTTAACTATCATTCATTTTAGAATCATTTTAGTATGCACATCATTATCATTCATATCATTTTTCCCTTAAAGATCATTTTCATTTAGAATCATTTCTCATTTATCTCATCATCATGATTAATGTAAAATTCATTTTAGGATTTATTTTAATTTTTTTTAGGATTCCTTACTTCATTTTAGGATTCAATTTAGTCATTTGTCAGGATTCATTTCATTACAAGTTAGGATTCATTTCGTTGATATTTTTTTATCATAGGATTCATCATATCATCCTCAGTACACATCATATCATGTTCATTCACATCATTTAAATTTTAGGATTCATTTTATGGCCTAATTTTTATTTTTTAAACAAAAAGTGGCGAGCACTTAATATATTAATATTTGTAAAACCTAGTTCAAGAGCTCATCAGAGAAAGAACTAGGAAGAAAAATCTGAATCCTAGCTCGAATACAAATGCAAAAATCCAAACCTACGCTATAAAGGTCTAGTCACCCAATTTTACAAAATAAGCTTCATCAAAATATACATTTTTCTGGGAAGCCTATAGTTTCTATGTATAATTTGATATAATATATCAAAATATCAAAAATATCAAAAATATCAAAAAATCAGCCAAAATTAGCATGCCATATTGGCTGACATTGATTCCCTTTTACATCGAATCAAGGAAATATTATTGGTACCCAAAAACAAAAAGCAAAACCTATCTTTTAACTCTTCCATGGTGGAATTATCTAGGGTTTGATTTTTGAGGGCATTGAGGTCTGAAGTGTCATCCTCCCATCGCACCGGCTCTGCTTCCTCTTGTGGGTGACGAATGAACACCCATACATTTATCTCTGTGGGCTGTCGAGACCTTGCTTCCCTCCTTGAAGTCGATGCAATATTCTCCCACTCCTCTGCCACTTCGGACTGTGAAAACCTATTTGTCCAACCCGAGGCCATGTCATGCAAAGGTGCATTAAGGTCTGACACCCCTTCTGGAGTCCATCTCCTTTCCTCTGGTTGCAATATTGGTGGTCTAGAGTCGACGTTTTCTAGCTCCAAAATAACCATAAGAGCCCCAACTTTAATCCTGACTCTATGCATAATGTGCTTGTCCAATTGTCTACCAAGTTGTTGCAGGCCATTCTTCACATGGTGGAAATTTTTCCTTTCGAGGGCATGCTTTATTCAGTCATAGAGCACCATGTATGCATGACTAGTTTGGATGAAATGCCATGGAAACAGACCCCCTAGGAGAGTCAAGCCCTGCCATAGATTATAGTTGGCCAAAGCTTCATAGAACTTGGCAGATTCAAGCACATCCTGCCTTACCAACTTAAAAAACACTATTTCGAGCAGAGGAATCGATTGTAAAAGATCAAAAGCATTGGACAGAAAAGAACTGAGAATTTGATAGGGAAATAAAATTATTTTGGCTTGAGGGGACAATATCTCCTCACCAATGAAGTCTTTAACTGCTCTCCTTAGTCACAGGTTTTGCAGATGAAATAGTTGGTTGAGGTCCCCATCATCAATGTGACCATGGAATACCGTAGAGGGCTCTTCAATACGCGCTGCCACTTGGTCGTTCCATGACATGTACTCCCAGTGCAATTGCCTGCAACCTTCACAAGAAAAATTCTCCATTTTGCCACTCATTGAATTGCTAAAACTTTCAAACACTTCGGCTAATAATTGTGAACTTATGCAGTCAAGTTTCCTTTTATAAACAAAAAATAACTTGCCACACAAAAATAGTTTCCGGAAGGATTGCATTAAGGCAATCTTTGTGTTGCAATAATTAGTTGGACTATTAAAAACAACACTCAAAATTTCTTGCATTAACATATGACAATAGCGCAGCCAAGGGAGTGTGTGAGAAGCCAAAAATCTCGTTTCCCCCTGTGAGCTGACATCATCAACCTCTCGGAGTACTCACACTGTCCTATCATTTATACAATCTGCAGTCTTCATTTTAAGTGCATACATGCGAGTACTCATTGAGGTATAATTTGGCATTAAAGTGCTATAATTTCCTTTTGTACTAATTCAAGCAATTTGGGGTATGAAGACAGTTTGATGGGAGATTTAACAGACTCAACTAAAATGCCATCACAACCCATGTTTGCTAATTTGTCAACTACATAATTGCCTTCCCTTAATGTATGGCTAACAATGTAATATGAAAATGACTCAAGTAAATCACAGATATGCTTTAAAACATATGATAACTAATGAATCCCCTTCTAAATGTATGTTGGAGCAACTGCATTTCCTTGATAACACCAGGCCAGCTAGTAAAGAAGTTGCCTCTGCCGAATTGTTGGTACCCAAGGAGATGGGAGATGCTTGGAAAGCACACATTTTCCCGTGATGATCTCGAATGCAAACTCCAATTCCCAACTTCCCTGGATTTCCACGAGAAGAGTCGTCGAAGTTGATCTTAAAGAAATTAGGTGCAGGGGGTAACCATTTTATGGAAGACTGATCTTTAACATGAGCTGATGACCAATTCAGAGGAATCCCAATTGGTATAATAATACCATTCCATGATTTTGCAATTACCTTATCCCACTTGGTAAATGAATGATTGTCCTTGGAATTAGAGAGAGAAGAATTTATGATTTCTGCAATCGAATTTTCCAACTTGGCAAGAACTCGATCCAAGGAGGAGGATTTTATTTTCTGAAAATTCTTTTATTTCTCTCCCACCAGATGGCCCAAATGGTGAGAGAAAGGGCACATTTCCAAATGCCTGAGAAATTTGAAGATGAAAATAGAAGAGGCCAAGAGTTAAACATATCCCAAAGTGATTTCGGGAAGGGCATAAGAACTTGGAGTTTATTCATGATGAAGAACCAACATTGAGAGGCAAAAGTACAGTGTAATAATAAGTGATCCACTGATTCTTCTTCTAAGCCACAAAGCACACAATTGAAAACTTCTGAGATGGCCAATCTTACTAGTCTATCTACTATTAGGATTCTTTTGTTCATTGTTAACCATGCAAAACAACTTGCTTTTGGCAAAACAATATCATTCCAACAAAATGAGTATTTTATGACCTAATTATAATTCATTCATCCTCATTTTAGTTACATATGTCACATTCGATCATAATCACATCCATCTCATAATCATATAGATACATCATAACAAACTCATCATGCATCTATCACAATGGTCAGACTATCATCATCATCATAGAAAAACATAAAAAACCGCATGCATACATACTCCACTTGCATCAAACACTTGTTAAGAAACCTCATGTGACCAACATAAGTATCATTATTTTATATTATGGAGAATGTTATTCATTTTCACAAGTAATTGGGTGGTTAATGAATATTTATTTTATGATTTGAAAATCTCTTAAATGTTGCATTATCTTTGTGGCATCATGAGTCATCTAATTAAGAAAAGTTTTTTTTAACATACCTATCAATCCATTATTGACGTTTAAATATGGTTAAAGATATAAATTTTTAGTTTATTTTATCTCTAAACCTTTTCTTTCCTTAATTATATTTTTTATTTTCAAATCTAGTTAGCTTAGGATTAGAATAGGGTTTTAAAACTTTCATATTACTGGTATAGAGTTAAAGTTTCATAGAAGCACATTGATATATTTTTACTTATATGCTAAAAAAGAACATTTTATGGTAATATTTGTTGGGATCAATTTGCTTATGCATTGCTAAATCTAAAAAATAATTGTTAGTCCCACCTATCTATAGGCGAAGACTAATGTTTTCATCTCACGCTTTCTCAATTAATTTTTCCTTCGGGGTCAAAAGATTTCCTATAGTTTACCAAACTTTATTTATTAAAATCAATTTCCTCTATCTTTTTAGAATTTTCAAATTGGTGGGTGTATATTATCCTAGGGATTTTGATTTTTTCTTAAAAATAAAAAGAAATGACGAATCAAATGTGAGCAAAAAAAAATTAAAATGGTTTTCTAATGTCTTGTGCAAATTTTTTTTATCTACATCGCCGAATCATCTAGAAATCTTTTGAGAACTACATATTATTAAATGCAAAGTACTGTGAGGGAAAATAAATATTAAAACAACTCATTGTCATTTAATACATATGTAGTCTCATTGAATGCATATTGTCGTGCTTGTTGATTATTTATGTTCAAAACAATTCAAAAGTAGTTTCAATAACAATTTTAGTGAGATTAGGAAAAAGTGGTTAGTTTTGTTTCCCTTCATGTCATGCTTGTTGATTATTTATGTTTAGAATGATTCAAAAGCAATTTCAATAACAGTTTTAGTGCGATCAGGAAAGACTAGTTAGTTTTGTTTCCCTTCATGTCTGAAAGAAAAATTGTTTCTTGCTTGTTTAAGAGTGTAGTAGTTACTTGCCTTACTTTTTTTTAAAATATTTTTGTAAGCCTGAGCTACCCTGTTGGAAAAATCCCCAAATGGACACTGGTTTTTGTTTGTGTCATTTCTTTTACCATGTGTTCCCCTAACTTAAAATTGTTCAACACATTTGTTAACGCATTGTGATAGACAAGAACAAAATAAATAATTTTATTGTCATAACGAAAGAAACTTATTGTGGTTTCTTTCACTATTTGTTCCTATTATAATGTATCTTAGCTATATTGAATATTTCTGTGAGCTTGAGCTACCCAATTAGAAAATTTCCCAAATGGGCATTGGTTTTTGTTTGTGTTGTTTTCTTCACTATTTGTTTGTCCAACTTAAAAAATTTAACACTGAAAGAAATAATTTTCCAATGCAAGATTGTTCATCAAGTAGTTTTAACATTGGCAAAGATGACCAGTGAGTAAATATCTAATGTAGAAACCATAACAATGAAAACAAGAATAGGAGAATGTCAGACCAAAAAATTAGCCTTATATATGAAGATTGCAATTAAATGACTTAACAGAAAGTAGAAATACCCTTATTTATTTAGAAATGTACTTATAATTTGATATGGATAAGTAAGTTCTTGTAAACTTTTAAGAAAATATTTTCCTATACCTCATCTATGGTATACAAGAAATGATTTCAATTTAAAACACATGTAAGGCCAAAAGATAAGCAATATTATCTAACATTAAAGAAGGGTTTAGAAAAGAGCTCCAAAATCATTAAACATAGTATTCAACTAACCTCATGGAAACCGGTATTTCACTATGATAACTCTGCTGCTATTGACATATCAAATAATCTGGTATTTCACTCTAAGACAAAGCACATATCTATCAAGTATAACTTTTTGAAGGAGAAGGTGGAAGAAAATGAAGTTAGACTGGTTTATGTGAACACTAAAGAGTAGATTGTAGATATTTTCACTAAATCTTTGCCTAATTTGAGTACTTGAGAGACAGGTTAGGGGTTTCTGCCCCTCCGACAGAGAATTAATTGATGCTTTTTGGCATCAGTCCAGTATGTATTATTAGAGATATTATTCATTCTAGCACTGATGTAGGGATGCTACTGCTTAGGGGGAGTAGTTAGCCTTGTGATTCAATGGTTTATGTTTTTGTTTTGATATTTATCTCAAATTTCGGGCATTGATGTCAAAGGGGGAGAGATATTGATGTGAAAATTTTAAGGAGTTGTATACATTAGGGGGATAGATATATGTCTAATTTAGAGCTTTATAGAGATATCATTTACAAGGGAAGTTTGGTCTTTATTTCAGAACTTTATTTCTATATCTTTGAGTAGGATATTTTTGGTTGTCTTCCATTGGGGGAGACATGTTTGGCATTTCTTGGTACTTCGATGTTTTTCACATCTAGTGCTGCCATCAATGCCAAAGGGGGAGATTATTGGCCATTTGGAGGAATTGATTATGTATTGCATTGATGTCAACACTAGCTGTTTTGGATGCTTTACCGGCACCCTTTTGGTCTCAGTAGATTGAGTGGTTTCTGATTGGTTTGGATCCGGCATGATTCGGTATGCTCTGGTATAATTTGGTTATAGAATTGGCTTACTCATGTTCATACTCAATTAATTGGTTTTGGTCTGGTGATCAGATGCTATCTTGCTTGTTTGGAAGCTTGGTTTGTGGTTCTGGGGAGGGTTTCACTGACAGAGCTTTTGTTGAAGATCTTTGATGATATGCATAAGTGGTGTTGGTGCAGCTTCTGGTATGGATTCAAGATGTTGATGGTGATCATTTTTGAGACTTGGTGGATTGATATCATTTCTTTAGTGTGTGGACCTATATTGGGTTCCGGTTGATCTAGGTTATGGATCGACTTAATGTAACGTATGGATTGGACCTCTCGATGTGTTTCTTGGATGTCTTATGAGTTGGATATTATTTGTTTGGTCTAAGGCCGACATGTTTTGTAATTATGTAATTGGTTTATTATCTGTTGGCCAGCCTAATTGTTTATGGTCGAGGGTTTGTATGTATATGATGTAAGATCTTGTTGTAGATCATGGGGATATAGGAATGGGATATGGATATGTAATGTGTGAATAATGTAATATAATTCAAGTAGAGGATTTGGTTGATCATTGGAGATCAAATTGGGTTTATGTAAGAAGATTTAGTCCTCTGGTATTGAGCTTAACTGGAACTGTACTCAAGCATAGGAGATGTTATCTTTGCAGTTCATTCCTTCTTTTGGATTGGAGTCTGTATTTCTATGTAGTTAGTAAGAATCCTTTTGTGATGAGCAGTGTGCTCTAGGTTGTTGGCCTTCCTGCAAGTGCAAGCCCCTCAATTTTAATTCACATACTTACTATAGAATTATTATCTGACCGTGGGTAGGCTTTGCACTGTGGTTTTTCCCTTTACTGGGTTTTCCACATATAAATCTTGGTGTCATGTGGATGGTATTTATTCTTTGATTATTGTTTATGCTTAATTGGTTTAACTACTATTTCGGTATTTGGTTTAATAATTTTGGTATAATGTTTTGGGTTGCTGAATGTTTTGGTAATCTATGACAACTGATTCACCCCCCCCCTCTCTCAGTTGTCTTCCAGTTATTTGAACTGTCTAACAATTGGTATCAGAGCTCCGGTATTCTCTGCAGAAAGCTTAACCACTAGAGAAAGATCCTATGGAAACTAATAGTTCAAGTTCATCTAGTTGAGATAGAGATAGGATTGAAGATTAAATGTTTGAGGTCAGATCATGGTGGAGAATTCACATCCGGTGAGTTTAATAACTTTTGTGAGAAACATGCTATAAGGAGACAATTTTCTGCTCCCCGGACACCTCAGTAGAATGGAGTTGTGGAAAGGAAGAACAAAACTATCTTGGATGCTACTAGAACAGTGATGATGGAAGCTAGTCTACCTCATATCTACTAGAGAGAAGTAGTGATCATAGCGGTTTATACATTCAACAAAGTACATATCAAAGGAGAAACCGGTAAGACACCTTATGAATTATAGTTTGGAAATACACCTACAGTTAAGTATTTCAGAATCTTTGGTAGTAAATGTTATATCAGGAGAGATGATATCATTGAGAAATTTGATCCTAGATGTGATGAAGGCATATTTATTGGTTATTCTAATGAAAGAAAGGCATATAGATGTTATAACAAGATATTACAGAGAATTGTGGAGAGAGCTAATGTCAAGGTGGATGAGCTGAATAGAAGTCAAATCAGAATTTATGAACAAGAACCAGCGATGAAAATGATTATATTTAAACCGGTAGCATCTTTACTGAAACAGAGTGTTGAACTAGGTACTCCGACAGTATCAAAAAAATCAACAGTAACTGAAGAACCGGGAAGAGGAATAGAGACTGAAAAGACTCCTAGGTATGTGAGATTGAATCATTTAGAAAATTAAATTATTCAGGATAAGAACAATGGAGTGATGACAAGAAGAAGACTGACAACTAATGAGGTATGTTTAATTTCTCAAGTTGAACCGGTATCAGTAATTAAAGCATGTAAACATAAATGTTGGTTGAAAGCTATGGAAGAAGAAGTAGATCATATTGACAAGAATAACACATGGACTTTAGTTCCCCGGCCTAAAAATAAGAATGTTATTGGAGTTAAATGGGTTTTTAGGAATAAATTGAATGAAGATGGTCAAGTTGTAAGGAATAAGGCTAGATTGGTTTGTAAAGGATATTCTCATAAGGAAGGAACTGATTATGGAGAAACTTTTGCACCCGTAGCTAGGATTGAAGCTGTAAGATTATTTCTTGCCTATGCTACCCATAAAAACTACAAGGTTTATTAGATGGATGTTAAGTGTGCATTTTTGAATGGGGATCTTGATGAGGAAGTTTATATTGAGCAACTTGATGGTTTTTCACTTTCAGACGATACATACATGGTTTGTAGGTTAAGGAAAGATTTATATGTATTGAAACAAGTGCCTAGAGCTTGGTATGCAAGGTTAAATAAATATCTTTTGAAGCTTGGTTTTATTAAGAGTAATGCTAACAGTAATTTATATTATAAGGTCACTGATGATGATATACTGATTATTGAAGTATTTGTTGATGACATCATTTTTGGAGGTGAAGATAATTGTGCATGGAATTTTCTAAAAATATGGAGAAAGAATTTGAAATGTCTATGATTGGGGAAATGAAATTTTTCTTAGGTTTGCAGATTACTTAGACTGATAAAGGTATTTTCATATGTCAAACTAAGTATGCTAGGGAATTATTGAAGAAATTTGGTATGTGGGATTATAAACCGGTAAGTACTCCTATGGTTACAAGTGAGAAATTGACAAGGAAAGATGTTTCTACACCGGTAAATCCTACAAGATACAAATCTATGATTGGAGGTCTACTTTATTTGACTCAGAATAGGCCTGAAATAATGGATGTTGTCTGTATTGCATCTAGATTTCAGAGTGATCCTAGAGAAAATCATGAGAGTGCGGTGAAGAGAATTTTTAGATACTTGCAAGGTACATCTGAATATGGTTTGTGGTACCCTAAGGATGAGACTTTAATTTATGTGCATATAGAGATGCTGATTGGGACGGAGATGTTGATGACCGGAAAAGTACTTCTGGTGGAGCTTTCTTTCTTGGAAAGAAGTTGGTTTCATGGATCAACAAGAAATAATCATGTACTTCTTTATCTACTGTTGAAGCTGAGTATGTTGTTGCTACTACTAGCTATACATAGGTTTTATGGATGAAGTAAATGTTGAAGGATATCAGAGTGCATTGCACTAGATCAGTAGTTATTCACTATGATAGCTATGATACTATTGACATATCAAAGAATCGGGTATTTTACTCTAAGACAAAACACATATCTATCAAGTATAACTTTTTAAAGGAGAAGGTGGAAGAAAATGAACTTAGATTGGTTTATGTGAACACTAAAGAGAATATTGCATATATTTTCACTAAACCTTTTCCTAAAGAGCCATTTGAGTACCTGGGAGATAGGTTAGGGGTTTTTGCCCCTCTAGTAGAGAACCGATTGATTCTTTTTGGCATCAGTCTGGTAGGTATCATCAGAGATATTATTCATTATGGCACTGATGTGGGGATGTTACTGCTCAGGGGGAGTAGTTACCGTTGTGATTCAGTGGTTTATGTTTTTTCTTTGATATTTATGTCAGATTTCTGGCATTGATGTCAAAGCGGGAGGTATATTGATGTGAAAACTTAAGGAGTTGTATACATTAGGGGGAGAGATATATGTGTAATTAAGAGCTTTACAGAGATATCATTTACAAGGGAAGTTTGGTCTTTGTTTCAGAACTTCATTGCTATATCTTTGAGTAGGAGATTGTTGGTTGTCTTCCATTAGGGGAGACTTGTTTGGCATTTCTTGGTGCTTAGATGTTTTTCACATCTATTATTTCCATCAATTCGAAAGGGGGATATTGCTGGCCATTTGGAGGAATTGATTATGTGTTACATTGATGTTTTGTCATTGATGTCAACACTAGCTATTTTGGATGCTTTACCGATACCCTTTGGTCCCTATAGGTTGAGTGGTTTCTAGTTGGTTTGGATCAGGCATGATCCGGTATGCTCTGATATGATTTGGTTATGGAATTGTCTTACTCTTGTTCATATCCAGACAGTTGGTTTTGGTCTGGTGATCAGATGCTATCCTACTTCTTGGAAGCATGGTTTTTGGTTCTGGCAAGGGTTTCACTGGCAAAGATTTTGTTGAAGATATTTGATGATATGTATAAGTGGTGTTGGTGCAGCTTCTGGTATGGATTCAAGATGTTGATGGTAATCATGTTCGAGACTTGGCGGATTGGGATCATTGCTTTAGTGTGTGGACCTATATTAGATCCCAATTGATCTAGGTTATGGACTGGCTTAATGTAACATGTGGATTGGACCTCTCGATGTGTTTCTAGGATGTCTTATGAGTTGGATATTATTTGTTTGGTCTAAGACTAACATGTTTTGTAATTATGTAATTGTTTTATTGTCAGGGGGTTGACCTGACTGTTTATGGTCGAGGGTTTTTATATATATGATGTAAGATCTCATTGTAGATCATAGGGATATAGGAATGGGATATGGATATGTAATATGTGAATAATGTAATATCATTCAGATAGAGGATTTGGTTGATTGGAGATCGAATTGGGTTAATGTAAGAAGATTTAGTCCTTCAGTATTGAGCTTAACTGGATCTGTACTCAGGCATAGGAGACGACATCTTTGCAGTTCATTCCTTCTTCCGAATTGTAGTCTGGATTTCTATGTAGTCAGTGAAACTTCTTTTGTGATGAGCAGTGCACTTCAGGAGGTTGGCCTTCCTACAAGTGCAGTCTCCTCAACTATAATTCACATACTTACTATAGAAGTATTATCTGACTATGGGTAGACTTCCCACCGTGGATTTTCCCTTTACTAGGTTTTCCACGTATAAATCTTGGTATCATGTGGATGGTATTTATTCTTTTATTATTGTTTATGCTTAATTGGTTTAACTACTATTCTGGTATTTGGTTTAAGCATTTCGATATTAATGTTTTGGGTTTCGATATTAAAGTTTTAATTGCTAAATGTTCTGGTAATCTGTGACAACTAATTCACCCCCCTTCTCAGTTGTCTTCTAGTTATTTGAACTATCTAACATACTCTAAACTTTTAAAGAATAAAAGTTTATCTGAAACAACTAAAAAAAACTGAAATGATACTATTAGTATGATTGTCACTTAAACTGTGTTAAACTGTGTGGTTTTCTTTTTAGGGTGTTTATTACTCATTTATCAGTGTTTGTTAAGACCTTGTATTTAAACCATTCCTTGGAAGTTAATGCAAGAGAATTGAATTAAAAGCCTTGTATTTAGAGTACTACATTGTGTGCTTCTTCATGTACCCTGCCAAGATTAATGTAGCAAAAGAATGCGGCTTGAGAAAGGATATTGAAAGAACAATCCCATCTTCCCATGGAATGAGAACAACTCACAATCCCCATTGCAAATGGGTGTGTAGTTCAATTTCTAATTGAAATGATTCTCTATGCATTTTAGTAAAAAATACAAATTCAAGGAATAAGTTTAATTAGATTACCTTGGTGACAAATGAAACTATAGATGTAAGAATATTGAATTTCTCATTCAGTTTCCTCCTCCTCTTGTGCTCATCGAGAGCATGAACTATATTTAGATCTTCTAGCTTAGAACCATTTTGGGCTTCTTCACTAGTTTTAGGCCAGGCTTTGTCCTTGTCCTCACATTGCAACCTGGTGATCTTAAATAGTATGCTTTTTAAAATTGATTGTGATCTGTTTGAGGATCTAGTAACTCCAATGATTTTGGTTGAAACAAGTTTGAGTTTGGTAGAATGAGTTTTGTCTTGGACTTTGTTTGAAAGGGATTTGATTTTGGTTGAAAGGAGTTTGAATGTTGGGTTGGTGTGAATTTTGATTTGGACCTTGGTTGAATGGGGTTTGATTTTGGTTGAAAGAGGTTTGATTTTGGTTGAAAGAGGTACTTTCAATGTTGAGTTGATATAATTGGTATGATTGATATGCTAGGTTGAAAGAAGGTTGACATGACTCTAATGTTGGTTGAGCTGAGGTAGGAATGATTTTGTTGAAGAATGAAGGTTGGCATGTTTGAATGGTGTCACAAGAAGAAGAAGGTTGGCTTGATAACGATTCCCTTGTGGTTATCACCTCCCTCATCATATTTTCTAACCATCCCCTATGGTTGCTAGAACTAGTCATGTCTCTCATTTGTTGTTGCAAAGTATTGATTTATTGAGCTAATGTTTCTATGGATGGCGATGGAATAGGAATGGAAGAGATGAATTCTTCACCTTCCCTACGAAATGCATAACCACAATCCATGATGTTTGCTTGATTGATTTGAACCTAAGATCACATCATGAAGATGTTTTCTTCATTTCTGGAATATTGTAAAAGTTTGTTTTGATGTTGATATTGACAAGCTTGTTTGCTGCAGGGTTTTGATCTTGTTGATATTGAAACTTTACTTTGTTGAGGGATTTGATCTTGTTGATGTTTTTGACAAAACTTTGGTTGAGATTCCACTTTGTTTTTGGTATTTTCTAAAATGTTTGAACTCGGTGAAACGTAGCAACAGACACAATAGACACATTAAAAAGAATAAAACCATGAAAATAATACTTGTTTAAGGAACTTTTTTCAAATTCCCATGAATGTTGGAGTCTTTTTCAAGACCCCATTTTGTTTTCATTGTATTTAAGAAATTCGATATCACATCAAGCAGACTCTCCTAAGGTCAAAAGGTCACAAGTATTATCACAACCCACATCTTGATACTCTGTCAGCTCAAACAACCCTGTCGCACCCTAAGGTGCGCCTATTTTTTTGCCTTTTCCAGAAATTGGACCAAAGAAGATTGCTCCTCAATTGGCCAATTATCCTAGGAGATATATGGTGAGTGTCTTGGGGGCAGATTCTTCCCCACCCTTGCACTGTGATAATCCAAGTGTCTGGTTAATGACTCAGTTGGGCTTCTAATTCCTAAGGTGTTTAGAAAGGGTTCCATTCGAGTGGTCACAATCAACAATGTTTTACACTCCATTGAGGGGGGTCTCCCAGTCTATAGAGGTTACGCTCTACATATTTTAACGTACTGTATAGGCACTGAGGAAGGCATAATGTCATTGTGACAACATGTAACACTCATCGCATATGATTTTCATCACATACGCATTTATTTATAGTGGCTTGGATTACTTGGCTTTAGTTGTTGCCGCTTAGGTCATTCCCCTCTCACCACCCTTAATGGCGCCCTAAGGGCAACTCGAGAGGGCAGACCTTCTAAAAGATTTAATTGCAAGAAATAAATGAAAGCATGAAAGAAGAGAGTTTGGTTTTCTGATCACCCATTGAAGGGGAGAGCATAATACCTATCCCTTTGAAAAAACAAAAAACAAGGGTTGTTTTTAACTTTTCATTGCAATGATTTTCTATTCTATTTGGAGATGTTGCTCCAAAAATGCATGGGGTTCAATTTTAACCTTCATCACAATTGTGAAATAAAAGACAAGTTTGTTTGTGGTTTATTTTACTTGCACCAAATTGAAGTGTTTCTAAGCTACCCCTATAGAAAATGATGTTAGTAAGCACATTGTGGACTATCCAGCCTAATTTTCCAATTACAGAGTTCTGTCTTTTTATAGACAGAAAGATATTCTGATAAAAAGAAGAACTGAAACTGAACAAAAAAAGGAAAAACTTAATCTAACAATTGTGAATTACCTACACAACAAATGCAAATTGATATCAGATCAATTGTTGATGTATCGTCAATTGCAAATTATTGTTTGAGCAATTACAATGTGATGACTGCTCAATTGCGAATTGATATAAGATTAATTGCTCACAGTAATTTTTTTTTTTTTTTAATTTTTAAATTTTTAAAAATAAAAGAAAAAAATAGAAGATAGAAGGGTTATTCTGCAATGATATTGTCCTACTCCACGCGAGCCATCACATCAATCTCATCAAAAAATTTGTACTTGGTTAAGAAACGATGGATGTTTCTGTGATATTGAGCAATCTCCTCTTTTTTTTCGATTTCACGGAGCTCCCTTTATGTCTTTAAGAGTCTTTGATATGTCTTTTGTTGTCTCCTATGTTGTTTTGTCTTCCTTGCACCTGAAATTCTGAAAGTCACCTTTCTTGCCATTAGATTAAATACATCTTATATGCAGAAATCGAATTTTCCACAATTTGATGAAATTTCTGGGTTAGGTGCGCAAGATTAGATAATAAAGAAATGATAAAAGATTTTTTGATTTTGCAACCCCCTAAGGAAATTGTGATATGTTTTTGAATTTTCGGTGCAACTACTAAGCAATTGCGATGCAATATAAGCAATTGCTAATTTCTGCTTAGGCAACTGCGAATTCAGGATCCTGTCTCAGGCTCAGATCTGCAAAATCATTCAAAATAAAAAATTAAGATTAGCATGCTTCACGTTGGGTTCACCATTGTTTCTATGCCGTAATGTCATGAATGTATTAAGCTAATTAGCAAATAAGAATGAATCACCAATTCTCAACTAATTAACAAACATCAAACATAATCAATGAAAATCAATACAAGAAATGAGAAATGCATTCAAATAGAAACTCCCTCATTCTGCATCTTTGCTTCCATTGTTCTTCTCCAATTTGCGTGGTTGATGGCTCTCAGGTATTGCACCAATTTCTTGCATACAAATGTTTTGAAGATTCTAATTTTGTGATTCTAAAAAAGCTAGATTGAAATGAGAAAAGATGTTGAATTTATAGATTTTCAACACAAAGGGAGTGAGAAATAGAACTCAAGTGTTTATTGGGAGACAATTGAAATTGATTGATCAGTGAACTCAATTGATTGATTTGTTAACTCATTTGATTGAGCAGTCAACTGAATTGATTGAAGAGTGAACTCCATTGATTGATCATAGACTGAATAGATTGCTTAGAAGACCGAATTGATTGATTAGAAGACTGAATTGATTTTGAGTTAAAAAAGATGATTGATGAGTTAACTGAGTTAACTAATTAGACTACTGATTTGATCATTTAGTTCTGATTTTAGCATGTGTTGTAGGAATTTGAAATTGAATTTGACTTTCATTTTCAATTTGGATTTGAATTTGGTCATTCGAATGCTGAAATACACATGAAATTAACTGAAATTCAGATTTGGGGAAATGTGAATTTGGAAATATGAAATTAGATGAAATTAATTGAAATTCAAATTTGGGAGAAATGAAATGAAATTGGATGGAATTAATTAGAATTATAATTTAGGAAAATGGAGGAATTTAATTAATTAATTTAAATAATTTAAATGAAATTATTTAAACTTAGGAGATTGAATTAATTAAATAATAAAGATTATTTAACTAAGGAAAAGGTTGTAATTAATTAAATAATTGATATTTAATTAATAATTGAAATATGGTTAGCTGATTAAAATGATTTGAGAATAGAAATAGAATAATTAGAAGTGTTGAAGGGCGATAATTAGAAGAAATAGTTAATTTAATCAAATAATTAAAGAATTACTTAATTAAATAGATAAATAATTAATGTAGAATTAATGAGACCTTTTTAGATGTCTACGGAATCATTGGCCTGAAACTGAGAATTATTATAAGAATTGGATACATATCCTCCTCATTGTAGACCACGTCTTCTTGATTATAGTAACGCCAAGCAATATAATTTGAACAACTAGGGGAGTTGATGGCTTGCATTGATTTATTCTCATTCTGTAAGTCAAATATGTGTGGGTGTTGCATGCATTCTTCTTGTGACTGCACACTGCCATCTGAACTCTGCAGACTTGAAGTTGAGTGTTACGATGATATCTCTGGTTTTGGATCTGGATCCTCCTCATCCACCCAAATGTTCTTAAGTTGCTGTCCAATATCTGGATCCTCTGCTACCTGTCCAAAACTTATTCCAATACATCATACTATAACATATCAACTATAGGATCAAAGCCTCTAATACTAAAATCTCACGGGTATTAACAACTTACCATCTTTGTTACACCTACTTCAATCACTCCATGTGTGACCGGAATACATAGTACAGTGTACAATAGGTAATGTACATCAGAAAATGAAATCTGCTTGTAGCTATTGTTAATGTGCTAAATCTTCACTAATATATAGAGTTTGGTGCTTATCTGTATGCCATAAGTCTTTTAAGAATGGAAGTTCCAGATCAGGCCAAAGAACCAATGTAGTATATATGTTGTATGGATTTATCTTCTATAACAAGAATGAAGGAAATGGTAAAAGTTTTGGATACTGTGAAGAGAACCTTAGCAAGATCACAGGAGAAAACCTTACTTTCCACTTCATTGTCTCTACACAGCCACAAAGGATGTCCATTTGCCATAGCCCTGCCTGGTAATCTGCGAAAATCCAATGCCCAAAAAAATATACATGACCTTCGTAACATGGGACAAAAAAAATACTTATGATCTATCACATAACTATAGTGTGTGGATTTGTTAGATTTTGACTTGAATTTTAGAGGCAATGACCATACCAAACTTTCTTTAAACTATCAATAAAATGTGAAAAGTTGGGTTCCAGTATCAATACACAATATTCCCAATGAACCAATTCTTTTGACTAACTGTTCACTGGATTCACATATATCTCTATCAAGTTCGAAGGGTCTACTTGACATTCATTATAAGATGAAGATGAGGTAGAAGTGTGATTGAAACTAGTGAAATAATTTAATAAACCATCTAGTATCCATCCACTCCTGGCTCATTTTACTAGTTTCAATTTCATTGTTTCACTCTTAGTGTAGTACCTAATAGAATGAATGCCAAGTAAATACCATTCAAGGTCACCAAACATTGCTTGAATGGATCCAAACAATACTCAAAGGGAATGGGTTATCTTGAAAGACTAGATATTAGGTATCTATTTGACTCCCAAAGGATATTTAGCAGTCTTAAGAATTCATACCCATTTCTAGTTACAAACTCAAAGCACATAGAGACTAGATAGAACCACTCTGTATCTGTAAGATCTTCAGGGGAAAAAACAACAATAGAGAGCCTCCTAACAGGTTGAACATCATTGCCACCTTCACAGAACAGGGACTCAAAAAGGTCTCTCAATTGTAGGCTCATGTCCACACAAAGCTCATCCTGGCCCAAATTCTCCTTTGTCTGAACAATTTTCCTTGTTTTTATATCCTCATTCTAAAACCCATCGCCCCAAACCAGCAACCTACACAACAACAACAAACAATTATGTCCATAACCAGGACTTCACATATTTTCACAACCCTGAAATTCTAAACAGTTGAACTTTTGTGAAGCACAAACTGCCGTTGTTGAGAAACAAGCCAAAAAATTGAATAAGTTCATTGCAATCTTTGAACAGCTACTTGAAGCAACACCCTTATGTTGCTAGAGGCAAGATCTAAGGCATTAACATAAACTACAGGTGCCATGGCTCTATGTAAACTCAGCTAGCTTTGAAACAACTCTAATTAATATACATTTTAGATCTAGGTCTACTATCTACGTCTTCAGGGAATACTTTTAGCTTCTTGACATACTAGAAAGAAGGAAAAGCTTCAAATCACATGCCTTATTGGTCTCTTCTCTCTTTCTCCTCTCTTTCTCCTCTTTTCAGAGACTAGCTTTTTGATCTTTCTAGCCCTCTTCTTGTTGTGGGACCTTTCAAAAATTTTTAAAATGGGTCATTTTCCTTTTCTACTTTAGAAGTTTCCTTTGCCCCAAATCCCTCCAAATTAGGCATCTCACTCACCTACTTCTCATTTGTGTTCCCAAAAAAAATCCAACAATAATTTCTACGAATGCCTCCTTGCAGCTCAAACTTTCCTGCTCTAATTCTTCTGAATACATTTTTTCTCTTTAATATGGCTTGGAGCTAGTTGAACGGCCCCTTCAAAAAATGGTGATAGAGAAGAGTTGAAATAGATGGCAGAATAGGTTTGAATTCAAATTTTATGGTAGGGGAAGATCAGAATTTAAATTGGCTTGGTATGATATGTTTGCATCAAAGTTCTAGTGGTAGGGGAAGATCATGAATTTAAATTGGCTTGGTATGATGTGTTTGCATCCAAGATCCAATCTTAAAAAATTGGGAGTCCCTGCTTACTGCCCAAAATTACATGACTGTGGTTTATAGACTATGTTGCTGCAAGTGAACTTGTAGCTAAACTCCTGTGCCTTCCTTAACACTTCTGAGCCCTTAATACAAGCCACTTATAATCTTTACTTCCATGAACTCCACATTGTTGTCCTATCGTTAGATTTACAATTCTATAAGTACCATACAGTGCCACTATCAAGTTTCATTTAACTCATTACATGTGAAAAGTGATGCGTGACAACAAATACAACAAGGTGAACATCTGTACAAAAACCAACAAAGGAAGAGAAAATATACCTCAATTTAGCACTGGTTTCAGTGTTGTCATTAGTCAGTTTTTTAAGTTTACCAGCAACATCAGTCCTCAAAGTGAAAAAAATATCGTCTTCCATTCAACCTAATTTGTAGAATCTCTTGTACAAGATTCGTCCTCAAAGGTAATGAAAATAAAAGATTGATGGATAATGCAAGCTGAACTAAATCATCCTTGGTCTCACTCCCAAATGCATAGTAACCCAACAGCCCAAGAGTCTTATAGGCAGCAGTAATAAAAATCAAATCTAGGTTAAATATACTGAATGTGTGCTTGTGATTTGCCACAATTTCAAGTGGAGTAATCATTCCAATCCCTTCAAAAGCATAAATAGCCACTCCAAGCCCATAAGGTTGAGCTCTAAGTGATAAAGGAAAATGATATTTTGAACCAACGCTCTAGGTTTGACATATGAATTGGTAAAAACTTCACATCCATTGCTTTGGGAGGAATCGACCCTGTAAACTAGTTTGATGAAGGATCAATTTACACAAGAAAAGGAAGCCATTTGCAGAGATCCCTGGGGATTTGGCCTGAAAGACTATTGCTAGAGAGATCCAAGTTCTTCATACTCCCACAGTACTTGAAGCCATTGGGGAAATGTCTCGAAAGCTCCATGCCAGCACTGAATCCCCAGAAAGTTATAGATAGAGCCTTGGCTGCTCTTCCAGAACCGCCACGTTTTTCTGCTAAGAAAAACATAGTAAAAGATCGTTAAGATAGATTATTTACAGAAGCTCTTCGACATAGCCAAATTCACCAAGAAATTTTCAATAATGATTTGTTGGGCTAAGTAATTAGTCAAAGATATTATGGACCACCGAAATTACCAAGAATTTCAATACGATTTTGTAAAAAATCGAATGAAATGAACTTGAGCATTCAAAGAAAATTGGACTTTCAAAGTGAAGCCTAAATTTATCCCCAAAATGTAATGTATACCCAATTAAAATAAAATTAATAATATCCATTTATAGATGTCTCTGCTTCTGATTTAGGAAGGAAGCAATGAGTGGAAGTGTTTAAAGATCTTCTAGTGCTACTCTCCATTAAGGCGTTCAACTTTTGCAAAGGATAAATATAAAGAGTAAGCGAATGTATTGATCTTGTGCGCTTGTGTTGGAGGAAAAAAGATTTCAATGGTTTTGCTATAATGCACCATTGATAGCTCTTAAAATTGATTACATGAGAATTATCAATTTTGAGTTTAAATATTGATTTTTTTGGTTTTATTTGCATCCTCAGTTAGGGTCCAAGGTCTAGGGTTTAGGTTTTATCAAAAAAATTTATGTCTTGTGAAGAAAACCCTAGCAATGATATATCTCGTCATTACTTTTTCCCGCTTAAAGCCGAGGGTTGTTTACTATGGGCGGGGCCTTTTTATTCTTTGAGTGATAAGTTGCGTTAGACCATTTTTTGAAGTGATTTTCTTAAGGCGTATAAAATTTTCTTCCTATAGTCGGTCTCCCTTCAATATTTGTGATTGCGCCCATGATTTTCCTAAGTCCGAAAATCTTAAGTATTTCGGTTGATTTCTAAAGACAGAATGAATCTCACGGTCCACGCTTCCCTGTGGTTGAAAGTGCAGTGGAGATAAAGACCGCGACATCGTGAGATGATGCCATGTGTCTTCAACGAAAAACAACAAGCCAACAGTGTAGCTTGCCAAAGCCTTGTGTTATCAGTTCTCAGGCGGTAAAAACTGGTTTACTAACAATCCTATCAATTGGCATGTGTTCAAGATGAACGACGATTTTATGTCATGAGGTAAAAGGTGTCCGACTTTTAATTCTGAAAGAGTTAACGGGCATTGTGCAAAGAAATAAAGCGTGAACAGATCCGGTGACCCTCATATCCCCACAATGGAAGTTGCAAGGAAGTTACGGACCACGACATCACGAGATGATGCCACATGTCCAAGGTTGACCATGAAGACTTACGGTGGGGCTGCTGACAGATTCAGTTTGAGAGATGATATGCTGCTGATTAGTCATGACTTCATGGGTCTGCGGATATAGATGGAAGGACAAATACGACATCGACAAACAATGATTGTTTGATTTGCTAGGCTGGGTAAGATCTGCGTCTGAATTTCAAATTTGAAGGGATCATTAAAGACATTGGTTGTAGCCCGTGCAAGAAAGATAGGGTGAATAGGATACAGACTTGATGACTTAGGACTAATGGCGACGAGTTTGATGTTTTGAATGTTGACTCACCCTAGAGGAAGCTTGTGCAAGGTCCTTGTTGGGCAAAGGACTGATTAGACAATTAAGGAATATATCACAGATATGTGAAAGGATCGGGATTACTTTCAGGTTTAGATATGATGGATCACAAGTTCTCTGATAAATTTAGAGATTGCTAGTTGAAAAGAATCCTAAAGAAAAAGACTGCACAGTAAGTAAGAAATAAGATCAGAATAAAATCATTCACGTGAGGTGAACATATGCAGGTGGCAATGGAGTGATGGCCTAGAAATGACGATGACTTGAGTTGTAGGCATGATTGTTGGAATCCATAGCTAACAAGATGAGAAGAAGATATCAGGATGATGATTCTTCACATGGATTAGCACCACCACTTTGAATGGAATTCTGATTATAAATTCACTAGGTTGGTGATAAAATGGGTAGAAACGGATACAAACTTCTTCATTTTTCTGAAAACAGATTTTCATCAATAAGAAGATGGTGTTTGAACATAATTATGTATGGAGTCGTTGTATATTTTGTGACACTAGATGGATGTTTTTTCTCTGGTATGAGGTTGCTCATTATCAGAGGCGTTGCGAAAGATCAGAGGATTGTGAGAGGGGGCGTGAAAGCCTTTTCTTATCAGAAAAGGCCACCCAGGACATCTCCTCTATTCTTACTCTGCATTTTGTTGGTAGAGTGTTCCAAGAGGGAGCTTGTAGGGAACTGAAAGAAGGATTTGTTCGAGTGAGGATTGGTAGCCAGTCGTCTTTGCAATGACATGGAAGTTGCAATGCCTTCTCAATAAATTTTATTTACCCCCAAGCTCCTCTTTCCATTTTCTCTGATTCGGGGCATAAAGGCTGTAGATTTTCCTCTAATTCAGTGGGAAAGTCTTGTTTCATTATGGGATTTGTTTTCCTTTTCAAGAAGGGAAATGCTATGGAGCAGACTAAGAATCTCAGGGTCCATCCGGAAGAGTCCGGGTGATATCGGCATGACTTAAGTGATTTCGTTTCTACTGATAATCAGTTGAAGATTTTGGTTCCACCTCATCACAAACACCAGCATGTGGATAAAGAATATTTTGTAACAAAATTGTGTACAACCTCTAGGGCTTGGTTTTGGTGACAGGTGTCTTTTGGCCTGAAGCTTGTCGCTCCCTTGTTTCCTATAAAAGGGAAATCAAGGCCAGAAGTTAAGGTTCCGAATTTTCTGAGAAGGATCTTTGTAGGAGTAGGTCCATTTTGCAAGGTGAGGTTCCATATAGTTTTAGAGAGTCATGAAAATAGTAGGAATTGTAATGTCATTTTGCAGAGAAAAAGTAATAAAATAGTTGTAAGTTTCCTTTTCAAAATGGGTTATTCTGTAATTGAAATTGTCGTTTGTTATCTGATAGAAGATATCTTATGATATTAATGCAAATATGTTCTCTAATTTTTACTCTCCTGCATGCAATTTTATCTTCTTTTGAGCAAATGGGATCGAGGGTTTCATTGTTTGTTGCATTGTTATGACATATGTAATTTTCCATTCTATGCTTTAGTCCAAGGGGTTAATTAAAATGCTTGAATGAGATTACAGAGAAATAAGACTTGTACCAGGAATTGATAAGTAGTTCAGGTAAGAGATGCTAGACAAAACAATATTGTAAGGCAGTATTGTTCAAGGCTAAACCAGCTATTAAACAAGTTTTATCAGATTTTCAGTAACGTTTCAGAGACTCTGTAACCCAAATGAACAAGGCATTGGTATTTGTTAGTAAATGTCATTAGGTTTTCGATTTCTTGTCTATGTTCTTTATGATTTCTCAGAACAATCTTTTAAATATTAGAATATCATTTGTCGATTTGTTATGTATTTTCTTAAAGTTATCCCACCCATCTCATGCTCCAGCCTAAGGCAGAGGACCACTGAAGGATTTTCCATCCTTGAGCATTCTCCCTTTTTGTTGAGTCCTTTTATGAGATAATATGCTTTGTTTTCAATAGATTCCTAAATATTATTGTAGAGAGTGGGAAGTTCACTGAAGGGATTACCCTCTCGGGTCCTGCAGAGCCCAAAGTAGAAGGATCTTGTGTCCTTGTTGAAGTTGGTCCAAGCCTGATGGCTATTGATAGTTGGAGGTGGCTTTCCATAGGTATTTGGAGGAATTGGCTTGGTCTCTACCCTATGGCAGTGTAAACCTGTTTATTCTGGGAACCAACACCACCATCTCATCACTGTCACATTAATCACCTTCAATTCCATTAGCTTTCAATTCACAGTGTTATAGGCTCCTCCCAGATTTTAGCCTGAAGGCTAATCAACTGTTAAAAAGTACTTGAATTTACAATCTTCTATTTATTTGGGCCATTGTTTAATTTCTCATGCACATGGATTTTGCCACCTATTCTTCTTTTTTTGACACTGTTCTGATAAGCATGCATGCAAAATGTCGTTGAGTAAAGAATACACGTGGATTTTGAAAGTATATTGTTTAAATTGGCCAATTCATGTTTGAAATGAAAGAAATTATTGTTGTGTATATAATTTTTATTATAATTATTTTTTTAATTAAAATTGATAAGTATTGTTATAATATTTCAACCATGGATTAATTATTGTAGTGTATATAATTTTTTTATTATTATCTTAATTAAATATTTTTGTTTTTTAAATAAAAATTGATAAATAGTGTTATAATATCTCAATTATGAATTATAGAGTTTTGGTTTTCTTGATGTTTAAAATACAATAGACTACGTTTTTGAATAAGAACAATTACATTCTAATTACATACACCATCCAATCCATAAACCAAAAAATTTAAGGTTGAAATTATTTTAATATCAATTTAGATACGTTTAACAATCATAAAAAAATTAGTCTTTAGACCATTAAAATTCGTAATTAGAAAGTATTGGACTAATATTTTTCTTTGTGCAAGTGATTTTTTATCTATCCAACTAAAAAGGATAGATTATGTTTTTTTCTCAAAATAGCATGGAACAATACTTATACTAGTTGTCAGATTGCGCTTTCAAGGTGATATTGTATTTCTTGTAAGTAGAGATTTCAGTTATAAGCTCGCTCATTTTAGGTCGGAGGGCCTTTGTAAGTCATTTAAGTCATATTTTTGAACTTCTACATTATTATTATTTTGTTGTATATTTTGTGAGTACATCTTTCTTATTGAATTGATTTCAATTTTGTGTACGTTTGTTTTAAATTTGATTGGAAACACTTTTCATTCCTTGATTTGTATATCTTAACATTATAGTATGAATAATATAATTGTTTTGTACTTATATTATTTTATTTTATGTAAAATAATTTTAATCCAAGTCTTCTCTTATTTTATATTGCATTATTTTTTATTGATTATAAACTAAATGAAATCTATCTCTACTATTTTAATATATGGCTCAAATTTCTTTATTAAAAAACAAATTTCTTATATATATATATATATATATATATATATATATATATATATATATATATATATATATATATATCTTTTGTAAAATTTCTTGTTTTTGCATAAAGGCGGGGACTCTAGCTATAACACAGCACTTGTTTATATATATTTTAACTTTTATGTGTTGGAAATTTTATCCAATTCTCACACCTCGCCTATTGAAATTGAAAAATATAGTGAAACACTAAGTTATCAAAAATTTCAATACCTAATTATAGAGAACTTGTGGATAGTCAATGTCCATAGAGGAGTTGGTTCCTTTTAAGAGAGGTGTGAGTTCATCTAGGATTTTGACCTAAGTTGAGACATGTCAAAAAAAACCTATCAATCGGTCTTTTTTTGTTATGTTTTGATGTTATGAAGAGATTTTAGATTCTACCTCATCCTAGCAATGATAGTTCTTTGAGATTTTGTTTGTCCTATTAGTAAAAGATAGTTACCTTTATTTTTTTTAGGATGTGGAAAACCTATTATATCACATGGAGAGCTCTTGGATTCTCTATTTGATATAATAATTAAATATAAATCATGCAATCATGCTAAGCTCCTAGATTCTAAACAATTCATGTAGTGGTGATTTGTGGTAGTTTGCAATATGGGTGTTATGATCTTCTTAAATTGTGAGATATTAGATATTGCAAAGTTGTAGTTGGAGTTTGGTTAACATGAGATGATTGATTATTAATATATGCTAGATATGGATGAAGTTGAAGATCTCTTATTTCTTGGGATCGTGTATTACAATAATGAGTATCTTGACTTTCTTTCAATTGAAATATAAAAGAGCCTACACATATAGGTGGATCTAAGTTCAACGTAGAAAATTTGAGGAGATTGTATTTCATTTTTGGAACAATCAAATACACCAACCTTGGTCCACTAAATAGTGAATGATTTGATAAGAAAATTGGCCACTTGATTTTTAAGTGAATTATGTCTTTGTGACTTATTTTCTCACGTGCATGTTATGGATGTTAGTTTTGAGGACACATTTGTTGTTGGAATAAATAATTCATATATTAATTATTCATTTAATTATATTAATTCACTAAATAATTTATTATTTAGTTAATTAATTAATTACTAATAATTAATTAATATTTATCTCCATGCATAATGCAAACTAGGAAAAGTAAACTATGTTTAGAATTTTGAGAGTTTCATGCATTAATTAGTCTATTATGCTTTTTGTGCATACATGATTGATTCATGCATTCTATTTTAATTCTCAGGATATTTTCTCATCTTTTCAGGCTTCTCCTACACCACACATCTTGATGGGTAACAACACTGTTATGACAGTATGTGGGAAGGGTTCTATTAATATTGATGATAATACTTTCAATGATGTACTTTGTGTACCATATTTATCTTTTAACCTTATCTCTATTTATCAGATTGCTCACAGTGGGACAGGGAAGACAATTGAGTTCACACGAGATTCAGTGCACATCAGAGACAACACGACTGGAGACATTGTTGCTACAGGGACAGTTGATCATTCTTCCCGATTGTATTTCTTTTCTCATTTTGGTCCATCTTCTCCATTGTTTGAGAATTCCTCTCTTTTTCAAGAGAGCATGTTGAGGTCAAGTCGGATCACTTGAACTTATGTGTTGTTCCTGAGACCATTGTTGTGACTTCTACACCTCCACCTTCTGTTGAGTTTGCATCTGTTCAGCAGGATTCCTCTTCAGCGCCGCTAGACATTGTAGCTCCATGCATTGAGCCCACTACTACAGTTGTTGAGGATATATCAGAGGATGTTCATTCCCTCTCAGATGATAGATTCAACACATCTGTTATCCCACCATCATTGGACCTTCCTTTACAAGATCCTGTGTTCTCCTTTGATCGGCATCCAGGCCTTCCAGTTTTGCCTTACATACAGGATTTTCCTCTTCTTTGTCCATTGACTTTGTTTCCTCCACATTGGAGCCACATTGGTTTGATCATCGACATAGGGGTTTTATCATTCTGGGGGGGATTTGGAGCTTAGATCTTCTCTCATGGGGGGGTTAGTACTACATATGATCTTGAGAGAGTCTCTTGAGATATTGGTTTTGTACTTTCTTTTTTGTTTCTCTTTTGGAGAGGAGTTTTGTTCCCACTGGGTTTTCTCCTTTGCTCTATTTCTGAGAAACTTGCATGTTTGTTCATGGGTACCTCATCAGGCTTTAGGCCGGGACCCATCATGCATTCATCTTTGCATGATTTTTCCTATATCTTTTCCTTTCTCCTAGTTGTGCATTCAGGGGGGTGTTGGAATAAATAATTCATATATTAATTATTCACTTAATTATATTAATTCACTAAATAATTAAATAATTTATTATTTAGTTAATTAATTAATTACGAATAATCAATTAATATTTATCTCCATGCATAATGCAAAATAGGAAAAGTAGACTATGTTTAGAATTTCAAGAGTTTCATGCATTAATTATTCTATTATGCTTTTTGTGCATACATGACTAATTCATGCATTCTATTTTAACTCTCAATCTATCTTGTAGACTTCATCATTTAGGGTTTTTATATTTAGAGTTAGATTTCCTTATAAGGATGTCATATACTTCATTGTAATTAAGAAATTTCAAAGAAATACATTCAATTATTGTTAATTGTCTTCAATTTTCTTTGTTGTTCAATTGTCTCTTTATGTGTGACAGGTATTCTTGCAGAAGATAATTGGTCTTGTGGGATTCGCATTTCACGAATTCTAACATTTGTGAATGTAGATGTATAGTTAATTGTTAATTATTTCCTTATGGTTGGATCTTGAGTTATATATGCCAATTTTATGGTTATATTTTCTATTATTTGCTTATGTGTGGGTCTTGAGTTGTGGAGCTATCTCTAAGGATTGGTTTGAGGAATACAAGGTATGATAGTGGATTTGGGCATATTTTCTTTATTATGGAAATATTTTTATTTTCATCTTCCTTTGGTTTGAGAATCTTACATCTATCATTGTTGTGTTTGGCTTTTCCATTCAATAATTAAATATTTTTTATGGAAATATTATGTATTAGAACTTGAACATGTGTTGATGTTGAAAAAAATGTATGGTTTTAGTTTTTGGTTTTCACTATATGTTCTATTTATTTATCTTTAAGGTTTGAGTCATTTACATCAGAGTTGGGATTTTTGTAGAGCTAATCAAATCATTTTGTTTAGTTTTTAACATATTGGTAATCATTTAGTAATGTTGTTACTTTTTAGTAATATTATATATATTACCAAATGGCCCTTTTGTCTCTATTTTTCTGTGTTGTGAAGAACTTGGGAGAGTTGAAGTGATCAAGGAAGAGAGAGTCTTACAACAATTTCATTTTTAAGTTTTTGTATATTTGTGTATTATTTGATAATATATGATAAAGTAGCCACTTTTGGATTCTTATTCAAGTTTTAGACTACATATTACCCTATAAGTGGAGTCCTACGAAGCTATATGTATCATTAGACTATGATACAAAGGTGTAGAGGTACTTTTGCATGGTTATATATTCACTACCAATAAAGATATACTTTGTATTGGATAGTAAATACTTACAATTATGGATTGAAATAGATATATGGATACTATAATGTATACCTATGTTGTGTTTACCCTATTTTGAGTTATTGTTAGTTGGATGTGTTAAATTCATATTTTATGATTTTTATTCTGTCTATTCTGTTCAATCTAAAGGAGATGAACTTTGATGTATTTGATAGGGTTGAAGAATGATATTCAAAGTGTGTTCTTGGCTTTTATTTGTCATCTTTCATTCTTGGGCATAATGGAGGATGAGAGTTTTGTGGTTGAAACAGTTGTCATTTGGTGGATGTTGCAAATACTTTGGTGTGTCTATGAGCATAGAGAATTCAATTATTGTAGCATTCTTATACCCTTGGAGGTTAGATTATTTTGTTGGATCTTCTTATACATTTTTTATATAAATATCAAGTGGGGGAATGTTTACATTAGGTATGTTTTTCTACTTGCATATATTAAGTTCTATTATAACTTAATAGTTTGTATATGGGTAAATAATTTATATATTTCCATTAGTAATGAAGTGGGAAAAATGAGTTGCCTATGTTAGGGTGAGGACATAAGTAATTATCTTTTATTATTGTCTAATACTTTTGAAATATTGGTTTAATAAGGCATTGATGAGGGGGTTACATAGTGGACTTGTAAGGGCATATAATCCATTATTAATGGGTGTAAGATGTAATAAATCTTTCATAGGGGAGTAGAACCGTGATTAGACCCTTAGTATTATCATTTGGTGGTTTTCTAGGTCTCATTAAGTCTATACAGCAAAAGTATTTTGTAAGGTATTTTTGTCGAATTTCTATGGAAGGAGTTGGAGTTTTAATCTCATTGAAGTATTGCACGAAGAAGCTCTATGGATGTATTATAACCATTTTTATTTGACAATACATTAAGTTGTACAAAGAGATTAAGTTTTGTTTGAAAAAGTTTCTCCAAGGTACATTTGTATCTCTTATCTTTTTGTAGTTATTTTTATTCTTCTTGTCTATTTCATATTCATTTCTATGTATTATTTGCATGTTAAAATCTTATTGATTTATTTGTTTACATCACTCTGTCATTATAATGCGTCTTAATCATTTAAAACACCTCTCAATCATTTAAGATTTAAAAAATTTATAATTGGAAAAAAGTCGATTTGATTTGTAGTAATCCAATCTTACATATGATTTGAAAATTTGAAAACAACCCCAAAAAATCTTATATTTCATCCCCATCTTTATAGATTTTTTATTCTATTATATGAATGTTATTCAATTTAACAATCTTAACTTAAATTTTAAGACATTAATTTTACATGAAATATATATTTCATCCCCATCTTTAAATATTTTTTATTCTATTATATGAATGTTATTCAATTTAACAATCTTAACTTACATGAAATATAAGCAAACCTATGTGATTTACATAAGCATAATCAACCCAAGTAGATCATAACAATCATTTTTTCTTTTTTCTTTTTTTTTAAACAAATCAATTAGATGATTGCATGAGACAAGAAGTGACTTGGTCGTCTTGATATGCTAGCTCTTTGGATTTGATTTTGATTTAAACAAACGAGGTAGATAGATAGTCATGCACTCCAATAAACAAGTCCCTACTTTTTACAAGGAAGAGTTGTGTCCCATCAATGCTGTCAAATATTATTGCTGAAACAGCCTAATTGATTTCATTTATGTTTTTAACTTATAAAGTTATAGTCCTTATAACTTACCTAATATCTTACTATCATTAACACAAAGTAGCAAACAAATATTATTAAAAAATACAATCTCTTAAAACTCACTAAATGGAACATTCAAAATAATGAATGACAATGAAATGAAATCTTTTTAATGATATTCACCAATCCAAACAGTTTTTAAAATCTAAGAGTTAGAATAAATTGAATAAAAATAATCTCTTATAACTCACAAATGTTTGTAACTTTGAACATTCAAAAATAATTGAAAAATTAAAATAATTTTTTTTTAATGATGTTCATAAAACCAAACAGTCTATGAGATTCGAAATCTAGAATAAAACTAAGAAATATAATCTCTTAAAATTCACAAAAATTTTTAAAATTTGAACATTCAAGATGAATCAATGAAATGAAATTTTTTAATGACATTCACAAGATCAAACAATCTATAACATCGATGAAAACAAACTCAAGCTCCCTTCTGCACCTCTCCAAAATACACTGGGACGCCAGATCTTGTTATTGGAAAGACCCAAAATCAATAATCCTTCCCTCCCTAATTCATCATCTCCAAATCTTGTGACTGGAGATACACGAAATCAAAAAATTATTAGTCAAACGCACACAAATCATGCAAACATGCAAGTGCATCTACATGCAATGCAAAGTTACGTAACGAGTTTCAGTAACAATCATAGAGTGTAATATTCACTCGCAGGCGAAAATAAACGCTGTCCTCGAGAGCATCAGTAGAAAGGGTGGCAATTCCTCTGGCCATTAAGAAATCACCCGTTCCTCCAACCACAGAAATATCTCTGTGCTTAAGTGCAGGATCTGAACCAGCAAATGTCATAGTCCCTTTATAATCTGTGCAATTCAGAACAAACGTAAAACCAAGCCATGCACTGAAGAAATCCTTCATGTCATAGAGATAAAATCCCTGAGCTCTTCACACGGGAGGAGAAGGCAGATTATTGTCCAAAGTAATTGGGTCATTAAACACAACCAAATCTCCAAAATGGTTTTGTTCTCTCAAAATGGTGAGATTAGAGCCTTGAGGAGCTGCTATCAATACAGAAGTTGCATTATCACTATTTTCACCATTGTAGATGATATCATGAAAATACAACACCATATTTTTGCAGAGCTTTGGAAGCCTTTTCTTCCACCCATGACAATCTGCAGTTTTGAGCAGAATGGAAGACATTAGAAACCATGCTAAGCACAAATGCACAATTCTAACAACCCTAATCGCCATTGTTCAATAATTGTTCTCCACAAATGCACAACAAAAGTTTCATTTGAGGTCTATATATAGTGGTGAGATTCAAAGTAATCATGAGTTGGGTTGTTTGATTTAATAAAACCCACATGGAATCATAATGATTTTTCACATTTTGTTAACTAATTCATGTGTTGGGTGATTGATGGGGCCAGGCCATCTAATTAATGGGTCATCCCCCCTTGTTGTGGATTGCTTGGCCTTCAAGGCTCAGCTTCCGAATTTCACGCAGGTTATGGTAGTCTTATTTTAATGCTATATATGAAATGGCATAACGTACAATCTGTTCTAATCGTTAAAACATTCTGGTTTATTTGATGGATCTTGAGATCACACGCAAGCTTTACATGGTTGTATAAAGATGATATGGACAGTGCAGCGGTTCGTGGGTTGGAGGTGAATATAGTGTTGAATTCGTTGAAAACAAATGAATTTTGAGGAAAAGAAAGAATGGAAGTATATATAAATAGCTTTTACAATAAATTTAATAATGATATGAATAAATATTAATAATGGAAGATTATGACAAAGTATATATAAGAGTGTGAGATATTGATATATTGGGGGTTAAAAAAATTAAGAAATTTTTTGTCTTTAACGTTCTAATATAACATATTATTCAACAATTGAAAAGATTACAATACATTTTTAGGTTTCAAATTTTTCAAAGAAATCTAATGTCTACTATTAGGGAAGAATCAAATACAAGATGATGCCAATAACCACCTATCCAAGCCCTTTATTTGTGGACAATAATAAACAATGAGAGATAAGCTTACAAGGAGGTTCTCGACCACTTCGCTTCCAATATTTAATGACTCAAGTAAAAATATTGAATACTTTAAGTGAGACACAATATGTAATGCTTTTACAATGTTAATTTTAATTTAGAAGACCTCTATAAATATTAAATGCATTTTTTATTAAGATCAATTACCCATTTATTCACTATACATGGACAAGGAAATACAGATGATCAACTTACCAATGTTGCACAAAGGCCTATAAAGCTACATGAATGGATTGAGAAACTTCTGGTAAAGGTACGGAGAGAGATGCATGTTCTAACTAACTTCGATAACATGAAAAGACTCATTGAAGAGCTGAATCTAAGTTGTGGGAAGCCCCAAATGGTGAATGAAGTAAATATTGTAGGGAATAAACATACAATCACTCTTATAGATCTACAAGTAATGAAAAATATCCTAGAATGAGATCAAAATATCTATAACTAATTATAGATTAGGATATGGTCATCAAAATTCCAAAGATAGCTTTAAATGTATAGAAGGAAAAGCAAGAAAGGCTTGATTAACTTGCCTCTGAGTTTGAAGAAACCAAGGATACCTTAGAAAATACCTAAAGAGTGCTCTTGGAGGTAGAAGAAATATTTGAGATAGTAACAAATGCCACAAAACATGAAAATGAAGCAATAGCTAATTAAATTAAATAGGTGGTCAAAGAGCTTGATATGCTCCTAGATGAATTTGATCTAGATAGCATCAAGTAATGTAAAAGAAATACAAATATAGTGTAATGGTGGTGAAAGAGGGTGATGAAGAAATCAAGAGGAAAGCTTTTCTCTCCTCAAGAGAAGGAGTGAAAGTTTCACAAAACATTCTCCTTAACCTTTTCATTCTCCTTAACCTTTTCATGCACATTACATTTAAAAGAGGGGGGAGAATTCACTAGATCCAATCTCAATAGGAAGAGATTGAATTCTAAGTGAATTGACAATGGATTTGGAAAGTAAAAGTAACCCCTCTTTTAGAATGTAAAAGGTTGGATTATGCAATTTAAGACTAAGTGTAAAAGAGACAAAGAAATGACTATAACTTGAGATAGGAATGTGGGATGAAGCTGTGCACCTGGAATTGGCAGTAAAATGTCGAGACGAAGCTCCCCTACAAATTTGAGCGAAAGTTGTGGGGACCATGTTGAAAGTGCACACAGTCCTCTAAAAAATCCGCGCGTCGAAAAGGGTTTTTCTGCCTCTAAAAATGAAGTCCAAATCTGCAAATATAGTTGCGCACCTACAACCTACACATAGAAAAGATAGGAAAGGGGTTGGGATTGGGGGTTTTCCTACAGGTCAAACCCCAGTTTTGGAATTAACCAAATGATGAAAAGTAGTACTTGCAAGTAAATGTAAATGAAAGACTGAAATAGAATTCACCTCAAGGGAGGATGCAATTGAAATGTAGATAGAATTTCTTGTATAGAATAGAATGATGAAAGAGATCTCCTTTTCAATGGTTGAATCCTTGACTTGAATGCAACACCTAGCCTTGAAAGGAGACTTGAGATTCTCAATGAATGCCTGAATGGACACTTGAATGCTTGAATGCTTGATTTCACTTAGGATCATTATTTCCTCCTTATGTCTCTATCTTATCAACTTATCTTATGCCAATGGGAGAGAGAATGTGTCTTATATATTCGTCAATTAGGGTTCATTGACTATTTTTTTTAATCATAGGCCGACATAGGGAAAGTTTTACCACTTTCCAAATGCAACTTCCAATGAAGGATAAATGTAGAGGGGGCCCAAAATAGGGCAAGGACAGGGGCGCCACACCCTTGTCCTTCCCTAATTCAGGATAGGAAGCAGCATAGGAGAGTGTGGGGTGCAAGGAGATGCAAGCTTTGGGCAGTGTGAGCATGTCTTGGGTCTCCAGTCAGGCTTAGGGATTCAATTTGCCAATGTGAAGACCCAAATGTGGTTGAAAATTGCAAGGTCACAATTTTATGATACTACATTTGGCCCCCACTTTAGCGGGAGTATAACCGTACGCCAATACTACCAGTAAAGTATAAAGAAACAAGATTGAAAGACTTTTACCACATCAAGGAAGCAAGTTACACCAAGCCCCCAATGGACTAAGGATCTTACGACATCGATTGACAAAGTAAAAGGGAAGATCAAGAGAGAGAACCATGACTGCAAGTAGCAAGGTTCCCCTCACCATGAATCATGAAAGGCGGGGATACCAAAAACTACAAAGCAAAGCCAAGTTTAGTAAGTAATTTTGAGTATCAAGAAGGAAAATATGAGCAGAGTGTATGCCCCCATGTTAAAGAGATCGTGCATGCCTTATCGAGAGCGATTTCTTTAAGGTAGGATACACCCAGAGAGAGAGAGAGAGAGAGAGAGAGAGAGAGAGAGAGAGCACGTTATCGCAAGGATTTAGCCCCCCAATCAAGGAATAAACCCAAGGATAATGAACACAAAATATAAAAGATGAGGTAGTTTAGCTTTCCTCAGGGTCAGTATGCTATATGATAACTCATATATATCATATGTATATATGTGCATAGAATAATAGTCATTTGCCAAAGGAAGGAAACTACCTTGGAAGAAATGGAATATAAGATGTCTTTTGAGTCAACATGAAAGAGACCTAAAGAGATCTTAATGCTTTGCATCATCCTCAAGTAGACATTACTAGGGAACATAGAAGAAAAGAGATACACATAGAAGAATAATCACAAAAGAGCAAGAAAAGAGAGAGGTAGAGGATCTATGGTGCTAATGTAGCTAGTGTAGCATGCCATCCACCTCCCGATCTTGCTGATCACTATTTTGGGAAGGTAGGAAACATGCCAAAGGAATGACATCTAGCATAGCAGGTGGAGCTATCACAAGATCCAAACAAGGACTATTCTCATGTGCTAAATCACTTTGTTCATTTCTAGGAGCTAGGATTAAATATTTTGAAAATTTTGCAGATAAATTTTTGTCCACATCAACATATTCATAGTCACTATCAGAAGCATTAGGAGTTGTATTGCCATCATGAATAACATTTTCACCTATTTCTTCATCAAGATTTATAAAAAGAGGAGCGTAAACACGAATAGGAGTAAAACCATCACATGCTTTTTGCAACTTATGATTTGGAGATGTAGGTTCAACATCTTGCTTAGGAGAAAAGGGAATCATGTCAACTGTTAGAGTTTTGGGAGATTGAATATTTTGGGGAACAACTTCATGAGCTCTAGCACGACGCTTTCATCAATGGTCTCTCACACAACGATTTCATCGAGTCTTAGCGGAAGGCTAAGAAGCAGGAGGAATATTTATTAAAGGGGGAATATTCTCATCTTTGGTAGTTGGAGGTTTAGGTTGAGGTATTTTAGGTTGGACAAGAGGAGAGGCAGGCCTCTTCTCTCTATAAGAGCAAGGAGGCCGAACTGCACCATATAAAGGAGGAATGTTTTTTGTAGGAAGGAGACCAAGTCCATCATGAGGAGGAGGTACAGGCCTAACCTTAGGAGAAATATTGTTATTCTTCTTATGAGAAGGCATAGTTTCATCCATTGGAATAGGTTGGGAGTCTTCCTTAGGTGGAAGATTAGTTCTATCCGTCAAGGGAAGAACATCATCTTCAAGAAGGATGGGAATGTCAATTGTTGGATTTCTGGGTTGGCTCAAGGATAAGATCATATCTTTCTTCCACTTTTGATAAGATTGAAAGAGAGCATCACTTCTCGGCAGAAGAGATTAAAATTGTTTAGGCCAAAAGAAACCAATAGGAACACCTAGGCTTCTTTCAGCTGGTCGAAACAAGATATGGTTAATAGTTATGATTCATCCATTGTGGGGAAATTTCAAACATCTATGGATTGGAGAATAAATAGCTTTCATGGAAGATAGCCAAGGATAGCCTAACTTCACACAGAATTGCTCAAGGGAAGGAATGTTAACAAAGTTGACATCCATAGATTTAGTGTGAATCTCAATAGGAAGTGTAATAGAATCAATAGCAAGACAAGAGAATCTATCAAATAACTTAAAAACCACATTAGTGTCATCATAAATTGGTTTGTGCAAACGTATAGTGAAAATATACTCCTCACTGATGACATTAACCATGCAAGAGGGATCTATAAGCACACCACAACAAGGCATGTCTTTAATCTTTGCAACTATGTATAAAGGCCCATTAGGTGCTCTAATGGTCTCACTAGGGTCAAATGTGATACATAAGCCCTTAGGTTTTCTTTGTTTCTCTACCATATTCACCAAATTTTGAACCGTGGTAGTCACATTAGAAGGAGAAAAAGAGTTATGTTCTATCTCAATCATGTTAGAGGTATGAGAAGGTAAAGGATCAGTAAAAATCTTAAGATTTTGATTAGGAGGGGCTACTAATTTATTTCCCTTATCATTCACACCTACCACGGATATAGTATTATTATCAATCAAATCAAGGATCTTAATTTTTAATGCAAAACATTTTTCAATGTCATGACCTGGTTGACGATGAAACTGACAAGAAGAATTATTATCAAAGTAGGGTGAGGCTATCTTAGAAGGGTCGACTGGTTTTATGGGAGGAAGTTTAATAACATTTCTTTGTAACAATTGAGACATAATGCTATGTAAAGATTCATTCAAAGGAGTAAAATGTCTTTCTCTTCTGAAAAAATTTAGAAATAGGAGGCACACCTGTTCTAGCAATCATATTGTTGTTGTTGATGTTGTCATTGAATTTGATGAATCCTTTGCTTGGTTTGAACTTTAAAAATGGTTGTTGAGCACTATCATCCTTATCACTCAGAGCCATAGGAGTGGATTTCTCTAGTTGACTCACAATCAGTTGATAATTGTGAAGTGTTGCAAACAACTGCGGAAAGGAAGTAAACTCAGAAAGGAGAAGTTTGTCTCTAATATATTTTTGCAAATTAGAAATAAAAATTATTTGAATATCATTATTAGGCACTTGAAAATAAATTTGAGAACACAAATGCTTATATCTACCAATGAAATCATACACTTTTTCTTTAACACCTTGTTTACAATGCATTAAATCAGTCAAAGTGATCTTAGGACCTATGTTGTTTTGAAATTGTTGAATAAAAGAATTCGATAATTGTTGAAAAGAAGTAATAGAATAGGAAGGCAAAGAGAAATACCATTGTAAAGCCTTATCTCTCAATGTTCTAGTAAACAATTTTGCAAGCAATCTTTGAACATAAGCAAAGTCAATACACAAAGTTTGGAATGTCTTGACATGTGTTAAAGGGCCATCTTTTCCATTGTAGAGTTCCAATTGAGGGACTTCAACATGTCTAGGAGGGACTGCTCTAACAATATCAAGAGAAACTAGGCTCGCAAAATTGAACATGGGCACACTAAACTTGGATTGACTCATAGAAGCGATTTGTTGTTGCAATGATGACACTGTTTGAGCAATATTATTAATGGTCACTTCGGTTGAAGATTTCATGTTAGACATGTTTGATTGAGGTGGTGTGATGTTGTTGAAAAAAGGAATTGATTGAGAATAAGGTGGAGCAACACTATGGTAAGTAGGCATAGGAGATGATTGAGTAGGAAATGAGACACTAAAAGGAGGAATAGGATAATTGGATGAATTTCCCCCTTGCATCACATTGATTGGGTGAGAGGCAAGGGGAATACTTATTGAAGGCATGGGTAAGGATGACTTGGGATTATTGAAGAAGAGGGATTTCCTGTTACTACTTATCAAGTTGCCATTAGTTCTTATATTCAAAGTCATACTATATATTCTAGTCGGTTAGCACTATCGAATCATGCAGTCGGTATAAACAAAGAAGTCGGTATGCACAGTCTATTCGGTTACAAAAGAAAGCAGTCATAGAACACAGTGTACACCGAAGTCATCTATCGAGTATCTTTTTATGGCTACTGAGCAGTAAAGTTAACACACTGAGTTGATATTCACCGAGTGAAACATGTTACCAGATACATTGAACCTGGACATGCATATGAAAATGCATTACAAGAATCGAGGTACATCTAACCGTTATACATTGGAAATTGCACTAGAAGATTGTGTATGATTACAAGGTCAATCTAACCAATGAAATATTTTGTTTAGTTATTCATTCGAGGAATCTGGTTTGTAAGATCAAAGCAATGAATTGTATCACCGTTTTAAGAGATCTATTTATACAGCATGGATTAAAGAGCAAGGTGTGTGCATATATGTATGAAGGAAGACTGTTACAGAGACACAGAGGTCACCGAGAAGGTTTTCAGAGAACAGTCGAAGAATAGAGTAAACAGAAGGGTTTACTGAGTTACTATATGGGTTATCGAGGTATGCTATAAGCAAGGTAATCTTATTCTGAGCACATAGAATCTACTATAACATTTCAGATGTAAAGTTGCAGATGTTTGTAATGATTTTATTGTAATATTGTGAAGTTGAAAAAGAAACCTTTAACAGGGTAAAAGACTCTAACCAAGTCTATAAATTGTAAAGCCTCTAACCAGGTGCAACATTCAGAATAATGTTGTGAAATCCTTTAGCAAGGTAGATCTAACAGATCTTGTTACTCCTAACAGGGTAAGCTATCAGAAATAGCTAAACATGTAGCTCTAACCAAGCGATCTTTATTATTGCAGTAGTGAAGTTGTGGGTGCCATCCCCACCGCAGTTTTTCTCTCTAACCAAGAGTTTTTGCATAACCAAAATATATGTGTTATGGAGTGAATCATGTATGATTGTTATCTGTTTGTTTTAACTTTATTTTATGTTACTGCACTATTATGTTTATGCATAACAATAAGGTTATTATTAAAGAAAATTTTTGGAGTACTGATTCACCCCTCCCCTCTCAGTACATTAGCTTTCCATATTGGGCCTAACAATTGGTATCAGTGCTTGAATCTTGGAAAAGGGTTTAACTACCTAAAGAGAAAGATCTTATCAATGGAAGGCTATAAACAATCTCAGAGGAATGTGTATCTGCAAGAAGAGCTCGATCATGCAAATCAAGTGATTGCAGACATGCAAAGGCAAATGCAAAAATCTCTGAAAGTAAGAAGAAGATTATCTGATGACTTGCAGGATTCTCAAGAGTTAGTGGAACAAATTGAGACATCATCTGAGAATAGTATATCTGAAGAGACTGAAGAAATGATTGGATTATTGAAAGAAAAGAACAAAACATTGGTTGATCAACTAAAAGCAATGAAAAGAGAACATGAACATTTCAGTACACAAATGACTGAAAATCTAGATGCATTAAGGAGAGTTGAGGATAAAGCAAGAGATCTACAAAGAGAGAAACAACAACTTGAAGTCTTAGTATCTGATAAGAATGATGAAATCATAAGGTTGACTGGGATTCAACAAAATATGACAGATCAACTAGGTTATGCACATCATGAAGCAATTCTAAAGAATGATGAAAATCAAGCATTGAAACTTGAAGTATCAAGGTTGACTGATGAACTTGAAATAGAGAAGAAATCCAAAGAAACATTGAAGAAGAGTTATGATGCATCAAAGATATTGGATGAGCAACTGAATTCAAGAAGACCCAACAAAGATGCAAGACTCGATTACAAAGGAAAAGACTCTACCGAGAAAGGAATTCATACTACCGAGAGAGGAGAATCATCAAAGCAAGCTGGAAACAGGAATAACATCAAAAAGAAGAATCCTATTTGCTACTACTATGGAAATCAAGGTCATACTACCAACATATGCCAGATTAGAAAAGGTAAGCAACTGACTATCACTAAGTCAAATGAGTATTGTTACAATTTCAATAAATATGGTCACACATCTAATCAATGTAGGACAAAGTCTGTTAGCAACTATCAGAAGGAAAAATTCAAAGGGTTTTGTAAAAACTGCAATAGATATGGACATAGTACCGAGAAGTGCTGGTCTAAGCAAAAGAATCACATGCAGTGTGCACATCGAGCAAACACTAGAGGTTACCGAACTCACACAAATCTTTACTGACAATATGCAGCAGTACCAGGGGATTACAATACAAGGATATGGTGCGAATGTTATGGAAGATATGGACATATTAGTGCCAACTGTTTTATAAGTTTTGGAATGAACAACCAAAGATCATGGAGAAATCCTGGTATGACATGTTTTCATTGTCACAAAGCTGGAGATTTAGCTGGAGATTGCAGAGATCAACCTAGAAGAGACACTGAAGAGATAAAAGAAAAATTTAAGATGATTTGGAAAAGGAAGGAAATCATGTCAGATGAAGAAAGCACCTTACCTATCGAGTTAGGTGCACCTATTCCAAATTAATCAGAAAAGGTATGAAGGGACTGCATTCTCTAAAGGTTAAATCATAACAGTTCCTATTCTATTATGTACAAAATTCAAAATCTGCATAGTTAAGATGCATTAGTAAGCTTGAAATTCTATCAAAAAGTACTTTATAGGAAACCTGTCAAGTCGGTAAATGAAGGAAATTTGGTTACTCGGTTAAAACACAAAAAAGAGGAGTAAATCGGTTAAAGGTAAACCGAGTGCATTTAATGTTTTGACCTAACCCGCACAGAGCCCAATAAGGTATTTTGTGTACTTAAAGGTATTTTCGCAGTCATTCTCATTCACCAAGTTTTCGAGAAAGTAGAGCAGAGCGAATCAAGGCAATCAAACTTCATTCAAAGCGAATTTCAAGGTATTTACATCAAATCTCATCACACTGTTAAGCTGGTTTCCGATCTTGTCAAATTGCTATTATCTACCGAGTGTGAAGCGTCAGTCGTTTGTAAACCGTCAAACCCTAAGGATAGTTTGCTAAGTTTTTTACCTGAAATCTACAATGGCACCCAAGATCCAAGATCCTGTAGTTGTCAAGAATGTGGAGAAGCCCTCGCTGAAGTACTCTTTGACTCCTAAAGTCGCCTCTAAACCGGATGACAAAACTGCATTCTCACTCATCCTTGATCGAGTCTTGTTAGTCGAAGATGTTAGATTCTTCACCAAATGTTGTGTTGAAGAAATCGGTCATGTTGAGATTAGTGACACATATGATGAACTTTGTACCGATGGCAAAATGGATAGCAAGTACGAGCATATCAAAATTAAGGGATTAACTGAAGCCCTAGCCTATCCCCATGTGTTCAAACCCCAATGGGTTAAGTTTGTTTTAAGTAGAGTCCATGATGATTTTATGTGGCTAGAGGAGCAACCATTCAAAATCACTAAGGAAATCATTCATGTGATCACCGGGTATCCTATCTATGATCATGCACGAGCACAAAAAATGATATCACAGAAGGAGTTAATCAGTCTAACTGGAGTAGAATCTGATTACTAAGGACTGAAATAGAACAATGTCACTGATGCAGAACTTAAGTTGGCAATTAGAGTAATTGGTTACTGTTTCTTCCAATCAGCAAGGGAAAACATTGTACCATGTGCAGCAGTTAACTTAGCCTACAAAATAGTGAAAAAGGGAATGAAAGTAGACTTATGTGAAGTACTACTGAAGAACTTGTTTGAGAACCTGAACACAATAAGGAAGCCAAAGAAGAACACCTCGGCAAACACACTGAAGTTTGGTTCACTTCTTGTATGCATGTTTTTCTACTTTAAGAAGTTCTTTCCCTCAGTCGGTAAAGTAGTTTGGGAGCTACACCAACCTATCACCCATCAAATCAATGACTTTATCAAGAAATTGGGAGATAATTTTAATGATATCATGGATGACTATTTCAGTAAACTTCAAGAGAAGATGCACAACAGGTACAGGATTCCACCACAGCTGGTAGAAAAATATAAGGATGATATATGTTTTGAGGTAGACACCGATTACTATTATATGAATGTTGTTGAACCAAGGACTCAATCTTTGCCACCAATGGGTTATGAGATTGACTATGATATTACACAACAGTAAATTGATGCCTATCTTTCATTGCTAAGGCATGCTACTGAACTGAGATATGGAACTTATGAAGAGGTGAAAGAAAAGGTGAAAATGAGCATTGTAGTACCTAAAGCTACAAGAAAGGCTACCAAGATGATAAAGGTTTTATCTGAGAAATTCGGAGAAGAATCCTCCTCTACACCTATCAAAGGCACTCTTGCCATTACCGAAGAGGAATTAGAAGCTCAAGAGGAAGCAATAACATTAAGTACCGAGTTGCCTAAGGGAAAAGTTTTGAAACGAAAGAAACGGGACATTACAAAGGCCCTACCGACTCCACCAACAAAGAGACCCAACACTAGAGCATCAGCTGCATCACCGAGTAAGAAACAAAAGAGTGTTACTGTTCCCAAGGTAACCAAAACCTACAAGAAATCTACTCGAAGACTCATTTTGGCAAAAGAGTCTAGTGATACAGAATTCGATGATGCAAACAAATTTCAGATTGTAAAAAGCAAGAAGGTAAATATTCATAGTGTTGAAAACTTTTGTGCCAATCTTAAAGAATATGGTGGATTTGTAGGATTTAGATATCTTAAGTATGAGACTAGGAATAATGATGAGAAGCGACAAATTGAAGAAGCTGTCATCTGCACACTTCTAAAGTTTCGGCTAGCTCCATTAGAACTAGTAAAGTCACTTCCGAGTGAATTATACTTACATATTGATAACAGATGGAAATATGCAATGGACTCAGAGAAACAAATAAGAGAAAGAAGTCTAGTCCATCTATTTCCTGATATGTCTGTAGTAGAAATAAAGGAGCATTTGACAACATACAATTCTAAATTTCTTGTCAAACAGAGAGCCTTAAAATTGATGAATGGGCTATACATTGATGTAGAAAATGAGACAAAAGCCAAATGGCTGGATATCTTCAAACGAAAGGATGTCGGTGAACAATCTCCAATTGAAATTATTGATGTCACCGAGCAAGATCCTAATGTCACCGAGCAAGGTCCTGATGCTACCAAGCAAGACCCGGCTGACACTATTGAAATTGATGAAGATGTCATGGATACAGAAGCACCGGAGCAGGAAATGATAGAAGGCACTACCTATGCAAAACTTGTATCTAGCAAATCTATGATATTACAAGTTTAGCCTTATCCGCCAGTCAAACCACCTATCTCTACCGAAGCTCCTAAGGATACAGAACAAACCACCGAAGGTCACAAGTTTGAAGCAGCAGAAGATACAACTAAAGATCAGAAGTCTCAAGCACCGTCAAGCACTGAAAATGTTACAGCTGAGACCCCTAGTACCGAGACACCCAAGGACACCACAACGAATACAGGAACCGACCAAAGTGTTTCATCTACCGAGCAACCTACCGAGGGTCAGCAAGCCTCACAAGCACTTGTCTTAGTACAACCGACCAAAGGTAAAGAGAAGAAGGTGAGAAAGCATAGTTTCAAGATTGATTTAACTAAACCGATAGTGTTGCCCAATGTGGATATCTCAAAATTAGAAGGGCAAGCACTTACTAATTTCAGTGAACTATGCAAAGAAAAGGCCGAACAAGAAAAACAATTGGCCATTCAAAAGAAGAATAAAGTACTACAAAAGGTGAAGACACTACTAACAGATATGTTACCTTCAGCAACAGTGTCAACCGATGCAACCATCCACATTCAACTGGATGAACTCCTTACTCAAATAGAAACATCTGGAGTTGATGCATCTGAGTACTTAAGCAAACTAAAAGATAAAGAGCTTACTGCAAAGATGATAGAAGAGGTACAAAAAGCTCTTGCTATAGGAAAAGTAAAGCTTGTCAAATTCATTGTTGAATTGTCCCCTCAACTCAAGCATATTCTTTATTTATTTCAGAAACTTTGTACATTTTCCTTATTCATTAAAGATATCAAGAATAAAACTGATGCAATTGAGAAAGAGATCACCGATCTCTCCAATAAGTTGACCACCGAGCCTAATTCAGTTCAGAATTTTTATACCAAGCTTCAACAGCTCATGGCTCAACAGTTAGAACTCAGAAATGAAGAGCATAAGATCAGGATGGATATAATGACCCTACAGACATTATTCCTTCCTCATCTCTCATCAGTTCAAGAGCAGTTTAACCGAGCTACACGCCTATCTACTACATAAGAGGGAAGCACTCTTGATGGCTTAATATCCCTATTGGCTGATATTCAAGAACAAAATTCTTTAATGGAAAGTGTAAAGGATGCACTCTCAATCGCACTCACCGATGCCCGGAACAAGTATAAATCTATTTTTGATCAGTTACCACCCCCGAATGGAAATTAAGTTTTTGATGTTTGTCAAAAAAGGGGAGTAATACTACCTAGGATACTACATAAGGGGAGTAATATACTATATTTGGAGAGTGACACAGTTTTGGTAATACAGTTTTGAGTATTGTATACAGGGGAGTATACCGAGCAGAGCATGTAGAGCTAGCAGAGCACACAAGCAAAGAACAGAACTGAGCATGCAAAATCTGAGTAATATACATAATAATGATAAGGGGAGTATATCTTGATATACTATTTCATTGACTATTGTATATATTGTCAAGTGTAGTCATTTTGCAAAGTATATAGATTTTTTAGTTATGACTTTGAAAGTAGTTTTTGTCAAACATCTCAACTAATGTCAAAAGGGGAGATTGTTACTACTTATCAAGTTGCCATTAGTTTTTATATTCAAAGTCATACTATGTATTCTAATCGGTTAGCACTACCGAATCATGTAGTCAGTATAAATAGAGAAGTCGGTATGCATAGTCTAGTCAGTTACAGAAGAAAGCAGTCACAGAACAAAGTGTACACCGAAGTCGTCTACCGAGTATCTTTTTATGGCTACCGAGCAGTAAAGTTAACACACCGAGTTGATATTCACTGAGTGAAACGTGTTACCAGATACATTGAACCTGGACATGCATATGAAAACGTGTTACAAGAATCGAGGCACATCTAACCGTTATACATTGGAAATTGCACAGAAGATTGTGTATGATTACAAAGTCAATCTAACCAATGAAATATTTTGTTTAGTTATTCATTCGAGGAATCTGGTTTGTAAGATCGAAGCAATGAATTGGATCACCGTTTTAAGAGATCTATTTATACAACATGGATTAAAGAGCAAGGTGTGTACATATATGTATGAAGGAAGATTGTTACAGAGACACAGAGGTCACCGAGAAGGTTTTCAGAGAACAGTCGAAGAATAGAGTAAACAGAAGGGTTTACTGAGTTACTATATGGGTTACCAAGGTATGCTATAAGCAAGGTAATCTTATTCTGAGCACATAGAATTTGCTATAACATTTCAGATGTAAAGTTGTAGATGTTTGTAATGATTTTATTATAGTATTGTGAAGCTGAAAAAGAAACCTTTAACAGGGTAAAAGACTCTAACCAAGTCTATAAATTGTAAAGCCTCTAACCAGGTGCAGCATTCAGAATAATGTTGTGAAATCCTTTAGCAAGGTAGATCTAATAGATCTTGTTACTCCTAATAGGGTAAGTAATCAGAAATAGCTAAACATGTAGCTCTAACTGAGCAATCTTTATTATTGCAGTAGTGAAGTTGTGGGTGCCATCCCCACCGTAGTTTTTCTCTCTAACCAAGAGTTTCTGCGTAACCAAAATATATGTGTTATGGAGTGAATCATGTATGATTGTTATCTGTTTGTTTTAACTTTATTTTATGTTACTGCACTATTTTGTTTATGCATAACAATAAGGTTATTATTAAAGAAAAGGTTTGGAGTATTGATTCACCCATCCCCTCTCAGTACATTAGCTTTCCATATTGGGCCTAACATTTCCCCCATGACTAATGGTTGTAGGTATGACATTTTGAGTTGATGTAGTCATGATATTTGAAGTGAAAGTAGGAATACTAGCCATTGGAGTTGTCAAAGGAATAGAATGATTGATTTGTCTAGAAGGTTGTGAATAACCTAAGTTATTAGCACAACTCTTTATAGGCATGACAATAGAATCAACAATATGAGCAATGCCACACAATATATCAATTCCATTCTTATCACTTTGAATCATGCGCTTGAGACCTTCAATTAATGGAAGAGATTCACTATTAGGATATTCTTGGGACATCCATTGTTGAAAGTTGATCAATAGATACTCTATTTAAAGATTCTTCTTCATCATTGGAATCATCAATTGGGTAGATAGGGATGTTATTAGGATGGGAAGAATTAGCATTATCCTCATTGAAGAAGTTACCCAAATTAGGGTCCATCTCCTCGGTAATTAAAACTTGGGAAGCCTTAATTCTAATGCTTCATCTAACGGGAATAGTAGAGGTAGGACTAATAGTGGTAAAACTCATGCACTAAAGGGAAAATTTGAATTTTGAATTTTGGGAACAAAGTTTGCAAAATTGAATAATGCAAAATTCAAGGAATTTATGATTAGACAATTTGAACTTTGTTAAAAAGGAGAAATGACACAATTTCCAAAAGAATTTAAGAAATTGAGATTTAAAATTAGGGCCAATTGAATACCACTTAATTTTAAAATTAAATTTGTTAAAATTTGAATTTTTAAACTCGGGGCAGATAATAATTAACCACTTAATTTCAAATTTTTTCTTGAAAGTTGTGATATTGAAATTGGGAAGTATTTTTTATTTTAGAGAGAGAAAATTTTGAGAAAATCAGCCAATTTTCTGGATTTAAACAATTAAATACAGTCATAACAGTCTCCCAAAATTTCGGGAAAAAAGCCATGGGCCATGTTGAAAGTGCACACGGTCCTCCCAACTTTTTTGGAAATTTTCAGGGATGAGAGTTATGATAATTTTAGAGCTAACCCCCAAAAATTGGTTGATTTTACGAAGTTTAAATAGGTGAAATTGAGGTGTAAATGTGAAAATAGGACCCTATTAGGGTTTTGAAAAATACAAGAAATTGAATTGCAAATTTGAAAAAGGTCAAACCTAATGGATAAGGTCACCTTAAATAATGTTTAGAAAACTGAACTGATTGAAATTGATTGAAATTTGCACAAAATTCAATTAATTTTAAAAATTAGGGTTTTAGGACCTAACCACTGAATTTTAAAATTTTGAATTTTGGAAAAAGGAGGGAAATTGAACTTTTGAATTTGAGGCAAGAAGACAAATCAGAAAATATTCCTAGATCTGAAAACTAAATGTAAATTCAAGTTTTGCACAAGTTCAAATTAATTTTTAAAAATTAGTGTTTCGACAATTAACCTCTTAATTTTGTAAATTTGATTTGCAATTTAAACAAGACAATGATGAAATTGAATTGGACAATCAGTGCAATTTTCAGATCTAAAACAATAGATAGCAATTTTTTACAAGACACAAGTTCAATTCCAATTTTTTAAAACTAGGGTTTTGATTGCATTAACCACTAAGTTTTGTAAATTTGTAGGAAAATTAAACTTGTAAATGAAAATTATGCAATGATTTGTAATGTCAAGCATGTAAGACATTGGGTTCACCAAAATGTAATGGTGGTGAAAGAGGGTGATGGAGAAATCAAGAGGAAAGCTTTTCTCTCCTCAAGAGGAGTGAAAGTTTCACAAAAGATTCTCCTTTACCTTTTCATGCACATTACATTTAAAAGAGGGGGGAGAATTCACTAGATCCAATTTCAATAGGAAGAGATTGAATGCTAAGTGCATTGACAATGGATTTGCAAAGTAAAAGTAACCCCTGTTTTAGAATGTAAAAGGTTGGATTATGCGATTTAAGACTAAGTGTAAAAGAGACAAATAAATGACTATAACTTGAGATAGGAATGCAGGATGAAGCTGTGCACCTAGAATTGGCAGTAAAATGTCAAGACGAAGCTCCCCTGCAAATTTGAGTGAAAGTTGTCAGGACCGTGTTGAAAGTGCACACGGTCCTCCGAAAACTCTACGCGCCGAAAAGGGTTTTTCCGCCTCTGAAAATGAAGTCCAAATCTGCAAATACAGCTGTGCACCTGCAACCTACATACAAAAAAGAGAAAAAGCGAATGGGATTGAGGGTTTTCCTTCAAGTCAAAACCCAATTTTGGAATTAACCAAATGATGAAAAGTAGTACTTGCAAGTAAATGTAAATGAAAGACTAAAATAGAATTCACCTCAAGGGAGAATGCAATTGAAATATAGAGAGAGTTACTTGTGTGAATGATGAAAGAGATCTCCTCTTCAATGGTTGAATCCTTGATTTCAATGCAACACCTAGCCTTGAAAGGAGACTTGAGATTCTCAATGAATGCTTGAATGGACACTTGAATCATTGATTTCACTTAGGATTGCAATTTCCTCCTTATGTCTTTATCTTATCGACTTATCTCATACCAATGGGAGAGAGAATGTGTCTTATATATTCGTCAATTAGGGTAATTGACAGATTTTTTATCATAGGCCAACATAGGGAAACTTTTCCCTCTTTCCAAATGTAAATCCCAATGAAGGATAAATGCAGAGGGGGGCCAAAATAGGGCAAGGACAGGGGCGCCACGCCCCTTTTCCTTCCCTAACTCAGGATAGGAAGCAACATAATAGAGTATGGGGTGCGAGGAGATGCAAGCTTTGGGTAGTGTGAGCATGCCTTGGGTCTCTAGCCAAGCTTAGGGATTTAATTTGCCAATGTGAAGACCCAAATGTGGTTGAAAATTGCAAGGTCACAATTTTATGATGCTACATATAGATTTAAGTTTATATTGGATAATTAGGTAAGGAATCAAAAATCAGTTAACAAAGACAAAAAAAATGATGACACAATTGACTACGAATCAAAATAGATGATTTCAAAGAATAACTACTTGAATTTAGATTATCTCATGGAGAATGGTTTAAAAAGGAAACCAGTAAGAATTTTTAATCTCTTTCTAATTTCTATTTAGTGACTAAAACCTTACTTTATGTTATGAACAAAGGGATATCCTCTAATATGGGTTTGTTGGCTTGTTTTAATATTACAATAGTATAGTAGAAGCTAACAACATCACAAGCGTTAGGAAAATGGTGCCTCAACCTTGCATATACATAGAGCTAATATTTTAGTAAGGTTTGAATTCTCTCATATAAGATTGCTGATAAATTTTCTTTGTAAGATTATGTCTTAGAGATTTGAAGATATTAAATTTTTTTGTTTTGGCAATTGTGAACAAAAGTTTCAAAGTTAATTTTGAGGGACTTAGTGTTGGAAAGAGACACTACATAGATGATCATAGGTTGCAATTGATGGCAACTAGAGTGAAAGATTCTATCTGCAGTTCATAATTTGGTCATATTGGATGTAAGATTGAGCTATTGTAAGGTTCGATGAGTTTGAACAGGACATCTAGTAGTGTACAGTGTTTTGGTTGGCACTTCATTTCTATTGAATGTTTTGTGTTGTGAATCTTGGAAAAGTATTGTGGATATGTAATTCGACAAGTTATTCATGGTTTGTGGCCTCCGGTGATGACTCTTGAGTAAGCTGGAAGGTCCGGTGTACATGTTTTTGAGTAGAACAGTGTTCATTAGCAATAACGTGTGGATATTCATTGTGTGGACCGTGCAGAGTAATTTTGGTGATCATTTGTGTGTTTGGGGATGTTTATCCAACATATGGGAAGCGTGTGGACAATTTATTTTGGTCCACTTATGTATTTGAGTTTGGATTGAGCCAACTTGGTATACACATTTCATTTGTGTGTTATGCATTTTTGGGCCATGTAAAAGATCTAATTTGATGTTGCAGATATAAAAGAGCGATTGATATGATCATTTTTGGTATCGATGGTTGTGTGGAAATAATTTGTGAGCGATTGTGTGTAATTTCACGTGGACAAGTAAAGGATTTGTGCTCTAGAAAATTTAGTAGAATAGTAGAACAGAGCGCTGCAGTAGACCAGAGTACTTTGTGCTTAACCGAAACTGTAATTTGGCATTTTGCAAATACTGTTTATCAGTTCAAACATTCTAATTATCCTTTGTAATCATTTTGTAAGGCAGCGAGCCTTCTGGGGTTGTAGCCCTTATTGTAATTTGAGCAGTGAGCTCTAGGCAGTGTGCCTAAATGCATGCGCATTCCCCTTATTGTAATAGAGTATATTAATATTGTGGGTCTCAATCCCACCGTGGTTTTTCCCTTAACCAAGTTTCCATGTATAAATCCTAATGTTATGGTGTGGTGGATATTTGGTTTATGTGTTTGCATCTTTCTTTTGTTCGTTTGTATTAAGTGGTTGAAGAATTAGATTAAAAATGTTAAAAATTGTAGAACACTGATTCACTCCCCCCTCTCAGTGTTCCTTGATTCCAACAATTAGTATCAGAGCCTAGTTTCTCGGAAGAAGCCTAACAACTTAAGGAGGATCCAGAAAAGTGAATCAATGGATTCCAGTAGTCTTAGACAACAACTTCTTGTTGCACTTGAAGATCTTTATCAATCACAAGTTGAGGTCCAACAAGTGAAAATAAACCTTAGGGATATTGAGAACTTCATTGAATCACTGAAAGATCAGTTGAATAAGTCAACAAAAAAGAGAAAGGAACTTGTTGATAAGGAAGGATAAAGAAAGTCAAATCACTGATGAAGAAGCCTTGAAGGAGAAGACAAAAAAATGTGAGAGACTTGCTAGAGCTAATGTTGTCCAGAAGAATGAGATGGAAGTTATTGTGATGATATTGACAAAGGAGATTGAGGAAAGGAAGAAGAATGAGGAAAATCTTGCTCAGTAACTGAAAGACAAATTTGATGAATGTTTGCAAACTTCAAAATGAGAATGGACAACTAAAGATTGACCTGCAAGAAGCTAGAGAACATGAGGAAGAACTTGGAAAGCAGATCCTACTTCTAAAATTTGATCTTGAAGGTGCAAATGATTACAAAGAGAAGTTCTAAATCAGCTCATCCAAACTTGATGAGATGCTTGAAAGCTAGAAGAATGCTAACGACACAAGAGGTCCTGGATTTGAGAAAGGTGAAAGCTCCAAATCAGCACAACAGAAGAAAAATTCAAGAAGTCCTCCAGTAAGGAAAACTAATGCTCATAAGTTCAATGGTAACTATTTTGTTTGCAATAAATTTCGTCATATGGCTAGTCAATGAATAAATAGGATGAATAATAATGGTCCATCTTTCTTTAGTCAATGTTTTAAATGCAACAAGTATTGTCATAAGTCAAATGAATGCATAAGTGTGATGAAAAACTTTTAAAATAGAAGAAATGTCAGATGTTATGCATGTGGTAGGTTTGGACATGTTGCTAATCAATACAAATCAAGAGGAAATCAGATGAATTTTAGGCCTAGACAAGGAAATGTTGTTTGTTATGCTTGCAACAAATCTGGTCACATTGCTAAGTATTGCAGAAGCAGAAACATGAATAGGAGACATCTGAAAGATAAGAACAAGAGTGTAAAGGCAGATGAAAAGAGAAAGATGAAAGTTGATGAGATCAAAGAATAGATGAGGAGGAATTGGGTAAAGAAGAGAGATAATGATGCAGGGAATGGGTCCGCACCTGATTCTGGCGCTATAACCTCATCCAGTAACTGATCTAAGGCATTCAGCCTTGGGGAAGCTATCATGAAAATCTTACAACCCCCCCTATTTGAGATATGTACCTGATTCCGATAGGCTATAGAAGTAATATTTGATTATTGCATATCTATTTGAAGAATTTTTGGAAGATTTTGAGTGGATTTGAAGATCTCGATTAAAACAAATTGAAAATATAGTATCCAGAAGCATTAGGGAAAAGTGCATTTATTATACCTAAAAGCTAGGTATGTGGAGGATAAAAAGCGATTTTACCACTTTATTTCTCACTTTGTGTTTCAAGACAAGAAGTTTGGAGAGCTTTGAGAGGAGATTGGCAAGCGAGATCAAGCATCAAACTAATTTTTGAAGAAAAGATCGAAACTAATAGTAAAGGTATTTATCAGTGAAACTTCTTAGTTTGAAATTTGAAATTGCTAAAATGGTTGCATCTACCCCATTGGTTGTTGACATCATAGAGAGAGCCTGACCTTATTTCAAAAACCATCCATTTATCTCAATGGAAATGATTCGAAGAGTGCATTTTCATTTGTTCCACAAGGTGTGTTGCATATTGAAAATGTTAGGGTTTACACTCATTTCCCTATTAAGTAATTTGGAAGCACACAGATGTTTTATCTCTACACCAAGAAGATGGCATATGGAATCGGCAACTTGAAACCAAAATTTCAGATATTGGAGAACAAGGGTTTTGTACAGTTTGCTAGATTCTCAATGTTTGATGAACCTGAATGGGTCTGGAATGTGTTGAGATGTATGCATGGCGAATTCATGTGGTTGGATAAGCCCTACAAGATCACAAAGAACGCTATTAGGGATATGACAAGATTATGTTTATCCAGAGTGCTACCCTCATTGAAGGTGGTAAAGAATGAAATTGTCACAAATGCAACCGGATCTAAGTTTGATCATAGGGTAATGACAATTAATGATATTCTGAAATATGATATTAAGTTTGCCTCAATAGTAATTGGGTATAAGGTCTACTATTCTAGTAGGGAAAACACTGCTTCTGGAACAACAATTTATGGAGCATAAGAAATGATGAGAGAAGATAAGAAGTGTGACCTTTGTGCACTGCTCCGGAGTGAGATATTGGAAAAATTAAAGAAGATAAAGGAGAAAAAAAAACACTTGTTCAAATATGGAACTCTGATTTTATGTTTGTTTTTCTACTCCATGAATGAAGTGCTGAGAGTTGGTCTGGTACAGTGGGCCTTTGATAGACCTGTAGGTGTGTAGATCTAGTACTTGTACAACTCCCATGACTCTAAAGTCCATAATGCAAATATCTAGGGATACTTTAAGAATTTTTCAGAAAGAGATGCATGAGAGGGAAAGGATCCCTAAGTCAACTGTGGAGAAATATCAAGACACAATTTGTTTCACTGTTGACACTGACCAGTGATTGATGGAGGTAGTTGAATTAGGAACTTCATGGATTATGCCTATGGGATATGAAGTTGATGAACATATCTTGGAACTATATGCCTAGCATTTATTAAGAAAATTGGTGGATGCAATAGAAGAGAGGTTTGGAACCTATACAAAGAAAAGCCTAAAACTACACCAGCAGTTCAAAATGCTAGAAATCCAGAAGAAGGTGAGGAAGGAGATTGAAGCCTATGCAGAGAGTATAGGAATTTCCAAGGAAGTGATCTGGGAAGCAATAAAAAGAAACACCTTGTCAGAAGAGCAAATAGTTAAGCAAGCCAAATTAGAAGCTGATACACCTAGGCCAAAGCAATCAAGAAGTACTGCTCCCTCCTCTGGTCCTATAAAACCAACCAAATCTTTAGACAAGTCATATGATGGTGGTGAGAAGAGAAAAAAGATAGTAAGAATTGTTACTATTGACGATGAAGAAACTTAGTTAGATGAAGTTGTAAAGGAGGTGAAGGTAAAATCAGCTAACGTCACCAAGGTTGCAAAGGAGAAACCAACTGGTAAGAAATCTAAACCATCTGAAATTGATGAGGTATTAAAGAAAGTAAAAATTGAAGTTAAACCTCCCATGTCTTTGAATGAAATTGTTAATGAGGTAGTAAAGAATGGTAATTTGAAGGAATTATATGAGTGCCATGATAATTTTGATGAAAATGGTAAGAGAACATTAGAGGAAGCTACTATAGAGTATCTGAATGTATATAGAAAAGCTTTAATTGAGTTAATGCCCAAAATACCTAAGAGTCTATACAAAGTTTTGGATATGAGGAGAGAGATTGCAAAACCAGAAGAAGAGAGATTGAGAGAGTATGTATTAGTTAGCTTATGCTTTTCTAATTTCTACTAAGGAGATAGCTAGAATTCTTAAGTTAGCAAAAAATGAGTTCTGGAGTTAGACTAGAGTGAATAAGATAATGATTGGGAAAACAAATGAGGTCATTAAGGATACCAATAAAATTTTGAGAAAAAATTGCTTCAAAACCAGTATGAAGTTAATCCAGAAAAAGATCAAGATGATACTCATCCGAAAACACAAAGCATACAATCACAAGAAGAGAAGACAAAGGATGATACTTCTGCTCCAGATGTGTGAAAGGTGAAGTAAATGTTCTGAAAGATATTATAAATGAGGATGGTGTGAACAAGGAAAGAGAAGAAGATACTCAAAATCCTCTGACAATCATTGTTGTGAAGGATGAACCGCCTAAAGCCGATGATGAGAAGGAGGAAGTTGAGGTAAAGGTTGAAACTATTCTTATGGCAAGAGACACTAAAAATTCAATGAAGGGAAAGTGGAAAATAGATGACCCATAATTTGTGCAAGGACCTATCAACCTAGTCTCTTTGTCCCCCATCCAGAAGCTCCAGTTAGCTACATTTTCTCAGGCCAAGACTAGTGAGAACTTGATGAAATCTCACTCAGAGGACAATGAACTACTCACTACGTTCAGTATAATTGAGAAGGTAATTCCATAATTTTAGAAGGACACATCAAATAATCACTCTGGTCAGCTAAGGAGCTTGATCAAATTAGTGGATACTAATTTTTAGACTCTTGAGAAATCTACAGAAGAGAAGGTCTGCAGTGAATTCAATGCTAAGAGGATGAGGACATTTAAAAGGATGATTGTTGGGGATAGAGCTCTATTGGAAACCTACATTAAAATCATTCAAGATGCACTGACTAAAGGAGGCGACATTTACAAATCATGCCTATCCATGTCCAAGTTCATTGATGAGATTGAGAAAAAGTATAAGGAGCATGAAGAGCAACTAGCAAGTATATCTCAGTCCCTTGATTCTCTGACCATCTCTGTAAGCAATGAGGAATTCCAAGTTATATCTCTACTTGATAAGATGAAAAGCTTGAGCAATGAAAAGGAGAGGGTCATTGGCAAGTTTGGAGATCTTTGGAGTCTCATCACTCCTAAGTTAGATACATTGCTCAGTGGACTGCAAGATGCTCAAAACACCATGACTTCCAAAGAGCCTTCAAATATCAAGTTAGCAGAAATGAAAGCGTATCTATTTAGAAGCCTTATATCCATCTTAGAGAGTCTAAAGAAGGGCTAGGATGACCATTTGGAGTCATTGAAAAACATTTTTGCAGATATTTTCAAGCTTTTGTAAGGACTGTATATATATGGTCTATATATAGATTTTATGCAAAGTTTTGATTTTTGGATCCCCATATTTTCCATTGATGTCAAACGAGGAGAGTAGAAGAGTGAAAAATGTTGTAATAATCTTAGGGGGAGTTAAGTTTTGCAATTTTGGATTTTTGGTTGCGATGTATAAGTATTTTGGTTTTAGTCTGACACTTAGTCATTTTTCACTAAGTGTTGCCATCAATGCCAAAGGGGGAGATTGTTAGAAAGAGACACTACATAGATGATCATATATTGTCATTGATGGCAACTCGAGTCATATTTTCTATCGGTAGTTCATAATTTAATCATACCAAAAGTAAGATTGAGCTACGGTAAGGTCTAGTGAGTTTGAACAGGACATTCGGTAGTATACAATGTTTTCGTTGGCACTTCATTTTGATTGAATGTTTTGTGTTACGGATCTCAAAAAAGAATTGTGGATATGTAATCTACCTTATTCCAAGTTTTTGGCCTCCGGTGATGACTCTTGAGTAAGTTGGAAGGTCCGATGTATAGGGTTTTGAGTAGAACAATATTCATCAGCAGTAACCTGTGGATATTCATTCTGCGGATCGTGCGGAGTAATTTTGGTGATCATTTATGTGTTTGGGTATGTTTATCTGACATGTGGGAAGCTTGTGGACAATTTATGTTGGTCTTCTTATGCATTTGAGTTCGGATTGAGCCAACTTGGTATACACGTTTCATTTGTGTGTTATGCGCTGACATGTGAAAGATCTAATTTGATGTTGCGGATATAAAAGAGCAATTGATATGATCATTTTTCTATTGGTGGTTGTGTGGAAAGCATTTTTGAGTGATTGTGCACAATTTCACGTGCGCAATTAAATAATTTGTGCTCTAAAATTTAGTAGAATAGTAGAACAGAGCACTGCAGCAGATCAGAGTACTTTGTGCTTAACCGGAACTGTAATTTGTCATTTGTAGATGTTGTTTATCAGTTTAGACATTTGAATTATCCTTTGTAATCATTTTGCAAGGCGATGAGCCTTCCAGGGTTCTAGCCCTTATTGTAATTTGAGCAGTGAGCTCTAGGCAGTGTGCCTGAATGCATGTGCATTTCCCTTATGTAATATTTCTATACTAACAAAGTATTAATATTGTGGGTCTCAATCCCACCGTGGTTTTTCTCTTAAATGGGTTTTCCATGTATAAATCTTGATGTTATGGTGTGATGGATATTTGGTTTATGTTTTTGCATCTTTGTTTAGTTCGTTTGCATTAAGTGGTTGAAGAATTAGATTAAAAATATTAAAAATTGCAGAACAGTGATTCACCCACCACCCCTCTCTCGCTCTAATTGTTCCTTGATTCCAACACTTAGAGGCTCTGAAACAACCCAAAAGTGATCCTAATCAATGTAGTAATTATATTTTGATAGAGTGCATTGCAAGCTTTTTGATGCTTCAAAATGGTTTGTCAATGTAGTAATTCTCTCTCTCTCTCTCTCTCTCTCTCTCTCTCTGTGTGTGTGTGTGTGTGTGTGTGTGTGTGTGTGTGTGTGTGTGTGAATTTTAAGTAATTGATTGAATAAAAATATAATTATATTTTACATTGTCTCTTTATGTGTGGGGATTGAGGTGTGGAGTTAGCTCTAAGGATTGGTTTGAAGAAACAAGATATGGTAGTGGATTTGGGCATATTTTATTTATTATCAAAGTATTTTTATTTTGATCTACCTTTTGAGAAACTTACATCTAGCATTGTTGAATTTAGCTTTTTCATTGAATAGTTAAGTATTGATAGTTTTCTTATTTAGGATTTTTTGAAGGAGATATTATTTATTAGAACTTGAGCATTTGTTTTTTATTAAGGAACAAATAGGGTTTGAAGGGACCTGAAACCCTTTTTACAAAATTTTGCTTAAAAAGATAGGCATATTAAAGCTAGCAGCCAAAGGATAGTGAAAAAACAATGAAAAACCAAAAGCGTGAAGGAACACAATAGGTAATTGAGAGGGGGGGTGAGTCAATGATAATTAAAAATTTAACTTTTAAATCATTCAAAGCATTAATAACGGAAATGTAGGGAGATAAAAAGCAATTCACACACAAGACAAACACATAGCACCAAGTGTACGAGGAAAACCCACAGTCGAGAAAAACCTCAGTGAGAAATGTTGCTAGATTCTACTGCTCTAATTCAACCTCACAATGAAAAATATTTCATTACAATGTTTATGGGCACCAACCCCTGAGATTTATGAGCACCAACTCAAAGGAGCACCTACCCCTAATCTGAGCACTCACTTGGATGACATAAACTGACTTAAAAATTTATTTCAAATACAATGAGACACCTTGTTACAAATGAGTTTTTGTAACCCTCTATGAAAAAATCAGCTCTTATCTGCTCAAAACTTCTCCTCATCTCTCTATCCTCTGATCTGATCAGACCTCTGACATCTTCTATCTCTATTCTTTTCTTTTTCCTCTATCCTCTCTATTGATTTTCTTGATGTGTATTGTCACTATGTTTTTCACACTTTTCTACTATGTTCTATACTATTTTTTTTTGCTCTCTTTTTCCTCCTCTACTCCAAACCTCTGTTCAAAATAGAACACACCTCTTTTCAATATTTTTCTCTACTTCTACACACTTTCATTCCACCTACTAGTCATCACATGAAAACTACCTCTCTATATAGTCATCTTTGTTCATCATAGACATTCCCTCCAAAAAACATATTTAAAAGTACTTCTTGAACCACTAAGAAATCTAACCTGCAAGCAAATTGACCATTCTCATTAATTGCATCTCCTTCCCTACTTGGATTGATCACAAAGATCAGATTAATATATTTAGTAATCTTAACCTACACAATATCTAGATGACTTGTTGACTGGTGATATTCTAATATTCTCATGGTGGTGGGATCTGACCTTCTTGAGCCACTCAACAACCTGCAATTTGCTCCCATTAAATGCAACCTTCTTCCATTTCTGCCCATAATCAAATTTGATTTTACTACAACCTACCATGTTTGGAGTGTTCATGTAAACTCTCTGCAAACAAGATTTAATTTCATCCAAATAGAAATTTGAGTCGTCCTGTATGCTCCACATCCTCAGAATAATCTTCTATGTTATCAAGTCAACCTCAGTCAAATGCCCACATGGACTACACATGTATTAGTATGCACTGGTGAAGATAAAATCGTGTCATTTGGTCAATTAATGTAGGGGTTATTTCCCCAAGACTCAGATTCCATCCTAGTGAAATTAACTTCTTATCTCTATAGCTCAAAGGTTTACAAGAAGCATTCTGGTGTCATGTGTTGAAACACCAAGTTATACCAAAAAAGGAACCTTCGTCGACAAGACATATTCACGGTTACAATGAAAAGGAACATCATCGATGGTCAAACAATATATCCATCACAGTGAAAAAGATTGTTTCAGTGTAGTTCCAAGGGTCGACCAAGGGCTAAGTGAGTCTTGTTGAAAGGCAAGGTCTCATTGACAAGGGACATGTCGATGAGACATATCGAATGTCCCACCAAAAAAGGACATATCAACATGTCTTCATAGGGTCTGCAAAGACCAAACTTGGTCTTACCAAAATTCAAGGTCATGCCGAAAAAACTGTATTTCCTAGACAGTTCGAATGTCACACCAAAACTGGTGAACATGGGACAAAAGAACGAAGGGCCCCACATGAACAAAACATGACCTGGGTGGACCAATCGGTAGCTGCCAAATGAGTATCAATGAAAACATGGGCAAAGTGGGCCTGACATTCCAATGATACTCACTCACAAAATGGAGACCAATTTTCCTCAATTAGATGACCTAGATTAACACATGGTTGTGCAACTAGTCGAACTTGCTCAAAGAAGCTAACCCCATAGCTCTGCATGAAGGCATGTCGCCAAGACAAAGAAAAAGTCTTACAAAAATGGGAGATGTCAGCATAACACAAAGAGTTTGTAAAGGCCGAAATAAGTCTTCCCGAAGGGGAGAGTCACTACGAACATCATATCAACAAGACGCATCCAGAGTCTCACTGACATAGGGATGTGATATAACATTTGAAGACTGCATGGTCTGAAAGGAGTCACACCAAAACATAGGGTCATGCCGAAATAAAAGGATATCGTAGAGACATCAAATGACTCACACCAAAATAGATCAAGAACGATGAGGTTGACATAAAGAATCTTTCATGCATTGAAGCCAAATCTGAAACATATGAAGCCAACTTGAGCCAACACTTCTACAACATATCTCTTCTGCAACTCATCATATCTTATGTAGCTCAACCAAATCAACCTACATTTGATCATGTTGACATCAATGACAACAATATGCCAACAAAGCCAAACACCAGACAACAAACTAAAGAAAACCTAGTTCAATTTCTTCAGTGCCTCCACTACCTCTGCTTCCAACTTGGTCATATTGAGAGCAATATTTTTTAGATCCTAAATGTCTTGGTTGGTGGCTTTTTTTTTTAGTTATATCTAGTCCTTTTGGAAGGACATGTGTTCTTATCTTGCATCTTCTCAAGCAAATCCACATCAACCACCACCCCTTCCTGTTGGATTCCTTCAAGTTTCTTTACCACTTTATGGATATAGGTCACAAGGGATATGAGGTTATCATTGACCTTTTGGAACTTATTTTATAGCTATGTCATTCTAGAGTCATAATCCTTCTTGAGTTTCAATTCCATTTTAGTAATATTGTTATTAGAATCTTTCTTGATATCGCTAACAGTCTTTTGCATAGACTCAACAATAGATTTCCTTTGTTCAACACAATAGTTGTCATGTTTACTACTAACAACCCAGAACTTTATATTAATCTCTTTAATTTCATTAAAGAGCCATTTTTGCATTCTAAAGTAGTCAACCACTGAGTCACAAGCAATGGCAAGAACATTATCCAGATTTTCTCTATTCAAGTTAAGATAGGGAGAATCCACATCGACGTCTCTAGGAAAAGAGGTTGTCTTTGTCCTATTAGTCATGAGCATGGATTTATCAAGCTTGGCATGATGGATGACCCAAAATCAGAATTAGTAATAGAGATAGGGGAGTTTCTACTCTTCTTTGAGCTATAACCTAGCTTCTTTTTCACCATAGGCTCAAAGTCAAACGCTTCCATATCAGTATTCCACTCCTCATCAGAGAAATGACTTCTAGTCTCTTCCACCTTAGTTTCAAAGGAAGAATTGGGGACCTTAGAGAAGGGGGAGTTGCGACTTGATGAACCCATTATTAGAATGAACTAGAGGAAAACTGAAAAGGGGGGGTTTTATCAGATTTCCACAAGTTAAACAATTATTGTAGATTATAAACCTTCTATCCGAGCAAAATGGAAATAGCACAGTGAAAGATAAATCATGAGAGTTCACAACACACAACACCAATATTTTGACATGGAAAACCTAGTGAAGGAAAAAACCACATTGGGAAACCCTACCCATGGTCAGGTAATACTTCTGTAGTAGTATGTGAAAATATTACAATGGGGATTGCACTTGAAATCAGGCCAACAACCTACTGGACACTCCTCAACACAAAAGGGAATTCTCACTGACTTACATAAACATCGGACTACAATTCAGAGGAAATGAACTATGGAAATAACATCTCTAAATGCTTGGTTATAGTTTCGGTTAAGCAAAGTGTCTTCCTAGCATCACCAAACTCTCCATAACACTTTGATGAATGATATATCCTTGTTCACAAATTTACCTCTCTCTGATAATGCAGACAAAATTCCTATGTACAAATTGCATAAACATATCTCCTATATATACAAATAATCAACCTTGATAACAAGGTCGGCTAAACCCTGAACCCTCAACACATAATTACAAAGATTACATTACATGATACAAAGATTGACCACCGGACCAATATTATGATTTACATTACATAGCATGGACCTAATTCAAATTCCTAAACAATTACATCCATCAAAAATCCTGCCAAGACCAACCACAACATGTTACATCAATCGAGAAAACCCCTTAGTGTCAATAACACAAAATATCCAACTGGACCCAAATAGGATCACCAAATCTTCATGCTAGCCAATGCGAAGCCACCAAACAATTGGGAAAAGATCAAGAAAACTTTATCACGTTAAGAACAATTTATAGAAGCTGCATCAAAACCACTTAACCATTTCATCAAATATCATCAACCAGGGCCAAGAATAGCAACCGACAAACTAGAACATAATCAGAAGCTTCTGGAGCACCAAATGACAAACCAACTAAATATGACATACACATAATCATCATGAATATCCTTCCAAAACTGCATCCAACAATCTAAACATATCGGAGCAAAATCTCTAATAACCTCTGCAAAAACCATGTCCAACAGAAGCAGGTCAACAACCAACCGGAGCAGTGTTGACAATCAACCAAAGCAATATTGGCATCAATCACAACACATAATCAATTCATGCATATTGCCAACAATCTCCCCCTTTTTCATTGATGGCAACATTGAATGTGAAAAACATCCAAGTGCTAAGGAATGCCAACGATCTCCAAGAAACTCTCTCTCCCAAGATAACAACAAAAGAACTGACTGATCTCACCCCCATACTGGGATATGATTATCTATTTTTCACATGAAAACCTCTCCCCCTTTGACATCAATGATAAAGGGTTGAACCAATTAGCTAACTACTCCCCCTGAGTAGTAGCACCATCTCATCAACCTCGATCAGAAGATATTTATGATAAGCTCACCGGATTGATGAATTCCACCATCTCTAAGTCTCTTCTAGAGGGGTGGTGACCCCCAATTGATTCCTAAGATATTCAAAAGTATCTTTAGGCAATGGTTTTGTTACAATATCTGCAATATGTTCCTGAGTGGGCACATATGCCAATTTGACTTCCTTTGCTTCAACCTTTTCTTTCAAGAACTTATATCTTATAGATATGTCTTTTGATTTGGAATGAAATACCAGATTCTTTGACATATCAATAGCAGCTATATTATCACAGTGAATAAGAATATGCTCATCATAAGTTACCCTTATATCCTTCAACATTTTCTTCATCCATAAGATCTAACTACAATTTGTTGTGGCAGCTACATATTCAGCTTCAACAGTACAAAATGAAGTGCATGATTATTTTTTGCTAACCCATGAGACTAATTTCTTCCCAAGAAAGAATATACCACCTGTAGTGCTCTTCTAGTCATCAACATCTCCTGCCCAATCTGAGTCTATATAGGCACTGTAGACACATAAATCTATCCACTTAATTAAATGAATATTAAGTATTTATTTGATTATTTAACCATGAGTCAACAGTTAATTAAATTAATATTTAATTAATTCTTCCTCAAACCTCTTCTTCTATTAACTAAATAAATTATTCAATTTATTTAAATTAATTCATTAAACCACACTCTAACAATTTATTAAATGAATAAAGCATATTTATTTAATTTAACCCCTTTCCTCCTTTAAATAAATAAATAAATATTTATTTAAATCTCTAAACTCCCCCCCACTTGCATTCTCCTACAAATGCAAGTTGCACAATTTTAGTTGAAATAAATGAATTTTATTTTAATTAAAATCCTATTTTCCCTCACCCACCAAACCCACTTGCCTCTTAAACCCCTTCTAGATTCTTCTAATCCATTCCAAATTAGCCTAATCCTATCCCCTAATTATTGTCACATTCCTAAGCAAAGAGAAGTCATTTCTCAAAACCTCCCAAGTATTGGAAATGCATTAAAGGCTTTTATTCTCCAACAAGTTAACCCCCAAAGTCTTCCAAACCATTTATGGCTCTTACATAACCATTTATGGCTCTTACATAACCATTAATGGTTAAACTCAACTCACCCACATGGTTAGAAACTTTCCCTCTAACTCAACCCCCATTTAACTCATGGGTCTCTTCAAGCATTCATTAATTTGACCATGGTTGTCCCCACTAACTCTTGCACAAGAGTTTGTCCATTGGATAAAGAGCTTTATTCAATAACTCAAGCCTAACCAAACCCTCCCAAGGTAACCTTCATGTCATCTCAAGCATTTAATGCTTCTTCCCTCTCCTCTCAAGACATCTCATGTGACATTTGTCATCATGGGATTGGGTTGAAAGCTCTCACATGGATCACAAACCCATCAATCTTGGCCCTTGTTGAGATTACTCAATCTCAACCATCCATTTCTCCATTTTTCTTATAAATAGAGCCCATTCCTTCTTCAAAAGGATCCAGAAATCTTTATGCATCAAACTTATATTTATTTTGAGAGAACATTTAGGAGCATTTTCTTTGTTATTTTGCTTTTAAAATTAACATAGATTAATTAGGTGTTTTCTCATAGTAACTTATTTACACTTGCATAAGCATTTGTTCTTATCTTCATAATCATCTTGAATGTTCATAAGACATTCATGAATAGTGCAAAAACCTAAGGGCTACACACATGTGGAACTTGGAGAGGAGAGGAACAAGGGAGGAGCAACTGTGAGCATTTTGAGGAGCATCTTGGGGGGTTTTCTTTCCCTTTTCCATTTTTGTATGCTTCTCATTGTCTTCTTTTTATCTCTCTTGATATGCATGTTTAGGTTCATAAGTTCATTTGTGCTTCATTTTTATCATCACTAACATATTAAGAGACACACAAGTTCAAGTCATTAATATGTTAGTGACAATAAAAAATAAAAGACAAATGAACCTATGATCCTTAACATGCATATCAAGAGAGATATAAAGCAGACAATGAGAAACATACAAAAATGGAAAAGGGAAAGAAAATCCCCCAAGATGCTCCTCATAATGCTCATAGTTGCTCCTCCGTTGTTCCTCTCCTCTCCAAGTTCCACATGAGTGTAGATGTAGAGCCCCTCCCTGATCAAGCTCTGGTTAACTCAGTTGACCATGGTTGACCTTACTAATAAATGCTATAATTCAATAGGATGGGCTATGTTAGACAGATAGATTTATGAGAAAAGTAATTGAACCAGGTTACAGAATCATTTCACCTTGATGTGTACATTTTGATGTGTTATGAACACATAACTTCATATGATTCTAGAATAGGATAACTTTGAGACTATGTATGTCATTATTGGATTTGCAGGACTTTACTATGATGATAGAAATAGGATGCATGTCTTATGTATGGATCAAAATTATGAGGATTATGAGAATTGCTTATGTGGATTTATTTGGATATAAGATATATCGATTTGTTTAAATGTAAATTGTATGCAGAGTGTTTGATATGTATTCTTATTCATGTGTTTAATATTATATGAGGTTATTTGGAATTACTAATGTGTAATTGAGATGCGCAGGAAAATTATCCATGTGACCATGGAAACATTATGGAGAACCAAACCTAGACCTATGTACGTCTGTAAAGCCGGGGGTTGTCTATTTGGAGAGACAACACCCCGTATATATCATATTTTATTTGTGAAAGTAAATGTTGCGTGTGTGTTTAATTAAATTTATTAATTTGTGTAAATCCAACAAGAGACAAATTTCATGTGTAATTTTGTAATGTATTTTATTGTGTCACTTGACACGTGTTGATTTATGTCTTGATTTTTGACTTGTCTCTTGGAGGGAGTTGTTTCAACCATAGCTTTTTCAAACATTTGAATGTGGTTCTAAATTTTCCTTGGGTAGAGAGTCTTTGGAGTGGTAAACTCAGGTTTCACCCGAAATTTAACTTCAGATGGGTTTATAAGGGGTCAAATGGACTCCTAGGGGTAGTTTAAAGGTGTTTCCTAAAGTCCATAAGGTATACCTATGGGTTAGGAGTATTTTTAGGCATGTGTCTACTCCCATGTGACTGTTTAGTCACCTCAAAAAGTGGGTTTCCTAATGTGAGCGAAAATTCAAATTATAAGGTGCCATCTAGGTTGGATAACTTTCCCTTTTGATGTGAGATCCTTTTTCCCACTTTCTCTTACTTTTTCCTTTTTCAGTTTTAGAAACCTGTGAGAACTCTCACTGAGGTCCTTTTAAGCAAGAATGAGAGACTTTGTGAGAATCACCCACTCTCCATTTTTGGAGATCAGGCAATTTTGAAAACCTCGCCCCACCTTTGGGCAGATTGAAGGTTGGTTCATCTTCTCCTTTTGTTTCTTTTTACGTTGCATGTTTATGTTGGAAAGATTGCTTGTATGTAAAAGTTGGTTTCTTATATTTTTTGTTGTGAAAATTTATTATGTGACCTATCTGTTACTTCTTTTATGCATTTTCTTGTGATTTGGGAGTAACCAAGGCCTTCTACTCTTGGGAGAGTAGGATGGTCTTGTGCATGGTAGAAGTTTGACAGCCCTCGAGTGAGAGGCTCTCATTATGAGAGTGAACTCAAGGGGTGTATATGTGACCCTTGCTGCATGGCCTGGTTTATGAATTTGGGGGTCATAAGGGGAAAAAGTATGGCATGAATGCCTTGGGGGGGCATAAGGATGTGGGGTTAATGAAATTATGATATATCTTTATTTGCCATGAGGTGGCTTTGTGATTTACTATTCTCGCAGTCTCCTCAGGGTATTTGGTCCACTACCACCCGTGTAAAAACATCACATTTTGTGATGAAGTGTAGCCTTGGTTGGGAAAATGTTTTTTGTATGTTTTTCCCTTGCTGCTTGTGTTTGCATGTGTGTAACCTGTCTAGGGCTTGGTTCTTCAAGCTCGAGGGTGGCTTCTAGTAAGCCTAGGCTGGGAGGTGAGCTCTCCATGGTCATAGCCTTGTGATTTATTTGCAGGTTGCATGGAAGAGAAGAAAAGAAGAAGGCTTTGAGTGGATCATAAATTTATTTGTATTTTAGTAGCAAAATGTACATATTTGTGAAGCCCTCATTTAGTAGAAATGAGAGGCTAAGTTTGAGATCCAACCATTGTAAAAGTTATCAAATGTATTAAATGTATTTACTTGTCTTAGTTTTTAATTAAGAAATAAAGATGTAAATGTTACTTGAGCACATTCTAGCAAAGAAAGAAATAAAGAAATAGAGTTATTTCCTTATAGATGTAGAGATAATGTTTATGTTTACTTGTTGCAATATATTAGGCAAGAAATTTATTTATGCCTTATTAAGTTTTTGAATAAGAAATGATATTGATTTATATTTGTAGTTTAAACTTAAAGAAAGCATGAGCATATATTTTAGGGTTATTACTGGAAATACATTATACCTTGTTGTCTATGGATTTAAAAATATTTAAAGAGAAGTTAGTTGCAGATTAAAATAAATTCATTTCTGTCATATTATCTAATGCTGAAAATACATGTATAGCAAGAAATAAATAAATCTAGTTATAACTTTTAAAACCCAAAAGATAGCTAAATAGATATAGACAATGGAAAGAAAAAAAAAAGACATTGAAATGAATATGCCCAATGTTTTAAATCTACATCCAAACTGTGGTATTTATTGCAAAGAGAAACAAAGAAATTTATCCTAATCTGATATTTTAAATAACTTGCTTTAATGCTTGAAATAAATGGACTTGACATAAGAAAATATCTTGATATTCATAATTTGAGTAAATATATGTTGCTAAGTTTAAAAAAAAAATTATATGCCTTCATATTTAAAACATCCCACATATGCAAATATATTATATATTTGGAAACCTTTGAAAAATGAAATATTTAGTTATTTTGATAATTCTGGTTTATTTATGTTTTATTTTGATAGTCATTCTTAAATTTTTGTACAAAAAAAAATATAGACATTCATATATATATATATATAAACCAAAAAAAAAAATCAAATAAAAATAAAAAAGAAAAAATATATATATATAAAATAAATTATTTCTTGCAGACCGACGGGGGAGGGTCAAGAAACCCTACCCCACCGAATTGGGGCCATCGTCCCCCCCAAGCGAGCGCCACAGTAAGCAGACGCTGCTCGCTGTGGGTCATCCGTAGTGGGCGAGCGAAACCCGCCACTACGGGCGACCCCCAGCTACGGTGGTCACCACTGTGGTAACCCATAGTGGGTGACAGCCTCCACTGTGGAGCCACAGTGGATGGTGGCCGCTCCCTGTGGGGTACCACAGTTGTCGTCTCTTGCAAGTCGCCGCCTTCGGCCTCCCCACCTTGCGTGATCACTTCGGCCTCTCCACCCTATGTTAACACTTCAGCCTCTCCGCCATGGCTCCTCCAAAACACACATGCCCTAATCCAAATTTCGGGATTAGGGCAAACTTAGAATAGATTTAAATAAAATATGTGTGGTAAATGTAACTTTAAATCTAGGGTTACAAATATTAAATGGATTAAGTGAAATTAAAAAAGGGGAAACCCTATTCAAATTTTGAATAGGGTATCCCATATATACTTTGGAATACTAATATTTTATATTTAAATTCCTTAAGTTAATAAATTCATATAAGTGTTAATTTATATATATGTTAATTATATATATATATATAATAGTGAACTTAGATAAGGCATTTTCTAGATTAGGTATATAGGAATATATTACATTTAGGCTATATAAAAACTTCTATATATATATATATATATGTTACTAGTTTTAAATTGAAAACTAATGGGTTTTATTTTATTAGCATGTTTTATTAGGTGCTTTACTAGTATTTTGACCTTAGGGAATCATTTATTTGGTCAACATTAACTAGAGTTATGAAGCAAATGCTATTAAAGGTCACTTTAACCTCTAAACGAATTTTAAACACATTATATTTATCGCTCCTTAAATACTAAGTTGTCAATAGGCTAAATATTAGAGCTGATATAATTAATGCTTTGTGTAATTAAAAGATTATTTGAGATTGATAGTATCTCTTGTCAATTAATTTAGAGGTTTATACATAAATGAAATTATTTATTTATTAAATGGTGAGGTAATAATAATTTCTTTGGAAGAGGATATCGGGGTGGCATTATATATATATTCGAAAATAAGTCCAAGACCTTGGTCTTGCGAACTCATTTAGCCTAGATGGAATCTTATACTAAATAAAGCAATTAACATTTTAAACGTTTGACACTTCAATTTTCAATTGCTCGATTAATTAATATTATTATGTTAAAATCATATTAATAATTAATTTATAGTCGCAAGATTTAATCAAGTTATAAAGGAAGGATGTATTAACACGGATGGAGGAAACTTGTTAGGAGATAAATAATTATTATTGAACCAAGTAATTATATTAATGCCTATTTAGTGGAAGTCGATCTAATTAAGTATTATAATTTGCAACTATAATAAAAGGGACATTTGATGTGAATTTATTATTGTCCTTATAAAAATCATTTTGTTCCACTTGATTATAGGAGTCATCGTAATTTGTTGTGTTAGGAATATCCTAACTTTGTCGTCTAGGAGTTTTATAGAAACCTAAGGCTTCTAGACAAATTTTTCTTATTCATCGTTCACGTTAGAAAAATGTTTTATTATAATTTTAAGATTTGGCTTGGAACAACCTGTTAAGTTGTCACATCTAATTAAGCATAGGTTGCATATAATTAAGCGTTTCAAAAAAAAATGTTGTTGGGTTTTTGCCCAAAAGTTTGGGCATGACAGTAGCCCTCATCTTTTTGCACTATTCATGGATGTCTTATGAAAATTCAAGATGATTATGAAGATAAGAACAAATGCTTATGCAAGTGTAAATAAGCTACAATGAGAAAACACCCAATTAGTTTATGTTAATTTTAACAAAATAACAAAGCAAATGCTCCTAAATTCTCTCTTAAAAAACTGTAAGTTTGATGCATAAATATTTTCGGATCCTTTTGAAGAAGAAATGGGCTATATTTATAAGAAAAATGGAGAAATGGATGGTTGAGATTGAGTAATCTCAACAAGGGCCAGGATTGATGAGTTTGTATTCCATGTGAGGGATTTCAACCCAATCCCATGATGATAAATGTCAACATGAGATGGCTTGAGAGGAGATGGAAGAAGCATTAAATGCTTGATATGACATGAAGGTTATCTTGGGAGGGTTTGGTTAGGCTTGAGTTATTGAATAAATCTTTTTAATGCCTTTATCCAATGGACAAACTCTTGTGCAAGAGTTTGTGGGGATAACCATCATCAAAGAAATGAATGCTTGAAGAGACCTATGAGTTAAATTAGGGTTGAGTTAGAGGGAAAGTCTCTAACCATGTGGGTGAGTTGAGTTTAACCATTAATGGTTTGGAAGACTTTGGGGGTTAACTTGTTGGAGAATAAAAGCCTTTAATGCTTTTCAAAGACTTTGGAGGCTTTGAGAAGTGACTTCTCTTTGCTTAGGAATGTGACAATTATTAGGGGATAGGATTAGGCTAATTTGGAATGGATTAGAAGAATCTAGAAGGGGTTTAGGATGCAAGTGGGTTTGGTGGGTGAGAGAAAATAGGATTTTTAATTAAAATAAAATTCATTTATTTCAACTAAAATTGTGCAACTTGCATTTGTAGGAGAATGCAAGTGGAGGGGAGTTTAGAGATTTAAATAAATAAATATTTATTTATTTATTTATTTAAAGGAGGAAAGAGGTTAAATTAAACAAATATGCTTTACTCATTTAATTAATTGTTAGAGTGTGGTTTAATGAATTAATTAAAATAAATTGAATAATTTATTTAGTTAATAGAAGAAGAGGTTTGAGGAATAATTAATTAAATATTAATTTAATTAACTGTTGACTAATGGTTAAATAATCAAATAAATACTTAATATTCATTTAATTAAGTGGACAGATTTATGTGTCTACATTTGCCCCTCTTTGAAACAGTGTGTTTTATCGCGTCATTTCAAAGAAAGAAAGATTGGTGTGAAGAAATATACCCCATAAATGTTAATTTAGTGGGTGGTATGCCCCCTCGAGAGATGGGCCAAAAAAATTTAGAAAAATCGAGTGATCTCTTGAAAAAGAGAAAGAAGTTGAGGAGAGCTAGAATAGAATAATTTAGAAATAATGGTGAAAGAATGGGAGAAGATGGAGTGAATACGGAGAAATGGCAAGCCAGTGAGTACCCTTAGGTCATGCAAGAGATATAGTGCAAATGTGGTGTGTGCTTTTGATTAATACTGTACAATTGATCAAAATTGGTTGAACAATCTGGTGCAATGGGTTAAATTACCCCAATTGAGTCAAAGCGTGACACTTGATGTTAGTTGTTTACTTGGATAGGATAAAGTCTGAGTAAGTGAATCAAAGTGACCTATTATGACTTAGACAATTGATGTAATTGCTCGATGAAGTCAATGTATCTGAAGAAAAATACTCATTGAGACTTAGACAATTGATGTAATTGTCTGTTGTTGATTGTGTTTGCGTTTGAGGTTGTTTGTGATGAATCATAGCAGCCCCATTGAGACTAGGCATTGAATGTAAATGCCTATTGTAGTCTAGGATTGCCATAATTGATGACTTGTTGAGACCCAAAGATACTTGATCAATAAGTATCTATTGATAGTCTAGGTGTGCGTGAATCGATGTACCTGTGTAGACATAGTAACTTGCTTTTCTTATAAGATGACTTAGGATGGGAAATGCAACCCCACCTGTTAGACATGGACAGTGATGAACGTGGATTGATTGGGTTGATGGGACATGATGTAGGGTATGTGATTTATGATGATTATCTAGATAGGGAGGGTGAGGGGGGAATTCAATGTTAGATAGAAGGTATGGAGGACCTAGGATGGGAAATGATGCATGGTATGCATTTATGATGATGACCTAGAGAGGGAGGTTGAGGGGGATGATTCAATGTTAGATAACATTTTCTTTTACAAGAAAATTCGGTTTGGATGATAAGTACTTGGTCGATTTGTTATTTGTTTATTTATATCAGGTTCCTATGCTACTCCAAGATATCCACAAGTTATTAGAGTAGTTGGGATGGCTCCTAATATCTTTTTCTTTGTTTGTTGTCTACGGATTGATCCAATGAAGTTCTGGGGCATGTACTAATGGTTTCTACATGGGAAGTTCACTAAGCTATGTGATCCTATGCAAAAACATGGCCATGGATCATTATGGCTTACTGACTACCACGTATACCTCGACCATTTGTACATGAACCAGAATGGAGGGGGAGCTTTCCTTGTCTGCGATGTTTGCTTCTAGGTGAAACGCTCAAACTTGGCTTCTGCTACCTCAACCAAGATTGATACTACCATGCTCGATGATGAAAATTAAGCACTGTGAATAATCTATGGATCATCATTTCATCTCATATGGATATATTGCATTTTGTTGCATTCCATCCATCCATACATCCATATTGATAAATATCATTCATACATAGTCATGACAATGGATACTCTATTTTTTGCTCCTCTTCCATAGGAATGAGTCCTAATTCCTCCATACCTTCTATCTAACATTGAATCCCCCCCTCACCCTCCCTATCCAAGTAATCATCATAAATCACATACCCTACATTGTGTCCCATCAACCCAATAAAGCCACGTTCATCACCGCCCATTTCTAACAGGAGGGATTGTGTTTCCCATCCTAAGTCATCCTATAAGTAAAGAAAGTTACTCTATCTACACAGGTACATCGACTCACGCACACCTAGACTTTCAATAGATACTTATTGATCAAGTATCTTCAGGTCTCAATAGGTCATCGATTATGGAAATCCTAGACTACAACAGGCATTTACATCCATTGCCTATTCTCAACAACGAACAATTACATCAATTATCTAAGTCTCAACGATTATTTTGCTTCAAATACCTTGACTTCATCGGGCAATTACATCAATTGTCTAAGTCACAACAGGTCACTTTGATTCACTTACTTAGACTTTATCCTATCCAAGCGAACAACTACCATCAACTGTCACGCTTTGAATCAATCGGGGCAATTTAACCCATTGCACTAGATTGTCCAACCAATTTTGATCAATTGTATAGTATCAATCAAAAGCACACACTACATTTGCACTGTATCTCTTGCATGACCTAAGGGTACTCACTGGCTTGCCATTTCTTCGTATTCACTCCATCTTCTCCCATTCTTTCACCATTATTTCTAAATTCTTCTATTCTAGATCTCCTCAACTTATTTCTCTTTTTCAAGAGATCCCCTGATTTTTTCAAAAAAAATTGGCCAATCTCTCGAGGGGGCATACCACCCACTAAATTAATATTTATGGGGCATATTTCTTCACACCTATCCTTCTTTCTTTGAAATGACGTGATAAACCACACTGTCTCAAAGAGGGGCAAATGTAGACATAGAAATTTGTCCACTTAATTAAATGAATATTAAGTATTTATTTTATTATTTAACCATCAATCAACAATTAATTAAATTAATATTTAATTAATTCTTCCTCAAACCTCTTCTTCTATTAACTAAATAAATTATTCAATTTATTTAAATTGATTCATTAAACCACACTCTAACAATTAATTAAATGAATAAAGCATGTTTGTTTAATTTAACCCCTTTCCTCCTTTAAATAAATAAATAAATATTTATTTAAATCTCTAAACTCCCCCCCACTTGCATTCTCCTACAAATGCAAGTTGCACAATTTTAGTTGAAATAAATGATTTTTTTTTAATTAAAATCCTATTTTCCCTCACCCACCAAACCTACTTGCCTCCTAAACCCCTTCTAGATTCTTCTAATCCATTTCAAATTATCCTAATCCTCTCCCCTAATTATTGTCACATTCCTAAGAAAAGAGAAGTCACTTCTCAAAGCCTCCCAAGTATTTGAAATGCATTAAAGGCTTTTATTCTCCAACAAGTTAACCCCCAAAGTCTTCCAAACCATTTATGGTTCTTACATAACCATTTATGGCTCTTACATAATCATTAATGGTCAAACTCAACTCACCCACATAGTTAAAGACTTTCCCTCTAACTCAACCCTCATTTAACTCATGGGTCTCTTCAAGCATTCATTGTTTTGACCATGGTTATCCCCACTAACTCTTGCACAAGAGTTTGTCCATTGGATAAAGGCATTATTCATTGGATAAAAGATATATTCACTAACTCAAGCCTAATCAAACCCTCCCAAGGTAACCTTCATGTCATCTCAAGCATTGAATGCTTCTTCCCTCTCCTCTCAATCCATCTCATCTTGACATTTGTCATCATGGGATTGGTTTGAAAGCCCTCACATGGATCACAAACCAATTAATCCTGGCCCTTGTTGAGATTACTCAATCTCAACTATCCATTTCTCCATTTTTCCTATAAATAGAGCCCATTCCTTCTTCAAAAGGATCCAGAAATCTTTAAGCATCAAACTTATAGTCATTTTGAGAGAACATTTAGGAGCATGTGCTTTTTTATTTTTCTAAAATTAACATAGACTAATTAAGTGTTTTCTCATAGTAGCTTATTTACACTTGCATAAGCATTTGTTCTTATCTTCATAATCATTTTGAATCTTCATAAGACATCCATGAATAGTGCAAAAACCTGAGGGCTACACTCATCTGGAACTTGGAGAGGAGAGGAACAAGGGAGGAGAAACTATGAGCATTGTGAGGAGCATCTTGGAAGGTTTTCTTTCCCTTTTTCATTTTTGTATGCTTCTCATTGTCTTGTTTTTATCTCTTGATATGCATGTTTAGGTTCATAAGTTCATTTGTGCTTTATTTTATTGTCACTAACATATTAACATTTGAACTTGTGTCTTATGCCTCCTTTTTAGCATGCATCAGGCACATAATCTGAAATCATCATCCTTTGGATACCATAACCCCTAATCTGTTGTTCCTTTCAAATATCTGAGTATCTTTTTAACAACAATATCATGATTTTCTCGTGGATCAGACTGGAATCTAGAAGCAATGCAAACATCATGTATTATATCCAGTCTGGTTTGAGTTAATTAGAGCAGTCCACCAATTATTTATTTGTATCTACTTGAGTTCACTTTAAGAGATTCATCTTTCTTTGACAGTTTGCAACCGATTATTATAGGGGCTCAAATAGGTTTTGATTTTTCAAGTCCAAATTTATTTAGCAATTATTTCATATATTTAGTTTGACAAATAAAAATACCTTTATCAGTCTCAGTGATATACAAACCTTTTTCTAAATCCGATCTTCAAAAGATGTTTATCCAATCTAGAATACTAGGCTCGAGGGGCTTGTTTCAATCCATAAAAGACTTTCCTCAATTTGCAAACCATGTCCTTGTCCTCTGATAGTGAAAATCCATCAGACTGCTCAATGTAGACTTCTTCAAGATCTCCATTTCAAAATTCACATTTGACATCCATTTGATATACCTTGTAGTTCTTATGTGCAGCATAAGCAAGAAATAGTCTTACTACTTCAATCCTTGCAACCAAAGCATAAGTTTCATCATAATTAATTCCTTCTTGCTATGAGTATCATTTGCAAACCAATCTAGCTTTATTTCTTACAACTTGTCCTTCTTCATTTAATTTATTTTTCAATACCCATGTAGTTCCAATAATATTTTATCTTTAGGCTTAGGAACCAATTCCCATGTGTTATTTTTTTCTATCTGATTTAATTCCTCTTCCATTTCTTTCATCCAATTCTCATCTTTACATGCTTCAATAATTGATTCCAATTCAATTTGAGAAATTAAACATACCTCTTCAGTAGCTAATCTTCTTCTTGTCATCACACCTTTTCTCTTATCTCCAATGATTTGATCTTCAGAATGATTCAGCTTTACATACCTGGGAGTCTTTGGATTATCTTGAATTTCAGACTCTTTATGCTCTTCAACAGTTACTGTGGAATTTTCTGATATTACTGTTACCTATTTTCACTACAAGCTCAATATGCCTTAGAAGGAGAAACAAGTGCTAAGTATGAAAAGAATACATGTTTTTGTCTAACTTGTTTGCTTCATGTGTAGACACAGGGAAAATAAATTTTTGTTCATTGAATTATAGCATGTGGGGTAAAATGTGGCTCCCATGAGGGTTGAGCCCAGCATGCTGAGGGAGATGGGTGTTTCTTTGTAGTTTTTTGAATTTTTGCCTTATCGGCAAGACCTATCCTGATGACTTGATAAGAACTACAAAGCACAAAATGTTGTCATCGGCTATCGAAAGGAGCTATCTCAAGTTATCCTGATTACCTGATGGAAAGGCCCAGGCATAGTCCATTTATCCCACATTGGTCGCGGGGAGTAGAATTTCAATAATTAAAGGCAAAGTCCCACACATATTAAGTGTCAAAGCTTACTAGCTTTTGACAAGGAGAAGCTCAGTGTTGGTGGGCCCTTCACGTGCGTGCGCATCTCAAAGCAGCCAAATTTTGCAGTAAAAGGGCAAATTAATTGGTGAGCAGGTTGCAAAGGATCTGACGGCCATCACTATACCGCTATACAAAAGTGCTCGACTGTTAATCTCTGCGACTTAGTGATTGGTGAGGTAGAATCCAAGTGGAAGTTGAGGTGGCACCTAGGTGGATCATGTGGCAAAATAGAGGCTGACACGTGGTGACACCGTGGCATAAGAAAGAGCCACTTAGAGAAACTAAAGACCGAGAAAATTCAAGTAGATCAACGGTGATCAAGCTAGATCTAACGGTTGTCGCTATATTGCGATGGGAAGATAATCGCCAAATACTCCCCATGAATTGGCGAAAAAGTATGTGCCGAAAAGGGAAATTTAAAGCTTGAGAAGATCACTGAGATCCAATGACAAATCAAGGAAGATCGGATGGTGGAGTGAAATTCAGGGGCTATCCATGACTGTTGATGTACCATGGTTGTGAAGTGCCCAGAATGAATACCCTCGCAACAGGTGGCAGGTCAGATGGTGCCAAGGTGGACTCTGAGCATATCACAAGGTGAGATGTGGTGACACACCTCATGACATGTGGCATGCCATCAAAGAGAATGTCAAACAAACCTTGGTTGTGATAGATCTCTAAATGGTTTCACCGAATGCATCGGTTTCATCAAAATAATAGGCATCGATGAAACTATAGTTTTGATGAGACATGAAAACTATTCGCCGAGGGAGGTAGTTTGGCCGAAAGACTGATGCCGAACAAACCAAAGTAAAATGATGGGTCTAGTTGTGTTGAGGTGGTAGATGAGGTTATGCTCAGGTGGATCAGGTGGTAAACCAGAGATTGGCTTGTGGCACGAATGGACAAAGAGGTAAGGGTCGAGCAGATCAAGAAAGATCAACGATGATGTGAGAGATCTAACGGTCATCACTATACCTCTATAGAAACAAGCTCGCAAGTTATCTGTGTGACTTGGTGACAAAGAACATGAGGAAAAGGTGAGTGCCTAAGGTGAGATAAAGATCGAGCAGTTTGAGGTCAGATCGACGGTTGTCACTATACCACAAGATGAAGATGCTCGATAGTTATCCCCTACGACATATCGACTAGCAAAGTGGTAGGTCCAAATGGCAAGACAGGTGGATCTCATGAGAGAACCAGTGGTTAACGCATGGTGACACTGTGGCATAAGAGAGAGCCACTCAGAGAGGTTAAGACCAAGGTAGATCAAGGAAGATCGACAGTGATCACAAATATCCGATGGTTGTTGCTAAGGCACAATGAAAAGTTGCACACCCAGTTATCACTGCAACTTAGCAACTGATGATGTGGCAGTTTAGGTGGAGCCTAGGTAGTGGCCACAGACAAGTCGGATTGTAACACGTGGCAAGGGTTTGCAGACGAGTGACTCAAAAGTGGGCCCATTTTGAAGAAAAAGCAGAGTGGTTAAAAGTCGAACAGGTTCCTGAAGATCCGAGGGCTTTTGCTATACTGCAATGAAAAGGTACATAAAAGGTTAATCCTTGCGACATAGCGACAAGTAGTTGGCAGTCTCAATGGTTTCTATTATGTGCTAACGGTTAATGCAGGTAGCTAAATCAAATGGTTAGGTAACCGGTAGCGTCCAGGTGAACTCAACGCGAAATGACATGAAGTTCTGTTCAGTTTGGCTACTCTTTTTTGCAGTTTTGGAAAAGTTTCTCTCTCAGTTAAGCCCCCTGATTTTGAGGAAAAGCTTAGAATTGATGACAACTGATCCATATTGGAGCCAAAATTTTGAATTTTGAATTTTTGCGAGCTTTTGTATAAGTGATTGTTTTTCACTTTTTTTTTTAGGAGGGTTCTGGAGTTTTGAGATTGTGTATCAGAAGACACTCAGGCTCCTATAACTCATTTCTTATGAGTTTTTGAGATTTGTAATGCAGATACCTCCTATTGATCAATAAAGAAGTCCATTTTCCTTCTCAGATTTATGTTGTTCAAGCATTGTGTGTGAGTTCTTAGAGTGGATTTTTGTGATTTTTATAGAATCCTTCTTTTCATCTTATTGCCTCAGTGTTATGATCATATGCAGCATGTTATAGTGCAGGTCAGTGAATGTGTAGTTACTTTTAATGTTTGAAGTTGTGAAAATATTAGTGTTTTCCTCCTGCAAACATATAAAAGTTTAAACCTTTCATATGAATCATTTTTGCAAGCATGCATATTTGAGTTGTGAGATTACAAAGCTTCATTATCTGAGTATTTTGTGAGGTTTGTAAGCATTTGCAAGTCACTTTCAGTCATTTGTGGATCACCTTTTTATCTATAGTTTTATTTTATGCATATCCTTCTACCTCTTTTCCAGTCAGGAAGTCATTAGTTTTTAGGTGATCAAAAAGGAAGTTGACCTATAATCCAGAGGTCTGCTCTCATAATAGGATAACCACATCCTAAGAGTAGTCCAATGTGTCACTGGATTGCAGGAATTTCAAGCTTGCATCGGGTGCAAATCCATGTGACAATAGTTTTTCGCACGCCCGGTGGGATTGTTGGACTTTATAATTCATAGAAGGCCACCATATGTTGTCTTGGTGTGTGCAACATCAAATTTTTCACACCTGGCGACTCAAATATTTGGTATTTTAGCACTCCAACCTTCCTAGCTTATGAGAAAATACCAGACTAGGCAAAGTGCAGCCTCAGTCAATCATACCCAGCTATCACCCCCAAAAAGGAGAGCTAGGGTAGTTAACAAAGTTTCGAATATAGTAGTTGGTGTGCTGCCTGTTAATTCTAATTCCTACCCTGGTGTTACAACTTATAACAATCCACTATTTACAAGTTCTTCCAGTCAAAATACACCAAATATGGCTCTTAATCAACTCCTGAGGGTACATCCATTTGTGCCTTTTAATCAAGGTAGTCCTTTAAATTTGGTTCAACATGATGACATACCAGTTGTAGCACTTAAGAGTTTTCCATTTTTCACTAGAGAGGATCAAACAACAGTTATTGAACATATTAGAGATGTGGCTTCCTTGTGTGGAGTGCATCATATTGTTGTAGAAAATGTTTCTTTGGGGCTTTTGGCAGCCTCTTTCAAAGGGAAAGCCCTTCAGTGGTTCAGGGGCATGCCTTTGAACTCAATAGCTACATGGGATGAGTTGGGACAGCTTTTAAATCAGCATTTTGAAGACAATTTAGATCATCTTTCATTGGTGGAGCAACTCACTACCATCAAAAGAGCTCCACATGAGCATATGATGGATTTCAACTACCAGTTTCAAAGGACTTGGAATCGGATTCCAGCATCGGTAAAACCTTCTAATGATTATGCTTTTTTGTTTTGCCTATAGGCTTTGAATAGTGATATTGCACTCATGATACAGTCTATGGGGGGAAATACTTTACCAACAGCATTTGATGTTGCTATTAGGGCCAAGAATAGTCTTATTCAAGTAGGGAAGATAGCACCTAGGCCTCCCATGCCAATTTTTGCTGATATGCAGCCCATTATCCCTGTAGTTCCACCTATTATAGCTGTTGTACCTTCATTTCCATTATATAATTCTCAAGTTGTAGCTCAAGAGCTTGTTGTCCCAGTCATTTGTAGGAGATAATAAGTATTAAGGAGCAAAATGCTAACCTACAAAAGACTTTGCAAAATTTTGGTAATGAGTTGGTTAATATCAAGAAAGCCCAAACTCAACCACCTTACTAAATTCCTTTCCAAACTCCCTACTAGGCCTCGTACCAGCCAAACTCTCAAGGTCAAAGAAGGAATTTTAACCAAAGGCCTTTTCAACAATATAATCCTAATACACCCAGTTCCTTAAGGGATATTGTTCCAGCCCAAAACAACTTGGTAGTTGACTATGAGTGGTGTTTTCCTTGCAACCAGCCACATAACCAATCTACATGCTCCAATGGCGTGTTAAACCAGGCATTTATGGTGCAAAATAGTGTTGTTGTTCCAAGAAATCAGTCTCAGGAAGTTAATGAACAACAATCTGCACCCATGGAACAAGGTAGTCATGATGTTACTTTGATGAACTGGCAAGGTGAGGAGTTCTGTGGGGTTAATCAGCCTCAAAATCAATCACATATCCCTATAGCAGCCAACACAAGATCCAAGAAAAGGGTTGTTGACATGGGGCAGCAGACTGATAAGAATAATGATCAGCCTTTCTCAAGTACCCAAGCTCAGGCAAAATCTTTCTCCGCTCAAGATACACAGATTCTTCAGAGATCACAACCTGTGGTGACCAAAGATCAGCCAAAAAGCCAACCTCAGCCAGCACAAATGCAAAAGGACATTGTTGTTACTAAGGGACAACAAAAGGTGAGTATGATTGATTTTAATATTTTGGATCAGTTGAAGAAAACTCATGTTAGCGTGTCAATGTGGGATTCACTAACTCTACCTAGGCAAACAGATTTGTTACATGATGCTTTGTCTAACCTTTCCTTGACTGCCCAACCATCTAATCAACAAGCTTCAAAGGTTGTTCTTACTAATAAACCTCAACAAAAGAGTGAACAACAGTCTCAGTAGTCCAAGGTAAATAAACCACCTCCCTTTTATGTCACTCTAATCATTGGCCAGCACCTAGTGCATAACTACATGATAGATTCAGGTGCAAGTAGCTCAGTCATTCCCAAGCAGTTGGTTGACCAATTAGGACTGACTTATGAGCCATTGAATAAGGGCCTAGTTTAGTTAGATGGGACTTTTGTAAATACTATAGGGGTCATTAAAAATTTGAGTCTAACACTCCATGCTTGCCCCAATTTTTCTATTCCGCAAGATGTTTATGTGATAGACCTGCCACCCTACTTTACAATTTGCTTATCAAGAGACTTTACAGCCAAATTAGGGGGTTAATTGTCATCTGACTGGTCACACATGTTTTTTAGGACTAGGTATGGAACTAAAGTTACTATTAAATCAGAAGCTTTAGCTAATGATTACATAGAGCCCTATGTCCCTAGTGTTGTCAATGCCAATTTGACCATTCATGAGCAAGATGACCAACCCATTTCGCGAGATCCAAACACCCCTATTGATGACATTCCTGACATTATTCTAGATGAATGGGCAACTGAGAATCTTGAGGGATATCCTTCTAAAAATATGGATGAGGTAAACCTTGGAGTCTATATGTTTCATGAACAAGGTTTTGTTGTCCCAAATTTGATGAAGGATGCTAGACAACAAGATAATCAACATCAAAATGAGCTTTGGAAGCTCTATTTTGATGGGTCAAGAAGTAAGAATGGTGCTGGTGGTGGTTTCATGTTGATTTCCCCTATTGATGATAAGTATTATGTAGCTTTCAATTTTTCTTTTAGCTACACCAATAATACAACTGAGTATGAGGCCTTAATTCATGGTCTACAATGGGCAAAGAAGAGAGGAATCAACTGTTTGCAGGTTTATGGTGACAATGAACTGGTTGTCAACCAAGTAAGAGGTCTCCATACCACTAAGAATGATCTTGTAAATTCTTATAAACATAGGGTATGGGATCTTATTGAAGATTTCCAAGCTTTCAATCTGCTATCTATTCCTAGAAATCTTAATAAGCATGATGATAGACTTGCTGCAATAGGAGCATAGTATGATATTCCAAGTGATATCAACAATATTAATGAACATCAATATGTAAAAGTGATTGTTTGGTCTTCCATTCCTAGCAATACTGATCATTGGCAAGTTTTTGATAGTGATCAGCAGATTATTAACTTTTTGAGGGAAGAGGTAGAGTTTTCAAATACCAACCAAGAGAAGCTTAAGCAACAGTATGATGATCAAGTCATACAACTAAAAACAAACAAGATACCTAAGGGTTTGGTCACATTGGAGTCAATTTTCAATGAGGATGATCAAGTGAGAAAAGAAAAATCCAACTTGCAGATCAAGGAGGAACATTATGAAAATATTGAGATTTTCAAGGATAAGTTGTTAAAGCTTGGCAAGGTGTGTACTTTAGAGGAAAGGCATGCATTTGTTTTACTATGCCAAGAGTTTAGTGATATATTTGCTTGGCAATATTCTGATTTAAAAGGATTTGACCCTATATTGCCCAACATACCATAGAGCTTGAGCCAAATGCTAAACCTGTGAGGCAAAAACAGAGGCCTCTTAATCCAAAGCTTGAGCCCCTTATGGTCAAAGAACTTAATAAACTCATTGAGAGTAGCATCATTTTTCCTATTAAACACACCTCTTGGGTGTCAAACCTTGTCCCAGTTAGGAAAAAGAATGGTGAAATCAGACTTTGTGTTGATTTCTAAGATCTCAATAGAGCCTCTTTGAAGGATAGATATCCACTACCCTCTATGGAGCAGATTCTACAAGTTGTTCCAAGTTCTGAGAGATTATCCTTGCTAGATAGTTTTTTAGGTTATAAACAAGTTTTAGTGAAGGAGGAAGATCAATTTAAAACAACATTTACAACTAAATGGGGCACTATGGCATATAAAAATATGCCATTTGGTTTGTCAAATGTTGGTGCCACTTTTCAGTGTGCTATGGATATGGCATTTCATGGTTTGATGTATAAATTTGTACTTGTTTATTTGTATGATATCACTGTTGATTCCAAAAATTCAGTTGAACACCTAGCTCACCTAAAGAAAATTTTTGAGAGGTGTAGAGAGTATTTTATATCTCTTAACCCAATGAAATGTGTGTTTTTTGTTCATGAGGGTAAGCTCTTGGGCTATGTGGTGTCAAAAGAGGGTAAGTGCTATTCTTTCCTTGCCTCTACCATCACACAAGAAGGGCTGGCAAATCTTCTTGGGTAGGATTAATTTTGTTAGGAGGTTTATTCCAGATATTGCAGAATTATTAAAACCTCTAACTTCTATGTTGAAAAAGGATATTCCTTTCAGCTGGTCTAAGGATGGGAGGAGGAGTTTTGAGCTTATAAAAGAGGCACTTGCAGCTGCTCCTACTTTGCTAAACCCACATTTCTTAAAAGACTTTATTTTGTATACTTATGGTAGTATTGACAGCATCTCAACTATGTTGGTTCAAGAAAATGAGCATGGTTTGAAGCAGCCTTTGGCCTTTTCTGTCAAGGCCTTAAGGATTATGACGATAAATATTCTTTTGTTGAAAAACATGTTCTTGTTGCTGTTAGGAGTTTGAAAAAGTTTAAGTATATGCTGTCTAACATTAGGATTAAGTTGATGGTTTCTCACCCCTCAGTTAAAGAGTTTTTTCTCAGCAAAGACTTAAATGATAAGAGGGTTGGTTGGGTGACTAAGGTGATGGAATTTGATGTTGATATTAAGGTCACCAAGCTAGTTAGAGGTAAGGGACTGTGTGAGCAGCTTGCTGATCACACAAACAATAGTAAAGAGGATGAGGAGAAGGTTGTTTTGGCCCTCCAAGATGAAGAACAAGTAGTTGTTCATGTTCGTCCTATTAGTTGGGTACAAGAAATGACTCATTTCTTGTTGACCGGTGAGTGTCCTCATGGATTGAGTAAGTCAAGAAGAAGGTATTATAGACTTCAGTCCATTCCCTATGTACTCTTGAATGGTTTTCTATTTAGAAAGGATTCTCATGGTGTATTATTGAGGTGCATAGATGCTGATCAAGTTGATAAGGTATTGCATGAGTTTCATGAAGGATCAATAGGAAGGCACTTTTCAGCAAGAGCTATAGCTCTGAAAGTTATGAAAGGAGGTTATTATTGGCCTAATTTGTTCAGAGATGTAAATTTCTGGGTTAGAAAGTGTAAAGAATGTACCATGTTTGTAGGAAAAGAGAGGTTGGCAGTGCTGCCATTGCAGCCTATTTAGGTAGAACAACCCTTTATGAAGCGAGGTTTGGATTTCATTGGAGTCATAAATCCACCTTCAAGTGCTGACCACAAGTGGGTGCTCACAGCCACTAATAATTTTACTAAGTGAACCAAGGCTGTAGCACTAAAGGAAGCAAATGAGACAGTTGTTTTGAATATTTATGATGAGTTGATTACTAGATTTGGTGTCCCTGAATCTATAGTTTTAGATAATGCTCTTGCTTTTGTAGGGAGCCGAATATCTGATTGGGCAGTAAAGAATGGTGTTTATCTCAACACCTCATCTAACTATTATCCTCAAGGCAATGGATAAGCTGAGTCCACAAATAAGAATCTTCTTAGAATCATCAAAAGGACCATGGAAGGAAATCAGTGAGCTTGGCATACCAAGCTTAAATCAGCCTTATGGGTTGATAGAATCAAACCAAAGAGGTCCACTGGAATGTCTCCATACATGCTTGTGTATGGGAAAGAAGCAAGGTTGCCTATTTCACTTGAGTTTACAGCCCTTGATCTATCTAACCAGCTAGATATGATTGAAGAAGAGCCTATGATAGCAAGATTGGCTCAGCTGATTGAGCTAGAGGAAGTTAGAAATGAGGCAAATTGAGCATCACCAAGATCAAATGAAAATATCTTTTGATAAGAGGGTTTCTCCTAGAGTTTTCAAGGAAGGTGACATTGTCCTGAAATGGGATGAATTCAAGAGCAGGTCAGGCAAGCATACAAAGTTTGATGCTTTTTGGAGTGGGCCTTATATGATTTCTGACTATAAGAAGCACAATGCCTTCTAGCTATCTAAGTTGGATGGTAAATTTGAACCAATCCTAGTTAATGGGATTCACCTCGAGCATTGCTTTTGAGGTATGCCTAAAATTTGTACTTTTTTCAGTTTTTCTAGTGCTAATAAGTGCTTTGCACAATAGGTCAGTTTGTAGTTTTGTTTTCCCTAAGTGCCTAGTGCATAGTTCAGGAGGAGTAATAAGAGTCATACTGTTGTAATCCATCGAAGCTATAAAAGAGAGGTTCCATCATATTAAACAAGTAATATGTTTATCCCCTCTCATGCACAAAAGGCATCTCCCTCATATAGCTGCAATAAATTGTTGCAGTGTTTTAGAAGTGTTTTTTTGTTTTGTCTTGTCCTAATTTGTCAATACACATGCCTAATTTATGATAGTAAGGTGTTAAGCTCATTTCCATAAACCACACACCTATACTCCATAGATTAGGATAGGTTTTTGAGAGAAAAGATAGGTTTTGCAGTCATGTGTGATGTGTTGTTCCAATAAATCAGTCTTAGTGACTCTGTGCCCAACGGAATGCAAAAGGCAGCTGGTCAAAATGTTTAGCAAGCAAACATATGGCAGATGTTGCCAAAAATGTTACCTATTTTTGCTACAAGCTCAATATGCCTCAGAAGGAGAAACAAGTGCTAAGTATGAAAAGAATACATGTTTTTGTCTAACTTGTTTGCTTCGTGTGCAGATATGGGGAAAATAACTTTTTGTTTATTGAATTATAGCATGTGGGGTAAAATGTGGCTCCCATGAGGGTTGAGCCCAGCATACTGAGGGAGATGGGTGTTTCTTTGCAATTTTTTGAATTTTTGCCTTATTGACAAGACCTACCCTGATGACCTGATAAGAACTGCAGAGCGTGGAATGTTGTCATTGGCTATCGAAAGGAGCTATCTTAGGTTATCCCAATTACCTGATGGAAAGGCCCAGGCGTAGTCCATTTATCCCACATTGGCCGTAGGGAGTAGAATTTCAGTATTTAAAGGCAAAGTCCCACACATATTAAGTGTCAAAGATTATTGGCTTTTGATAAGGAGAAGCTCAACGTTGGTGGGCCCCCATGTGCCCACGTGTCTCAAAGCGGCCAAATTAATGAGAGAGCAGGTTGCAAAGGATCTGACGACCATCACTATACCACTATGCAAAAGTAATCGATTGTTAATCTCCATGACTTAGTGACTAGTGAGGTGGCATCCAAGTAGAAGTTGAGGAGGCACCCGAGTGGATCATGTGGCAAAATAGAGGCTGACATGTGGTGACATCGTGGCATAAGAGAGAGCTTCTTAGAGAGACTAAATACCGAGAAGATTCAATTAGATCAACGGTGATCAAGAAAGATCCGACGGTTGTCACTATATCACGATGGGAAGATAATTACCAAATACTCCCCGTGACTTGGTGACAAAGCACATGTCGAAAAGGGAAAGTTAAAGCTCGAGAAGATCGTTGAGATCCAATGGAAAATTAAGGAAGATCGGACGATGGAGTGAAATTCCAGGGCTATCCATGGCTTTCATTGTACCGTGGTTGTGAAGTGCCTGGAATGAATACCCTCATGACAGGTGGCAGGTCAGGTGGTGCTAAGGTGGACTCTGAGCATATCACAAGGTGACACATGGTGACACGCCTTGTGACAGGTGGTATGTCATCAAAATGAATGTCAAACAAACCTTGGTTGTGATAGATCTCTAAATGGTTTCACTGAATGCATCAGTTTCATCAAAATAATAGGTACCGATGAAACTGCAATTTCAACGAGACATGAAAATTTTTCGCTGAGGGAGGTAGTTTGGCTGCAAGACTGATGCTGAACAAACCAAAGTAAAATGGTGGGTCCGGTGGTGCTGAGGTGGGAGATGAGGTCATTCTCAGGTGGATGAGTTGGCAAACATGAGATTGACATGTGGCATGGATGGACGAAGAGGTAAGGGTCGAGCAAATCAAGAAAGATCAATAGTGATGCGAGAGATCTAATGGCCATTGCTATACCACTATAGAAAGAAGCTTGCTAGTTATCTTCATGACTTGGTGACAAATCACGTGCAAAAAAGCTAAGCGCCTCAGGTGAGATAAAGATCGAGTAGTTTGAGGACAGATCAACGACTGTCACTATACCGCAAGATTAAGATGCTTGATAGTTATCCCCTACGACATAGCGACTGGAGAAGTGGCAGGTCCAAGTGACAAGATAGGTGGATCTCATGAGAAAACCAGTGGTTGACACGTGGTGACACCATGGCATAAGAGAGAGCTGCTCAGAGAGGTTCAGATCAAGGAAGATCAACGGTGATCGCAAAGATCTGACGGCTGTCGCTAAGGGGCAATAAAAAATTGCACGCCCAGTTATCACTATGACTTAGTGATTGATCATGTCGCAGTTTAGGTGGAGCCCATGTAATGGCCACAGACAAGTCGGATTGTAACACGTGGCAAGGTTCTGCAGATGAGTGACTCAAAATTGGGCCCGTTTTGAAGAAAAAGAAGAGTAGTTAAAAGCCCAATAGGTTCCTGAAGATCTGAGGGCTATCACTATACCGCAATGAAAAGGTGCATTATGGTTAATCCTTGCGACATAGCGCAAGCCGTCAGTAGTCCCGATGGTTTCTGTTATGTGTTGATGGTTAATGCAAGCAACTAAATCAAATGGTCAGGTATCTGGTAGCATCCAAGTGAACTCAACACGAAATGATGTGAAGTTGTGTTCAGTTTGGCTACTCTTTTTTGCAGTTTTGGAAGAGTTTCTCTCTTAGTTAAGCCCCTTGATTTTGATGAAACTCTTAGAATTGATGACAATTGATCCATCTTGGAGCCAATTTTGAATTTTTGTGAGCTTTTGTATAAGTGATTGTTTTTCACTTTTTTTTAAGGAGGGTTTGGGAGTTTTGAGATTGTGTAGCAGAAGATACCCAAGCTCCTGTAACTCATTTCTTATGAGTTTTTGAGATTTTTAATGCAGATACCTCCTATTAATCATTAAAGAAGTCCATTTTCCTTCTCAGATTTGTGTTGTTCAAGCATTGTGTGTGAGTTCTTAGAGTGAATTTTTGTGATTTTTATAGAATCGTTCTTTTCATCTTATTGCCTCAGTGTTATGATCATATGCAACATGTTATAGTGCAGGTCAGTGAATGTGTAGTTACTTTTAATGTTTGAAGTTGTGAAAATATCAGTGTTTTCCTTCTGCAAACATATAAACGCTTAAAGCTTTCATATAAATCATTTTTGCAAGCATGCATATTTGAGTTGTGAGATTACAAAGCTTAATTATCTGAGTATTTTGTGAGGTTTGTAAGCATTTGCAAGTCAGTTTCAGTCATTGGTGGATCACCTTTTTATCTATAGTTTTATTTTATGCATATCCTTCTACCTCTTTTCTAGTCAAGAAGTCATTAGTTTTTAGGTGATCAAATAGGAAGCCGGCCTATAATCTGAAGGTCTGCTCTCATAATAGGATACCCACAACCTAATAGTAGTCCAATGTGTCACTGGATTGCAGGAATTTCAAGCTTGCATCAGGTGCAAATCTATGTGACAACAGTTACCAGAGCAACTGAATCAATGCTCTGAACTGATTCTTGCATTACCAGTTCTGATCTAACAATCTCATCTTTTGGTCCATAGTCATATGATCTAATCTAATTGTTTCTTTGCTCATTCACTCCGATATTTATGCTTTCCATAATCCTATACAATCTTTTGTTAAATCATCTATATGCTTTTCTCTTAGTATAATAACCTAAGAATATTCCTCCATCACATCTAGGACCAAATTTCCCTATTCCATCATTTCTTCTGATATAGCATTTACTTCCAAAAGTTTGGAAATACTTGACAGTAGGAGTATGACCGAATCATAATTCATAAGGAGTTCATAGGAGTATGAAATAATTTCTTATTTTCTTACCCATTTGACATTCTCTACATGCCAGATTATGAGGCTTGATGATCTTGGGAAAATCTCCGATAGCCTGGGTTGAACAAATTTTTACTATGCAATCAAAATTCACATGACACATCCTTTTATGCCATAGCCAACTTTCATCAATCTAAGCTATCAAGCAAGTCTTCTCACTGGAGTTCAAATGAAATATATTACCTTTGGTCTGAGTTCCGGATGCAATTTCCAATCTAGATCTATTGATAATCTTGATTTTTCCATCCTTGAATTATGAATGAAATCCTTTATCCACGATCTGACCTAAACTCAAGAGATTATGCTTCAAACCTTGAATATAATAAACATTGTCAGTATTGTTCTTACCATCCAAGGATATTGTTCCTTTTTCTTTGATCTTGCCTGCCTTGTTGTCTCCAAATTTGACTAGTCCACCATCAAATTCTTGTAGAGTTAATACTTTCCTCTTATCACTGGTCATATGGTGAGAGAAACCACTATCTATAACCCATTCATTCTTCTCTTCAATTTTAGCAGCTAGGGCTTTCTCCTTAGTATGAATTGTATCATTGATAGGTTCCAGAGATTCATCCTTGATAGCAATGAAGACCCAATATTTTCCACTACCTGAGCTTCCATTACCAGATCCACTTACAAGTTCATCAACATCAGAATCATTAGTAATACCAAAATCATCATCACTAGCATAGTAACATGATTTGTCCTTATTCCTTCTATATTTACGTTTGATCTGATATTCCAAATTAGGTTTATAATTCCTAAAAAATCTTTCATGATTCCTTACAGCTCTTTCAGGACATCTAGAAGCAAAATGACCAATCTTATTGCATGAAAAACATTTAAATGGACCTTTTACTTCATACTTACTTCCAACCGGTTCTTTAGGGATTCTTTTGGAAATTAGGGCTTCCAGTTCTTCAAGTTCTTTGTTTTCTCTTTCAATGTCTTCCATCTCCTTAGCATATAACTCTTTCCAATCTATTTTCTACTTACTGGAGGCAGATGCTTTAAATGCAGTTTTTGTTTTAGTAGCATTTTGATCTCCAAGCTCTTCAAGTTCAAAATCAGTCAATTTCCCAAGTAATGTATCTCTGGTAACAGGCGTGTTTGACATTGTCTAGAGTTAATTTATTGCAATAGCTTTCATCTTGTAAGTCGGAGGTAAAACTGTTAGAATTATTTAGACGACCTCATCCTCATTAACTGTTCCACCACAACATTTAATTCCCATGACAATCTCATTCACTCTATCCATAAAAGAACTTATCCTTTCATCTTCTTGCATCTTCAAATTTTCATATCTCACCCTGTAACCTTCAAGTTTTGCAATCTTTACTGGTTGGCTTCCTTCATATAGAGTTTCAAGCTTCAACTAGATCTACTTTGCATTTTCCAACTCTATGACATTCAACAATATTTTATCTAATAGGGCACTTAACAATGCTTCTTTTTCTCTAGCATCATTATCAGCATTCTTTTGTTCATCAGCAGGTGTCGAAGTTCCAGAACTAGGATCATGAGGTGTATAACCATTTTTTGTTATCTCCCATATCTCAACTCCAAGACATCTCAGATGAAACTTCATTCACTCCTTCCATAATTTGTAATTTGTACCATCAAATATGGGACTCTCCTTCTGGTAGAAATTAGATGAATAACATGATGCCATCAAATCTCCTCAAGCGGTTAGGCTTCTGTAGCAAGGACCTTGCTCTGATACCAATAGTTAGAATGAACTAGAGGAAAACTGAGAGCGGGGGGCTAAATCAATTTTCCACAAGTTAAACAATTATTGCAGATTATAAGCCTTCTATGGGAGCAAAATGAAAACAGTATAGTGAAAGATAAAGCATGAGAGTACACAACAAACAACACCAATATTTTTTACATGGAAAACTTAGTGAAGGGAAAAACCAAGGTGGGAAACCCTACCCACAGTCATATAATACCTCTGAAGCAGTATGTGAAAATATTACAATGAGGATTGCACTTGTAATCACACCTATTAGTCCCAACCGGTGCTGAGAGGGGAGGGGTGAATCAACACCTAATCAAAATTTCAAAATCTAACCTTTATCTTAAATCTTCATTCATCTAAGATCCAACAATATACTTAACCACTGAAGTAAAATATGCAAGCATGAAAAGTTGATAGTGACACCAAGGAGTTATCTCATGGAAACTCAATAGAGAGAAAACCATGGTGTGAGTAGGAACTCACAAAATTTGCACTCTTCTAGATTATGCCCAGTTAAGAGCCATCCCTGTTAGGATATTACAAAGACATTGTTAGGTGCCACCCGATTAAGGGATTTTGATCAAGGTTGATTAGTGCCTTTACCCTATTAAAGGTAGCATGGTTAGAGGACTTAGAACATCAGCTAAGATGTTACCCAGTTAAGGGATTTTACAATAGGGACTTGTTAAAGTCCACCCAGTTAAGGGATTTATGTTGCAGTTGTTAGAAAGAAATAGATGGATGATCTGCTCAATTAGCTACTGATAGATTGATCAGATCTCAATATGCATTCCACTCAATACAAACCAGTTGTGTCTTCTCTGCATAGCACCGATTTCTTTCTTACACCTTTGGCTATTCACTCAATCGGTCACCTCTCCTTCGACACTACACTTTGTCGGTCCTCTGACCTTTGGCTCTGCACTCTATCGATCCACTGTCCTTCGGCTCTGCCCTCAATCAGTTCTCTATCCTTCAACTTTGCACTCAGTCAGTTCTTTGTTCTTCATCTCTGTACTTAACTGGTCTACCTTACACACACACTCAATTGTGCTAACACCTCTTAGCACTTCCTCTCACTCTGCTCTTCACCTTGGACTGCCTGCAACAAGATTTCCTTGTTCCAATTTTCATGATCAAAACTTTCAGAAAGAGCCTCAACATCCTTTATACATTTTTTGTCGACACCTACAGTTTGTCTTATCATTCAATATTTACCAACTTATTCTTTGCTACCACAACTAAATAGTCAATCACTGCTCTAAGATTTATGGTGATCGCTTATCTTCCTTCTGTCATATCAGTGTACTAGTATGTAACTGCACTTCTTACTTTACCAATTCATTATTTGGCTATCAATTTGTTGTGCTAGCATCATGTCTCTCCCTCGTTTGCCAATGAGTTACCGGTTGGTTGGAGCAAACAAGTTTCCTAACCTGAGTCACCTTTTATGACTTCACCACCACCAAAGTGACCGATCTTTCTGAGTGATAGATCAACTAACTTAATTTATCTTTCCTTGAGCTAAAGTAACCTTTGGTCACTCAATACCAATGTTGTTTCCATTCACTATTGCTTACTGAACAGCAACACCATTCTACCTACACCACTTCACCAGTTAGTGTCTTCACTGGTAAGTGTTGGACATCAATGACAAACCTTAGCACATATACCAATTTTCTAGACTGACTGATTTTGTCAGTGCCAATAATCCAACAATATCCCCCTTTGGCATTGATGGCAAACACTTCAAACTTTGGCTAATTAGATGCATGTGTCTTCATCTCTATAATAGTCCAGTCATTCTACCCTAAGTAAAGAATATCTCCCCTTGTCACTGATATCTACCAATGCTCACCAATGCTCAAACACTCTAAACATATCTCCCCCTTTGACAACAATGCCAAAGAGTCCTTTTTGATGACTTACAAGACTGCTCCCCCTAACTGGAATAGTCCATAGTCACCAATCTAGTTGTTTGTAAAAAGAGAAAACTTTGAACATCATACCAGATTGATGTAGAACCTTGTTTTCTTACTTTACTGAAGGGAGGGGCATAACCCCCAACTTACCTCTGAGATAGTCAAAGGTATCCTTCTGTAGTGTCTTGGTGAATATATCAAACACCTTCTCTTTTGTTGGTATGTACTCCAACATCACTTCCTTTTCTTGAACTTGTTCCCTAAGATAGTGATATTTGATGGCTATATGCTTCATTTTGGAGTGCATCATCGGGTTCTTAGATATGTCAATGGCACTGGTGTTGTCACAATGAATCACTACCGGTCCAACCACCTTTTCTTGAATTCCTTCTAGAAGTTGCTTGATCCAAATTATATGTGTGCAGTTAATTGCAGCAGCTACATACTTAGCCTCAGTTGTAGATTGAGATATGCAGTTTTGTTTCTTACTTGTCCAAGATACAATCCTTTCACCGAGAAAAAATGCTCCTCCACTAGTGCTCTTCCTATCATCGATGTTTCCATCCCAATCTGAATCAATGAAGACACTTAAACTAAAGTCTCCTTTATGTGGATACTAAAGACCATACTCATCAGTCCCCTTTAGGTATCTGAATATTCTTTTGACTGCCATCATGTGACTTTCTTTCGGATTTGCAGAAAATCTAGCGACCAAGCCAACAACTTGTGTTAAGTCCGGTCTACTATGTACTGCATACTGTAATTTACCGATCATGGACCGGTAAAGTGTTTCATTCACTTCTTCAACCTCATCATGTTTAGATAGCTTGCAACATGTAACCATTGGCGTTCCAACAGGTTTGTAATCTTCCATTCTGTAAGTCTTAAGAATTTCTCTTATGTACTTAGTCTGACTGATAAAAATGCCATTCTTTAATTGAGAGACTTGTAGACCAATAAAGAACTTAATCTCACCAATCATGGACATCTCAAATTCTTGTTGCATTTGTCCTGTAAAGCTTCATCTCATCTCATCATCTCCCCCAAAGATGATGTCATTCACAAAGATCTTAGCAATTAGGTGTTTTCCTTCAACTCCACTCTTCAGATACAGGTTACTGTTATCACTAGTTCTTTTGAACCCAATGCTTAGCAGAAATGAATGTAACCTCTCATACCAAGCTCTTGGTGCTTGTTTTAGCCCATTCAGAGCTTTCGGCAACCTGCATACCATATTTCTCCCATCCTCAAATGCAAAACCTTCTGGTTTCTCTATGTATACCTCTTCCTCTAACACACCATTTAAGAATGTTGATTTGACATCCATTTGGTATACTTTAAACCTTTTATAAGAAGCATAGGCCAACACAATTCTGACCCCTTCCAGTCTAGCTATTGGTGCAAAGGTTTCTCCATAGTCCAAGCCTTATTCTTGAGATTAGCCCTTACAGACCAATCTTGCCTTGTTTCTTATTATCTTGCCGATTTCATCCATCTTATTTTTGAACACCTACTTGGTGCCTATTACATTTTTATTTTCCGATCTGGGTACCAAGGTCCATGTATCATAGTTCTCTATTTGTTCCAGTTCTTCTTCCATTGCTCTGACCTAGTCATCATCTTTCAGAGCCTCCTTTGTTGTTTTGGGCTCAAAAATGGAGAGAATACACTCATTCTCTCTTGCTCTTCTTCTAGTTATAACTCTTGCATCCTTATCACTGATGATGTCTTCTGCAGAGTGATTCTTTCTGACATACTTGTCCAGTACCAGTTCATTCCTTGGAGCTTCTTCTATCAGTTGTGAAAGTTCTATTCCACTGGCTTCTTCATTTGTCGCTTCAATAGGATCTTCTTCTGTAGGTTCCACCGGTACATTGCACTTGAACCCTTTATAGTCTTCAGATTCACTTTTACTGTCCTGTTCATTTTTCTCAGAGTACTCATCCCCTCTGACATTTGCACTTTCCACAATCTTACCGGTTCTATTGTTTAGACACCGGTATGCCTTACTCTTTGTTGATTAACCTAGGAAGATTCCCTCACCACTCTTGGGATCAAATTTTCTAGTGTACTCATCCCTTTTTATATAGCACCTGCTTCCAAATACTTTAAAATAACAAACATTTGGTGAATAGCCACTCCATAACTCATAAGGAGTTTTTTTTTTCCCCTTCTTTACCTGAATCCAGTTCAGAGTGTATACAGTAGTGCTTATGGCTTCTCTCCAGAAGTTATGTGGGATATCCTTCTGTATCGTTAGAGTTCTGACACAATCAATAAGAGTTATGTTTCTTCTTTCAGCAACTCCATTCTCTTGAAGTGTTCTAGGTACTGACATTTGTCTCATGATTCCCTATTCCTCGCAGTAGTTTATGAACTCTTGAGAAGTAAACTCTCCTCCTCTATCTTATCTTAGGCACTTCAGATTCTTACCGGTTCCTCTTTCTACTCTAGCCTTAAACACCTTAAACATTTGAAAGGCTTCTAATTTTTCCTTTAAGAATACAACCCACATCATCCTTGAGAAGTTATCCACAAATAACATAAATTACCGGTCTCCATAGAAAATCTTGGTTCTCATGGGACCACATAGGTCTGTGTGAATTAAGTCCAACACACTTTTAGTTGAGAAAGTTTTACTACTGAAACTGGCACCGGTCAACTTTCCTAGTTAACACTCTTTGCACATAGCATTTTTAGGTTTTACAATGTCAAGCATACCTCTGACAGATTTTGCCTTACTAACTTTAGCTATTCTATCAAAATTAACATGACACAATCTTTTGTGTCACAACTAGCTATCTTCTACCTTAGCCACTAGGCAATTACCTATGGTGGTGTCTAGATGAAACAAATTGCCTCTTGACTGTTTACTAGTGGCAATTAGACTTCTAGATTTGTCATTTATCTTACATATCCCTTCATTGAACTCTAACCAGTATCCTTTATTATTAAGTTGTGCAACAATTAACAAGCTATACTTTAATCCTTCTACCCAAAAGACATCATCATAGTTTGTCTTATCATTCAAGGCTATAGACCCCTTACCTCTTACTGCACATGGGGCATCATTTCCAAACCTCACTATTCCTCCATTGCAATCCTCCATGCTAAGGAATTTGATTCTGTCACCAGTCATATGATGAGTGCAGCCACTGTTGATCACCCATTCTCCACACCAGTTTGTGCTAGAAATCAATGACATATCTCGTTCCTCTGTGTTATCCTCTTTGACTACCACAAAAGCAATGCCATCTTCATCAGATTTCTTTGATTCTTAATCAGTGACTCCTTCTTCTGCAAGATAACATTCCTTCTTGCTCTTCTCCCTATAGCTTCTAAAATTGTCCTTCATGTCTCTATCATTATCAGGGCATCTTGAAGCAATATGACCTATCTTATTACAGGAGAAGCACTTTAAGGGTAATTTACCTTTGTACTTACCTTTACCTCTTGCTAATCTTCTTTCCAGTAGAGCTTCAATTTCATCTTGCTCCTGCTCCTCGGAGATTAGATTGTCACTCTCATGGGAATGACTGGTTCTGGTAGTAGAGCTACTACCAATTTCTTTCCTTCTCCTTGTGGGTGAATGCATCATGGATGCTTTGAAGGAAGCATCAATCTTTGGTGTGCTATTGTCAAAATTGCTTAACTCAAAAGCAGTCAACTTACCAATTAGTGAGTCAAGAGTTACACTGACTGTTCCCAAGGATCTAAGTTCCTGGATAGCAGAGTTCTCAGGATTTTGCTAACCACATCATCCTCCTCAAATTTTCCTCCTACACTTTTAATGGAGTTTACTACATCCTCTATCCTCTTACTATACTGCTCTATGTTTTCACTTTCCTGCATTCTCATCTCATCATATTTTCCTCTCAAGTTGTCTACTTTGGCTTTTTGAACATGGGGATCTCCCCCATAGACTATCTTTAGCTTATTCCATATCTAGAAAGTTGTTTTCAAATCTTGTACTTCAGCAAATTCATTATTTGAAAGAGTGCTAACAATCAAATTCATAGCAGCAGTATTATCTTGCCTTTCCTTTGTCTGGTCCGGAGTAAGAGTCCCTAAAGGTTCATTGTATTCTGTGATCACATGGTTCCAGTAGTGTTCACCTAGGGATCTTAGATAAAGTTTCATACTTCCACACCATAAGGTGTAGTTCTCCTTTGAGAACTTGGGGCCCTCCTTACGCATCATCTTGGATCTCTCCCTAAGTCGGTTAAGCTTATTCCAATTCTAGGGACCTGATGATCTGATACCAATTGTTAGTCCCAACTGGTGCTGAGAGGGGAGGGGTGAATCAGCACTTAATCAAAATTTCATAATTTAACCTTTATCTTAAATCTTCATTCATCTAAGATCCAACAATATACTTAATCACTGAAGTAAAATATGGAAGCATGAAAAGTTGACAGTGACATCAAGGATTTATCTCGTGGAAACCCAATAGGGAGAAAAGCATGGTGTGAGTATGAACTCACAAAATTTGTACCCTTCTGGAGTACGCCTGGTTAAGAGCCATCACTATTAGGAGATTACAAAGACACTGTTAGGTGCCACCTGGTTAAGGGATTTTGATCAAGGCCAGTTAGTGCCTTTACCCTATTAAAGGTAGTCTTGTTAGAGGACTTAGAACATTAGCTGAGATGTTACCCAGTTAAGGTATTTTACAATAGGGACCTATTAAAGTCCACCTAGTTAAGGGATTTATGTTGCAGTTGTTAGAAAGCAACAGATGGATGATCTGTTGAATTAAGCTACTGATAGCTTGATCAGATCTCAATATTCATTCCACTCAATACACATTGGTTGTGTCTTCTCTACACAGCAGCGATTTCCTTCTTACACCTTTGGCTATTCACTCAGCCAGTCACCTCTCCTTTAGCACTACAGTCTGTCGGTCCTCTGACCTTTGGCTTTGCACTTTGTCGGTCCACTGTCCTTCGGCTCTGCCCTCAACTGGTTCTCTTTCCTTCGGCTTTGCACTCAGTTGGTTCTCTTTTCTTCAACTCTGCACTTACTCGGTCTACCTGACACACACACTCAATTTTTCTAACACCTCTTAGCACTTCCTCTCACTCTGATCTTCACCTTGGACCGCCTGCAACAAGATTTCCTTGTTCCAAATTTAACAATCAAAACTTTCAAAAAGAGCCTCAGAACCCTTTATACATTTTTTGTTGACACTTACAGGCATATCCTCAATTAGATCAATCAAGGAATCTAGAAGATTTAAAATTCAAACTCTCCCACTCTTTCTATACGTGCCTTTCAGCAATTCTGCCAGGTGTTCAACCAATTCTACCATCACGTTTCCCAAGGATAGAAACCTCTGAGTCATGTTCAGTCAAATAAATACAAACCAAAGAATCCACATGTAATCATTCTTGACTACATGATAACTAAAAGTTAACTTTACCAACAAATGATTTGGCATAGACACAATCTTACCAACTCATTCTTTGCCACTGAAACTAAATGGCCAATCACTGCTCTAAGATTTATGGTTATCACCTATCTTCCTTCTATAATACTAGTGAAATGATATGTAACTGCACTTCTTACTTTATGGGTTTATTTTTTGGCTATAAGTTTCTTGTACTAGCATCATGTCTCTCCCATGTTTTCCAATGAGTTACCGGTTGGATGGAGCAAACAAGTTTCCTTGCTTGAGTCACCTTTTGTGACTTCACCACCACCAGAGTGACCGATCTTCCTGAGTGATAGATCAGTTAACTTAATTTATCTTTCCTTGAGCTGAAGTAACCTTTGGTCATTCAATACCAATGTTGTTTCCACTCACTATTTTGTACTGAACAACAACACCACTCTACCTACACCACTTCACCGGTAAGTGTTGGACATCAATGACAAACCTTAGCACATATACTGGTTTTGTCAATGCCAATAATCCAACAAGGCCAATAGCCTAGAGGACACTCCTCAACACAAAAAGAAAGTCTCACTGAATTACATAAACATCAGACGACAATCCGAAGGAAATGAACTGTGGAAATAGCATCTCTAAATGCTTGGTTTTAGTCTGGTTAAGCACAATGTCTGCACTGCAACACCAAAATCTCCACAACACTTTGCTAAATGATATATCCTTGTTCACATATTTACCTCTCTCTGATAATGAAAACATAATTCCCATGTACAAATTACATAAACATATCTCCTATATATATAAATCATCAACCTTGATAACGAGGTCGGCTATACCCTCAACCCTCAACACATAATTATAAAGATTACATTACACAATACAAAGGTTGACCACCGGACTAATATTATGATTTACATTACATAGAATGGACCTAATTCAAATTCCCAAACAATTACATCACCATAAATCCTGCCAAGACCAACTGCAGCATGTTACATCAACCGAGAGAAACCCTAAGTGTCAATAATATAGAATATCCAACTGGACCCAAATAGGATCACCAAATCTTCACGCCAACCACCAAACAATTGGGACATGGTCAAGAACACCTTCAGTACGTTAAGAACCATTTCTAGAAGTTGCATCAAAACCACTTAACCATTTCATCAAATATCATCAACCGGGACCAAGAACAACAACCGACAAACTAGAACATAATCAGAAGCTTCTAGAGCACCAAATCACAAACCAACTAAATATGACATACACATAATCATCATGAATATCCTTCCAAAACCACATCCAAAAATGTGAACACATCAAAGCAGAATCTCTGATAAGCTCTGCCAAAACCATGTCCAACTGGAGCAGGTCAGCAACCAGCCGGAGTAGTGTTGACATCAATGACCACATAATCAATTCCCCCATATTGCCAATAGCCATGACCTGGAGGATCCTCAAAGAGAACAATCCAGATCATGCAGAAAGAGTAACACAATGGAAGCGACAATACAAAACATAGAAAATGGAAAATCAGATATCCACATCATCATATATTCATCTGAATAGAACATTTGGTAATATATGGGTTACATACAAGCTAACATACCTGGTTTAGACTATATCCTAGAAAACAATTCATCCAGACCTCCAAGAAGTGTCTGAATTACAATTTGTGAATCTAGATCATCATACTACTTTGTTATGTCTCAAGGTTCACATACAAAAGTATTAGTACCATTTGGAACACATCTGGTTTGCCATAAAGGATTATATTTACCAAGGAAGGAAAATGAAACGTGTAAAATAGGTCATCCCCAAATCGTGAAGATCTCATCTTCCAAGAACAAACATGAAGTGTAGACCACAAAAGAGGGTCGGCCAAGGGACTAAGAACATCGTGTGTGGTGCCAAATTGATTTGTAATCCAAGAAATCGCTCTATATGAGAAGAAATCTCCAACATAGATGATAAGCTCAAAACTACTCTAGAACCAAGAAACGGACACTTCGGAAGAAATGACTTGCGAAAAAGAATCCAAATGAACTAGAAATCTAGAATGATGAACAAGAACAAGCCTGAAAGCCGAAAGTCTGATCTGCAATGAAAAAGAAACAACTATCAGAAAATGCTAAAAGTAACACAAAAACTACAACAAGAACAAAACAAAATGCAAATATTTATGGTTGATGCAAGATTGCTCATAGACTGGGGATGCTCTGGCATCAGACACCTTAGGTAGAAAAAGATGTTCCATGAGAGGCAACTCATGAACATCGAAAAAGATGTAGGATATACATCTCATTCTCATTTATGATCCAAATGTCTTCTTTGTCTACAAATTTATTCCTAACCTCTTTGAGAACCTCAACCAGATTCTCTATCTTATGTTTTTCTTTCTCCCTTTACTTACTTCATACCTGCACATTGTCTCTAACTATTACTCTCTTTCTTCTTTAAATCTGATTTATTTCTACCACAAGATTTCATCTGGTCTTCCACCATCGCCTTAACCTTTCTGCCATCTGGTACCACCTTTCTATCAGACCTATCCACTAGATCCTTCTATAAATCCATGCCACCATCTGGTGTATCCTCTACAACCTGCTTCTCAGCACTGCAATTCTTCACAAGACTCAAATTCTTTACTTCCTTCTCCTTCTCCTTCAAAGAAGCCAAAGTAAACTTTTGTCCATCCTTCTCAATAGTGATCAGGTTTCTTCTAAAATCATAAATAGCTCCTCTATCAAATTTCCAATTTCTACCCAACAAAACATGACAAGCACTCATAGGCAAAACGTCACATAAGATTTCATCGTTGAAAGGTCCAATATTAAAATTCACCAAGCACTTCTCTCTCACTTCCACCTTATTCTCATCTTGCAACCAACTCATCTTGTAAGGGCTAGGATGCTCAATCCTCTTCAAACCAAGCTTCACTACCATCTCCTGTGATACTAAATTATCAGATTTTCCAATATCCACAATAACCTTACAACACTTACCACCTAATTTGCAAAGAGTTCGGAAGAGATTCTTCCTTTGAGTAGGTCTAGTATCTTCATTGTTCTGCTCCATTAAGACTCTTCTGAACAAAAGGGACTCTCCCTACTCCGGATCTAACATATTCTCTCTAGTAACTCTAGCTTCCTGATCCTCATTTTCCATGCAATTCCTTGCCATTCCTTGCTTACACTCAAAAGATCTATATTGTCTGCTTTTCCACTTAAAACATCGACCTAAAAATTCTCTACTACTACTACCACTACCTTTTCTCTATGTCTTCTAATCTGATTCTTTATTCCATTTAAATTTTGGTTCTTCTTCAACATTTTGCTTCTCTATACTATCATTCACCTGCCCCTTATATCGCTCCTTTCCAATAGGGTTATTCTATTGTCTCCTTTTCATTTTATCTTTAACCTTCAAAGTATATTGATAAGCCTCCTCAACTATAGAAATCTTTGGCTTACTCATCTCATCCTAGATCTTAAATCGGAGTCCATTTATATATCTAGCCACCTTCTTCCTATCCATCTCTCGATGACCAGATCTGATCATCACCTCGTAGGATTCTTTAGTGTACTCCTTCACACTGATGTCCTTCTGCTTCATGTTTTGCAACCTTTTGAACAACTCCAACTCATAGTCTCCTATAATGAATTTAGCCTTCAATCTTGAAACCATCTACCTCCAACCACTAATACATTTGGACTAGATTTCTGACTGAGGTTTTCGATGGAGAAGGTATATTGTGACCAAATTTGATTTTTTTTTGAAAAAATACCCGAATTCGTTGGAATTCCGATGACAATTTGCCATTTGGTTTCGATGAAGAAGGCATTAGTAATGAAATTTATTTATTTTTCAAAAAAGTGCTCGAGTTCGTCGTAATTCTAACGACAATGACCATTACTTAAAAAAAAGAAGAGGGCAAGTCATTTGTGCATTGCAATCCTGCATAGGTGTCCGTGGCAACTTCAACCCCCAACAAGATCAAACCCACATTGAGGGCATTTGTGCATTGCTTGCAATCCCGCATAGGAGGTAGATTCTTCACCTTAATTTCATGTTGCAAAAAATATACCATTCAAGAGATTCTACAACTTTTACTTTTATACATGCTAGCTATGCCTGCATTCTTGTGGGATATTGACCGATTGTGGAAGAAACTCTTGGAGTATGAGAGATTCCTTTTTTATGTAAAAGATGTTAGGAAATGAGACATGTGGTGGTTAATTGCCCTAGTTTTTGATGCAAATTGGCCAATCTCGTAATCATATTGATTATCCAATCTCAGGTCAGATGGCTCCTAGTCAAAGGTGTGGTTCCCTAAATGCGTAATACCTTGTAGGAATCCACTCCTCATAAAACCATAGAACTATGATTGAGGAGTGAGCGTTCAATTTTGTCAGAGCAATCCCTTCCTCCCGTATACATGTTGATTGATCATTATTGTACGAGCTAATATATAGGGCGATGTCTGCCTCTGGATGTTGAATAGATGGAGATCAAACCAACGCACAAGAAAACAATGGGAATGAATATTATTCAAGTGATTTGCAACCTTCATTTAGTGTTGTTCGGGCAAGCCTTTCTTTCTCTTGCCAGCTAGCCTAACACACCCGACCCGGAAGCCCTAGGGAGATACAAATGTGTTCGGTTCAGCACAATCCTAACCTAGAAGGGGTGGACTGAAAATCTCCAACCACACAACTTATCACTTTGTAATTAACATACAGTATAAAGCCAGTCTATATGACCCCCGAACCATTTTCTTACTATCTCGGGTTACCCTAGTTTAGGGTATTGGCAGTTTTTACTAAATCTTCTCTATTTTAGGGTATTGGAAACTATCTCTCCTTTGCATAGTTTTAGGTGGCATACAAAGTCATTGCCTTCTTTGGCTTCCTTGCGGCCTCAACCTCAACGATCATCTTTTGCAAACTTACTTTCTTCAATACTCTCTTCTTCATCCTTTCAAAGTTGAATTGTAGCCACTTAGGAACATCTAGATTCTCATCACTTTGGATGCATGGGTTCATGGTAGTTACAACCTACTTTGGCCTTTGTTCTTCATCTTGTTGCTTGTGCACCTAAGTTTAAAATTTTGGAGGAGTCATCTTGGTGGTGGGGGCCTAGATAGATCCTCTTTTTCTTGTTCTCCATGCTTCTTTGAGTCCATATTCTAAGTTTCTTCTAACTTATATTTCATTTTCATGAGTCAACTTATAGTCCTTAATTCAGTTATAGGCTATTATCTTGTGTGTTGATTGTACCTCTTAGTTTGATAAGGTTTTGGGTGGAATTTAATCTCTAATTTTGAGGGAAAACTTTCCCTATAAATGTAATTTCAAAATTCATTTTGAGGGTCTAATAATTGATTATTTAAGTTCCAAGTTTAGTAACACTCATTAGTGTGTTTTCTTTCAAAAGACATTTAGCAATAGGTTGTAGATTGAATACTTGTGCTTTGCTAGTATATTTTGAAGAATTAATGGAAATGAAGTTCATAGTTTGCAACGGTATTGGTATTCTTTTTTGATTGCTTGGTATTCATTTATTTCTTTCATTTTCCTTAGTCCTAAATTAATATTTACATTTATGAAACATCTTCTTTGTTATAATCAATTTGTGCATCTTTCATGGTGATTGAGGTTAATAAGGAACATGTGAATGAATAGTAGTAGTTGTTCTAGAGCTTTCCTTGGTCTCATTTTCATGTTAGAATTTGCAATTTTGGCATGTTGAATTATTTACATACAGGGTTATTTCTAGATTTTGTTGATAATATGGATTTAGGTAATATTGATGATTCATTTTCTTGTAGCCTTGTTCTATCTTTTGCAAAAAAAAATTCAACCTTTTAGCTTAGGCAGATTGAGAAATCTACATTTCAACTTGATTAGTGACATTCTCCCCTTGAACAACTTGATTAGGAAATGATAAATTCTAAAGGTAAGCTAACTTAACTCAAGGGAGTGAGATGGTATCCTACCATGAAAGATGATATTTCTAAGCAAAATACTACCTAGTGATATGAAAGTTGATGCAAGATAGTAAGGACAACAAGGAAATTTATTTTGAACTTTGACAAGATTGAATCTTTGGGTGGAAGTTTGAATGGATTGATAGCGAAAAGGCATGCTGATGCGGAGAATCCAATAAACTCAACCAACAAGGGATATATTTCTCCCAACTCACCTATTCAATTAGGTGTCAACCCTTCACTTACTCACAAGACCCCTCACAAGGCCACAAGTTTCTCAAAAGGATTCAATACCCCAAAACACACCCATACTCACCAACCCTCACCCAACCATTGAATCACACTCAAATAGGACAAATAAACATGTCTAAGTCACAATCCAACTCTCCAACATTCAATCACCACCAACACCCTCAACCCTTATTCACACAAATCTTCCTTCAACTAGGTCTTCTAATCCCCCCTGGTACTCAACTCACAAAATGTAATAGTATCCAAAAACTAATGTACTTTTGGATACTCTTACAAGAACCACTAAACATATACCACCATGGGTCTTTACCCTCCCAACCACCCAAAGGTCAAAGGAAGATTTACTGCTGCAACACTCAGTTTTTGTGACAGTATCAAGCACTTAGGATAGTCACTCCTTTTATGACAGTATCAAGATCAGATCGATACTTGACTAGGTAATAACGGAACCGCCAACAATGTATTTCTCATCTCAAATAATAAAGAGAATATATGGCTGCATCTATGAAGAAAAAAATGTTGGAAAATATTGTTTCCACCTACTTGGCCACCGGAGTTGTTTTTGAGGTGTATTCAAAGCTTTTACTCCTTTTGTTACATTTTCACTTGAAATATGGTTGAATTGTCTTTGTAAGCTCCTAGATACTTGGTACATGTTCTAATCGAGTTAAAAGAGTCTCAAGACTACCCTATAGTTATGCTCTACCTTATCCAGCTACTCAATTAGCTTCCCAAACTTATAGGACATATGGTTTTATTCCTTACTTTGAGTTGAAATTGTCTTGGATTAGATATAACTAAAATAATCCATTCCTTCAACTACATCAAAAATCGTCAAAAAGACTTCATACTACTATCTACATGTGTTTTATCCTTAAGAAGTCTAATTTATGCAAGTGAAAAAATACCTAAGAGGTCATAGCTAATCCTTTTGACTTGGTAATATTCATGGTTTTTCTTTGTCTATTTAACTTCATTCCTTGCATCTTACCCACTATCTTGTAGCATACTTTGTTTTCCTTTTTAGTGAATTGCATTTAGTGGACTGTTGTGCATCTTTAAAATCATTTGACAACTTCGAGAAATGGTTTTCCTTCTTTATTACTTAACTATATCATTTAATATGCATGGATGGTATTATCATTTAATTTTCAAGATGGACCTTATATGGATGGTCCTTGCACCTTTTCAAATTGAACTTTTGAAAAAGTCCAAATTTGGAGAGGAAATTCCTACTATTTGCAAATCCAACATTCATCTTTCAAATTTTAGGTCCAATTTCTATGAATAAGGGTTCCCAAGACCCTAGTCCTATAAAAATGAGCCATGAGGAACATCATGAATAAGGGAATGAACCAAATTTATGGAAACATTGTCAAACCTAAGTATAATTAGGCATAAGTAAGGCACAACCACTTAAATTGAGTCCAAACTTAGTGTATATTTTTAAAGAGATACAACTTATGATGCAATATTTAGCCCCCTCTTAGCAAGAGTATGGAGTTATGCTCATTTACTCTTTGGAAAATATGGAGAAACCAAATATTCTTTCACCAAGATATTGAAGAGTCAAGATGAATACAAGTTTGGAAAGGTGGTAGCTCCCAAGACTTATGATATTGTCAATCTACAATATTGAGATAAAAGGGAAGTACAAAGTGAGTAATATGAGTAACATTGGTAACACACATGGAGCATGCAAAACACAAAGTTATGACATTTAGAAATAGTAAGATTTATATATTCTCACTAGGAACCATATCAAAAAGACAAGGCATAGATCTAGGACTAGTAAGATCCTTATATAGTTACTAGGATTCATGTCAGAGACACATAAAAGAATGATACCCAAGTTAGTAAGATCCTCCAATACTTAGTCATAGATCGCATTCTAACAACAACTAGAGACCTAATTGTGAAATTTTGAGGTCCACTGGGAAAAAAGTTGTCATATTGCCATGACAACTTTTACATTTCTTGTAGAAACTTCTTAAAAATATGGTTGGAAAGTTAGTTTATGGTGGTTTGAGGTTGTAACACACTTGGATGGGAATAAATAGGCCATTGGCATGCCATCCAAGAGTTTTGATTAATGAAATTGGGGTTTTATGTGCATTTTTTCATGCTATGTATCATATCATGCTTGATGATAGACCTTTTTTCATGTTATGTATCATATCAGGGAAGAATTTGGTGGGAAGACCAAGCGATTGGTATTTTGAAGTGGTTGATGATAGAGAGAGGGGTCAAGGGACCCTGTCCAACCTTCGGAATGGTTTGTCGATCAAAACCAAATGAAATAGATTAAATTTCTATGATTGTCCTAAGGGTATTGATTGTCACACTCATAGTTTTACTACTAATATTTTTTTTGTTTTGACAGAGTTGTGTTTGTAAACCCAAGTGTGGACATGTAATGGAGTCATGAGATGTCTTAAGACTACATCAATACTTAACAACAACATAGTGTGTAGGCACCTAAAATATTAAAGGACTACATATTGGAAGGCGCATGTGATGATGCCATGAAAGGTCTGATATCCCTATGTATCGGACTGAGAAAACCAATGAAAGACAAAAAAAAATGCATTGGGAAGGCAAAAGGTTGAATTGCCTAATGTTTGTTGTTGAAGTGATGCGTGGGGAGCCTGCCAAGTCAAATACCTCATTGTAGTTTCAAAGGGTGGAAAAAGAATAAGCATTTTATTTACCATCCTAATAGACCATCCATCATAACAATTATTACCAATATTGATGTGTGCGTTGCAAACAAAGTTTTAGAGGAAGGCTCTTTCTATTGTAATACCAAGTGAGTGTTCATAGATGATAATTTCTATTTTCAAGTAATTTAATTTGGTATATTATACTAAAATGTGATTTCATAACTAACATTTCAACTTCTATATAACTAGTTCTATAGCCCGATTTTCTTTCCTGTGAAGAAAGACCATGTCAAACAATATCAACGAACAACAAAATAAGGAGACAATTGCTAGATTGTGGTCTAACTTGAAAAGAAAAGGTGATGGAAAATGTTATTGTCCATGCAAAATTTGTAAGGGGTTAAAGACTAGAAGACTTCTAATCAAAACAATGAAGAAACATTGTAGGTTGCATGGTCACATTGAAGGTGGACATGATTATCATCCATTGGTAAGTTTTTCATTATATTGTTTTAACAATTTATATACATAATTAATCACGTGATGATGAGATCATGATCATGGTTTATTTATGTTTATCAATTTTATATAGGTCGAGCACCCCGGAGCACATGGTATGGATCAACACAACCAAGAGAATATGGTTTTCAAAGTGGACCAACATGGAGGTGCGAATATCGAAGCTGAAGATAATAATCCCATGGAAGATGATGATCATGAGCCAGAAAACACAATTGAAGATGATAGTAAAAATACATTGATCCATGACACATTTAGTACTCGCATAGATGATCATGATGATGAATATGACCTTGATGTTGTTCATGATGTCCCTCTACTTGAGAAGGCATCTGAGGCCCTTTACAAAGGCTTGTAGACAACTCTTCTCTCCGTTATATTGTTGTTGGTGAACTTGAAGGTTATGAATGGTTTAGCCAACATAACAATTTATATTTTTTTGTTGTAGATTGATAGGTGAGTTTTTGTTACCACCATCAAATATTCTACCTCGCTCATACCAAGAATTATCTACCGTTATGAAAGATATTGGAATGGAGTATCAAGCAATAGATGCTTGTCCCAATGATCATATTATATATCACAAACAACATGAATTTCGAACTGAATGCCCTGAATCTCATATCAGTAGATATCGAACAGATCAAATAACAAAAAGGGTTCCTCGCAAGGTTCTTCGCTATATTCCCATTATTCCACGTATGCAATGATTATTCAAGTGCACTAGCTTGGAACAATTTATGGATTACCATGCACGTAATAGAAGTCGAGATGACATTATTCGAATGCCTGTGGATGGTTCAGTATTTATGGACATAGAGGAAAAGTGGCCACACTTTAAAGAAGAACCTCGTAATCTCAGGCTTTCATTGGCAGTGAATGGTGTCAATCCATTTGGAGAGATGAGATCTGTTTACTCAGTGTTGCCTGTTTTTGTTATCAACAATAACATTCCTCCATGGATTTCAATAAAGAGGGAGCACATAATGTTGGCAATGATTGTTCCAGGTAATTTATCATTTAAATATAGTCATCTAAATTTAATTATAAATATTGCAGTAAAATGGTCATAATAATTATGTAATGTTTTTGTTCATTCGATTAGGTAAGTACCAAGTTAAAGATATGAATGTATATATCAAGCCTCTTATCGACGAGTTGTTGGAGTTATGGAATAGTGTCACTATGTATGACGTCTCTAGACCAATAGGACAAAGACAATTTCAATTCCATGCGATGCTTCTATGGACAATACACGATGCCCCAGGGCTAACACATTTTTTGTGGTATGTTATAGTGTTTAAGTTGTGCATGAATATTATAATTCAAAAAATTATCATATTTAATCCAATTATACATTATCTTGTAGGTCTTCAAACAAAGGGAAAAATTGCATGTCTTTGTTGTGGTCCAAAGATGAAATCTCATCATTCAAAAACTTTAGGAAAGCGGGTGTTTGATGAGTATAAGCACTTTCTCCACAAAAATCATAAGTATCGAAATACTGAAAAACATCTTTTCACTGGAAAAGAAGAGAATACATAAAAGCCACGAAGAATGACACCTCACCTATGGAAGTTGGAATATAATAGAATTAATCGTCAAGGTAATGCCATTCCATCTATTGGTTTGTCATAAAACATATTTTCTATTTTGTTTTGTTTACTAATGATGTGATTGATGATCATGAAGGTCATGAAGGCATAAATGACCACCTTCCTAAGGGACTAAAAAGTTATCCCCAACAATTTAGTAGGTTGCCCTACTACAAGCAGTTACAAGTTGTTCATTTGTTTGATAGTATACATATTGGAAAGAATATAATAGAGACAGTATGGAAAATATTAGATGGAAGGCATGACAAAGAAAAAATTGTCAAAATATGTAGTGACATTCAGGATTCCAATCATGCAATGATAAATGTCATTCAATCAAATAGGCATGGAGACCATATTAATATAAGTGAGCTTCCTTGGTTATTAACGAAATAGAAAAGAAATGTTATAAAATAAGTCATATGAAAAATTCGATTTCCCACAAGATTTGCTGCGAACATAAACAATCTCATATCAAAGAAAAGTGAATTTGGGCCAGGGATGAAAACGCATGATTGGCACACCTTCATTAAGGTAATTCAAGTTCTTGTGTTTTTAGTATGTATTTAAGTACTGTGCGTACGTGTACTTTTCATTGTATTATGTTACAAAAAAATAGAAAGATAATTTTATAATTGTTGCAGTACGTTCTACCTCTATCTCTCCCAGACGACTTCGACAATAATGTCAAGCAAGTCATATATGATCTTGGAAAATACATGAGGTAAGTAGTGATATTTGTTTAGTTCATTGTATAGATATTATATTTGCTATTTCTTTTACTTGTTATGTAATATATTTTTTTGCGTCTTGAATATCTTGTAGGTGGTTGTCATCTAAAGAAATCCATAAAGACGATATTAAATATTGGAAGAGAAAAATTCCTCATTTAATGTGTGAAATGCAAAAGTGTCTACCTCCATCTTTTCTCAATGCACAAGAACACTACCTCATACACCAAGTTGAGGAGATTGAATTGTGTGGACCTATACACACTAGGTCAATGTGGATGGTTGAGAGGCACTTGAAATTTTTGAAGGCTTTGGTTCGACAAAGAGCACATCTTGAGGGTTCTATGGTGGAGGGATATATGGTATACCAGACTATGGTGTACATTTCTGAATAACTTCCTAAGTTTGCAGCAAAGGTCCACGTGGATCGCATTTGGGATCCCAACCCCATTAACAAACTCGAAGGGGAGTACTTGATGGGGAAAGGTAGATTGAGGAAAGTGAGAGGTAATTATAAATGTTATTGTAGTTAATTAATTCTTAATCTTCAAAATAAATTGATTGTAAGACGTCTATTTATTTTTTGTACAGTTGGTCGAGAGTGGGATGCACTACATTTGTATATTGCAAACAATCTTGATTGGATGACGGTATGGATTGAACATTGTCAACATTCTAGATGCATGTTAACATGGGAAGGTGTGGCTTCATTGGTTAAAGAAGCTCATTGTAATGGAGATTCCAATGTTACGCAAAGGGAAATTGATTTAGCATATGGTTTAAGAGATAAACAGGTACATATAAATTTATTAATCACCCATATGTTTATCAACTCACAATGCAATAAATTTTACATGTTTGACATATTGCAGGTCAAATACCACAACACTATGTGCTGCAATGGTCATAAATTTCGCATAAAAATGTTGGATGACACAAAGAAAACTTATGATTCTGGCATCACTGCAGTCTTTGAGGTGACAAATATTTCATCGAGAAATGACATACATCCTCAATAGTCTCAAAATCGATACTATGGCATTTTGGATGATATACTTGAGTGTGACTTTAATTCCTTCAAATTAGTTTTGTTCATTGTCAAATGGTATAGGCTACGATTGAATAAAAATGATCCTGATAGAACTGCTATTGAACATGATAATGGTTTTACAATGCTAAATACAAGGTCATTTGAACCAGTTGGGGATGAGCCCTATGTTCTTCCAAGCCAATATGAGCAAGTATTTTACTCAGAGGTTCCACATAAACCGGGTTGGTCATTTGTTGTTAGACATGATCCAAGAGGAAGGCCAATAAAGTATAATGTGATGGAAGAAGAAGATACCGAAGAAGAAGATACCGAAGAAGTAGAAGATGAAGTGGATGATGATCACGATCGACAGTTTCTCAATGATGATGATGAAGAAGAAGAAGAAGATGATCATGATCATGATCATGATGATGATGATGATGATGATGATGATGATGATGATGATGATGATGTTGCTGGTGATGGTGATGGTGATGGTGATGGTGATGGTGATGGTGATGGTGATGGTGATGATGATTATGGCAAAGACGTTGATGGTGATGGGGATGATGATGATGATCATCATCATCATCATCATGTTGATGATGGCGATGATGACCTTGATGTTCATGATGTTCATGATGATGAAGAATGAAATGTATGAGGTATGCGATTAGTATATTATCTATTTAATATTGACTTCTTGATAGAATTTTTTTTACATAATTAATTCATTGTTTTGAATTCTAATGTCATTACATAATTAATTCATGATGCACCTTTTAATATGGAGATGGAGATAGGGAGAGTGACTATTTATGTGACATTTTTTAAACTGTGTTTATTTATGGAAATTGGATTGTTTATTAGCTATGTGATGGATGTTGATTTAAAATACATATGTGATGGATCACATGTTTATGATGATGCATGTGACATTTTTTCAACTTTGTGTTTATTTATAGAATGTGGATTGTTTATTACCTATATGATGGATTACATGTTTATGATGACACATATGTGTTGGCATTTGGCATTTGGCATTATAACAGACAAGGAGAGATTGTTGGCACTTCAATAAGGATATTGAGAAGGTTGTTGATGATTATGGATATAACTGATTAAGGATGTTTACTGTCTTAATATTATTATTTTGTCATTGATGTCAAGAAATTGATTTTCTAATCAGTATGATGTTGCCATATCTTGAGAAGTATGATTTGATGAGTATAAAGATGTCGGTAAAAGACATAGAAAGAATATGATGAATAAGGGGAGAAATAAGTTATTCAATGGGCAACTATTACCGAGTTAGACAATGATGAGATCATGATGATTAGATTGTTTTGATATCCTACATATGTTATTGATTGAAAGGATAATACTATACTATGTTACCAAGCAAAGAACCTAGTCGGTAAACCCTAAGGTTATCTCTATCGGTTAATGAAGGCAGAATGTCTACCAAGTGAAGCTTAGTATTCACCAAGTTGTAATCGAGTTGTAACCGAGCTATAACAGAATGCATTAAATGATTACATGCATTATCTAATGAAGGAAGCTGATGAGCTGGCCATGATTAAATGATTGGTATGCTGTGAATGAAGTTTGTTAAAGAATCTATGGCAAAGGAAAATCGGCAGGAAGATCTACAACTTAGATTGAACCACAATACCCTAGCACAAGTACCAAGAAATGTATGCAAGTTCCAAGGTAGGGTAAAACATTTTTCAGATCGAAGGATACATTGAACCTGGACAAACTTTGAAGATCTGATGGCTATGATTGATCATGGGAAATGTGATCAAGGAGATTAAGCGGTTGGCAAATTCTTTATATATAGGGAACTGTTGATAAACAATGCATGCGAGCAAGTGTATGCATAGGGATGCTACATAGTGATTACCGAGCATAGAAGCTTGCAGATCTATTTTGAATAAACAGAGTATAGAGCCCAGCAGATGGACAAGATTAGTTCTATGTCTATATTGTATTGAGAAAATAAGAATCTTCTTTAGTATTTTATATGTGAAGTTGCAGATAGATTTTTATTACTGTTATTTAGTGAAGTAATAGAAAATCTCTTAACCGAGTGGACTTAACAGTCTTATTTGTAAAACCCTCTAGCAAGGTGACATTCTAATTGAGTGTTTGAAATCCTTTAACAAGGTCACTTCTAACAAGGTGAAGATCCTAACAGATATGAGGGAAATCCCTTAACCAGGTCACATCTAGCAATGTGTTTTGTAATCTTTAATAGGATTTGCTTTTAACCGAGCATACTCTAGAAGAGTATATTTCTTAGTGGGTCCGAAATCCCATAGTGGTTTTTCCCTATTTGGGTTTCCACGTTAAATCTGGTGTTATGAGTGTTATGATGTTTATATGCTTTTGAGTTGGCATGTTTAGCAGTTTTGGTTATATTACTGAAGTATATGTTACCGAGGTTGAATCTGATGTTTTATGGAAGATTAAGTTTGTATGATTCACTCCTCCCCCCCTCTCATCTTATTAGCTAGGCATCTATACTTATCTTTAAGTATTAGACCTATCAATTGGTATCAGAGCTTTGGACTCTGGAAGAAAAAGTTTAAAGGTACTTGAGGCAAAGATCCAAAGATGTATAAGAGGGATGCACCGAAGCTGAACAAGTCAAGTTTCTCTACATGGCAGAAAAGGATGAAGCTACACCTATCAGGAGTTGGAGAATATGATGTATATTATCAAGAGAATGATTTCATCAAACCGAGCACCTATCCATTGACTATAGAAGAGATAAAAGCAAAGCAAGAACATATCCAAGCAATGATTGAAATAACATCTGCATTGACCGATCTAGAGTTTAATGATCTAGAAGGCTACAATGATGCAAAGGCAATGTGGGAAAAGCTCATATCTGTGTATGGAGGAGATGAACATGTTCAAAGAGAAAAAGTGGATAGTCTAAGAGGACAACTCGAATCTATGAGGATGAATGAAGGTGAGAACATAACCCAGTACAGTACAAGACTAAAGGAGATTGTCAATCAAATCAAAGGAGCAGGTGGAACTATTGAAGATAAGGATATAACAAGTAAGTTGTTAAGAACCCTTCTACCGGCTTATGCAATCCGAATCTCTGCAATCAATGAATTGAGGTATGTACCTAATATGCCAGTTTCTTTAGATGCTACTATTGGTAAGCTACATGCATTTGAGTTAAGTAACTTTGATAACAGTGGGTCATCGGTAAATAAAGTTGAATCTGCATTTAGTTCTTTTCATATTGGTGAATCTGATGATTACAATGATAGAATGAGTAAGTACACTAAAGGGGATCACAGTGGAGCAAGTGAAAGATTTCGCAAGAACATGGAGGAAGTACACAAGGTGTATGAGGAAATCAGAAAGCAAGAAGAGTTTGAAGCACTATTAGTCGGAAGGTTACCGAGAGGCAAAGGTAAGTATAAAGGAAAACTACCTTTGAAATGTTTCAATTGTGATAAGATAGGACATATGGCTTCTAACTGTCTTGACAAAGATTCTACTGAAAAGAGAGATTACCGAGATGATAGACAGAAAGATAATCATTATAGAGGACACCGAGACTTCAGAAGAAGAGATAGAAAGTCATGCTTAATAGTCAATGAACAATCCAATGATGATAAATCAGATGAAACTAATACAGAGGAAGTAGTTTATGTGGCTATTAAAGATGGATCAAATGAAGAAAGGTATGAAGAAAAAGCCCTTATATCTCACATAAATACTAATGATTCTTGGATCATAGATAGTAGATGCTCACATCACATGACAGGTGATAAACACAAGTTTTTTATGTTAGAAGACTATGATGGAGGCTATGTAAGATTTTGTAAAGATGCACCATGTCCGGTAAGAGGTAAAGGATCCATAACACTTCTTAAAAATGCAAGATGCAATGATGTTTATTGGGTTTAAGGTTTGAAATACAATTTGTTGAGTGTAGCACAGCTAAACAATACAGGATACCGAATAGAATTTCAAAAAGGAATTGTCAAAGTTCATGACAAGCATGGAAAGTTAGCTGCTACCAGGACACAAACAAAAGGTAACACATTTCACCTTGACTCAACTCAAAATAAATGTTTGTATGCAAAGATAGATGATACCTGGTTATGGCATAAAAGGTTTTGTCATGTAAATTTTTATAATCTGATCAAAATAAGCAAAAAGCACCGAGTAAGAGGTCTACCGAGTTTGGAAAAACCTGAGAATGATATGTGTCGAGGATGCCAGATGGGTAAAATAACAAGATCAAGCTTTACAAGTAAGTCTTACACTTCTAAGGGAATTTTAGATATTGTGCATACTGATCTTTGTGCTCCTATGAAAGTTCAAAGTTATTATGGTGACAAATATTTCATATTATTTGTGGATGATTACTCAAGGTTGATGTCAGTAATGTTTTTTTAAGAAAAATCAGAAGCTTTTCAAATGTTTAAATGGTACAAGGTAAGAGTTGAAAATGAAACAGGAAGACAACTAAAATGTCCTAGATCAGATAGAGGAGGAGAATTCGCATCTGATGAGTTCAACTTATTCTGCAATGATCATGGTATAAAAAGAAAAGTCTCTGCACTCCGAACTCCACAACAAAATGGAATTGTTCAGAGAAGAAATAGATCCATTTTGGATTGTGCCAAAACCCTAATGATTGAAAAGAAAGTGCCACAAACATTTTGGAGAGAAGAAATAAGCACTGCAGTTTACACCCTGAACTGAGTACAACTGAAGAAAGGTACTTTAAAGACACCATATGAAATCTGGTATGACAAGAAAACTAATGTAAGTTATTTTAAAATCTTTGGAAGTAGATGCTATGTACACAAGGATGATAGAAATGGCGAGTTTGATTAGAAAAGTGAAGAAGGAACATTTCTTGGTTATTCTTCTAGAAGTAAAGCATTTAAATGTTTGATCAAATCATCTAACAAATTAGTAGAAAGTGCAAATGTGAAAATTGATGAATTTGTAGAAAGAAATGATGAAGGAAATTCCAAGGAACCAGAAGATTATGATGAATTTGTCTATGTTCAACTGACAAGTTCTATCAAGAAACCTGCAGAAGGAAATGAAGAGAATATCCAGTTGACGAGTAATGAAGAAGATCATACAGAGCCTACCGAGCCTGTATTAGCTATGTATGTCAGAAGACATCATGCAACAAGTCAGATTATAGGAGATAAGGATGATCCAGTGATGACAAGGAACAAACTGAGACAGAACACATGTTTGATATCTAAATTTGAACCGAGAATAGTGAAAGCGGCATTTAATAGTGAAGATTGGATAAATGCTATGACAGAAGAGATTGATCAAATCAAGAAGAATGACACATGGACACTGGTCCCAAGATCGAAGGACAAAAATGTAATCAGTACAAAATGGATTTTCAGAAACAAGCTGAATGAAAAAGGAGAGGTCATTCGAAATAAAGCAAGACTAGTTTGCAAAGGTTATGCCCAAGAAGAAGGAATTAATTATGGTGAGACTTTTGCACCTATAGCAAGACTTGAAGGAGTAAGAACATTGTTGGCATATGCTGCTTACAAGAATTTCAAGGTATATCAAATGGATGTCAAATCTGCATTTCTGAATGGTATATTAGAAGACGAAGTTTTTGTTGAACAACCTGAAGGATTTTCTGAAGACAATAATAAAGATCAAGTATGTAAATTGAACAAAGCTTTATATGGTTTGAAACAAGCACCTAGAGCATGGTATGAAAGATTGCACTCTTATTTGATTAAGATTGGTTTTATAAGGACAAGTGAGAACATCAATATTTACATGAAGAATGATGAAAATGGAATACTAATCTCAGCCATATTTGTTGATGATATTATATTTTGTGGAAATGACTCTCTATGTAAGAACTTTGGAAATGAAATGAGCTAAGAATTTGAGATGTCATTAATCGGTGAGATAAAGTATTTTATAGGTTTACAGATACTGCAAATGAAAGATGAGATTTTCATTACTCAATCCAAGTACATAAAGGAAATCTTACAGAAATTTGTAATGGCGGATTCAAAATCAATAAGTACTCCTATGAATACCAATTGTAAACTATCAAAGAATGATGAATCTGCATTTGTTGATGAGATACTTTACCGATCCATGATTGGAAAGTTGCAATATGTTGTTCACAACAGGCCAGACATAGCACATGCAGTAGGTATAGTTGCAAGATTCTCTGCAGATGGTAAGGAAACACACATGATAGCAAACAAGAGAATTTTTAGATATTTGAAAGGCACTCGGGATTATGGCTTAGTATATCAAAAAAGGAATGATTATGATTTAAAATTTTATACTGATGCTGATTAGGCAGGCAACATTGATGACAGAAAAAGCACAAGTGGAGGAGCTTTCTTTTTAGGAGAAACACTAGTGAGTTGGCTTACCAAGAAACAAGGATGTGTTTCACAGTCAACAGCAGAAGTTGAATACATTGTTGCAACATTGAATTGTACCAACATAGCATGGATCAAACAACTGTTGGAAGGTATAAAAGAGAAAGTTACTGAGCCCGTAACTATATTCTATGACAATACTAGTGCCATTAACATTTCAAAGAATCTTGTTATGCACTCTAAGACAAAGCACATCTCTATCAAATATTATTATCTTAGAGAAGAAGCTCAAGAGAAGAAAGTGGTGTTGGAGTATGTTAGCACAAATGAACAAATAGCAGATATCTTCACAAAGCCACTACCAAGGGACACTTTTGAGTATCTCAGAAGTAAGTTAGGGGTCCTACCACTATCTTCGACTCACTGACCAAGTTCAGTGAAAGCATCAATTCGATGACTCTACCAAATATCTTTTAAGAGTTGATGTTGATTTACACACTTTAGGATGTTTTCTAAAGGTGTACAGGAAATTATATAGGGAACGGCAATTGAAAACAAAATGCTCTGACCTAGCCTAAATTTGACACGTAATAGCAAGAAATCACTTCATACAGGAAGAAATTATGTTTTAGTTCTTTACTTTTTGGCATTGTTGTCAAAGGGGGAGAAGACTGGAGAAGATTGGAGAAGAAGACTCGAGAAGACTAGAGAAAAGAAGAAAAGAAAAAGGAGAAGGCTAATGTATGGGGGAGAATTCTGATGACAGAAGGAGAGCATTTCAGCATTTCAGAATCTCACAACAATCTGAATCAACTAGGTCAAATCAATTGGTTTTGCCATCAATGCCAAAGGGGGAGATTGTTGGCATTTGACATTTGGCATTATAATAGACAAGGAGAGATTGTTGGCATTTCAATAAGGATATTGAGAAGGTTGTTGATGATTATGGATATAACTGATTAAGGATGTTTACTATCTTAATATTATTATTTTGTCATTGATGTCAAGAAATTGATTTTCTAATTCAGTATGATGTTGCCATATCTTGAGAAGTATGATTTGATGAGTATAAAGATGTCTGTAAAAGACATAGAAAGAATATGATGAATAAGGGGAGAAATAAGTTATTCAATGGGCAACTATTACCAAGCTAGACAATGATGAGATCATGATGATTAGATTGTTTTGATATCCTACATATGTTATTGATTGAAAGGTTAATACTATACTATGTTACCAAGCAAAGAACCTAGGTGGCAAACCCTAAGGAACCTAGTCGGTAAACCCTAAGGTCATCGCTATCGGTTAATGAAGGCAATATGTCTACCGAGTGAAGTTTAGTATTCACCAAGTTGTAACTAAGCTGTAACAGAATGCATTAAATGATTACATGCATTATTTAATGAAGGAAGTTGATGAGCTGGCCATGATTAAATGATTGTTATGTCGTGAATGAAGTTTGTTAAAGAATCTATGGCAAAGGAAAATTGGTAGGAAGATCTACAACTTAGATTGAACTGCAATACCCTAGCACAAGTTCCAAGGCAGTGTAAAACATTTTTCAGATCAAAGGATGCATTGAACCTGGACAAACTTTGAAGATCTGATGGCTATGATTGATCATGGGAAATGTGATCAAGGAGATTAAGCAGTTGGAAAATTGTTTATAAATAGGGAACTGTTGATAAACAATGCATGCGGGCAAGTGTATGCACAGGGATGCTACATAGTGATTATCGAGCACAGAAGCTTGGAGATCTATTTTGAATAAACAGAGTATAGAGCCCAGTAGATGGACAAGATTAGTTCTATGTCTATATTGTATTGAACAAATAACAATCTGCTTTAGCATTTTAGATGTGAAGTTGCAGATAGATTTTTATTACTGTTATTTAGTGAAGTAACAGAAAATCTCTTAACCAAGTGGACTTAACAATCTTATTTGTAAAACTCTCTAGCAAGGTGACATTCTGATTGAGTGTTTGAAATCTTTTAACAAGGTCACTTCTAACAAGGTGAAGATCCTAACAGATCTAAGGGAAATCCCTTAACCGGGTCACATCTAGCAATGTGTTTTGTAATTTTTAACAGGATTTTCTTTTAACCGAGCATACTCTAGAAGAGTATATTTCTTAGTGGGTCCGAAATCCCACAGTGGTTTTTCCCTATTTGGGTTTCCACGTTAAATCTAGTGTTATGAGTGTTATGATGTTTATATGCTTTTGAGTTTGCATGTTTAGCAGTTTTGGTTATATTACTGAAGTATATGTTACCGAGGTTGAATCTAATGTTATTATGGAAGATTAAGTTTGTATGATTCACCCCCCCCCCTCATCTTATTAGCTAGGCATCTATACTTATCTTTATGTATCAGAAATATGAATATGTGATGCTAATTGTGATGCTCAATTACATATATGATGACACATCATGTGATGCTTATGATACGTATGTATTTATTGTTTATTAGCTTACAAATGTAGTAATGCTTATGATTCTCAATTAATGGTGTTGATTTCAGGTATAGTCCTTGTGTGATGTTGTCACCCTTGGTGGGAACATGTCGTTGACTACAGACATCGTCAACCACTTAGTTGAGGATCCTACATAGTCTACATAAAGTAAAGGTAAGGAATTAAAAAATTTACAATGATTTTGATGACAACATCTTTTTATTATTTAATACTCTTTTTGTCTACAAATTTCATGTTGTTCATGTTGTGTACTATGCAATTTTTAGCTAACATAAGATAATTGAATTACATTGTAGAGGACCCTGAACCCCTTTGACGAGGATCTTGCATAGTCTCATGGATGGACAGGTATAACTAGTCAATACACCCTATAGAAACAGTTTATTTTTTTAAAATTACTTGGAAAACAAACTTCCTTAGTTTTTCAAACCTCGACATTAGCAGCAAATCTAATACAGTTATCAAGACTTGAGGCCCCAGTTGGACTTATTCCAATTTTAATCCCAAATTCAACTTTAGGGTTGACTTCTTCATCAACATTACCCTCATTTACAAAATTTCTCTCTCATTACCAATTAACTCTCTCATTTCATGGAGTGCAGGTATCCCCAAATAGGTATTTGTTAGATCTACCTTCATCGAGTGAGGAAAATGCAGGAATAGAAAATGAAAGTGACACATGTAGTAGGTCTACAATAGGGAGATCAACAAGAGGTCAAAAGATTAGAAGAAAATTCAATAAATGCATGAAATTTTTCCTTGCTCAAGGGGGGTCATGTTCCTATGATGATGAGACCAAAGGCAACATTGAGGTGCCACTGAGGTACAGACATCTATAGAAACAATGGGTGCCCAAGGAACTTCCTCCAATAAACACCGATTTTTGTGTTAACGATAGGATATCTCGCATAGCACCTTCGTCATTACATGGTTTAGGCTTATTTTTCATGGACAACATAAAGGTCTCTTACAATAGAGTTTTTGAATTGATGGAGTTTGTTGGACCTTGTTACAATTACAATAATTGGATTCATATTGTTAAATATAAAAAAAGTATGCGTAGGTATGCACTGTCAGCAAATTATATACAACAGAAAGATAATGATCAAAGTAAACGAGTAGCTGTATACATTGATGGTTGACAAAAAGCAATAGGGAATAGTGTAGGTTTTATAAATAGTATGTGACCTGGCTCAACTAATAAACAACCCAATTTCATATTTAAGGCGTGCGAGGGAAATCATGTATTTGTATGTGCGATAAAATCAATAAGTGTAGGCGAAGAGCTTCTAATCGATTATAGTTTGAATCTTATAGATACAAACAAAGTTAATATCATGGGGTTGGTACATACCATATACCATTTAAATTAACCAACCTCCAATTAATGAATCCAATATACCATTTTATTATGAAGTTTTTTTGCTAAGTCTATTGGTTTAATTTCGCTAATGTTTTTTATATTTTTCTTTGTCATAGGGCGACATGGATCCATCACATATCGCAAACAGGGATGTAGGTTGCGACACTTCTACCAAGCAGGTAAACCTCATTGTAGTTGTACAAATTAGATAGAAGAAAACTATTACATTATTATGTTCTTTTTTTTACTAATTTATACTAATTTTGTAATTGTTAATGATATTCTTGACACAGACGGATGTTTGGGGAAAGGGAAAGGGAGTTGCAGTACTTGAGAACCTCTCTAGGGATGTGGAATCATTAGGGTTAAGCGATGATGACCCTGAAGATTCCACACACCTTATGGAATTCTTTAAAATGCCTCTTAGAAAAATTAGAAAAGAGATTGTTGCTTTGGCAGCTGTGCATCCTATTACTGATGAGATATAAGAGAGGGTGGAATTATTGCTTCAGACAGTAGAAAACTTGCAAGTAAGCAGTAATGAAAGCTTTAATTATAACAAAAGTTCAATAATGGTTTATATTTTATTCTCTTTTATGTCATTAACTAAAATATGTACGTATTGTTTTTACAACAATTTATCCACCCTCATGAAAGTCATTGCCATGATCAGGGTGTTGCAAGATCTTCAGGTGATGACGATTTTCTTGTATTATCACTTGCTTGGCTTATCACTCTGAGTACCCAAAACACATCATACTTGATACTGTCAATTTTCAAAATAAAGGTTCATCCTTGTTTACAATTCTTGCACTTTTCATATATTTAATGTATTATTATTTAGGTGTTGTCAATGTTCCTATTCAAATGTTGTCGCCGCCTCATCAGAGGTTACCCTCACCTGTATTGCCGACTGCAATGTCGGCAACATGTAGCATGCAGACATCCTCTACTGCACGTCATATTGGCCTACCCACTATTGGTAGATCCCTCTTTTGCTCTATCTTTTGTCATGTGTTTATTTCCCTTCAAGCGTTCTTTCTTGAATTCTAATGCCATTTCATAGTGGATTCATTTTTTGATGGAGGAGATGCACATGAGTGTGCCAGAGGCGACTACTGCTGATAACATACCATCATTTCCTAGATCTTCTCGTATTTCTAGTACAGGAACATTGCAGGCTACATTGGTGGTGAGCGACGAAGAAATGATTCCCTTAAAGATACAAAAGGTTCTAGGTACTTTAAAATTATTATTATATATACTCTAATTGTAATTTACTTTATGATCACTCACTTTGGACTAATGATCCCATGATTTTTTTGCATGCAATGATATTTTCTATAAACATCTTAGTGACATTGCATTGTAGATATTTGGGCCCACCATACGTAAAAGGAGGTACATCATATATGAACTAACCCTAATCCACTATTTTGATTTCATATCATTGCTAGAATAATTTTCCTTTGATCCATTTCTTGAAGTGTAATAAATGTAGCTTTAGTTCATTTCTAAATCTAAGAGGTCTTTTTTTGCTTTAAAAGGTGGAATGACAAAGAAAAAAGGTTAAAAGATGAATTGACAAACCAAATGGTTGAGTGGTTTGGAAATGACACCTTTGACAAAACCAAGCTCCTTGAAAAAGCTGGCACATATCTAAAGTATGTGAGGGACCAATACAAGACCCATTTAGAGAGGAACCTAAAGTACGAGCGTCCCCCCATGATTCTAGAGAGGGAGTGGAAGGACCTGATTTTGGATGCTAAGGAGAGAATTGAAAGGAAAAAAGGAAATACACCACCAGACGCCAGAAGAAGGTACGAGATACTATTAAGAATGTAATTATGTACTAATTAATTACTCTTTATATTTATATAATCTAACATATTTCAAACTTTTTATAGACTGAGTGACACATCAAAGGCAACCAAGGTAAGACAAGAAAAGCATGGCCAACACAAACTCAGCTCTGGTGGTTACATGAAACTTGCTACATGAATTGTAAGTATCTCATGTAAACAAAATATTGCATCAAAATATTAATAAATTGCAAACGTTTTTTTTTTTATCAAACAATGCAAGCAAAATTCACGGTACCAAGCAAAAATGTAGGGCTCTGAATTCAATAGAGCACCCACAAAATATGACAAGAGAATTGCCTACCAGCAAGGCTATTCAACCGTGGCTGATCGGTTACGAGAATTGAGTGGGCATACACAACATTCGAGTGCATTCGTCACACAGGTAAATATGCTAAATGGAAATTGTTTCAAATTGAATACTTTACCAGTAATCTAACTGATGTTGAGTTCCAACATAAAGTGACTATATTTGTTTTAAATAAGCAAGCAATGATAACAATGTGCATGACATTGGAATGCAACCTGCTAATTGTGAAACACCACCTGCACATGAAGGTCCAGATGTGCATCCCAGTAGTGGAGGTATTCATTTGCTATTCAAATTTATTTATTTAGCTATTAATACAATTAAGCATCTTCATTTGTAATTAGAGTAGTAATTAATGTAACCTTTTTTGTTAATATTTTAGAGCATGTAGTCGGTGGTGACCAAGTGGAGCATGATCTGGGTACACAACATCAGGAATGTGATGTTCCCTACTCGGGTAAAGAGGACCACCGTTATTCCTTTAAACAAATATAATTGCAGTTGGTGTTCAACATTAATGTAACCTTTAGTATTTCAACTCCAGATGGTCTAGAGGGTGTTCAGCATGTTGAGGTTGAGGCTACACAAAATGATGTGGCCCCATCAAGTAAAGAGCGCAACAATTACATTCTCTAAATTAATGAAATACTTGTAACAATAATAAATTAAAAAAATTAATTTAACCCATTTCTTTGTTATTGCAGAGGACCCCCCTTCGCTTCAGTGTCCTCGTCCTCAGTATAGGACTAGGCATACATCGAGATCACGAGCAGTTGGCGGAACATCTGCAAAGAGGGGAAATGATGAAGAAACTGATGCTCCACTTAGTCTTTTCATAGCTTCAAAGAAAAAAGAAAAAAAGAAATGATTGTAATCTAACTTATTTGATAATGATTGATTTTTATGTGTTAGTGAATGTAATTATGTACTAATTAATGGTTATGGATGATATGTGTTAATTAATATTGATGAATGTTGTGTGTTAATTAATGTTAATCAATGTTATGTGTTAATGAACCTTATGTGATATTAATGAATGAATGCTATATTTTATTAATGGTAGAAAGAATGAATGAATGAATGTTATAAGATGTTAACGGGGAATTTAGAGTGATGTTAGGGGGGGAGGGGCCAAATGAGCTTCCACCTTCACATGGTTGGCCTTGTTAAGTAGAGAATATTAAACTATTCTCAAAACCAAGCGAAGCTCAACAAGATAACATACTTTTCAATATTTCATTACATTGCACAGTTAATCTTATTGAATAATGTATATTGAATCTTAATTGCAGGGTCCAACAGAGCCAACACGAACAACAACACCACAAGTTGTTGGGTATAATGAACTCCCATATTGTCTTGTCTGTACACGAACAATATGAGTTTCTTCTAGTGTTGATATCCAAGGCGGGACTGCAAAAGTTATGAATATGCCTCATCCTTGTAAGTTTTTTTATTACTTGTAAGTCATGAATATGCCTCATCCTTGTAATTTTTTTTATTACTTCTAAGTCATGAATATGCCTCATCCTTGTAAGTTTTTTTATTACTTGTAAGTCATGAATATTGCTCTTTAGTTGATTAAAATCATTTCAATGAATGCAAATCTTGATTTTAATAAAGTGATATCTGCACTATCAATATCAATTCCAAATTGAAACCCTTTCAATGCATGCATGTTGATTGCCAAAATGCCATCTCAAAAGTATCAGCAAACAAACATTGGTATTCACAAAATCAAGAAAGACAAACTGAAAATTAGTAGTAGAGCATTCAAGTAAACTGTTTGTCAAGAAACATAGTTGAAAAGGTGCAAAAGAAATTGGTTTCAAAACAGGGGTAGACCATTACAAATTGGCAACTTGGTATCACTTCTCTTCTTACTTCTCCTCAACCCTCTTGCTCTGCACTCTCACTTTTTCACCTGGCACTTGCAACTCTCACTCTCACATTCACAGTTGTCAGCTTCTTGCTCTTTGTTTTTGTGAGTTGAAACAAAAATAGGAGGCAGTTTTATAAAGTTGGTGGGGTTTGGGTGGGGCCCATAGGCTATGAGGGTTTGACCTTGGGCATGGAGTTTGAAAAAAAGTTCTGATTTTTTTTAAATCACTTATGGGTTGTTTCGCCATGGGAGATGCTTGGATGTCCCTAAGATGGTTAGGAGGCTCTTGGGAGTCCCTCAAACGTTTCAAGGATGTCCTAGAGATGTCTCAAAGATGATGGCATTGGATTGCACTAGGGCAATAGGTGGACATCCCATTCAAGTCCCTATAATCTGAAGATGTCCCCATTTCAAAAACAAATAGTTTGGGGGGAGGAAATGTCCTTGTGGAACACTGGCTCCAATACATACGTCTTGGCATGATTTTTTAAATAAGACACTAGAATTCATAAAAGAATATCTTTAGAATCTATATTGATCAATAAAAGATGTTTCTAATTCAATGTATGTACCAAACCCTATTACCAACAATATAACATCCCTAGCCTACAAATTGGATTGGTTAATTTTATCTAATCAAACAAACATGTAATCACTCCATAAACTAGGTACATTAAGCACACATCGAATTATAAAATAACTAACTGTGATACATCAATATGTTAAAGTTTAATGACCTAGATATTAGGACTGTAAAATACTATACCGTATCCTAATTCCTAAAATAACCCTTTTTGTGTGATGTGTGAAGTACAATACACAACTAGGAATTATGTTGAGTCAAATGCAAAATCGGTACTAACCATGGAAGCTGAGGATAAATCATGAACAACATATATAAAGAAACACATGAATGACTCAAGTGCGGATGAATGATAGGAAATAAAGTAGAAAACAATGCAAAATTAGGTAAGAAACTAGGTGACAATAAACCATGAACAACTTGAAATAATCTATAATTAATGATCTATGTGATCCATCAACCTATGACTATGAAACGCAATCTGCAAACAGTAAAGTTGTGGACTATTAAGAACAAGAAGAAACTTGTTAGTAGATCTGCCATTTCTTGTCAATCAATCATCAAAGAACTTGTGATTTGGCATGCACCATGTATGTCGTATACCATATCTATATACAAACATTTTATATCAAGTAAACTACATTTATTGATTCATTGAACTTGTTTTGCTTGGATCCAAACACCATGGAAACATAACCATTAATCCTAATAACATGTGAACCATGGAGTGCAAACTAAATGGAATCATGTCCAAAATTTTGGTTAAAACAATCTAGGGAAAATAGTGGGATTCCAATTATCCATCTCTAAACACCATCATTGAAACTTCCATGTTCAATATACAGAAAAAAAATATGTTTTTTTAACCATTTTACTCATCAATATATTTTTTTGCTAAATAAAAGTTGGATTTATATTAAAAGAGATAAATATTACAAAACCATTTCAGCACAGTTTATATCCCTATCATTTATCACTATTTCTTTTTGACAGATTGCTTCCTTTTTCCAGTGGAGGTGTTGTAGCATTGATTAATGTGCTACATCATAATGTGATCAACTTAAAAGAAGTATTAAATTTTACCTGATATTTCTTTTAAATTGAGGGGTGAATTAGGTATATCCTCTAAACCAAGCATTATTTTATCATATTTATTGTCAGCATTCCTTCAATACCTATTTGTGAATATTTAGGGTCCCTTTGTACAAAATTATTGATTACATGAAATAGATTTTTTATGTCATTTTGCAATATACCATGGTTGTATATGTTTATACATAAAGTTATGAATCCAAAATTGTCAAATAGATGTTACATAGATAACAGTCTTTCCTTCTTGCTATCTATTACAAACAATGGAAAAGTTTCCATTATCCTTTAATTCTCGTATACATTACTTGAACCCAGTCTATGTGTCTTTATGGTCGAAGTCATGGAATTTCAGCAATTTAATTCTTAGTATATAGCAATAGCCTATTAGCAACCTGACTCTAGCAAAGACAAATTTGAAAGAATTCATAAAATAGGAGTTGTTAATGACATATACTGATGCTTGAGTTTTATGTTTCTTTTGTTATAGGCTCCTTTGATGTAAGGGATAAAGAGGATCGATGGATACAAATATGGGTTAAGAAGGGGGATATGATTATCCTCCTAGGAGGAATCTATCATCGATATACCCTCGACACAAACAACTACATAAATGTAAATGCTCTTTTATCTCAAGGACACTCACTATAAATCATTTCTTATATGAACTAGAGGATATTATTATTGTTTCTTTGACTTTTATCGCAAATCCTGAGGCTTTTCCAGGGTGAGCCAGTCTGGACAACATACAATCATCCTTGTGAGGAGCATCTTGCTAGGTAGGAACCCTAATACTTGTAAGACCAAGATGAGAATTTCAATTTGATTGTTTTCAAGAAAACCCAAACATTCTAGTTTTACATATAAAAATGACATATTTTTGTGATGGCATGTTCCAATATGTATTTTCTTTTGATAGATTTGTTGTAGGTTCTAGAGAGGACCCACTTCCAAATAGATAAAGTTGTTATAAATAGGCTATTGGTGAAGAATAACTAAAGAAAATCAATGAAAAACCACATCAACAATAACCAAAATAGTCAGAAACATTAATCTAAAGATTCTTTTTAGCCCTCACCTTTCTTGACAACTTATTTATCTTTTGACAGCACCAAACTTCTTGAGAAGGATCTTCTTACTCAAAGAAAAAATGTGATAAAAAACAATTGTCCAATCACTCGCATCAACATCAACCATGCCAGAATTTGATGTTGCAAGATCCAAGATGGATATTGCATAACATAGAGAAGCCATCATTTGAAGGAAACAGGAACCCAGTGAAGACATTAAGAGGGCATGAAGGCACAACCAAGGGCCATTGACTAGAAGGCAAAGGAAAAATCTTGGAAACAAGAGGAGGAGCACTTGGAGAAGAAGGTAGGGAAAATAGAAGTCCGACCAATAGAGAAGCTGAACTCTGAGGGTAAACTACCAGAGATAGCAAGAAACTCTCCAGCCAAAGGAGGGGAGACAAAACCAACAATCTCTGCTTAGGGAGGAGCTCTAGACCCCAAATCTGAAGAAAGAAATAGAGCTAAAGTAAGAGAATTGGATAACAACAAGAATGTAAAGTGCACCCCTGATTTGCTAGCCAATTTTTTTTTCATTTTTTCATGATTTAGTTTTTAGACATTATAACAAACACTTGACATGTAAATTACTCAAATAGTATGCTCTGCAAAATTCTGCAGCCAACCCTTTTTTCTAAAATACAAACAATAGGCATTACATTAAATAGTTTGCTTGCAATTTAGATCACAGTGTTTCTGATTTGAAACAAGTTTATTGATGTTTGAGTTCTAATGATATTGCATGTACTGAATTCGAGATTGTAAACCCAAATATCATTCATGGATAAAAACTATTAGGAAATATATTATTAGTGTGAATTTTGTTACAATGGTTATGAGTTGTTTTAAACAACTGACTAATTCTAGAGTCAGGTAAAACTACATGGAGAAATTTGTCAACCTTTCCTTCATTTAGACCAAGTAAACCTTTATGTATATGTATATGCATATGGATATGTATTTTGAAAAGTACTCCCTTAATTTAAAAATTATTAACAATCAAATGGTTATACTTAAATCAGTTGAGCATAATTGGTGAGGGTGATAATATGTTTCTTGATTATACCATCCACAAAATTCTCAAAATTAAATGAAAATCTTTAATGAATACACAAAACTATATACATATACATATACATATACATATACATATGCATATGCATATGCATATACATAAAAGTTTACTTGGTTTAAATGAAGGAAAGGTTGACAAATTTACAATGATCTCTTGGTGACCACACCACAATTAGGACAATGATCTCAAACACACTTTTTACCTTTCTCTTGGTGATTGTGCCCAACTATGTATGTCTTGCTTATGTATGAAAATGGCATTTTGCAGCTTTCCACCGATGATCTATTTGAGATGTCTTTCATTTAGATATGGCATGAGCTTAGTCCTAGAGTGAGACTAGGGAGTTGGAACATCTCAACCATGGTGCGCCTGATCATATTAGCTTGAAACCAATGTGCCTCATATTAGCCTCAAACCTATGCCCCCTACTGGTAGGTGGTGGGGATAGAATATCATTCGCTATACATATCAATGACTGGATAATAATATATTTTTTTTGATAAAAATATTATCATCGTCTGAATTACGATGAATACCAAGCTTTCCACCGACAATGAAATCAACGGACATATAACATTCTCATCAGTGAAAAGGTTCTAGAGTCGTCGCACTTTTGACTCAAACTACACAAACATTTGACGAGGATGTTGTATGTGCAACGACACTTCATAGTCGGATGGTCAACGATGCCTCTGAATGGACCGACAACACAAGTGTCAGACAAACAACATCACCATCGGTGCAAAGTTCCAAATTGTCATCAACTTTGCGACACAATCTACTGAAGCATCCGACGGGGATGTTGCATGTCTGGTGACTTTTTTGACCAGAAGAGCGATCATGCCCACCGTCAACAGAGTCCATGGGATTTTCGCATTTCTGATGGTCAGGGGCATCGTCGACAAATCCGACAATGAGTTTTTTACGGCTACTTTTGTCAGCACTTCGACAAAAATTTGTCGCAATTCCAACAATCAACCGTCGAAAATTAGCTCCAAATGTACTACTGAACGAGTGATTTTCATCTCATCGTTCTCCACTCTATCTCTTTGCAACTCTTTCCACCATAAAACAACATGCACTTTCAACTTAGTTTGTGCTAATCTAACCCTCTACAGATCTTTAATATCTTCAAACTCGAAGTAATCTTCAACTCTCTGATCTACCCTATCAGGTCTTCCGAATTTAATGAACCTAAAAAGTTAGAAACCTCAACTTTATGAACTTTACTCACTCATGCCACCGCTCTAAGAAATCTTTCTTCTCCCTCATCCACTGGTCCTTCAACTTCTTCAACCTTAATCGCTTCTCCTGCCTCTTCATATTCATCCTTCGAATCCAGATTCCTCCACACACCAACCAACGCATTTTGGATCTCATTCCTCATCTCATTCTTGATATCCTCCATCTAGAACACATCTGGGTCAGCCACAAAGGATTACATTTACCAAGGAAGGAAAATGAAACGTGTAAAATAGGTCAGCCCCAAATCATGAAGATCTCATCCGCCAAGAATAAAAATGAAGTGTGGACCACAAAGGAGGGTCGGCAAAGGGAATAAGAACATCGTGTGTGGTGCCAAATTGATCTGCAAGCCAAGAAATTGCTCTACACGAGAAGAAATCTCTGACATAGACAATAAGCTCAAAACTGCTTCGGAACCAAGAAACAGACACCCTGGAAGGAACAACTTGTCGAAAAAGAATCCAAATGAACTTGAAATATGGAATGATGAACAAGAAAAATCCTGGAAGTCAAAAATATGATCTACAATGAAAAAGAAACAACTACCAGAAAATGTTGAAAGTAACATAGAAACTACAACAAGAATAAAACTAAAAGAAAATATTTTTGGTTGATGCAAGATTGCTCATAAAACAAGGATGCTCTTGCATCAACACTTTATATGTTCAAAAATTAATAAAAGTAACAACAATCCTCATGAAGAACCAACTTTTTCTTGTTTTTACTATGCTCTTTAATGCTTGCAATAATAATGGAAGCTTGCAGAAAATAAATAAATAAAAATAAAAAATAAATCTGCACTTTTTGTCGTAAATGGTTCAACAGAACAAAATGATGCCCAAAATCCCTAGTAAACCTACCTGTAGTGTCCTAAAATTGTGACACTTGCAATTTCAACTGCATTTGGGTCTTCACGATGGCGACGCAATGTTGAATCTAAATGGAGACCCTGAAACCTGTTTACAACACCAAAAACTGCATTTTTCTGCACCCTGGCCTGATCCCTCCTTGCACCCTGCTGTCCTAGGAGGTGGGACCATGGCACCCAGCGCCCTGGTCCTTCAAGACTAGGGCGCCCAGTGCCCTGGTCCCCCAGGACCATGGCGCCTAGCGCCCTGGTTCCTGGCCCTATTTTGGGCCCGGTCTCTTTTGGGCATCGGGTCTTTAAGTTTACAATTCGGGAAACAATGTTTCCTGGTCGGCCTAAGGTCGGAAAAATCAGTCTATCAACCCTAATTGACAAGTATATAAACTAATTTTCCTCTCCTAGAAAGGGAGGAAGGAAATAAGCAAGAGCAAAGGCGGAAGCGATATTCAAACATTCAAACATTCAAGCATTCAAGCATTCCTTCAAGCAATTGAGCATTCTAAGTCTCCATTCAAGGCTAAGTGTTGCATTCAAGACAAGGATTCAACCATTGAAGAGGAGATCACATACAACATACTACATACTACATACATTACACCTTCGCATGTAAGAATACAAACATTCTTACAACAAAGTATCAGTACTTGTTTACATTACAAACATTTACATTTATAGCATTCTCAATTCTTGGTTAATTCCAAAACCGGGGTTTGACCTAAAGGCAAACCCCTAATCCCTAACCCCCCAATCATCCTCTCTTTTCTGTGTGTAGGTTGCAGGTACATGGTTGTAATTGAAGATCTGGAATCCTTGTGCAGAGACGAACAGGTCCCCCTTCGTTTCGTGGATTTTTCGGAGGACCGTGTGCACGTCGGGCGCCATCATCCCGTCAACTTTCGCTCAAATTTGCAAAACAGCACCGTCTCGACATTTTACTACTAATTCCAGGTCCATAGCTTCATCCCATATCCTATCTCTGTTTACAAGCGAATCTTTCTTGCTTCTACATACATTCCTAGTTCAATCATTCTATCTATATTCTTTACAAAAGAGGGTATCCTTGATGTCTTAACCCTTGAAACTCATTTAGAACCCAATCTTGCATTGCGTGGGATTGGATCTTGTGGGTTTCAACCCCTCTTTTGAATGTAAAGTCTCCCCTAAGTGAAAACCATCAACCCTAGTGACCTCCCTTCTCTCTCCTTGGAGTTGGGGAGGGGAGAACAACTAGGGTTTGATTTTTTCCGCTTTACATTTTGGTGAACCCGACGTGAACATCCTAATTCTGATTATTCATGGTTAGATCTGAAAAATTTACTTCCTTAATTACATTTCCATGTTTGATCTTTTGCAAATTTTAGGGGTTGATTGCATAAAAACCCTAAAATTTTCTTTTTAGTAATTGGGCTTGTGAAATGTTTAATTGTTAATGCTTGTTTTAGATCTACCCTTCTATTACAAATTGTCAATTCATATTTGTGCCTTAATTCTGAAAATTAAGTGGTTAAGTGTCAAAACCCTAAATTTTAAAACCCTCTTGATTCAACCTTTGACTGATAATTTCACTGATCAAAACACCTCCAAATCTGCTGTAACTTTGGATTCCACAACAAAATCACAATATCTCTCATCCCTGAAAATTTGGAAAAAAGTTGCGAGGACCGTGTGCACTCCGTTCGCCACGGTCCCTGACATTTTTTCTGAAATTTCGGGAGATTGTCCTGATTGTATTTAACAGCTTAAATCTAGGAGATTGGCTGCTTTTATTGAAATTTGCTACCTATAAAATTCAAAATCTTCTCTCTCTCTTTAGTGCATGAGTTTTACAACAATAAGCCCTACTTACACTATTCCCGTTAGACGAAGCCTTAGAATTAAGTCTTTCCAAGGTTTAATTACTGAGGATATGGAACCTAATTTGAATAGACTTTTTAACGAGGACACGGGTAATTCCTCTAATCCTCTTAATGATGAAGAAGCTCTCCATGAAGTTTCTATAGAACAACTTTCGAAATTGGATAACCAATTTGATGATTTTTGACAATGGATGTCTCAAAAATACCCTGATAGTGAAGCTCTTTCATTAATTGAGGGTCTAAAATGTATGGTTCAAAGTGATAAGAATGGAATTGATATTTTGCGTGGTATTGCACACATCATGGATTTGAATGTGATGCCGATGAAGAGTTGCGCCGAAACTTTAGGTTACACACAACCTTCTACTCAATTTAATCATTCTATTCCTTTGACAACTCCTATTGCTAGTATACCTACTTTTACATCAAACATAATGACTACTTCAATACAAGACATTCCTCTTATGATCACCAGTCATGGGGGCAATCCCTCTTCTTCAATCAACCCTCTTCCTTCATTCAATCCAACTTTTTCATTCATTCCTTCAATGAGTGTCCCTATTTCATCTCCACAAATGAACATGACGCAAGGGGGCAATTCATTTAACCATTCCATTCCTCCTTGTAGTGTTCCTCCTTTCCAATCATCTCCTATAACTAACTATCATAGTTTCCCACCACCTTACTCTCAATCAATACCTTCTTTCAATAACATAATACCTCCATCACAATCTAACACGTCTAATATGAACTCTTCGACTGAAGCGACCATTAACAATCTTGCACAAACTGTCTCTTCATTGCAGCAACAAATTGCCTCTATGAATCAATCTAAGTTTAGTGTGCCCACATTTGATGTTGCAAGCCCACTTTCTCTTGACATTGTTCGAGCTATCCCCCCTAAACATGTTGAAATTCCGCATTTGGAGCTTTATAATGGTAAGGGTGATCCTCTAACACATGTTAAGACCTTTCAAACAATATGTACTGATTTTGCTTATGACCAAAGGTTGCTTGCAAAACTGTTTACTAGAACATTAAGAGATAAAGCCCTACAATGGTATTGCTCATTGCCGTCCTATTCTATTACTTCTTTCGAACAACTTGCCAATGCTTTTATTCAACAATTTCAAAACAATATAAGTCCTAAAGTTACTTTGATTGATTTAATGCATTGTAAACAAGGTGTTAAAGAAAAAGTGACTGATTTCATTGGTAGATATAAGCATTTGTATGCTCAAATTTCCTTTCCAGTACCTGATAATGATATTCAAAGAATCTTTATTTCTAATTTACAAAAAGATATTAGAGAAAAACTTCTGTTTTCTGAGTTTACTTCTTTCCAACAGTTGTGCGCAACTCTTCACAATTATCAACTGATTGTGAGTCAAATGGAAGGAGCAAATCCTATGGCTCCGAGTGATAAGGGTGATAGTAGTCAACAACCATTTGGGAAGTTTAAACCGAATAGAGAGTCCATTAAATTCAATGAAAACATCATCAACAACAATGTGAATGCAGCATCAGGTGTGCCTCCTATTTCTAAGTTTTTCAAGAAAGAAAGAAAGTTTACTCCTTTGAATGAATCATTGCATAGTATTATGAATAAGTTATTGGAACAAAATGTGCTTACTCTCCCTCCTATAAGGCAAATAGATCCTGCAAAGATTAATTCACCCTATTTTGATAACAAATCTTTTTGTCAATTTCATCGTCAACCTGGGCATGGTACTGAAAAATGTTTTGCTTTAAAGGGTAAAATTCAAGATTTGATTGATAATAATACTATCTCTGTTTCTGGTGTGAATGATAAAGGCAACACATCTGTAGCTCCTCCTAACCAAAATCTTAAGATTTTTACTGATCCATTACCTTCTCATACCTCTAATGTGATTGATACTAATGCATCCTCTGTCTCACCTAATGATCTTGTGTCTATGACTCCGAATGTGATTAACTTTGTAGAGCAGCAGAAAATCCCTAAATAACCTTCCATCACATTTGATTCCAGTGAAACTATCAGGGCACCTGATGGTCCTTTATATATAGTTGCAAAAGTCAAGAATACACCTTGCCCTGGAGTGCTTATTGATCCTTCTTATATGGTTAATGTCATTACTGAAGAATTTCTTTTTACTTTGCAATTGAATCAAGTGATCTATGACGAAACAAATGTGGTTGTGAAATTATTTGATGCATTTTCTTCTCCTGCAATTGGTTCTATTACATTACCTATTGAGGTCCATAACAAATCCCTTGATGTGAGCTTTGCTATTATTCCATCATCCGAACAATTTCGTGTGAAGCTAGGCTATCCTTGGCTATCTTCCATGAAAGCTATTGCTTCTCCTATTCACAAGTGTTTGAAATTTCCCCATAATGGTGAAATTGTTACTATCAATCATAGTCTCTTTAAACCAGCTGAAAGAACTTCTAGCGTTCCTATTGTAGACACTCAAAATTGTCCAGTCTAATTAAATAAATATTTTATTTATTTAATTATCTTAGCCTAATTCTTCTATTAATTAAATAAATCCTTATTTATTTAATTAATTCATTTATCCTCTTCTAGCCTTATTTCTCATCCTACTTCTTCTATTAATTAAATAAATCTTTATTTATTTAATTAATTCATTATCTTTTTCTACACATGACACATGTCATTCATCTCTTAATTCCTACACTACCTACCTCTTTCATTATTTTGGTATTTCTTATACCTACCCTCTAATCCTAGCCGACCTCTCTTTTTACACCTCTCAATCTTATCCCTCCATTTCTTATTGTGTCTTCTATTTAAGGAGATGCTTTCTTCATTATCAAACCCTAATGACTAGCTACTTGATCAATTGACTACGATCCTACTTGCAACCACATTCCGTTCTTTGTTGAGCTCTTGTGCATATTAAAATCTGAGAGCAAATATATCAAGCAAGATCAATGGAGATAGGAAGAATGGAGATCAAAACCCTAGTGGACATGTGATGGTATAATCTTTGTGATTTTGAGTTATTTGCATTGTCTTAGGTAATCTTCATATGTTATGGTGGATCTTTGTTCATTGTTAGGCTAGGGTTTTGTGGTTGAATTCATTTAGCCTTTCAATATTGTTGTTATTGTCATCCATTTTCACCATACACATTTTGGCACGCCCAGTGGGACATGGATTTTTCTTAGATCTATGTTTTTTTTGCAGATTTTTCTAACCCTATATTGCTATTTTGTAAAACAATTTGGAGAATAACCTTGTGCAGCTAGGGTTTTGGACACAAAATCAAGATCTTGGAGAGATTCGATCATATCTCACAAACGGTTATGAAATTTTGCACCAAATTTTTTTTGCAGTTTGAAGAAAGTATCAGGGGCTCTCAAGCCAAAATTTAGAATTTTTGGAGCACATTTTCATTTTCTATGAATTTTTTATGATTTTTCATAAAAAATTAATTTTGAGAGCAAATGAGAGAATTTTTTGGATTTTCTTATATTTTTGGAAATATCTCATAATTATACATAGGATCTATTCTTTGTGATTTAAATTTTGATGCAAAATATTTCCCTAAAAATCAGATCTTTAAAAATTAGTGTTTTTCCTTATTTTGATCAGATCTCACAAACCGTTTTGAATTTTGACATAAAATTTTTTGTGCAGGTCAGGATACCTATCAGAAAGATTCAGTAAAAATTTCAAATTTTTTGGATCTATTTTTCATTTTGTATGAATTTTTTATGATTTTTCATAAAAAATTAATTTTGAGAGAAAATTAGCGAATTTTTTGGATTTTCTTACATTTTTGGAAATATCTCGGAATTATACATAGGATTTGTTTTTTTTTATTTTAAATTTGATGCAAAATAATTCCTCAAAAATTAGATCTTTGAAAATTAGGGTTTTGCATTATTTTACTCATATCTCACAAACTGCTTGGATTTGTTGCAGAAAATTTTTTGTGCAAGTTTGGAAGACCATCAAGACTATTCAGTAAAAATTTAAGATTTTTTGGATTGATTTTGCATTTTATATGAACTTTTTATGATTTTTCATAAAAAATTAATTTTTGGAGCAAATTAGCAATTTTTTTGGATTTTCTTACATTTCTGGAAATCTCTTGAAATTTTACAGGTGATCATTTTTTATGATGAATCAGATCTTTTAATTGGTCAACAAAACGCATTATTGAAGGCCCCTATTTCACAAAGTCTTTTGGATCTAAAATTTACCTAACTTGTGTGCTTGCAGGAAGGGGTGATTATTTCAAACAATCCAAACTACTAATAAATCTTTGTTGCAAATCCTTGGCAAGGGTTTTTGGATTTTTATTGTGTGCCTTGTTTTCATAGACTAGCAAACACTTCAATTGGTGCACTAAAATTGAATCATTGTCTTTTGTGTCTTGAGCAATAGGCTCTTTTTGTTCAATCTTTAGAGGGCCTGTCTTCTCGTGTGGTCATTAGGACTACTAGTGAGAAGAGAATGACCCAAGTGGTAGCGAGGAAAACCCACCTCATCCGAACCACTATAATCAAATGTATTCATGGTGAAAACTATGAATAACGTGTGCTGATTAGTTCATACTGACACTATGTCTCCCCATAAACCCGTTTGATCAAATTTATTTGATCATTTGTAGGGCGTAACCCCTACCGGCTGGGAGCCTTCTGTATTTACAGAGCTGAAAGTGCCGCATGTATGGCCACACGAGCGGATGCCCTTACTAGCACCTTTTTGTTTTAGAAGCCCAAATCCTTCTAGTTGTTAGGGCAGGAGGTCGGACCTCTGGTAGCGGCCCACACACATACGGTTCTTAGTAGAGATACAAAGTTCGCCATGGGGAGTTTTCATGGGGACTGATGCTTGGCTGACCCGAGAAGTGAGTGCCAAGGGTGGAGCCAGTGAGGTCAAGCATCTAAGTATCCGCTCTGAATAGCGTAGCCTCGAGGGTAAAACCCTATGTGGGATCAACAACTATTGTCTTGGCCAGCCATAAGAATTGTGCTTGTCTTATGTTAAACATTCAAACATTCAAGACAAAACAACAAAACATTGTGTCTTTTGTGTCTTCAAGTGTATGCAAAACAACTTTACATCAAACAACACACTTTTCTTGGAGTCATTTTGGAGTCTAGACAGTTTGCAAACATTGAGTCCTCATCAACATTGTGTCCTCTTGTCACGAAAAACAGTCAAACAGTCGGATTTGGTCACAACAAAACAATTTCACAGATTGAAAAAATTGCACGAAGTTTACAGAAACGCGTTTGTGTCTGTTTTAACCGCGTCTGGGTCATCTAAGCGCGTCTGTGAAGGGCAGAATAGCGTCTGTGTCGAACAGAGACACCTTTGTGTCTGGAAATCGCGTCTGTGAAGTATAAAGAGGCGTCTGTGTCCAGAATTGCAAAAACTTTATAGTCCAGCAAACATAAACAAGAAAATCTCAGAATCGCGTCTGTGTTTAACAGAGTAGCGTCTGTGTCAGGAAACCGCGTTTGTGAAGGATACAGTCACGTCTATGTTCAAAATTGCAAATTTCAGAGTCCAACAAACAAGAGAAATCAGTTTCGGAATACTTGAGCTTCCTAGGTTGTTTTTTCAGGTTTCATCTAGCATTCAATCTGTTCTTGGGTCTCATACAGTCCATCATTGCTTCACATCTCATTTTACAGTCATACTTGTCTAAACTTGAGTCAAAAGGTCACTTGCTTGTCCTCATCATACTCTTTCAACACACTACATACAACTACACTTTGCTAAGTGGTCCCTCATCAAGGTTTCTTACCTTTGGGTCTCATTTGGTGTTACTTAGAGTCAAGGTCAGCTTACCTCATCAAGAGAAATGATCCTCTCTTTGGAAGTCACACCTACTCTACTACTTACATACTTGGTCTTACATTTTGGACATTGCAAGTACACCTCAAGATTCATTTACATTCCATACAACTCTTGGTCTTCCATACTCTTTTCATTTTTCATCTAGTCTCTCACATCTTGGTCAAACACCTAGTTCATGGTTGAAACCCATCTTCAAAAATCTAGGAGAATAGCTAAAGAAGCTCAAGAATCCGTAAACATGAGTTCGTATGAGTATGACAATGATCTATTCTACAATCCTGAGCACACTACATTACCAGACATGAATGTTTATAGACACAATCCAAATGTGGAAAGCGCAAATACTATAAACAACAATGCTACACACAATGACAATGTTGACAACTCTTCAATACTATCAACAGACATAGAAGAATCCATAATGAATCCTCATTTCAATAGATTGGTTGAAGAGATAACGAGGAGAGATCGACAGTACTTTTTACACATGATGGCACAAAGTGGAGCTAAAATACCGCATGATTTTGACTTATCTCAACTTATGGAACGTCGACCCTCCCAACAAACTCAACCCAACATGGATCAAAGGAGACCAAATAGTGGAGGAAATAGAGGACCGAATAATATGATGCCTGAGTCACCATCAGTTTTGCTTCAAAAGCCAGCAATCCCACATACACAAGCTCAAACATATGATACTTACACTCAAAGACCATCATGGAGGCCTTATGTGGATAGATATGCTCAATCACATGCTCAAGGTATGGATCAATCAAAACAAGTGGACACTCAAGGACATCCTCAAAATTTTGACACAAGGAGACCTCATGTCAAAATTGGGGGCAACACAATGGAAAATGAAAGACCTATTGAATATGGTATATATGCACAAAATAGGTATGGGGTTCCCCAACAAGAAGTTATGCCAAGTGCTCCATATATACCGCAACAATATAGACCTCCATATGGACATGTCTACGATCAGTATCATCCATACATGCAACAAGCTCCTCCTCAAATGGGTGTTTCAAACATGGGGTATGCTACAAGAAATCAATCTCCTCCCAAGAATAATTTGGAGCAACAAATTAGGGATCTACAAAAGAAAATGGAGGACATGAGTACATCAAAACCTACATACACTATGAGAGATATATGTCTGTATCCCTTTGATAAGAGCATTCCAATGCCTCCATTTCCTGCACACTTTGTGACGCCAAAATTTGACAAATATAGAGGGAGAGGAGACCCCAAGGCACACATAAGACAATTTTTCACAGCCTGCATAGAGGTAGCGGCAGAAGAAACATACTTGATGAGGTTGTTTCCACAGAGCTTAGGCGATCAAGCTATGGAATGGTTTTCTCAATTACCTCCCGGTATTAAGTCATGGGGTGACTTGGCAGAGGCATTCATTCAGCATTTCTCCTACAACATAGAAACAGATGTCTCAGTTACTACCTTGTGCAATACTAAACAAAAGGAAGGAGAATCTTTTGCATCATTTTTACAAAGATGGAGAAATCTAGCTAGCAAATGCTCTTTTGAAATCCCACAGAAACAAATGGTGGAAATGTTCACACAAAATGTTAACAAGGCTATTGGCTATGATCTCAGAAAAGCTTGTTTGTCTACATTCAAGGATGTTATTGAAAAAGGCCTAGCAACAGAAAAGGTCTTAATTGAACAAGGAGTTATCAAGATATTTAAAGAAAACAAAGATGACTTTAAAGGAAAGGACAAACCAAAATTTTGGAACAAGAACAAGAATACAGTTAATGATGGCGTGGTTGATGCCAATACAGTGAGACCAAAGTTTATCTTTTCGGGATCAAGTTCTACAAACAATCAAGTGAACAATCAAACGACTTCTAAACCATGAAGGAAGTACACCCCATTGGGAGAACCACTTGAATCAGTATTCAAAAAGCTTGTGGCGAACAAAGTGATAACAGTTCCAGATTTTCCTCCATATGAGCCAAAGGTCAAACCAAATTGGTGGAATGATGATGAGTATTGCGAATTTCATAAGAGCAAGGGTCATAAGACAAGTAATTGCCATCGATTGAAGAACATTGTGCAAGATCTCATTGATAGAAGCGACATTGAGATTGAGGGACATTCATCTAATCAAGAGAATGAGATGTTTAAGGAACCGTTCCCAAAACATGACAAGGGAAAAGCTAAAGCCACAGATGACCAAGCCAACTATACTAGAGCACCTTACAACTATGATTCAACTATCAATAATATCTCAATGGAAAATTACGTCTCTACTATTATCATCAAGGACAAAGCATCTGAGAATTCTACTCAGAGACCCAGGATTGTCCTAAAAGGTGTTGGATCTTCTTCCGAACCTACCTCTGAATGTCATGTTACAACTCGTCAAGGTAAAATCACTTTGCAAGGTGCTCCAACTAAAAACACCGCTTCTTCATCAACCAAGCCTGAGTATGACCTTGTAGAACAGTTAGGGAAGACACCCACACTCATTTCAATCCTTGAACTATTACGCATATCTCCCGCACATAAAGCCATTCTTGATAAAATCTTGAGAGATACTGCTGTTCCTACTGATCTAAACGTGGACCAATTTCAAGCCATGGTGGGATACCTTTCCATTCCACACTCCCTTACATTCACGGAAGCCAATGACGCCTCTGTAAGTCAGCCACATAATGCACCACTACACATCAAAGCCTTCATACAAAAACATAGAATCAAACGAGTCCTGGTAGATGGAGGAGCAGGTCTAAATATTTGTACATTGAAAACTATTAAACAATTGGGATATTCCGACAAAGCTGTGAATTCTACAAATAAAATTACTATCAAAGCATATGATGATGAAGAGCGTTCATCCAAGGGTACAGTCACCTTACCTCTCAGAGTTGGGCTAGTTACGAAGGATGTGGTTTGTCAAGTCCTAGACATCGATCTCACATACAACATACTCTTGGGATGTCCATGGATTCATGAGATGAGCGCAGTCCCTTCTACATATCATCGATGTATCAAGTTTCCACACAATGGAGTTGAAGTGACCGTCAAAGCGGATCCAAATCCATTCATATATTGCAACAATCTGCAACCTCAGTCAGAAATAACAATTCTAGTCAATCATGAAGTTGTTCCTTCATCGACATATGTGGATCCTGAATCCTTAAAAGCTTCTACATCCAAACAAGCAGAGCTAAAAGAAAAGTTCAAGATTAAAGACTGGGGATGTGGTGAGTATATATTTCAGGTTGACCAACTCCCACTATCTCCTAAGGTATTCAGTCTACAGGAACAATCTATAAACAATTTGCAAGGAATTGGGTGTGAACCACCTAGTGTTCTGGCTACTAAGTTTGAATGCAAATCTCCTCTAGTGGTGCAAGCATCTCTTGATATCAATAGTCCTAAGAGTGGTTTCAGTGAAGAATCTAATGAGCGTATCGCTAGCCCTCTTGAGAACTCACATAGCTTTACCATTTCATCCACTCATTCCATTTCCACTCCACTCCCAGACTTGGATCAACAAGAATCACAAAAGCCCTTACTCATTAGGGATCAAAAATCAAGCTTTGAAAAGAAAAATTTAAAAGTCAAAAATAAAGAAAAGTGCTTCAGTCCAAATCAAAATCAAAAGCTATTGGACTCTGCAAAAATCAAGGTCAAGGATAAAACTCCTATGAAGCAAAAAGAACAAGAGTTGATCTCCCCTAATATCAAAATAACTGGGGGCAAAAGTTCTAAAATTTTAAGTCAAAAAGCATACTTGTTGATCCTAAGTCTCCATCATGCTATCCTACTTTCACTTCTTTTCACAATCATAAGCTTTCATAACTCTTCCACTTGTTCCACACATCCATCCCCTTCTAGCGATACATCATGGACCTTTAATGGAGCTTCCTCAAAGGACTTTGTTATCAGGGATGCCCAAACTTCTTCAGGTGACACGGATACGGGCCTGTGTAGTCCACACACTAGTAATCCTATCTCAGTTCCTTTATCAAGGAAGACAGTCACTCAAGCTACACATCATTCAATCAAGGAACAATGCAGCTACAATCACAAGGTCAAGCCTCGCACATTTGAGGTAGGTGACTTGGTTCTCAGAGAAAATCCCAAAAATCAGCAAGATAGAGAGAAGAAGGGCAAGTTCGAACCAAATTGGCTTGGCCCCTACATCATTATAGCAACATATGGATCTGGGGCATATCAGCTCTCAACTACAGAAGGTGAACCTTTGGAGGATCCTATCAATAGCATGCACCTTTGCAGGTTCTACACATAGCTCTTTGGAATATCCTAATTCAAACATACAAAAAAAAAAAAAATCAAAAAAATTCAAAAATACAAAAAAATCAAAAAAATTCAAAATACAAAAAAAATAAAAAAAAATAAAAAATACAAAAAAAATTATAAAACAAAAAAATCGTTACTTGGTGAAAACCTGGCAAACAGGCGCCTTGTGACACAAAAACATTACAAAATCGAAAAAAGTAAAGAGAAATAATTTCATCCAACCACTTCGGTGGCACCCTGGGCAAGTACCATGGTGAAAACTGGGTTACCAGTGCCATGCGTAGAGACATTGCTCCTCCCTCCTTCAGGATTCACTTTCATCCTTTCACCTTACACACACTCACAACCTATTCGTTCACAATAAACTTACCCATTCCCATCATGGCTTGTTATTGATCTACCTAAGATTGGTTAGCCATTCATAATAAATCTCCCTTTTTCACCTCCCTTTCCATCCATAATAAATCAGATCCTATCTGTGGCTAAGGCAACATCCTACGTCTAGGAATGGGTGTGGAACTGAGAACATCACATGTTTCGAGGAGTACAATTTCTTCCAACTTCCTTCAGTTTATTCGCGCGCAATCCGCAATAAAGCAACATTTGCCTCACAGATCCGCAATAAAGTTTCATCTTCTCTGCAATAAAGTATCAGTTTCATGGATTCAGTCAGTTTTAGATGAGACACAGCAGCAACAATGGGCTTCAACAAATCAAATCTTTAAATAGACTCAGACAACATATGGTTCAGTGCTATCTATCCTTTCTGTGAAAGTAAACATTGTGACCATAATCAAATAAGACTTATACAAGTGACAAGAGACACTAAACTTGAGGACTACAGTGGATGTTGGTATCGAGTCTTGGTTTTCTTTTAATTTTATCTTTTGGTGACATGTCTTTTAGCTTTTCCAGGATGTCTTTGACTAGAGATTCTATCTCCAGGATGTCTTTGACTAGAAAGGCGAGGATGGGGTATCGTCACCTATTTGCATTTGTTGTCTGTGGATTGTCTCTTAGTAATGCTATGACTTGTCCAAGGATATGAGGACACTGTGAGTCTAGTATGAACTGGGGCATTCCTTGTTTGTGACTGTCTTATCTCCATGCAAACAGGTACAATGACTTTTTGGGTCAAACATATGCCTCGATTGTCATAACCTACTTGCCATAATAAAGCTCAATGATGATAACGCACAAGAAGCTCTTTCACTTTCATATCTTCTGTCTTTCATCCCCCTTTTCTTGATTGACTTCCATCATCCTTCTCAAGTCCACGTCATGGTATCCCATGCCACGTGTCCTACCCTCATCTCCAGTCCCGGATCCTAGAACACCCGTCTCAGCGCCTCCCTGTCTCCATCTCGATCATATGGAATCAGCTCTCCATTGATCGGTATATGCAGTATCCTATAGACATCCTCGAGCGTCACTATCATCTCCCCCATAGGCAAGTGAAACGTGCAAGTCTCGGAGTGCCATCTCTCCGCCAGTGCAGTCAGCAAACCCATGTTTGCCCGAAACTCGGGCACATATAGCACATGTCTGAGACCCATCTCCTCAATCGCAATCCTGTACTGAATCGACAACTCTGGTCGCAATCTCTGTGTAGATGGGAATCTCTCCCGTGACTCCAGCATAGGCAGATACTCCTGCAGTCAAACAATCAACCATGTTAGTTATCATGGCATTCATTGTTTATCACAAAATGCTACTTGCTATCTAAATGCATATGGTTATCTATCCTAGTAACACTCACTGTTCATCACAAAGTGTTGCTATCTATCCTAGTAGTGCTCCCTATTCATCACAAAGTACTACGTGTGTGACATTCCCTGTTCATCACAAAGTGTTACTCACATTCGCACTCCCTGTTCATCACAAAGTGTTGCCTATCTTGGTGCTCCCTGTTCATCACAAAGTGCCTTGATCTATCCTAGTCTTCCTAGAGGACCTGCTTGAGTGTATCCTCTCAGCAGCTTATCCAATCGACAGCGTATGTTCATCACAGAACTATCGATTTGACCTCGAAGACCAAAACCATGCATTTTGACACACAAACGTGCTTTAAACTCATAAATGCGCTTATAGACTGCGCAAACGTGCTTCTGCAACACAGACGCGCTTCTTGAACACATACGTGCCTACATTATGCACAAATGCGGCTAGGGAACATAGACGTCCCTATATGACATAAACGCCTCTACAATTCGCAAACGTGCCCACAATCAACGCAAACGCAGTCCCAGGCACAGACGTGCCTGGAACCGACACAGACATGCCTGCTGGACACAGACGCGCCTGGCACCGACACAGACGCGGTTGCGCATTTTTGCATTTTTTAAATACCCTATTCCTAGCGCATTTATTGCTACCTATTGAGCATTAATGACAAAAATTGAAATGCGTGAAAGTACGAGGAGGTTTGGTGGTACTTACTGGCTCTCCTGCCTCTGCTGGCCTCTGGAATTGGCAAACGCGGTCAAATCTGTGAACAAAGGCCATCGCTGCTGACTGCTCTTGCTCTTTTCTCGCTCTGCACTGTGATCTCGTGAAGGTGTAGATGACAATGAGGATGTCTTTTGCCCGTGGTCTATCTTATAGCCTACCCTAGCCCTCGCCCTCATTTTCCGAGTCAGTCTTTCTCATCTCGTGACTCTGTCACTTTATCCGGTCAGTCTATTCTAGCCTTTCTTTCTTATCGAGAGATTGTCTGCAATCTTTTCTGACATTTTCATCCAATCTCTCGAGGGGGCATATCATTCCCATCTTGGGGCAACTCTGTATCAGTTCATCTTATCTTCTTTGAAACAATGCGACAAGCCGCATTGTCTCAAAGAGGGGCAAAATGTAGACACTCAAAATTGTCTAGTCTAATTAAATAAATATCTTATTTATTTAATTATCTTAGCCTAATTCTTCTATTAATTAAATAAATCCTTATTTATTTAATTAATTCATTTATCCTCTTCTAGCCTTATTTCTCATCCTACTTCTTCTATTAATTAAATAAATCTTTGTTTATTTAATTAATTCATTATCTTTTTCTACACATGACACATGTCATTCATCTCTTAATTCCTACACTACCTACCTCTTTCATTATTTTGGTATTTCTTATACCTACCCTCTAATCCTAGCCGACCTCTCTTTTTACACCTCTCAATCTTATCCCTCCATTTCTTATTGTGTCTTCTATTTAAGGAGATGCTTTCTTCATTATCAAACCCTAATGACTAGCTACTTGATCAATTGACTACGATTCTACTTGCAACCACATTCCGTTCTTTGTTGAGCTCTTGTGCATATTAAAATCTGAGAGCAAATATATCAAGCAAGATCAATGGAGATAGGAAGAATGGAGATCAAAACCCTAGTGGACATGTGATGGTATAATCTTTGTGATTTTGAGTTATTTGCATTGTCTTAGGTAATCTTCATATGTTATGGTGGATCTTTGTTCATTGTTAGGCTAGGGTTTTGTGGTTGAATTCATTTAGCCTTTCAATATTGTTGTTATTGTCATCCATTTTCACCATACACACCTATTGATTATTTTTGGCCTAAACAATTCCAATCTCTTCCACCGCGGAGTGATCATCTTTTTAAATCTTATCAAAAGTGGAAAAAAGATATGATCCTATCTCTAAGTGAACCTAGAACACCCAAACTTGATATTCCTATCATTCTTGAGAAGGAAGTTCTTCCTTTGAAAGATAAAACTAATGTCTTTCCTCAAGAAAATTCCCAACCCATCCCTATGAATGTGACTATGTCTATATCTAATAAACTTCCTAAAAGTAGACCTATACCTCCTCGTCATGATGGACTTGGTCTCCTTCCTAAACCAAATATTCCTCCTTTATATGGAGCAGTTCCTCCTCCTTCCTCTTATAGAGAGAAGAGACCTTCCTCTTCTCCTATTATTCAACCTAAGAGACCACAACCTAAACACCCAAGTGATAAGGATGAGAACATTCCTCCTCCTCAGTCTTCTCAACTTCCTACTAAGACTAGATGAAATCGTTCTGCACGTGAACACCGACGAAAGCGTCGTCTTAGAACTCAGGCAGCTACTTCTCAAACTTTGCAATCCCCAAAAACACCTTCAGCTAGTATTATTCCATTTTCTCCTCAGCCGAAAATTGAGCCAAAATCTCCTAAACATAAGATGCATGATGGTTTTGATCCTGTGCGAGTTAAAGATCCTATTGTTATAAATCTTGATGATGATATAGATGAAAATGTTATTCATGATGAAAATGTTACTCCTCTTTCTTCTGATAGTGAATATAAATATGCTGATGTTGATAACCATTTATCTAACGCATTTTCTAAAGCACTTATCCTAGCTCCTAGACAAGAACAACATGGCTCGGAACATGAACATAGCCCTTGTTTGGATCTTGTGATAGCTCCATCTGCTGTGTTGGATGTTCCTCCTCTAGCATGTTTCCTACCTTCCCGAAATATTGATCAGCAAGATCGGGGGGTAGATGACATGCTAGACTAGTTCATTAGCATAGCAGACTCTCTCCTCCTCTCTTGATCTCTTTTGTTACTTCTTCTATGTGTTATTCTCATTCTTCTATTTGTTGTCCTTAGTGTTGTCTACTTGAGAACGATGCAAAGCATTGAGATCTCTTTTGGTCTCTCTCATGTTGACTCAAAAGACACATGTGTTCCCTTCTTCTAGGTGACCTTCCTTGATTGGGGAATAAAGAACAATTATGCATACATACATATGATATACATGAATTATCATACAGCATACTGACCCTGAGGAAAGCGAAGTCACCTCGTGCTTTGTGTTTTGTGTCTATTATCCTTGGGTTTATCTCACACTTGGGGGCTAAATCCTTGTGATAACGTGCTCCTTTCCCTTCTCATTTCTTATATGCATCACTACCTTAAATCAATCACCCCCGATGAGGCGTGTGCGATCACTTTAACGTAGGGGGGCATACACCCCGTCCATATCTCTTCAAGATACTTGAAAGTTTCTTGACAAATTTAGCTTTGCCTTGAAAATTTTTGATATCTTTCTTGCATGACTCATAGTGAGGGAGCCTTACTACTGATAGTCATGGTTCTCCCTCGTGATCTTCCCTTTTACTTTGTCAATCGAAGTTGTAAGATCCTTAGTCCACTGGGGGCTTGGTGTATCTTGCCTCCTTGACGTGGTGAAAGTCTTTCAATGTTGTTTCCTTGTACTTTACCGGAAGTATGAGCATACGCTTATACTCCCGCTAAAGTGGGGGCTAAATGTAGCATCCTAAAATTGTGACACTTGCAATTTCGACTGCATTTGGGTCTTCACGATGGCGATGCAACGTTGAACCTAAATGGAGACCCCGAAACCTGTTTACAACACCAAAAACTGCATTTTTCTGCACCCTGGCCTGATCCCTCCTTGCACCCTGCTATCTCGGGAGGTGGGACCATGGTGCCCAGTGCCCTGGTCCTTCAAGATGAGGGCACCCAGTGCCCTGGTCCCCCAGGACCATGGCGCCCAGCGCCCTGGTCCCTGGCCCTATTTTGGGCCCAGTCTCTTTTGGGCATCGGGTCTTTAAGTTTGCAATTCGGGAAATAATGTTTCCTGGTCGGCCTAAGGTCGGAAAAATCAATCTATCAACCCTAATTGACAAGTATATAAACTACTTTTCCTCTCCTAGAAAGGGAGGAAGGAAATAAGCAAGAGCAAAGGCGGAAGCGATATTCAAACATTCAAACATTCAAGCATTCAAGCATTCCTTCAAGTAATTGAGCATTCTAAGTCTCCATTCAAGGCTAAGTGTTGCATTCAAGACAAGGATTCAACCATTGAAGAGGAGATCACATACAACATACAACATACTACATACATTACACCTTCGCATGTAAGAATACAAACATTCTTACAACAAGGTATCAGTACTTGTTTACATTACAAACATTTACATTTACAGCATTCTCATTTCTTGGTTAATTCCAAAACCGGGGTTTGACCTAAAGGCAAACCCCTAATCCCTAACCCCCCAATCTTCCTCTCTTTTCTGTGTGTAGGTTGCAGGTACGCGGCTATAATTGAAGATCTGGAATCCTTATGCAGAGACGAACAGGTCCCCCTTTGTTTCACGGATTTTTCGGAGGACCGTGTGCACGTCGGGCGCCATCATCCCGTCAACTTTTGCTTAAATTTACAGAATAGCACCGTCTCGACATTTTACTACTAATTCCAGGTCCGCAGCTTCATTCCATATCCCTATCTCTATTTACAAGCGAATCTTTCTTGCTTCTACATACATTCCTAGTTCAATCATTCTATCTATATTCTTTACAAAAGAGGGTATCCTTGATGTCTTAACCCTTGAAACTCATTTAGAACCCAATCTTGCATTGCGTGGGATTGGATCTTGTGGGTTTCAACCCCTCTTTTGAATGTAAAGTCTCCCCTAAGTGAAAACCATCAACCCTAGTGACCTCCCTTCTCTCTCCTTGGAGTTGGGGAGGGGAGAACAACTAGGGTTCGATTTTTTTCGCTTTACACTACCATCTAGGGTAATATAAATCATAATAACCGTAAGCACAAAGTGCTAGACATGTTTGATATTACCTGTATCATAGCTTTTTTTGGATACTTTGGCCAATTTCTTCCTTTCTTTATCGTCTTTGGTAAATTTCTTGACCACCGCATCTGACATCCATTTGTCCCTATAAAACTTGGCCCCTTCCATAGGAAAACTAGTTACCTTGGCCACAAGATTTACATTGATCTCTAGGCCCTTGCCAAACATGTCAATATGCCCCTCCTTCACTCCCTTGGCAAATTTCCTAGTGACTTTTTCATCAAACCCATGAAGATTCTCAATGAAAGGAGTGAGGCCCCCTCGACTCAGAATTCTCCAAATAGTGGTGTCTTTTCTAAATTCCTCACAATCCAGAGGTTCAATCATTTTCCTTTCTCACCCATAGTAGTAGGTATGATGAAGAGTCCAATATGCAAAGTGGATATGCACCAAAAAATGTTAGTGACCACCCAAAAAGCGTGCAAAACTCTGTGGCAAATAAAAATTAAAAATTTCCCCAAGTTCATAACTTTCCTCAAAATAATGGAAACTTGATCACCGTTTTAGGAAAAGACGTCATTATTCATTAGGTTGTATAGATCTTCGTACTTGAGATAAATCATATCTCAACAGGGAATTAGCATCTGCAGATACATGATCACCTATGTTCCACATCTTTTCATTATTAGCCCAAACTCCCTCATTGGCAAAATAATCCACAAGCCCATTTGCTTCATGGTAAACATGGGTAATATAAACTTTTTGAATGGCCCTTGGGATATCTTGGGATTTATTAATCCAAATTTGAATAGTTTAAGAAGGTTTTTGGTGGCCTTTTAAACATTGGATTATGTTGCTAGAATCACTGTCTAACCACACCATCATAGCATTAATGATTTTGATTTTATCCATTATTAGGCCATGGAAGGTCGCAGCTGCTTCAGCCAAGTGGTTGTCTGACATCCCAAGGGAAGTGCCACCGCTTAAATAAGCCTTCCATTATCATCTTTGATCTCTCCCCCACACCCAGCCAACCCACAATTTCCCTTAGCCACCCTGTCAAAGTTGACTTTCACCCATTGTGATATGGCAAAAGGAAGGAAATGTGACCACGAGGAGTTTTTGTGGTTTCGCCATTCAAATCTCCCTATTGACCCAACACCTTATAAAATGGCGAAAAGGATATGTTGACCATGTAGAGAAAAGAAAAAGGGATATCACTATTTCTCGAGATGACCTCCAAGGCAAACCATGTGGTTTGCGATATAGAGATAGAGAAAAATATGAATATGGGTGATTTCGCAGTTTCTCAAGCTAACCACCAGGAAAGACCAAACCACCTATGAAGTGGTGAAACAAGATATGTGACTACGGGAGGTGATGCTAGTAGTTTCATTGTTTCGCAAAAAGACCACCAAGTCAAGGGAAACTGCCAGCAACATAGAAAAAAGGGGTGTTTTGGTGTCGCAGTTTCACAAGAAGGTTTAACTCGACTGCCAGGGGTTTTGCAATATATCTTGACAAGGGTTGTTCAAATGAAACCCCGCCATCCCGCGACGTGAAACATTGAATAAGGTTTTCCTTATAGGGTAAGAAACATAGAGATGGATGATGCACCCTATGATCCTGCACCTTGTAAGATGGAAGTGTGATGGTCTTGTGGGGCAACACAGATATGAAGGGGTGAATCCTGCTATCCCACAACTGGAAAACTAGAGGAAAAGGATCTTGCAGGGTGAGTTAAGAAAGAAAATGATGTAGAAGCCTGTCATCCCGTTGGCATGGTTTGCAAAAAAAAGAAAGGTTTTAGGTCGGTGTAGCGATTTGGTGTTTTAGCAATAAAACCATAACTGTATATTTTGATCAAATAAGAGGTCTTTGATGACTCTAATGCGACCCGATAATAAAATGGTCCACATGGGCAGTTGACTCCAGTTGACCTAATGACATGGACAACCAAATCAGAGACATGGAGCATGCAGAAAGAATGAAAGCTCATCCAAATAAAAGAATGACATTTCTTGCAAAGATTGTCTTCATTAGATGAGGTAGTTTTTTATCCAATCTGACCAGGTCGAGAAATGATGGAGAATGCATTAATGATGACCATGTTGTAGACTATTTTTTATGGCTTGCGGAAGGATATCAGATCTCAGTGGGAAGATGAAGATTAGTAAAGTTAGTAATCTATACATAGAGAATGATCTGAAGACATAAAGGAATAAATTAATATGGGCCACAAATATTAGTACAAAGGATAAAAATCTTCTACAATGAAGATCTTCAAGATGACAAAAAATGAATAAAATATTGGAATTCTACTTGGAGGGAAATGCTTTTTCTGATCGAATAAAGAAGGTGTTGATGAGATTTTACAGGAGTAGTTGAGGTGAGATGGTAAGACCAAGGTGTCTTCCGAATCAAAAGTTGAGAAGGGAATTCAGATAGATAGATGGTCAAAGAAAAAAAGTGTGCGTTTGTGAAAAAAAGGGGGGGCATAAGGAGAAGAATATGAAACTAGGGGAGCTGGATGAGAGAGAGGTTATAGAAGAGAGATAGAGGAGAGAAACTAATGAGGGTATGTTGAAAAGAGAGAGGTGTGCATTTTGAGAAAGAGTTAGTGCAGAAAAGAAATTGCAGCAGTAGACAAGACTCTATGTGTGTAATAAAGAGGGTGCTTGTGAAGAGAAGAAGAGAAGTAATTGGAGAAAAAGATATAGTGCAGAGGCAATCCCATAGAGTATGAAAAGTAAGGGCATTGCATTGTGTAGAGACTTGATGCTATCATGCAAAGGTACAAAGATGACAAAGAGAAGAAGGTTGAGTTGAATTGCAGAGGACAAAAGGCAGAGAAGAAACATTAAAGGGACAATATAACATAGCAGCGAGGTATGCATAACCAATAGGTTCAAAAGGGTTAAAAAATTAATTTGTAATAAGATGTCCTATTGTAATCATTTAACTCTTTGAGTCATTGTAATTATCTCAATGGGTGCCATATTTGTTGATGATATTATATTTTGTGAGAATGACTCTCTATGTAAGAACATTGGAAATGAAATGAGAAAAGAATTTGAGATGTCATTAATCAGTGAGATAAAGTATTTTATAGGTTTACAGATACTGCAAATGAAAGATGAGATTTCCATTACTCAATCCAAGTACATAAAGAAAATCTTGAAGAAATTTGGAATGGAGGATTCAAAACCAGTAAGTACTCCTATGACTACCAGCTGTAAACTATCAAAGAATGATGAATCTGCATCTGTTGATGAGACACTTTACCAATCCATGATTGGAAAGTTGCAATATATTGTTCACAGCAGGCCAGACATAGCACATGCAGTAGGTATAGTTGCAAGATTCTCTGTAGATCCTAAGGAAACACACACGACAGCAATCAAGAGAATTTTCAGATACTTAAAAGGCACTGAGGATTATGGCTTAGTATATCAGAAAAGAAATGATTTTGATTTAAAAGTTTATACTGATGCTGATTAGGCAGGCAACATTGATGACAGAAAAAGCACAAGTGGAGGAGCTTTCTTTTTAGGAGAAAGACTAGTGAGTTGGTTTAGCAAGAAACAAGGATGTGTTTCACAGTCAACAGTAGAAGCTGAATACGTTGCTGCAGCATTGAATTGTACCAACATAGCATGGATCAAACAACTTTTGGAAGGTATAAATGAGAAATTTACCAAGCCAGTAACTATATTTTGTGACAATACTAGTGACATTAACATTTTAAAGGATCCTGTTATGCACTCTAAGACAAAGCACATCTCTATCAAATATCATTATCTTAGAGAAGAAGCTCAAGAGAAGAAAGTGGTGTTGGAGTATGTTAGCACAAAGGAACAAATAGCAGATATCTTCACCAAGCCACTGCCAAGGGACACTTTTGAGTATCTCAGAAGTAAGTTAGGGGTCCTACCCCTATCTTCTACTCACTAACCGAGTTCGGTGAAGGCATCAATTAAATGACTCTACAGAATATCTTTTAGGAGTTGATGTTGATTTACACACTTTAGGATATTTTCTAAAGGTGTGTAGGAAACAATACAGGAAACAATATAGGGAATAGGAATTGAAGAGATAATGCTCTGACCGAGACTAAGTTGACACATAACAGCAAGAAATCACTTCATACAGGAAGAAATTATGTTTTAGTTCTTTACTTTTTGGCATTGTTGTCAAAGGGGGAGAAGACAGAAGAGAAGAGGAGAAGACTGAAGAAAAGGAGAAGACTAATGTATGGAGGAGAATTCCGATGATAGATGGAGAGCATTTCAACATTTCAAAATCTCACAGCAATCTGAATCAATTAGGTCAAATCAATTGGTTTTACCATCAATGCCAAAGGGGGAGATTGTTGGCATTTGGTATTATAACAGACAAGGAGAGATTGTTGGCATTTCAATAAGAATATTGAGAAGGTTGTTCATGATTATGGACAAAAATGATTAAGGATGTTTACTGTCTTAATATTATTATTTTGTCATTGATGTCAAGAAATTGATTTTCTAATTCAGTATGATTTGATGAGTATAAAGATGTCAGTAAAAGACATAGAAAGAATATGATTGATAAGGGGAGAAATAAGTTATTCAATGGGTAACTATTACCGAATTAGACAATGATGAGATCATGATGAGATCATGATGATTAGATTGTTTTGATATCCTACATATGTTATTGATTGAAAGGTTAATACTATACTATGTTACCGAGCAAACAACCTAGTTGGTAAACCCTAAGGTTCTCGCTATCGGTTAATGAAGGCAGAATGTCTACCGAGTGAAGTTTAGTATTTACCAAGTTGCAACCGAGTAATAACAGAATGCATTGAATGAATAAAAGCATTATTTAATGAAGGAAGCTGATGAGCTGGCTATGATTAAATGATTGGTATGTCGTGAATGAAGTTTATTAAAGAATCTATGGTAAAGGATAATCGACAGGAAGATCTACAGCTCAGATTGAACCGCAATACCCTAGCACAAGTTCCAAGAAATATATGCAAGTTCCAAGGTGGGGTAAAATGTTTCAGATCTAAGGATACATTGAACCTGGACAAACTTTGAAGATCTGATGGCTATGATTGATCATGGGAAATGTGATCAAGGAGATTAAGTGGTTGGCGAATTGTTTATAAATAGGGAACTATTGATAAACAATGGATGCAGGCAAGTGTATGCACAAGGATGCTACATAGTGATTATCGAGCATAGAAGCTTGAAGAACTGTTTTGAATAATAGAGTATAGAGCCCAGCAGATGGACAAGATTAGTTCTATGTCTATATTGTATTGCGCAAATAATAATCTTCTTTAGCATTTTAGATGTGAAGTTGCAGATAGATTTTTATTATTGTTATTTTGTGAAGTGACAGAAAATCTCTTAATCGAGTGGACTTAGCAGTCTTATTTGTAAAACCCTCTAGCAAGGTGACATTCTGATTGAGTGTTTGAAATCCTTTAACAAGGTCACTTCTAACAAGGTGAAGATCCTAACAGATCTGAGGGAAATCCCTTAACCGGGTCACATCTAACAATGTGTTTGTAATCTTTAATGGGATTTGCTTTTAACCGAGCATACTCTAGAAGAGTATATTTCTTAGTGGGTCTGAAATCCCATAGTGGTATTTCCCTATTTGTGTTTCCATGTTAAATCTGGTGTTATGAGTGTTATGATGTTTATATGCTTTTGAGTTTGCATGTTTAGCAGTTTTGGTTATATTACTGAAGTATATGTTACCAAGGTTGAATCTAATGTTTTTATGGAAGATTAAGTTTGTATGATTCTCCTCCCCCCCCCTCTCTTCTTATTAGGTTGGCATCTATACTTATCTTTAAGTATCAGAACTATCAATTGGTATCAGAGCTTTGGACTCCAGAAGGAAAAGTTTAAAGGTACTTGAGGAAAAGATCCAAAGATGTATAAGAGGGATGCACTGAAGCTGAACAAGTCAAGTTTCTCTACATGGCAGAAAAGGATGAAGCTGCACCTATCAGGAGTTGGAGAATATGCTGTAAATTATCTAGAGAATGATTTTATCACACCGAGCACCTATCCATTTACAATAGAAGAAATAAAGGCAAAGCAAGAACATATCCAAGCAATGATTGAAAGAACATATACATTGACCGATTCAAACTTTAATGATCTAGAAGGCTGCAATGATGAAAAGGCAATATGGGACAAGCTCATATCTATGTATGGTGGAGATGAACATGTTCAAAGAGAAAAAGTGGATAGTCTAAGAGGACAAATTGAATCTATGAGGATGAATGAAGGTGAGAACATAACCTAGTACAGTACAAGACTAAAGGAGATTGTCAATCAAATCAAAGGAGCAGGTGGAACTATTGAAGAAAAGGATATAACAAGTTGTTAAGAACCCTTCTACTGGATTATGCAATCTAAGTCCCTGCAATCAATGAATTAAGATATGTACCTAATATACCAGTTTCTTTAGATGCTACTATTGGTAAGCTACATGCATTTGAGTTAAGTAACTTTGATAACAATGGGTCATCGGTAAATAAAGTTGAATCTGCATTTAGTTCTTTTCATATTGGTGAATCTGATGATTACAATGATAGAATGAGTAAGTACACTAAAGGGGAGCATAGTGGAGCAAGTGAAAGATTTTGCAAGAACATGGAGGAAGTACACAAACTATATGAGGAAATCAGAAAGCAAGAAGAGTTTGAAGCACTATTACCTAGAAGGTTACTGAGAGGCAAAGGTAAGTATAAAGGAAAACTACCTTTGAAATGTTTCAATTGTGATAAGATAGGACATATGGATTCTAACTGTCCTGACAAAGATTCTACTGAAAAGAGAGATTACCAAGATGATAGACAGAAAGATAATCATTACAGAGGACATCAAGACTTCAGAAGAAGAGATAGAAAGTCATGCTTAATAGCCGATGAGGAATCCAATGATGATAAATCAGATGAAACTGATATAGAGGAAGTAGTTTATGTGGCTATCAAAGATGGATCAGATGAAGAAAGCTATGAAGAAAAAGCCCTAATATCTCACATAAATACCAATGATTCTTGGATCATAGATAGTGGATGCTCACATCACATGACAGGTTATAAAAACAAGTTTGTTATGTTAGAAGACTATGATGGAGGCTATGTAAGATTTGGTAAAGATGCACCATGTCCAGTAAGAGGTAAAGGATCCATAACACTTCTTGACAATGCAAGATGCAATGATGTTTATTGGGTTGAAAGTTTGAAATACAATTTGTTGAGTGTAGCACAGCTAAACAATACAGGATACCAAATAGAATTTCAAAAAGGAATTGTCAAAGTTCATGACAAGCATGCAAAGTTAGCTACTACTGGGACACAACAAAAGGTAACACATTTCACCTTGACTCAACTCGGAATAAATGTCTGTATGCAAAGATAGATGATACCTGGTTATGGCATAAAAGGTTTTGTCATGTAAATTTTTATAATCTGATCAAAATAAGCAAAAAGCACCGAGTAAGAGGTCTACCGGTTCTTGAAAAACCTAAGAATGCTAATGCCAAATGGGTAAAATAACAAGATCAAGCTTTACAATTAAGTCCTACACCTCCAAGGGAATTTTAGATCTTTTTGCACACTGATCTTTGTGGTCCTATGAAAGTTCAAAGTTATTATGGTGATAAATATTTCATATTATTTGTGGATGATTACTCAAGGATGATGTCAGTAATGTTTTTAAAAGAAAAATCTAAAGCTTTTCAAATGTTTAAATGGTACAAGGAAAGAGTTGAAAATGAAATAGGAAGACAACTGAAAAGTCTTAGATCAGATAGAGGAGGAGAGTTCACATCTGATGAGTTTAGCTTATTATGCAATGATCATGGTATAAAAAGACAAGTCTCTGCACCGAGAACTCCACAACAAAATGGAATTGCTGAGAGAAGAAACAGATCTATTGTGGATTGTGCCAGAACCCTGATGATTGAAAAGAAAGTGCCACAAACATTTTGGAGAGAAGCAATAAGCACTGCAGTTTACACCCTGAACCGAGTACAACTGAAGAAAGGTACTTTGAAGACACCATATGAAATCTGGTATGAAATGAAACCTAATGTAAGTTATTTTAAAATCTTTGGAAGTAGATGCTATGTACACAAGGATCATAAAAAAGGCAAGTTTGATCAGAAAAGTGAAGAAGGAACATTTCTTGGTTATTCTTCTAGAAGTAAAGCATTTAAATGTCTGATCAAATCATCTAACAAAATAGTAGAAAGTGCAAATGTGAAAATTGATGAATTTGCAAATAGAAATGATGAAGGAAATTCCAAGGAACCAGAAGATTATGATGAATTTGTCTATGTTTAACCGACAAGTCCTACTGAGAAAACTATAGAAGGAAATGAAGAGAATATCCAGTTATCGAGTGATGAAGAAGATCATATAGAGCCTACCGAGCCTGTATTAGCCAAATATGTAAGAAGACATCATGCACCAAGTCAAATTATAGGAGATAAGGATGATCCAGTGATGACAAGGAACAAACTGAGACAGAACACAAGTCTAATATCTGAATTTGAACAGAGAATAGTGAAAGAGGCATTTAACGGTGAAGGTTGGATAAATGCTATGACAGAAGAGATTGATCAAATCAAGAAGAATGACACATGGACACTAGTCCCAAGATCGAAGGACAAAAATGTAATTGGTACAAAATGGATTTTCAAAAACAAGCTGAATGAAAAAGGAGAGGTCATTCGAAATAAAGCAAGACTAGTTTGCAAAGGTTATGCCCAAGAAGAAGGAATTGATTATGGTGAGACTTTTGCACCTGTAGCAAGACTTGAAGGAGTAAGAACATTGTTGGCATATGCTGCTTACAAGAATTTCAAGGTATATCAAATGGATGTCAAATCTGCATTTCTGAATGGAGTATTAGAAGAATAGGTTTTTATTGAACAACCTGAAGGATTTGCTGAAGACAATAATAAAGATCAGGTATGTAAATTGAACAAAGCTTTATATGGTCTGAAACAAGCACCTAGAGCATTTTGTGAAAGATTGCACTCTGATTTTAATCAAGATTTGATTTATAAGAACAAGTGAAAACAGCAATATTTACATGAAGAATGATGAAAATGGAATATTGATCTCAGCCATATTTGTTGATGATATTATATTTTGTGGGAATGACTCTAAATGTAAAAAATTTGGAAATGAAATGAGAAAAGAATTTGAGATGTCATTAATCGGTGAGATAAAGTATTTTATAGGTTTACAGATACTGCAAATGAAAGATGAGGTTTTCATTACTCAATCCAAGTACATAAACGAAATCTTAAAGAAATTTGGAATGGAGGATTCAAAACCTATAAGTACTCCTATGACTACCAATTGTAAACTATCAAAGAATGATGAATCTGCATCTGTTGATGAGACACTTTACCGATCCATGATTGGAAAGTTGCAATATGTTGTTCATAGCAGGCCAGACATAACACATGCAGTAGGTATAGTTGCAAGATTCTCTGCAGATTCTAAGGAAACACACAGGACATGAATCAAGAGAATTTTCAGATACTTAAAAGGCACTGAGGATTATGGCTTAGTATATTAGAAAAGAAATGATTTTGATTTAAAAGTTTATACTGATGCTGATTGGGTAGGCAACATTGATGACAGAAAAAGCACAAGTGGAGGAGCTTTCTTTTTAGGAGAAAGACTAGTGAGTTGGCTTACCAAGAAACAAGGATGTGTTTCACAGTCAACAATAGAAGCTGAATATGTTGCTGCAGCATTGAATTGTACCAACATAGCATGGATCAAACAACTATTGGAAGGTATAAATGAGAAAGTTACCGAGCCAGTAACTATATTTTGTGACAATACTAGTGCCATTAACATTTCAAAGAAACCTGTTATCCACTCTAAGACAAAGCACATCTTTATCAAATATCATTATCTTAGACAAGAAGCTCAAGAGAAGAAAGTGGTGTTGGAGTATGTTAGCACAAAGGAACAAATAGCAGATATCTTCACCAAGCCACTGCCAAGGGACACTTTTGAGTATCTCAGAAGTAAGTTAGGGGTCCTACCCCTATCTTCTACTCACTAACCAAGTTTGGTGAAAGCATCAATTCAATGACTCTAAAGAATATCTTTTAGGAGTTGATGCTGATTTACACACTTTAGGATGTTTTCTAAAGGTGTGCAGGAAACAATACAGGGAACAGGAATTGAAGACATAATGCTTTGACCGAGACTAAGTTGACACATAACAGCAGGAAATCACTTCATACAGGAAGAAATTATGTTTTAGTTCTTTACTTTTTGGCATTGTTGTCAAAGGGGGAGAAGACAGAAGAGAAGAGGAGAAGACTAATGTATGGGGGAGAATTCTGATGAAAGGGGGAGAGCATTTCAGCATTTCAGAATCTCACAGCAATCCGAATCAATTAGGTCAAATCAATTGGTTTTGCCATCAATGCCAAAGGGGGAGAGTGTTGGCATTTGGCATTATAACAGACAAGGAGAGATTATTGGCATTTCAATAAGAATATTGAGAAGGTTGTTGATGATTATGGATAAAATGGATTAAGGATGTTCACTGTCTTAATATTATTATTTTGTCATTGATGTTAAGATATTGATTTTCTAATTCAGTATGATGTTGTCATATCTTGAGAAGTATGATTTGATGAGTATAAAGATGTCGGTAAAAGACACAAAAAGAATATGATGGATAAGGGGAGAAATAAGTTATTCAATGGGCAACTATTACCGAGTTAGACAATAATGAGATCATGATGATTAGATTGTTTTGATATCCTACATATGTTATCGATTGAAAGGTTAATACTATACTATGTTACCAAGCAAAGAACCTAGTCGATAAACCCTAAGGTTATCGCTATCGGTTAATGAAGGAAAAATGTCTACTGAGTGAAGTTTAGTATTTACCGAGTTGCAACGGAGTAATAACATAATGCATTGAATGAATAAAAGCATTATTTAATGAAGGAAGCTGATGAGCTGGCTATGATTAAATGATTGGTATGTCGTGAATGAAGTTTGTTAAAGAATCTATGGCAAAGGATAATCGACAGGAAGATTTAGAGCTCAGATTGAACCGCAATACCCTAGCACAAGTTCCAAGAAATATATGCAAGTTCCAAGGTGGGGTAAAACATTTTCAGATCTAAGGATACATTGAACCTGGTCAAAGTTTGAAGATCTGATGGCTATGATTGATCATGGGAAATGTGATCAAGGAGATTAAGTGGTTGGCGAATTGTTTATAAATAGGGAACTGTTGATAAACAATGGATGCGGGCAAGTGTATGCATAGGGATGCTACATAGTGATTACCGAGCACAGAAGCTTGAAGATCTATTTTGAATAACAGAGTATAGAGCCCAGCAGATAGACAAGATTAGTTCTATGTCTATATTGTATAGAGCAAATAAGAATTTTCTTTAGCATTTTAGATGTGAAGTTGCAGATAGATTTTTATTACTGTTATTTTGTGAAGTGACAGAAAATCTCTTAACCGAGTGGACTTAACAGTCTTATTTGTAAAACCCTCTAGCAAGGTGACATTCTGATTGAGTGTTTGAAATCCTTTAACAAGGTCACTTCTAACAAGGTGAAGATCCTAACAGATCTGAGGGAAATCCCTTAACCGGGTCACATCTAGCAATGTGTTTGTAATCTTTAACAAGATTTGCTTTTAACCGAGCATACTATAGAAGAGTATATTTCTTAATGGGTCTGAAATCCCACAGTGGTTTTTCCCTATTTGGGTTTCCACATTAAATCTGGTGTTATGAGTGTTATGATGTTTATCTGCTTTTGAGTTTGCATGTTTAGCAGTTTGTGTTATATTACTAAAGTATATGTTACCGAGGTTGAATCTGAAGTTTTTATGGAAGATTAAGTTTGCATGATTCACCCCCCCTCTCATCTTATTAGCTTGGCATCTATACTTATCTTTAAGTATCAGAACTATCAAGTGCTCCTTTGGATAGGTGCCCATAAACTTTAGGGGTTGTGTTGACAACTGTTTTTGACACACCCGTTAATAGTCAGGTAGCCAATGTGAACAGTCACCACCTCTCTTGAAAAGCAATGAGTTTTGGAAAACTCACTACCCCAAGGTGTCTATAGTTGGGTCACGACGGTGATGGGAAGCCCAATGATTGATGTAGCTATACCTGTTAAGCAACCTGCTAGTTGAAACTAATCCCGTTGGTTATTAATGGTCAAACTTCCCTTCTTCTTTTTTTTTTTTTAAAGTTTAGGATTCTCTGAAAATAAACTGCAAAAGATAGATCAGGGAAACAAGAAAATAACAATGAAACCAATACAATAACAACTTAATGAACTACTTAGTTAGTTCCCTACAATCCAAGAAATTATCAAATATCATCCAAGTTAGCATTCAACAACAGACCTCTAATAAACCTGCAAAACATCAATTTCATAGACTTATGGAAATAAAATCATCAACAATACGGCCTATCACAATAATTCTCATACACCACTGATGTGCACAATATGATTCATAAAGTAATAAATGAAAAGATCGAATCATGTTGCTAACTCTAAATAATAGACATTACTAGATTACACAACAATTTTATAGAATATAGAAGTAGATTAGGCAATCCACAAGATGCTTCTTATATTAATCTCAATGAATGTGTAACAAAAAAAACTCAACCTCTTAACAATTTGCAAAATACTCTAAAAATCTCTAAGTGGGCCACAAATCATCAATTTGGGACGCTTACAAATGAATCTAAATTCTCAATTTATAGAAGTTTTCTGCCCTATTATCTAGGAAATAAATCTAACCTAAATTAAGAACTCAAACTATGAGTTGCAGTTAACTTGTAAGTTTCTGCCTTGATACTCCAATTAAATTCTACAAAATGGGGGTTGCATGAGCACTACGAAGACCATGCTGGGTGAGTCACGTTTTCGTAGTCATGCAGAATTTTGCTCAAAATTGGAACCTAAGTTGGAGTTGTAGCTGAAAATACAAAATTGGGGGTCATGTAAAAAACCCTACTATCTTTAGCAACTGTATGTTCATCATTCGCTTTTTAATGAAAGCTCTATAATTATCAATTATGCATGTGAATGCTTGGATAGGAGGATCAGCTACATGTTTAATTCTAAATTTATACTTCTTCAAAACTCCATTTGTATGCTTCTTTCCTTTCTCTAACTCCCCTACTATCTCGCCACCTCTTAACACTGGGTGATCAAGTATGTGTACCTGTCCATAAGGGCGACATCGAACTGGGCCGAAGGTCCTAAATATTGGGTCTCATATGCATCCCACTGATTCAAAACTTGTTGTTGCTCCATTATTCTAGTATTAGTTAATCCTAAACCGAAGGCTCTAAGCATATGTTTTACAAAATTCTCATATTTCAAAATTTCTCTAAGGAGAGGAACCTGAATCTCCACCATGACCTTCATATATTGTTGAAACATTTCAATCTTCAACTCCAAAATGTACACATAGGACTGCAAGTTTTCACAACTGTCTCCTCCTAAGAGGTCCTCCTCCATTATTGTCTCTTCCCCTAACCACAATACTTTATTCAAAATTCGGAACTGTATTAAAAATGCTTAGCTTCCATTCCCATTATGTATAACAAGAAGCTAAAGCTCTGCCTGCCTGTACTGCCCCATGGTATATCCTCATAGTATCTTGCAGAAATAATCTAATCTCAGTTGCATTTACTTGGGCCCATGATTTAGCTACAGCGACCACCCATCTCACCTCCACTAGTACCTTCACTTCTCCCTCTGGCAGTGATGAGGTTGAAGGTAGGTTGTCATCCCTATAGGAGTCTAGAGATTTGCTCATCTCAATCAGCATCTGCTTGTATTGCCCTAGTTGCACTTTGAGCTCCATGTTTGAAGTATGTTCTTTCTCTACACACCTCCTGACAACACATGTGGCTAACTCCAAAGTATCTAGCTCTCCCCACTTGGTTTGTCTACCTAAATTTACCTGGGATATTTGATACTTAGGGGAAGTTTTTCCCTCAACTTGGAGTGGAACTGCCACATCTACAATCACTTCACTGGAGCCCATTTTTTATAGATGATGTATGGTTTTTGGCTTCTTAACCTTCGGTGGCTCCTTGGTGATTACTTGTTGCGAAGTGACCTTAGGAAGCTCTTGTCATGCCCAAACTTTTGGGCACAAATGGAATAATTTTTTTTTTTTAAAAATACTTAACCTAGTATAACTAACTTCATAGAATAACGAAAAACAAGTTTAGTCTTACTATGTTTGATTGAATCTAACAACTAAGCCAATTTGGTGAAAAACCATCTAAGTTAAAAGCGGGATTATAATTCTCCAAAAGAATTAATATTATCTCCCATTAATAAATAATTAAACTCACTTAACAAATAATCTCAAAATTAATTGATAGGGGATATTAATAATCTCATATAGCCCTTTAATTACCAAGGATCTAAATTAATTTGCACTAGCTCTTAGATTAAATAAACCTATTAAGCAAAATTACCATTAATTAAAATGTCTTATAAAATTAAAATTTAAAGGGGCATCTTGACTTACAATTAGGTCACTATTCTCCCAGGGGTCAATCTCCTAGAATCTAATTTTAATGCATCCAATAAAAATATGCACTTAAATATAATAATCTAAAAATTAGACATTAATAGTTCATATAAATATATAGGAGCAAAAAACACATATAAATATATATGACTATGGGTAAATATGCACCTAGCATATATATTTATATATATTTGAAGGTTGCTAAGTTCTATATTTTTTTATAAAAAAAAAAACATTATATAATACTAAGTTGGGTGGGGAAAACCCTATTCAAGATTTGAATGGGTATTTCCCCCCACTTATTTTTATTTCCTTTAATCTTTTTTTTTTTTTTTTAAGAAAAGTTATAAAAACTTTTGCACTAACCCTAGTCTTTTTTCTTTATCTCACACATATTTTTTTTTCTTCCTATTTGTATTTTGCCCTAACCCGAAAATTGGGTTAGGGCATGTGTGTGATAAAAAAAAAAAATTGTGAGTGTTGTGTGTGTGTGTGTGTGTGCAGGTAGTGGGAGCGACGGCCTGGGTTTCATCGCTTGGCGGAGCTGAAGGGGGAGAGGCGGAGGAGGGTGATGACGGAGCGGTGTATGACGGGCGGGGTTTTCCCTAGGTGTCATTGTGTTTAACCAAAGTGCAGCCAAGCGCCACCCACTGTGGGTAAACACAGTGGCGGTCGGGAGCCCCTACCACTGTGGGGGACCCGATACCGACCACTGTGGTTGCCCACAGTGGTGGCGCCGAGCCGTCCACTGTGGGTAGCCATAGTGGCGGCACGGGCCGCGTCATCCTTTGTGCACAAGCACAGGGGTTCGGCCTTTTCCAAACCCGCTGGTAAAAAAAATTTTGCATTTGCATTTTTTCTTATTTTATTTTTAAAAAAAAAACATTTATCATATATATATATATATATATCTATTTTTTTTTAATTATATAAGGTCTTCCAGCATATAATGTCAAAATGTTTATATATATATATATATATATATATATATATATATATATATATATATATATATATATATATATATATATATATATATATATATGTTAATATATATTTATACATAAATATAGGTATATATAAAAATTCAATAATACACTTAGCCAAACTGTAAGTTTCCTTTCTGATTAATTTTTTTTTTTTTATTTGTAGCGTCGTAAATTGTACGCACTTGCTAGGGTGGTACAATTTCACACCTAGTTTAGCACCTGCCTTGGCGCATTTTGCATTTTGCATTGCATTTCCCCTTTAGCACTTAATTAATTTAATTAATTAGGTCTAGGGTTCTATTTCATCGTCTTCCACATCATAAAGTCGGACCCTTTTCATTAAAGTGTGCCCCTTTCATTTTATTCCTCCAATACATCATTTAATCAAAAACCCTAATTAGGTCCTATTTTGAACTTGGGGGCTTGATTTCGGGGGTCAAAACATCTCAAAATCACCTGTAACTTCGGGATTCGCTCTAAAATCATCATATCCGACGACCCTGAAAATTTGGTGAAAAGTTGTCGAGACCATGGCGCCCGGAGTGCACATGGTCCCGGACATTTTTCCCAAAATTTTAGGAGCGCGATCCAATCATAAAATAAAGCTTAACCCCAAGAAATTGGTGGGAGATTCAATCTCTAGGTCGGCCTAAAGTTGAAATTAAGACCTAGGGTTTCATATATAAGAGCTCTCTTTCTTCATTTGAAAGGATCCAGATTTTTGGTTTCAAGGGCCTTCTACGTAGCGAAAGAGCAGATCTTTGAAGACTTCAACAACATTCAACATCCATCCATCAAGCATCTATCAATTCATTCATCCATTTAGGGCTTTGAAGGCATTGAAGAACAATAAGGGATCACCGACTGAAGATTGGCTTGTACCCCTCCCTTGGGGTTGGGTATGATTTCATGTTGTTTTCATATCCTTGCATAAGCTTCATCATATCATTTGTATTCATGCTTTAGATCACTTTGCATCTTGATTTGGAGCATTTACATTATCATTTGCAAGCAATTAGGGTTTACTTTCTAGGTTGCTCTAGTTTGCTTACTTGCATTTTAGGATCTTGCACACACACAAGGTCTGCACACACATTACTTTTATAATACAACTTGGCTATTCGTGGAGGTGGAAATCACCAAAGCGGGGGTTTCACTAAGGCAAAACCCTATATAGTCGCCCACCATACCTTTTCAGATATAAGTGCAGGTTTCGGATTTGGACGACGCCGCAAGTTGCAGATCCGATAGAAGCAGACTGAGACGGGACAACACACCAAATTGCAGAGCAAAAGACCAGGACAGGGGCACTGGGCGCCCTGGTCCTTCTGTCAGACAGCAAGTTTCAGCATTTTTGACAGCTTTTCAGGTTGCAAAACAGCAGTTTCAGGAGCAGTTTCAGGAGCAGAATCAGGACAGTGGCGCCTGCGCCCCCGTCCTGAACATTTTCACTCAGATTTTAACACCAGGTACGCATTTACATTCTTGTCTTGTCCTTGTGTTTACAGCTTTCCATTGTTTAAGTTCAATTTTGCAATCTTGTTATTAGTTCATACTTGCACTTTGGGGTGAGGGATTGAACTTGCATCATTCTATCTATCATTTGCAACAAAGAAATAGAAATCCTAATAGGTAGCTCGTGGCTCTCTCTTCCACAAAAATAAGTAGCCAATTGTGTGATACCTCTAGGCTCTTTCGTATTCCACAAATGTGTGATTGAAAGTGAGATTAGGGCATGTTTGCTTAGTGTCACTTTTTCGCCCACACATTTTGGTGAACCTGATGTGAATTCCAATCTTCTCTAATTGTGATTTATGTTTTCAAATTTGAGTGTTTATGCTATTTCAAAATCAAATTTGTATTTACAAGTTTTAATTTCTTGCAAGATTCAAAAATCTAGAGGAAATTTTTGCTAAAACCCTAATTTTTCAATTCAAAGTTGAACTTGTGGATAGCTTAATTGGGATCACTAATTTCAAATCTGATTTAGGAACTCATTTTAATCATAAATTTCATTTTCTAAATCTACATTCTAAGTGCTTGCATTGGTTAAAATTAAACATTTCCTTCTATTTTGCATGTGTTATCATTTGAAAGAGGAAAATTGTTGTCATGATGCATTCATTTCATAGATGTGATAATGGGTTAGCTTCCCTTGTTTCAATTTTTCCTTCTCCTAAAGAACCTCCCCCCATCTATAACAAAATTTTAGTGCCTAAAAGAGTTGCTACCAATCCCTTTGAGACTCTCCCATTCTCTAAGGATGAAGACTTTAAGAGCGATCTTGGCAATTCTCCTAAAATGTGCCCTTCCTATTTAGCTATCCTAGAGGAAGAGAATGATATCATAAACACCTTTCTTAATGTTACTTCACCTTCCCTACATGATGCCTCTCTAAGTGAAAAGGTATTGATGGACATTGACTTATTTTCTCCTAAAGTTTGTCCTTTCAATGGGGGCATGTTAGTGCAACAAGAGGTTATGAACACTTCTTTCAAAGATCTCCTTCCTAAGCATGAATCTTTGGAGAAATATGTTCATGTTCCTCCTAAAAAACACTCCCTTCATGAGGATTCTTTTGTGCAAGAAGATGACATTATCCCTACATTTCCTAGTGATGGCATTTCCTTTTCCAACAAAATTCCCACTAGAGATGATGAATTAATGATAAATGCTTACCCTTCTCCTAAAGTTTGTCTTACCCATAAGCATCCCTTAGAGAAAGAAGATGAAATAATAAGCAATTTCCTTAATTCTCTCTCCCCTAAAGATCATATTGAACATATTTTGAGGAAAAAGGATGAGTTTAACACATCTATTGATGCTCTCCCTCCTAAGGATGAGGAATTAATAAACAATGTTATCTCCTCTCCCGAAATTGACAATACTCCAAACATTCCTTTCAACAACTTCACTATTTGGGATGAACCATTAGAAGAAGGTGTAGACTATTCTATACCCCATGAGAGAACCCTAGCCAAAGGGGATGAAATCAAGATTGAAAACTCCCTTGATAGTTTCTCACCTTCCTTGAATCTCAATTATTCTCCCTCTAAAAATAAAGCATCTCCCTCTCTTCAACTTGGTTCTACTCATAAGGATACCCTAGTTCAAAGCAAGATGGTTAACATCTCTTTCAAATATCTCCATCTCAAAAGTGAGACTTTAGAGAGTAATGTTGATCCTTCTCCTAGAGAGTTTATTCCCCATGTAGATCCTTTGATGATAGAGGATGATATGACCTTTCCTAGTATTACTCTTCCTACTGGAACATCAATGCCTACCCCTTGTCTCTCTCCTAAAATTGATTTAATCCGTGATAAGATTTCAGTGCAAGAGAAGACTATCAATAATTCTTCCAACACTTTTGTCCATTCCTCTAAACCATCCTCAATCAATTTGATACATGTGAATGAAACACCTGACAAACCTCTCTTCACTGTCCAAGGTGCTTGTCCTTCTCAAAATTCTCAACCTTTAAATAAGCCTATCTTAGTGGTTCAAGGTGGTTATGCTAATGATTCTTTTTGCACTCCTAAGAAACCTATTATTACTGTGCAAGGAGGTTATTCTACTAAGAGCCCTTATGAGTATGCTAAGCAACTGACTAGAGAGATTTATCATGCGGTTGCCCATACTTATAACACAAGAAACAATAGGCAACCTAATCCTCCTCCTGTTACTCCAGTTTCTCTTCCTAATCCTCAACCAATTCTTCCGCAAGCTCCACGTATTTCACAAGTTCTTGGTAAGGAATATGATCTCATAGAACAACTTAAAGCTACCCCTACTAAGATATCCCTTTGGGATTTGATCCAAACTTCTTCCGCTCATCATGGAATGTTACAAGATGCCTTGAAAGATTTGAATGTTCCTCCACCTAATACATCTAGTAATATAGTGTCTTTGGTTAACTCTATGATGAATTCTAAAGCTCAAATTGTGTTTACTCAAGATGAGTTGCCTACTAGTGAAATTCAACATCAATATGATCCCTTGATGATTGTGGTTATCATAAATGACACTGCTATAAGACGAACACTGGTAGATAATGGTTCTGGCCTTAATGTGTGTAGCATTAATCTATTGCATAAGATGAATGTGGATACATCCCTTATTGAGCCTGACTCTCGTCCCATTCGAGGCTTTGATAATGTGGCTAAGTCTTCATTAGGTATTATCACCTTACCCATCACAGTGGGACCTGTTACTTTGCCTACTCCTATCCATGTTATGTCAGGAAATCTAACATACAACTTGTTATTAGGGAGACCTTGGATTCACAATATGCAAGTTGTCCCCTCTACATTGCATAGACAAGTTAAATTTATTTATAATAATAAGACATATACCTTGATAGGTGATACTAATTTTCAAGCTTGTTTGCAAACATCTACTTCCAAAGGGAGTTCTTCTAAGCCTTCCTCTTCTAGTGATGACTCGTTAAACAAGATACCTATGGATGAATCATCACCCTCTGATAATCAAAATTCTTTGGATGAGTCTAAAGTTCCTGAAGAAGATTCTTCTCAACTTGAATCTACACATGAAAAGGCTTTTGATCCTGAGAAGGTTCTCGCAGAAGATGATTGGGGATCTCTTGATTTCAATCCCACCTTTGTAGGTGAGTATAGGGTTCCTCCTAGAGAGCTTAAAGTTAAAAAGAAGGAAGAAACTAGAAATCAATCAATCTTACCTGAACCTATGAACAATAATTTTGTGGCTACTTCTCAAACTTCTTCTCCTCACACCTCTAATTCTGAAAGATTTGATTCTTTGTCTTATGAAAAACCACCTTCTCTTTCTGAAATGGCTAATCGTTATGGTCATGGTTTTCATATTTTGGCTAAGAGTGGCTATAGTGGAAATGGTTGTGGCACAAATGAACAAGGAATTAAAGTTCCTTTAGAACATAACATGCATGAATATTCATTTGGACTTGGATATAATCTTTCTAAGCCCACCAAAGCATCTAAAAGACCATCTCTCAATGTAATGCTATATTTAGTAGTGATGATGATCTCACTTCAACTAAATCATCTTCTACTTCTATCAACTCTCATTCCCCTCATAAGGAAATCTTGGCGATGAACAAATCTCTTTATGAATCCCCTCAAATTTCTAAATCCACTTATGAATCTTTATCTCCTATTCATCGTAAAGTCCTTTCCTCCAGGGATAAGGCTCTAATAAATTACACTCATCTCTCTTCTAAGATTTCTCATAACTTTCCTTCTTCAATTTTTATCATTTTCTACATGTTTTTTATCTCACTTATAGTTGAGCATTCAGCATGTCATATTCAAATACCTCATTCAATCTATCATGTCTTTAAATAACATTAATGGCTATTATGTTGCTCATCATTATGTGACATTGGTAGCTCAGTTACTGGGGGCTCATTGTCATTCATGATGGTACAATTTCAAGTGCAATCATATTTTTTGAAGCAACATAATAGCCTAATTTTTCTATGTTATCTCTTGTTCCTATGGGGACAAGAGTGATTTCATACATCTCTTCCTTTTATGGTTAAAATTTCCCTTTGGGGGTAATAGTGTGGAAATATTGATCATCTTTTCTTTAGAATACTCTTTTCCCAGATATGGGAGAAGATGTGTATTCTCTTTCTTATCCTACCCACTTCTTGTGAGGAGCATTGTACATACACTAATGTCTTGCTTGCATTTTGCTTAAGTCTAAATCTCTCCCTAGAAGATTGTGTAAGTCCTTCTCATTGTCCTTATCCCTGGGAGGCAATGATCTTTCCTTATTTTTATCTAAGGATCCACTTTTTCCTATTTCGTGGATGGTGTGAACTTTATTACTTGATGTTATTCCTTGTATGCATTTGTTGTTGTTTGTTCAAGGATTCTCTCTTACAAGAGGTGTAAGTCCTTGACCACAACCTCTTTTGCACTTGGTAAAATACATCCATAATGAATTCACTCTCCCAATTGGGTTAAAAAGAGCGTCATCCTTCATTAAGAATCACTTTCACCTCGCAAAAGAAGTAAGTATTGCATTCTTATTCTCTTCTTTGTCTTATTCTAGAAGATGTTATATTTGTCTAAGATAATTCCTCTTGCGGATAGGTGTCTTTTGTACAAAGATCTCTTCTCCTCTAAAGGATCTCCTTTACACATACTACAAGATATCCCTTTTCAACTATCTTATCCTTGCTTAAAGAGTGCAAAACTCTCTTGCTTGGATCTATGATATTGTTGCATTTTTGGGGTATCTTCTTTTGTGATGAAGGTAGGTATCCTTGTTCTACTTTTCTTATGACATAAACATTACACTTTTTGAGCAATGGGTCATTCTCGGAACCAGAGCACAGACTCTTAGAGCGAGATGTCTCCATTTTTCTTTTATGCAAGGTGATTATTCTCGGAACCAGAGCACAGACTCTTAGAGCGAGATGTCACGCTTTTGTACTATACATATACAGGTTGTAGCATACTCGGGCATAGACTCCTATGAGGTGCTTCTAACCTCCCTTACACACACATGCACGAGGTTGAGTGGAACTAGCGGCATAAGGCTAGACTTTCTCACTCTCCTCCCTTACATGGATCACCTAGACAGACTCTAGGGGCTAGTTTTCCATGTCCTTTGTCCCATGGATCACCTAGACAAGACCTAGGGGCAAGAAGTCCATGTTTTCTCTCTCACTATTCTTTTCATGGATCACCAATGTGTGTATTCATGCTTTTTTCCTTTCTTTTCTTCTCTTTGCATTTTGTTTCCATTCACATCCTTCATCTTGTGTGAGAGAACTCTCAAATCCTCACACTCTTTGTTGTGTTGGAATTGAGATTTAGTCCTCTTTCTTACCAAATGATTCTCCATTAGTTTTTGATCTCATATCAAATCTTCTTGTGAGCATTTGTCATCAATATTCTTTAACAATTCGAAGTGGTAAACATGATACCCTGTTTCAACTCACTAAAATTAGCAAGCCGAAACAGGGGGGGGCATATAGCTACCCTCAAATTTTCATCACCTTCCTTAGTAACCATTAGGTTATTTTGTGATCTAACATGTGTTTTGTAGGGTGCGGTTCCTAACTGTGTACTGCAGATACCGCTGGGAGCTTCGTTCGACAGACTTATGGATATATCCTTTTTCAAATAATGTTTACTTTTATGTACTTTAGCTTGCATATGCACGTAGTGTTCATATGACCTCTAAAGTGGGGGCTAAATGTAGCGTCGTAAATTGTACGCACTTGCTAGGGTGGTACAATTTCACACCTAGTTTAGCACCCGCCTTGGCGCATTTTGCATTTTGCATTGCATTTCCCCTTTAGCACTTAATTAATTAAATTAATTAGGTCTAGGGTTCTATTTCATCATCTTCCACATCATAAAGTCAGGCCCTTTTCATTAAAGTGTGCCCCTTTCATTTTATTCCTCCAATACAGCATTTAATCAAAAACCCTAATTAGGTCCTATTTTGAACTTGGGGGCTTGATTTCGGGGGTCAAAACATCTCGAAATCACCTGTAACTTCAGGATTCACTCTAAAATCATCATATCCGACGGCCCTGAAAATTTGGTGAAAAGTTGTCGGGACCAGGCGCCCGGAGTGCACATGGTCTCGGACATTTTTCTCGAAATTTTAGGAGCGTGATCCAATCATAAAATAAAGCTTAACCCCAAGAAATTGGTGGGAGATTCAATCTCTAGGTCGGCCTAAAGTTGAAATTAAGACCTAGGGTTTCATATATAAGAGCTCTCTTTCTTCATTTGAAAGGATCCAGATTTTTGGTTTCAAGGGCCTTCTACGTAGCAAAAGAGCAGATCTTTGAAGACTTCAACAACTTTCAACATCCATCCATCAAGCATCTATCAATTCATTCATCCATTTAGGGCTTTGAAGGCATTGAAGAACAATAAGGGATCACCAACTGAAGATTGGCTTGTACCCCTCCCTTGGGGTTGGGTATGATTTCATGTTGTTTTCATGTATTTGCATAAGCTTCATCATATCATTTGTATTCATGCTTTAGATCACTTTGCATCTTGATTTGGAGAATTTACATTATCATTTGCAAGCAATTAGGGTTTACTTTCTAGGTTGCTCTAGTTTGCTTACTTGCATTTTAGGATCTTGCACACACACAAGGTCTGCACACACATTACTTTTACAATACAACTTGGCTATTTGTGGAGGTGGAAATCACCAAAGCGGGGGTTTGACTAAGGCAAAACCCTATATAGCCGCCCACCATACCTTTTCAGATATAAGTGCAGGTTTCGGATTCGGATGATGCCGCAAGTTACAGATCCGACAGAAGCAGACTGAGATGGGACAACACACCAAATTGTAGAGAAAAAGACCAGGACAAGGGCGTGGGGCACCCTGGTCCTGCCAGGACAGGGGCGCTAGGCACCCTGGTCCCTGGGACAGGGGCGCTGGGTGCCCTGGTCCTTCTGTCAGACAGCAAGTTTCAGCATTTTTGACAGCTTTTCAGGTTGCAAAACAGCAGTTTCAGGAGCAGTTTCAGGGGCAGAATCAGGACAGTGGCGCCCGCGCCCCCATCTTGAACATTTTCACTCAGATTTTAACACCAGGTAGGCATTTACATTCTTGTCTTGTCCTTGTGTTTACATCTTTCCATTGTTTAAGTTCAATTCTGCAATCTTGTTATTAGTTCATACTTGCACTTTGGGGTTAGGGATTGAACTTGCATCATTCTATCTATCATTTGCAACAAAGGAATAGAAATCCTAATAGGTAGCCCGTGGCTCTCTCTTCCACAAAAAGAAGTAGCCAATTGTGTGATACCTCTAGGCTCTTTCGTATTCCACAAATGTGTGATTGAAAGTGAGATTAGGGCATGTTTGCTTAGTGTCACTTTTTCCCCCACACATTATTTAACATGCAGAAATTAACATTATCATTTACAGCATGATAATGGTGAAATATTATCTTCTTTTTTTTAAAAGCTAAAAAAAATATGCGTTTTATATTCTGTAACTAACATTTTAAAATGCACATAAAACAGCAAGCTTTAATGTAATCTTTTCTGGTAAAACAATAAAACCAAATCTAGATGCTAACCCCCCCCCCTTTTTTTTAATAAAATAGGCTACTACTATAGTGTTTATTTTCTGCATTAAATGAAAGAACAAATAACAGTTTTAATTAAATTACAGCAGCATAAATAAAACTAGAATCTAATGTAAGACTATTTCCACTAAATTTATAGTTGCATTTAACATCTTAGTCTATGTGCATGCTATTCTTTTTTTTTAAGTTTACTTACATAAGGAAATAAATGAACTCTACACTAAAAACAACATGAATGCAAACAAATTTATCTTTTCTTTTTGTAAATGAACGCTTTAATACAAGCTCATATATTTCATTTCTTTTTTTTTGCAAAAATAAACAAATAGAAAAAGAAACATTTCTTTAAGCATATTAAAATACAATGTAAATATTATTACAAATGGGTTTGAAAGCCCTACTAGAATTCTCCTTTCCATTGAGTGGGAACTATGAATAAAAAATACAACATTTCTTTATTTTTGGAAAAATAAATACATCATTAGCTTTTTCTTTACAAGCTACAATAATAAATACAATTTCTTTTTAATCTTTTCTGCAACATAAAAACAGCAACTAATCTCTTCTTCTTTTCTTTCCCATCCCAGGCAACCTGCAAATTGAATACAAACTTGACCATGGAGAGCTCACCTCCCATCCTAGGCTTACTAGAAGCCACCCTCGAGCTTGGAGAACCAAGCACTAGACGGGTCACAAACAAACAATCACAACAACATAGGGCAAACATTCAACATACATTTTCCCAACCCAAGCTACACTCTCACCACAACTTGTGATGATCTTTCCACGGGTGGAAGTGGACCAAATACCATTGGGGAGATTGCAAGCATAATACCACTCAAACCACCTCATGGCAAATCAAAATACAACAAATACATCTCCACACCCTTATGCCCCCCAAAGGAATAAAAGCCATCTCTTCTCCCCTTATGACCCCCAAATGCATACACAAGGCTATGCAGCAAGGGTCACAAAGAACACCCTTGAGATCACTCTCCATAAGGAGAGCCTCTCACCCAAGGTTGTCATACTTCTTCCACCCCAAGACCATCCTACTCTCCCAAGAGTAGCAGGCCTTGGATACTCCCAAAACAAGAACACATAAAAAGAACAAGGGAAGGAAAAATTACATCTTTCTCCTACAAAGCAATTTACATATACACATCTTCTCATACAAGCATTTCTTTCTTTTCAAAACAACATAAACAACATAACTAAAAGGAAGTAAAACCAACCTTAATCTGCCAAAAGGTATGATAGACTTAGTTGGGAATGAGCAGCCCAAATCCACACAAACTCTTCACCAACACTTCACCAAAAAATTCTATCCTACAACTATTTTCAAAAATTGCATAATCTCCAACAATGGAGAGTGGGTGATTACTCACTAAGTCTCTAATCCTTGCCTAAGAAGGCCTCTCTCACTCTTCCCAACCCCTTGGGTAAAGTGAGAGATCCCATTGGTTGTTCTTCCCAACCTCTTACATGTTGCTAAAACTGGAAAGGGAAAAGGTAAGAGAGGATGGGGAAGAGAGTTTGACACCAAATGGGAAAGGTTGTCTATCCTAGGAGGAACCTTCTAAGTTGAATTTTCGCTCACCTTGAGAAAACCACTTTTTGAGGTGACTAAACAGTCACATGGGAGTAGTCACATGTTTAAAAATACCCCTAACTCATAGGTATACCCTTTGGACCTTTGGAAAAACCCTAAAACTGACCCTAGGAGTCCATTTGACCCCTTAGAAACCCAACTGAAGTTAACCTACGGGTCAAACCTAAGTTGACCACTCCCAAGACTCCCTACCCAAGGCAAATTTGGGACCACACTCAAATGTTTGAATGGCTTTGGTAAAAACAAAACTCCCTCCAAGAGACAAGTCAAAATCAATGACACTAATCAGCACATGTGTCAAGTGACACAATAAAATACAATATAAAAATCACACATAGAATTTGTCTCTTGTAGGTTTACACAATTAAATAAAATCAATTTAACACACATGCATCATTTACTTTCACAAATAAAATACAATACAAACGAGGTGTTGTTTCTCCAAATAGACAACCCCTAGCTTAACAAACGTACATAGGTCTAGGTTTGGTCCTCCATATTATTTCCATGGTCACATGGATAATTTTCCTGCACATCTCAATTAACACATTAGTAATTCCAAATAATCACAAATATATATATAATTAAACACATGAAATCCATTACACATCAAACACTCATACATTGACAATAATAAATCAATATCTCATATATTCCAATTCAATTTCACATAATCAATTATCATAATCCTCAAAATTGAACCATTCATATAATAAGCATCCTATTTCTACCATCAAAATGAAGTCCTGCTAATCCAATATTGACATACATCATTTCAAAATAATTCTATTCTAGCAACATATAAAGTTTCATAATCATAATGCATAAAATGAAGCATCAATATACATCAATGTGATCCAAATCATGGAATCATATAAGTTCTAAATCCATAATGCATAAAATAAAGCATCCATAATAGTCTCAATATGAAAATAACAGAAATGTCAGGATGAGTCGGGGTAGGGCCTCACAGCTCTGCTTTTCTCTTTTTCTTTTCAAAAGTGAACTCGATCCATTGCAGTATATCTTCATCCTTGTCACCTTGATGTGACACTATATTTGCAGTTATAACATGGACCTCCGCCTGCTCCTTTGATTCATCTCTTTCCTCTACCTCTGTTTGCCCGGGATCTTGAGGTGAGGTAACTTGGCGGGCTAGATTGTCTTGGAGAGCCTACTTACTGTGTAATTCTCCCAATTTGCCACTGACCTCTTCTCCAAACATATTTTCTTCATCGTCCATCCCCACCTCATCTTGTCTTGTTGCTATGTCTTTGATGAGGTCCTCTTGATCTTGAGGGGTTAGAACTAATCTTTCACTTAATAGGTCCTTCACCTCATCCCCTTCTTTCTTGCCTCCTAGCGACTGATTTTGCTCGAGATCATCTTCCTCCTTATCTAAATCAGATTCAATGTTCCTAACTCTTATTCATTTGGTTCTAGACCTGAAACCTTACACTCCAGGCTACCCTACGGGTATGTTAACTGGTGGTGGTGCAGGGGCATTGGTATTGGATTCTGTGTGGCATATATTGAAGGTGGTTGAGTAGGTATATCTTTAGTAATTTCTATTTCTTCCTCCTGCTCTTGGGTACCCTCTCCTGCAGTCTTCCCTATAGCTGTCCTGGGTGGGAGGACTTTAGCTAGTGGTACTGCTCCTAATCCATTTGTCACTCCAAGGTCTGTTGCCTTCTTCAACAACTCAGACTCCCTCATCTTCTCTTGGAGTTTCTTCAATAAGTCCTCAGTTCTTTCTTGAGGTTTCTCCTCCTCATCAGGATCGGTGGACGTATTCTGTGATGAGCTTGATCTCATCTTCTAAGCTTACTCCTTATAACCCCTTGATTGGGGTACCCCTGAGGCAGACTCCTTCTATTTTCCCTTTGAGGCACTCGGCCTTATCCTTTGGCTTAGCCATTACTTGGTCCTATTGATGACCACTTGAGAAATCTTTTCTATATCCACGTCCTCATTCGCAGACCACTTTATTGGGGAGAGGGGCTTCTTATCAATTTCTAATCCTTTATAAGCCACATCGAGCAGGTCTCCATCATCCCCGAGGTCTTTAGGGAGATTGGTATCAATTTCAAAATCTCTTATCTGTGGCATAGATAACCTATTATAGTTTTTCTCTCTAACCTCAAAACTGTCCTGGAGGTTGGCCCAAAAATCCTCCAGTCTCAGCTTGTGTCCCTCATATGCCTTGGGCATATCTTGTTTGAGCTTCTCGTAGGGATCATAAAGTTCCCTAGCATAATCATTTTCTTTCAAGTTCAAATCTTGAATCTCTGGCTCTACTAGCTTTGCAACCTGTATCTTCAAGCATGAGAAGTACCCAATAGATACTGAAAAATCAATGCTTGTTTTATGTTTTGATGATAAGAGAGATTGGAGGCCCAATAGTTGCCTTACATATTCCAACAAAATTACTCTATCATTGCAGTATCTAGGAAGCAACATTGGGTTCTCTGTGAATCTGCTAACCCTAATGTAAGTAGAGTGTGGGTTTTGGATAAACCAACATGCCCACTCTCGGATAATAGCCATGGCCTCCAGGCTAATCCGGTATCCTATGTCTCCTATTAATTTAATTATTACCAAAAAAAAAGGCATCATTAATTCTTTTGAAATGAGCCTTTGCATTGACTAGGGGGAGTTGGGAATAATATTCCCATACCTTCTTCTATCCTTCCTCATCCCCTAACTAACCCTCTACTTGTAGTCCCAAAAACTTTCCAGCTCTAGCAGCCACCCAGATGACATAAGATGTGAACAAGAATTTTTGGGTCTGGTGGACTTCCTTCATTTGTTTGCAGATGTTGTCAGAGAGGATCTGCGACCAATAAAAATATTGTTTGCCTATTAGGATAGTGGTCATAAACTAGAACATCCATGGATGGAAATGCTTACAATCAGGCTTTCCAAAGGCCCTGCTCAGCATAATAATCAAGTCTCTTTGGGGCTCCTTGAAGTCTGCCCTCAGGATCTCTGTTTCCTTGAGGATTGTTTTTCTCTCTTCCTCCAACCAGTTTTCATTCATTTGCCTTTTATTTGCTGCAACCTTGTCATTCCATACCTTTAAGGCCTCCTCTTCAGTTCAGAGGAATATCTCCTCTCTAGTTGGGGTACCGAACATGAATCCCAGCATGTCAGGAGACAAGTCTATAACTGTCTTTCCGTGTGCGTCAGTGCACTTTCTAGTATCCGAGTCGTAGAACTGAGCAATTGTCATTATAAATTTTGGTGCTTGCACTAATTGTAGAAAGATAGTTGTCTCCACTAGGCCTGATATTTTGATTCTCCTATGTAGGGCCTCTAATCTTCGCTTATCTATCTGGGTTTTGATATCTTCAATTTTGATATGGCCAATTTTCATGTCAGTGACCCATTTGACTTGATTTTCCAACTTTGAGGAGTAGAAGTTTGTCCTTGATAGTGGTATTTCATGGTAGCTGGAAGTTTGTCGACATCTTTGCTTCTTTTGCTAGAAGATGAGTCCATCTAACTACTTGAACCTGTAAGAAGAAAACAAGGATCAGTTCCTTATCAAAAACATTAAAATTTCACTCACTTCGGGACTTCGGGGTTCTGGATTCCTAGGGTAGGGAATTTTTCTTTTAAAAACAGGGTTCAAGACACCAAGGTTCCAGGCTAGGTACTCATGGATGAAGTTTGGAACTTCGGAATTCCGGGCTAGGTAGATAACAAATGACCCTAGAACTTCGGGGTTCCAGGGTAAGTAATTTGGGCTCATCTCAGGATAAGAAATAATCCGAAACTCCGGGGTTCTGGGGTCATCAAAGGAAAGCTCAACAAAATCTTGGAACTCCGAGGTTCCAGGGTAGGGAAGAGCAAATAACCCGGAACTCCGGGGGTCCGGGGTTCTGGGGTAGGAACTAGGGCACGCAGGGACACGCAAGAAAACACAAAATATGAGAAAAGAAAAAAAAAAAAAAAAAAACCCACGACAAAGAGAAAAAAAGATCTAACCTACAAACGACCAAAAGAGCAAGAAAAATCACCTACCTAGTGAATCAAAATGCCCAAGAACGCAAAAGGAAACTCGGTAGTTCGGAGGCTCGTGGTTAGGAGGCAAGGAAGAAGGATCTCTAAATGCACAAATGAACTTTAAAAGTTTATTATTCATATTTATACCCCCTCCCGAACCTGTCCGTACGAGTGCTTTAAACAGGACCTCGGGACTCCAGGGTTCCAAGCTCGACGACAAAAACACAAAACAAAACATCCCACCTCAAGACTCCAGGGTTTCGAGGTTCTGGGCTAGGAAGGCAAGTAAGCAAGGATCCACCTTAGGACTCTGGGGTTCCGGAGTTCCGGGGTGGATCAGACACAACACACCTCGGGACTCCGGAGTTCCGAAGTAAAGAACTCAAACACACACCTCGGGACTCCAGGACTCTGGATTGACAAAGAAACCAACCTCGAGACTCTAGAAGTCTGGGGTTTTGAGGTGGCCAAAGCAAAGAAACAAGGAAAAAGAGACCTCGGGATTTCGGGACTCCGGAGTTCTGAGGTGAAAGAAACAAAAACATACCTCGGGACTCTGATACACAGGAATTCTGAGGTAAAGAACACAAAACAGAGAAAAAGGAGACCAACCTCGGGACTCCGGGGGTCCAGGGTTCCAGGGTTGGTGAAAGCAAAAGAACAAAAAGAGACCTCGGGACTCTGGAATTCCAAGGTAAAAAAATAAAAAATAAAAAGAACAAAGCAAAAGAAAGCAACAATAGGGGACCTATATTGCAACACAAGGAAACTAATGAGGGATAGATATGCAAGGCATAATAGGTTGGTTCTCCTTTGGGTAGGTGCTCCTTTGGGTTGGTGCCCATAAATGTTCATGGGGGCTTCACTATCTAGGCAATATTTTATTACGTGCATTCATATTGGGGGGTTTAGTATCCCAAAAATGAGGGTACAATATATTACCTATCGGTGAAAATAGGGGGGTTTTAATTTGAGCTATGAAAAATATGATATTTGGCAAAAATAAGGGGGCTTTTAATTCAGGTTGTGTAATTGGGAGGGGGTGACAAAAGGAGTTTAGGGCAATACTTTTTAAAAATAGGGGGATTATTTAGTATGTTGTGAACTCACGTGCTATAACCCAGGTTCACTAAGTAAATCCCTCATGTAAATGGTGTAATCATTATTCACTGTGAGGCTAGATTGGAGCAGTAGACGCTAGCAGCTATTCTCACTAAGGTTTTTCCCACTGTGGGTTTTCCTCGTATATCTTGTGTTGTTTGATGTGTCTTTGTGTGTATGTGCTTTAATCTCTTTGCTTCATTAGTGTATGCACAATGTGGTGTAAAAAATTTAAAGATTCACTGATTCAGCCCCCCTCCCCCTCTCAGTGAACTAATTGTGCTCCTTCAAGAACTTGAGCATCTGATATTGGAAAAAAAATATTGTTTTATTTTTAGGTTTTCTCTATACGTTCTATTTATCTATCTTTAAGGTTTGGTTCATTTTACATTAGAGTTGGGATTTTTCTAGAGCTCAATCAAATCACTTTGTTTTATTTTTAACATATTGGTAATCGTTAAATAACTTTGTTACCTTTTAGTAATACTATACATTACTAAATGGCTCTTCCATCTCTATTTTTATGTGTTGTGAAGAACTTGGGAGAGTTGAGTAATCAGGGAAGAGAGAGTCTTACCACAATTTGGTTTTTAATTTTGTGTATCTTTGTATATTATTTGACACTATATGATAGAGTAGCCACTTTTGGATGCTTATTCAAGTTTTAGACTACATATTACTCTCTAAGTGGAGTCCTAAGAAGCTATATGTATCATTAGACTATAATATAAAGGTGTAGAGGTACTTTTTCATGGTTATATATTCACTACCAATAAAGATATACTTTGTATTGGATAATAAATATATAAAGACTTACAATTGTGGACATATTGATACTATAATGTATACTTATGTTGTGTTTACCCTATTTTGAGTTATTGTTAGTTGGATGTGTTCAGTTCATATTTTATGATTTTTATTCTATCTATTGTGTTCAATCTAAACGAGATGAACTTTGATGTATTTGGTGGGGTTGAAGCATGATATTTGGAGTGTTCTTGGCTTTTATTTTTCATCTTTCATGTTGGGGCATAATGGAGGATGGGATTTTTGTAGTTGACATAGTTGTCATTTGGTGGACGTTGCAAATACTTTGGTGTGTCCATGAGCATAGAGAATTCAATTATTGTAGCATACTTATACCCTTGGAGATTATATTATTTTGTTGGATCTCCTTATACATTTTTTATATGAATATCAAGTGGGGGATTGTTTACACTAGGTACGTTTTTTCGCCTTGCATATCTTAGGCTATTTTATAACTTAATAGTTTGCATATGGATAAATAATTTATATATTTTCAACAATCATGAAGTGGGTAAAATGAGATGCCTATGTTGGGGTGAGGACATAAGTAATAATTTTATTATTATCTAAGACTTTTTAAATATTGGTTTAATAAGACGTTGATGAAGGGATTACATAGTAGAATTATAAGGTCATAATCCATTTTAAAATTTAAAATGGGTGTAAGATGTAATAAATGTTTCATGGGGGAGTGGGACGTTGAATAGACCCTTAGTATTATCATTTGGTGGTTTTATAAGTCTCATTAAGTCTATACAACAAAAGTATTTTGTAAGGTATTGTTGTCAAATTTCTATCAAAGGGGTAGAAGTGTTAATGTCATTACAAAAGTATTTTGTAAGGTATTGTTGTCAAGTTTCTATCAAAAGAGTAGGAGTGTTAATGTCATTGAAGCATTGCATGAAGAAACTCCATGGATGTATTATAACCATTTTTATTTGACAATACATTAAGTTGTACAAAAGAATAAGATTTTTTGAAAAGGTTTCCCAAAGTACATATATCCTTCTTGTCTATTTCACATTCATTTCTTGTATTATTTACATGAGAAAAAATCTTACTGATGTATTTGTTTACATCACTTTACCATTATAATGTGTCTTAATCATTTAAAGCATCTCTCAAACAATTATAATGTGTCTTAATCATTTAAAGCATCTCTCAAATATTTAAGATCATAAATTTTGTAATTGAAAACTCACCAATTTCTGTAAATTTGAACATTCAAACAAAAAAAAATTTAATAGTGTTCATGAGACCAAACAATTTACAAACAATTTATGAAAACAAAAAGTTAAAACGGACTAAAAAATATAGTCTCTTAAAAGTTACAGAAATTTGAACATTCAAACAATTTTTTTTAATGAAATCCATAAGATCAAACGAGGAGAGTTAGAAAAAACTCAAGCTCCCTTCTGCACATCTGTGAAGTACATTGGGCGGCCATTATTATCTAATCTTCAGATCTTGTTATTGGAAAGACCCAAAATCAATAATCCTTCCCTCCCTAATTCATCATCTCCAAATCTTGTGACTGGAGTTACACGAACCCAAAAAATTATTAGTCAAACGCACACAAATCATGCAAACATGCAAACATGCAATGCAAAGTTACGTAACGAGTTTCAGTAACAATCATAGAGTGTAATATTCACTCGCAGGCGAAAATAAACGCTGTCCTCGAGAGCATCAGTAGAAAGGGTGGCAATTCCTCTGGCCATTAAGAAATCACCCGTCCCTCCAACCACAGAAATATCTCTGTGCTTAAGTGCAGGATCTGAACCAGCAAATGTCATAGTCCCTCTATAATCTGTGCAATTCAGAACAAATGTAAAACCAAGCCATGCACTGAAGAAATTTTTCATGTCATAAAGATAAAATCCCTGAGCTCTTCCCACGGGAGGAGAATGCAGATTATTGTCCAAAGTAATTGGGTCATTAAACACAGCCAAATCTCCAAAATGGTTTTGTTCTCTCAAAATGGTGAGATTAGAGCCTTGAGGAGCTGCTATCAATGCAGAAGTTGCATTATCACTATTTTCACCATTGTAGATGATATCATGAAAATACAATACCATATTTTTGCAGGGCTTTGGAAGTCTTTTCTTCCACCCAAGGCAATCTGCAGTTTTGAGCAGAATGGAAGACATTAGAAGCCATGCTAAGCACAAATGCACAATTCTAACAACCCTAATCGCCATTGTTCAATAATTGTTCTCCACAAATGCACAACAAAAGTTTCATTTGAGGTCTATATATGGTGGTGAGATTCATAGTAATCATGAGTTGGGTTGTTTGAATTAATAAAACGCACATGGAATCATAATTATTTTTCGCATTTTGTTAACTAATTCATGTGTTGGGTGATTGATGGGGCCAGGCCATCTAATTAATGGACCATCCCCCCTTGTAGTGGATTGCTTGGCCTTCAAGGCTCAGCTTGCGAATTTCACGCAGGTTATGGTAGTCTTATTTTAATGCTATATATGAAATGGCGTAACGTACAATCTGTTCTGGTTTATTTGATGGATCTTGAGATCACACGCAAGCTTTGCATGGTTGTATAAAGATGATATGGACAGTGCAGCGGTTCGTGGGTTGGCAGTGGGTATGGTGTTCAATCCATTGAAGACACATGGATTTTGAGGAAAAAAAATTATAGTATATTATGAGGAATATAGATAAAGTATCTCATTCTGTTTTACAGATTAGTATATTATTATATTATAATTAATATTAAAATATAATTTAGATTTCTTTTATAGTATGTAGGTTAAGTGATGGTGGTGTTGTTGTGGCCATCAAAATTCAAACATCTTTTGGACTATTGTTGTTGTGCATTTTATATACAAACACTTTCAATCCCCCATAATTAATAATATAATTTATAATCTATTATTATATTATGTATTTAAAATAATATAGAAAAATATATGTGTGTGTGTGTGTGTGTGTACACACACACATAATATTAACGCACTAATCTTGTAACATAAATAATATAAAATTATGAAAAATAATAATAAAATGATTTATGTTTTTCATGCATTGTCACAAACAAGTCAAATTAAATGCTTCCAGTTTTTATTGATGGATGTTTTTGCATCCAGATTTGAGTGTAATATGCCTTCAGCATAATAAGTTATCCTATTTAAATAAATATGAAGAATGAAAGATTACACTATAGTATATATATAAGAGTGTGAGATATCGATATATTTAGGGAAAAAAATAGAAAAACTTAGTCTTCAATGTTCTAATATAATATACTATTCAACAATTGAAAAGATTACAATACATTTTTAGGTTTCAAGTTCTTCGAAGAAATCTAACATCTACTACTAAGGAAAAATCAAGCACAAGATGATGTGAATAACCACCTATCCAAGCCCTCTATTTGTGGGCAATAAAAAACAATGAGAAACAAGCTTGAAAGAAGCTTCCTGGCCACTTTGCTTCCAATATTTAATGCGCCAAGTAAAAATATCGAATACATCAAGTGAACCACAATATGTAATGCTTTTACAATGATAATTTTAATTTGCAAGACCTCAAAAAATATTAAATGCATTCACCCAATGAGACCAAGTGACCATTTATTCACTATGCATAGACAAGAGGAAACACGAATTATCAACTTACCAATGTTGCACAAAGTCTTATAAAGTTACATGAATGGATTGAGAAATTTTTCCAGGTAAAGGTAGGGAGAGAGATGCATTTTCTAACTAAGTTTGATAGCATGAAAAGGCTCACTGAAGAGATAAATCTAAGTTGTGGAGAGCCCCAGATGGTGAATGAAGTAAATATTGTTGGGAATAAACATACAATCACTCTTGCAGATCTACAAGAAGTGAAAAATATCCTAGAACATATGAGATCAAAATATCTATAACTAATTACAAGTCAAGATACGGTCATTAGAATTCCAAAGATAGCTCTAAATGTATAGAAGGAAAATGAGGAAAGGGTTGATGAACTCCCCTTTGAGTTTGAAGAAACCAAGTATGCCTTAGAAAATACCTAAAGAACACTCTTGGAGGTAGAAGAACTATTTGAGATAGCAACAAATGCCATGGAACAAGAAAATGAAGCAATGGTTGAATAATTAAAAAGGCGATCAAATAGCTTAATATGCTCCTATGGGTAAGTGCACAAAGATGGTGGTCCAAAAGGGGGGTATAAGTGGACACTTTTTTTCTAAAATCAGGTGAACCTAAACTTGGAGGCAAAATTTGAAAGTCGTCCACTCAAGATATGAAGATAATCAAAGAACAGATATCGTAGTACTCTGAATCTAGTTTCCAAACTACTCAACTTTTTCACAATTAGATAAGATTAAGGGGGTCAAATCCTTCGCGCACAAAAAACAAACCCTGATTTTTTCTGAAAAAACATAACATAGTGTCTGACGTGCGCATCAAAAAAGTCATAGTTAGATTTAGTATTTTTTTTTATGATTTTTCCAATCGAGCACATCTTGAAAATTAGGTACTTGTTCATGCGTGAAGCATAAGTTGCATTAAAAAAATTGAAAATACAATTTTTTTTAAAATTGTAAAGAATCAAGTGCACTACAATAATATATAAAAAAAATTAAATTTGGATAAGTATATCAAAAGTTATTTAAAAAATGGTGCACCTATGTCTATGAGAACTATGGAGACACTGGTAAAAGAAATTCAATAATAATATGTTATTGTTGTTCAAATTGAAAAAAAATTATATGGTTAGAAAGCTCAGAAGATGGGTGAAAATATGGTTGCAATTTTAGAAATACCCACTTGATGAAGTGTAAACCTGATGATGACAAAGTCGATAAACCAAGTTGATAAAATAAAACACGTCAAAAATGAGAGAAATGGAGGGAAATCAAACTTCCAAACCGTAGCTTTGTCATCCATGCCTATTTCCAAGCCTAAATAGTCAAAAGTGCATACCGGGTACTTATGGTATAAAAAGCGCATACGGGGTACTTATGGTATAAGAAGCGCATAAGCGCTCTTTTTACTATAAATAGCACGTACACGCTATTGTATAATATGTGTGTGTGTGTGTGTGTAGTAGTATATAATATATTAAGTATATATATACACATATAAGTGTATTGTCTCCCCCTCTCAAATGCATACAAGCTCTCTCTCTCTCTCTCTCTCTCTCTCTCTCTCTCTCTCTCTCTCTCTCTCTATACCCCATCCCTCTCTCTCTTGCTCTCTCCCCTTCTCCCTTCCTCCATACCCTATCCCTCTTTCTCTTCTTCTCTTTCTCCTCTCTCCATACCCCACTGCAACTGTGTCTGCACTTCTATAGAAGTAAGTGAATTTATTTTTTGTGTGCAACTTCCTCTTTGATTTTTATCATGTATGCTCTCCTAAGAAAATTGACTGATGGATTTGTGTGTGTATATTGAATAGGAGGAATAGGGTTTGAAATTGAACCATGGGTACATTACCGTGACAAACAAGGAAACCTGTAGCAATATTCTTCTCAAATGTGTTTGTAATGAGCAGAGCAAATGTGGAAAATAGTGTCAACAAAGCAACATGATGAGTCAGGGTACCTGCAATATGTTTTTTAGAAGGAAACAACCAGTAGGAAGAGAAAGAGGGAGAGTAACACATATGATGTCCTGGAGAATGATAGTGGTGGGTATGTGAGAGTTCCCATGTTGTTACACAATGCCTGTCATCTAAAGAAATTAAAGTTTGTTGTATGCATGGCAGTGGTGGTATATGATGATCATCACTTGTCAAACAGCTTGGAAAGGTACATACCCATGAAAGAAATCAAGTGTGTAATTCCTATAGTCACAATCCAAATTAGTCCTATAACCTTGCAAATTTAATAGCATCATATGTTTTAGAACTTAGGCAGTACTCTTAGGGTTAGGTCAAGCTCTTACACTTGCTTTTTAGTGAAGCCTCATTGTTTGTTCTCTTGGAGTCTCTCTTATGCTGACAATGGTCTAACTTAGCTATATCAAAACTAAACTACTTATGTTCTATTGTATGATGTTTTATCCATAACTTTAAATTTAATATATCATTTTATTAGCCCACCATATGACCCCTTAGGTGTCATTAGAGGTCGTATTGTTTTCTAAGAGGTCATATGGTGTCCTGTGACCCCTTAGGACACCATATGACCCCTTAAGACACCATACAACCCATAACAACATCATATGGTGTCTAAGGGGTCATAGGATGCCATATGACCCCTCGGGACACCAATGACCCATAACAACACCATATGGTGTTCCACCATATGACCCCTTAGGACACTATTTGGTGTCGTTATAGGTCCTATGGTGTTCTAAGGGATAATATAGTGTCATATGACCCCTTAGGACACCCTATGACCCCTTAGATGTTGTTAGGGGTCATATTGTGTTTTAAGGGTCATATTGTGTCCTGGATTTGATCTTTCTTCCTCTCCCTCCCCCTCCTTCTTCTCTCCCTCTCTCCCTCTCCCTCTCTCTCTCTCTCTCCCCTTCTCCCTTCCTCCATACCCCATCCCTCTCTCTCTCGCTCTCTCCCCCTTCTCCCTTCCTCCATACCCATCCCTCTTTCTCTTCTTCTCTCCCTCCCTCTTTCTCTTCTTCTGTAATTCCTATAGTCACAATCGAGATCATTCCTATAACCTTGCAAATTTAATAATATCATATGTTTTAGAACTTAGGCAGTACTCTTAGGGTTAGGTCAAGCTCTTACACTTACTTTTTAGTGAAGCCTCGTTGTTTGTTCGCTTGGAATCTCTCTTATGTTGACAATGGTCTAACTTAGCTATATCAAAACTAAACTATTGATGTTCTATTGTATTATGTTCTATTCATAACTTTAAATTTAATATATCATTTTATTAGCCCACCATATGACCCCTTAGGTGTCATTAGAGGTCGTATTGTTTCCTAAGAGGTCATATGGTGTCATGTGACCCCTTAGGACACCATATGACCCCTCAGGACACCAATGACCCATAACAACACCATATGGTGTTCTAGAGGGTCATATGGTGTTCTATGACCCCTTAGGACACTATTTGGTGTTGTTATAGGTCCCTCCCTTCTTCTCTCCCTCCCTCCTCTCTCTCTCTCTCTCTCTCTCTCTCTCTCTCTCTCTCTCTCTCTCTCTCTCTCTCTCTCTCTCTCTCTCTCTCTCTCTCTCTCTCTCTCTCTCTCTCTCTCTCTCTCCCTTCCCCCTACTCTTCCTATCCCTTCCTCCATACCCCTTCTTCTCTCCCACCATCCCCCCTCTTCTCTCTCTCTCTCTCTCTCTCTCTCTCTCTCTCTCTCTCTCTCTCTCTCTCTCTCCCTCTCTCTCTCTCTCCCTCTCTCTCCCTCTCTCTTCCTCTCCCTCCTCCCCTCCTTTCTCTCTCCCTCTCCCTCCTTCCCTCTCTCTCTCTCTTCCTCTCCCTCCTTCCCTCTCTCTCTCTCTTCCTCTCCCTCCTCCCCTCCTTTCTCTCTCCCTCTCCCTCCCCCCTCCTTCTTCTCTCCCTCTCTCCCTCCTTCCCTTCTGCCCCCCCTCCTCTCTCCCTCCCCTCTACTCTCCCCCTCTCCCTCTCTCTCTCTCCCTCCCTCCCTTTTCATTCACATTTTTTCTACTACCAATAGCGCATACAGGGTACTGAACCTATTAGTTCACTACCCTACCCTAATGTTTTTAAGGCGTAGGAGCGTGTATGCGGTACTTATTACTTATAAGTGCGTACAGGGTACTAAGCCCATTATTCGCTACCCTGCGATAACATTTTTAGGCTTAGGAGTGCGTACGCACTACTTATTAGTACAGAATGCGTAAAAAAAATATCGTTGGGCTTGCCAACATTTTATGGACTAACAACGCGTATGCGATTATTAATGTAGCATGTACACGGTACATAGACATAGTTTTAGTTTCCCAAGAGCCTCAACAGCCTCAAAAGAAGTTTTTGAGGTCGTTGAAGGCCCCACTGGAACTGTGTCTGCACTTCTATCACTATTTTATACATAGAAGTAAGTGATTTTTTTGTTTTTGCATGATTTCAAATAATTGAATTGTTGTTCTTATTAGTTTTGTCAATAGTATTGTGATTGTTTAATAGTTTGATTTCAAAAAATAGTGATAAGATGCATATTTATGGTTATTTGTTTGTTTATGAACTTTTGTTTACATATATATTTAATATGATTCTATTTAGGAAAACTGATATCAACCATGGGAAAGAACAAGTGAGGAATGATGGAACAACGAGAGGTTGAAAAGGAAAGACAAAGGCAGCGTATGAAGAAATTACGTGATATAAGAACAATGGGAGAAGAAGGTATGTCATCCTCAACATCTCAATTTTATTTACCAAACGAACATAATGCACCTAATGCAATTGAAGAAGAGACATTTGATTTACCGTATGAACCTAATACAACTGAAGAAGATACCGCATTGAATAATGAATTAAATGATGAACATACACCTTCTCTATTTGATGAATTGAATGTACATAATGCACCGATGTTAACACCTCCTAGAATCATTTGTAGGAAACCAAAGTATCTAATTGACATTGATGAGAATATATTGAAGCCAATGCCCAATAAAATGAATGAACGAACTTGTAGGAGAATGGTTAAAAGAATATGGTAAAACAATTTTGAAAACTTAAATCAAACTGCAAGATGTCAATTATTTGTTCAAATGATTAAAAATTTGAATTTTAGAGAGACAATGAAAATTATAGGCCTAAGATCATCTAAAAGTAACAGTGAAAGAACTATTGTGAGAAATCTATTTGATGCATATCAAGCTATTGGTTCAAAATCATGTACTAAAGATTCTAATGCTAATCGACGTGTCATTACATCAACCATAATGAGCAAAAAAATAAAAAAATATCATTTGATAAGCAAAACAAGAAAGTCATTAAACATTAGTAGAACAACATTAAGTAAAGCATTAAAGAGGCGGGAAAAAATAGAGGAACCTAACAATAAATCTCTTTGGGCATTCTCGGGTAGAATACCACGCAAAGACAAGGTTGTTGTTGATGCACTAAGAACATTAATTGAAAAATTTTGGCATGACAACACAAGAGTTTCACTCAACCAAAGAGATGTTGTTAGAAGGCAAATTGGGTCTAAAAATTGTGAGCCACATGCCAAACACTATTTGGATATGACTCAAACTAAATTTTATGAAAGATTCCTTCAAAAGTTTCCTCAAATAAGAATTTCTCAAATATTTTTTGAAATGACAAAACCTTTTTATATTAAGATTAACCATGTATGCACCACATGTTGTAGGATGCATATTGAATTTTCCATGCACTATGATATTTTTCGTCATATTTGTTCTACTTTGCACACTAACGATGTTTTGCAGGAATGCAATATACAAGCACCTCCTAAGTTGGTAAGAGAATTTATTTCAAGTGTGCTATGTAATAGACATGATGGTTGCATTTATTATAAGATGCCTTGATTGGAAGGTTCTTGTGCTATATGTGGTGGTTTGCAATGTTTACCAAGATGCGTACATTTGGAGAGCACACATGAAATTGGTATGAAACTAGTTTCTTTTGGAAAATACAAGACAGTCACATATGGAGTTAAAGATAGAAAAGATTTGAAGAGATGTGAGCTAGTGAAAAATGATATGTGTAGCTGAATTTATGAAAATATTTCAAGAGAAACTAGTTTAAGAGTACATAATGCATACACATAGAGCTCGATGGTTAGATGAGAAATTCAAGTTATGTAAGGACACATTTCCTCTTGGCACCATTGTCTCTATCATTTATTTCGCTGAAAATTATACACTACAACCTCAAAATGAAGTGCAATCTATGTATTATCACTCTACACAAGTTTCTATTTTTGTACACATAGCATTCATGCATCCAGATGATAGCACAAGGGAGGATAGAAAGGTTGTAAGAGAGTATCACTTCTACATAAGTAATAATCGTACTCATTCATCGGAGTTTGTACAAGGATGCTTTAAATTTTTTATGATAGTTTAAGGGAAAGGAACATACGATACAACCGACACTTAATATGGTCAGATAACTACACCGCACAATTCAAGAATGTAAGGATGTTTTATTGGTTGACAAGGATGAATATGACAAGCGATGTACAACATTTTTGGAATTTCACTGAGGCTGGACATGGTAAGGGAGAGCACGATGGTGTAGGAGCATGTGTGAAAAGAGCCCTAGCTAGAGAAGAATTGAAGTACGAAGGTGGTGCTGAGTTGATAGATGCAGAAATAATTATGCGATGGTGTAAGTCTACGATGGGTCCAGGTAATCTAGGTACATCAATGGTTCATAGATATTTTGGGTTGATCACTGAATCTAACATTGAAAACTATCTAGATTGTTGTACAGTTGCAAGATCGAGTGACATGCACTCATTTATGAGTTCAAATTCAAGTTCACTGGTAATTTATATGAGACAGATGGTATGTTTTTGCTCTTCATGCATGTATTGTTTGTGGGAAGAATGTGAATCACAAGAGTGGGTTGACAAATGGTCTTGTAGACCATTGGTTCCCATTAATTCATATCAAATTTCCAAAGCACTACAATTGAGCCAAATGGAGACATCAATGGATTTTGACCATGTATCTGACCTAGTGGATTCAGGTAATTTTTTGAGTTAATTTTTTTGCAAGTATTCTTTTTGGTTCATTTTGTTGTACATCATACTTTATTTTTGGTATTAATTAACACTTTATAAAATGCAGGCCATGTGTATGCAGTTGTTGCAGAAGAGAACAATGAAGAAGGAACAGATTACTATTTGTGTCGTTGTGTTGAGCCAAAAAAAAAGTTGACAACCACAATCATTGACGGAGAGGGTATTGAGTACCCAATAGGGTTTGTTGTCATGACAGGAACATGGCTTCGAAGATACCCTATCAAGAATTCTGATGTTTGGTTGTTCGAGGACTTTGAAACACACAAACATATTCTTCATTTCTCTAACCTTGTTGTTGCAACAAATATTCATTTGATGAAGTATCGTGGTAGACCTCATAACAAGATTTTATGGAAAGTTTATGAATCTAACCACGAGGCAATAATTGACACAATATGGGTTAGAGCCGATCCTGAAGGCTCAATTGATTGATTCTATGGTTCAAAGTAGAATGATTTTGATAATTTTGTATAAATTGTCGACGAATTGTTCTATATTCATTTTTTGTATATGTAAATGCCCATGAGCTGATTTTTACATGTTTAGGGGCAGAATTTTGTATATTTAAATGGCAATGAGTTGATTTGTACATATGTACATGCCAAATTTTGTATATTAAAATGGCGATGAGCTGAATCGCACATATTGTGATGCCAAATTTTGTATAAAAGCCCATGAGATGATTTGTATATTAAAATGGCGATGAGCTAAATCGCACATATTGTAATGCCAAATTTTGTATAAAAGCCCATGAGATTATTTGTAAGACATTTTTTTGTATAATCAAATAGCCAAGAGCTGATTTGACCATATTCAGAGGCAATTTTTTGAATAATATGTGACAATATTTTGTGACTACTTTGTGACTATTTTGTGTGTCAATGTTTTGTGACTATGTTTTGAGTATATGTGATGTGTCCCTGGTCAATCATGAGCATTCTTGATTCTTGTATAATCATAGAGAATTATTTGAGTCATTATCGGGTCATAGGGGTCATAGATTGAGACTAGATACAATTTGAGCAAAAATTGTCATTGTTGTCAAAAAAACTGTCAAAAAAGTTGTCAAGCAACTTCTACATTGCATCGGTGGGGTATAACTCTCGACGTTCTGGCACTTTGGGATGCATGAAAGGGGCATGCCTAGTGTAAAAATGCCCACCCATATGCGCTCGTGACGTCAGTTTGTGGACACGACGAACCGAATCAATTCTAGCCAATCCTGCAACTTTGCATTGCATGCAACTGACAGCTTTTGCAGTAGGTGAAAAAATGCTACCAATTGAAAATGGCTCTGAGTCGTCAAAAACTGAGATAGGACATTATAGAGGATCCTCACACGACCCCACATGTTCAAACGGATTGACCATATGTGTCCTAGATTTGAAGAAACAATCCGTCAAATTTTGACAATTTTTTGAACTCAGGGCACTTGAGAGATCGCCTAGGTATGGTATGACTCTCGATGTTCTAGAGCTTTTGGATGCATGAGAGGAGCATGCATAGCATAAACCTACCCACCCAGACGTTCTCGTGACGTCGGATTGTGCACATGACAAACCAAATCAATTGTAGCCAATCCTGCAACTTTGCATTGCATGCAACTTATGGTTTTTGCAGCAGGCGAAAAAATGCTACCAATTGAAAATGGCTCCGAGTCATCAAAAACTGAGATAGTCCATTGTATATGAGCCTCACGCAACCCCACAAGTTCAAACGGATCGACCATATTTGTCCTGGATTTGAAGAAACAGTCCGTCAAATTTTGATAATTTTTTGGACCCATGGCACTTGAGAGATCGCCCCAGTACTGTATGACTCTCGATGTTTTAGCGCTTTTGGATGCACGAGAGGGGCATGCCTAGTGTAAAATTTCCCACCTAGATAGGATCATGACGTTGGTTTGTGCACACGACGAACTGAATCAATTCTAGCCAATCTTGCAACTTTTCATTGCATGCAACTAGCGGTTTTTGCAGCAGGCAAAAAAATGCTACCAATTGAGAATGGCTTCGAGTCATCAAAAAATGAGATAGGCCATTGTAGAGGAGCCTCACGTAACCCCACGAGTTCAAACGGATCGACCATATGTGTCTTAGATTGGAAGAAACAATCCGTCAAATTTTGACAATTTTTTAGACTCATGGCACTTGAGAGATCGCCCCGGTACAGTATGACTCTCGATGTTCCAGCACTTTGGGATGCATGAAAGGGGCATGCCTCGCTTAAAATTTCCCACTCGGACAAGCTTGTGATGTCGAATTGTGCACACGACGAACCGAATCAATTCTAGCCAATCTTGCAACTTTGCATTGCATGCAACTGACGGTTTTTGCAGCAGTCAAAAAAATACTACCAATTGAAAATGGCTCAGAGTCGTCAAAAACCTAGATAGGCCATTGTAAGGGAGACTCACACAACTTTGTGAGTTCAAACGGATTGACCATATGTGTCTTGGATTTGAATAAATAGTTCATTAAATTTTGACAATTTTTTGGACTCGGGGCACTTGAGAGATTGCACTGGTATGGTATGACTCTCGACGTTCTAGCACTTTGGGATGCATGAGAGGGGCATGCCTAGCGTAAACCTACCCACCCAGACGTTCTCATGACATCATTTTGTGCACACGATGAACTGAATCAATTCGAGCCAATCTTGCAACTTTGCATTGCATGCAACTGACGATTTTTGCAACAGGCGAAAAATGCTACCAATTGAAAATGGCTCTGAGTTGTCAAAAAATGAGATAGGACATTATAGAGGAGCCTCACGCAACTCCACGGGTTCAAACTGATTGACCATATGTGTCCTGGATTTGAAGAAACAGTCCGTCAAATTTTGACAGTTTTTTGGACTCAGGGCACTTAAGAGATTGCACTGGTATGGTATGACTCTTGACATTCTGGTGCTTTGGGATGCACGACAGGGGCATGCCTAGCATAAACTTGCCCACCCGGATGTGCTCATGATGTTAGTTTGTGCACATGACGAACAAAAATTGACCATTGTGAGCATGAGGGTTCTCTCGCACCAAACACGTATTGTTGTTTTATTCATATTGTCAATTTTTGTTGTTTATATTCATATTGTTGATTACATATGCAAATATTCATTTAAATTTATAAAAGGGAAACCACCAAATATAGCTAATACACAATAATGAACTAAATACAAGGAGTTTTGTAGGGTTAATTCAACATTTTAGAAATTTTATCAAATCATACTCCACGATTGCAATGTTTTATATCATATATTTTTTGTTGTTTATATTCATATTGTTGATTACATAGGCAAATGATCAATTAAATTTATAAAAGGACAACCACAAAATACAATGAATACAAAATAATGAACTCAGTACACATTTATTAGCTCGAATATCGACATATATATATAAGGCATGTCTGCCAAGTCAATACAAGTATTACAAAAATGTGGCATATGCCATGTCCAAATCGATATAGAATAAAAATGTATAATATATCTACATGTATTGGTCATTCTATGACCAAAATTAACACTATATGATCATAAACTTGTGGTGGATCATCAAAATCAAGCCTCTTCGATGGAGTATGTGGATCTATAGATGGCTGCAAAACCACAATTCAAAAGCCAAGTTAGAATTCTTTTGTAGAAAATAGTTCACAATTAACAACATAACTATGCATTTAACTATAATTCCTTTGCAATGGAAATGTAGATTACCTCATCGGCTAATCTAGGAGCTAATGTCTTCACTCTCCTCTCCTTGTCACTCTTAGGATTTTTCTTGAAGACATACTTAAATGGATCCACGTTATGGCTGTACCGCAAAGGGGTCTATTGTAGACTAAATGTACAATTAATACAATGTACTAACATGAATATATCAAAAACACTTAAAAGCTATAATATAGAGAACAATGACGTACCTGTGCCTAAGATGCTTCTCCAATGGACTGAGGATGGCTCACCATCGATGGAGAAACTGTCGTTGTTACCTATACAAAAAATGTTCAAAGATTAAATACAATTAATATAATGATAAGTATTGTAGGTTAAAAATAATTAATTTTACATATCAAACAAAAGTGTACTGGATCCTAAGATGCTTCTCCAATGCATAGAGGAGGGTTTGCCATTGATGAAATAGGTATGGATATTTCCTGTATGAAAAAATTATAAGATTATAATATATCACAAGTTCACATGTACACGTGCATATAATCATGAAATCAAGAAAATAAAGTAGAGATAATACCTCCGCCCTCTCTTGATCCACGGGCGAATCAGGTGCATTCAACAAATCCACATAGCTCAATGGTTGTTGTACATGTAAAATAGACAAAAAACACTAATCAATCTACAAACCCCAACTAATACTTGATTTCAATAGTTTCAAACAATTGTACAACTAAAAATGTGTTCGATTACCTTCTTCCCATGTTTTGGCATCTTCGTGGAATTCTTTTTCTTAGGACGAGCCCTAGATGCAGAGGGGGTACCCTAAAAAAACAAAATTAACATGAGATATTAGTATAGATAATAAATTAAACATAATTTTAAAAATCTAAAATGAAATGACTTGCATATTCCATCAAAACAATACATAAAAAGGGTTGTACAAAATATGATACTGTATAGCCTTGTAGGCCAAAATCGATCACTGAGAGCGTGATGTCATCAATCTGCGACATTTGGTCCACTATCAACACCTACAAACCAAAAATTGGACCAAGCATTAAAGATAGTTAGTATATCTTATATTTTTTGAATTCAAAGTGTACTATTCTATTTTAACATGTTACAAAATTTATACCTCAGGCATCAAAGTTGTAGCTATAGTAACATGGGGAGGAGTATGGGATACCGCTGCTGCATCCTGAAATGCATATTATTTGTCTCAATTTAAATCGATGTATAAATGAAAATTCATTTATATAATTACAAATTTAAAGTGACTAATAAATAAAATGCTATGAATTCAAATCAACACACCTGTGTCTATCGCTCATGGGCAAACACCATGTCCATCAACTCATATGTCAGCATGAAATACTCAATCGTGCGGGCCTAACATCTACTCCCACAAATCGTGCACAGATAAGATGAGGATCCATCTGCACCGACTGCATCATCTATCCCCAAGCATATCCCCGAGCAACTGACACACATATGTTGGATGGGCTCTCTGTTGCCGCCTGGAGCAACTAATGGCTCATCATCCAATACAATAGGGTGTGCTAACGATGTCCTATGTTGGATGATGGTACCAGTCAATGGTGTGGCCATCTGAAGAGTCTGTAGCTCCATCTACTCTTTCAGCTCTACTAGGACAACTTGATGCACCTTGGGTTTGGGTGCTAGGGGGCGGAGACTCTCCGCGGGTAATCGCCTACGAGCTCCAGGTCTATCTTGGGCAGAGCCACCACCTCTACTATGGAACTCTCTCATGTCAAAACAGTTTGGGTGCACATTGAGCACAAACTCACAATATACTTTTCTCAAAAAATATAATGGCACTTCATAATTATTACAAGGTGGATCATCAAAGACCACCCACCACCTCTGCCAAAAAAGATTCTTCATCTGCACATTGGTACACCAATGTATGGGAAACCTCTTTGCATTAAAAGGTAATCACTGACCAGTTTTGGGATCAACGAAAAGGGCACATATTTGTTGTTTACTAATATTTTTGTTTTTTACTCCCTCGTATGATAGCCCATCGACATAGAATTGACGACACCTATCCCTAAAGCTTCCCCATTTGGTAATTTGTGTGGAAACAGTTATTGCACCACTAGCTAATGTTTCTAGGCTAATGGCGAGGGATTGATGATGCTCACATTTGGATGTTTTCAATTTAACAATCAGTCTATTGATTTTAGACGTATTTTGTCCTAATTGATTAATTAATTGCTCCTATGTTTCGGGTGTGCGGTCAAAAGGAGGAATTGGGGTGTATCTTGTGGGTTTTTAGGAGGTGCATTTGGTTGTTCTTATGGGTTTTCAAGAGGTGCATTTGGTTGTTCTTGTTGTGGATTAGAAGAATCTGGTTTTTGAAACAAAAAATGAAAAAACCTAATCAAAATTAATGAAATTAAATTCAAAATGTAAAACAAATTGAACAAACAGGAAGAAAGACAAAAATAAACAAAAACTAACCTTGATCCTTAGTCTGAAGGAGAAATCTAGCACCTCATTCGTGGTTTAGGAGAGAAAATGAAGAAAAATCAAACTAAAAAGGAGCTATTCACGGGAAAATAAGACCCAATTTTTTTTTAAAAACTTTTTTGACAAGCACCGCGTACGTAGTTCTTTTGGGATTATTAGCGCATACACACTCATTTTCCTATAAGTAGCACGTACGCGCTCATTTTTCTAGAGTTAGCACGTACGTGCTAATTTCCCTAAAAGCAGCGTGTATGCGCTATCTTCTCTAGGCTCAGGAACAACAAACCTAAGCGCGTATGCGATGAATTCAAATTTTAGAACCGTGTATGCGCTGCTTGTTTTTCCATGTTTTTTTGGGGTGGTGTCCACTTTTCTGACCACCATCTTTGTGCACATACCCCTATAGGAATTTTATCTAGATAGTGCCAAGTAATATAAAAAAAAAATTGTAAGTACAAATTTGGGCTTTTTTTGGAAAATCAAACAAGGAATCAAAAATCAATTAACAAAGCAAAAAAAAGGTTGACATGATTGAATAGGAATCAAAAAAAATGATTTCAAAGAATAACTACATGAATTTAGAGTAGCTCATGGAGAATGGTTTAGAAAGGAAACCAAAAAAAAATTTAATCTCTTTCTAATTTCTATTTGGTGGCTAAAAGCTCACTTTCTAATATGAATGTAGGGATATCCTTTAATTTGGGTTTCCTCGCTTGTTTTAATATTACAATAGCATAGTAGAAGATTAGCAACATTGCAATGAAGATTGAAACTAGGGGATTGCAAATTTTCAAAATCAATTTGGGTAAGGAAAACCCCAAATGATGACTTTAATATTTAGGGAAAAAGGAACTTATTTGTGTATCCCTTTTTCATAACTCCCTCTTTTTTCTATATCATTTATGCTGAGGATATGGATTTTATCAAAGTAGAAAATACCAAGAGTATATTTTTAGTTAACACCCTAAATTGAAGGGAGAGATGATAAGTAGATGACATTAAATGGTCTTAGATAATATAACAACAAAATATATCATGAATTTAATTCCAAGATGAAATTAAAGGTTTTGAAGGCATTGCATGATACACTCATAGTAGGACACTCTAGCTCTAATAAAACTTGTAATGTTCAAGGGTAAAGAGATTCACTTGGAATTAATTCAAGGAGGTTCTTATCAAACATACTCACAAATGTATTGTATTACCTACCAAAAAAATTAAATGAAAACATGTCTTTCCTCCAAGACTGCTAGAACCTTTTTTAATTTCCCATCAAGATTGTCAAATCATGTTCACAAACTCCATAAATCCTATTCCCAAGTTACATGGTAAATATTAAGTTTGTATTCTCATGAATAAGATAAATGAGTATGCGTACTCTAAATTCAACACATATTATTAGGAAAAAATAATTTTACAAGGAGTGATTAGGATACATGGGTTGCCTAGAAATAATTCCAATCATAGAGAGAAAATTTATCAATTCCACCTAAGAGAAAGGATTATCTCATTTGATAGTTTTCAAACTCATCCCTAGAACAAGATATTCGCTACAAGCTATGAGACAAATGAAAACAGTGAATAAGTAGGTAGCTTTAATTTTTAAGGAGAATGTTTCAAAAAATAAATCAACAAGGACTTAATAGTTTTACCTATGAGAAAGTAATCTAGAGTTTTTCTAATATGGGTAATAGGTACCATCATTGTCACAAGGATGGAAATTTTGGGATGTGGAGCCATCACAGACCAATTAGTTCATGGGAAGAACCTATATACAGAGGGTGTTTTTTTTAGGAAAAATAAATATTTATAGAACACTTAAATTTGTATCACATGAGGGAAATAAATTTTGAGAAAGATGGACTTATAATGTTCCTTTTTTTAAAATATATAGGTTATGTACCACTTTTTTCATTTCCTGTTTTTTGCATCACCCCTAGTTTGATTCTATGTATTTTTTTCTTTCTATTATTTCCCTAGAGTGTTTATATAAGGCCCCTAAAGTATTTGAGTTTGAAGGAATGCTCAATTTTCTAAGTATTTGTAAATTATTAGAGTTTTATATTTTTCATTCAAGAATGGTTTTCCATCTAAGTCCAACCTTTCATCGGCCGCCATTAGACTTTTTAACTTCTTCACCCTATCATGTCTTCTATCCTTCCTCCTCGTGTTGTATTTGTTATACTTTTAGACCTATAGTACATGATTCTTTTGGTATCTCAAACCCTTGATCCTCAATATCCTCACCATAATTTTTGTTCTCTCCACAATGCCGCAAAACATGTCATAATGTTATTAATGAATAATTTTGATGCCATAACTTTTAAAAGTGGGACTTTTTTCCCCACAAAATCGTTTCTCAAATTTGGAGTTATTTTCATGAGATATTTTAACAACAAAATATCTCATGAATTTAATTCCAAGATGAAATCAAAGATATTGAAGGCATTGCGTGATACACTCATAGTAGGACACTCTAGCTCTAACAAAACTTGTAAGGTTCAAGGGTTAAGAGATTCACTTGGAATTAGTTCAAGGAGGGTCTTATCAAACATACTCACAAATGTATTGTTGATAGTAGGGCAGCAGGAAAACTGAGAGGGGGGGTGAATCAGTTTTCACCAAACTCAACCAAATTAACAGTAACTTTAGATTTGATTAAAAACAGTAACAACAAAGATAAATACCACATCAACAACACACATAACACAAGGATTTTTTCATGGAAAACCCGGATAAGGGAAAAATCACGGTGGGAACCTACCCACAATAAGATGATACTCTACAGTAGTATGTGTAAATATTACAATGAGGAATGCACATGCATTCAGGCACACTGCCTAGAGCTCACTGCTCAAAAACAAGAAGGGCTACAACCCTGGGAAGTCTCACTGCCTTACAAAGATTAGACAATAATCCATATTACATGAACTGAAAGAATAGCATCTCCAAATGCCTGATAACAATTCCAATTAAGCACACTATCTGCACAACAACACTTCTCTACTCTACCACACTTCAGAATGATAAATTCTCTTGCTCACACATACAATATACTCTTAGAGCATAAAAACAACCACAAACACTCAACTAACATGATTGCATCACCTATTTATACAATTCGCCAACCTTACCCTTAAGGTCAACTCAACACATAAGACCTAATTACAAAATTACATCACACGATACATAAATTCATAACCGGACCAATACAATGTCATCAAAGACATAGCATGGACCCAAATCAAATCCTCGAATATGCAACACCACCAAATAATTCATCAAGATCATCTGCAACATGCTACACCACCAAATATGTCGCATAACTCTAAGAATGCCACCAGACCAATAAGATATTCATTAACATGCACCACGATCAACGCGGACCACCAAAACTCATAGGACATGATCAAAGAACATCAACAAGCAACGTGAATTCCACTACAATCACCACAACAACTCGGATAATAAGATTTTTCATTACAATTGGAATCAAGGAACACTGAAAGGGGGGTGAATCAGCGTTCTACTGGTAAATGAATTTTCAAACTTATTCTTAGACCACCGGAAGCAAATGTAAGAAAGTAAAATGTAGAAACACAAGATAATCAACCAAAAAATCATAACACGGGGATTTTTACGTGGAAACTCAGAAAGGGAAAAACCACGGTGGGATTGGAACCCACAATATTCATATACTGTGATCAAGAGGACATAAATATTACAAAAGGGGAATGCACATGTACTCAAGCACACTGCCTAAAACCAAAGGTTCAATTACAATATGGAAGTCTCACTGACTTACAGATCATTTACAATGATAACTAAAATGATTGAACTCCAAAATAGTATCAAATGATGCCTAGATGAGTTCCGGTTAAGTGCAAAAAGTTTGACTGTAACACCTCTGCAACTTTGCCCTGTTCTGCTCCTCAGTTAGCTACCGGATCAATAATGTGCATGTGAAACTATGCCAAATGGGTTTCTCAATCACTACTCGCTCATACCATACCTCAAAAATATCTCCTACATCGATCATATATATTCATAATCACAAAATAAAACATTCGTCAAGTTGGCCATCCATAATATGCAATGTAACGTGTAACCAGGTGTTGGCTTAGACTGGATCTCTAAAACATATGTGGATCAACCAAATGATTATTTCTACATGTTGGCCCTATCATCCCATGCATGAATCTATCCACTCGAATCACCGCAAATATTTCAGACCAAAAGTGCTCTGCTACCCTAAGATACCGGTGACAAATTATTGGATCACTCCCTCTATCGGTTACCAAAATCCATAACTACCAGATAGAATTTCCAAGGAGATTTTTCATAAATGAAAATCCTAATCCATTATCCATGCAATGGTATCCACCGGATGAGTGTCAATTTCTAACAATTACTACATCACCGAAGCTCAAGAACACCAACTGACAAACTGAAAGATACGCTTGTGAAGTTTCAAATCATGAACCATTCGATCAAAGGACACACATGAACATCCCAAATACTCTCCAAAATCCGCAACTCAAGATATGATCATTTCAGAGCAATATGGATCAAATACCATAACTTTGCAACACAAAATACTGAAAAACCAGTCCACATACTGGACCACATAACTTGATCAGATCACCACATAGCATTATTGGTGTCCTCGATTTCAGCATGGCTAAAATCATGAGGCAACCCTAGGAAACTGGTCCATTTTGTACCTTACGACCTCTAGGAAAGCTTGATCAACTCCATCGATTAGCTCATTTAGCTTCTTGTTTTTCTTTTTTTATGTTTTCTAAGTTATTCAAAGTCTGCAGTTTTGTCTATAGGTCGGGCTTTAAAGTCTAACCCGCAAGGTCTTTCTTTGCAAAGTTTTCTGCACATCGGACTTTAAAGTCTGATGTGCACATGTTTGGTTTTTAGCCTACAGATCAAACTTTAAAGTCCAACTTGCAAGGGTTTTTAGCCTGCATGTCGGACTTTAAAGTCTGACATGCACTGCGTGTTAGTCATTAATTTCACATTTATTGCTAATTTTTGGGGTTTATTTATTAATTTTGGGGTTCATTTATTCATTATCGTTTATGATTTTTCTCTCTCTGCGCGCTTCTTCCTCCATTTTCGCTCATCATCTTGTGGATTTGATCACATCACCATTGGATTTTTCCAAATCATTTGTGGCAAAGAAGGTAGGGTTTTTGTATGTTCATTTAGGGGTTTTTTTCCTGTTTTGCATTTTTTTCCTGATTGTTCTTCTTCCTTGTTTTATTTTTTCTGTTTTTGCTTGGTATGTCGAGAGGGAAATCGGACTTAAAACTCCTATTGCCCTCCTAAGTCTTATCCTTCTCCAACTGCATGACGGTGTTTGAAACCCGATCTGCAGCTGGATGGAAACTTCCACATATCGGACTTTAAGGTCCGATATGCGGGATGATAACCTCCGCATATCGGACTATAAAGTCCGATATGCGAAGAATTGAGGATTTGATTGACATGTCGGGTTTTAAAACCCAACAATTCAATCAATTTTTTTTCCCTTGAGTGCATTGGACTTTAAAGTCCGATGTGTTATTGATCTTCCCCGGTTTGCACATCGGACTTTAAAGTCCGATGTGTTGATAACTTGCCCTGAGTTCGCACATCGGACTTGAAAGTCCGATGTGCTAATTAAGATGTTTATCCCTACACATCGGACTTTAAAATCTGATGTGCAAATTTTGTTTTCCAAAGAGCATGTCGGACTTTTTCCCCGACCTGTTATTTTTGGCAGTTTTACTCCTAAGCCTGTTTTGAGTCCGGTTTTTCAATCCAATTGAGAAAATTTGATTTTGATGATGATGATTACTATTAAAAGAGCTAATCCTCGGTGTTGAATACAGTCATCACGAATGTCAAAGCTCCCTCAAGATAAACTCGAGCCTTCCACAAGTCAATTGGAATCTTCTCCGGGTAAAACATCAACAAAAAAGATGAAGTACAAGTATGACAAGTACTTGAATATGTACCCAGAGAGTTCAGTGCACTCGAATATCAAGGAGATCAAAGATACTAAGATTGGACACATCAGTATGCAGGAATTCATTGACCGAATTGAGAAAGCTCCTGCTCGCCTAACCAATTTGATCAAATCTGAGTTGCATAGATATGCATCCTTCCCAGTTGTTGCTCATGATCTAGAATTTGCACTTGCAATAGCGGATCACATTGATCTGAATAAAAGACAGGTGAAGGATGTAGATCAGAATGTCATCATGTCTCTGGATGGTGTATTTTTCAATAGTGTCTTCAAAGGTTCTCCAGTTGAAGAGGTGGCTGACATTTCTCAGGAAAATACTCAAGAGTACCATGAGAAAAATGAAGTTAAATGCAAGAAAGTGGTCAATACTGTGTACCTCTCTGCTGCCAGACATTCTACTACCTCACAATGGCCCAAGTTCTTCCACAGAAGTGACTTCAATGAGGATCACAACGACATGGTCACTATGCTATCGAGAGTGAAGGGGTTAAAGGACTCTCATTACTTTCAAACCTGGATGTGTTACTACATGAATATAATCAAGAAAGGGGCTGCAAGAATTGACTAGGGTGAACAGATCAGTGATGCCCTCTGTGCTCAATTCAAGGAGGTCAAAGTAACACTAAAATTCTACATGACCTCATACCTGGTTTATGCAGCTGCTTCTATTAGGTAATATCCATGTTTGTCTACCAAGGGTGATAGAAGATTGGTGCCTGTCTGGGAATATTATGATCGACTTACCATCAAGAATCAAGGTAGCCACTACAGAAGAGTTAATGATGCCTTCTTTGTTGTATGGAAGTGCATATTTGATAAGGGCCTGTAGAAGCAGAGATTATCAGAGGCTGCTTATAACAGGGTATCTCATTTTGGATGTATTTTCCTTCAATTTCCAATTTTCACTTACATCTGAATTGGATGTTTCTCAGGTGAGCCTTTTATTCTACCAAGATTTCCTTCTAACAAGATCATTCTCATGGAGTTGTGTAGACAACTAATTTATGTGCATGAAAAACAATCACAAGCACATAAGACTAGTTTGAAGTTTCTGGAATCAATCAGCAGGTACTCAGTACTAACCAACCCCAAGGCCAAGAACATGGAGGAAGAAATACAGTGGAATACCATGAGAAGATTTAAGGCACGAAACAATTTTGACTTTTGTGGCATCAAGAACAAACTCAAGAGGAGTTATACACATGTTTACAGGTTTGAAGATGTTTGGGCAGACTATCAGAATGAGGAGGATATAAGAAGGATGGATTTCAACCGTCTTACCTTGGAACAAATTGAAAACTTGCATTTAGCAAAGATCCCAATGACCATGGAAGACACAGATGACATAATATACCCTGTCTATTATGAGAAGAAGATTTCTAATTCTTCGCTTCCTCCTTTGCAATGGTCAAAGAAGGAAAGCAAATCTATCACTAAAAGGATTGATCCCATCCTGGCAAACACCAATGCTTGGTTGATAAAGAAAAATCTTAGCATGAAATAGTTTCCTTCTAGTTCAAGGGATGATGATAATAGTGATGGCCCGGTCGGCAAGATGGCTACAACTGAGACAAGAACAAAGAGCAAGGCAGATCCACAAGCACTATCTTCAGCTCATGTGGTACAATCTAAGGGGAAAGGGCCCAAAATTAAATTCATGGTTAAAGGGTCCAAGAAGGGTGAATCATCATCGGCAGTACAGGAAGTGTAGACACATAAAAATTTCCATTAATTTGTCCTCATTTAATTTCAAATTTCTCCGAACATCGGGTGAGTCCTTATTATTACACTATTATTTCTCCATAATTCATTATTCATAATTTCCAAATTTTATTATATTATTATTAATATATTACCATTTATCCATTAAATTTATTAAATAAAACATTATATCATGCATACACCTTCATGCATTCATGTTATACACATTTCTCTATTTATTTAATAAAACCCTTAAATATCCCCTCCTACCACTTACCACTTACCATTTACCATTTACCACTCATCTTCCCTATACCACTCATCTTGTATTATCCCATATTCATCCCACAACATGAACTCGCCCGGAGAAAATCTATTTAAACAAAGCCCCCTCTCTTATTTGGGCATCTCATCTTTATGCATTGAACTTATGTCAGTTTGCATTCTTCATCATCTTTACATTTCATTTTCTTTAGCTTCCTTTGCATTAATCATCTTGAATCTCCCAAAAACCATAGCTTCTTGTGTGTGCTTCTGAGAGCAATATTATCTACATAAGATCTTGGTTTAAGGAGTGCAATGGAGTAGATTATGTAACATGCATGTGTGTTTCTTTGTTTATTTTGGCTTTGCATGTGTGTGTTTTGCAGGTACTTCATTGTTAGATGTTGGAAGAAGCTAAATCCATGATTTAGTTTCCCATTTCCTCCATCTACAATTGGCACGCCCAGTGGGACATCCCTTGTCCTTTTATGAATCTTGTTCTTGTTTTCAGGTCTTGCATTCTATAGAACGGTTTATGAGATTTGTTTTGCTACAGGCATCTATAAAAAAAAAGCTGATCCGTATGCTTTATCTATATGTTCACTTTGAAGAGCTTTGATATGCTTTGTCTATGCATTTTCCTTGCTTCTCCTCGTTTCTAACTGTAACTTTGGACAAAGATTACATTATGTTTCAATGCATGTCTATTCACTGTTCCAAAGTGGATCACGTTTATCATTGTTCTTTATATTCGCTATTCCAAAGCTTTTATCTTTAACAAAGGTGTGAAATTTACTAGCAAATATTTTGGAATTCAGCCTCGCTTATAACCGATTGTATTTGGTTGAAAGTTTTTGAAACTTTTTTCTATTGAGAGAACTGTTTTAGCACATCTATTTTGAGCATATTCTGTCATCATTGCCTTGTTTCTCTACTTTACTTATGCTCCTATGCGGTTGTTCTTTCAGCCCATGCAACCTACAGAAAAGCACATGCAACCATACCATGAGCGTGGAGGTTGAAAATCAGTCCATTTTAAATATACCTTGCAAGCATGGCTATCCTCCAGCTATAACGTTTTTTTTTTGTGCCTGTATTCATTGTTCTCCTTATTGATTGAGTTTTTGTTTTGGATCAGTTTCTGTTTTTTCACCTTATTTAGACCGTGTGACCACATTTCTGTCAAACAGCCTGTCCTCATTTCATTTTTATCAGAAGTCTGCATTTCTTTTTAAAAGCTTGTAGGGCTACGTGGAGTTATTTAACAGCTCATGTGAGTTATTTTATAGCCCACAGATAACCATTTCATAGCCCACGTGAGGCTTGTTCTTTTACATTTTACTTTTAAGTTAGTTTTAGTTTAAGTTTTGTAAATTAGTCTTTTGTTTTTTTGTTTTTTTAAATTGGTTTTAGAAAAAGGTTTTTCTTAAATTAGTTTTACATAAGTTTTATTAGTTTTATGTTAGTTTTTTTTTTAAATTAGTTTTTATCCACTTTTTTTAAGAATTAGTTTTAAATTAATTTTTTTAAGATTTTAGATTTAGCTTTTAAGTAAATTTAATTTAGATTTTATTATTAGGTTAGATTTTTAATTTTAATGTAGATTAGATTTTAATTTTAATTTAGATTAGATTTTAATTTTAGATAGAAATTAGATTTTTAATTTGTTAGTTAGTTTAGATTTTTATTTTTTGTTAAGTAGATTAAACTTTTAATTTATTTTTTTTAGATTAATGTTTAGTTTTGTGTCAATGTGTTTTGATTTCTTTTTATGAACTAATCTTTGTTACTTTGTGTGCTTGTGTAGGTTCTCTCTTATGACATCTAATCTCGTGTGTCGAAGATAATCTCTTGAAACTACTAATGTCATTTGGTGCAGGATGCATGTCGAAGAAATGGTGATTTGAAACAGATTGTCTGATTTTTTAGCTTAGATCACATTTTGAATTGGTGCTTTAAAATTAACCAGTGTCTTTCGTGTTTTGAGCATTAGGCTCTTTTGTGTTTACCTTTTAGAGGGCCTGCCTCCCGAGAAGCCCTTAAGGCTCGGTGAGAGGAAACGACCCAAGTGGTAACGGGCTAAAGCCAAGCTCTTCCAAACCACTATAAATAAATGTGTTTGTCACGAAAGTTGCAAGCAACGAGTGTTGATTAGTTCATACTGACGGCATGTCTCCCCATAAACCCTATAGAGCACAACCTCTATAGGCTGGGAGCCTTCCTTAATGGAGCGTACGCCGCTGCATGTATGGCCACTCGAACGGATGCCCTTACTAAACACCTTTTGTGTTAGAAGCCAAAAACCTTCTAGTTGTTGACGCAGGAGGTCGGACGTCTGAAGCGACTCACATTCTTACGGTTCTTAGTAGAGATACAAAGTTCACCACGAGGAGTTTTCGTGGGGACTGATGCTTGGCTGCCCCGGAGAAGTGAGTGCCGATGGTGGAGCCAGTGGGGTCAAGCATCTAAGTATCCGCTCTGAATTGCATAGCTCGGGGTAACCCCCCAAGTGAGATTCAACAACTATTGTCCTGGAACATTTCACAATCAACACCACACTTGAAATTGAAACACTTTACAAAAACCTTGGTCTAAGCTTTGAAGTATCCATCCACATTGTAAAACAACATTTTCCTTGAAACGTTGAATTTGTGTTCTCAAAACAATCATTTCAAATCTCTTGAGACATCGCTTTTGAAGTTCTGATCTTTTAGGTTCCCACATAGTCACATCATTTTAGCTTTCCATACCCTTTTCGATCCTTGCATAGTCTTCACCTAGTTGCACCTTTCATCCTTGCATATCTTATTTAATCATACCTAGTCTTTTCATATCCCCCCTAGATCAAACCCATGCATAATCCCCTTAGATCATACCCATAATCTTTGCATAGCCTTCCATCATTTCTTTAGGACATAACCTTAAACCTTCCATAAGTGCTTTAGGTCATTTCATCATTGGTCCTAGCATTTCATTATTATTTGCATATCAAAATCCAAAAAAAAATCAAAAATCCAATAACAAAAAAAAAAAAAAAAACATATTGCTTGCATCAATCCCCCTTATCACTTCATGGGCATCTTCCTTGAGTTAGGGAATCTATCAATGTCCTTGAGTTGGTATTCTGCTTGGAGTTCATCATCTCCTATTATAGCATGCCCTATCTTTGATAACTTATCCTTGTGTCTATCCATCATATCACAACTCAAACCTCACGTTGCAAATATTTTTCAGACCTAGAGTATCCTTATTCCTTGCATCAAACATCCCCATATCTCATTTAGGGTTTAGTTGCACATAAATTTCCTATCATATAGATCATATTTTGCATCAATCCTTTAGCACATTCCCATCTCAACCATGTCACATAGATTACATTTTTACAATGATCCTTATCACATCCTAATCTCACTCATATCATATAGTCCCCCCTTTGCACTTTAGGGTTTGCATCATATCTAGAGTCTCATACATTGTCCTAGGTCAAAGATCAGAACTATCGTGAATCTCCATGGCTACCTTGGCCCAACAAATTCAAGATCTCAAGAGAGAAATATATGGCATTCAAGTTCAAAAAAATGAATCAATGACCCCTTTTGAGAAACAAATTCATGATATCAAGAGTGACAAACTTCAAGGAATGCTAAAATGACTATATAAGGTGGAACAACAAATAATTAAAAATCAAAAGTCAAATCTCAAGAAAGATCACATGAGTCCTTCACCAAGAAAACAAGACATTTCTTCCAAATATCCCTTAGATAGACAGTTTACACCTTTGGGGCAATCTATTGAATCATATTTGAAAGAGCTTCTTGAGCACAATCTTATCATATTGCCTAACAAGACTACATGGGGATGTGAATTTTTGAGGAATTATTGTGCATATCATAGATATAACAAACATAAGACTTCGGATTGCATGGAATTAAAACTTAAGATTCAAGACCTTCTTGATAATGGTATCATTGAAATTGAAGATCCTAATGACTCATCTATAGAGAAACAAGGCACTACTCCTAAGCATGATCAAAATAATACACCTATGTCTAGCAAGGCTTCATATGTAGCCTCCATCTCTTCCATGATGCCTTCATCTCCTAAAACTTCTCAACAACAATCCATACCATCTCCTTCAAACAATGAACCTAATGGTGAAACTTCTCATGTTGACCCTGAAGGTCTATCCATGGTACAAATCCAAGCCAATCCATTCTTTTATACAAATCCTCTATACGATTCAAATGTCTTAGATCCTATGCCATCATGCACTCTAATTCCAATCATACCCACTCTAGAAGGCCCCATCCAAAATTATTCCCCATCATGCAAAAGCATGAACACCTTCCAAGAATCCCCCATGCATATCGAAAACACTACCCCTTCCTTAGAAGTGGCTTCATGTCAAGAGGATAATTTGAAGAATGAAGAAACAAACCCTATCATAAATCAAGATCAAGACACCAAAACTCTCCAATCCCATCCAATGGTTAAAAAAGATCCTACCTCCCTAGAATCCCATGATGATCCCCTTATACCTTTCCTTTTCTTCCAAGATGACCCCCTTCCATCTCAAGAGAAAAGCATCCTTCCGAATCCCATTCCTAATCCACTTCCTAAGCAAGATCATGATGCCTCTTCTACCTTTTCAAATGAACCTATTCAAAATGAAGAGTCAAACACCCTTCCTACTTTATCCAATGGTCCTCTTCCATGTCAAGATCAAAGTATCTCGTTATTCCTTTGTCATAATTCTCCATGTCTTCCTAAAGAGTCCATCATGCCCATAAAGTCCTTTCATGATCCTATCAGCCCTTGCAAGCCACCTCCACCTCAAAATGGACTTGCCTCTAGCATCAAAAGTAAGAAGAAACCCTTTGTTAAAAAGATCTTCCAAAGCATGCATTATCGAAGAAAAGGGTTAGACATCCATGAACATGGTATATTAGAACCCCCTAATATAAAAGAAAATCTTGATTGTATTGGCTACATTTCTCACTCTCAAGATGTTGGTATCCCTCATAAATCCTACATTTTTCTAGGTAAATCCAAATACACACCTTCCCCTTCACCCCTTCCATCTATTTTAGGTCCCTATATCCCTCCAGCCCTTATTCGAGATCAACAAAGACACACATTTTTTAGCACCTTCCATCCATCCAAAATACCTTCATATCATTCCTATCCATCTACGTAATCTTTTCCTTCTCCAAGCAATTTGAATGCCAAGAATACAAGTCACGAGTCAAACAATCCACATGCATTTAAGGATCAACATGTCCCATCTAATCGACATGTAAAAACAAAGAAAAATGTGATCCAAAAAGAAAAAGAGATATACAAAAGGCCACAAAGGCCCATTGAGCAAAAGAAAGAAATTTCAAAAACCATATGGATCCCTAAGGTGCTTGTAGAAGCAATGCATTCCAAGGGACTACAAAAGAAAGAAATTTCCAAAAGGCCACAAAGGTCCACAAAGAAAGAAGAAAATTCAAAATGTGTATGGCTTCCCAAGTCTTACATCGTGAAAATGCATTCTAAAGTATCACAAAAGAATGAAAATTTAAGAACCATGTGGATTCCCAAGTCACTCGTACAAGACTTGCACACTAAAGAAAAATCAAAATTGGCATTCAAGTTTGCTACCCCGGCTTCTCCCACATCCACTATCCTAAAACCTATTTCACCTCCTACATCCATTTTGGCTCCTTGTGTCCTAAAATCCACCTCAACCTTTCCATCAAAATCACAAACTCCAAAATCCACTATTCCTCCACTAGTCCACCACCCCTCAAGGTGCGTGCCAATGTTGATCTTGCCATCATTTCCATCTAGCCATGCACAATTCTTCCAACATCCCATCCATTATCCAACACCTATGTTATATCCTCCCATCCCTCTTATCCAATCCTTTGCATAAATCCGTATAACCTTTCCATCTTATCATCCATTTCATCTCCCTTTACCATCATCCTATTGACATCTTTGAGCATACCTTCAATAGCCATGGATCATTATAGAACACCTTTCAGGGATATTATCCAGAGAACAACTTGATTCTTGAGTCATATCTCCTATCAAGTATCCATCATCTTCCAATAGTTCTAAAAATGTCAAAAAAATGAAAGAAAGAAGTCAAAATGAGAAAAAAAAAAAAAAAAAAAAAAAAACATGAAAGAAAGAAGTCAAAATGAAAAAAAAAAAAAAATGGAAAAAAAGAGAAAAAGAAGAAAAAAAAAGAAAAGAAAAAAAGTGAAAAATCAGAAAAAGTAAAGAGAAAAAATTCATCCATAGGTGAAAACCTGGCAAACAGGCACCTTGGGTAAGTACCATGATGAAAACCTGGCAAACAGGTGTCATGCGTAATCCATTATCTTCTTGCACTATTCACTAGGGGCAAGTTACATCTGTGTGCATCCATCTATTATCCCCCATCCTCCATTATCCCTTTTCCACCTTTGATCTTGACAAGGTTAAGGACCTTTGCAGGCTTTGTGTGTCATATTTATTGTACTTGATCCACACCCTTCAGCTCCTATCCTTCATTATCACCCTTCGAATTGTGTATCCTATCTACATCCTAGCCAAATCTATCCCTTGATCTTGATTCGAACTATGGACATAAAATGTAACAAACCTCTTGACATGGTCATTTCTTTGGACCATATGACATTAGTTACACCATACCCTTGCTTTATATTGCTATATCTGGTCCTTGAGCTTGGATTAACATGCTACCCTATTCTGAGATAGTCCTTGACAATCACATAAGCTTTCTCCATCATTCGCTTATCCATTCGTTCATTCACTCGCTCACAATCCCTTTTACTTTGCTAGACACAAGGGGCAAACATGACAAAATCTTCAAAATCATAAAATGTCCTGAAAAAATCTTTAAAATCATAAAATGTCTTGAAAAAATCTTAAAAATCATAAAATGTCTTGAAAAAATCTTAAAAATCATAAAATGTCCTAAAAAAATCTTTAAAATCATAAAAAAGTCTTGAAAAAATCATAAAAATCATAAAAAGTCCTAAAAAAATCATAAAAACATAAAATGCGGTGAAACAATCATTAAAAAAACCTAAAATGTCCTAAAAAATCATAAAATGTCATTAAAAATCATAAAATGTTCTGAAAAAATCATTAAAAATCATAAAATGTTCTGAAAAAATCATTAAAAATCATAAAATGTCCTGAAAATTTCTTAAAAATCATAAAATGTCCTAAAAAAAATCTTAAAAATCATAAAATGTCCTGAAAAAAATCTTTAAAATCATAAAAAGTCTTGAACAAATCTTAAAAATCATAAAATGTCCTGAAAAAAAATTAAAAATCATAAAATGTCTTGAAAAAATCTTAAAAAATCATAAAAAGTCCTGAACAAATCTTAAAAATCATAAAAAGTCCTGAAAAAAATCTTTAAAATCATAAAATGTCCTGAAAAAATCTTTAAAATCATAAAATGTCCTGAAAAAAATTTAAAAAATTCTAAAATCTCCTGAAAAAACCCTAAAAACTAAAACATTCATAAAACCCTAAAAATCATAAAACTCCAAAACACATGCAATAAACATTGCAATGACACAAACACTTCGAACAAGCATGCAACTTTGGAACATCAACAGACTCATGACAGGACGAGACTTAAATTGAGTGAGCAAACAGAACAACATCTGATCAACTTATACACCCGAACCCATCAACTGTGAACAAAAAAATCATTCAACATGAAACATATTGTTTGCTTATTTTCTCTTTATTGTTTTTTATTTTCCTTTTTGGTGACATGTCTTTTAGCTTTTCCGGGATGTCTCTAACTAGAGATTTTATCTCCAGGATGTCTTTAACTAGAAAGGCGAGGATGGGGCATGTTCACTTGTTTGTTGCTTGCGGGATGTTCCTTAGGAATATGACGACACGTCTTAGGACATGATCACCTAAGATCATTGAGGACATATTGGTCTGATACACACTAAGGCATTCCTTTACTGTCTGATATGTTTTTTTTCACGCAATTGGTGTGACTGATTCATTTGGATCTAATCAATATCCAAATATTTTTTGCCTTTTGCTATAATAAGCTTGATGATGATACAGGCACTTAAAAAGCACAAGAATTCTCATCACCTTTCATATCCTATTTCTCATCATTCATCATAATCATCACTTTTCTCTTCTCATCCTCCTTTTCATCTATCTTTTTCATCATTTCTTTTATCATCTTCTTCATTCTTCTTATTGCAGTGATATCGATCAAACACTTTATCCAACCGATGCATGTCTTTGAATCTTTAATCTCTTTTTCAACCAACTTGCTTCGTGCAATCTCAATGCCCTTGGAGTCAATCAATCAATCAATCATTGGATCACCTTATCTTGCGCTAGCGTCAATCGCTATCAGCTTAATCAACTCAATCAGCTTATCAACCTGGCTATACTGTTCATTTCCATCAATTGTTCAGTTACGCCTCATCAATTGTGCATTTCCATCAAATGTACATCTCAATCTAATTACTTGCGCACTATCAATCATCCAATCTTTCTCTCCACGATCTATCGAGAGACCAATCTCCATCAATCTGTTTGATCAATCTCTCAAGGGGGCATAACCAATCAATCATCACCCTTACCAAGACACCTCTGGGGCATATATTAGTTGATCATTTTCTTTGAAACAACGCGACAGGCTGCATTGTCTCAAAGAGGGGCAAAATGTAGACACATAAAAAATTTCATTAATTTGTCCTCATTTAATTTCAAATTTCTCCGAACATCGGGCGAGTCCTTATTATTACACTATTATTTCTCCATAATTCATTATTCATAATTTCCAAATTTTATTATATTATTATTAATATATTACCATTTATCCATTAAATTTATTAAATAAAACATTATATCATGCATACACCTTCATGCATTCATGTTATACACATTTCTCTATTTATTTAATAAAACCCTTAAATATCCCCTCCTACCACTTACCATTTCCCACTTACCATTACCATTTACCACTCATCTTCCCTATACCACTCATCTTGTATTATCCCATATTCATCCCACAACATGAACTCGCCCGAAGAAAATCTATTTAAACAAAGCCCCCTCTCTTATTTGGGCATCTCATCTTTATGCATCGAACTTATGTCAGTTTGCATTCTTCATCATCTTTGCATTTCATTTTCTTTAGCTTCCTTTGCATTAATCATCTTGAATCTCCAAAAAACCATAGCTTCTTGTGTGTGCTTCTGAGAGCAATATTATCTACATAAGATCTTGGTTTAAGGAGTGCAGTGGACTAGATTATGTAGCATGCATGTGTGTTTCTTTGTTTATTTTGGCTTTGCATGTGTGTGTTTTGTAGGTACTTCATTGTTGGATGTTGGAAGAAGCTAAATCCATGGTTTAGTTTCCCATTTCCTCCATCTACAGGAAGCAATGGCAAAAGAACCAGAACAACCACCTGCCAGTGAAGTTGAAAAAGAGAAGGGGGTTGAAGAAGGTGAAATTCCTCAACAAGAGGAAGTACAGGCTGAAGAAAAATCACACCCAGCTGGAGTTGATGCCCCGATCACATCACAGGTAATCATCCACTCTATTGATTCTGACTCTGATCAAGAGGATGAGGATTTTTAAGATGGGGATCTAAGTATGGGCATGGAGGAGTCAAAGGCTGCTCAACAGTTTTTCACACTAACCAATTTCTCAAATTTGGATGATTTTACTTCATCCACCATTAAATCTTGTTGCTATTTACTAAGTTGTCATTAGTTTTATGCCCAAAATCATCCTATATACTCTAGTCGGTTAATACTACCGAAAAGTCTAGTCGGTAAATACCAAGGCTACCGGTGTCGGTTACAGAAAAGAGACAAGTCACCGAGATGATATACACCGAGCTATGAACCGAGTTAATATGTCTACCAAGAAGAAAAGAAGGTATACCGAGTTAATCTAAACCAAGTGGAAACATGTTACCAGATTCAATGAACCTAGACACACATGTGAAATGTGTTACAAGATTCGAGAAGATGAAACCGTTATTACATAGGAAATTGCATTTAAAGATTTTGTATGATTTTGAGGAAGAATATCTAATAAAATAATTTCTATGTTTATTCATTCAATAAAACATGTTTGTATGATCGAAGCATGAATAGATCATCATCTCAGAGATCTATATAAACAGAATGATTTGAGTATCTAAAAAGAGGATATGAGATGGAAATGGAAAATCATGAGAGAAGACATGATGTGATGATATAGTTAAGAAAGAAGATTGATAGAGATATTTAGAGGTTACCGAGAAGGTTTCAGAGAATAATATAAGGGACAGAGTATACAAAAGTGGTTACCGAGTTGATTTATCAATTACCGAGGAATGCTATGAGCAAGGTAATTTCATATTGAGCACATAGAGTCTGCTATAACATTTCAGATGTGAAGTTGCAGATATTTTGTAAAGATTTTGATTGAATTATTTAAGTTGTGTTAGAAACCTTTAACATGGTACAAGACTCTAATAACGTCTATAAATTGTAAAGCCTTCAACCAGGTACAACAATTTGTAAAAGTGTTTGTAAAATCCTTTAGCAAGGTAGATCTAAAGATCTTTATACTCCTAACAAGGTAAGCTATCAAAAATAGCTAAACATGTAGCTCTAACCGAGCAATCTTGATTACTACAGTAGTGAAGTTGTGGGTGCCATCCCCATCGCAGTTTTTCTCTCTAACCAAGAGTTTCTGCGTGACCAAAAATCTTTGAGTTATGGAGTGAAATTTTGATGTATGTTATTTCTATGATTATGTTTCAGTATTATATATTTATGAGATCAGCAATACTTAGTTTGTGTTTATCAGTAAAATTGTTTTTCAAGAAAAGTTTTGAAGTACTGATTCACCCCTCCCCTCTCAGTACATTAGTTTTCCAAGTCGAACCTAACAATTGGTGTAGTCACATAAATCTGTCCATTTTAATTAAATGAATATTTCGTATTTATTTGATTAAAAATCCACTAGCCACCAGTTAATTAAATTAATATTTAATTAATTCATCCCCAAACATTCTTCTATTAATTAAATAAATTATTCAATTTATTTTAATTAATTCATTAAATCCAATTCAAATCAATTAAATAAATAAAATCAATTTATTTAATTAAATCCCCCTTTTCCTCTTTTAAATAAATTAACATTTATTTAAATCATTATCCCCACCCCACTTGCATTTTCCTACAAATGCAACTTGCACACATATTTGAAATAAATGAATTTTTATTTCAATAAAATCCTATTTTCCCTCACCCACCAAATCCACTTGCAAAATCTAATCCCCTTCTAGATTCTTCTAAACCCTTCCTAATTAGCCTAAACCATTTCCTAAATATTGTCACATTCCTAAGCAAAATGGAGTCACTTCTCAAATGGCCCAAAGTCTTGGATAACCATTGAAGGTTTTCAACCTTCAACCACCAAAAACCCCAAAGTCTTTGAAAACCATTAAAGGCTTCCAAACTTTCAACCACTTAATTCTCCAAAGTCTCCAATAACCATTAATGGTTAATTCAACCCTCCCACATGGTTAAAACATTTGTTTTGACTCAACCTCTACCCAACCCAAGGGTCTCATCAGGTCATTAATGCTTTGACCATGATTATCTCTTAATCATTTGCACAAAGGTTTATCCTTGCATTAACTCCTAATCCAGTGGGTAATCCTAATTTAGGCTTGACCCTTAGTCTTTAGATAACCATGAGGTCTTCTCAGGCCTTTAATGCCTCCAACCTCTTCTCTCAACCCAATCCTGTGTTGACACTTGTCACTATTTTATTGGTGCCAATTGTGCACATGGATCCCCAACTTTCAAGCTTGACCCTTGATTAAACCTTTCAATCTCAACCATCCATTGCTCCATTTTTCCTATAAATAGAGCCCATTCCTTCATAATCCAGATCCTGAAAACTTGTAAGCATTTAGACTATAGCCATTTTAGAGAGCATTTAGCATAGCATAACTAAATCTTGTCTTTTTGGTAAAATCAATCATTTTAGCATTAAAAATAGCTTTTCATTTCATATTTGGAGCTATTCTAGAAATCTCAATCCTCCATAAGCATCCATAGTGCAAAAAGCTGCTGAGAGCTACACTATTTTGGAACTTGGAGAGGAGAGGAACAAGGGAGAAGAAGCTAAGGCCATGCTAAGAGGCAGTTGGAGATGTCTCATGATCATTTGTTCTATTTATTAGATATATTTAGCATGTCTCTTTTAGTGTCTCTTTTGGAATGCCTTCATGTTTAGTTTTGATTGATTAACTCTAACATCTTGTGTGTTTTGTGTTGTTTGATCAAAAACTAACATTGTGCCATTTAGGAGGGCATCAATTGGTATCAGAGCTTAATTCTTGGTAAAGGGTCTAACAGCCTAAAGAGAAAGATCCTATCAATGGAAGGCTATAAACAATCACGCAGGATTGTGAATCTTCAAGAAGAATTGGATCATGTTAATCAAATGATTGCAGATATGCAGAGGCAAATGCAAAGATCACTGAAAGTGAGAAGAAGGTTGTCTGATGATTTACAGGACTCACAAGAGTTGGTGGAACAAATTGAGACATCATCTGAGAACAGCGTATCAGAAGAATCTGAAGAAATGATTGCAAAACTGAAAGAAAAGAACAAAGCACTGAATGAACAACTAAAAGCAATGAGAAGGGAACATGAGTATTTTAGCACACAGTTGACTGAAAATCTTGATGCATTGAGAACAGTTGAAGATAATATGCGAAATATAGAAAAAGAAAAACAACAGCTAGAAGCAATGGTGTCTGAAAAGAATGATGAAATATCAAGGATAACTGAAGTTCAACATAATCTGTCTGATCAATTAGATTATGCACATCATGAAGCTACTCTAAAGGAAAATGAGATCCAAGCATTGAAACTTGAATTATCAAGATTGACCGATGAACTAGAAGCAGAAAAGAAGTCAAAAGAAACACTAAAGAAAAGTTATGAAGTGTCAAGAATGTTGGATGAGCAACTAAATATGAGAACAGCCAACAAAGCTGCAGGAGTCGGTTACAAAGGAAACAACTCTACCAAAAAAGGGATCAACACCACCAAGAAAGGATAATCATCAAAGAAAACTGGAAACAAAGATAACATGAAGGACAAGAAGCCTATTTGCAACTACTATGGGAAACAAGGACATACTGCCAACGTTTACCGGATCAGAAAAGGTAAGCAACCGAATGTTACTAGGTTTGATGGTTATTGTTACAATTGCAATAAGTATGGTCACACATCTAAGCAATGTAGGACAAAGTCTATTAACAATTATCAGAAGGCAAAATTCAAGGGGTTTTGCAAAAATTGCAATAGATATGGACACAATACCGAGAAATGTTGGTTTAAGCAGAAAAACTATATGTGGACTCCACACTAAGCAAACACTAGAAGCTACTGAACTCACACAGATCTCAATCGACAATATACTTCAGTACCATGGGATTACAACACAAGAATATGGTGTGAATGTTGTGGAAGATACGGTCATATAAGTGCAAATTTTATGATAAGGTTTGGAATGAACAACCGGAGATCATGGAGAAATCCCAGAATGGCATGTTTTCATTGTCACAAAGTTGGACACTTGGCTAAAGACTACAGAGATCAACCCAAAGGAGATACTAAGGAAATAAGAAGAAAATTACAAAAAATTTGGAAAAAGAAGGAAAATGTGTCAACTAATGAAGGAAGCACCTTACCTACCGAGTTAGGTGCATCTACTTCGAATTGATCAATAAAGTTATGGAGGGATTGCATTCTCACAAGGTTAGATCTTAACAGTTCCTATATAATCATGTACATAATTCCAAAATCTGCATAGCTACGATGCAATAGCAAGTTTGAAATATTATCTAGTCTTTTGAATTACCAGAGAAGTAGGTAAAAGTTTTAAACCTATCTAGTCGGTAAAAGCTTATAAGGGAGATAGTTGTTTTAGGGGAACCGAGTGCATTTAATGCCTATTATACCTAACTACACGAAGCCTGATAAGGTCAAAAGGAAGTATTTAAAGTACTTTGCACGGTCATTTTTCACTTACCAGTTTTCAAAGAGCAGAGCAAAGCAAATCAAAGGTGATCAAATATTTCCAAGAGCGAATTCAAGGTATTTAGCATAATCTAAAACGCATTTTCAGCAGTTAACCGATCAAAATCAGTTGTGAATATTCGCATAGTATTTACTAAGTTGGAAGCATTTTCTAGTTATTTGAAACCCTAAGCTATTTCGTAAGTAGAATTTCAAGTTTGAAATGGCTCCCAAGGTACAGAAACCCATTGTAGTAGAGAGCATTGAGAAGCCTACACTGAAATACACCTTACCTCCCAAAGTGGCATCCAAACCCGATGAGAAAACTGCATTCTCTCTTATTCCGGATAGGGTTTTGTTGATCGAAGATGTTAGATTTTATACCAAGTGCCAAGTTGAAGAGCTAGGTCATATTGAGATTAAGGATATGTATGACAGAATGTGCACCAGTGGAAACCTAGATAGCAAGTTTGAGCATATCAAAGTTAAGGGATTGACTAAAGCCCTAACCTATCCTTGAGTCTTCAAACCCCAATGGGTCAAATTTGTCTTGAGTTGTGTGCATGACGATTTTATGTGGTTGGAGGATCAACCTTTCAAGATCACCAAGGAGATTATTCACATAATAACTAGATACCCTATATTTGACCATGCCCGAGCACAGAAGATGATTTCACAGAAGGAATTGATAACATTGACAGGAGTTGAGTCTAATTGCAGAGGTCTTAAGTTGAACAATGTGACTGATGCAGAACTCAATTTTGCTATTAGAGTTATTGGTTATTGTTTCTTCCAGTTTGCAAGAGAAAATAGTGTATCGTGTGCAGCTGTAGATTTGGCTTATAAAATTGTTAAAAAGGGTATGCAAATTGATTTATGTGAAGTGTTATTGAAGAATCTTTTTGAAAATCTCAATACAATAAGGAAACCGAAGAAGAATAATACTACTAACACACTAAAGTTTGGGTCACTCTTAGTGTGTATGTTCTTCTATTTTTAGAAATTCTTTCCATCAATTGGTAACATCGTTTGGGATTTACACCGACCTATCACCCATCAAATAAATGATTTCATCAATCAGTTAGGTGATAATTTTAATATGATAATGGATGATTACTTCAACGGATTTCAAGAAAATATGCATAGCAGGTACAAGATTCCACCTCAGCTAGTGGAAAAGTACAAGGATACTATATGTTTTGAAGTGGATATTGACTACTGTTATGTCAATGCAGTAGGACCCAGGACTCAATCATTACCGCCTATGGGTTATGAGATATATTTTGACATTTCTCAACAGCAGATAGATGCCTTTTTAGCACTTCCAAGGCATGCTACCGAGATCAGATATGGCACCTATGAAGAGGTTAAAGAAAAAGTAAAAATGAGCATTGTAGTATCGAAGGCTGCCAGAAAAGCCACCAGAATGATCAAGGATTTAACTGAAAAATTTGGAGAAAGTTATACCTCCACACCTACTAAGCCAGCAAGAACAAAGAGTGATCAACTTTCAATCAAGGAAGAATCTGAAGCTCAAGAAGCAGCAATTACATTGAGCACCGAGTTGCCAAAGGGAAAAGTTTTGAAAAGAAAGAAACAAGATACAATCAAGGTGTCACCGACCCCGCTAGTAAAGCGATCGAACACTAGATCATTTGTTGTGTCACCCGGTAAGAAGCAGAAAAATGTTTAAATGCCTAAGGTTACAAAAACTTATAGAAAGAAGACCAAAAGACTAATTTTGGATAAAGAGGAAAGTGACACAGAGTCAGAAGATGTAAATAAGTTTCAGGTTCTGAAAAGCACAAAGGAAGATATACATAGTGTTGACAACTTTTATGCAAAACTAAAGGAATATGGTGGATTTGGGTCATTTAGATATGTAAAATATGACTCAAGAACAGATGAAGAGAAGAGGCAAATAGAAGAGACTGTAATTTGTACACTTCTCAAGTTCTGAGTAGTTCCATTGGAAGTGGTTGGTTTTCTTCCAAAAGCATTGTACTCACATATTGATAATAGATGGAAATATGCTATGGACTCCAAGAAGTAGATAGGAGAAAGAGTTTTGGTTCATCTCTTTCTAGATATGTCGGTAGATGATATAAGAGATCATTTGAAAAACTACCAGACAAATTTTCAAGTAAAGCAAAGGGGCTTGAAAATGATGAATGGCCTATATCTTGAAGTTGAGAATGAAACTAAAGAAAAATGGAAGGAAATATTCAGGATTCAAGCTGAAGAACCAAAAAGGTGAAGTAGAAATAGTTGACATCACCGAGCAAGATCCTACTTCCACTATCCAGTTAGATGAGGATGTAAAGGACACTGAAGCACATGAAGGAGAAATGATAGAAGGGAGCTCCTATGCCAAACTGATATCAAGTGAATCAGTTGTGGAACAAATTAAGTCCTATCCTCCAATAACCCAACAAGTTTCAGCCGAGAAACTTCAGGACACAAATCAAGGTATAGAGGATCAAAAGGTTAAACAAGATGAATCTACCTCTCAGGCCACCGGCGAGCAAACTTTCCAAGTACCATAAAGCATCGATATAGTAGCCATTGAAACCCTGAGCAAGGAAACACTGAAGGATACAACAGAGGCTACAGGAACTGACAAAAGTGTTGCCTCTATCGAGCAACATATCGAGGAAGGACAAGTCTCAAAAGCCATTGTGCCCATTCAACCAGTGAAGGCATCATCATCAAAGGAGAAGAAAGCAAAGAGACACAGTTTTAAGATAGATCTATCAAAGCCTATGGTGTTGCCGAATGTTGACCTTATAAAATTGAAAGGGCAAGCACTGATAGAATTTGGTGAGATTTGTAAAGCCAAAGCAAAGCAGGAAAGACAGATAGCTATTCAGCAGAAGAACTGAGTACTTCAGAAGGTCAAAACATTATTGACAAACATGATACCTGAAGCTACCATCAATAAAGATGTTGCCATCCATATAGATTTTGTGTTATGACTTTGAAAGGACTTTTGTCAAACATACCAAACTAATGTTAAAAGGGGAGATTGTTGCTATTTACTAATTTGTCATTAGTTTTATGCCCAAAGTCATCCTATATACTCTAGTCGATTAATACTACCGAAAAGTCCAGTCGGTAAATACCAAGGCTAGCGGCGTCGGTTACAAAAGAGAGACAAGTCACCGAGATGATATACACCGAGCTATGAACCGAGTTAATATGTCTACCGAGCAACAAAGAAGATATACCGAGTTAATATGAACCAAGTGGAAACGTGTTACCAGATTCAATGAACCTGGACACACATGTGAAACGTGTTACAAGATTCGAGAAGATGAAACTGTTATTACATAGGAAATTGCATTTAAAGATTTTGTATGATTTTGAGGAAGAATATCCAATGAAATAATTTCTATGTTTATTCATTCAATAAAACATGTTTGTATGATCAAAGCATGAACAGATCATCATCTCAGAGATCTATATAAACAGAATGATTTGAGTATCTAAAAAGAGGATATGAAATGGAAATGGAAAATCATGAGAGAAGACACGATGTGATGATATAGTTAAGAAAGAAGATTGACAAAGATATTCAGAGGTTATTGAGAAGGTTTCAGAGAACAGTATAAGGGACAGAGTATACAGAAGTGGTTACCGAGTTGATTTATCAATTACCGAGGAATGCTATGAGCAAGGTAATTTCATATTGAGCACATAGAGTTTGCTATAACATTTCAGATGTGAAGTTGCAGATATTTTGTAAAGATTTTGATTGAATTATTTAAGTTGTGTTAGAAACCTTTAACAAGGTACAAGACTCTAATAAAGTCTATAAATTGTAAAGCCTTTAACCAGGTACAACATTTTGTAAAAGTGTTTGTAAAATCCTTTAGCAAGGTAGATCTAAAGATATTTATACTCCTAACAAGGTAAGCTATCAGAAACAGCTAAACATGTAGCTCTAACCAAGAAATCTTGATTATTGCAGTAGTAAAGTTGTGGGTGCCATCCCCACCGCAGTTTTTCTCTCTAACCAAGAGTTTCTGCGTGACCAAAAATCTTTGAGTTATGGAGTGAAATTTTGATGTATGTTATTTCTATGATTATGTTTCAGTATTATATATTTATGAGATCAACAATACTTAGTTTGTGTTTATCGGTAAAAAAAATTTTCAAGAAAAGTTTTGAAGTACTAATTCACCCCTCCCCTCTCAGTACATTAGCTTTCCAAGTCAAACCTAACAAAATCTATGATGCTAGATTTTAATGAAGCCTTGGAAGGGGCATTTGAAGAACAATCTACAATGAACTTACCTATTACTACAATCACAATAGAAATCCCACCATTGGTAAGTGTTGAAGTTGCATCCACGGCGCCTTCAACCCTCCTATCAATAACTGAAGAGGTGTCAACAGCAGCAAATATCACAACATCGACAAGTGTTCCACTAGATACTTCAACATTGGTGCCATCAATAACACTCATAACTGCTTCGAACTCCAGTCAGCCTACTCCTAAAAATTTAACTGAAAATCAACAAGGAGATACTACTCCATCGGCCAATCTAGAATTACCCCCTCGAATGAAAGTAGTGGCCCCTAAGAGGAAAAACAAGTAATTTCTCTAGATGAGTTTGACTTTGAGCAGTTGGTTCCTCCAAAGCCTAAGGGAACAAAGAAGCCAAAGATGGTATCTCGGGTGTTAGTAGACCTGGCTTCTAAGAGAAAGTATGTTGAGGTCATGGTGCCATCATCTGATAAGGACAAAGGCAACATATGATCTGAGGATTACACCATGCAAATCGTAGAGCTTGGGGTGGAAACACATGAGAGTGTTAAATTGGATTCTCAGACAGCCTTTGATTCTTTGTTGATAAAATTTGACTAGGAGAGGGATGAGAAAAATGAATTGAAGTAGAAGTGTGAACAACTAACCAATGTTCTTCTGAAGGTCACACAATCTTCTCAAGAAATTGAGCCCATAGGATCCTCAATGGACACTGAAGCTCTAAAGAAGATTGAACAGGTAGGAGCTAAAGGCCAAGTGATGGATGAGTGGATTTCACGGCTAAGGTCAGAAGGCTCTCATCTTCTAAGTTCAATAGTGGGACTATTGGTGTGTTTTAAAGTAATCCAGAGTCAGATGCAAGGACTCAAAACTTCATAATCACAGGAGATTGAGGAAGTTGAGAAAAGTACTACCTTTTGGAGAAAAATAGAGGACTTCAAAATAGATGTCCTTGTTGAAAATAAGGTAAATCCTACAAGGGAAAAGTACATCCAGATCTTGTCATTATTGTCTCATAAGCAAGAGACAATAAGGTTGATGATTGCGGAGCTGGACCGAGAGAAGAAAGAAGGTGATGACGAGTTTGATCTCATTTTTGCCAAAGTTGTCGATCTTCCTTGTTACTTATATGATGGCAATCAGAATCTCGTTACTGGCAAGGCTATCACTTATGAATTCCTTGCCTTAATAGATCACTGCATGGGAAAAAATTTCTCACTTGATACATTTGATAAGCTATTGGAGATCTAGGTCAGTTTTGAAGTCCTTGCATCCATGCTGAAGGATGGGCAAAAGAAATAGGTAAAGATTGAAGATGCAATTTCCCGTGTTCGAGTGATCACAAGTTCTACCCCAATATTGGGCGAAGTAGAGATGAAAGCCATCCTGGCTAAGTTCAAAGATTTCCAAAAAATTTGGAGAGGAGAAAGATGAATAAAATGTCCCCTTTTTGGCTTTTTCTTTTTATGCAGTTGCATCATTAGATGTTGTTAGTTTTCTTGCAGCTGCACGTTTTCCTTATGTTGTAGCTATAGTAAAGTGGGACTGTGCAATTGAATAAGTCAATTGTACCCACATTTTTCTCCATTCTTTTCCTTTTTAAGGAGGACCTTATTTGTAAATATCTATCTTTTTCATGCTTAGCAAAACTCTGCATAATTTTTACCTCAACTAAGACTTTGGGCTTTTGTTGTGAAAATTCTATCAAGCAAATAAAGAAAACAATTTTGCTGATCTCAAACTTTGTGTTGTGTCAAGAAAATTGTTATATGATTTAATGTTCTTATGTCCATTAATTATATATGTTCTTTACTTCTTTGATATTGAAGATATTGTTATGTAGGTAAAAGAGCTCCTAAATCGCGCAAGTAGACTATGTGCTCCTAGCATAATTGGGAAATCGTCTGATAAATTAAGTAATTAGTGGCAGGCTTTGTATTGTTGCAGTTACTTTCAGTTTAAAGAATTAGGAATTCATACTTGAAGACTTTGAACTGCAAGTTAAATTTCTAACTTTTTGTAATAATCAGTTTGAGTTAAGATTACATTCAAGAGAGACTTTGTGCTACTTGATTGTAAGTTTTAGCGTAGTTTGTTAGATTCATTGTTCTTTTCTTTAAGTATCTAAAGAGGTAGAGAAAGTGTAACAAGGTAATGGGAGAATACATAGACTCTGAAAAAAGAGAGTTATATGCCCAACACCAACCCACAGATTTTGATTTCTTATTAATTAGAGAAGAAATTTGAAAAGGAATTTCCCCTTGATGAGAGGAGAGATTAATTTCTCAACATAGCTATGTGTGAATCATATATTTTGTCATTAGTACGTCAGTGAAAAAATATTCACCCAACAATTATGAAACTCATATTGAATCAACTAGGGTTAAGAATCTCAAAACCCAATAAACCGCAATAGCACATCTGCAACAGATCACCAAAACCAACTCTCTACAATACACCAGTTCTCTGCAATACAGGAATATGTTGACATCAATGACAACAACATATCCCAACAACTCCAATATCCAACATGTTGGTGTAAATAATTATTCATCTTAGATATTATTACACCTTACTTAAGTTTCCTTAGGAAATGCATTTCATAGTAGTTTGGGTATGAGACACTTGGGTGTTTGTGCCACATTGGGATAGTGTGTGTAGGAGAATTTCCACCTTTTATGGTGTTGATCTTGTTGTTACACTCCACATTCAGTGGGTGATCCACCTCATGTGGACTATTATATTGTTTCTCCTACCTACCCACACCTATTTCCTACCTACCCTTGTTTCTTATTGAGCCACATGTCATGTTTGTGTTCTCACATATCCATATAGCCTTGCCTATATAAGCAGGCTCATATTCATTGTATGTAAATTGATTGATTGATGATCCAGTTGATTAGTATTTTTATCTTGATAGAATACACTTTATTTCTATCATATATTTTGTCTTTCTTATTTGTGCTTTCCATTGCCTCTTGATCTTGGTAAAATCTCACACAACAATCTCCCCCTTTAGCATTTATGGAAACATATGAATGCATGAAAAACAATAAATTCAAAGAAAGAAATCAAAAACCAACAATCTCCCTCTGAGATCATAAGGATTAGCTTCCCCTAAGATAGATAACTCAAAATTATTACAAGGTTTTTCACATGCTCTTCTCCCCCTTGACAGCAATGCCAAAGACACATATAGATCATTATTCTCTCCCTCTAAGAAGGAAAATATCTCCCCTTAGGATAAAATCTCAAATATAATCAACTAAACAACACACTGACTACTCCTCTAGAGTAGCACCACCAACTCATCAATCCAGATATCAAGATAAGACAATGAAGTCCACCAGATCGATGCAACTAAATGCATCTAGTTCATAGAAAGAGGGGCAATCACCCCTGACTTCTCTCTCAGATATACAAATATATCTGCAGGCAAAGGCTTAGTAAATATATCTACAATCTATTTCTTAGTAGGTACATACTCCAATCTGACTTCCTTATCATTGACTTTCTCTAAAAATGAAACTTGATTGATATATGCTTGGTCTTAGAATGCAACACTGGATTCTTAGAAATATTGATAGCACTAGAATTGTCACAATGTATAACAGTAGGCTCATGATAAACAACTCTAATATCCTTTAGGATCTACTTCATCCAAACTACTTGAGTAGAATTGCTAGTAGTAGCAATGTATTCAGCTTCTACAATAGATAAAGAAATAGAATCTTGCTTCTTACTTGTCCATGCAACCAGCTTATTTCCTAAAAATAATGCTCCACCAGTAGTGCTCTTCTGGTCATCAACATCACCTGCCCAATCAACATCAGTATAAGAATTTAAAGTGAAATCATCATTCTTTGAATACCACAAACCCTAATCAACTTTTCCCTTCAAGTATCGGAATATCCTCTTCATAGCAGTAACATGACTTTCCTTTGCATCAGTGTGAAATCTTGCAACAAGGCATACAACATTCATAATGTCAAGCCTACTCTGAGTCACCATCATCTTTTGACATCTTACATCCAGTCACCATAGGAGTTCCAACAAGTTTGGAATCATCTAACCCAAACTTCTTCAGCAATTCCTTCACATACTTAGATTGAGATATGAAAATACCTTTATCAATATGTGTAATTTTCAATCCCAAAAATAATTTCATCTCACCGATCATAGACATCTCAAATTCTTTTTGCGTATCATCAGTAAACTTATCATCATCTCCTCCAAAAATAATATCTTCAACAATCAAAATGTTATCATTATCAATCTTGAAGTAAAAATTACTATTAGTAGTACCTTTACAGATCCCAACTTCATCAAATCCCTATCCAATCTGGCATACCAAGCTATAGGGGCTTGTTTAAGTCCATACAATTCTTTCTTCAATCTACATACCATGTCTTCTTCATCTATCAATGAAAATCCATCTGGTTGCTCAATGTAGACTTCCTCTTCCAATTCACCATTCAAAAAAGCTAACTTCACATCCATCTAATATACTTTGAATTTCTTATGAGTAGCATCTACAAGAAATAGTCTAACAACTTCAATTATAGCTATAGGAGGAAAAGTCTCCTCAAAATCAATACCTTCCATTTGTGAACATCCCTTACATACCAGTCTTGCTTTGATTCTGACAACTTCTCCATCTTCATTCAACTTATTCTGGAACACCCATTTAGTACCAATTACATTCTTTTCCTTAGGTCTTGGAATAAGTTCCCATGTTTTGTTCTTCTCAATCTGATCTAACTCTTCTTCCATATCTTTTACCTAGTTTTCATCTTTACAAGCTTCAAAAACATCTTTAGGCTCAATCTTAGAAATCAAACATGTCTCTTCAATAGCAATCCTTCCTAGTCATCACACCTTTATTCTTATCACCAATAATATGATTTTCTGAATGATTTAGTCTTACATACCTTGGGGTCTTCTGATTATCCTGATTCTCAGACTCTTGAACTTATTCACCGGTAGCAGCATTAGCATCCACTATTTCCATCTCTACTGGATCACTCTGCTCCATGCTCTCAGTCTACACTTGCTTTGCAGTAATATCCTGATCATCAAACTCATATCTACATGCTCTGATTTGCTTCTCATGATTCTCATCTACCTTCACATTTGCACTTTCCACTATCTTTCTCAGTCTTTTGGTGTAACACCGGTAGGCTTTGCTCTTAGTATAATATCCCAAAAATATTCCTTCATTGCATCTTGCATCAAATTTTCCTATATCTTCATCTCTTTTGATATAACATTGTTTTCAAAGATTCTAAAATATCTAACTGTAGGAACATGACCAAACCATAGCTCATAAGGGTTCTTACCGGAATCAACTTTTATATGCACTCGGTTGAATGTGCATACAATAATTCTAATAGCTTCTCTGCAATAGATATGCAGAACATTTCCTTCAATCAACATAGTTCTAGCAGCATCCAAAATTGTTATGTTCTTCCTTTAAATGACTCCATTCTGTTGAGGAGTTCTCGGAGCAGATAACTGCCTTCTGATTCCAAGCTCTTCACAAAAGGAATTAAACTCATCAGAGGTAAATTATCCTCCTCTATCTGACCTTGGACATTTTAGCTTCAATCGTGTCTCTGTCTCCACTTTAGCTTTGAATGTTTTGAACTTCTTTAATGCTTCATATTTCTCCCTTAGAAAAGTAACCCACGTCATCCTAGAATAGTCATCAATCAACAACATAAAATATCTATCTCCCTACAAGATTCTCATTCTAGAAGGTCCACATAAATCACTATGCACAAGATCTAATAATCCATTAGATGTATACAGTTTTCTCTTGAATGAAATTCTTGTTTGCTTTCCCAATTGACATTCTTTACATTAGTAGGTTTCACTATCTTAGGCAAATCTCTAACAGCTTGAGTAGAACTAATCTTAATCATGCAATAAAAGTTAACATGACACATTCTCCTATGCCACAACCAACATCAAACTAAGAAATCAAACAACCTTTCTCACCAGCATTCAAATGAAATATATTACCTTTAGTCTTAGTACCTGATGCAATCTCTATATCGAAGCTATTAAAGATCTTACATTTCTCATTGTTAAATTGCAAATCATATCTCTTATCAACCATCTATCCAACACTCAAAAAATTATTCTTCAAACCTTCAACATACAAAAAATCATCAGTATTATGCTTACCATCAAGAAAATTAGAACCTCTACCATGGATTATGCAAGCTTTATTATTTCCAAATATCACTACACCGCCATCATACTTCTCCATATTGGTAAGAGAAATAAAGTTTGTACCATGGATTATGCAAGCTTTATTATCTCCAAATATCACTACACCGCCATCATACTTCTCCATATTAACAAATTTACCTCTATCTCCTGTTATGTGATGTGAAGAATCACTTTCAATCACCCATTCATCTTTCTCATCAATCTTAGCAGCCAAAGCTTTCTCTTCAACACAGCTTGTAGAATCAGCAGATACCAGATCATCTTCCTTGATAGCAATGAACACAAATTCATCTTCAAAATTTACTTTCTCAGACTCCTCATTTATCACACCTTCATCACCACCATAATAGCATTTCTTCTGATATCTATACTTTTGGTTAGGCTTGTAAGGCTTATCATGCTTAGACATTTTTTCTGCTCTCTCAAGACATCTAGAAGCAAAATGACCAATCTTATTGCAAGAAAAATATTTCAAAGGCAACTTCCCTTCATACTTACCGGCTCCCTTAGGCAATCTTCTGGCAACAAGTGCTTCAAGTTCTTCTATCTCTCTTTCTTGTTCTTCCATCTCTCTCATTTCTCTTTCATATCCGGACAACCTAGTTGAACTTTCTCTCGGATCATACTTCTGCTTCCCGAATACAGTAGCTTTAAATGCAATCTCAGTCTTACCATGTGATTCACCAAGTTTGCTTAATTAAAAAGCAGAAAGCTTACTAACCAGCATATCTCTTGTCACAGTTTGTGAGGTCTCACCTCGACTCAGTCTGACATTCAGTGGATTTTATATTTTAGACTATTATGGATACTTTATTTTGATGCATTTTGAGACTTAGAACTTATATGATTTCAGGATTTGGATAACATTGCTATGATTTGATGATTTACTTACATGCTCTTTGAGATAGAACACTACATGATTATTAGATAGAATGATATTGCAATGATAGATGTCGATATTGAATTTGCAGGACTTTATTCTGAATATAGAACTATGATGTATGTTTAGTTTATGTGAATTGGGATGAAAATTGCTTATGTGAATTTGCTTGACAAAGATGTATTTGATCTGTGCAGATGAAAATTGTATGCAAATGATGATGTGCATTGTTATATTATTGAATTATATTATATTTGGATATTTGGAAGTACTAATGTGTAAATTGAGATGCGCAGGAACTTACCATGTGACCATGGAAAATTACGGAGAATCAAACCTAGACTTATGTATGTTCGTAAAGCCAGGGTTTGTCTATTTGGAGAGACAACACCCCATTGTGTTGTATTTTATTCGTAACAGTATATGTTGCATGAGTGTTAAGTGTTAATTAAATTTTAATGTGTAAAAACCTCAAGAGACAATTTCATGTTTTATTTTTGTAAAAGTATTTTATTAGTGTCACTTGACACGTGTGGATTTAAATTTAAATATTTTATTTTGTCTCTTGGTGGGAAAGTGTTTAATTATAGTTTTCTTAAATAAATTAATGTGTTGTCATAAATATTTTGGGAATATAATATTTGGAGTGGTCAACTTATGTTTGACCCGAAAATAAACTTCAGAGGGGTTTAAAATGGGTTAAATGAACACCTAGGGGTAGTTTAATAGGGTTTCCTAAAGCCCATAAGGTATACCTAGGGGTTAGGGGTAATTTTAGGCAAGTTTCTACTTTATAATGATCTTTTTAACACTTTAAAAATTGGCTTTTTTGAGTTGAGCGAAAATTGAAAATTGAAGTTAAATCAAATCAAGATTTTTCCTCTTGGAAGGAGAGTCTTTTTGCATTTTTGCTTTCTTTCTTCTTTTTTGGTTTTTTTTTTTTTTTTTAGAATCCTGGGAGAACTCAGAGAATGAGCTTCTTAAGGAAGATTTTTGGGAATAGCAGGGTAATCACCCACTCTCCATTTTTGGAGACGGAAGAAAATTTAGAAGAAAAATAATGTTATGGAATAGAGGAATTTGAATAAGGGTAGAAGGAAAAAGATTTGTGGATTGGGCAGCTCTTCATTAGATATCATAATAACCTTTGGCCAGATTAAGGTTGGTTTCCTTTTTTTTACTTTTAATATCTTCTTCTTTTTCATGTCTGGAAGTTTGTTGGTGTAAGAAAACTGTATTCTTGGAAGTTTATGTTTGAGAATCTTTTGATATTTTGTTTTATGAATTGATGTGTTTTGGGAGTTTTATCAAGATCTCTTACTCTTGGGAGAGAAGAGGATCTTGAGGGTGGTAGCAGTGACAGCCCTTGAGTGAGAGACTCTCTTTTGAGAGCGATCACAAGGGATCTTTGTGTGACCCTTGCTGCATGGCCTGTTTGTGCAATGGGGGTCATAAGGAGGGTTTTAAGGCTAGAATGCCTTTGGGGGGCATAAGGATTGAGGGGTTGAGAATTCTTGATATTTTTATTGTGCCATGAGGTGGCTTCTTGTTTATTTCATACTTGCAGTTCTCCTCAGGGTATTTGGTCCACTACCACCCTTTTGAAAATGTTCATCACCGAAGTGCGGTGCTATCAAAGCCAGGTTGGGAATGTGTCTGGAATATCTGTATGCTTTGCTTTATATGTGTTTGCCTGTTTGTTACCCATCTAGGAACTGGTTCTCCGAGCTTGGGGGTGGCTACCAGTTAGCCTAGGCTGGGAGGTGAGCACTTCGTGGTCATATTTGTGTTTCTATTATGCAAGAAATTCAGAGGAAAGAGATTAGGAACCATGAAAGAGATACAGAAGATTGTTATTGAAGATACTTGAATTCAGTTGCAGATGTTTGTTAAAAGTTGTTAAAGAAATATGCCTCATTCATAGAAAAGAGAAGCAAGTTGTAATTTGTGAAAGTAGACTTGAAGTCTTATTGTTGTGACTATTCAGAGAAAACATTCTGTAAATTGGTAAAATATCTTAGAGATGTTTTAAAAGAAAAGCTTGTTATTTCTACTTCTGGTTTATTTGAAAAAGAAAAGTAAATTTGTGTTGCATGCAAAAGCTTCTTGTATTATGGAAAGAAATAAAAGAATTGTTTTCATTTAGATTTTATCTATATTTCACTTGTGGCAAATGGAAGTTTATTGATGTTGAAAGATTTTATGTATTTTTAATGAAAAAAAAGTAGTTTTATGAAATATTAGATTTGAGGAGAAAAATCAATGAAAATTCCTTTTATTCTAGAAAAGTATATTGTATCTTTTTAAAAGTATTTTAAATTGTATTTTAGTTAGCATTGATTTAAAAGCTTATTGATTTTATATATATATATATATATATGATTTAACTTAATGCTTTTTCCTTTAATTATTTTAGTTTAAAATTTTGCATGTAAATGCTCTTTTTAAAAATATATATATATATATAAATTTATATTGAAATAAATTTCATCTTTTTAACTATGATTATAAAAGTTATGTAAATATAAATATATACATATATATATATGTTATATTTTTAAAAAAAAAAAAAATTAAAAAAAAAAATGTTTTGGGCCCCCCGTGGACTCCACTGTGAGTACACACAGTGGACGGCCGCGCGGCGCCCACTGTGTGCACACACAGTGGAGCCGCTTGCGGCTCCCACTGTGTGGGCACACAGTGGACGGCCACGGCCGCCACTGTGTGGCCACACAGTGGGGAGCCGCTAGCGGCGCCCACTGTGTGGGCACACAGTGGTGTCGCGGCGCCACTGTGAGCTCACACAGTGGTGTGCGCGGCCAGCCCGCCACCCAAAACTCCCGTGACCTGCAAACAATGAAATCGTGGCCACCTTTAGGGTCTTTGGCCCAGCATGAAACTTTGACTGTTAGAAAAAAAAATTATGGGATAAACCCTAGCCCGGATGGGGCTAGGGCAAATCGGCTTTAAAAAAAATAAAAGAAAAATATTAATTAGTTTAGTTATTATAAATGTGAGAAAATTCGAACCCTAATTAGGGTTGGGAAAAAAATATGGTTTAATAATTAGGAAGTTAAAAAATGGCTTTTGAGTTAGAGTTAAAATATTTAACATATAAGTAAAATATATTTATATATATGTATATATATGAATTTTGAGCATTTTGAATAAGTAATTAAATTATAAATATATAAATATATGCATATTCAAATATGTATATATGTATATATTTATATAATCCTGATTTTAATTTGGGATAAATTATAAAGAGAAATATAAAAGAATTGAAAAGACTATATAGTCTTATGGGAGTATAAAATAAATTTTTCACTCGTATTTCCTTTAGTTTGATTTACTTAATAAACCTATTGACTAGATATCTCTTGGAGATAGAATTAAACCAGTTAGTCTCACGCGATTTAAAATTTAACAATTCATCGTTGCTTAGTCATTTCAGAATTAGCTCGAATTTATTAATGGAAATTTCACTAACGTTTGTCGCGAGAGTGATCTTGTTAATTAATTTAGTAAGTTTTTAAAAAAAAAAATTTGTTCCGTTTTTGCCCTGAATTTTGGGCATGACATTTTGGTATCAGAGCAGGGTTTCCACAATAGGAGCCTTACTCACTTACGTTTTGCCTTAGAATATTTTTTAAAAATTATTTTGTTAATGGAAATTTGAGTTTAAATAAATTTAATTATAAAAGAAATAAATTAATTGTTTTTGTTTTTTTTCCTCTTAGGATGCCTCCGTTGACGCGGCAAGCTCGCAAGCGCGGACGGGGTCCTAGACGTGAGCGCATAGCATGCGATGAGGAAGAGAGGGAGGCATTGGTTCCAGAGGAGAACCCAGAAGCACCTCTCGAACAGCCAAATGAACCTAACCGAGACCTCTTAGCAGCCATTCAGAATCTTATTGGCATTGTTCAGGAAAGGATTCCAGCAAAGAACCCTCAGGTTAGGAGTCATGACTCTGGGAGTCATAGATCTGTTGATAGGGAGCGAAGCAGGAGCCCAGCTCCGATTCCTGTAGAGAGTTAGGGTGGAAATGAGCCAGAGTCAGTGCATATGCCAAGACCACCTCCAGCGGTGGAACCAGTTTATTTTGAGAGAGGTCGTCGAGATCCAGGGGATCTCATCAGGGAGGTCATGTGCCTCCAACCACCATCCTTCGAAGGTTCTAGAAATGGAGTAGAGGCCGAGGCATGGCTTCTAAGTCTTGAGAGGTGCTTTGCGTTGCATTCTTATGAGAGCAACTTGAAAACACGTGTTGCAGTTCATCTTCTGAGAGGGACAGCCTCCACCTGGTGGAGACAGGAAGAGTACAAATGCGAATTAGTTCCTGATACACTCACTTGGGAGATATTCACAGAGAGGTTCCGTGAGAGGTACCTATCAGAGCACTTCAGGCAGCGTCGTATAGACGAATTTCATGATCTCCAACAAAAAGGCTTGTCAGTAACCCAGTATGAGAGTAAATTCTTTGAGTTGTTGCCATATGTAGATTATCTAAAGGATGAGAAACTTCTTGTAAACCGCTTCATCCGGGGATTGAATGCCGGTATAGCCGGGCCTGTTAGGATGTCCGCCCCAAAAAGCCTTCGGGTTGCTGTACAGAAGGCACTGATTGCCGAGGAAATTCAGGTTAGACCACCACTTTAGTAGACCTTAGAGTGACTCCACTTGGATCTTACAGAATCGTACTTGGCATGGACTGGCTTTATGCCCACAGAGCCAAGATGGATTGCCGCCTGAAAAGGATCGAGTGTGAGGATGATCATGGTTCGCCCATAGTCATCACCGGGATTCAGAGGCCCGTGTCTTTTCGTATGATCTCCGCAATGCAACTTAAGCGGAGCATGCGGAAGGGATGTCAACTTTTTGCTATCACTATCAGTGACAGAGGGGAAGAGGAGGAAAAAGAAACATCGCTCGATGACCACCCTATCCTTAAGGGATATTCAGATGTATTTCCTTCAGAGCTACCAGGAATGCCTCCCCGCAGAGAGATTGATTTTCATATAGACCTAGTACCAGGAGCTGAGCCAGTTTCCAGAGCACCTTATAGAATGACCACAAATGAGCTTAATGAACTTAAAATTCAGCTTGAGGAACTTCTTGAGAAGGGTCATATCCATCCTAGCGTATCCCCGTGGGGTGCTCCAGTCATCTTCGTTAAGAAGAAGGATGGATCTCTACGATTGTGTATGGATTATCGGCAGCTAAATAAAGTAACCATCAAGAACCGATATCCCTTGCCCAGGATTGATGATTTGTTTGACCAGCTTCAGGGTGCCAAAGTCTTTTCCAAAATAGATCTGAAGTCAGGATATCATCAGTTGAGAATAGTGGAAAGTGATATCCACAAGACCGCATTTCGCACTAGATATGGTCACTATGAGTTTACCGTAGTTCCCTTTGGACTTACGAATGCTCCAGCAGTTTTTATGAGCCTCATGAATGGGGTGTTCCGTACCTTTCTGGACCGTTTTGTTATTGTGTTCCTCAATGATATACTGATATATTCTCGGAATGAGAAGGAGCATGAGGAGCACTTGAAACAGGTATTGCAGTGTTTACGGGATAACCAGTTGTTTGGCAGCCTATCGAAGTGTGCTTTCTTTCGATCTGAGGTCAAGTACCTTGGACACGTTATTTCCAGTGATGGGATCTCAGTGGACCCATCAAAGATTAGGGCTATTATGGATTGGCCATCGCCTACCAGTGTGACAGAGGTCAGGAGTTTCATGGGTCCAGTAGGTTATTACTGACGTTTTGTCGAGGGTTTCTCCAGAGTCGCACACCCTATTACCTCTCTTCAGCGTAAAGGGAAGAAATTTGAGTGGACAGAGAAGTGCGAGAAGACCTTTCAGGAACTCAAGAAGGCACTTACTAGCTCTCCTATCCTTGTTGTACCAGATCCTTCAGCTGACTTCATGGTTTGTACAGATGCTTCCCTAGAGGGTTTAGGGGCAGTTCTTATGCAAGGTGGTAGGGCCATAGCTTTCGAGTCTAGGAAACTTAAGACTCATGAACTTAATTATCCCACTCACGATCTTGAGCTCGCGGCAGTAGTGCATGCACTTGTGAGGTGGAGACACTTCCTTTTAGGACATCACTTTGAGTTGCATTCAGATCATCAGAGTCTTCAGTACATCTTCACTCAGCCGAACCTTAATGCACATCAGAGGAGATGGATGGAGTTCTTGTGCGAATATGATTTTGACGTTCACTACATCAAAGGAAAGGAAAATGTAGTTGCAGATGCCTTGAGTAGGAGACGTCATGAGGTTTACACCATATCCATGGGCACAGACTTGAGAGACCATATACTTCAGCACTTGTCAGAGGATGGATGGTATGCAGAGGTTTGTCAGGTATTACGTGCTCAGGTTACTCTAGAAGGGAAATATGTGGATTATTCTTTGGAGTCCGATGGACTGTTACGCCACAAAGGGCGCATTTATGTACCTTCCTCCGGAGGGTTGTGAGAGTTCATTGTCATGGAAGCTCATAGAGCTCCTTATGCAATGCATCCCGGGGTTAAGAAGTTGCATGCAAACTTGAGGCAGTTGTATCATTGGCCAGGAATGCGGCAGCTCATTGCTGAGATAGTAGCTCGGTGTCTCGAGTGTCAGAGGGTAAAGGCGGAGCACCGCCATCCAGGTGGGTTGCTTCAGTCTCATGCTATACCAGAGTGGAAGTGGGATACTATATCCATGGATTTCATCATTGGTCTCCCTATGTCTTCTCGTCGCCATGATGCTATCTTGGTGACAGTTGACAAGTTGACCAAAGTAGCTCACTTTTCACCAGTTCGTACTACATTCACAGCTCCAGCAGTAGCACAGGTGTTCTTGCGAGACATTGTTAGACTTCATGGCGTACCCCGCAAGATTATTTCTGACAGGGATTCTCTTTTCACTTCTACCTTTTGGAAGTCATTACAGGCAGCTATGGGCACTAAGCTCAATTTCAGTACAGCCTATCACTTGGAGACAGATGGTCAGACAGAGAGGGTCAATCAAGTGTTAGAGGATATGCTTCGTATGTACGTCATGGATCATCAGACCGGATGGGAGGAGTATCTTCCCTTAGTGGAGTTTGCCTATAACAATGGGCATCACACTTCTTTGGGGATGCCACCCTATCAGGCATTATACGGCAGGCCTTGCAGGACGCCCTTGAGTTGGGATCGCATAGAGGATAGAGTTGCTATTGGTCCTGAGTTAGTTCGGGATATGGAACAGCAGGTGGATTTGATTAGGCAGCGTCTCAGAGAGGCTCAAGATAGACAGAAGAAATATGCCGATGCAAAGAGGGTTGATCGTAGTTACTTGGTTGGAGACAGAGTTTTCCTGAGAGTGCGACCACATAAGAGTCCAATCTGTTACGGAAAGGGTTCTAAGCTCACACCTCGCTTTGTAGGACCTTTTGAGATTTTGGAGAGGATAGGCCCAGTTGCCTACCATTTAGCTCTGCCACCTAGCCTGTCATGCATCCACGATGTGTTTCATGTTTCAGTTTTGAGAAAATATATCTATGATGAGTCTCACCTTTTAGATTGGGATGCCTTGCAGGTGGAGTCGGACGGGCAGCTAGCTTTGGAGCCCATTCGCATTTTGGCACGCCGGACATTGGCCCTTCGAGGTCGAGAGCTGGACCAGGTTAGGGTCCAGTGGGATTGTTATGATGAGGTTACGGCTTCATGGGAGGACGCAGCACGTATGAGATCAGAGTACCCTCACCTCTTTGATGAACTCCAGGAGGAAGTTCATGCCTAGAGGGGGAGGATGTGAGGCCTCACCTCGACTCAGTCTGACATTCAGTGGATTTTATATTTTAGACTATTATGGATACTTTATTTTGATGCATTTTGAGACTTAGAACTTATATGATTTCAGGATTTGGATAACATTCCTATGATTTGATGATTTACTTACATGCTCTTTGAGATAGAACACTACATGATTATTAGATAGAATGATATTGCAATGATAGATGTCGATATTGAATTTGCAGGACTTTATTCTGAATATAGAACTATGATGTATGTTTAGTTTATGTGAATTGGGATGAAAATTGCTTATGTGAATTTGCTTGACAAAGATGTATTTGATCTGTGCAGATGAAAATTGTATGCAAATGATGATGTGCATTGTTATATTATTGAATTATATTATATTTGGATATTTGGAAGTACTAATGTGTAAATTGAGATGCGCAGGAAATTACCATGTGACCATGGAAAATTACGGAGAATCAAACCTAGACTTATGTATGTTCGTAAAGCCAGGGTTTGTCTATTTGGAGAGACAACACCCCGTTTGTGTTGTATTTTATTTGTAACAGTATATGATGCATGAGTGTTAAGTGTTAATTAAATTTTAATGTGTAAAAACCTCAAGAGACAATTTCATGTTTTATTTTTGTAAAAGTATTTTATTAGTGTCACTTGACACATGCGTGGATTTAAATTTAAATATTTTATTTTGTCTCTTGGTGGGAAAGTGTTTAATTATAGTTTTCTTAAATAAATTAATGTGTTGTCATAAATATTTTGGGAATATAATATTTGGTGTGGTCAACTTATGTTTGACCCGAAAATAAACTTCAGAGGGGTTTAAAATGGGTTAAATGAACACCTAGGGGTAGTTTAATAGGGTTTCCTAAAGCCCATAAGGTATACTTTATAATGATCTTTTTAACACTTTAAAAATTGGCTTTTTTGAGTTGAACGAAAATTGAAAATTGAAGTTAAATCAAATCAAGATTTTTCCTCTTGGAAGGAGAGTCTTTTTGCATTTTTGCTTTCTTTCTTCTTTTTTGGTTTTTTTTTTTTTTTTAAGAATCCTAGGAGAACTCAGAGAGTGAGCTTCTTAAGGAAGATTTTTGGGAATAGCAGGGTAATCACCCACTCTCCATTTTTGGAGACAGAAGAAAATTTAGAAGAAAAATAATGTTATGGAATAGAGGAATTTGAATAAGGGTAGAAGGAAAAAGATTTGTGGATTGGGCAGCTCTTCATCAGATATCATAATAACCTTTGGGCAGATTAAGGTTGGTTTCCATTTTTTTTACTTTTAATATCTTCTTCTTGTTCATGTCTAGAAGTTTGTTGGTGTAAGAAAATTGTATTCTTGGAAGTTTATGTTTGAGAATCTTTTGATATTTTGTTTTATGAATTGATGTGTTTTGGGAGTTTTCTCAAGATCTCTTACTCTTGGGAGAGAAGAGGATCTTGAGGGTGGTAGCAGTGACAGCCCTTGAGTGAGAGACTCTCTTTTGAGAGCGATCACAAGGGATCTTTGTGTGACCCTTGCTGCATGGTCTGTTTGTGCAATGGGGGTCATAAGGAGGGTTTTAAGGCTAGAATGCCTTTGGGGGGCATAAGGATTAAGGGGTTGAGAATTCTTGATATTTTTATTGTGCCATGAGATGGCTTCTTGTTTATTTCATACTTGCAGTTCTCCTCAGGGTATTTGGTCCACTACCACCCTTTTGAAAATGTTCATCACCGAAGTGTGGTGCTGTGAAAGCCAGGTTGGGAATGTGTCTGGAATATCTGTATGCTTTGCTTTATATGTGTTTGCCTGTTTGTTACCCGTCTAGGAATTGGTTCTCCGAGCTCGGGGGTGGCTACCAGTTAGCCTAGGCTGGGAGGTGAGCACTCCGTGGTCATATTTGTGTTTCTATTATGCAGGAAATTCAGAGGAAAGAGATTAGGAACCATGAAAGAGATACAGAAGATTGTTATTGAAGATACTTGAATTCAGTTGCAGATGTTTGTTAAAAGTTGTTAAAGAAATATGCCTCATTCATAGAAAAGAGAAGCAAGTTGTAATTTGTGAAAGTAGACTTGAAGTCTTATTGTTGTGACTATTCAGAGAAAACATTCTGTAAATTGGTAAAATATCTTAGAGATGTTTTAAAAGAAAAGCTTGTTATTTCTACTTCTGGTTTATTTGAAAAAGAAAAGTAAATTTGTGTTGCATGCAAAAGCTTCTTGTATTATGGAAAGAAATAAAAGAATTGTTTTCATTTAGATTTTATCTATATTTCACTTGTGGCAAATAGAAGTTTATTGATGTTGAAAGATTTTATGTATTTTTAATGAAAAAAAAGTAGTTTTATGAAATATTAGATTTGAGGAGAAAAATCAATGAAAATTTCTTTTATTCTAGAAAAGTATATTGTATCTTTTTAAAAGTATTTTAAATTGTATTTTAGTTAGCATTGATTTAAAAGCTTATTGATTATATATATATATGATTTAACTTAATGCTTTTTCCTTTAATTATTTTAGTTTAAAATTTTGCATGTAAATGCTCTTTTTAAAAAAATATATATATATAAATTTATATTGAAATAAATTTCATCTTTTTAACTATGATTATAAAAGTTATGTAAATATAAATATATACATATATATATATATATATATAAATATATATATTTATATATATATTTATATATATATATATATTTATATGTTATATTTTTAAAAAAAAATTAAAATTAAAAAAAAATATGTTTTGGGCCCCCCGCGGACTCCACTGTGAGTACGCACAGTGGACGGCCGCGCGGCACCCACTGTGTGCACACACAGTGGAGCCGCTTGCAGCTCCCACTGTGTGGGCACACAGTGGACGGCCGCGGCCGCCACTGTGTGGCCACACAGTGGGGAGCCGCTAGCGGCGCCCACTGTGTGGGCACACAGTGGTGCCGCGGCGCCACTGTGAGCTCACACAGTGGTGCGCGCGGCCAGCCCGCCACCCAAAACTCCCGTGACCTGCAAACAATGAAATCGTGGCCGCCTTTAGGGTCTTCAGCCCAACATGAAACTTTGACTGTTAAAAAAAAAAATTATGAGATAAAACCCTAGCCCGGATGGGGCTAGGGCAAATCGGTTTTAAAAAAAATAAAAGAAAAATATTAATTAGTTTAGTTATTATAAATGTGAGAAAATTGGAACCCTAATTAGGGTTGGGAAAAAAATATAGTTTAATAATTAGGAAGTTAAAAAATGGCTTTTGAGTTAGAGTTAAAATATTTAACATATAAGTAAAATATATTTATATATATGTTTCCATATATATATATGGGAATATATATATATATATATATATATGAATTTTGAGCATTTTGAATAAGTAATTAAATTATAAATATATAAATATATGCATATTCAAATATGTATATATGTATATATTTATATAATCCTTATTTTAATTTGGGATAAATTATAAAGAGAAATATAAAAGAATTGAAAAGACTATATAGTCTTATGGGAGTATAAAATAAATTTTTCACTCCTATTTCCTTTAGTTTGATTTACTTAATAAACCTATTGACTAGATATCTCTTGGAGATAGAATTAAACCAGTTAGTCTCACGCGATTTAAAATTTAACAATTCATCGTTGCTTAGTCGTTTCAGAATTAGCTCGAATTTATTAATGGAAATTTCACTAACGTTTGTCGCGAGAGTGATCTTGTTAATTAATTTAGTAAGTTTTTAAAAAAAAAAATTTGTTCCGTTTTTGCCCTAAATTTTGGGCATGACACAGTTGTCACAGTCTGGATCTCATCAATAGCAACAACTTTATGTTTGTGAGCAGGAGGTAAAGATCTTAACACTTTAGCCACAATCTCATCTTCTTCAAGGACTCCACCGGCACATCTGATATTCATCACAAGATCATTCACTTTAGCCATAAAGGATGTAATATTCTCATCTTCTCGGGCATATTCAGCATCTCATACTTTCCTTTAAAGCTTTGCAGTTTAGCAATTTCCACATGTTTATATCCTTCACACAGTGTTTCAAGCTTCACCCAAATACCATGTTTAGTCTACAATCCCATCACATTAGTCATCTCTACATCATTCAGGGCACTCAGCAATGCTTCTTTAGCTCTAATATTACTTTCAGCATCCTTAATCTCAACTACAATAACAAGACCATACGCAGGAACAATGTATGCATTCTTTGTAATCTTCCAATAATCTTCTCCAAGACAATTCAGGTGAGCTTCCATCGGGTGCTTCCATATAGAGTAATTAGTTCCATAAAATCTTGGACTCTCCCTGAAAACAAAAGCTTCCATACCGGATCTCCTCAAGCGATCAAGCTCCTTCTGAAGGATCTAGCTCTAATACCAATTGTTGATAGCAGGGCAGCAGGAAAACTAAGAGGGGGGGTTGAATCAATTTTCACCAAACTCAACCAAATTAATAGTAACTTCAGATCTGATTAAGAACGGTAACAGGAAAGATAAACACCACATCAACAACACACATAACTTAAGGATTTTTGATGTGGAAAACCCGGTTAAGGGAAAAACCACGTTGGGAACCTACCCACAATAAGATGATACTCTGCAATAGTATGTGTAAATATTGCAATGGGGAATGCACATGCATTTAGGCACACTGCCTAGAGCTCACTGCTCAAAAACAAGAAGGTATACAACCCTGGGAAGGCTCATTTCCTTACAAAGATCGTACAACAATTTGGATTACATGAACTGAAAGAATAGCATCTCCAAATGCCTAATTACAATTCTGGTTAAGCACATTGTCTGCACAACAACACTTCTCTGCTCTTCCACAATTCTGAATGATAAATTCGCTTGCTCGCACATACAATATACTCTTAGATCATAAACACAACCACAGACACTCGCATACACTCAACTAACATGATTGCATCACCTATTTATATAATTCACCAACCTTACCCTTAAGGTCGGCTCAACACATAAGACCTCATTACAAAACTACATCACACAATACATAAATTCATAACTGAACCAATACAATGTCGAAAAGGACATAGAATGGACCCAAATTAAATCCTCAAACACAGAACACCACCAAATAATTCTCCAAGATCATCTACAACACGCTACACCACCGAATATGTCACATAACACGAAGAAAACCATCGGACCAATAAAATCTTCATTAACATGCACCACGATCAATGCGGACCACCAAAATGCATAGGACACGATCAGAGAACATCAAAAAGAAACGTGAATTCCACTGCAATCACCACAACAACTCGGATAATAAGATTCATCATTACTACATCACCAAAGCTCAAGAACACCAGCTGACAAATTGAAAGATATGCTTGTGAAGTTTCAAATCATGAACCATTTGTTCAGAGGACACACATGAACATCCCAAACACTCTCCAAAATCCGCAACTCAAGATATGATCATTTCGAAGCAATATGGACCAAATACCATAACTCTGCAACACAAAATACTGAAAACCCAGTCCATATACCGGACCACTTAACTCGACCAGATCACCACATAGCATTATGAAACTCATACTGAATCAACAAGAGATAAGCATCTCAAAACCCAATAAACCGCAATAGCACATCTGCAACAGATCACCAAAACCAACTCTCTGCAATACACCATTTCTCTACAATATAGGAATATGTTGACATCAATGACAACAACATATCCCAACAATTCTAATATCCAACATGTATTACCTGGCAAAAAATTAAATGAAAACATGTCTTTCCTCCAAGACTACCAGAGCCTTTTCTCATTTCTCATCAAGATTGTGAAATCATGTTCTCAAATGATAAAGGTAGAAAATTTATCAATTCCACCTAGGAGCAAGGATTATCTCATTTGATAGTTTTCAAACTCATCCCTAGAACAATATATTCACTACAAGCTATGGGACAAATGAAAACAATGAATAAGTAGATACCTTTAATTTTTAAGGAATATGTTTCAAAAAATAAATCAACCAGGACTTGATAGTTTTACCTATGAGAAAGTAATAGAGTTTTTCTAATATGGGTAATAGGCACCATCATTGTCACAAGGATGGAAATTTTGGGATGTGAAGCCATAACAAACCAATTTGTTCATGGGAAGAACCATTTTTGTGAAAAATAAATATTTATAGAACACTTAAATTTGTGTCACTTGAGGGAAATAAATTTTGAGCAAGATGGACTTGTAATATTCCTTTTTTTGTAATAATATAAGTTATGTAGGTCACTTTTTTCATTTCCTATTTTTTGCATCGCCCCTAGATTGATTTTATGTATTTTTTTCTTTTTATTGTTTCTCTAGTGTTTAAATAAGGCCCCTAAAGTCTTTGAGTTTGAAGGAATGCTCAATTTTCTAAGTATTTGTAAATTATTATTAGTTTCAAATTTTTCATTCAAGAATGCTTTTTCATCTAAGTTCAACCTTTCATCAGCCACCATTAGAATTTTTATTTTTTCCCCTATCGTGTCTTCCATCCTTACCCCTCTCTTTGAATGTGTTAGACTTTTAGACCTATAGTACATGATTCTTTTAGTATCTCAAACCCTTGATCCTCAATATTCCCACCTTTACTTTTGTTCTCTACACAATGCCACAAAACATGTCTTGATGTATTTAATGGATAATTTTGATGCCATAACTTTTAAAAGTGGGAGTTTTTTCCACACAGAATCATTGCTCAAATTTGGAGCTACAATTTACATTAATTATGAAAAACCCATTATTCTTGTGACAAATAAAAAGGGTAAATGTGTTGATCCAATATAGGGGTTGTATTTTACCTTCATTAGACACAAACTTCAACGACATTATATTGATTAAATTTAGCATTATTTTATGTTCATTGTTTCATGTAGCTATTAATGTTTCATGTAGATTTTTTTTTTCTGAAATCAAGAAAAACTAATCATTGGTGAGGAATTGTAGTTACGCTCAAAATTTGAAAATGTGATAAGAACAAGATTCATAGAGCTCTAAATATACTACCTAATCTGTTATTTAAAAAAAATGTTGGAGATTAAGGGATTCAAATAGAGGATCCACACAAATTACTCCTATTTTTATGAAAAAATATAACATAGCAGCTGGTGTGGCCTCTTTAAAATGGTTTTTTTAAGTATTTCAAAAATCACTTTGATGAAAAATTAGCTAACACCTTGTAGTTTATGCGTGATTTTTGTACTAATTTTTTAAGGGATATATATATATATATATTAATAGTTTTCAAAGTGGACACATTCCGAAAAATAAAAAATTTGAGCATGCACTCCCCTAAATATTTTGGAAATTAATCAAAAATAAATAAATAAATTGAATGTGCAAAGAATAGAGTTATTGTACCTGTTGTTCTCAAATTCTGATTCCCTTTTTATCCCCTGTAAGAAATTAATAACTCGGTCTGCAAATAGAGAGATCAAGGAAAAGGAACCTTAGAGCAACATATGACAAGGTTTTAAGAACCTTCTACACTTTGAACTTATCCAAAGTTCAAGAGGGTATACCTCTTATGAATGGATTCACACTTTTAAAACAGATCCATAGTAAACTAGTCCAAAACCAATGAATCCTATCGCCTTAACACAAACTGAAATAATGAAATAAAGCTTATGCTCATATTCAATATTGATCTACAAGAAATGTAGAAAGATAGCTACAACTGATACCAGTGCCTTGTCCAAGCTACAGAGTCATCTAAGTTAAACAAGGATTTCGCCATTAAACGTCTCCATACATCTAATCACCTCGGCTTCTATCAAACCCATACGTGCCTGACATATATAAGAGTTTTTCCTTATTGGTCTAGACAGTGTTCATCAAATTCAAAGTCTCCAACAAAGTAACCTACTGACAGAGATATTTCCTGTGTATTTAATTTCCCTCCTAAAGAGAAAAGCTAAGAAACACATCTATTAAAGACTGCATTTACAATCCATGTTCAAATGAATAACCCTAGATTACCCAAGTTGAAACCAGTAAATTATTGAAAGAAAACTACAAGACAACACAAATTCTAAGCTCGAAATTTCATGGTCTGTATATTGATATTAAATTTTGAAAAGGATTACAAAACTCATAATATTCTCTATAAAACTAGAAAATCCCAGATATATTTCTGCAGAGTTTCTTTACAAATTCTTGCGATCCTTTTTTTACTACTCCTGGTATCCATTTATAATAGCATGGATGCCAGACCTTTTCAAAAGGTTTTTTACAACAAACTTCCTGTTTGAACAAGAAGTATCAAATCTTTACCACTTTCTAACGGCCTCTTTACCATTGTTGTCATTCTGCGGCTTCTTCTTAAACCTCTGCATCCAGCATAGTATATTTTCTTTTCCACTTGTCATCAGCAGGCCAAGTCCTCCTCCCTAGGCTTCCACTTGTCCAAAATAGGCATTAGAAAAGCCTTGTCTCCATTTAGCTCATTCCACATATCCAAAACTTTACTCATATTATTATACACCAATGATGATCCTATAGTGTCAGCAAAACTCAAAATTGTGGCCCTCACTCTCTCTTCATATTTATTTGCAAACAGGGTTTGAGCCTGTTTTAGCTTCTCCAACTCCTGAGGAGTGATCTCAACTGATTCGGAACTAGAAGGTGGAGGAGAAGGTGGAAATTCAATGATAGGGCTAGTAGAGGGAGGTTGTGCATGAGAAGAAGCAATCATCAATGTTGAGGACTCACCTCGATGGTATTGACCTGCCAATTGGCTTCTCAAATTAGCAATAATAGTGTCTCAGCTCATTACCTCTCCTTTGGCATCATTGTAAGCTTTTAGGATAGTCTCTAACTTAGTTTAGAGAACTGCCTTTTCCATTGCTTCTTTCTCTGCCACTACAACACTAAACTTTGCAGTCTCTAAGACTGTGCTAGCAGCCTCCATGACTCTAGTATTCTGCACTCTCTTCACTATCATACCTCCAAGGTAGCTTAACTCCGGGGTATCCTTTTTCTTTTTATTTTCATCTCTTTTCAGAGACCACATGACCAAAGCAGCATTATCCTTGCTGAAGGCTACTCCTTCAACAGGCTTGGTTTCTTTCATGACTGCCTCTAGAACCAAGCCATCTACTATATCCCATTCAGGGAGGATGAGTACACCAACCTTTGCTACAATCTCCTTTCCTTGCTCAAGAGTGATGGTCTTAAACTCAGTGACCATCTCTTGCTTTATTTCCTCCTCCACCATAGATGCATCCTTGTGGGGCTACTCACCTTTCCTCCTCTCACATCTGGCATTAAACTGTAAAGCGGAAAAATCGAACCCTAGCCGTTCTCCCCTCCCCAACTCCGAGGAGAGAGAAGGGAGAGTCACTAGGGTTGATGATTTTCACTTAGGAGGGACTTTACATTCAAAAGAGGGGTTGAAACCCACAAGATCCAATCCCACGCAATGCAAGATTGGATTCTAAATGAGTTTCAAGGGTTGTGATAGCAAGGATACCCTCTTTTGTAAAGAAATGTAGATAGAAAGATTGAACTAGGAATGCATGTAAAGTAGGAAAGATTCACTTATAAACAGAGATAGGGATATGATATGAAGTTGTGGACCTGGAATTAGCAGTAAAATGTCGAGACGGTGCTGTTTTGCAAATTTGAGCGAAAGTTGACGGGACGATGGCGCCCGGCGTGCACACGGTCCTCCGAAAAATCTGCGAAACGAAGGTGGATCTGTTCGTCTCTGCACAAGGATTCCAGATCTTCAATTACAGCCACGTACCTGCAACCTACACACAGAAAAGAGAGGACGATTGGGGGGTTAGGGATGAGGGGTTTGCCTTTAGGTCAAACCCCGGTTTTGGAATTAACCAAGAAATGAGAATGCTGTAAATGTAAATGTTTGTAATGTAAACAAGTACTGATACCTTGTTGTAAGAATGTTTGTATTCTTACATGCGAAGGTGTAATGTATGTAGTATGTAATGTGTTGTAAGTGATCTCCTCTTCAATGGTTGAATCCTTGTCTTGAATGCAACACTTAGCCTTGAATGGAGACTTAGAATGCTCAATTGCTTGAAGGAATGCTTGAATGCTTGAATGTTTGAATATCGCTTTCGCGCCTTGCTCACATATGTCCTCCTCTTTCTCCCCCTTTCTAGGAGAGGAAAAGTAGTTTATATACTTGTCAATTAGGGCTGATAGACTGATTTTCCCGACCTTAGGCCGACCAGGAAATGTTATTTTCCAATTTGCAAACATAAAGACCCGAAGCCCCATAGGAGACTGGGCCCAAAAATAGGGCCAGGGACCAGGCCGCTGGGCACCATGGTCCCACCTCCCGGGACAGCAGGATGCAAGGAGGGATCAGGCCAGGGTGCTGAGAAATGTAGTTTTTGGTGTCATAAGAAGGTTTTGGGTTCTCCATTCAGGTTCAGTGTTGCGCCGCCATCGTGAAGACCCAAATGCAGTTGAAATTGCAAGTGTCGCAATTTTAGGATGCTACATTTAGCCCCCACTTTAGCGGGAGTATAAGCGTACACTCATACTTTCGGTAAAGTACAAGGAAACAACATTGAAAAAAACTTTCACCACGTCAAGGAGGCAAGATACACCAAGCCCCTAGTGGACTAAGGATCTTACGAGTTCGATTGACAAAGTAAAAGGGAAGATCACGAGGGAGAACCATGACTGTCAGTAGTAAGGTTCCCTCACTATGAGTCATGCAAGAAAGATATCAAAAATTTTCAAGGCAAAGCTAAATTTGTCAAGAAATTTTCAAGTATCTTGAAAAGATATAGACGGGATGTATGCCCCCCTACGTTAAAGTGATCGCACACGCCTCACCGGGGGTGATTGCTTTAAGGTAGTGATACATATAAGAATGAGAAAGGAAAGGAGCACGTTATCACAAGGATTTAGCCCCCAAGTGTGAGATAAGCCCAAGGATAATAGACACAAAACACAAAGCACAAGGTGACTTCGCTTTCCTCGGGGTCAGTATGCTGTATGATAATTCATGTATATCATATGTATGTATGCATAATTGTTCTTCATTCCCCAATCAAGGAAGGTCACCTAGAAGAAGGGAACACATGTGTCTTTTGAGTCAACATGAGAGAGACCAAAAGAGATCTCAATGTTTTGCATCGTCCTCAAGTAGACAACACTAAGGACAACAAATAGAAGAATGAGAATAACACATAGAAGAAGTAACAAAAGAGAGGGGGAGAGAATCTGCTATGCTAATGAAACTAGTCTAGCACGTCATCTACCCCCCAATCTTGCTGATCAGTATTTCGAGAAGGTAGGAAACATGCTAGAGGAGGAACATCCAACACAGAAGATGGAGCTATCACAAGATCCAAACAAGGGCTATGTTCATATCCCAAGTTGCGGTGTTCTTGTCTAGGAGCTAGGATAAGTGCTTTAGAAAATGCGTTAGATAAATGGTTATCAACATCAACATATTCATATTCACTATTAGAATGAAGAGGAGTAACATTTTCATCATGAATAACATTTTCATCTATATCATCATCAAGATTTATAAAAATAGGATCTTTAACTCGCACAGGATCAAGACCATCATGCATCTTATGTTTAGGAGATTTCGGCTCAATCGTCGGCTGAGGAGAAAATGGAATAATACTGGCTGAAGGTGTTTTTGGAGATTGCAAAGTTTGAGAAGTAGCTGCCTGAGCTCTAAGACGATACTTTCGTCGGCGTTCACGTGCAGAACGATTTCGTCTAGTCTTAGTAGGAAGCTGAGGAGATTGAGGAGGAGGAATGTTCTCATCCTTATCACTTGAGTGTTTAGGTTGTGGTCTCTTAGGTTGAACAATAGGAGAAGAGGAAGGTCTCTTCTCTCCATAAGAGGAAGGAGGAGGAACTGCTCCATACAAAGGAGGAATATTTGGTTTAGGAAGGAGACCAAGTCCATCATGACGAGGAGGTATAGGTCTACTTTTAGGAAGTTTATTAGATATAGGCATAGTCACATCCATAGGGATGGGTTGGGAATCTTCTTGAGGAAAGACATTAGTTTTATCTTTCAAAGGAAGAACTTCCTTCTCAAGAACGATAGGAATATCAAGTTTGGGTGTTCTAGGTTCACTTAGAGATAGGATCATATCTTTTTTCCACTTTTGATAAGATTTGAAAAGATGATCACTTCGCGGAGGAAGAGATTGGAATTGTTTAGGCCAAAAGTAATCAATAGGAACACTAGAAGTTCTTTCAGCTGGTTTAAAGAGACTATGATTGACAGTAACAACTTCACCATTATGGGGAAATTTCAAACACTTGTGAATAGGAGAAGCAATAGCTTTCATGGAAGATAGCCAAGGATAGCCTAGCTTCACACGAAATTGTTCGGATGATGGAATAATAGCAAAGTCCACATCAAGGGATTTGTTATGGACCTCAATAGGTAATGTAATAGAACCAATTGCAGGAGAAGAAAATGCATCAAATAGTTTCACAACCACATTTGTTTCGTCATAGATTACTTGATTCAATTGCAAAGTAAAAAGAAATTCTTCAGTAATGACATTAACCATACAAGAAGGATCAATAACCACTCCACGGCAAGGTGTATTCTTAACTGTTGCAACTATATATAAAGGACCATCAGGTGCCCTGATAGTTTCACTGGAATCAAATGTGATGGAAGGTTCTTTAGGGATTTTCTGCTGCTCCACAAAGTTAATCACATTCAGAGTCATAGACACAAGATCATCAGGTGAGACAGAGGAATCAGTAGTATCAATCGCATTAGAGGTATGAGAAGGCAATGGATCAGTAAAAATCTAAAGATTTTGGTTAGGAGGAGCTACAGATGTGTTGCCTTTATCATTCACACCAGAAACAGAGATAGTATTATTATCAATCAAATCTTGAATTTTACCTTTTAAAGCAAAACATTTTTCAGTATCATGCCCAGGATGACGATGAAATTGACAAAAATATTTGTTATCAAAATAGGGTGAATTAATCTTTGCAGGATCTATTTGCCTTATAGGAGGAAGAGTAAGCACATTTTGTTCCAATAACTTATTCATAATACTATGCAATGATTCATTCAAAGAGTGAACTTTCTTTCTTTCTTGAAAAACTTAGAAATAGGAAGCACACCTGATGCTGCATTCACATTGTTGTTGATGATGTTTTCATTGAATTTAATGGACTCTCTGTTCGGTTTAAACTTCCCAAATGGTTGTTGACTACTATCACCCTTATCACTCGGAGCCATAGGATGTGATTGTTCCATTTGACTCACAGTCAGTTGATAATTGTGAAGAGTTGCGCACAACTGTTGGAAAGAAGTAAACTCAGAAAACAGGAGTTTTTCTCTAATATCTTTTTGTAAATTAGAAATAAAGATTCTTTGAATATCATTGTCAGGCACTGGAAAAGAAATTTGAGCATACAAATGCTTATATCTACCAATGAAATCAGTCATTTTTTCTTTAACACCTTGTTTACAGTGCATTAAATCAGTCAAAGTAACTTTAGGACTTATATTGTTTTGAAATTGTTGAATGAAAGCATTTGCAAGTTGTTCGAAAGAAGTAATAGAATAAGAAGGCAACGAGCAATACCATTGTAAGGCTTTATCTCTTAATGTTCTAGTAAACAGTTTTGCAAGCAACCTTTGGTCATAAGCAAAATCGGTACATATTGTTTGAAAAGTTTTAACATGTGTTAGAGGATCACCCTTACCATTATAAAGCTCCAAATGTGGAATTTCAACATGTTTAGGGGGGATAGCTTGAACGATGTCAAGAGAAAGTGGGCTTGCAACATCAAATGTGGGCACACTAAACTTAGATTGATTCATAGAGGCAATTTGTTGTTGTAAGGAAGAGACAGTTTGTGCAAGATTGTTAATGGTCGCTTCAGTCGAAGAGTTCATATTAGATGTGTTAGATTGTGATGGAGGTGTTATGTTATTGAAAGAAGGTAGAGAGTAAGGTGGTGGGACACTATGATAGTTAGTCATAGGAGATGATTGGACAAGAGGAACACTACAAGGAGGAATGGAATGGTTAAATGAATTGCCCCCTTGCGTCATGTTCATTTGTGGAGATATGAGAGGAACACTCACTGAAGGAATGAATGAAGAAGTTGGATTGAATGAAGGAAGAGGGTTAATTGAAGAAGAGGGATTGCCCCCATGACTGGTGATCATAGGAGGAATGTCTTGTGTTGAAGTAATCATTATGTTTGATGTAAAAGTAGGTATACTAGCAATAGGAGTTGTCAAAGGAATAGAATGATTAACTTGAGTAGGAGGTTGTGTGTAACCTCATAGGCATCACATTCGAATCCACAATGTGTGCAATACCACGCAAAATATCAATTCCATTCTTATCACTTTGAACCATACATTTTAGACCCTCAATTAATGAAAGAGCTTCGCTATCAGGGTATTCTTGAGACATCCATTGTCGAAAATCATCAAATTGGTTATCCAATTTCGAAAGTTGTTCTACAGAAACCTCATGGAGAGCTTCTTCATCATTAAGAGGATTAGAGGAATTACCCATGTCCTCATTAAAAAGGCCATTCAAATTAGGTTCCATCTCCTCGGTAATTACACCTTGGAAGGATTTAATTCTAAGGCTTCGTCTAACGGGAATAGTGTAAGTAGGGCTTATTGTTGTAAAACTCATGCACTAAAGAGAGAGAGAAGATTTTGAATTTTAGAGGTAGCAAATTTCAATAAAACCAGCCAATCTCTTATATTTAAGCTATTAAATGCAATCAGGACAATCTCCCGAAATTTCGGAAAAAATGTCCGGGACCGTGGCGCTCGGAGTGCACACGGTCCTCGCAACTTTTTTCAAAATTTTCAAGGATGAAAGTAATGATGATTTTGAAGCTAATCTGAAAAAATTGAGTGATTTTACGATCTGTAGATAGGCCAAATTAAAGTTGCAATCTCAAAATTGAACCCTACCAAGATTGTTGAAAAATGCAAAATTTGAATTTTGAAAAAGAGAGGGAAACTGAAATTTTGAATTTTATGATTTTAGAGGGAATGTTGAAAGCAATGTAGGCTTTGAAATTTAAAAGTTGACTCAATTTCATGCAAAATTCGAATTTGAAAGTGGAAATCAAAGATGTTGCAATTAAACACTTAATTTCAAAAGTCACAAATTGTAAAAATTTGAATAAAGCACTGAAATTTCGAATGAATGCTAACACACTTTTCAGATTTAGGACTGTAAGAAACACAATTTTGACATGAATTTTAATTTCAACAATTTTTGAATGATTAGAAGCGTCAATCCAAGCAATCACTAGACCAACTTTGATTTTAATTTTGAAGGTGTTAAAATTGATAAAATCAGCCAAAATTCTGGATTTTAGCAGAAAAATACAGTAAGATCTAGCTCCCGAAATTTTGGAAAAAATGTCGGGGATGATGGCGCTCGGGATGCACACGGTCCTCGCAACTTTTTTCCAAATTTTCAGGGATGAAAGATATTGTGATTTTATTGCGGAATCCAAAGTTACAGCCGATTTGGAGGTGTTTTGATCAGTGAAATTATCAGTCAAAGGTTGAATCAAGGAGGTTTTAAAAATTAGGGTTTTGACACTTAACCACTTAATTTTCAAAATTAAAGCACAAATATGAATTGACAATTTGCAATAGAAGGGTAGATCTGAAACAAGCATTAACAATTAAACATTCCACAAGTTTAATTACTAAAAAGAAAATTTTAGGGTTTTTTATGCAATCAACCTCTAAAATTTGCAAAAGATCAAACATGGAAATGCAATTAAGGAAGCAAATTTTTCAGATCTAACCATGAATAATCAAAATTGGGATGTTCACGTCGGGTTCACCAAAATGTAAAGCGGAAAAATCGAACCCTAGTCGTTCTCCCCTCCCAAACTCCGAGGAGAGAGAAGGGAGAGTCACTAGGGTTGATGGTTTTCACTTAGGAGGGACTTTACATTCAAAAGAGGGGTTGAAACCCACAAGATCCAATCCCACGCAATGCAAGATTGGATTCTAAATGAGTTTCAAGGGTTGTGATAGCAAGGATACCCTCTTTTGTAAAGAAATGTAGATAGAAAGATTGAACTAGGAATGCATGTAAAGTAGGAAAGATTCGCTTATAAACAGAGATAGGGATATGATATGAAGCTGCGGACCTGGAATTAGTAGTAAAATGTCAAGACGGTGTTGTTCTGCAAATTTGAGCAAAATTTGACGGGACAATGGCGCCCAGCGTGCACACGGTCCTCCGAAAAATCCGCGAAACGAAGGTGGATCTGTTCGTCTCTGCACAAGGATTCTAGATCTTCAATTACAGCCGCGTACCTACAACCTACACACAAAAAAGAGAGGACGATTGGGGGGTTAGGGATGAGGGGTTTGCCTTTAGGTCAAACCCCAGTTTTGGAATTAACCAAGAAATGAGAATGCTGTAAATGTAAATGTTTGTAATGTAAACAAGTACTGATACCTTGTTGTAAGAATGTTTGTATTCTTACATGCGAAGGTGTAATGTATGTAGTATGTAATGTGTTGTAAGTGATCTCCTCTTCAATGGTTGAATCCTTGTCTTGAATGCAACACTTAGCCTTGAATGGAGACTTAGAATGCTCAATTGCTTGAAGGAATGCTTGAATGCTTGAATGTTTGAATATCGCTTACGCGCCTTGCTCACATATGTCCTCCTCTTTCTCCCCCTTTCTAGGAGAGGAAAATTAGTTTATATACTTGTCAATTAGGGCTGATAGACTGATTTTCCCGACCTTAGGCCGACTAGGAAATGTTATTTTCCAATTTGCAAACATAAAGACCCGAAGCCCCATAGGAGACCGGGCCCAAAAATAGGGTCAGGGACCAGGGCGCTGGGCGCCATGGTCCCACCTCCCGGGACAGCAGGATGCAAGGAGGGATCAGGCCAGGCTGCTGAGAAATGCAGTTTTTGGTGTCATAAGCAGGTTTCGGGGTCTCCATTCAGGTTCAGTGTTGTGCCGCCATCGTGAAGACCCAAATGCAGTCGAAATTGCAAGTGTCACAATTTTAGGACGCTACATAAACCTATCAATATTCTGCTTCCACACAAACTGCATGAAAACTCCTGAGGTGACAAAATTGCTATCAGCTAAGAATTCCTCACTGGCCTGTTTAATGGCACGATCAAGTTCCTGGCCTTTGAACTCATTGGTGGTTATGTTCATCTCAGCATCTTCTGTCTCTTGAGGCATTCCATCCTCTATTTCATCATAAGTATAGGCTATCTCTCAAAGACTCCCTAACTATAATAATTGCTCAACTACTGCCTGTTCATCTCCTATATGAATAGGGGATTGAGATGGGGAATACAAGGGCTCATTAGATTGCACTTCCTTTCCCACCATTTTCTTCTTTGGGGATTCCTGAATGTCAATGACATCTTGTATTTTTCTCTTTCCTTTTGAAGTAGAAGGCTCCCCTCTTGTTGGCACTAGCACATTGTACTTGGATTTCTTATGTAAAACATAGTCACCCGGAGGGATTGCTTTAGCAGATGTAGACCTAGATAAAACTAGTCTTGCCTTCTCAGGGTTATTTTTAATCACTGCTTCCCTCTTCTCTTTCAATGTTTGCATTACATATTCAAAACAAAGAATTAAGAATTTTGTCTTTTCCTCAAAAGGGTGAAAACTGGACAAAGGGTCATAGCTGGTGTCAAATTGATGCACAAGATCTAGAGCCTTCTTATAGGCTACCCATTTCTCTTTCCTCAGCTCCTCCTCATCCAAATCAAACTCATTTCTGATAAGGTCTTCAGGGAATTGGAATTGGTGAAGTCTGCCTTTGCATACTGCCCTCTTCCTGAACATATTATTAAAGAAATCCTCAGGGTCAGAAAATCTTGACACTGCAGTGGACAAATGGTAGGGTTGAAAGAATTCCTCAAAGCACGTTCGTCCACCTTGATAATAACAAACTGGTGTGCTATTGTTACTATAGGGAAAATGGTCCCTTTTCCTCTGTTAGATAACTCTGCCTCTTGCACACTTCCAATCTGCCTAAGGACTTCTGCAATTCCTACTTTCAGTGGGACCTGATATGGTAACAAAATTGGAGTGCCTCTGACACCATACACTCTGAAAACTGTGGAGACAAGGTACAAGTACATGTCACCCCAATTGTGGACAATTTTAATTTCTTCTACAAACTCCTTTGGCCTAAGGAACTCCAAAAGAGCTTTGGGGACCCTTGGATTCTCTGAACATAAGAGAATTCTGATCTTGAATGTAAAGCACTTATCAAACTTCAAGTAGCTAGCATCTTCTCTATCCCATGACAACACTGTGCTCCATATCTGAACTGGCATTTTCTCCCCATCCGTTTCTTTCACTAGATCCATTCCATTAGCAAAGTAGTCACCACCCTTGAATAGAAACAGATGCATGAGAAGGGAGTACCATCCAAAAGGCCTATCCACCTTACCATTTTTTATCCCTATCAAGCCTTCATGGATTGCATCAGTAATATAGGGGGCATAATCAAATGTAACAGCCAGAGAAGGATTTAAAATTTGAGCAATCATTAACATGTAATGAGTTGGCATGTTTACTTCAACATCCTCTCTAAAGATCTGGCAGAGTGACCAATATAATCATTTTGCTCTAAGAGTGAACAAATTTAAAGAGAAAGGCTCCATGGTATTAGGTCCTACAATAGTCAACCCACCCATTTTAACAAAGAATTCTTTAAGAGGCCCATCTCTAAGGTGATTCCTCTATGCATTGTAGACCTAGGCCAATGATTTAAAATTAATGGGCTCCAAATAATTGGACACCTCACTGAGCCCAAATATATTTATGAACTCAACATCATTTATTTCAATGAGGGTTTTTCTATTTATATCCCTAACACTTTTAGTAATAGGGTCGTAGTTGTGTGCAATCTGATTTAGGAGATCCACATCCATGAACACTCCAGGGACCACCAACTTACCTACATCCAACTCCCAGATACTGTTCATTGGGGCTAGGGAATGTCTCATACCGAATCCAACCTTGAATAGACCCAAACCAGACAACCCTATCTGTGGATCTCTAAGCCAATTACCCTTTGCATACAATCCTTCTCCTATTTTCAAGCGAGGGGCCTTGGGCACTAATTCCTTAACCTTAGCTACTACGTTTGTGGACATAGACAATTGTTCTAGGAAATCATCACAAGTTGCTCTTTCCTGGTAATTAACTTTCCCTATGAAGTCTCTTCTGCATGCCATCTCAATGATATGCGAGTAATTCAATTACTAATCACAACAATTCTTTAACAGAACAAAACCACAATTCAATCAAAACTTTCAAGTAACTGGTAAACAAGATACAAGAAAACCTATTCTCGGCCTAAAGAACTCTGCTCTGCAACAGCTTTTTTGCAACAACTCTTCGAAATGATGCCTACATTCAATTGATGTGAGCGTATATACGGAAATCAGGCTCTTAACTACGACATTGATACCAAATGCTTCGGCCATCACCTCAGAATTGAATTCACGATTGAATTCAAAAATTTCGCTCCAACGGATCATAACATGTCTGTGTTTCCATCACTTTCTTGTTTCACCATTTTGCGAAGCCTAAAATTCGTGCTTCTTCATCAAGAGAAATCACGCCAACCGTTAGATCCAGCGAAACTTGCACGGCTTTTACTTTACTGACTATTCTTTGTTCGGCGACGGGCTCAAATCTCTTTCACCATTTCGCAAAAGCTAAACATTATGCACATTCACCTAGTGAAACTGCGCGGGTTGTCCGATCAAAAGGAACTTGATCGGTCTTTATTCTATCCTGTGACTGGCGGTTAACCCCACTAACCGTGCTATAAGCGTTTAGTGCTAGCGGTCTTTGCTGCTTCGCGAAAGGTAATTACCTTGCATCTTCGGGCTATGAAATGGTGCCCGCCATAGGATCCTCCTTGACATACCCACCCTTTCACTAACTTAACCGATAGAAGTGGGCCCTCTGACTCAGCACCATCCACCCTGGCAACCGGCTGGCAAAACAAGCCAACGTGTCACTCACTTACTCATCGAACAACTTCCATGGAATCCACTTCAGATCCGCCACGTGCATCTGACAACTTGTCTTTTCACCCGTTGTCTGATCCACATGTTCTGCCACGACACCAACCAAGTGGCTGCCATGTCACTTCGCCACTTCGCGAAGATTAAATCTTAGGCACCTTCCGGCTGTGAAATGGCGCGCACCATCCGATTAAAAGGAACTTGATCAGCCTTTAACTTTAGTCTTTGCCACCTCATGGAGCAACTTTCCCTTTCGCCATTTCGCGAAGTATAAAACCCATGCATCTTTGGCTTGCGAAATAGCATGAGGCGTCCGATCAAAAGGAACTTGATCGGTATTTATCATAGTCTTTGCTGGATGTCGGGGCCAATTTCCTTTTCACTATTTCGCAAAGGTTAAATCTTGGTCACCTTTATCTTGCAAAACCACGTGGGCCGTCTGATCAAATGGAACTTGATTGTTCTTTACTTTAGTGAAAAGTTGGATGTCGGACCCACTTTCGCCATTTTGGGAATGGTAACTCTTGGGCATCTTAGGGCTGTGAAATCACGCATGCCTTTAGATTAAAAGGAACCAGCTCACTTGTTAGGAAACCCGATTAAACACTAAGAACCTTAGTAAAAGCTTAGAAAAATCATGCACTGCTAGACCCGCCTAGGAAGAAAAAAGAAAGGGGGGGGGGACACTTCTCACGGCAAACGGACCCTTCTTTAAGTGAATAAAGTAACACAGAATTAGAAATAAAGGGTTTTTTCTCAAACACTGAAGTGATTAAAACTTAAACCCTAAACCCTCTTTGGACCTAAAGCATCTAGAGGTAACAAGGCCATACCAGACTCAAAAATTTTCATAAACTTATCCAATTATAGGACAAGAATACCCATTTCTTGAACAGTGATAACAGCGGCTTTGACTGGGGATGGTTGATCGCAAGATCAACACAAGAATTCAAAAACTCTCTGGAGAAACAGACCAAACACAAGCCCAAAAAACAACAACTAAAGCAAACCTAAATATATACAAACAAGGACCTACTATGCATGGACATCAAGAGAAGTAATGTTTTAGGAATTGTCCATGCACTGAAAATTCATGTACTTCATCAGTCATATTCTTCAAAAAATATGAGTCTTTTCCATTAAGATCACAGACCACAGACGAGCCAATCCACAGTGACTCAATTTTTTTATGCTTTCCCTTATACTATCCTTTTGCATTCCATTGAAAAATTACATCACTGATTTGGAACTTTCTCAATGAGGTTCTCTTATCAAATAGGTATTTAGATTGCAATTGGATTTTAAGATTCCTCTTGTGGGCTAGAGTTCTGATTTCTTCAACTTCCACTATCTGAATCATCTGGTCTTTCATAGGTTCAGATAGCTCCATCTCTTCAGCTTGGAGGAACTTATATACTAGAATAAGGTTATTTACTGGCACCCTAGACTGTGTGCCATAAACTAATTCAAAAGGTGAGACCCCAATAGCCTTCTTGACAGTAACCCTGTTAGCCCATAAAGCCAATTTTAACTTTTGGTCCCAAGACCTTTTATTTTCTTCCAGAATTTTCTTGATAATATTCAGGAGGCTCTTGTTACTAGATTCAGCTTTCCCATTACCCTGAGGATGATAGGATGAAGATTAAGACATGATTATTCCATGACTAGTGCAAAATTCAACATTTTCTTCTGACTTGAAGCTCATGGCATTATCCATTACTAGTTTTACAGGGACTCTTAATCTAGTTATAACATTATCCATTAGAAAGTCAATAACAACCTTACTTGTGGCTCTCCTGGTGGGTATAGCTTCAATCCATTTAGTAAAATAGTCAGTAGCTACTATAATCCACCTATGACCTCTTCCTGATTTCTCAACAATCTTTCCAATAAAATCAATGCCCCATTGGACAAAAGGGGCTTTGACTATGACTGGGTTGAGGGGTAAAGCTCCTTCATACTTCAATTTGGATGAAAACTTTTGGCATGGGTCACATCTCCTGACATATTCATGGGCATCTTTAAACAAAGTAGGCCAATAGTACCCAGCCCGAACTATCTTACCAGCAGTTGTCTTAGCAGAGTAATGACCTCCACACACTCCATCATGCATTTTAGTAAACACTCTCTTAGCCTGGGATTCATCCAAACACATTAGTAATGCCCCATCTCTATTCCTCCAAAACAGATCACCTTGAACAAGGACATATTTCTGTGACTTCAACTTCAGAGTTCTTCTTTGATTATGTGTCATTCCTTCTGAAAATGTTGCATCCCTTAAAAAATGTATTATCTCTGACTACCAAGATTGTTTTTCAATACTAGTGACCAGGATGTTCTCAACTTCAACATTATTTATTTCAACATCAAGAAGGTTTGACTCGGCCATGAGCTTGGCAAGGCCTAAACCTCTCACCAATTTGGTGATCTTTATTTCCAAATCAAACTCCTAGATTCTGTTTATCCATCTGCATCTCTTACCTGTGACCTCAGACTGGGATAAGATGTCTTTGACAGCAGCATGTGGGACATGGACGCGTCTATTCTGGCTCCAAAAAGGCAATATGGAGTGACTAACACGCATGTTAGTCACACGTTTTACACCATCAATTTTGCATTTAACGGTCGCGATTGACTAACCTGTCACTAACACATTGTACGAAAGGTCTATTTTGGAGCCAGAATAGCCACGGCCATGGGACATATGCAACTACTTGTGCATTTACAAGATATGGCCTAAAAGCTTTGACAGCTTTGACCAAACCATATGCTTGCTTGTCCATGATTTCATATTTTAATTCTGCGGCCTGTAGAGATTTACTATAAAAGGCTATGGGGTGTTCATATCCTTCATTATCCTTTTGCAAAAGGACTGCAACCACTGTGTGATATGAAGCAAAAGAAAATAAAGAGAAAGGCTTACTGTAATCAGAGGATTTCAATACTGGTGCCTCCTGGATAGCCTTTTTGATCTCAGTAAAAGCCTTTGAAACTTTTTGATCCCAGTAGAATTTTGTATCCTTTTTAAGCAGTTTAACAATGGGCTTGATTGTCTCTGCAAAATTTGCAATAAATCTTCTAACAAAATTAACTTTGCCCAAGAAAGATTGGATACCTTTAATATTCTTTGGTTCAAGCACATTGTTTATTGCCTCTATTCTTTCAGGGTCTATTCTTACTCTTTCTTTAGAGACAACATGCCCTAGCAGCTTTCCTTCAGTAACAGCAAAATGACACTTCTTAGGATTTAAAGATACCCCAAATTCCAAAGCCTTACTGAAAACATGTTCTAAATGTCCACAGTGGTCATCTACTCTTTTGGAAAAGCATGTTAAATCAACCTGATATACTACCATGATAATATTGATGAATTCTTTGAAAGCTACATCCATTGCCCTCTAAAATGTAGCTCCAGCATTCTTCAAACCAAAAGGCATTCTGACATACACATAAGTTCCCCAAGGGGTGGTGAAAGCGGTTTTGAATTGTTCTGATTCCTTTACCAACACCTGGTTATACCCTAAGAACCCATCCATCATTGACAATAGGTCACAGCCAGTCACTCTTTGCAACATAGCTTCCATATTAGGAGAAGAATAATTATCCTTCAAGGAAGCAACATTCGGGTTCCTAAAGCCAACACAGAGTCTTATGTCCCCATTTTTCTTTCTCACCGGAACCAAATTTGAGACCCATGAGGAGTGCCTTATAGGCTTAATAATTCCCCCTTCCCTTAATTTGGTTAGTTCTTGTTGCATCTTGGATTCCAGCAGGGGGTTAATAGGTCTTTGCTTTTGTCTAAAAGGCTTAGCATCTGGAAGCAAAGGGACTTCATGTTGAAATAGATCATGTCTATACGCCTTTAGATCTTCATAAGACCAGGAAAATACATGCTTATACTTCTTTAATAAATTAATGAGATTCACTCTGACATGAGGAGGCAACTTTTTTCCTATATATACCAACTTAGGGGATGATTATGTCCCTAAGCTTACTTCCTCTAACTCATCCAGCTTAGTGGTTGATTGTTGGTGCAGATGATTGTCATTGTAACTAAACATACGTTCAAGCTCTACCAACCCTTTAGGTATTTCATTAGTCTCTAATTGAACCAAGTCATTCCCAAATACAGTTTCTTTGTTGTCAACCACTTCCACCAAGGCATTGCAGTCAATTCTTTGCCCATCATAGGCATCAATACACTGTATAAACCTGAGAATATCTTCATCATCAGCAAACACTTGCCAATTATATACGTTGTTAGGAATGGTAGGCCTAGCTTTTACTTCAACTGTGGATATACCGGTTAGTGTTGCATCATCATTCTTTAATGCAACATTTGCTAAGAAGTCTGCCATGATATTTTTGGATCTTACTATCCAATTTATAGAGAATGCACTAAAATGGTCAATGACATCCCATACTGCATGCTTGTATCTTTTCAATCTATCATTCTTAGATGCATACTTGGCCCTAACTTGAGAGACAACCAATTCTGAGTCTCCTAATACTTTTAACAATTGAATTCCATGCCTTTTTGCAACTTTAAGCCCCAATAGCAAGGCTTCATATTCAGCAGTATTATTTGTACATTGGAAGGCTAACAAGAAGGAATACTTGAAAGTCATACCTGATGGGGATACAAAGAGAACTCCTACTCCAGATCCTTCTTTAGAACAAGCTCCATCAAAATACATTTGTCACAAACCATGTTGTTGAGATTCTAATTCAGTCACAATGGAGTCAGTATTCTTCAATTGGGGTAATATTGGCTGTAATCTAAAATTATCAAGATCCACATCAATCATACAGTTGAGCATGTTAGGATCTACTTTCTCAATTACCCTAGGGGCACGTGGTTCTCTATACAATTTGACTTGATTTCCATTAATTGGGATGGTAGCATATGACAAATCCAACTGAACATTTCCACCCACTGCCTGGATAATAACATGCCATAATGAGGCTTGGTGTCAGTTACAATAACATCCATCTTGTATGTTGCTTCAGGGAATGCTGCTATCTTCACTTCAACATCTCTCATTGTACCTATCACAAGCACTTCTCTGTTATCCATAGCATAGCATTTCCCATATACTGTAGTTATTGACAGTCCCAATTCTTTCATAACACCATAAGGCATTACATTAGCAGTTGCACCAGAATCTATCATACAATTTTTGATCAACCGGTTATTCACTAACAGAGTAACATAAAAAGTATCTACCTGTGAGGGTTCTTGGGTAATAGTTGTTCCAACATATACCTCTGGGGTTTGGAACTCCTGATCCTTTTCATCTTTAATTGAACCGGTAGGTAGAACTGTGCTACTGTCAGATACGTTAGAAAATAAAGACAAAGCAGCTTCTCTATGTTCCTTTATTTTCAATAATTCTATCAATGAGACAGTAACTTTCATTTGGGTAAGAGCCTGAGCCATATCAAATGTAGAATTACTACTCAACTCAGTATTAGCTTTAGCTATTTCTGCCTTAGGCTGACTTGCCTTCTTTGTTGTGGCAGCTCCTTGTGTATCATTAGTAGCTTTATTATCTGTACCATTGGGTACTTCTTTAACTTGATCTTTCTTCTCTTGACCAACTTGAGGCAAAGTAGCACTACTTGTTGCTTTCTTCTGGGATACCTCTTTTATAAACATAGAACTAGGTTCACCTTGATCACTATCCCTTTTAGTGCTCCTTAATTTGTAATTGTGATTGGCCTTGGCTATAGTAGCCTTAGTGAGATTTTTTACTTCCTCATCACTAGGCCTCTTGAGATGAACTTCTTCATCTTCGATTGTTACCACATTCAAAGTGGGATGCCAATCAAGTGTTAGTTGTCCTTGGTAGGACCTTTTACTATCCAGCACATCACAATCACTAAATTCACTTTGCAAAGACTCCTCATCACTTTCTATTATAGTTTCAAACATATTAATATCAGGCTCAGCTTCTTGTCTCATGGATTCTTCAAGGGCTTGAGCTACAGCACATTGATGAGGAGAATGTGGCCTATCACAAGAAATACACCAAGGAGTGTTCTCTATGTCATGAACATTTTTTCCTTTTAAAGGATCAGGGGTATCTTGGCTTTGAGTATTTTTTGGCTTTTCATTCTGAGGTTTACCATCCTTCCAAGTGGTGTTGTAAGGCATATCATGCAACCTGGGAGGTCTGTCTTGCCAGTTATAATGGGGTTTATCATTTTTGCTCAGCTTGGTAGTCAAATCTTTCATAGCAGTCACAAACTTCTCTATTTTATCTTCTTCTTTAGCAACTTTGTTAGGTTGTTGTTTTGTTTCCTGCCATAGCCTACCATCAGTTCTTCTTCCTAATTTTCCATATGCTTTTCTATTGTTCTCTACATTAATAGCAATTTTAAATGCATCTCTAAGGCTATGTGGATTTTTATCCCTCAAAATATAATCCATTTTGGAATCAAATGCATTGTAATAAGTGTCCAGGCACATGTTATCATCTAATCTCATTACCTAATACAATCTATGCATTGCTTTCTGGAATCTAGCATTAAAATCAGTGACTATTTCATTATCAAAATTTTTGATATTGTTAAACTCATTAAGCATGAAGCTCTCATTTGTTTTATCACCATACTGTTCCTGAAAGCAATTTTTAAAATCCTCCCAAGACCCAATGTTGTTCACAGGAAGACCTTTATACCAGTCTCTTGCATCATCTACTAAGGACTGTACAAATAGTTTCATGATGACATCTTCATTCACAATTTCATAATCATTAATCAAGTCACCAAAATATTTCAAGTGCTCCTCTACACTAATTGCATTATTTCCAGCAAACTTATGAAGTCTATCTCTTAACTCAATAGGAACATGGTTAGGGTACGCTGGGATTCCATCAAAAAAGAGTTGTCTATACAGTTCTAAGTTAATAGGTCTTCTCTGGAATGGGTTAACAGCATGGTTATTACCCATGTTCATTCTTACATTGGGGCTCTGAGTTAGAGAGATCTGGCTACCTTGGTTAGTACCAGAGGCTCGATTAGCTGTTGCAGTGCTAACAGGCAGAGTTGGCTGAATTTTAACAGGAGGGAGTGGGATTTGCTGAGGAACAAGTATAATATGATCTACTGAAGGGAATGTGATGGGGGGTACTTTCAGATAGCTAATCTTCCTTTTGACTTCTTGATTAGCTGCTTCTAATTCAGCCTTTTCTAATTCCATTTGTAGATCTTCCTTCTCTTTTCTCATCCTCTCTGTCTCCCTTTCATGTGTTGAAAGCCTGTGAGAGATCTCCACTGTAGTCTTAGATCCAGACCCATCTTCCATGCATTTTTGCTTTCCTTTATCAACATCATTTCTAGCAGGCTATGGGTGACTAGGAACTTCCTTACTTGGTTGGACTACTGACTTATATGCTAGTTTGGCCTTGGGAATTAGGATTTCTCTAATCACAGGACCTTCATCTTCACTCTTAGCCTTTTCTTGGGCAAGCAACTCGAGGTCAACAATTTATCTTAGGAGTCTATCTCTCTCCATCAACTTCACTTTTACTTCTCTCTCCTTATTTGTTTCTTTTTGTGCTCTTAAGGAGATCAAATGATGGACTCTTCTGTTTAGGTCCTCTATTTCCTAGGATACCTTATCTTCATCAGGGAAGATTTCTTTAGAGTCTGAGATATTGACTTGATCAATATCAATTAAACTGATGTTTCCATCAATTGTTCTAGGTACAGAATCTCTGACTATGTTTGAACTAGTTCTGTCTTTCCCAGAAAAACTAGCATGGGATATCCTTTGATTTGAAAAACGGACATCTTCTACATTCCCAAATAAACCAGAATGGAAACCTAGAACATCATTCTCAGATTCGCGGGAAGATGAATCTGAATTTGCATAAATAGGTCTTTCAGATATCTTACTCGTATTGGTGCTTTTCTCCACCCAAGCAGCATTTGATGCTTCATGAACCACTGATCTCTTCTGACCTCTACATGACTATTCAGGTAATCCTTCATGCAATGTCTCACGAGGATGCTTCTTCATGAAAGATTTGGTGTTTTTTCCTCCCTGCATTATGCTTGTTTCCTTAGAGAATTTCAATTATTTCAAAGGACTGGTTAAGATTATCAGAGTCGCCACCCACAAAGACTGTGGGAAAAATGGAAACAAGCTTTACACAGAAAATTTGCCGATCTTTAAAAATCAAAATCACGAAGATTTTCAAAAAGAGAAAGGAACACACGAATCAAAGGTCGGGCAAACAATTTTGAACACAGATATCCAAACAATATTCTGGACTAATCCAAGCGCCAATTTGCATCTGGATTCACACCATGACTCTCCCCAGTAGAGTCACCACTTTTGTTATTCTCAAATTCTGATTCCCTTTTTATCCCCTGTAAGAAATTAATAACTCTGACTGCAAATAGAGAGATCAAGGAAAAAGAACCTTAGAGCAACATATGACAAGGTTTTAAGAACCTTCTACACTTTGAACTTATCCAAAGTCTAGGCGGGTATACCTCTTGTGAATGAATTCACACTTTTAAAATAGATCCACAATAAACCAGTCCAAAACCAATGAATCCTATCGCCTTAACACAAACTGAAATAATGAAATAAAGCTTATGCTCATGTTCAGTATTGAACTACAAGAAATGTAGAAAGATAGCTACAACTGATACCAGTGCCTTGTCCAGGCTACAGAGTCATCTAAGTTAAACAAGGATTTCACCATTAAACATCTCCATACATCTAATCACCTCGGCTTCTATCAAACTCATACATACCTGACATATATAAGAGTTTTTCCTTATTGGTCTAGACAGTGTTCATCAAATTCAAAGTCTCCAACAAAGTAACCTACTGACAGAGATATTTCCTACGTATTTAATTTCCCTCCTAAAGAGAAAAGCTAAGAAACACATCTATTAAAGACTGCATTTACAATCCATGTTCAAATGAATAAACCTAGATTACCAAACTAGTAAATTATTGAAAGAAAACTAGAAGACAACACAAATTCTAAGCTCGAAAGTTCATGGTCTGTATATTGATATTAAATTTTGAAAAGGATTAGAAAACTCATAATATTCTCTGTAAAGATAGAAAATCCCAAATATATTTCTGCAGAGTTTCTTTACAAATTCTTGCGATCCTTTTTTTACTAGTCCTGGTATCCATTTATAATAGCATGGATGCATACAAGCTTCGGACCTTTTCAAAAGGTTTGTTACAACAAACTTCTTGTTTGAACAAGAAGTATCAAATCTTTTCCACTTTCTAACGGCCCCTTTACCACAGTTGTCATTCTGCGGCTTCTTCTTGAACCTCTACATCCAGCACAGTATATTTTCTTTTCCACTCCTGGTACAAGTCATCAGCAGGCCATGAGAAGTTAAAAACTTTCCCTTTTGTCTCGGCTAATCTCTTCCAAGAGTTCCTCATTTTATTTACCTTTGTATTTAGGAAACCATAGTGTGATTTAATCTTTTCTATCTCCTCAATTGTTCAGACAAATAGGGAGGTATCATCTGTGCTAATGATTCACTTTATACTTAATGATAGGATGGATTCTAATTCATTAAGCCATACGTGTTTGTCCTTCAATTTAGCTAGACTGGCAAAACCTCCAAGAAATAATTCAAACACCTACTCAGTGTACTCTTTCTTGTACAAGTTGATCTTCCTCTTTGCATTATCTACTCCTTCTGCTAACTTTGCCAGATCCTTTGTCACGTCACAAGTGGATTCGATAATGGGGTCAATCCCTGCCTCATCATAAGACACACATATGAGTTATAGGTCCTCCTCCCTAGGCTTCCACTTGTCCAAAATAGGCATTAGAAAAGCCTTGTCTCCATTTAGCTCATTCCACATATCCAAAACTTTACTCATATTATTATACACCAATGATGATCCTATAGTGTCAGCAAAACTCAAAATTGTGGCCCTCACTCTCTCTTCATATTTATTTGCAAACAGGGTTTGAGCCTGTTTTAGCTTCTCCAACTCCTAAGGAGTGATCTCAACTAATTGGGAACTAGAAGGTGCAGGAGAAGGTGGAAATTCAATGCTAGGGCTAGTAGAGGGAGGTTGTGCATGAGAAGAAGCAATCATCAATGTTGAGGACTCACCTCGATGGTATTGACCTGCCAATTGGCTTCTCAAATTAGCAATAATAGTGTCTCGGCTCATTACCTCTCCTTTGGCATCATTGTAAGCTTTTAGGATAGTCTCTAACTTAGTTTGGAGAACTGCCTTTTCCATTGCTTCTTTCTCTGCCACTGCAACACTGAACTTTGCAATCTCTAAGACTATGCTAGCAGCCTCCACCACTCCAGTATTTTGCACTCTCATCACTATCATACCTCCAAAGTAGCTTGACTCCGGGGTATCCTTTTTCTTTTTATTTTCATCTCTTTTCAAAGACCACATGACCAAAGCAGCATTATCCTTGCTGAAGGTTACTCCTTCCATAGGCTTGGTTTCTTTCTTGACTACCTCTAGAACCAAGGCATCTGTTATATCCCATTTAGGGAGGATGAGTACACCAGCCTTTGCTACCATCTCCCTTCCTTCCTCAGGAGTGATGGTCTTAAACTCAGTGACCATCTATTGCTTTATTTCCTCCTCCACCACAGATGCATCCTTGTGGGGTTGCTCACCTTTCCTCTTCTCACATCTGACATTAAACCTATCAATATTTTGCTTCCACATAAACTGCATGAAAGCTCCTGAGGTGACAAAATTGCTATCAACTAAGAATTCCTCACTGGCTTGTTTAATGGCAGGATCAAGTTCCTGGCCTTTGAACTCATTGGTGGTTATGTTCATCTCGACATCTTCTGGCTCTTGAGGCATTCCATCCTCTATTTCATCATAAGTATAGGATATCTCGCCAAGACTCCCTAATTGTAATAATTGCTCAGCTGCTGCCTGTTCATCTCCTATATGAATAGGGGATTGAGATGGAGAATACAAAGGCTCATTAGATTGTACTTCCTTTCCCACCCTTTGCTTCTTTGGGGATTCCTGAATGTCAATGACATCTTGTATTTTTCTCTTTCCTTTTGAAGTAGAAGGCTCCCCTCTTGTTGGCACTAGCACGCTATACTTGGATTTCTTATGTAAAACATAGTCACCCGGAGGAATTGCTTTAGCAGATGTAGACCTAGATAAAACTAGTCTTGCCTTCCAAGGGTTATTTTTAATCACTGCTTCCCTCTTCTCTTTCAATGTTTGCATTACATCTTCAAAACAAAGAATTAAGAATTTTTTCTTTTCCTCAAAAGGGTGAAATCCAGACAAAGGGTCATAGTTGGTGTCAAATTGATGCACAAAATCTAGAGCCTTCTTATAGGCTACCCATTTCTCTTTCCTTAGCTCCTGCTCATCCAAATTAAACTCATTTCTGATAAGGTCTTCAAGGAATTGGAATTGGTGAGGTCTTCCTTTGCATACTGCCCTCTTCCTGAACATATAATTAAAGAAATCCTCAGGGTCAGAAAATCTTGACACCACAGTGGACAAATGGTAGGGTTGAAAGAATTCCTCAAAGCACTTCCATCCTCCTTGATAATCACAAACTGGTGTGCTATTGTTACTATAGGGAAAATGGTCCATTTTCCTCTGTTAGATAACTCTGCCTCTTGCACACTTCCAATCTGCCTAAGGAATTCTGCAGATCCTACTTTCAGTGGGACCTGATATGGTAACAAAATTGGAGTGCCTCTGACACCATACACTCTGAAAACTGTGGAGACAAGGTACAAGTACGTGTCACCCCAATTGTGGACAATTTTAATTTCTTCTGCAAAATCCTTTGGCCTAAGGAACTCCAGAAGAGCTTTGGGGACCCTTGGATTCTCTGAACATAAGAGAATTCTGATCTTGAATGTAAAGCACTTATCAAACTTCAAGTAGCTAGAATCTTCTCTATCCCATGACAACACTGTGCTCCATATCTGAACTGGCATTTTCTCCCCATCCTTTTCTTTCACTAGATCAATTCCATTGACAAAGTAGTCACCACCCTTGAATAGAAACAGATGCATGAGAAGGGAGTACCATCCAAAAGGCCTATCCACCTTACCATTTTTTATCCCTATCAAGCCTTCATGGATTGAATCAGTAATATAGGGGGCATAATCAAATGTAACAGCCAGAGAAGGATTTAAAATTTGAGCAATCATTAACATGTAATGAGTTGGCATGTTTACTTCAGCATCCTCTCCAAAGATCTGGCAGAGTGACCAATATAATCCTTTTGCTCTATGAGTGAACAAATTTAAAGAGAAAGGCTCCATGGTATTAGGTCCTACAACAATCAACCCACCTATTTTAACAAAGAATTCTTTAAGAGGCCCATTTCTAAGGTGATTCCTTTGTGCATTGTAGACCTGGGCCAATGATTTAAAATTAGTACACATCACTGAGCCCAAATACATTTATGAACTCATCATCATTTATTTCAATGAGGGTTTTTCCATTTATAACCCTAACACTTTTAGTAATAGGGTCATAGTTGTGTGCAATCTGAGTTAGGAGATCCACATCCATGAACACTCCAGGGACCACCAACTTACCTACATCCAACTCCCAGATACTGTTCATTGGGGCTGGGGAATGTCTCATACCGAATCCAACCTTGAATAGACCCAAACCAGACAACCCTATCTATGGATCTCTAAGCCAATTACCCTTGTCATACAATCCTTCTCCTATTTTTAAGCGACGGGCCTTGGGCACTAATTCCTTAACCTTATCTGCTACGTTTGTGGACATAGACAACTGTTCTAGGAAATCATCACAAATTGCTCTTTCCTGGTAATTAACTTTCCCTATGAAGTCTCTTCTGGGTGCCATCTCAATGATATGCATGTAATTCAATTACTAATCACAGCAATTCTTTAACAGAACAAAACCACAATTCAATCAAAACTTTCATGTAACTGGTAAACAAGATACAAGAAAACCTATTATCGACCTGAAGAACTCTGCTCTGCACCAGCTTTCTCGCAACAACTCTTTGAAATGATGCCTACATTCAATTGATGTGAGCGTATATATGGCAATCGGGCTCTTAACTGTGACATTGATACCACATGCTTTAGCCATCACCTCATAATTGAATTCATGAATGAATTTGAAAATTTTGCTCCAACGGATCATAACATGTCTGTGTTTCCATCACTTTCTTGTTTCACCATTTCGCGAAGCCTGAAATTCGTGCTTCTTCATCAAGAGAAATCATGCCAACCATTAGATCCAGCGAAACTTGCACGGCTTTTACTTTACTGACTATTCTTTGTTCGGTGACGGGCTCAAATCTCTTTCGCCATTTCGCGAAAGCTAAACATCATGCACATTCACCGAGTGAAACTGCGCAGGTTGTCAGATCAAAAGGAACTTGATCGGTCTTTATTCTATCCTGTGACTGGCGGTTAACCCCACTAACCATGCTATAAGCGTTTAGTGCTAGCAGTCTTCGCTGCTTCGCGAACGGTAATTACCTTGCATCTTCGGGCTACGAAATGGCGCCCGCCATACGATCCTCCTTGAGATACCCGCCCTTTAACTAACTAAACTAGTAGAAGTGGGCCCTCTGACTCAGCACCATCCACCCTGGCAACCGGCTGGCAAATCAAGCCAACGTGTTGCTTACTCGTCGAACAACTTCCATGGGATCCACTTCAAATCCGCCACGTGCATCTAACAACTTGTCTTTTCGCCCATGGTCTGATCCACCTATTCTGCCATGACACCAACCAAGTGGCTGCCATGTCACTTCGCCACTTCGCGAAGATTAAATCTCAAGCACCTTCGGGCTGTGAAATGGCACACACCGTCTGATCAAAAGGAATTTGATCGGCCTTTAACTTTAGTCTTTTCCACCTCATGGAGCAACTTTCCCTTTTGCCATTTTCCGAAGCATAAAACCCATGCATCTTTGGCTTACGAAATAGCGTGAGTCGTCCGATCAAAAGGAACTTGATCGGTATTTATCGTAGTCTTTGCTGGATGTCGGGGCCAATTCCCTTTTCTCCATTTTGCGAAGGTTAAATCTCAGTCACCTTTATCTTGCGAAACCATGCAGGTCGTCCAATCAAATGGAACTTGATCGATCTTTACTTTAGTGAAAAGCTGGATGTCAGACCCACTTCCGCCTTTCACCATTTCACGAATGGTAACTCACGGGCATCTTAGGGCTGCGAAATCATGCACGCCTTTAGATTAAAAGGAACCTGCTCACTTGTTAGGAAACCCGATTAAACACTAAGAACCTTAGGAAAAGCTTAGAAAAATCATGCGCTGCTAGACCCGCCTAGGAAGAAAAAAGAAAGGGGGGGGGGACACTTCTCACGGCAAACGGACCCTTCTTTAAGTGAATAAAGTAACGCAGAATTAGAAATAAAGGGTTTTTTCTCAGACACTGAAGCGATTAAAACTTAAACCCTTAACCCTCTTTGGACCTAAAGCATCTAGAGGTAACAAGGCCATACCAGACTCAAAAAATTTCATAAACTTAGCCAATTATGTGACAAGAATACCCATTTCTTGAACAGTGATAACAGTACCCCACATTGACACCCCTCTTTGCCACTTGGAATACTAGGGACCCCTTTTTTTTATTAGTTCCCCTAAGGGTTCTACCACTTAGTGTTTTATTTGTTTCTCTCTTGATATTTTGCTTTAATTTTTGTCAAAGCTCGGGCTTCATGTTTTCGTTGTTTTTCTTTTTGTTCTTTGGATACTGAATCCCTAACCCTCGATCTTCATTTTTCTTCCTTTGGTTTTTTCCCTATGTGTCAACATCGGGCCTTAGGTTGACAACATTCACTTGCTTCCAAGTGAACCTACAAAGCTTGATCCCAACCCTTGACCTTACTTTTCCTTTTGGGCATCAAACATCAAATGTCCAGTGTTCACTTGGTGACAAGTGAATATCAATACCCTCAATCCCCAATCTTGGGACCTACTACTTTTTGATGCAGGAGCATCCCCGGTCTATGAGCAATCTTGCATCAACCAAAAATATTTGCTTTTAGTTTTGTTCTTGTTGCAGTTTCTGTGTTACTTTCAGCATTTTTTTGGTAGTTGTTCCTTTTTCTATGCGGATCAGATTGTTGGCTTCTAGACTGGTTCTTGTTCCTTGTCCTAGATTTTCTAGATTCTTTTCCAGCAAGTTATTGCTTCCAGATTGTTTGTTTCTTGGTTCCTGGAACAATTTTGAGCTTAACAGTTAGTTGAAGGTTTCTTCTCGTGTGGAGTGATTTCTTGGCTTAAGGATCTGTTTAGTACCATGTTCAATGTTCCTTGGCCCTTGGCTAACCTTCCTTAGCGAAGGAGATCTTCACATTTTTGGGGCCGACCTATTTTACACGTTTCATTTTCCTTCCTTGGTAAATGTAATCTTTTGTGGCCGACCCGAATGTGTTTTGTATGGTATATATATTGTTGTATGTTATCCTTTGAGATATAGCGAAGTAGTATGAGGATCTAGATTCACAAATTGTAATTCGGATACTTCTTGGAGGGCCAAATGAATTGTATTATGGGATGTAGTCTGTAACTGGGCATATGAGCCTGCATGTAACCGGATGTAACCGGATGTTACCAGATGTTCTATGATGAATATATGATGATGCAGATGTCTAATTTTTCATTTTCTATGTTTTGTGTTGTTGCTTTCATTGTGTTACTCTTATTGCATGATCTGAAATGTTCTCTTTGAGGACCCTCTGAGTCATGGTATCAGAGCTTGTTGCGAACCTTGAGGCATTCCTTTGGGTAAACAGATCGTCGATTTGAGGCAGGCTGCTTGTGTGTTCAATACATCGCCGACAAAGAGGCAATTGAAACCTTGTAGTCAAATCGTCGAGTTGAGGCAGTTGCACTGGAGAAAAGGGAGGAGATGCTGCCAAGAAGGATGAACCCTAGGAGGGTAGAGAAGATGACGGAGGATTTCAAGAATGAGATGAGGAATGAGATTCCAAATGCATTGGTTGGTTTGTGGAGGAATCTGGATTCAGAGATGAGTATGAAGAGGCAAGAGAAGAGCTTGAGGCCAAAGAAGCTGAAGGACCGGTGGATATGGGAGAAGAAATATTTCTTAGAGGGGTGGTGCAAGTAAGTAGAGTTCATAAAGTTGAGGTTTCTAACTCTTCAAGTTCGTTGAATCTGGAAGATTTGATAGATTGGATCAAAGAATTGGAGGATTACTTCGAGTTTGAAGATGTTAAGCACATACAGAGAGTCTGGTTGGCACAAAATAATTTGAAAGGGCATGCTACTTTATGGTGGAAAGAGTTGCAGAGAGATAGAGTGGAGAATTGTGAGATGAAAATCACCCGGTGGAGGCAGATGGTCGCGAGATTGAAGGCTAAATTCATTCCGAAAGACTATGAGTTGGAGTTGTTCAAAAAGTTGCAGAACCTGAAGCAGAAGGACATGAGTGGGAAAGCGTATACTGAGGAATTCTACAAGATGATGATCAGATCTGGACATAGAGAGATGGATAGAGAGAAGGTGGCTAGATACATAAATGGACTTGGATTTAACATCTAGAATGAGATGAGTATGCTAAAGATTTCTACAGTCGAGGAGGCTTATCAATATGTTTTTAAGGCTGAAGATAAAGTGAAAAGGAGACAATAGTGTAGGGGAAAAAGTGAGACTAAGTATGGAAACCCTAATCCCACTCTCATACACTCATGGAATACGAAAGAGACTGGGGAGGTAACGCACGTCGGCTACTTCTTATGAAATGGGAGAGAGAAATGATGCAAAATGAAATCTAACCTAGAAAGCAAGTAAGCAAGAAAACCCTAATCTGAGAATGCAGATCAAAGAATAGCTAATACACTACTACAAAGTATAGATCAGAAGGCAAAATCAGAAGTGTACCTGTGTTTGAAATCTGAGCAGAAATTTCTGGGACCAAGGTGCCACGCCACTATCCTAGTTCTGCAATCCTGGAAATGCAACTAACAGGAGGGATCCTGAGACCTACAAAGTACTGTTCTCCCAAGTTCTGCTGACAGAGGGCAAGACCATGGTGCCACACCACTGTCCTAGGCAGGACCAGGGTGCCACACCGCTATCCTAAGCAAGACCAAGGCACCACACCCCTGTCCTTGGGGCTTCTGCCAAGATCTGCAACCCAGATATGTCCCTATGTGCTCTTCCGGTCCTGAAACTTCCAGCGACGCTCAGATCCTATCTTGTACCTGAAGCTGAAAAAGAGGGTTTGGGGTGGCTATATAGGGTTTTGCCTTAGTCAAACCCCCGTGTTGGTTATTTCCACCTCCACGAATAGTCGATAATGTACTGAAAATGTGTGTGCAAGATCCTAAGATGAAAGTAAACAACCTAGAGCAACCCTAATTGCTTATAATTGACAAAGTAAATGCTCTAAATCCATAATGTAAAGTGATCTAAAGAATGAATGTGAATCAAAATGAAGCTTATGCAAAGACAAGAAAACAACATGAAACCATACCCAACCCAAAGGGAGAGGTACAAGTCAATCGTCAGTCGGTGATCTCCTATTGTTCTTCTACATCTTCAAAAGCTCCCAATTGATAAAATAATACTTGATGGATGTTTGATGGATGAATGTTGAATGTTGTTGAAGACTTCAAAGATCTACTCTTTTGTTTCAAAGAAAGCTCTAATGCTCCAAAAACTTACTCTTAGATTCTTAGAAGAAGACGCCCCTTTCAAATGAAGAAAGAGAGCTCTTAAGTATGAAACCCTAGAACTTAATTTCATGTTTAGGTTGACCTAGGATTTGAATTTCCCGCTTATATTTTGGGGTTAAGCATTATTATATAATAGGATTGTGCTCCCAAATTTTCAGGGAAAAAGTAGCAGACCCTGTGCATTCCTGTCACAGTCCAACCAACTTTTCACCAAATTTTCAAGGCCATTAAATATGATGATATTAGACCGCACCCCAAAGTTACAGCTGATTTTGAGATGTTTTAATATGCGAAATCAGGCCTAAACGGTCAAAATAAGACATAATTAGGGACTATGATTAAATGATTCATTAGAGGAATAAGATGAAAAGGGGCACACTTAGGGTAAAGGGCCCAACTTTATAATGTGTAAAATGATGAGACATAAACTTAGATTTAATTAAATTAATTAATTAAATGCTTAAAGGGGAATGAGAAATGCAAAATGCAAGACACACTAAGACGGGTGCTAACCTAAGTATGAAATTGTACCACCCTAGCAAGGGTGTACAATTTACGACACTACAAATAGAATAACCCTAGAGGAAAGGAAAGATATAAGGGGTAGGTGAATGGCAATAAAGAGAAGCAAAATGTTGAAGAACCAAAATCTAAATGGATAAAGAACCGGATTAGAAGATGCAAATAAAAGGTAGTTGCAGTAGCAGTAGAGAATTTTTAGATAGATGTTTTAAGTGTGGAGAAACCGAACATAGATCTTTTGAGTGTAAGCAAGGAATGGAAAGGAATTGCATGGCAAATGAGCATTAGGAAGCTAGAGTTATCGAAGAGAATGTGTTAAAACCAGAGCAGGGAGAGTCCCTTTTGTTTAGAAGAATCTTGATGGAGCGGAACTGTGAAGATACCAGACCTACTCAGAGAAAGAATCTATTCTGGACTGTTTGCAAATCAGGAGGTAAGTGTTGTAAGGTTATTGTAGATAGTGGAAGTACTGAAAATTTGGTATCAGGGGAGATGGTACAGAAGCTTGGTTTGGGGAGGTGTGAGCACCCTTGTCCTTACAAGGTGAGTTGGTTGCAGGATGATCATGTGGTAGAAGTGAGAGAGCAGTGCTTGGTGAATTTTAATATCGAACCTTTCAAGGATGAAGTCTTGTGTGGCATTTTGCCTATGAGTGTTTGTCATGTTTTGTTTTGTGAGGGTTTGAAGCATGTCATGGGATGTGTGGTTACAAACTTCTTCACATGGAGTTCTTATCGTGAACTTGTGATTCAAAGGTGCTCATGGATGTATTGTAATGTTACATTGTTCAATAATATATGGTGAATGGATGCTTTTGGATGAGTTTTTCTCTCATGAGAGTTTTTCGAAGGTATATCTTGTGTCATCTTTGATGGGTATGTTGTCCATTCTTTTGCATATGGATTATGAATACTTCTTTGCATAAATTTTTCTTATGGGTTATTGTTGACGTGTATTTTGTACACAATCATACACAGAATAAAATACCCAAGGGTACCTTATCCTCTCTTGAATAAAGTCTCTGATTGCTGAAGATGTCACAAAAAAGGATCAATCAGGTGAAATCCCTAATGCGTTCTTGGTCCTGATTCTGTTTGCCCATAGAGCAAATCTCAATTGGGTATGCCATTCTCTCGGACTTCTTTCTAGTAGCTTCTTGATAACACTGAGCAGGTTCTTATTAGTTCACTCAGCTAACCCATTACCCTGAGGATAATAGTTTGATGAAAATTTAAGGGTTATTCCATACTTGAAAGCCCAATTTGAAAATCTCAATGATGTGAATGCCGAGCCATTGTCGCAAACCAACGCATAAGGACATCCAAACCTTGTGATGATGCTTTCCTCTAGGAATTTGATTACAGCTTCAATGGTGCATACTTTGAGTGCTTGTGCCTCTGACCATCTGGTACAATAATCAGTAGATGTGATGATATACTTGTGTTGTGCCGAGGATGCGGGGTTGATGACACCAATAAAATCCATTCCCCATTTGGCAAATGGTCTAGCTTCGATCACTGGGTTCAATGGCATGGCCGTATTTCTTTCTCTGAAAGCTGCGACTTGGCAAGTATGGCAAGTCCTGATATGATTAAATGTGTCTTTGAAAAGTGTAGGCTAGTAGTACCCTGCTCTCAGGATCTGGTGAGCTGTAGCGAGGTTGGATCCATGTCCGGTCCCAAACTTGGAATGAAAATGTTCTATTATTTGTTTGGCCTCCTCTTTGCCAACACACCTCAGATATATTCCTTCGTGATTTCTGCGATATAGAACTGTAGCGTCCTAAAATTGTGACACTTGCAATTTCGACCGCATTTGGGTCTTCACGATGGCGACGCAACACTAAACCTGAATGGAGACCCCGAAACTTGCTCACGACACCAAAAACTGCATTTTCTTGCACCCTAGCCTGAACCTCCTTTGCACCCTGCTGTCCCGAGAGGTGGGACCAGAGCGCCCAGCGCCCTGGTCCTTCAGGACCAGGGCGCCCAGCGCCCTGGTCCCTGGCCCTATTTTGGGCCCGGTTTCCTATGGGGCTTCGGGTCCTTTTGTTTGCAATTTGGAAAATAAACTTTCCTGGTCGGCCTAAGGTCGGGAAAATCAGTCTATTAACCCTAATTGGCGAGTATATAAACTACATTTTCCTCTCCCATTTGGGGAAAGAGGGACATATGTGTACAAGCGTGGAAACTATACTCAAGCATTCAAGCATTCAAGCATTCAAGCATTCCTTCTAAGTCTCCATTCAAGGCTAAGTGTTGCATTCAAGACAAGGATTCAACCATTGAAGAGGAGATCACTTACAACACATTACATGCTACAACATACAACATACAACAAACAACAACATCTATACCTTCGCATATAAGGATACAAACATCCTTACAACAAGGTATTAGTACTTGTTTTACATTACATTTACAGCATTTCTCATTTCTTGGTTAATTCCAAAACCGGGGTTTGACCTAAAGGCAAACCCCTCATCCCTAACCCCCCAATCGTCTTCACTTTTCTATGTGTAGGTTGCAGGTACGCAACTGAAATTGAAGATCTGGAATCCTTGTGCAGAGACGAACAGATCCCCCTTCGTTTCGCGGATTTTTCGGAGGACCGTGTGCACGTCGGGCGCCATCGTCCCGTCAACTTTTGTTCAAATTCGCAGGACAGCGCCGTCTCGACATTTTACTGCTAATTCCAGGTCCGCAGCTTCATATCATATCCCTAACTTAGTTTATAAGCGAATCTTTCTCACTTTCTATGCATTCCTAGCTTAGTTCTTCTATCAACATTCTTTACAAAAGAGGGTAGCCTTGCTTTCTTAACCCTTGAAACTCATTTAGCATCCAATCTTGCATTGTGTGGGATTGGATCTTGTGGATTTCAACCCCTCTTTTGAATGTAAAGTCCCTCCTAAGTGAAAACCATCAACCCTAGTGATCTCCCTTCTCTCTCCTCGGAGTTGGAAGAGGGGAGAGCAACTAGGGTTCGATCGCGATTTTTCTGCTTTACATTTTGGTGAACCCGACGTGAACATCCTTTCTGATTATTCATAGTTAGATCTGAAAATTGGATTCCTTGATTACATTTCCATGTTTGATCTTTTGCAAAATTTTAGAGGTTAATTGCATAAAAACCCTAAATTTTCTTTTTAAGTAATTAAACTTGTGAAATGTTTAATTGTTGATGCTTGTTTCAGATCTGCCCTTCTATTACAAATTATCAATTCATATTTGTGCTTTGATTTTGAAAATTAAGTGGTTAAGTGTCAAAACCCTAACTTTTGAAACCCTCTTGATTCAACCTTTGACTGATAATTTCACTAATCAAAACATCTCCAAATCGGCTGTAACTTTGGATTCCGCAATAAAATCACAATATCTTTCATCCTTGAAAATTTGGAAAAAAGTTGCGAGGACCGTGTGCACTCCGAGCGCCATCGTCCCTGACATTTTTTCCGAAATTTCGGGAGCGAGATCTTACTGTATTTTCCTGCTAAAATACAGAATTTTGGCTGATTTTATCAATTTTAACACCTTCAAAATTACAGTCAAAGTTGGTCTAGCGATTGCTTGGATTGAGGCTTCTAATCATTCAAAAATTGTTGAAATTGAAATTCATATCAAAATTGTGTTTCTTACTATCCTAAATCTGAAAAGTGTGTTATCATTCATTCGAAATTTCAGTGATTTATTCAAATTTTTGCAATTTGTGACTTTTGAAATTAAGTGCTTAATTACAACAACTTTGATTTCCGCTTTCAAAATTGAATTTTGCGTGAAATTGAGTCAACTTTCAAATTTCAAAACTTACATTGCTTTGAGTATTCCCTCTAAAATCATAAAATTCAAAATTTCAGTTTCCCTCTCTTTTTCAAAATTCAAATTTTGCATTTTTCGACAATCTTGGTAGGGTTCAATTTTGAAATTGCAACTTTAATTTGGCCTATCTACAGATCGTAAAATCACTCAATTTTTTTCAGGTTAGTTGTAAAATCATCATAACTTTCATCCTTGCAAATTTTGAAAAAAGTTGCGAGGACCGTGTGCACCCCGAGCGCCATGGTCCCGGACATTTTTTCCAAAATTTCGGGAGATTGTCCTGATTGTATTTAACAGCTTAAATCTAGAAGATTGGCTGGTTTTACTGAAATTTGCTACCTCTAAAATTCAAAATCTTCTCTCTCTCTTTAGTGCATGAGTTTTACAACAATAAGTCCTACTTACACTATTCCCGTTAGACGAAGCCTTAGAATTAAGTCCTTCCAAGGTTTAATTACTGAGGAGATGGAACCTAATTTGAATGGTCTTTTTAACGAGGACATGGGTAATTCCTCTAATCCTCTTAATGATGAAGAATCTCTCCATGAGGTTTCTGTAGAACAACTTTCAAAATTGGATAACCAATTTGACGATTTTCGACAATGGATGTCTCAAGAATACCCTGATAGTCAAGCTCTTCCTTTAATTGAGGGTCTAAAACGTATGCTTCAAAGTGATAAGAATGGAATTGATATTTTGCGTGGTATTGCACACATTGTGGATTCAAATGTGATGCCTATGAAAAGTTGTGCCGAAACCTTAGGTTATACACAACCTCCTACTCAAGACAATCATTCTATTCCTTTGACGACTCCTATTGCTAGTATACCTACTTTTACATCAAACATAATGACTACTTCAATACAAGACATTCCTCCTGTGATCACTAATCATGGGGGCAATCCCTCTTCTTCAATCAACCCTCTTCCTTCATTCAATCAGACTTCTTCATTCATTCCTTCAATAAGTGTTCCTAATATATCTCCACAAATGAACATGACGCAAGGGGGCAACTTGTTTAATCATTCCATTCCTCCTTGTAGTGTTCCTCCTGTCCAATCATCTCCTATGACTAACTATCATAGTGTCCCACCACCTTACTCTCTACCTTCTTTCAATAACATAACACCTCCATCACAATCTAACACGTCTAATATGAACTCTTCGACTGAAGCGACCATTAACAATCTTGCACAAACTGTCTCTTCTTTACAGCAACAAATTGCCTCTATGAATCATTCTAAGTTTAGTGTGCCCACATTTGACGTTGCGAGCCCACTTTCTCTTGACATTGTTTGATCTATCCCCCCTAAACATGTTGAAATTCCACATTTGGAGCTTTATAATGGTAAGGGTGATCCTCTAACACATGTTAAGACCTTTCAAACAATATGTACTGATTTTGCTTATGACCAAAGGTTGCTTGCAAAACTGTTTACTAGAACATTAAGAGACAAAGCCCTACAATGGTATTGCTCATTGCCTTCCTATTCTATTACTTCTTTCGAACAACTTGCAAATGCTTTCATTCAACAATTTCAAAACAATATAAGTCCTAAAGTTACTTTGATTGATTTAATGCATTGTAAACAAGGTGTTAAAGAAAAAGTGACTGATTTCATTGGTAGATATAAGCATTTGTATGCTCAAATTTCTTTTCCAGTGCCTGACAATGATATTCAAAGAATCTTTATTTCTAATTTACAAAAAGACATTAGAGAAAAACTCCTATTTTCTGAGTTTACTTCTTTCCAACAGTTGTGCGCCACTCTTCACAATTATCAACTGACTGTGAGTCAAATGGAACAATCACATCCTATGACTCTGAGTGATAAGGGTGATAGTAGTCAACAACCATTTGGGAAGTTTAAACCGAATAGAGACTCCATTAAATTCAATGAAAACATCATCAACAACAATGTGAATACAGCATCAGGTGTGTCTCCTATTTCTAAGTTTTTCAAGAAAGAAAGAAAGTTTACTCCTTTGAATGAATCATTGCATAGTATTATGAATAAGTTATTGGAACAAAATTTGCTTACTCTTCCTCCTATAAGGCAAATTGATCCTGCAAAGATTAATTCACCCTATTTTGATAACAAATCTTTTTGTCAATTTCATCGTCAACCTGGGCATGATACTGAAAAATGTTTTGCTTTAAAGGGGAAAATTCAAGATTTGATTGCTAATAATACTATCTCTGTTTCTGGTGTGAATGATAAAGGCAACAAATCTGTAGCTCTTCCTAACCAAAATCTTCAGATTTTTACTGATCCATTGCCTTCTCATACCTCTAATGCGATTGATACTACTGATTCCTCTGTCTCACCTGATGATCTCGTGTCTATGACTCCGAATGTGATTAATTTTGTGGAGCAACAGAAAATCCCTAAAGAACCTTCCATCACATTTGATTCCAGTGAAACTATCAGGGCACCTGATGGTCCTTTATATATAGTTGCAAAAGTCAAGAATACACCTTGCCGTGGAGTGCTTATTGATCCTTCTTGTATGGTTAATGTCATTACTGAAGAATTTCTTTTTACTTTGCAATTGAATCAAGTGATCTATGATGAAAAAAATGTGGTTGTGAAACTATTTGATGCATTTTCTTCTCCTGCAATTGGTTCTATTACATTACCTATTAAGGTCCATAACAAATCCCTTGATGTGGACTTTGCTATTATTCCATCTTCCGACCAATTTCGTGTGAAGCTTGGCTATCCTTGGCTATCTTCCATGAAAGCTATTGCTTCTCCTATTCACAAGTGTTTGAAATTTCCCCATAATGGTGAAATTGTTACTATCAATCATAGTCTCTTTAAACCAGCTAAAAGAACTTCTAGCGTTCCTATTGATTATTTTTGGCCTAAACAATTCCAATCTCTTCCTCCGCGAAGTGATCATCTTTTCAAATCTTATCAAAAGTGGAAAACAGATATGATCCTATCTCTAAGTGAACCTAGAACACCCAAACTTGACATTCCTATCATTCTTGAGAAGGAAGTTCTTCCTTTGAAAGATAAAACTAATTTCTTTCCCCAAGAAGATTCCCAACCCATTCCTATGGATGTGACTATGCCTATATCTAATAAACCTCCTAAGAGTAGACCTATCCCTCCTCGTCATGATGGACTTGGTCTCCTTCCTAAACCAAATATTCCTCCCTTATATGGAGGAGTTCCTCCTCCTTCCTCTTATGGAGAGAAGAGACCTTCCTCTTCTCCTATTATTCAACCTAAGAGACCACAACCTAAACACCCAAGTGATAAGGATGAGAACATTCCTCCTCCTCAATCTTCTCAACTTCCTACTAAGACTAGACGAAATCGTTCTGCACGTGAACGCCGGCGAAAGCGTCGTCTTAGAGCTCAAACTTTGCAATCCCCAAAAACACCTTCAACAAGCATTATTCCATTTTCTCCTCAGCCGACGATTGAGCCGAAATCTCCTAAACATAAGATGCATGATGGTCTTGATCCTGTGCGAGTTAAAGACCCTATCTTTATAAATCTTGATGATGATATTGATGAAAATGTTATTCATGATGAACATGTTACTCCTCTTGCTTCTGATAGTGAATATGAACTTGTTGATATTGATAACCTTTTATCTAATGAATTTTCTAAGGCACTTATCCTAGCTCCTAGACAAGAACACCGTGGCTTGGGATATGAACATAGCCCTTGTTTGGATCTTGTGATAGCTCCATCTGCTGTGTTGGATGTTCCTCCTCTAGCATGTTTCCTACCTTCCCGAAACACTGATCAGCAAGATCGGGGGGTAGATGACGTGCTAGACTAGTTTCATTAGCATAGCAGATTCTCTCCCTCTCTCTTTTGTTATTTCCTCTATATGTTACTCTCATTCTTCTATTTGTTGTCCTTAGTGTTGTCTACTTGAGGACGATGCAAAGCATTGAGATCTCTCGATCTCTCTCATGTTGACTCAAAAGACACATGTGTTCCCTTCTTCTAGGTGACCTTCCATGATTGGGGAATGAAGAACAATTATGCATACATACATATGATATACATGAATTATCATACAGCATACTGACCCCGAGGAAAGCGAAGTCACCTCGTGCTTTGTGTTTTGTGTCTATTATCCTTGGACTTATCTCACACTTGGGGGCTAAATCCTTGTGATAACATGCTCCTTTCTCATTTCTTATATGTATCACTACCTTAAAGCAATCACCCCCGGTGAGGCGTGTGCGATCGCTTTAACGTAAGGGGGCATACATCCCGTTCATATCTTTTCAAGATACTTGAAAATTTCTTGACAAATTTAGCTTTGCCTTGAAAATTTTTGATATCTTTCTTGCATGACTTATAGTGAGGGAACCTTACTACTGACAGGCATGGTTCTCCCTCATGTTCTTCCCTTTTACTTTGTCAATCGAAGTCGTAAGATCCTTAGTCCACTGGGGGCTTGGTGTATCTTGCCTCCTTGACGTGGTGAAAGTCTTTCAATGTTGTTTCCTTGTACTTTACCGGAAGTATGAGCATACGCCTATACTCCCGCTAAAGTGGGGGCTAAATGTAGCGTCCTAAAATTGCGACACTTGCAATTTCGACCGCATTTGGGTCTTCACGATGGCGACGCAACACTAAACCTGAATGGAGACCCCGAAACTTGCTCACGACACCAAAAATTGCATTTTCTTGCACCCTGGCCTGAACCTCCTTTGCACCCTACTGTCCCGAGAGGTGGGACCAGAGCGCCCAGCGCCCTGGTCCCTGGCCCTATTTTGGGCCCGATTTCCTATGGGGCTTCGGGTCCTTTTGTTTGCAATTTGGAAAATAAACTTTCCTGGTCGGCCTAAGGTCGGGAAAATCAGTCTATTGACCCTAATTGGCGAGTATATAAACTACATTTTCCTCTCCCATTTGGGGAAAGAGGGACATATGTGTACAAGCGTGGAAACTATACTCAAGCATTCAAGCATTCAAGCATTCCTTCTAAGTCTCCATTCAAGGCTAAGTGTTGCATTCAAGACAAGGATTCAACCATTGAAGAGGAGATCACTTACAACACATTACATGCTACAACATACAACATACAACAAACAACAACATCTATACCTTCGCATATAAGGATACAAACATCCTTACAACAAGGTATTAGTACTTGTTTTACATTACATTTACAGCATTTCTCATTTCTTGGTTAATTCCAAAACCGGGGTTTGACCTAAAGGCAAACCCCTCATCCCTAACCCCCCAATCGTCTTTGCTTTTCTGTGTGTAGGTTGCAGGTACGCAGCTGAAATTGAAGATCTGGAATCCTTGTGCAGAGACGAACAGATCCCCCTTCGTTTCGCGGATTTTTCGGAGGACTGTGTGCACGCCGGGCGCCATCGTCCCGTCAACTTTTGCTCAAATTCGCAGGACAGCGCCGTCTCGACATTTTACTGCTAATTCCAGGTCCGCAGCTTCATATCATATCCCTAACTCAGTTTATAAGTGAATCTTTCTCACTTTCTATGCATTCCTAGCTTAGTTCTTCTATCAACATTCTTTACAAAAGAGGGTAGCCTTGCTTTCTTAACCCTTGAAACTCATTTAGCATCCAATCTTGCATTGTGTGGGATTGGATCTTGTGGGTTTCAACCCCTCTTTTGAATGTAAAGTCCCTCCTAAGTGAAAACCATCAACCCTAGTGATCTCCCTTCTCTCTCCTCGGAGTTGGAAGAGGGGAGAGCAACTAGGGTTCGATCGCGATTTTTCCGCTTTACAAGAACAGATCCTTGAAGCATATAATGTTGACACTTAATTCTTAGTGCTCTTTTCTGCGTGGGTGTCATGCGAGCAGGACATTTATTGTTAAGCAGGTATGTCACAATATCTTTGTACCATTCATCGGGGGTGACATCCTCTAACTCATAAATTTGTTGGACTAATCCTGGTCCGTCAATTGCCAATGTCTGCGCCAAAGCTTGTCCCCGAACAAGTTTCATGGGCTGGATTTCGATATCGAACTCCTGGATAATGGCAACCCACTTTCCTTTTCTTTCTCCTAATTCACTTTGCATGAGGAGGGTCTTGACTGCTGCATCTGGCACTATTGCATAAATCTTTGCCCTTAGGAGGTAATGTCTGAACTTTTTAACGGCCTTTACCTGCGCGTATGCTTGTTTCTCAATGTTGGGATATCTGAGTTCTGCATCTTTCAGTGGGGTGCTCATGAATGCAATTGGATTCTCGTCCCTTTCTTCACTTCTCTGGGTGAGGATAGAAGCACAAGTGTAGTCAAAAGCGAAGGAATATAGATAGAAGGGCTTGAGGTAATCAGGGCTGATCAAAACTGGCGCTTCTGCAATTGCCGTTTTTATCTCCTCGAATGCCCTTTTGGCCTGTGGTGACCATTCAATCTTTGCGTCCTTCTTTAGCATCTCATTCAAGGGTCTAACTATCTCAACAAATCCGGTAATGAATTTTCTGACAAAGTTGATCTTGCTGAAAAATGATTTGAGTTCCTTCTTATTAGCCGGCAAATTGATAGTGGATATAGCCTTTACTCTTTCAGGATCGATGGAGATTCCTCTTTCTAAAATGACATGTCCTAAAAGTTTTCCTTCGGTTACCCCAAATATGCATTTCTTCGGGTTGAGAGATACACCATATCTTCTGCACCTTTGGAAGACTCTTCTCAAGTCATCCACATGATCTTCTCTTTGCCTGGAGAAAACTGTGATATCATCCATATATATAATAATGCATTTTCCAATTAAGTCCCTAAAAGCGATATCCATGGCTCTCTGGAATGTGGCCCCGGCATTGATAAGTCCAAAAGGCATTCTCTTGTATGCAAATGTTCCCCACTTGGTGGTAAACGCGGTCTTTAGTCGATCTTCTGGCTCGACCAGAACTTGGTTGTAACCTGAGTATCCATCCAGACAAGACATCATCTGTGACCCATTGACAATTTGCAACACTTCATCTAGTGATGGTAGCGGATAATTGTCCTTTTCTGAAGCTCGGTTGAGATTTCTGAAATCAACACACAATCTAATCTCTCCACTTTTCTTTCTGACAAGAACCAGGTTGGCGACCCACGTCAAATGTCTTACTGGGAAGATGATCTTGGTTGAGAGCAGTTTCTTAACTTCTTGATATATCAGGGGCTCCAATAAAGGATTAATCGGTCTCTGTCTCTGCCTAAATGGTTTGCTTCCTGGCTTCAAAGGGATTGTGTGAGTAATAATTGCGTTGTCATAAGTCTTGAGATCTTCATAACTCCATGCAATGACATCTGGGAAATCTCTCATGTTTTTCAGGATTCCATTTCTTTCAGTTGCGGTGCAAGATTTTCCAATAAACACATTCTTAGTTTGTATGTTGTCACCTACGTTGATTGTGTCACACATGTTTCCTTCCATGCTGTGGTTCTTCATCTCTTTCAATTTGTCAGGATCAAAAATTCTTTCTAATTCTACCATCACCTTTGGAATAGTGTTTGTCTTTAGATTCAAAACTCCTACGGCATCAAATTTGGCTTCTCCCACTTCTTCCTCATCAATGATCTGGGCTAGGAAGACATCTGTGTTGGTTAAGAAATCCAATATGTGCTTGTCGTCTTCAAAACCTTGAAAATTGGTGATGTTATCTGGGACCGAAGGGACTGATGTTAACTCAACTCTGAACTTCTTCAATCCTTCCATTGTTAATGGTATCAATGAGCTAGCGGCTTGTGCAAGGGAATTAGCCACTTGATTTTGATGCCTGTATATAGAATTGATGTTGAAGGCCTCAAAACTTTCAATGAGGTCCCAGACTCGGTTTCTGTATCTGGTCAACCTTTTGTCATGGCAGACATACTGCCTCCTGATTTGTCTTATAGCTATTTCTGAGTCTCCATACACTTGTAGTATTTTTGCCTTCTTTCCGATAGCCATCAGTAACCCATGAATCAAGGATTCATATTCAGCTACATTGTTGGTGCAGGGAAATTGCAATCTGTGAGCGGCAAGGTAAGTTTCTCCTGTCGGGCTAATTAAATCGTAGCCTGCTCCGGATCCTTGTTTGGACTTAGATCCATCGAACCTTAGTGTCCATATTTGATCTTCCGTCTCTTGGCCTTCTTGGCTTTCGGTTGATGTGTCGGATAAAGTATCATCTTCTGAGGAGCTTTCCACTTCTGAATCTTGAGCCTTTTCTATAATCAACGTCTGCGGGGCTCTTTTGTATACTTGTTCTAATGCGGTCTGACATAAAGCACAAGACAGTTCTGAATGGACGGCATTATGTATCCTACACCAGTTGGGAAGGAGCAGATCTCGAACGGACGCCAAGTTACCAAGTTGTACACTTTGTTGTATGTTTCTATTTACGAACCTTCTGAAATTTTCAAACATTCCATCATCTTCTTGGTCGGATCCTTGATCACTTTCGACAACAATTTCTGTAGATTCCATCACTTCTTGCTGACCATCTTTATTTTGTATGTTCTGTATCATCAGGACCTCACCTACTTTAGGCTTGTATGTCCCTAAATCCGATTCTAAGAACAGGACCTCATTGTCTTCCCCATACTCAGTTATCATAAGTCTCAATCTTGGAGTACTGTCGATCTTGATTTGATTTGGGACTCCTCTCCATGGTAGCCACATGTGTGCGAAATCAGTCGACACATACCCATTCAATTTTCGTGACCAATCTCTACTCAGGAGCATCCCATAAGAATCAGGAATATCCACGACTGATATGTCTATAAAATTCTGGACTCTCAGGTCCGCGTCTAATTGCATGTGGATGTTGTTCAACTCGCCCATGACTGGAACTTCTGTCTTGTCTAGCTGAGTGACCTTTCTTTTGGAAGGAGCAGGAGTTATACCTAGTCTTTGACAGACAGCTAGGGGCATCACGTTGCTGGAAGCTCCTGAATCATAGAGGCAATTGTGTAATAATTTCCCAAAAATTCTAACTGATAGCAGGAACGGGGCTGGTTCATCTTTTCCATGGGAAAGGGCTGAAGAATCCCCACTGTGTTCTTGATGTTTCACTTCATTGACCTTAGGATTGTTGTCCTTTACTAGACCCTCTTCTTTTGAGTGATCAGTTTTGTTTGGAGATTTTCCTTTCTTGACCACATCCTTCTTAACGGCAATCTCCTTTTCTAGAAGGATCTGAGTAGTGGTGAGGCCTTCTTTGATAGTAGGTTGAGTTCTCTTAGTTTCGCCTCTTTTGAGTAACACCTTTCCTTCTAACATGTCTTCTTTTTGGGCTGGGAAGGTTACAGTCTGGACCATGCATTCGTCTTGTTCAGATTGCCCTTTGTCGTTGGCTTCCTCTTGGGTCATATTGATGGTAGCTTGAGCTTTGTTGGCCGAGTCCTGAACATTTGACCTTACTGTACTAGATTCACTTAGGCTATTGATCACTGCATCTTTGATTTCTAAGATCTTGAGTAACTCATAGAGTGGTAAACTAACTTTGACTTTCTTGAGTTCTTCTAACACCAACGTGGCTAGTCTTTTCATTTCATTGCCCATGGGGGGTGCAATATTCCTTTGTTTGTATCCTTGCGTGTGTTGCGGATATTCTGGATTGTTGCTAGCTTGTGGATCCGGAGGAGTAGAGAAATTGTTCGAAGGGATCGATGTGGTGAGGGGTTCTTGATTCCTCTGATTTCTATGATAGACCCTTTGGTTCACGCCTCCTGAAGACTAGTGGAATACCTCTTTTATTCCCTCGACTAGGACACTGTTGTTCAAAGGTGGAAAGTAATATTATGAGTCTTCAACGGGTCCATTTGCAGATGCCGGTGGGAACTGGGAACCCGGAGGTACCATTGGTCCGTTAGCAGATTCTGGTGGAAATCTCCCATTTTGAGTTTGATTATCTTCTTCTTGTGAATATCTGTAGCTTTCCACAATCATGGCTTGATCATACCGTGTAGTTGGGACCATTTCATATCCAGTTGTGGGTGGATTTTCAGGGGGATCATTACTGCGCATCTCTTGCTGGAATATGTCGGCTGCGATTTTGAACTCAGGACACTGCAACTCAGAATGTTGGTTCGTATTGTGGAGTCTACACCAACTGGACAAGGCCGCTTCTGCTAGAAACACTTTAGTGGTAGGAGGATTTTCTTGGTTCTGAGAATTTGGTGGGTTATCTAGTGGCGTCACCACATTTCCATTATTGGGAGCCGTATTCCATGGTCTCCTCTGAAAGCCTTGGTTATTATTTCCCTGATAATTATTCCTGAAACCTTGATTGTTGTGTCCTTGGAAATTTTGATTGTTTGTATGTTGGCCGTGGTTGGCCCTCTGCATGCTTTGGAGTTGATTATTCTGATTCCTTAGATGAGTTACTTCGGTTGATAGTTTCTTGACTTGTTCAATCAACTCTTTCATTTCGTCCTTTTCTTCCTGTGTTCTTGATGAGTTTGTTGCATTTTGCAGGTACACAGGTTGTGCTGGTGGGGCTTGTGAAAGTGGAACTCCGGGATGAGGGACCAATTGGTTTGCCGGCTACATGCTCAGGTATGTTGTTTGAGGAATCGGATTCATAACTGGAGTCTGGTTGGCCAAGGCCATACCAACTGCTTGCATTTGATTTGGAGCTGCGACAGGTCCCATGTGTAATAGTGGCCCAGTAATATTTTGTCCTATGTGCTTGCTAACTTCAATAGCCTTTGCGTACGCTGCATTTAGGTCATTCGGGATAGGATGTGTCCTTACGAACATAGCAGTGAGATGGTCCAAGGCCCCATAGTAGATTTCCCTTGGGTCCGCAATGAGATAAGGATGTCGTAACATCGTGTATGCGCGGTGAAACCTGTTGTTAAAGGAAGTGATGGGCTCATGTTCTCTCCTTCGGACCTCAACAAATTGTCTATACAACTCAGCTGGTGTGGTTGGTATACCAAACTTGGCAATAAATGCATCTTTCATCGCGTCCCAAGTCCTGATTGACCCTATAGGCAAATGAATGAACCAGAAGTACGCTTCTTCTCCCAATGAGTAGGGAAAAAGCCTACATGCTACATCTCCATATTCGATTTGTCTGTTGCGAAGATGATCCTCGAACATCTTGATATGATCCTCTATTGTACGATTGAAATCACTGACATTGAATTTGGAACAAAAGTGTTTTGGATTCTTTGGCATATCATGATAGACTGCAAATTCCAATGGTGATGGATTGTTGATTAGCCAAGTAGCGTCGTTAAGTGCATGAGGAGGAGGAGGAGGAGGAGGAGCACGGTGTGCCATCATGTTTCTCGAGGCTTGAAAACTTGACAAGGGGCTTGATGAACTAGCCTGGCTTGTCGTTTGGGAAATTGCCTGGATACTTGATTGGATTGCCGCTTGTACTTGTTCTTGAAGGGACAGAGCTTGTGATGACTCAGGAGACTCCTCCAATCTTAACTCGAATTCCTTGGGAGTATCTTCTCTTTTGACCCGCTTCGATTTTGAAGTAAACTAAAGCTCACTTAGATTCTTGATGCCTGGTGTTGACCTCAATATCCTTTGATGTTTCTCGGGCGAGAAAGAACCAATGCGATCCAGCGTGAAGATTTGTCTTGCGAAGACTACTACAAGTTCCTTTGATTGTGAAGCTCTCTAGCTGCGATTCTTCGATGTTCTTTAGCCCTATCCTCTTCTTGTTCCAAGATGATTCTCACTCTGTTATACTCAGCTTCACTTCTCCTTACGTTCCAAGCTAGGTGATTCAATCCTGAAACAATATCTTCTTGAATGTCGCCTATCTGCAAATTAGGTTGCACTACTTGATTCAATCCCTCATGTGGCAACACCATCGTGATTCATGATCATGCTTGAAATGTATTCTTCTTTTTATCTTCGGATTTCGGATGTTCGAGCCCTCCTTCTAGCGCCAATTTTGTTGAGCGCAGGAGGAGGGACAAAAGTCCTGCACAACTCCTTGCGAATGTGATTATCTATGAACAGCTTGATAATGATCGAGGCATGATAGTACAAGCCCTCATTCTAGCGCCAATTCTGTTGAGCGCAGGAGGAGGGACAAAAGTCCTGCACAACTCCTTGTGAATGTGATTATCTATGAACAGCTTGATAATGATCGAGGCATGATAGTACAAGCCCTCCTTCTAGCGCCAATTCTGTTGATGTGGGAGGAGGGTGAAAAGGTCCTTAAGATTGCTCCCTGTAAATTATGAATTGATAGAATCTGGATTTTCAGGTGTTAGGCATTCATCGCGATCAGGCCCTCCTTCTAGCGCCAATTCTGTTGACGTGTATTTTGTACACAATCATACACAGAATAAAATACCCAAGGGTACCTTATCCTCTCTTGAATAAAGTCTCTGATTGCTGAAGATGTCGCAAAAAAGGATCAATCAGGATGACTCCAATGTTCTTTTATGTAGGGTCTCTACGTGTGGATAAGCACCAGTGGTCGTTGTGATTGTTGTTTCATCAAGGGGACTTACGTATCCGAAATGCAGGAACAAGATTTCCTAATACTAATGAATTCCAAAAAAAAAATCAAAAGGGTAAGGCTTGCAAGAGATAAACTCTAATCTAATCCTAAGAATGACTCAATGTAGGCTAGACTTGGCAAGATTCTACCAACTTCAGTATTGCCAGGGAATTACAACTTTACTGAAACTGATGCGATCTTCTAAGGTGAATAATGATTTTCAAATCATCAAGAATCATAGGCACTACCATGAAGGTACATATCAATGACTCAATGATGAATGAAGGTTTATGCAATCCAAATATTTCCAGTCGACCACACAAGGCGTCCTTACAATCAGCAAGAAGCTAGTGGTTTGGAGTATGAATCTCACCAAAGATCAAGCCCAACACTTAGTCCTTCAAATTTAAATACTACTTCGACCGAGAATGATTCAAGAAAGTAAACAACCATGAAAATAGCCACAAGAATTGCAATAAAACACCATAACTTCAATATTTTATTGATCTCAAAGCCATCATAAACAACAATTGTTTGATATTCCTTCCTCAAAGCTCAATATTGCTACAAAATAACTTGCTTCTAAAACTCTAACTATTTCTTATTGCTCTCTCTTAGTTCTATCTTTCTATCTCCATCTATCTATATCAAAATGAAAATGAGTGAGGGTACATATAGCATCCTCAATTACAATGAACGGTCCAGATCAAAAGAAGATCAATGGCCGAGATTATGACACCTAAACCCTAATTAGGGTTTTATTACAAAAAGTCCCCTTTTATTGCACAACATTAAATGCATAGCCAAATATTAAATTTGGCACAAAAATCTAGGAAACATAGACCAATGACAATTAAGGTGCCACATCATCTATAACAACCTTTCTTCTAGAATCTTATTCCCTTTCCAATGCTCCTTTTTAGCATATGCAATGAATCTAGACACGATTCCTTCGATCTCAGCAATTGGAATTTCGGGAAGATTCTTCATTCGTTCCTCCAAGTGGATGACCTGATTGAAAGCCTTGAGAAGAGCAGTGTCCCATCCAGGTTCAAGTTCTTTGATCTTCTCAATTAGGAGCATGGTGGCAAACATCTGATCCCGTTGCTCATTTGTAATAACATTCTCATCTTTGCAAAAGATGACCTTGACCCTATCTTCTAATTCTTGTAAATCCACATCTGTCTCAACTGCAATCCTCCTGCCAAGAATAGTACATAATACTTCAAACACTTTGTCCTGGATCGGATGGATAATCTCTTCAACTTGATTGCATTTGTTACTGATGTCCTCAAAAAGAACTTCCTTCATCTGGAGTAAAGTTGACCATTGGAGTAAACTATGAGGTCCTCCATCTATTATCTTTTTTTGTGCTAAAACCTTCCTTGATGTTTGTCTGATTACTTGCAGGACAGGAATGATAACATCCTTAGTATGAGCAAAAGCAGCTACAGTTATCATTAGGTTGTGGATGACCTCAAGATCTTGAATAGCTCGGTGAATGGTCTGCATCATCCTTGTTGCAAATTCAATAGCAACTGTATGGGATTTGTCAATCCAAGAGCTCATAAGCTGAACCAAACTCCTGACTCTCTCTACCACGCCAACTGGATCAAGGGGAAGTGCCTGTGCAGGAGATACTGCTGGATCCTGACGCCTCAAAGGCTGATTGAGATGGCTAAAGTAGCCTCTCCAAGCACTGACCTCTCACTCAAGCTTCCTATTCTTTTCCATTTCTTCTCTAAGCTTGTCCTTAAGTGCCTCAAATGAATCAGTGGCATCATCCAACGTCTGCTCGGCTGTGAGTGGACCAAGCTCAAATGTCTCTACATCATATTCCTCTACAAGGATCTCACCTTCATACTTGTCTACTGCTGGTGTAGCTATCTGCAATTTCCTGGATCCTGTCTCATCTCTGATCATCTTGGACATCTTAGTAGCCGTCCTCTTTTCTGTCACTTCCGGAGAATTTCCAACAAGGCTCTCTAAATCAATCACATTATCCTCGTCCTCGATCACAATCACCCTTGTTAGTCTCTCTTTTAACCAATCTGGAATGGCGGATCTTGTTTCTCTAACCTGTATCTCCTTAAGCAATGTTTCTTCTTCTCTTAGAGGAGATGTCACTTCGTCATCGTTCTTGTCTTCATGTAACTCATTGACTTGACTTGACGAACGTTGAGGTGCCTATCCTTCTTCCTGTTTATCGTTCTGTACCATTGATTCCATAGATTCCTCTATTTCAAATGTCCTGTTCTCCTGTCGAGAAGATGTGCCGGATGAACGATCTCTATTGGCTTCTTGCTTCTTCTTGGAGGATTCTCTTTTCTCGGGTCTCTCTTTTCTTTTTGAGCCTCTAGGATGGGGGTTACCTTCACTTACGCTTCGAAGGTTGCCTTCACTTGTGTTTCTGGGATTAGGATTACCTTCACTTACACTTGCTCCTCCTTCGCCTGGCCTTTCCTCCAAAGTAAAAGTCATAGATATGCCTTGCTCTCTCAACTTTTGATGTTGCACATCAACCCATCTGCGAGTACAAGACAAAACTAGAGCCATCAAGGCATCTAGATCCAAAATTTCAGGTTCATTCCAATCTAGCTTCACTGCTTTGCTCTCTCGGTCATAAGGAGATTGGAGATGTCTGCCACTGTCCTGAGCTTGGTCGGCCACTCTGTAAATTTTGCATTTCCTAATAAAGTCTAAAGGCAATCTGGAATGTAGCTTTCTTTTCACTTCAAGATCATCTGAGAGATTCATCACGAAGTCCTCTACCTGAGGTTCATGTCTGTATTTCCTTCCGACTGTCTCTTCTATATACCCATAAGAATCAAAACTCTCTCTCATGGCAAAGAACGAAAATGAATACAAAGCTAACTCCTTTTCTACATCATCCATGGCTAGAGCATTAGGACATACCTCAACTGAATTTCCTAGTATGATAGGCACAGGAACTCCATTCCCATGTCTGTGTCTGAATGTCTTTGCATACGCTGCCAACTGTCTAATTACCTCAAGTAACACTATTCTGTCTGTTGGATATCTTGGCAACATGTAGGGAGGTGAAGGACATCCATGAACTCTAATATATGTAAACTTCTGAAATTGGATGAACCAAGCACCGTACCCTTTCACAAGCTCTTGTGCATCCTGAGATAGCCGATTGTGAATCCCGCCTTGTAATGTCCTGGTGATGTTCATCGTGAAGGTATCATTGACCAACTTGTAGTCACTTCCTGGAGGATGATGCAAATGAACATAGGAATCACAAACTCTGACTTCCCCGGGCCCTCTCCCGATCACTCCTCTGTGAGGCAGTCCTGCATATTCAAAACTCCTGATCAAGGCATATATGATGTATGAACTCATGTGGAAAGACTTGGTAGCCTTCAGTCTTCTTAACTGCACGTCCAAGCAATGGCTAATCATTCTAGCCCAATGAATTGTTCCTTTTCCTTGAACTATCACTTGGATGAAGTAGAACATCCACTTCTCAAAATAGAAGGCTTGAGGGGCTCCTGTAACTCGGTTGAGTAATGTTATCAAATCTTTGTACTCCTCCTGGAAGTTGATCCTATGTGGTGTGTTCGGAATCTTGCTCAGGCGAGGACGACTCTTGAGTAACCAATTCTTGTTGATGATGCTCAAGCAAGTGTCTGGATCATCTTCATACATGGACCTGGCTCCTTCTAAGCTTTTATAAATCATATCTTTATGTTCTGGCAGGTGAAGAGCTTCACTGATAGCCTCCTCTGAAAGATAAGCAAAAGTGTCTCCTTCCTTGGACACTATCGATCTGGACTGTGGATCATAATGGCAAGCACACTCGATCATCAACTCATGGCACTGGATTGCTGGAGGGAAGCCGGCCGCCTTGATAATGCCACTTTCAATTATTCTCCTTGCGACAGGTGATGGCTTGCCAATGTAAGGGACCTCCCGAAACTTCCTCGTACTGATGTTTCCCAAGTTGGTATCTCCAATGTTGCTCCACTTCGACACGATCTTGGTCTCCAATTCTTCGTTCTTCTGATCTTCCTTCATGAGAGCTGGACGACTGGTGGATGCTCCTGCCTTCGGGGTCGCCATCGTAACACCTACACAACATTTCATAATGAGTAACAGATTTTGCAATGCATAAATATAGATTGGATTAAAGATTGAATTTAGGAAACTTCATGATAAGTCCTTGAGTTATCATTTCCTAAATACGATTGAGCTACTAGAAATTTAAAATTTCAAAATTCAAAATTTAGATTAAGACTAGGACGTTTCAAAATTCAAAATTTGGACAAGGGAGATCTTGCCATACCTCACTTTGAGAGCTAACTCTAACAAAAGGATGCAAAATTAGGAAATTCGCCTAGGCAAAATGAAGATTGAAGTCTTCAATGTGAGCTTCCTCTAGTAAATACGCCTCTTTTATCAACTTCACCACCCTTGGGGTCTTCAACGCCTTAAGGGAAAATTCGCTCCACCATAAACAAAGTTCGCACTCCTCTTGATGAGATCTCACACTTCCTTATTCACCTCTCCAAATCGCATGCAACAATGATTGAATGATGGTTTGAAATGCGATATCATACTTCCCTTTTATAGGCGCTCACCTCTTTAATTACCTCTAGGCCGACTTGAAAATAAGGCAAATAATAACAAAAAATTAAAATAAAAGGAGGCCGACTTTTGTATAAAAAATAAAACCCAAGCGCTCTCCCTCTTATTTAATTAATTAATTAAAATACCTTTGTAATTAATTGTTTCGATTTTTAAAAGGCAAAATTAATTATTAAATGCCTTGTGCGCACCCATTAAATGCCAATTTTAATTAAAAATATCAAGGTTCATCGAAATTTAGCATTTAATGCAATTTGAAAATGATGTTGGCGCCAAGACATGGGAAGAATAATGATTATTAACCTCATCGCTCTGGTCCCTGGGAGAGGGACAGGAGCGCTTTAGCATTTTGTTCTTGAATTTCTCGCTTTTTACGTTCAAAGTCACTTCCCTTACGTCCAAACTGGCATTTTAATTGGGAACCTTGAGCTTGATCTTATTCAATCTTTTGAATGAATGTCTCTTAGACCATTTTCGCCCTGGTCCCTTGGTGAGGGACAGGAGCGAACTTTGCTTTTCTCCTTGATCCTTGATCATTTTAATTGCCAACTTACGTCACAAGGCAAGAAATAACTTCATCCATTCATTCTACGCATACTTAACTTGTCCTTTGCAAGGCAAATTTGATATTTGAGTGATTTTCGCCCTGGTCCCTTGGTGAGGGACAGGAGCGAACTTTGTATTTTTAGCTCAAAATTGTCAACTTTTAATATTAACTCCTTGTTCATCACCTTTCTAATGACATTTCGGACCTTGCATGACTTCGCCTTGATATGGTTTTTTGAAGGAAATGATTATTTTAATGAATATCGCCCTGGTCCTTGTCTGAAGGACAGGAGCGAACTTTTGCTCCTTGTGCTAATCCTTGATCATATCGACCTCCAATTGTCTTCAAAGCGTAAAATAGTGTCTCTTACTCCTCCTTGAACGTTTGAAAAGGAAGTGGCACCTCAAAATTGGACACACTTGCATATTTCGCTCTAGTCCCTTGGAGAGGGACAGGAGCGCCTTAGTCATTTCTCATCACTTTTCGTGGTCTCTGTAACCTTGCTTTCCTTCAAAGCACCTCCAACATCTTCGCCACCTTGTGCCTTGGCTTGGATCCGACCAAACTTGGAAGGGACGACTTGATAATCTATATTTCGCCCTGGTCCTTAGCTGAAGGACAGGAGCGAACTTCCATTTGCAAGCTTATTCGTGTTTTGCCAACCTTCAAATTTGTCTTCAATGGATTTATTATGCTCCCCTTCACTCATCTTTGACATGAAACTCGCTTCAACTTGGTGGGAAATTTGTCTTAGGAGGAAATTGCTCTGGTCCCTGGGAGAGGGACATGAGCGCCTAGGACAAAATAGGTTTCACTTGTGCTTTGCAATCTTCAAAATTATCTTCAATAGAGTGGTTACGCCTTCTTTCATTTGCCTCAAACTTAAAATTCACTTCACCTTCGCCAAAAACTTGTCCTTTTGAGAAAATCGCTCTGGTCCCTTGGAGAGGGACAGGAGCTTCATTTGAAAATTGCCCTGGTCCCTGACAGAGGGACAAGAGCGATCCTGACCTTTTGGGTAGATTTTCTCCATGATGGCATTTTCAAGTTATATTCAACTAATAAAACACACTTTCTTTGTTCTCCTCAAATCGCGAAATCATTAAAATCTTGCAAGGACAAAGCAATCTTGGATTTCAAGCTCCGGTCCTTCAGTGAGGGACAAGAGCGATTTTGTCCTTCTAGCACATTTCCTTGTTTGCAAATTTCTTCAAATTATATTCAATGGACAAAGATGCCCTCCTTGATATATTCCAATCCAAAAAACGTCTTGGTCCTACAAGGACAGTTGAATTTTAAGAAACAAGCTCCGGTCCTTCAGTGAGGGACAGGAGCGATTTTTGTCCTTGAGGTCAAAATCTCAACTTTTCATTGCAAACGGCTAAATCCTGGCGTTCCATCATGTTGATTTCACCTTCCATTGCGTCCTTGACGCTTCAATTTGATCAAAATGAGGCCAAAAATGGTCTAAGTAAGTCATTTCGCCCTGGTCCTTGATTGAGGGACAGGAGCGATTTGACTTTAAACTTTAAAAATTTGCCATTTTGAGTCTCAAAAATCTTCTAAATCTTCAATTATTGTATCTCCTGGCGACCCTGCACAAGACAAATGAAGCAAGTCAATAACCCAGACGCATAAAACACCAATTTCGCCCTGGTCCCTGGCTGAGGGACAGGAGCGATTTTACCTCTATAGGCCAAAATATCAAGAATTTAGGCTCTCAGTCACTTCACAAGGCAAAATTAGGTTATCTCCAAGGCGAAGGATCAATTATCAAACTTTCCAAAATTTGGTCAAAAATTCAATTAAACAAAATTTCAAAATTCCATCATCAACACTTAGGCAAAATTTGGACTTGCTTTCAAAATTCCGACTGAATCTAGACAGATTCAGTTGACCCCTTGACAGATTCACCCTATTCCAAAATTGCAATCCATACGAGGATACTCAATAACCTTCAAAATTGACTGGACTGCGGCTTGAAAATATCAAAAAAAGAAACCCTAAGGCTTAGCCCTAGTCCAGACGACTCACTCACTTCCCAAAAACCCTAAAAAGCAGAGAGAAGAACAAGGCAAAACTGAGCAAAAAGAGGGGGTCCCCATTTTAATGGGGCGATGTGTGAAATGGTCACAACAGTTATGTGGAAATTGTCATTATATGGCTGCATATTTTCCAACAACTAATCTTTCAACATTAAGAGATCATCATGCAATGCCATAGACATCACTTTATTCAACATGAGTAACCACATGAACATGAAGTCACACATTTTGTTCAAACTATTGACCATTAGCATATCAACCCACCATAAGCATCAAATAAAGTTCTCTAAATAGGTGAATTCTCCATATTAAATGTTGAATCGACTTTTGTAAGCATGACTTATTGTTTCCTCCTATCCATCATGACAGGCCAAAGAAACATATTGCTTATTACTATTGTGTTGATCAATAAATGCATGTACATACTTTGAGTAGACATACAACACTAAAGCATAAAATTCATAATCAAACTATCAATTCCTCTCCCAACTTAAATTCTATAACCACAAATTTTTGATTCAATGCACTTTTTTGCCCATAAATTTGTTCCTTTGAGTTTTAATTTTAAATTTAGTCATGAACCTAAGCTAACCTCTTTCCAATTAGTTGTTGCATTTCAATTCCCACTTCTACTTTTGTTTTTATGTTAAGTATAGCTCATTTCATCATCTATCCTTAAAATCTAGCACCCAACATTCATCTATCATCGAAAGGGTTCCTTTGGCTCACTCTTGAAATTACTTGTGTTTATCATATAACATCACATTATATCGGCATATTCTTATCGCATGCATCTTTGATAATAAAAAAAAAAATTAAAACCTGAGGTTCATACTAAGCCTTTGCATTTTGTTTCAAGTTCAAAGTTACTCTTATAAGGACAATGCCAATGCATTTATTGCATGCTATCTTCCTCAGTTTTATCAAAAATTGTTGATTAGGATCTCGTCATGACAAGAAGATCCTCGCATAGAAAACTCGTAAAGGTGTTACTCGACATGTCAATCTTTATGATAGGCCCAAACACCAAGACCAATCTGTGTTTGCAAGTACAAAAGATCTGCAATTTGCAAATTGATTTTTGCAATGAAAATTCATTTCAACAAATCAAGTCCACTCCGTAGGCACAAATATTCATTTCATCCCTCATCCTTTTTAAGGTTTCAGATCTGCAATCCAGTTCAATTTTCTCTTCATAATAAAGGATAACAGAATATCCAAAATTCATGTTCTCTGAAAAATTATATCATCTATTCATTTCATACGCTAAAAATCAACCCAAGTTTTCACAAGATTTCAAAAAATTAAAATCACAATCAACTCATCTCTCATTCAATTCCAAAACCTAGATGGTAATCTTCTATCACAATAAGAACCATCTCATCTTCATCAACTTCAAGGTGTAGCTTTTGTCAATTTCATTTCATTTTTATATCCAATCTTGTGAATATACTTGTTGCTTTAATTGATTTGTTTAACTTAATATTTATGAAAGGTGGTGTTCTGTTGCAGCCATTTGCAGGTTTACATGATTCACACAATTCAATGGGATTTGACTTTAGCATTGTTTCCAAAATGGTTTCCTTCCATTCTTGTCTAGCAATAATTGTTTCTTTCAATTTTAAACACACTATTAAACCTCGACGTTACAAATCGTGTTGAATTTCCCCGCCCCACAAAAAAGAGAGAAATAATAAAAACAAATTAGAAATTCTTTGCTGTCAATAATTTTTTGAGTGATTTTATATGAAAATCATGCAGAGTGGCAAAAAGGAGTTTCTTTCTTCAAAAGGGCAGTGATTTTATATGATAGGCATCAAATCATAGGAGTTAGAATATTATGCAGTGGGGCAAAAACGGTTTTCTTTCTTCAAACGTGCTTTAATACGATGTTAATACCACTTTTGTTAGATTGCACGGGCTTTATGACTACTACTAAAAGTGGAGCTTTTGGTAAGAATGATATAGCAAACAAAGCACCCAAATGGCTTTATTTATGCTTTTAGAACTCTTATCACTTGTGAAGATTTTGGAGGTGACTCTTTGAAAACGATTAGACCATATTAGCTTCTTTGATTACATCATCTGCTTGCTTTTACATTCCAACTATCTCATGTGTTTCTAAACATTTAGATAAGTCAACTGATTTTAAAGATACTGGACTGCATGTGGATGTATTACAGTACCTTCAACATCAACCATAAGGTCAATTCGGGCCTAAAACTTGTTTGACCCTCTTTCCAAGTAACAACCAGATAATCAAAATCATGAAGAATCTACGAAAACAGCCAGAAAAGTATACCCAAGAAGATAAAGAATATCTTTCGCACGTCATATCAGATAAGCAGTTATTTCCAAACAAAGCACATGTAATGCTACTAATTTTCAACAATTAAACAAATTTCCTTGAATTCCTGGTACACTCTTTAGCTTATAGCAAGCAGACCGTATGCTAACAGTATAAATATTATGCATGGGAGGCAGTTCTTGAAAATATATTATTAGCTGCCAGTCTATTTTTCTCACAGGAGAGACAAAAAGATATGAACCAGCAGAAGTACGTCCACAAAGATATGCATTGAATTAACGAATATACATGAGATTTACCATGATAAACAAGAACACCCCAACATTGATCAACTATGATCAGAAACAAGTCATATAATTAAATAGTTTCAAATTGTCCACCAGATGATTGTGGGCCTTCCTTTGTCAATATTCCTTGCAGGTTCTTCACTGCTTTGTCATAGTTTACAAAACCCATGAACCAAAACTCGTGGTTATCAGTGGAAACGATCTGGATGTATTTCTCTAATGGTTTGGTCTTGTTTGATGAAGCATTAACAGCTTTCAGTTGATTTAGAGGTAAAACCACCTGTCCATAAGAAAAAGAAAAAGAGTCAAACCTTTTGCGTCTATGCATGTCAATTCATGCATAAGATAGTTAAATATGACAAAAGAGACAAAGGTAAAGGTTTCTTCTTTAACTGGCATTCTCTAATAAGATGGCCAATGAAAATAAGCATTGAGATCCATCTGTGAGTATCAGGAGAAATACATCTTGCAATAAGGTGATAGCAGAGATTTTCAGAGATTTGACCCACAATAACAAATAAAGGACACAGAAAAAAAGATAAAGGAGTCGACTAAGTTGCATTTCTTTCATGGACTATACTCTATAGCAACTAAAACGTATTATAGCATATCAATGCTCCATTTTTTGAAAGATCTCTCTGAGTAGGCAGGCTCTTGATTCTAATTTTTGAGATTTTCCATTCTTTGGTTGCATTAACTGCTTACCCGCATTTCTCTTCTCTTATTAATTTATGCCATCATCATTCTTGTACTGATTTACTGAAGGACGATATTTTAAGATTGGAAATAATGCTAAAACGTTACTTCACAGAATTTAAGAACATGAATTATATTACTCAAAATCCATGTTAAAAGGTGAACGACTAACCTGCAAGATTCAAAAGAGCAACAAAAAAAAGTTTAAACAAGATACTAACAAAGCTATTCCTAAGTGAAATGCATATGATTCTGTCACCTTATGGGGGTGCTACTTGTTGTGACGTTTTAACACATCACCCCATTGCAAATGGGGACCCCCTACTTTTTAGGCCCTCTCGGTCTTTTTGTTTTTTGTTGTTGGGTCTTTTCGCGCTAGTGTCTTCGGTCTCTATGCTTTGCAAATGTTTGGGGGTCAATTTGATCGTGCATGTCTGGTCTTCAGTGTCTCCTTGCATGACTCTACTAGGTTCCCCTATCTATGCAAAAGGGCTCACCCACCATGTCTTTCCATCTTGTGTTCTTTGATTTTGGGGAACATATAGGTACATTCTCATATTGGTCACTTCTCTATCTTCCACTGATTGAATAAGTGCACTACAAGTCCTATGCATGGTTGCAGTACTATGGTGCATCTGGTTCATGGTCTCAAATCTCCTTTAATTAACCCATTGAACCAGCAATCTTACACCACAGACGTTGCCACTTTACATTTCCAGTCCTCCCTAACTTGTATGGCTGAAAGTGGAGCAAATTTTGTGCTGTTAATGGTTTTTGGTTGTTGAAAACAAACAAAAATCATGCCTGTGGTGTTATGTGCATGCCCTTGGGAATCAAAGACAGATTTTCGAGCATAAAAAAGTTTTTGCTATTCTGGGCAGGTTTTTTTTACAAACACAACAGGTACATCTGGATATCCGTGGGATGGTCAAGGGACATCTCAGACATCCCCAGCAGTATTAGGGACATATAGATGTCCTAGTGACATATGACCTCTAATCTTGCCGTTTCATGAACGTGCCCCTGATTTGCAGGGTAACGATTTTCAGGGTACCTGAGCATCCCATGCCCCATTCCAAAGTCCAATGGTACAATGGGGGTATAGGAAAGCAGGTCTGGGGGGCAAGATTGCATCTCCATGTAATATAGATTATGACACATGTTGGACAATATCCAAATCCTAAAACCTGACAACCTCCATTAGATTTCTTCAATGTCATTGCTCTCCTTAAGCTATAACCGCTCCTGTTGTCATTTGCTTTCTTGCAAACTGGTCCATGTGTTCTGCTATTGTGATAGAGCTTCATCATAGATAACATTTAAGCTATGCCTAATCTCTCAACATCTGAGCTTCTTGTTTTAGGCTTTGCATCAGAATCTGAAAGCATTGCACTCCAAAGAATCTCCCATATAAATCCCAATAAAGAACATGTCACTTGAGTTTTTCCATCTGCAAAGTTTTCCTAAATTCCTTGAAATGCTCAATTACATTCACGAAGGTAAATTTTTCTTTAATATTTATTATTTAATCTCACTAAAAAATTTTGGCAATGATCTTATGATATGTTCTTCTAATTTTCTTAAGGTACCGTAGATTTTATACATAAAGCCGGTAATTCTTAAATAAAAAAACTGAAATTTTTGAAGAGAACTTTCAATTTCAATTAACAAATATATTTGCCAATTGGCAAAACTCAAACAATTCTCTGGGCTCTACCACTAAAGCATTCAGGCATATCGGGGAGCGTTGGGGGGGATCATCGAGAGACTTTAACGTATATGTGTAGTATATTTGTAAACATATATACATAAATATACATACACACACATGAACACCAACAGACTCTAATATAGGGACGAGCACCACATCCCTGTCCCTGCACCGGCATCTTGTGTTGACTATTTCCTTGTTCTCGGAGTCTGTATTTTCTGGGCGTAGGTGTGTTTTCCTTCCTTTATTCTTGCAACCCCGCACATTAAAAAGCTCAAGGAAAATGAAAAAAAAATTGTTGATTTATTATCATTTCTGTTAAAAAAACCAGTTTCATATTGCTGAGTTCAACTTAGAAATTTAAAAGCTAGTCAAGGGATCATACCTTGTAAAAACTCCATTCAGTCTTGTCTGTATTGACCTTATAAGAAAGGGGGTTGTCACTGCAGAAAGCAATCTTCACGTCGGTCAAATATAGTGTTCCTATGACAGGCCCAGCAGAGGTTGACAAGTAGCAAGCATATGTCTTCAGTAGTTTTTCTTCAGGGAGATTATCAAAGCTCTGACGGAAAATCTTTTCATAGCCTCCTTCTGTAAGCACTTTGGTCCCTTGAGCAATCCTCTCCATAGCTGTGTCAGCAAGACTGGGACCTGTTTTCACTGAAAGAAAAAATAAAGGAATGAAAGAGTCATTCGTTTGACTTTACACACAACAAGACAAAATCACAAGTTGTTTCGTGCACTAGCAACACCAATAACATCCAAATTTATTTATTTTCTTATAATTACACAAAATCACAGGGTGATTAATTTGATCAAAAAACTCATCATCACACAAGGATGGTTTGGAATTGATAATGACAACGCTATAAATTTCAGTTATTGTGTAGCATATTGAGATAGTTATTTCTTGCACCACTGGCTGAGATTAGTGCACTGAATTTGAGAACCATTCAGGCCCATTCGGCAACAGGGAAAACACGATCCTATACAAAAATGCATATTAGAACCAAGTTTGCTAACATTAACAATATATGACAGCCCAATAGATCTCTATCCAGGTTAGGTTTAGGCATTCCAAAACACATGGCTGCTCCTTGAGCGGTAGCAAATTGGAACCACTATGAAAGTAAAATAAGATACAGGACATGAAATATCACAATACTTTTCTATAATCCCAAAGCCTCAATGTTATCCTATATTTGAAATAAAAATGGCTATTTGCAATTATCTGTTATATAAAGGTTTCTTAGAGAGAAGAAAACATCAATCAGTTGTAAGAAAACATGCTTCCTATAATCAGTCCCCTCCACTGATAAAGATATTTAGTTTAGCACATCAAACATGATAACCATCCAGTCACTTATTGACTGTGCTCATTCTAGATAGCTAGTCATAACATATAAGAATTCATTCACAAAATTCAAGATAAAAAAAATGCGATTAAATGTAAGACTCACAATGCTGCCAAACATTTCCAGCTATCTCCCCTGTCATTTTTGTGGCCTCCCCTACCTTCTTCCCCCATTTGCCTAAAGTATCACGAACTGAATCCACGGAACCTGAATTCAAAAACAAATTAAAAAGTTAACTTAAAGCCGGTTAAATCCAGAATGCTAAGCCTTAAAATTGAAAGTAATATATTCCTTTAATACAAAAGCAATGAGTTTTTCAAATTGTCTTGATGATTATAAAGACATATTAGTGTTTAGAAATATTTCCTATTCAAGAACATTTAATGAGACATACTAAATAATTCCCTACATTGAATATGTGTGACAGTTATGTATTTGCAGTGGCATAAGAACGGGCAGGCATCACCAGAACGGAGAAAAACAAAACAAAAAACAATTTCCAAATAAGCAGTCTGCCCCAGTGGCACATCCCCAGTGAAAATCCAGCAACACTGGGACAGGGACAGCAGAAAGGGAACAAAACATTCCCTCATTGTCCCTCTGAGTGCCAGCTGCAAAGGGAGCCAATAACCCTACAGTGCAGAGGATCTCTTTGGGGATACTCCCCTTTGTAGGCAGCATCCGGGGACTTTTCTAGGTATTTTACAGAAAAATATCCACTTCAAATGAGCACACTCCAAAAACAGCAAAAACAATCATCATGCAGACACCCAATATTGGATTTGATGAATACCAATATCAGGTATGCTCTGCGCAAACAAACAAGAAAGCCACATACATATTCTTCATCATAAATGTAAACATACTCGAGTACCACGAATTATTGAAAACCTTAGCTGAACAAGTTATATCAACAATATACAAACAATCACCCCAAAACAAATTTAAAACATTATGAAAAAAGAAACAATATCACACAGGAAAATTCTGATATGCCATGATTAAAACAAAGCCTGCCTCTTAAATACTACTATTCACATACAAAATCAGAGGTGAGGGAAAACTATTCGTATGAGCCCTTAAACAATATCTTGTCTGCAAAAAAAGTAACCTAAACCCTTGTTCAAGGCAGCCTATGTTAGAATTTGTTGTAATAAGGCAGCTCTGTACTTGGTTTTGTTTTTTTAATGGCAATATCATTTTTTTTAACTTCATGTAATCTCGGGCATAAACTATATTGTTTATTTTTTTTACCTGGACATAATGACAACTTTAAAAGCTTAAGATCAAACCTGTACACAAGACTACCAAAGTATGTCTGATTATTCAAAAGAATGTTTCTAAGTTCGTTAAGCTTTAAATTAATGGCACACAGGTATTACAAAAATTTTGTCTTTGTTGTCTTGACTTAAGATTTCATAGGATATTTTATGATTGCAAAAGTCTGACTAATCAAACCTCCTATGTTAGAATTTGTTGTAATAAGGCAGCTCTGTACTTGGTTTTTTTTTTTTAATGGCAATATCATTGTTTTTGAACTTCATGTAATCTTGGGCATATAGACTATATTGTTTATTTTTTTAACCTGGACATAAAAACAACTTTAAAAGCTTAAGATCAAACCTGTACACAAGACTACCGAAGTATGTCTAATTATTCAAAAGATTGTTTCGAAGTTCGTTAAGCTTTAAATTAATGGTACACAGGTATTAAAGAAATTTTGTATTTGTTGTCTTGATTAAGATTTCATAGGATAATTATGATTGCAAATGTCTGACTAATCAAACCTAGAGAAAAGAAAGATATTTAACATTTTACAGTAAAAAACATCAAGCTTTACTGATCCAGAAATGAAAACCTTGCCCAACATAGCATTACAGTGGACAAGCTAATTGAAAATTGCTCCAATAGGTTGAAATTGCATAACCTAGCATTTTCATAGAATATAATGAACTGCAAACAAACGAGTTCCTATCCTGTGCTACCCAGCCAACAAAGGAAATCCATTAATTAAGCAAAGCTCAGGACAAAATAGAAAACATACTCTTAGACGCAGCAGGTGCGGGCGCGGTGGCCACATAGGGATTGTTCTGTGGAAGGGTGCTGAGTTGATCCTGTTGGGGATGAGGTTGAGGAGTAGAAGAAAGATGATCCCCCGCAACCCAAGTGGCAGCCTGCTGATTGACGGGATGGGAGTTTGGATTTGAAGGTGATCCCATCATGGAAGTTCCGCCGCGGGGACTCACTCCAACTCCCACTCCCTCTTCATCTTCCACGTTCAATTTGGGATAGGGCGCATAGTCCTCGCTGTGCCCTCCCGAAAGCGGCACCTGCACATATGATCCATGCTCTTCATGCTCCTCCTTTTTCTTACTGCTCTGATCCATGCTCTTCCTGCTCTTCCTTTCCCCGAATAATCTCTGCAAATACTTTACTGAATGTGATCACTCGGCACCCTGCGCCTTTAAACAATCTGTAACGGTAATTTGTGTGGGATTTGTAATCTTTGCCTCCCTTTTTGAATTGGGTACCTAATTCCGGCCGCCCCCTATTATACAGAAGGAACAGGCGTGTTTCTGAATCAGAGTCGGTGCCTTCACCGCGAGGTTACCGTTACGCGGAATGAATGACTGGATAAACGCTTCTACTTTACTATATATGTTTTTTTATTCTCTTCAAGAGAGAGCTGGCAACTGCCTATTTTGTTTTTGCTCTGATATTTTGATTAGCTAGAAGATTCAATGGAGGGTCCATTCATTATTCGGCTGGCAATAAAGTCTCTATGATAAGTTCATTATTATTAATAAATAATTAGGTTGCATTGAAAGAATAATTTGGTCGGTGGGAAAATTTGATTGGTGATTTGTTGTACATATTTTGTTTATTATTAATCTCACCTTAAGGTCTAATGAGTATGTTGATAGGGAAGGAGGGGTTGATAAGTTTTTAAGAATACATTTTTATCTCATTAATTAGTTGATAATCTTTTTAGAAGATGGGAAAGTAGTGTTGCTTTAAGTCTTTTCATATAAGAAATGGAAGTAATGACATTTTTGAAGTTATTGATTAAGGGGTGAGATTAGGAGAGAGGATCCACTAGTTGAACATCCTAACTCTTTGCTTCTCAACATCTATGCGGAAATTTCCAATCACTTCTTATTTTTAACAAGTGGCAAGATTCCTAATTATAACTAAGGTTTCAGAGCCACGTCATCAAATATGATGCCACATTAGCATGATTGTTGTCAAGGTGTCAAAAAAGGCCCAAAAGAAAAGTCAAACTAATACTTGCACACTAAGTCATGTTTTATTGGTGCATTGATGTGGCATCACATGATTTGTTGTTCTTTTAGGCCTAAGGAATACATTTCATTCAATTATGGACGTAAAATAATTGTTACATGTTTATATATTAAATAGTAAATTCAAGTTTCCTTCTTAAGTATGATTGTATGTCAATTTACCTCAACTTGCCGAGTGGTTATGCATGCTTGTTTATCTCGCTTACTATGTGTTGCGATGGGTGTTCTTTTAAAATAATAGACTACTTGTATGTGACCCAAAAAATGTAATGATATTTTTGTTGACAAGAATTTCTACATTTTTGACTCATCAATTTTTATTGATCGATGTAATTTTTTCAAATCTTTGAACTTCAAATGTCATTGGAAAATAAATATATGAAATCAAATGACTTTATCTAATTCTCATGAGTTAAATGAAAGGTTAATAAAAACATAGTTTTATTTGTTTTATATTTTTCATAAGATATTTTAATTCACTTGTGCAAGATTTTTTCATTGAGTCATAAATAATTCCTTTTATAATAAATTTCATATTGTATGTCTAAAAAAATTAAGTTCCAAAAATTGTGTCTAATGTAGAAATTTGTTATTTAGGCATCCATATCCACACACAAATCCCAATGCCCCAATCAAGCTTAGTTAAGTAGCAACAAATTAGAAACTACCACTACCAAACATGGATGCTCTAGTAATTTTATCTTGCATCTTCCATAGTTATTCCATGACTTTCTCCAAGTCCGCAACTAACTCCCTCTCATCATGCTCTTTCCTTTTCATAACTCTTACACACCTTATAGGTTGTTACAATTACAATTAGCAACTTTCATGACACTGAGTTGTATACGAGTTTGTTAAAATATAATGTCACTTCAAATGGGGTGCCCCAAATATATGGGTGAAAATAATTAAATAAATACTTCAAACATTAGAATATTGCAAGATGTATGGCACCTATACAACATTCAGACCATTTGTCCTTATGTTTGGACTTGTTTTGATTAGTGTCCTAAATATAATTGTAGACACATTAAATCTACTCCTACTTCTCCCCATCAATTTCCTACGAATCAATTAAATAATTCATGCATTCATTCATTTGTCCAATGACCCACAAACTAAGTAATCCCCATCACAAATTAATAAATTCAACTAACTTAATCAATCAAATTTATAAATTTGATTAATTTCTAAACTAATTAATTCAACCAATGTGTTGTAACAATTGATGTCGTTCACATCCCTAATATTAATTAATTAAATCCACTTAATTAATTAACCTTAATTCAGAATTCCTCTAATTAATTGGTTAAATAATGCATTAGGCTAATAATCAACCTTTCATATTTTCTTATAGTTTGCAATTCTAACTCAACCCACTAAAAGGCAAAAAAAAAACTATATATCTACCTCAACACTTAGTTTCAAATCCAAGGAGCAATCTAGGCCCTTCATATTCACACATGACTTCTCAACCCACTTGTCCCCACTCATTGCTCATGTATTTGTGAGTATTCAACATGGAAAAAAATTCCAAATTCAAATCTCCACCTTCCAGTTACCTCCTTCAGCTCTTCCTACTTTCATGTGTCCCATTCCATAGTACATTTTTAAAAAATCACATTTCATCAACCATATCTCATCTCCTCTTGTCACTTTTCAAGAGGGTGGGATAGCACATCCATGTAAAGTAATCTTAGTCCTCGATTACATCCTTCAATCTCCACCCTCCATGTCTAATTTAGGTGAGTACGGGCACCATAAGAAGTTGATTCCACATTGAGCAAAAGTTTCAACCTTAGAAAAATGTCGAAAAAAATGAGTACTCATTTTGTAAATAACAGGTGTTCGGTATGCTTCAGGATCAATCGAGGAAAAAAGAAATGGGTACTCATTTAAAAAAAAAAAAAATGGGTACTTATTTTTGTTAAAAAAAATGGGTACTCATTTTTGTTAAAACAAGTATCCATTATTTGAAAAGTGGTACCTGTAGTCACATAAATCTGTCCATTTTAATTAAATGAATATTTTGTATTTATTTGATTAAAAATCCACTAGCCATCAATTAATTAAATTAATATTTAATTAATTCATCCCCAAACATTCTTCTATTAATTAAATAAATTATTCAATTTATTTTAATTAATTCATTAAATCAAATTCCCATCAATTAAATAAATAAAATCAATTTATTTAATTAAATCCCCCTTTTCCTCTTTTAAATAAATTAACATTTATTTAAATCATTTTAAAACCCCCCCACTTGCATTTTCCTACAAATGCAACTTGCACACATTTTGAAATAAATGAATTTTTATTTTAAATAAAATCCTATTTTCCCTCACCCACCAAATCCACTTGCAAAATCTAATCCCCTTCTAGATTCTTCTAACCCCTTCCTAATTAGCCTAATCCATCCCCTAAATATTGTCACATTCATAAGCAAAATGGAGTCACTTCTCAAAGCCTAAAAGTCTTGGATAACCATTGAAGGTTTTCAACCTTCAACCACCAAAAACCCCAAAGTCTTTGAAAACCATTAAAGGCTTCCAACTTTCAACCACTTAATCCACAAAGTCTCCAATAACCATTAATGGTTAATTCAACTCTCCCACATGGTTAAAACATTTGTTTTGACTCAACCTCTACCCAACCCAAGGGTCTCATCAAGCCTTCAATGCTTTGACCATGATTATCTCTTAATCATTTGCACAAAGGTTTATCCTTGGATTAACTCCTAATCCAGTGGGTAATCCTAATTTAGGCTTGACTCTTAGCCTTTAGATAACCATGAGGTCTTCTCAGGCCTTTAATGCCTCCAACCTCTTCTCTCAACCCAATCTTATGTTGACACTTGTCACCATTTCATTGGTGCCAATTGTGCACATGGATCCTCAACTTTCAAGCTTGACCCTTGATTAAACCTTTCAATCTTGGCCATCCATTGCTACATTTTTCCTATAAATAGAGCCCATTCCTTCATAATCCAGATCCTGAAAACTTGTATGCATTTAGACTATAGACATTTTAGAGAGCATTTTAGCATAAACAATCTAAATCTTGTCTTTTTGGTAAAATACTTCATTTTAGCATTAAAATAGCTTTTTATTTCACATTTAGAGCTATTCCATAAATCTCAATCCTCCATAAGCATCCATAGTGCAAAAAGCTGCTGAGAGCTACACTATTTTGGAACTTGGAGAGGAGAGGAACAAGGGAGAAGAAGCTAGGAGTATGTTAGGAGGTATTTGGAGATGCCTCATCATGTTTGCTTTGATAGTTAAATATGCTTGCATGCTTATAGTCTCTCTCTTGGTATGCCTTTTTAGATTAGTTTTCGATTGATTAACGCTAACTTTTTGTGTGTTTTGTGTTGATTGATCTTGGACTAATCTTGTGCCATTTAGGAGGGCATCATTTGGTGAACCCGACGTGAATCGAACACGCAACCTTCTGATCTTCATTTTTGAAATTAACATTTTTTCTTGTTGAAATTGCCACACAGGTCGCGCTTTGGCGCTATTGAACGCGTTTTAGCGCTATTGAAAAATTTCTTTTAGCGCTATTGACCCTAAAGTAGCGCTATTGAAAATGTTTCAGCGCTATTAACCACATTCCAGCGCTATTGTCACCGTTTCAGCGCTATTGACTCCATTCTAGCGCTTTTGTATTCTCGGGATTTTCTTTTATTTAAGCGCTACTGTGTAAATTAGCGCTTCTGCTCACGCAGACTAGCGCTTTCGTATTAATTAGCGCTTCTGTAAAAACACAGAATAGCGCTATTGCGACAGAGTGTCGCCCAAAGGGACTTGTAACCGAAAAAAATCAAAAATTAGGCTTGTGGAAGCCCCCCCTGTGAGCATTAATTTTCTTAACTTGTTTCTTTTCTTTGTGCAGGTTAACAACACAACAAAAATCACAAAAAAATTTCATTTAGTGCTTAAAAAGAACTTAAAAACACAAAAAAAGAGTTTTTCATTGTTTTCTAGTTAGGCCTCATTTTTATTTGGTGCTTAAAATCAACAAAACAAACTTTCTTTCTTGCATCAATTGGGACTTAAAAATCACAATCCACACTTCAAAATTTTGGTGCAGTAAAAAGAACAATCCACTTGTCTTCATTTTTGGCAAAAACAAATTTTCCTTCATGCAATCGTGTTTTTCATTAAGTTGACCAGGACTTTCAACTTCTAGATTACAAAAACATATTGCTTTGAAGTTAAAATGAACACCATGGCTGTTGGAGCAACATCTCCAAATAGTTAGAACACATTTGCAAATGCTGGATTAAAAGGAACAAGTGTTTTACGTGTTTGGCACGCTTGTGCACAAAAAGTCAGTCGAGTGGTCCTACTTCTAACACACACTATCCTCTCCCTTGGCTCTCGTGGTCCTAGGTGCAAGAGAAAAGTGTTAGTAACGCTCAAAATTTTATCTTTTTAAGAGAGGCCTGCCAAGGGATCGATACTCTTGGGAACGACCTTGAGCGGTAAATCCTTCGAGCCGCTATAGAAATCAGGTGAGAGCGAAAGCTGTAGCCTTGGGTATAGCTGTTCCTACAGTGTAACTGGCCGAAAGGACAAATGGGCCCCACCACCAGTTACAAGGCTCTTAAGTGAGTCACTGCAGAATGAACTTATGTCCAAAGCCATCGAACATGACTAAACACTTTTAAGTAGTAGCCCACCTGTTCTATTGATTGAGGATATTTGAGGTATAATTTAGTGCAAGAGCATAGAAGGTTTTGCTCCCAAGATACTCACCATACATATTTCCTTGAGTAGAAACATAGCTTTTTGAAAAGTCACTTGTGGCTTGATAAAAGTGGTGACTCCCCCATCATAGGGATCATCTATTTGTTATGCTCGTGCAAGACTTAATATATCACATCCTTACCTGCCACGGCGGGATTCATAAGGTATGTAGTACCAAAGTCGAAGAAATATCAAGATGTGGGCTAAATTTATCACAACTGGCCATTTGACCATAGGGATAAAGAGTGTTTGAAGTGTGTTCGTTTTACAGACCTAGAGCAAATTGAGCCGACTTCAAGCTTTGGAATTACACCTTAAAATACATCTAAGGGAAGGGTCAAAAACAAGTCCAAGGATTGGGTTGATCTAGACCCATACTCATTTGTGCCTTTGAGGCTACAATCTTGTGTTTGTGTGCTTGCTTTGTTTTCTTGTCAAAGAAAAATCAGAAAATCAATCCCAAAAACAAAGTACTCATCCAACATCTGTCAACACAACCAAAAATACCAAAAACAAAGTGCAAACAAACAAAGAGTCAAAAAAATTTATGACCATTCTTCACATCTTGCGAAAGAAGAAGTGTCATCAGAGTATCACCTTGAAAAAGAGACCATTAAGCTCAAAAGCTTTAATCAAAAGGAGGAAATTCTTCTATCTCAATAGACAAATCTTTGTCTCACATAGAGTCTTTCTACATCGCATGCGTCTATACCTTCAAGGTAAAACAAACGAGTTTGATTCAGAATCATTGAACTGCAGAGCTTTTATGCAATATAGAGCTCTGAGTTATCACAAAAATCAAGGAGGAAAGATTAACCCCAAATTCTTCCCAAATATTTGTATCACCTACAACACAGCTCGAGAAGTGCCACCAACACCCGAAAGGGAAGAGATAGAGTTTGTCCCATTTGTGACACAGAGTTTTTATTGAAAGTTGACAACATTTTCATCCATCATCCCACTCATACATCATCACTTCATCATCAATCCATCCCAACTCTCAAAACATTAAGAGGTTCTTGTCCCAAGATTCCTTTTTAGATATTGCTTGAAATCAAACACATCACATCACTTTTTTAGATTGTTTCTACATCTAGGATAAGCTCATCCTAAGAGACACATCTACGCAGGTTAAAACTAGTTCATGAGTGAATCCTCTCATTGCTAGGTAGTCAAAATCTGTAACACATCTCAGATTTCTCTACACCTTATCACATCCAAAATCATCAAAACAAGCAAGCAATTCAACGAAGGAATTTCGGTTACATATACCTTAAAGTGCTAGAGATCCCCATACAATACAAATCACCAACCAATCAATATTTCATTTCATCAATAACTCATCATCATCTTCAATCAACTTCAAAAATAAATTTGCAAACAAAATGGCTCAAACCCGATCACGATCAAGGCAGCGAGAAATAGAAATTGAGGAAGAAGAGGACAACCTCAATGAATTTCAAGAAGCACTTGGAGGAACTGGGAATGATGAAAACCCAAGTACACCCACTCCTTCAACAATCGAAAGGGTTCAGCATAACCCTCATTTTAACAGATTATTCGATGAAATACTAAGGAGCAATGCGGATGCTCACTTTTTAAGACTCGCTCAAGAAGGAGCCAAACTCCCCTCAGACTTTGATCTTGCCCAATTAAGACAAGCATCAGAAAGACAAAGTCGCCATGAGGAGGAAAGGCGTAGAGATCACATCAGATATAACATCCCTCGAGGTAACCCACCACCTCCTCCTCCAAATGAAATAGAGATGTTGCGGCAACAAGTTGAGAATCTCGCCCAACAACTTCATAGTGGTGTTAAGACCAATCAATTCTCACTCAACGACATCTGTCCCTATCCGTTTGATAGGAATCTTTATATGCCACCCTTTCCACGTGGGTTCGAAACACCCAAATTTGAAAAATATAGAGGAAAGGGAGATCCCCGCGATCATGTCCGAGAATTTCATTCCGCTTGTCTTGAAGTGGCTTATGAGGACACATACCTAATGCGCCTTTTTCCCCAAAGCTTGGGAGGAACAACCACATCATGGTTTTCTCGACTACCAGGTGGCATTAGAACATTTGAGGAACTCATCCAGAAGTTCCTATCTCATTACTCTTATAATATTGAACGCGACATCACCATGGCTGATCTATGCAACACCAAACAAAAACCAGGTGAATTATTCTCAGTATTCCTGCAACGATGGCGTCAAATGTCTAGCAGACGTTCTCTTCAGTTACCTGAACGAGAACTAGTGGAAATTTTTATTTCCAACTTAAATGAAGAAATGGAATTTCACCTGGATGTCAAAGACACCGATTCTTTTAACGATATGATCACCAAGGGTATAAAATGTGAGCGGGCACTCATCAAAAAAGGACTCATCAAAATCTTTAATGAACCCAAAGATGGTCCTCGCCCACGCTTCAATAGCGATAAACCGAACTTCTGGAACAAGAATAAGAATATCGTCAATGATGGGGTTGTGGATGCTCGGACTGTCCAAAATGCACAACCTGTGGTTCGGTTTGCAGGACAAAATCCTCCACCTCAAAATAACACAAATGTCCTTCCTAATCAAGGTCGCATCACATCTCAAGATGAACCAAGACCTCGTCCACAAAAACAAAAATGTACATACACTCCCTTAGGGGAACCCATTGAAACAGTGTTGCGACAACTCCTTTCTCAGAATTTGATCACTCTACCTAAGCTATCCAACTATGAGCCTCAGGTCAAACCAGCATGGTGGAGAGATACTGAACATTGTGAGTTCCATCAAGGAAGAGGACATAAGACAAGTAATTGTCATCGATTGAAAGATCTCATTCAAGATCTTATTGATCGAGGAGAAATTGAGATTGAAGGACATGATCCAAAAATGACAAATAATGATCATTTAATGTTTAAAAATCCACTTCCATCACAAGATCAAAGGGGTCCTTCCACTTCCCGGCGAGGCATTGATACCACTGATTATACGCAGGCTGCGTATAACTACACTGTAAATCACCTGTATGATGCCAGTGAACAAATTGCAACCATAACCTTCAAAAATCCCACCTCAAATTGCAATGTTGTTACACGTCGTGGCAAGGTCACCATCAAGGTAGCTCCACAAGGCACCACCTCCGTCCCAAAGCAGTACAATCTTGTGGAACACTTAGATAAAACCCCTGCACTTATATCCATCTTGGAACTTTTGCGTCTGTCACCCTCTCATAAAACAATCTTGGATCAAGCACTCCAAGAGGCGTCAGTCCCTGCAAACCTGAACACGGACCAATTTCAAGCCATGGTTGGAAATCTAAAGTCCTCACCTTGTCTCACTTTTTCCGAAAGTGACAACTCTTCCTTCCAGCAACCTCATAACGCCTCACTCCACATTGAAGGCTTTGTCAACCAACACAGGATCAAGCGAGTCTTGATTGATAATGGAGCAGGCCTAAACATTTGCACACTACAGTTGGTCACAGCATTGGGCTATGCAGTAGAATCAGTGGATCCTCGCAAGAAGATCACCATCAAGGCCTATGATGATGCAAAGCGTTCATCCAAAGGAGCCGTGGTCCTACCAATCCGAGTGGGCCCCGTGGTAAAACACATCATTTGTCAGGTTCTGGACCTTCCTCTGCCATATAATCTATTATTAGGGAGACCTTGGATACATGCCATGCAAGCCGTTCCATCTACCTACCATCAATGTATCAAGTTCCCACATAATGGTACAGAGATCACAATCCTGGGCGATGCAAATCCCTTTGCATTTTGCCATAATATCAGCCATCAACCAGAGATTACTGTTCCTAATAATCGGGAAGCCATTTCCTCTACATCATATATAAGTCCCGCCTCTCTTGCCAGTTCAAACACTCCTATACCCAAGCAAGAAAAGCTTAAGATGAAAGTCGCAGAGGAAGGTCCTGGAGAATACAACTTGAGTCAGCTCTTTTGTGTGGGACAAATGCCCATTTCTCCTAGAACACATGGTAAACCCCAGCAGTTACTCCAGCAACCACTGATCACGCCCGCATGTGCTTTGACGCCTTTCATTCTTGGAAAGAGTCAAGAGGAAGAAACACAAGATGAGGACCTAGCAAACTGGATCTATAAAGATCCCATCACCACTGACATACCGCGAGTTACACTTCCTACGGAACAATATGGCAAAGGCCTCCTCATTATGCAAAGAATGGGATATGATGGTCAGAGTGCTTTGGGATACTGCAAACAAGGACAACATGAACCTCTGCTACCAGAATTCAAGCCCAAAGGTAATACAGGCCTAGGTTTTGAAAAAGAAGTCCTTCCTAAACTCAGATTCAAAGGAAAACCTAGCAAACCATATTGCCCACCTACTACAAAGAGGACACCTTTTATAATCAAAGCACCATCAAGCACTATCCCCACTGCCCCATCAAGACTCACAACCCCACCGCAACCATCACCAGTGCCAAACATCCCACCAATCGAATCAGTAATCCCATCCGCGGCAGCCATCCCATCAATAACACCAATAGTAGCAGCAACTACATTGGAACCCGCAGCAACATCTATGGCGCCAGTAGTTCTAGCAGAAGCCACTGAGTCACCATTACCAATACTTCCAGTAACAAATCCTTTAAACCCCATCACGGTTCCTGCAGCATCGATCACCACAAAAGTACATAAACCAATCACGCCTGCAGTATTTAACTCCAAAGACATCCCAGTATGGTATAGCAATCGAATGCTGGAAAGTGATTCAGAGACCGACTCACATGAGTGGGAATTCGATTCAGTGCAACTTAATACTTCAGATGAGGAAGACACATCACCACCTCCACCCCGCAAAGACATCCCTGTTTACGGAGAAGCACAGATAAAGACCACTTGGGTTCCTGAGCTGGAAACATCTTCCACAGACCCTACGTCTCATCCTACGCCTGATTCTGACAGGGAAAGTACCATCAACGACCTTCACCACACTGTCTTAACCCTCATTGATACATCTCCCGCACTTAACTTAATCGATGAAGTAATGCCCATTATCCACCCTGAACTCATTGAATGGAACCAACCAAATCCCCCATGTCTTGACCTCTTCCAGAACGATGAGGCTATCATTGACTTTTTGGAATTAAGGGATAATCTACCAAGCGGGGATCACAAAGCTGGATTCGCCATTGAACTTAATAGCGCAGCATACTTCGGGGCAGATGCCAAACCCTTCAGCTGCAAAAATATAACATTAAAACATGGATCTTCCAGTGAAAACCACACTGTGGCACTGTTTGATCCAACAAAAGTAAAAAGAAAGAGCGTATCCAATGGTGAAAACCTCTCAGAGGCACTTGAGGATGAAGGGTTTGACATTCTCCCTGCTAGTACACAACAGGAACGATCGACGATTCTCATTGAGGAGACTAAAGAATACAATGTAGGGACTCCTGAAAACCCTCATATCATACATCTGGCATCTCTTCTCACTCCAGAGGAACAGCCTCAATTTATAGAGTTCTTCCAACAGCGTCAGATCAACTTTGCATGGTCATATGCAGACATGCCTGGGCTTGACCCTGATTTAGTCATGCATCATCTCACAGTAGCAAAAGGAGCCAAACCTGTCAGGCAGAAGCTTCGTAAGATGCATCCTCAGATTGCCGTGCTAGTCAAAACAGAACTCAAGAAACTCCTGGATGTTGGTTTCATTAGACCAATTGATTATGCAGAATGGATCTCCAACATTGTACCAGTTGGCAAACCAAAAGGGGGCATCCGCATTTGTACAGACTTCAGAGATCTGAATAAGGCATGTCCTAAGGATGACTTCCCTCTACCAAATATCGACATCATAGTAGATTTGACAGCAGGACATGCCATGCTTTCACTCATGGATGGCTTTTCGGGATACAATCAAATAAAGATCGCACCAGAGGACCAACATAAGACAGCCTTCACATGTCCATGGGGCACATACTGCTGGAATGTAATGCCTTTTGGTCTAAAGAATGCAGGAGCGACCTATCAAAGAGCAATGACCACCATCTTCCATGACATGATGCATACTATAATGGAAGATTATGTGGATGATTTACTAGCAAAATCACTTACTAGAGAAGGACATCTTCACATCTTAGATAAAATCTTTGATAGACTGGAACAGTACCATGTTCGACTCAACCCAAAGAAATGTGTCTTCGGAATGACCTCCGGGAAGCTTCTAGGATACATTGTCTCAAGCAAAGGTATTGAGGTCGATCCAGCAAAGGTAAAAGCTATCATGGACATGCCACCACCAAGGAATATCAGTCAGCTAAGGACACTACAAGGACGGCTTCAATCCATCCGAAGATTCATTGCACAATTGGCTGATAAGTGTCACCCATTTACACATTTGCTACACAAGAACATCCGCTTTCAGTGGGATGCTCGATGCCAGCAAGCATTTCAGACACTTAAAGACTATCTCATGAATCCACCATTGTTGATGCCACCAGATCCAAGTAGACCATTGTTACTCTATATCTCGGCAACAAGTACATCATTGGGTGTACTACTGGCACAACATAATGCAGAAGGCAAAGAATGTGCTATATACTACATCTCTCGCACACTGGTTGGCTATGAACTCAATTACACACCTATTGAGCGAGCTTGCCTAGCAGTAATCTTGGCAGCCACTAAACTGAGGCACTATCTGTTAACACACAAGGTGCAACTCATTGCAAAGATTGATCCACTCAAATATTTACTTAACAAAGCAGCATTGACAGGTCGCTTAGCTAAATGGGTAATGATTCTAAGTGAATTCGACATCGAGTATGTGGACCGTAAAGCTATCAAAGGTCAAGTTATTGCAGATCAGTTGGCTGATGCACCTCTCATAGGCGATCATCCTCTCATTTCCAATTTTCCAGATGAAGAGATATTCATGATTACAACAGCACAGCCATGGAAACTATATTTTGATGGTTCATACACTAGGCACGGCTCGGGGGCAGGCATTCTGTTTATCACACCTCAAGGTGATAGCATCCCGAAGTCTTACAGGCTCACATTTCCATGCACAAACAACATAGCAGAGTATGAGGCCTTGATCACAGGACTCAGATTAGCCATACAATGGAAATTAAAAGAATTGCAAGTATATGGCGATTCCCAACTAGTCATTCGACAAGCAACAGATGAGTATCAGACCAAAGATGATAAACTCATGCCATACAAGCAAATGGTGGACAATCTAAAGACATCATTTACTATTATCACTTTTGAGCAGATACCAAGAGATCAGAATCGAGCTGCTGATGCCATGGCTACTATCGCATCTCTCTTAGATCTTCCACAGAATTCAATACGCTATGAGTTCTTGGTAGAACAGCTTTGGATTCCCGCTTATGATATCCCCGAATCTGAAATGATATGTTGCCTTGTTGGTTCTGAATCCCCATGGTATGGTGAGTTCTACACCTATCTCCGCGATCACACCCTTCCTCCCAACCAATCAAATAACCAACGTAAAACCTTCATTCGCCAAACTGCTCGATATACCATTATTGCCGAAACCCTATACCGACGTAGTCTTGATGGTACTCTCCTTCGATGTCTGGAACAAGATGAGATAACAAAGGCTTTGGAAGAGGTACATGAAGGAATTTGCGGGACTCACTCAAGCGGTCCATCACTAGCCAAGAAGATCATGCGAGCTGGATACTATTGGCCATCTATGGAAAAGGATTCCTACTACTTTGTCAGGAAATGCAAGAAATGTCAAGTTCATGGCGACCTGATACATGCACCAGCACAGGAACTACAACCAATCACAACACCATGGCCTTTTTGTCAATGGGGCCTTGACCTTGTGGGTAAAATCCATCCATCTTCATCCAATGGCCATAAATTCATTATTACCGCCACCGAATATTTCACCAAGTGGATCGAAGCTGTTCCACTTACCCAAGTCACCGGAAAGCAGATCGCCTCATTTATCCTCAACTACATCATCTGCCGGTATGGCGTGCCCATGTCCATTGTCACAGATAACGGTCTTCCTTTCAAAAATCAGGATGTCCGTGAGCTTTGTGAGAAATTTCATATCCAACACCGCTTTTCCACTCCCTATTACCCACAAGGCAATGGTCAGGCCGAAGCATCCAATAAAAACATATTGAGAATCCTAAAGAAGACAGTCAATGATGCCGGTCGTGATTGGCATGTTCAATTGAATCCAGCGCTATGGGCATATCGAACTAGCATTCGGACCCCTACAGGTGCAACTCCTTATTCATTGGTCTATGGTGCTGAAGCTATCCTACCTATTGAGGTCGAGATACCATCCTTACGGGTTTCATTGCACAATCTCATCGATGATGAAGCATACAGAGTATCTCGTCTTCAGGACTTAGAGTTACTAGATGAGAAGCGACAAGCTGCATACAATCACCTCAAAGCCTATCAGCAGCGCATAAGTAGAAGCTACAATCACCGAGTTAGATCTCGTACATTTGAGGTAGGTGATCTTGTTCTTCGAGAAAATCCTCGCAACCAACCAAACAGAGAACATCAAGGCAAGTTTGAATCAAACTGGTTGGGCCCATATGTTGTCACTGCTGTATTCGGGTCCGGGGCATATCAGTTGGCTACATCAGACGGAGAACCGCTCGCAGATCCAATCAATAGCATGCACCTCAAACGGTTTTATACCTAAGGTGTACAAGGCATCAGGCTCCCCTGCATATCAGAAAATACCAAAAACATTCAGAAAAATGTCCTAAAGAAAATACCAAAAACATTCAGAAAAATGTCCTAAAGAAAATACAAAAACATTCAAAAAAGTAAAGAAAAATCATGCATCCAAACGGTGAACAACCACTCCGGTGGCACCTTGGGTAAGTGCGATGGTGAAAACCTGGCAAACAGGCACCACTCGTAAAGGCAATAGCTCCAGTATCTTTCAGGCTCGTTGCGATCACATTCATACACACACCCATCCATCCATCCCAACCATGGCTCGTTATTTGATCTGCAATTAAGAAAGTACTCCATGCGTCTAGCATCCCACCTTTTCATAGTTAGGTCTACAAACTGGGGGCAATACCCTTACCCTCGTGATGGAAGTGGATTCTACATTGTCTTATATATCATTACGCTCTTCATTCAGGCAATCATCAGAAAATACCAAAAACATTCAAAAATGACTCACAAAATCCAAAAACATTCAAAAAACTATTACACAAAATCCAAAAACATCGAAAAACCCATCGAAAATCACACAAAAACATGGCAACACCTTGTACATATTCATCCAATCAGATGCAAAACAAACATTGACAAACTACTCACACAATGACCATTTACCAATCAAACCAAAACAATCGACATCACCAATCCAAACCTGTCTTTAACCAAGGATGTATCCTTCCTTACCAAAACAAAGACAAAATGACGTTTTCTTTGACAAGAAAATTCTGTTAAGCTATCAAATGCTTGGTTGATTCGTGAGTAATTCATTTGTTTATCTGTATCGGGATCTTTCAGCATTGTTTTGTATTTGTTTGCGCATTATTTCCGATGAAGTTCTGGGGCATGTACTAATGGTGTCTACGTGGGAAGTTCACCAAGCTACGTGATCTTATGCAAAATGCAGTCATAGATCACTACGGCTTGCTGACTACAGCGTATACCTCGACCATATGAACATGAACCATTACCAAGGATCCATATTCTTTATTCTTTATGTATATATACTGTTTGGTTGCAGGTACAATGCTCATCCTTTGATTCCTCTTCCTCCAAATTGGATAAAGGTTTTATTTTTTAGTACGGTATGTACTTGTCTCAGGATCTGATCAAGCCTAAGATCAAGGAGGACGATCCAAGTCATGCACGAAAGGAGATAATCCTTGTCTGTTCCGCAAGCAATACTCTGGTCGACTTGACCCTTATATCAAGTCGTTTGTATTAACTTGCTATATTAAAATCCATGAAAGAAATACTCAGGTCATCTTGAATCATTGTGTCAAGATGCTTGTATTCTCTTCCAACATTTTAAAGCTCAATGATGAAAATAGAGCACTATGGATCGTCATTTCACCTCATCTGTTTATATCTTGCATTCCGTTGCATATCACCCATCCATTCATTCATATGTAGGCTTTTACATGTAAAAATGATTAATAAAAGCTGGTCTTGGATACAATCACGACCGAGTACTCTGATACATCATCAATGCATTATGCAAAGTCTTAAAACAACCTTGCATAATCATATCATCCTTGCATATAGGTGCATCTTGCATTGCGACCATTCATGTCATTTTAAACTTAAACATTGCATATAGTTCATTGTTGCCATTAGTTTTCATTAAACAAAATCATTTTCATCATTGCACCAATCATAAATAAATTAGATTCATTCATGGGATCAAATTGTCTTTGATTGTTTTAAATCATTTACTAAACATTTCATCCAGTGTAAATTATCCATTATCATCTTATCAACTTATTATTACACACATCCATTTATCCATTTTAGATACACAGTGCATTCATTCATTCATTAATAAGCATCTTATTATGTTCATTTTAGAATTCATTCACATTGCATTTATTATCATTACATTAAGGTGCAGTTATTATCCCCATTAGTTATCATATCATCCCATTTGCACTTACCAACATATTTAAAACGCATTTAGAAACATTCATTTAGACATTATCATATAAACATTTGTACTTTACATTTGTTTATTTCATCTACATTCATTTTAATATCATCATATAAACACTTGTACCTTACATTTGTTTATTCATCTACATTTATTTTAATATCATCATATAAACACTTGTACCTTACATTTGTTTATTCATCTACATTCATTTTAATATCATCATATAAACACTTGTACCTTACATTTGTTTATTCATCTACATTCATTTTAATATCATCATATAAACACTTGTACTTTACATTTGTTTATCCATCTGCATTCATTTAGGCATTATCATATAAACACTTGTCCTTTACATTTGTTTATTCATCTGCATTTATCATATAAACATTTGCACTTAAACATTTTGTTTATCCATATTACATTCATCTAAAAACACACATCTAGCTGCATATTTATACATCAAATCATTGCATTAACATTATCACATAAATCGTCTCATCATTACATTGCAATAGGAAACATCAAAAATCCTGTTCACACATCAAAGCATAAGCATATCTCATCATGGCATTCCATACATAAAGCATTACATCACAAATCAAACAAATCATACACATATAAACCTGCATTCATATGTCAGTATCTAACATCATAAAAACATGCATAAAAGAAACATCTCATCAAATGCATACATATACACATATACATCTAAGCAATAACTCATCATCATGCATAAACATCCATACATCATCACATGCATATCATCACAAAATGGGATCTCCTCATATATATCATCTCATATATCAGAGTACAATGAAGTCTACAAAATCGGCTACCAAAAAGCCATCCAAGATACAGTCCAAACATAGACAATGATACAACACATGTATGCAAAAATGCTCTCTCAGATGCCGCTCTGGCCAGATGCTGTACCTGCCCCACCCCTACCTACTCCACCACTGGTACCTGCCCCACCTGATCCATCTCTCCGTGGAGGCCTCATCGAACCCCCACTCCCTCCTGCATCTCCTGATCTATCCCGTCGCAAAGGACCCATCACTCCCCCACTGCTCTGCATCCTCTGTGATCGCTCGGATCTCGTCTGCCGCATCTGGGTATAACTGAGAGCTCGCTGACTGAATGGCACAACCTGCTCATATAAACCTCGCCAGTACTCTATCTCGGCCTGCGCTCGCCCAAACTGCCTCATAGTCTCCCCTGATGGACCCTGTGCTCCTGCTCGGACTCTCTCCTGCAGCTCCGCCAAACTCTCCACCGCCGTATCTCTCTCCCGCAGCACCACTGTCAGCTCTGACTCACGTGCAAATAGCTGCACATCTCTAGCTGCTACCTCCGCCTCTAAATCTCTCTACCCGGGCCTGCAAATAACCTATCATGTGCTCCCGCAGATCTCCAGTCGCTCCCTCCCCTATATCCATGGCTGCTGCACCTGTATCACCCCCTCCACACTCCCCTGCACCACCCTCTCCTGCACCTGTATCCATCGGGATCTCTCTCTCCATCCCCCTCCCACTCAGCTGCACTCCTCCCTGCATCAACGGTCCCTGTGATATCTGCAGAGGTAGTCCCCCTCTCCCTCTCCGCTGTCTCGGCATCCCCATCCCTCCTCCTCCTCCTCCACCACCACCTCCTCCTCGACCTCCTCCTCTCCGTCCTCGTCCCCTCTCATCCTCAAACGCTGGGATCGGCTCCGCTGGATCTGATATCCGTCGGATCGGGTGCGCCGCCCGATACTGGGTATACTCTGCTGTAACCCCTGCATCAACGACCCTCGGTCGTAGATCCCATGGCCTCGCCTGCAGTGTCCGGAACTCTGCCAGTGCCTGATCATACGGTAGCACTGGACCCCATGCATATCGCTCTCGGATCACTCGTGCATACTCCCCTGATCCGGTAGGCAGTCCCTGCTGCCGTCCAAACTGCCTCATCACTCGTCCTGGCACCTGTCTCTCTACGTGATAAGAGGTCCTCCCAATGAGGAATCGGGTCATGAAGACATAAGGTAGTGCCTCCGCATCATCCTCCCATGGCTCACACTCCAAGTATGGCCGCCAGATCACTGCATCTAGGTCATCTAATGCTCGCCTCCACCACTCTAGCTTCCCCAAGTGGGGCTGGCTCATCATACCGCTATACATGAACATATAGGGCTGGTCTACGGCTCGGAATCTCAGACTCACTGGTCGAGTCACTGGTAAGTGCTCCCATGCCCACACATGCAGCAGCGTCATGCCTACTGCAAGAGACCCCCGCTCTCTGTACACCACCTCATGCAACTCCTGGTACATGTGCGCTAGCACGCACGGCCCCCAGGCATATCGGGTCCCCTCTGTCACCATCATCTCAATCACCTGTCCCCATCCGACCGCCAATCCATGTGACCGCCTGTCTGGACACAGAAGTCCTCCCACGATCCCTGACAAAACTGCTGGAAGGGGCTCATATAGTGCCGCTATATCCTCCCAGGCAATCGACCCATCATCAATGAATACGTCCTCATCAAAAATCCTCTGGCAAGACACTGTCCCCCAGGATCGATCATACGTCACCAGCCGCCCTCGAATCGGAATCCGCAGAATGCGCCACATGTCCTCCAAAGTCACCGTCATCTCGCCCTGAGCCAGATGGAACGTGCATGTCTCACTGTGCCATCGCTCTGCTAAAGCTGTAATCAGGCCGTGATTCATCCGAATCACGGGCATATGCATCACCTCATAGAGCCCAGTAGCCGCAATACAATCTATCTCGATCTGAGTCAAACGATCTCGCAACCCCTGTGTCGCAGGGTGGCGCTCGCGTAACTGCAACACGCGTAGATCCTCCTGCACATAGACATTCATCAAACCACCATCAGTTGTTTTGTTATCAAACTTTCTTAAGTTTAAACCTAGACTATCATCAGATACTTTGATCAAGTATCTTCGAGTCTCAACAGGTAAGCAATCATGGCTGCCTAGACTTCAACAGGCATTTCTCCTGACAAATGACCTAAGTCTCATCGGGCTGCTATGGTTCAAAACAACTCCCACTTCACCTCGTCATCCATCCATCGCTAGGCATCAGGAGATTTGTTTTGTCCGAAACTGGGGCATTTTGTATCCTAAAGCAAAAGCGCTATTTAATCTACAATAGCGCTCATTCTGAACAAAAGCGCTAAAACAGCTACACAATAGCGCTATTCCGGTCAATAGCGCTCAATTAACTACACCATATCGCTATTTACTCAAAAGCGCTAAAACCAATATACAATAGCGCTATTAAACATCAATAGCGCTCAATTGACCCTACCGTAGCGCTAATTTATCAAAAGCGCTCAAACTTGCTTGCAAAAGCGCTAAATTCATACAAAAGCGCTACAACTAGCCTACAAAAGCGCTATTGCGGCACAATAGCGCTAATTTATGGAGCAAAAGCGCTAAAAACATAGTTCCAGCGCTCTTGCTCCGACTTGACTTGGACTTAGCTAAAAACATACCAAAAATGCATAAAAAGTGGGTTTTCGAATTTGCGTACCACTGGTCCATAGTCGGCTGGGCGCTGGTACCGGCGGACTCGCTCAAATCTGTGCTCGGTGATCGGAAACGGCATCGTCGCTCCTCGTTGCTCCTCCAAATGTCACTGTTAGAGCTCTAGTTTTCAACTGGTCGCGGTCACAAATGATCCTATTTTACCCCCTTTCACCCCATTTATACCCCCCGCCGTCACCGTAACTTTGTCCCGCTCATCGCCGTGGTCCCCGTGAACTTCCCGGGCCCCCCATTTCTACATGTTTCTCCCGATTTCTTCTATTTTTCACCAGTATACCTCACTTCTTCCCTTCTATCACCCTGCCAATTTTCATTCTTTTTCGAGAGATCGCCCGATTTTTCAAAAATTTTCGGCCCATCTCTCGAGGGGGCATACCACCCATTAAATTTACATTTTATGGGGCAATTCTTCACACCAGTTTTTCTTTCTTTGAAACGATGCGATAAACTGCACCGTCTCAAAGAGGGGCAAATGTAGTCACATAAATCTGTCCATTTTAATTAAATGAATATTTTGTATTTATTTGATTAAAAATCCACTAGCCATCAATTAATTAAATTAATATTTAATTAATTCATCCCCAAACATTCTTCTATTAATTAAATAAATTATTCAATTTATTTTAATTAATTCATTAAATCAAATTCCCATCAATTAAATAAATAAAATCAATTTATTTAATTAAATCCCCCTTTTCCTCTTTTAAATAAATTAACATTTATTTAAATCATTTTAAAACCCCCCCACTTGCATTTTCCTACAAATGCAACTTGCACACATTTTGAAATAAATGAATTTTTATTTTAAATAAAATCCTATTTTCCCTCACCCACCAAATCCACTTGCAAAATCTAATCCCCTTCTAGATTCTTCTAACCCCTTCCTAATTAGCCTAATCCATCCCCTAAATATTGTCACATTCATAAGCAAAATGGAGTCACTTCTCAAAGCCTAAAAGTCTTGGATAACCATTGAAGGTTTTCAACCTTCAACCACCAAAAACCCCAAAGTCTTTGAAAACCATTAAAGGCTTCCAACTTTCAACCACTTAATCCACAAAGTCTCCAATAACCATTAATGGTTAATTCAACTCTCCCACATGGTTAAAACATTTGTTTTGACTCAACCTCTACCCAACCCAAGGGTCTCATCAAGCCTTCAATGTTTTGACCATGATTATCTCTTAATCATTTGCACAAAGGTTTATCCTTGGATTAACTCCTAATCCAGTGGGTAATCCTAATTTAGGCTTGACTCTTAGCCTTTAGATAACCATGAGGTCTTCTCAGGCCTTTAATGCCTCCAACCTCTTCTCTCAACCCAATCTTATGTTGACACTTGTCACCATTTCATTGGTGCCAATTGTGCACATGGATCCTCAACTTTCAAGCTTGACCCTTGATTAAACCTTTCAATCTTGGCCATCCATTGCTACATTTTTCCTATAAATAGAGCCCATTCCTTCATAATCCAGATCCTGAAAACTTGTATGCATTTAGACTATAGACATTTTAGAGAGCATTTTAGCATAAACAATCTAAATCTTGTCTTTTTGGTAAAATACTTCATTTTAGCATTAAAATAGCTTTTTATTTCACATTTAGAGCTATTCCATAAATCTCAATCCTCCATAAGCATCCATAGTGCAAAAAGTTGCTGAGAGCTACACTATTTTGGAACTTGGAGAGGAGAGGAACAAGGGAGAAGAAGCTAGGAGTATGTTAGGAGGTATTTGGAGATGCCTCATCATGTTTGCTTTGATAGTTAAATATGCTTGCATGCTTATAGTCTCTCTCTTGGTATGCCTTTTTAGATTAGTTTTCGATTGATTAACGCTAACTTTTTGTGTGTTTTGTGTTGATTGATCTTGGACTAATCTTGTGCCATTTAGGAGGGCATCAGTACCTATTTTAGGAAAAATAAATAGTTTTAGAGAACAAGTACCTGTTTAAAAAACTATTTATTTTTCCTAAAATAGGTAAGTACTTGTTCTATTTTAGATATGGGTACCCATTTTATAAATTTAAAATGTCAAACCATGTTTTTCTTTGGATTTAGGCTCGGGAAAGGCATGGTGAGCCAACCCTTAGCCTTGCAAGGCCCTGCAAGTACAAGATCATGTCAATGTCAAGATAAAACACTGACTTTAGCCATATGCCTAATTTTTTTTCCGAATTTTTTACGAAATTAAAACCCACTATATATGACAATGTCTAGTATTCAAATATATAAATTATTTTAGGATTGAATTGTTTTTTATTTTTCAATTAATGTTTAATGAAACTGGTCCATAAACTAGAAATATCAAGATTTTATATTTTTTTAATCTTTAAATTTTTACATTTCTTGTAAAAAAAAATATACGACATTAATATACACAATGAAAAAATTCAAAAATAATAAATTTAGGTCTAATTATGTTGGTCATACATTACGAATTTTCAAAATAGCAATTGGGGCCAATAAAAAAATTAATTAAAAGAAATTTTAAAAAATTATAGAAGAATATCCTCATCAATTTTTTAATATGTTACACATCTTTTCCCAAAAGGATTCAAGAAAATACTTTGATTCGGGTCAAGATATGGTGGTCATACACATGCATGGTATGGTCTCGAGAAAGTGACTTGTAAACAATGGCTTTTACACATGCCTATTGAAAATCAATTACTATCATCTAGGTATTAAAATGAATTACATATTTGAAAGTTACACTTGAAGTAGTACACTTTATATTACTAAACTTTTAAAGATTCAATATTTAAGTGCTTCAAATTTTTAGATTGACATTGAGATCAATTTTGAAAACTGAGAAAGACACTTCCACTTTTTGCACTTTTTGTGGGCTCAACTTCTTGCACCTACCCTACATGGATATGGTGTACAAAAAAAAGGTCAAATAATATTTTTTTCTTAAATCATGTTCCTATTATTAGTCTTAGCATATGAGAAATAAAAAATGACACTTGTTGAAGTTATTAAAAAAGGGGTTATTAAAAAAAGGGTGAGACTACTTTCTATTTGTTTCTCTAAAATACTAGCACTTGCACCCCAATGAGGTGCAATGGTTACACTGATAGCAAGATATGCTTCAAGGGTAATATATTGGAGGCCAAACAAAAGTTGGAAGAGACAAGCATTGCCTTTGTTAGGAGTAATTTTTTAGAATACAATTGAGTTGATCTTCAAATGTGAAAAAAAATTGAATATGAACAAATGCAACTTATAATTTAAACTGGAAAGCTATGCAAAATATTTATGTAATACAAAAAAAATATTATGATGTATGAAGACTTAGGATATTGATTACATTGAGTAGATTTATTGTTGGTTGTTGAAACATCTTATACACAAGAGTCACAATTTGGAAAAGATACAAAATTTTGTTATTTACGTCATGCATATGTAGGTTTGTTCATCCCTTGGCTTTCCCCCCATTCTTATTTCATTTACAGAGTCAAGGTGAACAAATTCTTGATTGTAGTAAAAAATGTGTATATTGTTGGGCAAACTCTCTATGCTATATTCAAGAATATGATCATCAACAACGAAAGTGATAAGTGTCTATAAGAATGTTGTAGTATGAGTACAATAGAAGATGATCTTTGTGTAATAGTGTGGCAAAAAATGTAGGTATAACTTGATTAATTCCTTTGTGTAATTGGGTGGCCAAAGGAACCCATGTACATGTGCATTACCTCTATGTTGTCATTCATATCTATACTAGTAGTCTTTTGCACAAAGGAGTTTCTCAATCACTTCGTCACGAATTGTGAATCATTCATGTAGGTATAATCATGTAGTAAGGGATTATTGATTACATTATCCAAGTGTTGTTTGTTTAATTGCATTTGGATGGGCACCTCATTTGAGAGCGATCGTTGTAATCTTACCACTTTGTGTCTTTTGCACTTAATGTGAAGAATAGGTTGGGCAATACTATTTGGTTGATCATGTTTGTTATCTCAGCATAACACTTGTTCCAATATGATCTTGTTTTGAGTTGATGGAAGATCCAAAGTGCATGAGCTCCTCAGCTAATTGTGCATCAAGAAGATTTTTCAAGTGTGCACAAAGATTTTCAATGGTGGTTGATATGTTTTCTTCCACTTTGTTTTTTATAAAAATCGTTGCAAGGCCTTGACTACGATGTCACGTCATAATAATGAAGCTAAAATACTAAAACCTTGGATTCCTTCCAAATCCTTGTGTTTTGTTCGAGCTCTAATGTTTGTTCTATAATTTCTACTTCACAGTATTTATTTGGTAGTCTAGACAAAAATAATAATGTGTTATTTTCATTTTGTTCATCATCGATATCAATTTTGCTATTTGGTAAATGTATTCATTTGTTTCAATTGTATGAAGCATGTTTGAAAGGTGTGTTCTTGTTTCAGGTATTTGAGATAAATATGAACAAAATTTATGGTTACATCATTATAGTATGAATCATATTTGACTTTGTATTGCAATGTATCTCTATCGTGGCTTCTACTTACATAGAAATTATAATAGTGTCCTTATGTATGTAGTCTTCAAACTATGAGGACATCTAATTCTTCTATTCTACGTGGAAGTACTTGTGCAATGTTCTTAATGTCTTGTGTGAAGCTTATTGTATGACCATTGTATTTATATTGGCCTCCAAGAGTTTAGGTTACTTGTAATATTAAGTTCACTCTAATAATGAGCATTTCTTCCACCTAGGTGAGTCTTTTTAACATAGCAGGTTTTTCTCTTGGTCCCATGTTGTTCAATGAGGAGAATCGATGTATACCTTTTTCATTGAAGCATCTTTTGCAAGTAGGATTAGAATTTGATGATTGAAGAAGCATGCATGGGTATCATTCCTTGCATATTATGCATGTTTGCAAGGTACATAGTGCATATATTCACTATCTAAATCTTTTTAATGCTTTCAAATGAAAAAATTAATTATTTTCTTAATATTTAAATGATTGTAATATATTAATTAATTAAAAATAAATAATTTTTTAATATTACTTTTTAAATAATATTATAATTATATATTTATATAAATTTCAATGATTCATATATAATATTCTAACAATTTAATATTTATTATAAAATTATTAAAAAATAATTTTTAAATTTAATTATATTTAATAATTTATTTTCTAGAAATTCATATGGCCTACTATTATTATTATTATTATTATTATTATTATTATTATTATTATTATTATTTTATTTTTATTTTTTTTTATCGGTAAAAGGCCGAAGCCGAAATTTTATTAAAAATGAGTAATACACCTCCATTTTGTGTGGGCACTGGTAGGAAAGAATGGAGAGAAGAAAACCTCCGGTCTAGCCCACATCCTATAATGGATCAAAAAATCCAATTCATATTTTATCTAAACTAATGCTTACTTTCCAGGAGACATGCATTCCTAGTTTTCCATCTTCATATATTACTTCAAACATATTTTACATTTATAACCCTCAATTTTAAAAAATAAATGACTTTAGTTCTATGTGTTTTCATATTTTTGCATGTCACTTTTAAACCAAATAATGTACAACATATTTGACAAGACATTTGCGCCACTTTTAGGCCATGTTCTTGAATGTTCAAATGTGTATCTTAGGAATACACCATTATAGAAACTACAAGTCAAATAGTATAAAAAAATAAAAAATTAATGTGTATATAATTTGGTTTTAGTGGAAGGATACAATAAAAATTATTATAATAATTGAAAGTCTTTGATTAAATTTTATATGAATGTTATATTCATAATTTTTAAAAATAATATAATATCTATAGTTGATTGCATTGGATTCCATTAAAATAATAATAATTTAAATGTGACAACCATTTACATCTATATATTATTCTTTTCAAAAGTAAAATTAAATTTTAGATAAGATCATATTCATAACTTTGAAAAAGGATAAGATATATGAAATTTGTCTATTATACGGAAAGTTATCTACAATGGAATCTATGTGTTGGTCATTTACATCAAAGCTTTTTAATTTAAATTGGACAACCATTTACACATATATGATATTCTTTTTCAAAAGTAATATTAAAATTTACATTTAAAAGTAAAAGTAAAATAAAATAAATAATTTAAAATAAAAGTTAAAAATTATGTGTTTATTTAATAAATAAAATAATTCTAAAATAAGATGAAATAACTCTTTTCCTTGTGGCCTTGTGATAACCCTACCTTTTATGACCATTAGCATCATGTCACTCATCTATTTATATGTTGTGATATTTTAAACAAAAATTAACATTTAATATTCCTATAAAGATATGATCTAACAAAATTTATTTACTTAAAAAGTTATTTTATTTTACTTTTAAAATATTTTATTTATTAATTGGGTAAATAAAAAGAAAATTAAGAATTATTGATTTTTTTAGACGGTTTTCTTGATGGTCTGCTTTTTCGCTGACGAAGCTGCAAGTTTGAAATCTCCGAATATTCGAAGGGATCCTGCTCTTTCCATCCACGGTGGCGAGCGACGGTGGAGGATCGCCGGCGACTCCCGGCAATGACAGACATCCAGGTGTGTTCTCTCCATTAAAAGCATTAGATAGCATGGAATTAAATGTAAGTCCTGGCTTCGGCCTCCCTCCCAATCCCGTACCCTCCTCGCATGCGAGCGGACCTGAATGCCCGTCTGATGGCAATAATACTACCTTGCCCATCCCACCCAAACTAGTCACTGCTATACCTACTAGACCCAAAACATTTTCGGAAGCGGTTTCGAACGCAGGCTTTGCGGTGGATGTTAGTGCTAGGTTCCTCTGCCCCGCCTCCGATGGAGCCTCCAACGCCGGTAAGGGCCCTGGGGTTGCTGATAACCCTTTCTCTATTTTGCCAAACCCTGAAATGTTGGTTGAAATATTGAATGAAAAAAACAGACTTAGGAATTATGCTATTTTTTTCTCTGCTGTCGAACTGGATAAGTGCCCTCCACGCAAGTTTCTTGACGACTGGTTTCACAATTATTGGAGTTTGAAACTAGGTTTCCACATATCTTTTTGCAAACAAATACAGAGGGGCCTATATGTTATTTTCTTTGTCTCGCAGGAAGCACAGGCTGAATTTGTTAAAAAACAATACTGGAATGTTGGCTCCACTTCATTCCGCGCTCTAGCATGGTCACCAGAAGCCATACACGATGAAGTTATAGCTCTCTCCGCCCCTAGGTGGATTTTGGTTAAACATGTCCCTCCCTACCTATGGCGTTTTCTACCACAATTATTGGAACCCTTGGGTAGGGTCATCCGAATGGATGATACAGTTAGATTGGTACCCCATTTAGATGCCCGCATCCTCATAACACTCAAGCCTGGAACAAATATCCCGGAAACCCTAAATATTGACATTGCTGAAGAAAAGATTACATGTCCTATCGAAATCCTAGGCGGATTAAATGCCTATTTTTTGTGCCGTAGAGAAGGACACAGACGAAGAGACTGTCCAATTATCCAAAGGAAACTGGATACTCCTTCTGATAAAACCACTAGAGATAACCCTCCCCAAATTCCTCCTAGTAACAATACTTCCGCCTCTCAACCTGTCCAGCCATCTACCCAAAATGCTCGCCTCAACCCTCATTGCACTCCTCTGTCTTCAGTCTCTGCCCCTCCTCAGATCACCAATACCGTTTCCCCTCTGCCCACACAATGCCCTGATGCCTCTGCGGGTATCTCGGATGGTTTCTTAACTACTACCAAGAAAAGGTGTAGGAAAACGAACAGAAAGAAGGATGTATTGAATCCGCAAGCCCCTCCCATCTCGAACAGCTCCATCTCGGATTTCCCACTAAATTGTGATCTTACTGACAAAACTTGTATTACTCCTAAAGCCCTAACCTCACATAAAACTCTTAAGGAAATCGATGATAACTGTACCATTGAAGTTATTCCCGCTTGTAATCCCACTATGGTCTCTTGTAACATCAAGCAGCCCATGGTGGAAGACAAACTGATGATGCTTGAGTCGGATTATGAGAATGAAGGTATGGAAGAATTCCCCATTTCGAAAAGACGGGGAAGACCTACGAGATCAAAAAATAAAAACTCTGGAAACAAAAAGAAAGAGGATCCCTCCCCGAATAATGCGACTCCCATCCAGGGAGCAGATATGCAGTGTCTTCCCCTGACCACTGGTTCTCAATGAACTGTATATCCTGGAATATAAGGGGCCTTGAGTCCCCGGATAGGAAATATGTCATAAAAAAATACCTTGACTCTCATCCTAACCTGGACTTCTTGATGCTCCAAGAGATCAAAGCGGTTGATTTCACCCTCCATAATAATTTGTTTTTTCTATGGAAGGATGCAGTTAAGTATCACACCCTTCATTCTAGGGGTAGAGGAGGAGTTGCTCTTCTTGTTAGCCCTAAATGGAGTAACTATATTACTAATCATGGGATATCCCCATGTAATCGAGCTGTCTGGGTTACCATTAACCATAACAACAATTGTTTTGGCATATGCTCTGTTTATGCTTCCAATGATTGGAATGAAAGAATATCTCTTTGGGACTGGATTAATGATCTTCCTGACCTGACCTGGATTGTGGGGGGAGACTTTAATATGGTTGAATCTCAAATAGATAAGGAGGGGGGCCTCCCCTTTACCTGGAAGGATAGAGAAAAGCTTCACTGGGATAGAATGAAAAGAAATAAACTATTCTTTGATCCTCTTGCTGGAAATAAAGATCTTTCACCTGGAATATGGCACACATGGTGCAATTTTCAGCAAGGGGACAACAGAATATATTCAAGGTTGGATAGGTTTTATGCAAATAAGAATTTTTTCTCTATCCTCCCAGATAAATGGGGGAACTCTGTTTTAGTCACATCGACCACGCTTTCTGATCATCACCCCATAAAAACCAGCTTTATTATCAATAGATCCCCAACTCCTCGTCGGTCTGCTGATGCTAAATTCATACTGAATACCAGTCTTCTGAAAGATGAAGATATCTTAGCCGCTGTTAATATTATCAACTTGATCAATAAAAATCATTATCCTCATCTTAATGATATTGAAAAATGGGACCTTAATGTTAGCTCTTGGCAGAACTTTCTTAAAACGATTGGCCAAAAAAGAGCCAAAGACTATAGACGCATTGAAAATACCCTCTCTGCTAACCTTCAGATTGTTGAATCCCGCATTCAAGCCAACCCCTCTGACTTCAACCTTACTGCCCAGCTCATTATGCTAAGGATACTCTTAGTAAACATCTCCAGGCCAAAACTCGAGGTGCAAAAATTAGATCTCGAGCCAATTGGTTACAATTCGGAGACAGGGGATCAAGATTCTTCTTCAATATTTTGAAGCATAAACAGACTAATGAAGCTATTGACAGAATTATCATCAATAATCAGGACATTACCAACCCCGATATGATAAAAGATGCCTTTGCAAAATACTACCAGGATCTCTTTACATCTGAAGATTCTGAGGAAGCAAATAACATCAGGAACCAATGCTTCTCCCTTATTCCCAAAAAGATCACCGAACAAGATGCTGCTCTCCTCTCTGCTGAGATCACAGTGGGGGAAATCGAGAAAGCAATCCTTTCACTGCAGAACGACAAGGCCCTCGGCCCCGATGGCCTACCTGTTGAATTCTATAAAGCCAACATTAGTTGGATCTGTCATGATCTTCTTAATGTATACTCGGCGGCATTAGTTAGAGGTTCTTTAGGTATGAATATCAATAAGGGCATCATCAAACTCATCCCCAAAGATGGAGATAAAGCTCTTATTAAAAACTGGAGGCCGATTACTCTGCTTAATGTCTCCTATAAAATTTTAGCGAAAATCCTTACTCTGCTGCTTCAGAACATCCTCCCCAAGATTATTGGCTCAACACAGACTGGGTTCATTAAGGGAAGGTATATTTTAGAAAATGTGATAACTAGCTGGGAAGCTATGCATTGGGCTAAGCAGTCCCAGCAAAACTCTGCCATGCTGCTTTTAGACTTCGAGAAAGCTTATGATCGAGTAGAATGGAATTTCATCACCATGACTCTTGAAGCTTTTGGTTTTCCTAGCAGATTCTGTGAATTTGTTAAAATGATGATGAAAGATGTTTTTGCCCAGATTGATATCAATGGATCCTTATCCGAGGCCTTCCCTCTGGGTAGATCTATCAGACAGGGCTGCCCCCTGGCCCCTGCCCTTTTTGTGATTTCCTCAGAAGCTCTCCACTATATTCTTAAAGATCACTCTATGTCCCCTGCTATTAGAGGTATCCGGCTCCCTAACAATGAAGAGCTCATCACCAGTCAGTTTGCCGATGACACTACTGTTTTCTTTGAAGCCTGTGACAACAACTTTGAAGCGCTTCAAAACAAACTTAAGACATTCTGCATTATATCCAGAGCAAAGATCTCCTACTCCAAATCTACCTGTCTTGGATGGCATGAAGTTCCTCCTGACTGGAGTAATAGATTTCAATATCAATGGGGAGGTCCTCACCTGGTGGTTAGATACCTTGGAATTCCCTTTTCTGTGGACCCCTCTCTTAAGGCTATGTGGCTTTGGATCAAAGACAAAATTAACTCCAAGCTTAATAAGTGGCATAACCGTTCCCTTTCTCTTGCTGGCAGGGTTCAAGTTTGCCAGAAAATTCTCTCATCCTATAACATATACTTCTCTTCGGCCTGGTTGTTCAATAACTATCAGATATTTGAGATCCAGAAGGCCATTAGACAATTCCTTTGGTCTGATGGCAGAGGAACTAGGAAAATGCATGCTGTTAAGTGGCAATGGTGTCATACGGACAACCTCCTTGGGGGATTGGGCTTGAAGGATCTCAGAATTCAAGGAGTTGCTCTTGCCGCTAAATGGATCTTCCACTCTATGGAGGGTGACTCCCCATGGAAAATCCTTATTAGAAACAACATAGAAATGGGTTTCCCTAAGCATGCCAAATCCTGGAAGGGCCTGCCCCTTGCTGATCTGATCATGGGTAGCTTTCCTAGTAAGGTCCATGGATCTGCAGTTTTCTGCTCCATTTGGAGGGCTTGGGAACAGGTTAGAAAGTTTGTAAACAATAAGGACTACCATGATAGTCAAACTCTATACGGCGAAAGATCTATTTGGTGGAACTTACAGCTCTCGGGAAAGCCCTTAGCCCTCTCACAAGGCTGCTCTGCCAGGTACTGGAACAATAAAGGGATATCCCAATTGATTGACCTATTTGAACATAACCAACTGATGCCTTGGAATGATCTCAAAACTAAATTTAACATTCCTGACTCGCAAAAGAAAACATATAATATGATTGTTAAAGCCACTAAAGATCTCCCCATGACCTGCTATGTGGATTCCAATAGGTTCCTTCAGTGCAAATGGCCTGATGGTAACATCTTCAGCAAGATTAAGGCAAAAAATATTTACAATGTTATCAATCATAACAACTCCATCATTGAACATATTAATGCTCTTTGGTATACCTCCCTTGATAGCTGTTCCTGGAAGAAAATCCTTAACCACCTTTGGAAGGGGCCCATTGAACCTAAAATTAAATACTTTAGATGGCTGTTGTTGCTGAACAGACTCCCTGTCAGGAACTTGGAAGCTCAAACTGAATACTGTAAATTCTGTAAGATGCCTGAAACTTGTAGACATATCTTTTTTGATTGTATTTTTGCCAGGAAAATTTGGCAAATGTTTGATATATCTTATCCACTTGACTACTCCATTTTGAATATTGTGACTGGACATATTTATGGGATTAAAAAGGATACTAATCTTTTTTGGTACATTCTCTCTTCTAACATCTTGTGGCAGCTCTGGAAGTGCAAGAACGAGGAAAAATATCAGGACAAACCCCGATCCCTTACTGAGTTTTACCGTAAACTCACATATTTTAAAATCCTCTTGCAGGTCTATACTATGATGATGATTGATAAAGACAAGCTTAGGCGGTTCCTGAAGACCGGTCACGCCACCTTCTTTGTTTATGAGATGAACCACGGCTACGAGTGGAGAAAGAACATTGATGGCATCAAAGCTTTTGACAAGACCTTGAACAAAATGAACCAAGAAATCAGGCGGAACAAGAACACCAAAAAGGAGGTGCTTGCCATGCCGATCCAGGAAAACAAGAAAGTTGTTTGGATGGAGGGGGATAAGGGATGGACGACCTGGGTTGATGCCATTGATGGAATCCTGCCTTAGTCTGTCTCCTTTTGATGTTGCTTTTGTAGTAAACATGTCTATACTGTATACTCTCTTTTGATCTCCTCGATGTGAGGCCCTGCCTCGTCCCCTTTTTTGGCTGCCTCTATGAGGCCCGGACTTGATTACGTCTAACTGTATATTTTGAAATCCTTATTATTAATACAAAAAAAATTAAGAATTATTTTAATTTATTACATTGTCTACTTTATTTTTATTTGAAGAATTATTTAATTTTTATGTATTATTTTATTTTATTTTTGAAAATTGTAACAAATGTTACGTACTTCACATGTTGCTTTTTAATTTTATATGATTCAAAATAGCATATACTAATTATAATTATTGAAAATTTAGAAATTCAACCATGTTTATGATTAAGTTTGTAATAATATTTTATTTATTAATAGTCAATCTCTTATTGTCTGTCGTACTATTGTTTATTATTAATTATAATTATTAATAAATTAATAATGTGTTTGAAAACGTCTCCAATAAAATATATGAATTAAAGAGGCAACCTGAACATTTAGAGAGAAGTACAAGGTGCATATTATTCTATAGATATTTTAATACATATCAAGATGTCATGAGTTCATATTATCATAATGAAATACATTATGATCATAACAAAAAAATATCATATTCACCAACTTTGTCTCTAGTAACTTTTGCCTTTTGGATTTTGGTAGAACTAAAAAATCAAGAATTCCTTCAGCCTATCTCATTTTTTATCTCAATACAATAGTCTTACATAACATGTAAATAACTATTATTCATCCTAGCTCATTTACATCTTAAATAGTAACCTCAAGTTTATTGTATATTTAAGTATTAGTGTTGTCAATTTACCTCGACTTGCTCATCACTTGTTATAATGGACTTTCTTTTACATGACTAAATTACTTATTTGTGAGCCCAAAAATTATAATTGTAATATTTGTTGACAATAGTTTGTACATTTGCTGGTAAGGATTGAGTTTTGTTGGTCAATATAATATCATTGAAAAAACTATATGTGAGATCAAATGACTTTTATCCAATTCTCATGCATTAAATGTAAGGTGATAAAAATATTTTAAAAAATTAAAATATTTCAATACTCATGCAAGATTTTTTTCACTTAGTTATAAATAATTCTCTTATAATAAACTGCACACTATGTCTAAAAGACTTAGTTCCAAATTGTGTCTTATGTAGGAAAATATTAATTGGATAGTGAAAGAATGTCACTTTATAGAAAACATCATTCTTCTTTGCAAACAATTTTTTTTTAATTAACATGTGTATATATATTTATAATTTTTGAACCCACTATACTTTTTTACAATGTAGATCATAATATTATAATGGTTAAAATTGTACTCATGAAATAAAGCTAAAAAGGTGGAAATGTTTCTTACACTAATATATGAGGTGAGATAATGCAAAGAGCCATAGCTATCTAAGGGATTGAGCTTAATTGGTTAAAACATTAGGTTCTCATTATGGAGACCCAAATTCAATTTCCCATAGGGACATTTGAAGTGGATTCTAAGTATTGACCCTTGTTCTTCCATAAGAGGTGGTTTCAAAATAAAAGTGGATTTATAAGTAGTGACTCTTGGTCTTCCATAAGAAAGCCCTTTAAAAAAATCAACTTTCAAAATAAAACGAATTACATTATCAACCATTATAACAATTACAATATAACTCTAGCCTCTAACCTTCATATAAGAATATACATGTATCAATATGGCATTGGATAAATTTTGGCAACATAACATTAATGTGTAACCTTAACATAATACCTCTAATCCAAGCACTTAATATGCAGAAATATGAAAAATGCAAACCATGAATGGTTTCTAAAACCATGTAAACCTTCACATAATACCTCTAATCCAAGCACTTAATATGTGGAAATGTGAAAAATACAAATTATGTGCTAGAAACCACTAGCTAATTTAGGCTTCTATATTCATGCACAAATCCCAATGCTCAAATCGAGCTTAGCTAACTCACAACAAATTTGAAACTACCACTCTACAAAAATTGGGTACTCAGATAATTGTATCTTATACCTAAATCCAAGCACTTAATAAGTAGAAATGAGAAAAACACAAAGCATGAATGGTCTCTAAAACCATGTGCTAGAAACCACTCACTAATTTAGGTTTCTATATTCATGCACAAATCCCAATACTCAAATCAATCTTAGTTAATTCATAAAAAAATTGAAACTACAACTATGAAGATTGGGTGCTCAAGTAATTATATCTTACCTTTCTTATAACTATTACATTCCTTTCTCTAAGCTCACAATTAACTCTCTCCTATCATGCTCTTTCTTCTTAAATAACTCTAATAAACCTTGCAAGTTGTCCTAGTTACAACTAGCGACTTTCATGACACTAAATGAGTCTTACACTTTCCAAAATATAAAGTACAAGTGGCACCAAGTGTCACTACAAGTAGGATACCCCGAAAATATGGGTGAAAATAGTTGAATAAATACTTTAAACATTTGAAATTTGCAAGGTGTATGACACCTATCCAACATTATACCTTTATTTCCTTGTGTTTTGGGTTTGTATGATTAGTTTCTTATATATAATTGTAGACACACCAATTCTACTCCTAATTCTCACTTATTTCCTACAAATCAATTAAATAAATCATTATTTCATTATCTTTTATGATTTCACACAAACTTACTATTCTCCAACACGAATTAATTTATTCAACTAACTTAATCAATCAATTTAATAAATTTGACTAATTTCTCAATTAATTCATTCCCAATTTGCCTTGAGTTGAGTATGCAAAAGATGGACAACATTGACATAAATGTGGTGGAAAATGTGGGGAAGTGATTTGCTTCAAACACTAACATATTACTCAAGCAACTTGTATCCCATCAACTATGAGAAAAGTGATAGATGAAGCACAACATAAATTGTTTTTTTATGATGAGATTTGCACACCCAATTGATGAAGTACATAAATGGTTTGTCAATGTAAGGATACAAATTGAATTTCACCATTGACACAAAACTAAATCTTAAATGAGTACGCCCTCTAGTCCATAATAGTAGACAAGGGATAATAAAAATTAATGTATACCCATTTTTCTCTAAACAATGGTATGAGGTAGTGATGAAGGATAACTTAGGAGAAAGATACCACTTATAAGCATTTGGCATTTCAATTGGTTGCCTCATATGCATAGTGGGAATGATGGGCATATTCAATCATTTGTGTATCAAGTGGTTGCATTTGCTTTGCATGCATTCAAAGCTCTAAAATTCCCTAACACAAATTGCTATCTAATAAAACTTGCATAAAATTAATATGAAAAGAAGCTTACCAATAGGATTTGTAAGACTAAATAATTTTCCCTATGTAGAAACGGTGAACTAGATAAAGTTGAGTTTTAGGTAGAAAATCACAAATGAAACTAAAATATGAACTTTTGGAACCACATACATTGCATAGGCCTAGTGTCATCATGTAATAATGTGTCAATGCTATCAAATTCAAGAGTCACCATTAAAAAAAACTCAAATGGGGAGGTCTTAGTAAATGCATGATAGTGTTTCATTAACAACAACCAAATGTAACCCATATAGATTTATTGGTTTATCAATTGACAAAAATAAATTCAATTTAAATCATTTTTTTAATTTCAACTCTTGATTCATGTTAACATTAAGATGAATAGTAACCACTTTTGAATAATAATTTAAATATAAAAACTATGTGACAAATCAATTAAAAAATATTTTTTTAAGAAAACTGATGAGACATGCAATTACATAATTAATATTGAGAGACATTCTATAATTATATATGAGTGAATAATCTACATACACAAAAACCTAAAAATAGTAAATGGAAGTTTTTTTTTGTTTTTTTAAGGCAAGTGATATCTTTTATGGGGATAGCTCTCTATATTGCTCCAAAAATTGTACATATACTTTTCAATCACATTACAATACTAGCTGAATTTCACACCAACTACTAATTCAACCCAAGACCTATCTTTAAAAACTACCTTATACCTACCCAAACCCGACACAATGTCTAGACGACATATATAGCACCATTATCAATTATCACCCATTACCCATTCCTCAAGAAGTGCAACAGTTACGATATCAGTTCGCCCAAGTTGAAGAGAGTGTCTGAAGATGCCTCTGTCAACCACCAATCTTTTGCATCCTTAACTTGCCTGAATGCTGTCAAATACACAGTCAATACCCCATCTTTGAAAATCGGTCATGTTTCCTTAACAAAATTCCTCTTTTTCCTCGTCATAGCTCTTCGATCCCTTTACTCTCTCCCCTCCTCACTATCAACCATATCATGTGCATCGGGTTCCTCCTCATCTCCAATCTGATCCCCTTCTTCTTTAGATTCCTCTTCTGAGTCTAAAGAGTAGTAATTTGTTGGGTTAAAATAAATCTTCAAAATGCTTTCTTTTACTCCGTTATGCAGTTCGCACAGGGCCTCTGCCACCACATCCACATAGTCTTCATTCACAAAGTCCCCCAGAATCTCCACGCACCTCTCCTTCGATTCTAGTACATCCACAATCGGTGCTAACACAACTTCGTAGATGAAGTCGTCGCACCAATGCCTTTCCAAATTCAGAGAAAAATAGTAAATGCAAGTTACTTAAATATGTGTTTTATAAAAATAAAAAAATACAAAATAAAGATTCTTTTTAGATTTAAATGGAAGAAAAATAAATCATTTTCTTCAAACTTTATTAAAAAATGTTGGAAAATAAAACAAGATAGTTATTTTATTTTAAAAAGTATTTGAAATTATCTTCAATCAAATTTAAATCGGTTTTTGTTTAAAAGTTAATATTAAAATTCAATTTAATTTTAAAGAATATTGTTGAATTATCTTTAAAATATTTTTAAAATTAAATATTGAAAAGTAGTAAATAAAAATAATATGTAATTAATCTGAACAATTTTATTTTTTTAAATAACATGTTTATGATGTATCTCAATTTTTTATAAGATTCCTATATAATTAACTAACTCTATAAACACATCAAACTAGGATGCACCACCATTCCCCTCCCCCCTAAACATAAAATACTTTATCTACCATTTATTCAATAAGAAGACTATTGAGAATTATCCACCATTTATTCAGCAAGAGAATACTAAGAATTATCCACCATTTATTGAGCAAGGAGAATATTAAGAAGACGTGATGTTTATCATCTCTTTGTTAGAAAAAGAACTGAAATAGAGAAGATCAAAATAACAAACTTGGCTATCTCATAGACTATTTGTAACCTTGAGAACATTAAAAAAACTAGGCGAAGAGCACCGTCCATGTTTGAATAGCCATTCACTCCTTGCACTACCAACCCTCCACTTAATAACTTTAAATAAACTATAAAAAAAAACTAAAAGCCTATTTTTTAGCATTTTTGGATCATAATTGGCTCATTTGTGAACCTTTATTGGTACCCATACGACATGAGGAGGTATCAAACGACACTTTGAAACATGTTCTTTTTGACACGTGCATGCATAATAGATCCCACAATGTGCATTGTTACTATCCAAAAGTCAAAATAATAGCTATAAGTAGCAAAGGAGGTCACTATCTTGCCTTTCAATAAAAATAAATTGGATATTTATCTAGTTTTATCTCTAGTTTAATTAAGAGGGGTCATGGAAAGAACAGGCTCAAAATCACGATCAATTCCTTTCTTAAATCTTGCTATAGCTGCATGAGCTCTTCCTGCATGCAACAAATGACCTATGAAAAAGAAAAATCCTAGAACAAAACGAGAGGTGGCTAACCAACTTCGAGGTGAGACATAATTAACCACATTAATCTTGGTAGCTACACCACCCACAAAACTTATAAAATCTAAAGGAAGGAGCATGAGTCATATATTATGTTGAATGTCGTTCTTGCCAAAGTTGTATGTCTTTTTTCAGCTTACTCAGGTCCAAACCATCAAGACCTCTCAAAGGTTCCAACCAGGGAGCTCAAAGATCCCAAAAACGCATTGTTTCCCCTCCAAAAAAAAATTTTCTAGTAGGAGAACACATAAGATATTTACCTAAACCACTAGGCCCTTGGGCAAACCCCACACTAGCTCCAAGGGGCCAAATTCATTACAAAAGTAGTTTTCCTTCCCAAAACATTTTTTTCATTGGAGTTTGCCTAATTCCTATTATCGAGCATAAGGATGCGAATCGTGCTTTAATGGGTTCTAATATGCAACATCAAGCAGCTCCACTTGTTCAACCTTAGAAGTGTATCGTTGGAACTGGATTGGAGGGTCAAGTGGCTCTAGATTCAAAAAGTGTAGCTATAGCTAAGCAAGGGAGAAAAATAAAGTATATTGATGGTGAAAATATCATCACACGAAAACAACAAAAAAAAAGTGTCAAATTCTGATCTATCGTTTAAAATTTGTGGATGCACGAAATTGACTCTAACAACTATTAATACACTTCCCCTATCTACAATGAATCACTTAATATAATCGGAAACATCAAACTAAAAATTATACACTGCTAAAAGTTTAAACCATAAGCTTAAACATCTCAAAACTATCTATATTTATCCATATGAGTTTAAAAAAGAGTCAACGATATTGTATTAATTGCGAGGAAGAGGTGATTTAAAGCAACGTCCAACCGCGTTGGACGCGCAATTCATCAAATAATTGAAACATTTTCTTTTGTTTTTTAAAAGAGACTTGCATTTGCATTCAGCTGTAACACCTATAAAACTCCATATTTTCCCTTCACCTGCCTTGCAGAAGAAGCTTCTAGGGCACCAAAAACTTGGCCCATTTCTGAGAATCTGAAGTTCTGTATCAGGCAGAAGGAAGGCAATAAGTATAAAGGAAGCCGCAGTAAAAAATGGGTCACCATCACCATCACCATGATCACCACCATGATCTGAGCCCTGTAGGGGAAGTATTGGAGGCCTGTCTGTGTTGCCCCTGTTATTTGGTCGCCTCTCTATTCCGTGGTGTTGGGCAATGTTTATATGTAATTTGTTATCCTTTTCTACGCTGTTTTGGTCTTGATCATCATCATCATTATGATCACCATCACCATTACCATTAGAGTCACCTTCATTGACAAGCAATGGAGGAAAAGAATTGACCCACATACTGCAGGGCTCATTGAATTTCGTTATTCGTTGCTGAGATCATTGGAATAAGCCACGTTTGTGCAATGATTTGTTATCCATTGGAGAAACAGAAGTGCTTTTTCAATAATTTTTTCTTGAAATCAAGATCACTGTGCGGCAAAATTGCCAATTTTTCTCTGTGAAAGATGCACTTTTTGACTTTTTTCTGGGGAGTCATTATTGGAATTTATGGGGCTCATTATGTTCACAGATCTTGAATTTTTTTGTTAGTTTTATTAATTGGTTTTTCTCTCTTGATTCTACAGTATGTTTGCCTGCTCAATCATTATGCTTGCCTTGTTGACTGGAAGTTTGTAAATGATTGAAATTTCAGTAAATGGGAATAGCCTAAATTTTGGACTGATACTTATCTCCAAGACCTCTTTTTTGGAATCTTTTTGATGTTTTTCCCTAATAATGTTGTACAACTTTCCAGATAAATTAGAGGGTAAAAAACAGAGACAGCTTTGTGTCTTAAATCTCCACCTGTCTCGGTCATTCAAATGGAGGGCAGCTTTCCTGGTCATAATCAAATTAAATATGCAAAATAAGTTGATTTTTTTCGTCTTGTTGCATTTTGTAGTCCAGGGAAGCGCATCGATAGTCATTAGTTAATTTTGCATATCTATAGATCTTAAATGGTAAATTGGATTTCGATAAAATATGTAAAATAAGTTTGATTTTTTTAAGTCTTGTTGCATTTTGTAGTCTAGGGAAGCATACCGGTAGTCATTAGCTAATTTTGCATACTTGTAGATCTTAAATGGTAAATTGGATTTCAACGATTTTTTTCATTATCTTGGTATGTGAATTAACTACTTATAGCTATTGTTTTGGCTTTTGGGTAGAATGATACACACTATGGGATCTATTATGCATGCAAGGGTCAAAAAGTGGTAATTTCAAATTGTCGTTGATACCTACTTAAAGATGCCCCAATGACGGTGCACTATAACCACCTCAAAAATTATCAATACTAATGCATAAATGTCATAGTCGTGCACTATGGGTACCAATAAAGTTGTGTACAACTCTTCCAATAATGTTCAAAAATTCTAATTACTAGGGTACAAGTGAGCGGCTATTGGTACATGTGCAATTTATTAATGTGCTTTTCATTATCATTTTTTTTATTTCTTTAAAGTTAGTAATTGGAGGATGGGTGAGAAAGGAGTAAAAGGTAATTGAAACAAGGGCAGTAACTGGCACTCTCCTCCTAATTGAAAAGATGTTTTGAATACAAGAAAATTAAGTTAATTCATTATTTACACTTTACTTTAAATTGGCAAAGCCTCTCTTCCAAACACGAAGGACAAAATAGTATGCCTTGCAAGCTCTCCTAAGCTAAATTTTATAACAAATTCAACCCCTTGATAGACACATTGTGACTCTTTATGTTATTGCAACTTTACGGCTAAGTTGTAGGACATATATTCAAGAGGAAACAAAGGCTTGGTTACATGACTATGTAACCGACTTTATGATTCAAATTGAAATTAAACTAAATTTTGATAACACACTAAATGATATGTGTTAATATGTAGATCTGAAATAGAGCTTTCTAATGACTATAAAGTTCAATAATTGAACATCTTGAATAAAAGTTATGCTAATTGTGACAAAAGGTGTTTTAAGAGGATAAATGAGTCAATGCCAAAACTAGAACTTTCAATAGATTTAGTTCTTCCATCAAATATATGAATTTTGGAAAATTTCATGAAAGTCCATCAAATGTAGAGGTGTTGCATGATTTGGAACTATTGCCAAGTTTAGTGAAAATTCACCAAATGTAGAGAGGTTTGCCTAAGTTGGAAGAAAACCACCTTGTAGATAAAAATACATCAATTTGAAGGCAAGACTACTATGGATTGTGAAAAAACACCATATTGAGAAAAACTACTTTTAATATTAATACTTTAGGGAATATCTACTAAAAATGTAAAACTACAAATGAAAAAAATATCATCATAGGAATGTGAAAAACCACAATTTCAAGAAATCATTGTGTAGAAACAAAGGTGGTTTAGTAATATGTTAGGTTTTCAAGGGTTTTTTTTTTTTTTTGAATAAAAGGGGTAAAAACTTTATTAAGACAAAGACACAAAAATTACAAGGAGGGTCCAAGCGCTGAGGCTCCAAAAAGAGAACCTAGAGCTCCGACCAAGCTCAGCCAACATCATTACTATCCATATCCTCAGCAAAAATCTTCTGCAAGACCTCACAGTAATCCGGGGAGAGATGCTCCCATCCTTCAATTTTCCAATCACTGTCATGTTCTGAAGCCCACTTAGCCAAGCAATCAACTGCTCTATTCCATTCATGAGGAATGTGGATGAAGGACACCTGCTCCATTCAAGAACTAATTTGAAGAATCTGATGAACTATCCCTGCCAGTTGCCAATGAATCCCACTTACCTTCTTCTCAGTCAACAAATTCACAATAATTTGTGAATCCGATTCAAAGATAACCTTCCTTCTACCCAACTCCCAAGTCCGCTCCAGGGCATAGAGAATAGCAAGTCCCTCCATAAGATTATTAGATTGCCTCCCTTTATGCACCGAAAAGAAGAACTCCACCTCCCCCAAACAATTCCTACCAACACCTCCAACCCATGTCGGGCCTGGGTTACCCCTAGAGGAGCCATCACTGTTAATCTTGATAATCTCATCCTCGGGGGGCCTCCACCTTCTCAACCTTTGGACCTTCTTCATAGCACACCTACCTCTTCTGACACAAGCAGAGGTAGGAGACAACTCCTGCCAGCCAAACCTACTCACGATATCCGCCTCAGTTCTGTCCAAAGGAAAATTCACCTTACATTTAGCTTCCATTGTTTCCCGAATCATAACCATGATTTTGTTCCACACTTGTTGCACTAACAGTTTGGCCTCACGGAAGATCCTTTTGTTCCTCTCAAGATAGATCTCCCAGAGAATGAAGATGGGCCCGATATACCAGACCGTCTGGAGGAAGGGGGACAAGATAGGAGGTATGCCCAAACTGCTCCAAAACTCCACCAGCGAATCTGCGTGAACACAGGGACACTTCCACACCCCCCACCAGTAGTGCCAAATAAGCATAGAAAAGGGGCATCTGAAGAATAGATGTGAGGAGTCTTCCTCCCCATTGCCACACAAAGCGCAAATCGAAGGCCCCGAGAAACCCCGCTTACAAATATTATCCGAGGTAAGGCATCTATTCCAGGCCAGAGTCCACGCAAAGCAGTTGCACTTCGACCAAGAAGAATTGTTCCAAACCTGTTTCCACCGGTGCACCTCTCTTCCCTCCAATCTTCGATTCAACAGTTCCCTGTAATCACTAGCTACCGTAAAGACTCCCTTAGGATTCAGAGACCAGGCAAGTGCATCCCTACCCTTAAAGCCACTACAGTGTCTACTCGCCAAAATGCCTTGTAACTCAACACAATCCTCCTCCATCCCTACAACCGACCACTCATTAAGATCCTTCCACCGCTCCATCTCCAGCCTCCCACACCTGTAAATAGTCTTGAAGTCACTCACCCTTGACCACCCCGCCTCCAAAAACCTTTGGCTAAGGTTCCCAAGGTTAGGAAACTGATCAAGAATGGGGGGGTACCCATCCCAAGAGTCATTCCAGAAAAGGACCTCTTCCCCCTCCCTACAGATCCAAAAGAGTCCTTCCTTAATGAGAGAGGCCCCCTTCTTGAGAGTATACCAAATCGTAGAGCCTTTACCCTCTAGTGGATATCTTGGAACCTCTTGAGCCGGTATCCTTTGCATATATTTGAAGGCCAAAATCTTAGCCCAGCCACGATCCTGCTCAACACACCACCTCCAGTACAATTTTGCCGCTAGAGCCTCCCCGAATAGAATAGTCTGCCTTAAACCAAGACCCCCTGATTGCTTCGGGCTACACATCGGGTCCCAATTGACCAGACTCCGTTTGGACGAGGATAGATTGCCTGCCCATAAGAATTGCCTTGCCAAAGAATCCAGGTCCTTCAAGAACCATTTGGGAGCCACTTGAAGCATACATCTAAAAGTCGGAAGAGCCTGAACCACTGACTGAATCAGTTGAACCCTCCTAGCAAAAGACAATCATCTATGAGTCCAATGTTCAACCTTCGAGCGAAATTTATCCAAGATACATTGCCATGACTCCTGAGGAGGGTTACCAGGAGAGATAGGAATACCCAAATAAGTCAAGGACAAGGAGCCAACTTGAAATCTCAAGATCAAATCAATCCTCCTTTGAATAGCTTCAGGGGTGTTGAAGAAAATTATAGAAGATTTATCTTCATTGATCAACTGGCCTGAGGCTGCCAGATAAACATCTATAACCTTACGTAGATTCGTAGCTTCTCCGATCCTAGCAAGTCCCATCAAGGTCGTGTCATCAACAAATTGCAGATGTGATTGCGGCTGCAATTCATTACCCCAGTTCCACCCCTCAATACTGCCTTGACCGACATTATGTTTGATCAGCCTCCCCAGGCCCTCAGCCAAGAGGATGAATAGATAAGGGGAGAGGGGATCCCCCTAACGAAGGCCCCTAGAAGCACCAAACAACTCGGTATGATCCCCATTGATTAGCACTGAGAAAGAAGTGGATATAACTCCACTCATAACCCATTGAATCCATTCCTCAGCAAAACCAAAAGCCCTGAGGATCTTCTGAAGGAAAGACCAACGAACCCTATCATAAGCTTTAGCCATGTCCAACTTGATAAACATATCTTTTTCCTTGGAGGTAGCCATAGAATGAATGGTCTCCGTAGCAATGACCACACCATCCAGAATTTGACGCCCTTCCACAAACCCGCTCTATTCCTCAGAGATCACACCCCCAAGACACTTCTTCAGCCTCTCTGCAATTAGCTTTGAGACGATCTTATAAATAACATTGCAGAGAGATATAGGGCGGAACTGGCCTAACCTGTCAGCCCTCTCGCACTTAGGGATAAGCACAATGAAGGTAGCATTCAGGGCCCTCGGCATCTGTTTATTCCTTTGGGATTCTTGGACTACATCCAGTAAGTCCAAATTGATGATATCCCAGAACTCCTGAAAGAATTCAACCGAGAACCCATCTAGGCCAGGGGCTTTTCGTTTCCTCAACTGAAAAACAATCCTCTCAAGTTCTTCCATCAATATAGGGGCCATAAGTTGCTCATTCATCTCCCTTGTAACAAGAGGAGGAATGCAAGCAAGAACCTGATTCTCCTCCTCTGCTTCCCCCTAAAACTCCTCACTGAAGAGAGTTCGGAAGTGCTGCAAAGCCTCCCTAGATATCTCCTGCAAGGATAATAACACCTCACCTCTATTATTGACCAGAGTAGGAATGGATTTTTCGTGACATCTTGCTTTCACAGAGTTGAAAAAGAAAGTCGTGTTTTTATCGCCCGCTTGAAGCCAATCAATACGGGCTCTCTGTTTCCAGTAAATTTCTTCCCTGAGCTCCCATTCCTCTACGGCCTTGATAGTTCTCCCCTCCTCCTTAAACAAAGCTTCAGACAAACCACTCTCTCTGATTTCCTTGGTGATGCCATTTAACTATGTTTAGGCTGCTTTCTTAGAATGAAAAATGTTCCCGAAACCTTGTCGATTCCATTGTTTAAACTGGAACTTAACAAACTGCAGCTGCTTGGCGAAGGTATACATAGTTGTACCAAAGGTCGGCCTCCCCTTCCTCCACCACTGCTCAACAAGAGCAGGCAAAGAAGGATCTCAAAGCCACATAAGTTGGAATTTGAAAGAAGGAGAGCGTGCAACCTGGGCCGAAGAAGAGACCAACTTGATAGGCCAATGGTCTGACCCTCTCCAGTCAAGAATCTCAGAACTAGTGGACCACCCCCCACCAACCCAAAAACTGGAAACCAGAAATCAGTCCAACCTCTCAGCAATCCAACCCTCCCCCATTCTCCTATTGTTCCAAGTGAACAGACCATTACCAGGCTTTATGTCCACAAGATGCAACGATGAAATCCTATCCTGAAAAAGGAGAGACGAGGGCTCCAACCGCATGACACCCCCCTTCTTCTCACTCAACTCCAGGATAGCATTGAAATCTCCCGCCATAATCCAAGGATGGAAAGGGACCAGCCTTCACATATATGAAATATGAGACCATAAGTTTTGTTTGCCTTGGAAATCAATAGGAGCATAAATATTAGTAAACAAAATAAGATCTCTAGTCTTCAAACTAGAGGCAACCCTAGATAGCGAAGATCTGGAAGCCATCCACCTAACAAGGTGAATCCTTGAAGGGTTCCAAAGACAGACCACCCCTCCGGAGGAGCTAGCAGCCCCAATATACTGACATTCGCCTCGCCCCCAGAGCTTCGGCACTAGACCCATCATACTCTCCACCAAGAGTTTAGTTTCTTGCAAGAGCAAGACATTTGACAAATGATTCCTGATCAAATCCCGAACAACTTTTTGTCTAGGGCCGCTATTCAAGCCCCTTACATTCCATGAGAGCACAATCATTTAGGAGGATTGGAAAAGTGAGAATCCAAAGTCTTCACTGACCCTGACTCAACCAAATTTTCTCCCATCAGTTTGATTTTATCCAAATCCTTCTTCCTATCGACCTTTGAGTTCTTCTCCGTAGCACTTTTCTTAATATCCTTCTGATGCAAACCCAAGCGAACGGAAGACTTGTTACTTTTAGCCCTAGTTGGTTCCAATTTTAGGGCTATCAGAGAGCCCTCCCCCCCAACCGAAATTACCTCTGAACCCGAAGTGATTCCTAGCTAGACTCCTACTGACTAGTCCATCTCCATTTGCTGGCTTCCAATCACTTGCAGGGCCTGAGTAAAATCCTCAATACCACTTTCTGGACCTCCTCTTGAAGCACCTAGTTCCAAAAGAGTTAACCCTGGGTTCACTTCTTGATGGCTAAGGTCGTCCAAAGCTTCAAATCTGTTAAAGGCATCTTCCTCCTGTCTCTCCTATAAGGACCTCTTTTGTCCTTGATTCATATTCCTTGTCTTAACTGAGACAAAACCATCAGCGCCCTCTACCTCGACTGACATAGAGGCTTTTCCTTTATCATCCCTATCTTGACTCTGAGCCAACTGTTGAGGTTGGCAAACCACTGGTTTATATCTAGGGCACTTACGCTGTAAATGACCATACTCATGACATAGACGACAACAAAAAGGTAAAGTCTCGTAATCTAGCTACTAGACCCATGAATAAGAGCCCGCACTCATATCTATTTCATCTAGCAAAGGTTTACTAAGATCAATTTCAACACAGATGCGAGAAAAAGTCATTACCTTTCTTCCTAGGGTTTGCATTGAGGATCCCACTGGCTTCCCCAGTAGTGCGGCCAACATCCGTAGCACATCCTCCCGACAACATTCCACAGGAAAACGAGGCAAACGAACCCACACATGAACCCTGTTTGGGAGCTCCTCCGACAAGTTAAACCTTGCATGCCAAGGCTTGATGAACAACCTCACCCGATTGTAAAAATATGGACCTCCCTCAAAGACCCTATTGCGATCCTCCATGCAATTGAAGGTAACCATGAAATAGTTGTTTGCCAGCATCATAATCTCCATTTGCCCTTCCGGTGCCCAAGTCCTCTGTGCCCAGTTTTCCAGAAACTGCAAAGAAACCCTCATTCCCAAAAACTTGCAATAAAGCGAATGTTTTGAAAAGTACTCAACATCTTTAGCAATCAATTCAGGAGGAATAACCAGCTTTGGTCTCTCACTGCATCTCTCCAGGCAACCATTAATCTTCATAATGCGAGAACTGCTAGCAGTCCCCGATCCCGATTCAGATGAGAAAAGGTTATTGTTAAAAGTATTCATACTTTCGAATGGGGGTTTTGAGCCCACCGCAGTGCGAAAATCCTTGACCGGAGGAACATGCGATTCCTTACCACCACTACTTGTCATCGGAGCTCCGACAAATAAATAAAGGAAAGAGAAAGACCCCCACCCTGAAGGGCCTCTCGAGGCAACACTGGACCAATAGGCCCACCCCCTCAAAGCACACCGAGATGGAGTGCCTACCTAAACCCCTAACCCCTAAACCACCCATGACCCACAGCAGCCCCAACCCCCAGCCGCAAGCAAACCATCCTCCTCCCCCCGCAGCTCCCAGTCGCACGCAGACCTCCCTCCACCCGCAGCCCCCCGAAACACCCACGCCACCCTCCGCAGAGCCTAGCCTGACCCCGCCTGCAACTCCTCTCCCCTACAGCGCCTGCACCAACCCCTCCCCGACAACCCACCTGCAACTTCGCCACCCTCGAGCCAGGGCAACGAAGCCCTAGCTCGCACACGCGCCATCATCTGCCAAAAAAGGGTTTTCAAGGATTAGATTATATAAAAAAGTTGCAATTTTTTTTTTAATTTGGAGTGGATACATTTTAAAGCTTTGAAACCAAAGAATCATTCACAAACATGTTCTTAAAAGAAAATGCACCAATATGCAATGCATTAAAATATTGAGAAATATACAATGGAGGAACACACAATTAATGTATGCATAATAATACCAAAGATCACTAGATCAAGGAATGATCATTGCTCTTAGAAACTACATCTCTACCCATCTATTGTACAAAATTGAGAGGCAAAGGGGAGCATATAAAATGTGCTCAATGAGATTTTTTTTTTAAATTGGATAAAGCAATAATACATGAAAATTATTACATCTTAAGATGAGCAAAATCAATCAATAATGTGATTGTAGATTAGCGAATATAGTCACAAAAAAAGAACCGTAGAGCACAAACAAAGTCACAAAGGTGGACTTAGAACTGACAATAGAAAATAGAGTCACAAAAAAGGACTATAGAGCAGCAACAAAGTCACAAAGGTGGACTTAGAACCGACAATAGCAAATACAGTCACAAAAAAGGACTATAGAGCAGTAACAAATTCACAAAAAGTGTCCTTAGAACCAACAACCTCATTCAAAAGTATAAAAGTTGCAAAAATAAATCAACAACCACATCTGTTGGTAGAGAAGACATAGAGATAGACTCTTACAACAACTCATAAGAGCATGAGAAAACTGATATTCATTGCCACATGATGCAATCTCTAGCAAAACACAATGTAAAATAGTATAAATCTACCCATTCCACCACAATGTATGATGAGGACAACCTAATATAGTTTCTTGATGTAGCCACTCTTGTAAGATCCTTCGAGAAAATAACAACGAACAATCTACGAGAAGATCCACCAAAGACCACCATATTCCTTGAACATGAATTCCTTTGGAGCAACTCATAATTCTTCCATTTGTTGATGACATCTTGGTCTATCACTATGTTTAGTAGTCTTACAACCAAAGCCAATGGTTTTTTCCTCAAATATATTGTATTGAATTCGAAGCTCACCTAAGAAGGTTTTGAGATCTGGACTGTTCTGAGTATAAGATTGTAGATGACCGAGATGAGGGGAGAGATTAGTACAAATCATTAGGCTCTCCATTTAAATGGTATAGAGCGTGAGAGAGAAGACAACTAAGTAATGCAATTTCCATATATACTTTAAAATATGTGTTTGAAGGTTTGTGAAACAATGTTGTGATGCTAGGGAAGGCCAAGAATAACAATTTTCCAAGTCCAAAATTGTGGGCAAAGAGCTAGAAGATTGGAAAAGAGATGATTCATGCTTAATGGGAATCTTAACACATGACCACTACTAAGTCACCAAGCGAGTTATTATGTAAGAATACCAAGTAAACTATAGCTCGCTAAAGATAGAATATGGTCTCAACAAGATGACACATATATATGTGTGAGAGGTAACTTAAGTAAGATTATCCTATATACATAATAAATTTATGATTATGAACTAAATATGCATTTAATATAATGTATTATAATATTTTATAGATACCATGTCTTTCAATAACAACAATACTTACCAAAACATTATTAGCTCAACATTATTCTTAGTAGATTGGATTATTTTAGGATTGAATTGAGGACTTATTCTCAAAGTAATAATGATGTAGATGAGACCTTAGCATTGAAAATAACTCACATAACCCAAATCGTGAAATAATAGTAAATGAAAAACTAAGCATGAGATGTAAATAGAAAAATTGGCAAGTGATTGAACTTGAAAATAAATTAGTAACTAAATCCCTAAAGCTAAAAACAAGGGTGGGTAGTGTATGATGAAAATATTGTGACACATTGAAACACAATATCTTGAAGGAAAGTGTAACAAGTGAGGTGCAAGCAAAGTGAATCTAAACCCCAATCAAAGATAAAAATATGATAATGCATTAAGACAAATTAAATATAAGACTAGGTAAATAAAAGAACGATAAAAATTAAGGCCAAAACCATAGGTCATGTAAGAAAGTCAAGTTCACGGAAAATATAAGTAGAACCTGTATGTCACATACATAAAATTATCTAAGGTAGTTAAATAATGCAACCAATTGCACACACAATTAGCTTAGATTTAAGTTGGTTGCACTCAAAATAATAAATGTTAAAAAATTACAAATAAAATTTGATAATTTGTTGGATTTTAAAGAGGGGAAAGTGAACCTAAAGAGGAATTGATTCACCATAGTATTATATTTTTAAGACCAATTAGATAGGTGCCCCAAATCTTCTAACTAACTACATTTTTCTCAAATTCACCTCAAATATGAACCCAGACTTGATATATCTAAAAGTGCAAATCTAAATTATAAGTTGTGAGGTTGAATTGGTGGAAAATAAACTATAAAGTTTCAATCACCTCAATGTTTTGATATATGAATCTAAGTAAATATGGATAATATTTCGGAAGAACTTTGAGAATCTACCAAATTATGAGGGTAATATTATCATTAGTTAGACTCCTAGTTAGATATTTTTAATGACTTTGCAACAAGAAATAAGAAAAATGAGTGAGTGTGGAATAAACCTAGGATGATGCAATGCTTTAATAATACTAATATGCTCCTCTCATAAATGTTTTATGATGATTATTTGATAACCCTCATACATGATTTTAGAATGAATAAATGAATGCCTTTAAATATAAATATAGATAAAAACCCAACACAAAGTTATGCTAGGTCAACTCACAATGGTAGGTAAAAGGGAGTAAACAAGAATCATTTTGAATATGAATTTTAAAAGTTCATGGTTTAAATTTGTAACTATGAAGAGATTTGAGTCAAGTTCATACTTACCTATTTTATCCAAGGTGATGACTAAAAGATCTAGGGATTAACACCAAAATCTATACAAATGAGTGATAATGGGATAGAGATGTGGGGGTGTCATGACTGAAATTCACTCAAGGATAATGCCATTAAATAGATGGTTTGCATTCATGACACTTTAATCAAAGTGACCCAAAACATAGGAAAAAAGAGCATGGACATGCGATTCTCACCATTAAAATATTTTACACATGAAATGATATGTATTAAAAACTCTGCTTTTGATGCTTGAAATCTTTGAATCCAACTCAAACTTATTACGACCAAAATAGGTACATGTAACCTTATCCCCCTTATTAACATAAATTGTTCAAACCTACAAACACAATAGCCTAATAAAAAAATTAAACCTTTATAGTGATAACAACACCACATTGTTTCAATAAATGGTGAATATATTACTAATCATAAGATAATGTTACATATATTCATAAAAAAAGTGGGTGGCGTAGCATCGTAAATTGTACACCCTTGTTAGGGTGGTACAATTATACACTTAGTTTAGCACCCACCTTAGTGTGTTTTGCATCTTGCATTTCTAATTCCCTTTAAGCATTTAATTAATTAATTTAATTAAAAATCTAAATTCATATTTCATCACTTCATACATTATAAAGTTGAGCCCTTTTACTTTAAGTGTGCCCCTATTATTTTATTCCTCTAATAAATCATTAAATCATAAACCCTAATTATGTCTTATTTCGACCTTTAAGGCCCAATTTCGCATGTCAAAACATCTCAAAATAAGATGTAACTTTGGGATTCACTCTAATATCATCATATCTAATGGCCCTGAAAATTTTGGTGAAAAGCTGGTCGAATCATGTGTTTAAGTTATTCACAGTCCCCAACATTTTTCCCGAAATTTTGGGAGCATAATTATATGATATCATAATGCTTAACCCCAATAAATTGGCAGAAAAATCAAATCCTAGGTCGGATTAAAGACAAAATTAAGATCTAGGGTTTCATACATAAGAGCTCTCTTTCTTCATTTGAAGGCAAAAATAAGTTTTTGGCTAAGTTTTCTAGCAATCACAAGGAGCCTTCTATGTAGTGAAAGAGCAAATCTTTTGGAGTCTTTAGCAACACTCAACAACATCTATCAAGCATTCCTCAAGTATTATTTCATCAAATTGGGGGCTTTTGAAGATGTAGGAAAGCAATAGGAGATCACCGACTAAAGATTGGCTTGCACCCCTCCCTTGGGGTTGGGTATGATTTCATGTTGTTTTCATGTCTTTGTATGAGCTTCATTACATCAATTTACAGATTTATATTTATGCTTTAGATCACTTAGAATCATTGATTTAGAGCATTTTCTTTGTCAATTACAAGCATTTAGGGTTTACTCTTTAAAGCATAGGGTTACTCTAGATTGTTTGCATTCATCATTTTAGGGTCTTGCACACACACAAGATTCCTGCACACACTATTTTACTATACAAATCGGCTATTTGTTGAGGTGGAAACCACCAAAATAGGGGTTTGACTAAGGCAAAACCCATATAGCCACCCAAAACCCTATTTTCAGTCACAGGTGCAGGTACAAGATCCGATCGTCGCTGCAAATTCTAGGTCCAACAAAGCACACAAACACAATCCTGAGGATCAAATTTGAGAAGAAATCACCGAGACAGGGGCGTGGCGTCCTGGTCCTGCCTAGGACAGGGGCATGGCGCCCTAGTCCTCCTAGTTTCAGGTGGATTTTGGCATAACAATAATTCAGAACCTTCAGATTCCAGTCTGTCAGTTGCAACTTCATGTTTGCAAAATCAAGACAGGGGCGTGGCACCCTTGTCCTAGACATTTTGGCTCATATTTCTAGCACAGGTGCACCTCTGAACTCACTTCCTAATCTGTACTTTTCAGTTGCACATCTGTTAGTTTCAGTTATGCATTTTTAGATTAGGGTTGCTTGTGTATACTTGCATTCTAGGTTGATCATTCAAATCTGCACTTTGCATCACTTCTACTCCTAATTTACAAAAAAGGAATAGAAACCCTAAGAGGTAATCCTTGGCTCTCTCTTCTTCACAAGAAGTACCCAAAGTGTGTTACCTCCCTAGGCTCTTTTGTATTCCACAATGTGTACATGAGAGTGGGATTAGGACTTGTTTGCTTAGTCTCACTTTTTCCCCTACACATTTTGGTGAACCCGACATGAATCTAATCTTGTTTTCATTGCATTACATTGTTATATCTAGATTTAGTATCTTTCATTTTCTTTATAAACATAAAATTTTGAAAAAAAAGTGAAAAATTCAAGAAAAAGAAAAAAAAGATTTCATCTATTTACTTGCATTGTGTGCTTAAATTTAATTCAAATTCCATTTCAAAATGTCAAATTTTTATTTGCGAGATGTTCATACTTTTGATGATGTATGCAAATTATGATTTTAGTAAAGATGAATTAGATGAAGCTCTAGATGAATTTTTGAACCCTTAGAAGCCTTCTAAACCCTCATTTTGCCAAAAACTAATCGACCTTGTTACTATGCCATTTCGTGGTGATGGGAAAGATAATTTGAATGATTCCTCTCATGGGTACATTCCTATCAACTCCTCCACTAAATCTAGCAACATGGTTGTCTACAACAATCCCCTCTATGAGGAGATGTCTCCTTTTGAATCAAAAGATAAACCTTTCAACCAATATGATCATGCCTTGTTGGATGATGTTCTTGATGCCTTTGTGTCTTTGTCCAAATCTTCAAACAAAAACAATACATCTAAGAGATTAATCAACATGATAAATGTAAATGAACATAGCAAGCCTCTTTTTGTAGTCCAAGGTGCTTATCCTTCTTCAACTTCGCAAATTCCCAATCAACACCTTTTCACTGTTCAAGGTGGATATAGTCATGATTCCTTTAGTACTCCTAACAAACCTGTCATTAATATGCAAGGAGGAAATCCCACTAAGAGTCCTTATAGTTATGCTAAACAACTGACTAAGGAGAGTTATCATGTAGTTTCCCACACCTATAACACAAGAAACAATAGGCAACCTAATCCTCCTCCTATTATCCCAACTTCCCTTCCTAATCCTTGACCTATTCTTCCTCAAGCACCTCGCATTTCAAAAACTCTTGGTAAATAACATGATCTTATTGAACATATCAAAGCTACCCCTGCCAAGATATCCCTTTGGGATTTGATTCAAACTTCTTCAGCTCATCATGGAATGTTACAAGATGCCATGAAAACTTTGAATGGCCCACCTGCAGTGACATCCAATAATATGGCTTCCTTGATTGACTCTATAACATCTCCTAAGGCTCAAATTGTGTTTACACAAGATGAGTTACCTACTAGTGAAATCCAACATCAATTTTATCCTTTAATGATTGTGTTTATCATAAACAATAGTGCAATAAGATGAACACTAGTGGATAATGGCTCTGGCCTTAATGTTTGTAGCATTAACTTGTTGCATAAAATCAATGTCGATACTTCTCTCATTAAGTCTGATTCTCTGACTATCCGAGGCTTCGATAATGTTGCTAAATCATCATTAGGTATCATTACCTTGCCTGTTAAGGTAGGTTATGTTAACAGGCAAGGTAATGATACCTTATCTACACCTATTCATGTCATGCTTGGAAATTTGACATATAACTTATTATTAGGGAGACCTTGGATTCATAGCATGAAAGTTGTCCCCTCTACATTGCATAGGCAAATCAAATTCATTTACAACAATAATACATCTACCTTGCTAGGTGATACCAATCTACAAGCTTGTTTACAAACATCAACATCCAGATCCTCTTCAACTGGTTCTTCCCCAACTATCTCAGATGATTCTTCCAAAATCTCTCCTCCTACTAGTGTGTTTATTCCCTTAAGTATACCTCCTACCTCTAGTTCATCTCCCATTGATTCCTCAAATGATCCTACTCTTTCAAATGAACCTAAGGTTCCTGAAAAAAAGCCTTCTCAACCTGAATCTACCACTGAAGATGTCTATTCTCCTGAAAAGATTCTTGCAGAAGATGATTGGGGATCCCTTGACTTTAATCCTACTTTCATAGGAGAATACAAAATTCCCTCTAGAGAACCCAAGGTTGAAAAGAAGAAAGAAGAAGAACCTAAAAAGCAGCCCACTTTATCCAATCCATTGAGTAATAACTTTGTGGCGGCTTCTCAGACTTCATCTCCCCTTGTTTCCAATTTAGAGGATTTTTATCCCTTACTTCATGAAAAACCCCCTTCTCTTTCAGAAATGGCTAACCTTTATGGTCCTAGTTTTCACATCCTAGCTAAGTGTGGATATAATGGTAATGATTGTGGTGCCCAAGAACAAGGGATAAAAGTTCCCTTGGAAAATAACTTTCGTGACACAACATTTGGGCTTGGCTATGACTCTTTTAAGCGTACTAAAGCTTCCAAGAGACCATCGATTAGTGTTAATGTTATCTCTACTTCTCTCTCAATAAAATATCTAGAGTATATTGATTGCGACTCTTCTAGTGTCTTCGCTTTGGATGTTTTTCCTACTGATGATTCCTTAGCTAAATTCCTAGGAGCCTATGACAACCTTCCTCGTTATCACCATAATCGTGGATTTACCTATTGTTTAAATACAAAAGCTTACTTTTGGAAAGAAAGAAAGAACGATGAGATAGTTAATGAATTCCTTCAGTTGAAAGACACCCCTCAACAAAGCAATCTCCTCATAAGTGACAATATTGATATCAGAATTGATCCTTGTATTGAAGACAAAGTCATTAAGATAGGAAAATGCTTGGATGATGAAGAACAAGAACAATATTTTGAATTATTACATGAATTCCCTAAAATCTTTGCTTGGATATATTCTGATATGCCTGACATTGATCCTAATATTGTCACTCATAACATTGTCTTAGTTCTTGATGCTAAACCTGCGAAACAAAAGATTCGAAAGATGAATACCAAAATAGCATTGCTTGTTAAGGCTGAGATTGAAAAGTTATTGGATGTCGGATTCATCCGTCCTATTGATTATTCTCCATGGATTTCGAAAGTTGTGGCCATGGCTAAATCTGATAACAAGATTAGGATGTGTACGGATTTTCAAGATCTCAATAAAGATTCTTTGAAGGATGACTTCCCTCTCCCAAACATAGATATGATATTGGATTCTATAGTAGGCCATGCTTTGTTATCCTTCATGGATGGTTTCTCAGGATATAATCAAATCTTTATTAATTCTCAAGATCAATTCATAACTGCTTCACCGCCCCTTGGGGCATGTTTTGTTGGGTTATGATGCATTTTGGATTGAAAAATGCAGGCGCTACCTATCAACATGCTATGACCCTCATCTTCCATGATTACATGCATAAAATCTTAGAAGATTACATTGATGACATCTTAGCTAAATCCATTCTTCGCATAGATCATGTTAAGATCCTTCATCAAGTCTTTGAAATAATTTGTAAGTACAACATGCGCATGAATCCCCGAAAGTGTGTTTTTGGTCTGGATAGTGGAAAACTATTAGGATTCATAGTCTCGCATCGTGTAATTGAGGTGGATACGAAGAAGATAGATGTTATTGTTAACATGCCACCTCTTAAAAAATGCTTCCCAACTAAAAAGTTTAGTAGGAAAGATTCAAGCTATTCGTAGGTTTGTTTCCCAACTTGCGGATCGTACCCTTCCCTTCACCCAATTACTTAAAAATAATATCACCTTTCAATGGAATGAGGATTGTCATCAAGCATTTGAAGACTTAAAAACATATTTGGCCAATCATCCCATTGACCCTTCAAAACCTTTTCTTTTATACATAGCTGCTTCCCTTCATGATCTTGCAACATTATTGGCACAACGTGATAAGGATGGTAGAGAATGTCTGGTTTATTACATAAGTCGCATTTTACTAGATTACGAAGTCCGATATTCTACAAAGGAAAGACAATGTCTTGCTTTAGTCTTCACAACCCAAAAATTAAGGCATTATCTTTTGAATGCTGAAGTTCATGATATCATTAAATTCGATCCTCTAAAGCATCTTTTCTCCAAAACGGACCTTTCAGGATGCTTAGCCAAGTGGGTTATGATGTTGACCAAGTTTGACCTTAAGTTTGTTTCATACAAGGCAATATAAGGCCAAGCATTGACCGACCACTTAGCCAAGGCTCCTTCACCTTTCTCCCTACCTAACCAAGAGTCTTTTCCCAATGAATTCATTCTCTCTATTGAGGTTGATGAAACTTGGGAATTATATTTTGATGGCTCTAAGTGTCATACAGGATCGAGGGCATGTGTTGTCTTAATCTCTCCTAAAAAGAAACCTATCCCTTTATCATATCACCTTAATTTCTTGTGTACCAATAACATTGTTGAATATGAGGCTCTTATAGCTAGAATTAAAGCAACCTTAGCATTAAATGTGAAACATATACATATCTATGGAGATTCTCAATTAATCATAAGACAAGTGATAAGAATTTACCAAGCTAAGCAAGATAAATTATCACAATATAGAGATTTAGCTATATCCTTGTTGCAAAAATTTGATTCTTATACCATGGAGCCTGTTCCTCGAAAAGATAATCGACATGCTGATCCAATGGCATGTGTGGCCTCTCTTGTGTCTTTAGAGGACCCCTTGGTAGATCTCAAATTTATTATTCACAACCTCACTACCCTAGCTATTGTAGACAATCCTAGTGATGTGGCCGATTATTGCGCTATAGATTCTGTTGAAAGGTTCGCATATCGTGAGATATTTGAGTGATGGTACCTTTCCCGACTCTACAAACAAGAATACTAGGGTTAGGATTCGCAAGTTGGCCGCTAGATACATTATCCTTTCCAGTGTTCTTTATAGAAGGGGTTATAATGGTCTCTTCCTTCGATGTCTTAACAAAGCTAAAATCCCTATTGCTCTTGAGGAAGCACATTTAGGTGCTTGTGGGGGGCATTTTGGGGGCAGATCCTTGATGGTATGATGAAAGAAAAAGGATCTGATCACTACTAAGAGGGGGGGTGAATCGGTAGATAGAAAAACTGATAAAACTTCACCAATATCAAAATCAATCTCTCAAAGTAAACTTATAACTATCAATGCAATATCACTGTCAAGATTAAAACTGTCAAGCTAAACCGGTTGACTGTTACAACAGATAACAATAAACAACTTGAAACTCATAACCATCCAAATAATTTTACTGATATAATTAAAACTTTATTTCATATTGTTGTCGGTTATCATGACTTATCAAAGTGGAATAAGTAGTTAAGCAAATCAACCATAATAAAACATAACCACAAAAACATTCACCACTTGACACAATATTTTTGACGTGAAAACCCAAATGGGAAAAACCACGGTGAGATGGAACTCACAATATTTCTGAACTCTTCTAAAGTTTGCCTGTTAAAGCTTTACAAAAAGTCTTGTTAAGAACAGATCCTGTTAGGGACCACTCAGTTAAGGGATTGACTATAATGCCTTGTTAGAAGCAATACCCTGTGAGGAGTAACCTTGGTAAAGGATTTGGAATCCAAGATAACGGATCACCTTGTTAGAGGATTTGAATAACACCAAGCTTGTTAGAGCTTACCCGGTTAGGGGATTTAACTGTTGTAATTGTTAAAAAACAATAGGAGTTTGTTGATCTATTTGAATAGAACTTCACTTGCTTGTTCAGGTCCTTCTCATGCTCCTATCCGCCTTTATTCAAACTACAAATACATCATCCGGTTCGGCAACCACACAAAAACCACACTCAATTCAACTTTGCCAACACACTCAAACTAAACAACTCATAGACCTTTTAAACAAATCAATTAGGTCAGTAACACAACAAAAACCTAATTCTCATAGAGATTACAAACAATTCGGTTTAGGTATGACCATTGGATTACATAACAATCTCTTCACATCATTCAAGAAAGCCTCGACCGCTCCTTGATCATCGTTTCATCAAACTCAGTAACTCATCACGCGCTTTGCATTACATGCAATATACTTGCTCATTCCCAAGACGAAAAACCGCCGCCTCAACGCGCTAAAATCACTTTGAATCTCTCTTCATACAATATGCATACGTGTCATAATCATTACCACTCATCATCAGATCATAAACCAATATAACCAATTCACCAAACTTAATCGGTTAGGGTTTATCAAAACAACAAGTAGGGTTTATCGGTTCAACTCTCCAATACTTAGCAATACCGGTTCACTCCACAAACTTACCTACCGGTTACAATTCCTTCACTTAGCTCTTCCTACCGGTTACAAAACATCATTACAACATTAACATTACCGATTAATTGACATCAATGACAACATAACATATCATTAATGCCATCTTCATGCAAATGCCAACAATCCTTAGTTCAAAGGTTGCTCTGAATGGGATATTATTGGCAAACCATGGAAAAGAACTCCTTTGCGTTTGTTAAGAAATGTCAGCAGTGTCAGCAACATAGAAATTTGATCCATGCTCCCACTCAAGAACTTTGATCTGAAGCAACGTCTTGGCCCTTTTCTACATGGGGTTTGGATCTCATTGGTAAAATATCTCCTCCCTCATCTCAAGGACATACTTTTATCATAACCGCTACTGATTACTTTACGAAGTGGGTAGAAGAAGTTCCTCTTCGATCTACTACCACCGAAGTAATCTGTCAATTCATCTTAGATAACATCATTTCCCGATTCGGAATACCTTCTGCTTTGGTTTCGGATAATGGAACATCATTAAAAAACAAAGACGTGAAGAAATTCCTCAAGAAATATCATATTGAACATCGATTTTCTACACCCTACTATCCTCAATCAAATGGTCAAGCTGAATCTTCAAATAAAATAATCGAACAAATTCTTCGTAAGACTATGAACAAGCATGGTAAGGATTGGTACACTCAGTTAATCTGTGCTCTTTGGGCTTACTGAACGAGTGTACGTATTGCTATAGGTTCTACTCCTTATAAGTTTGTTTATGGTGTTGATGTTATTATGCATTTAAAGTTAGAAATTCCATCTTTAAGAGTTTCTCTTAAGGGTATAATGGATGATGATTCCTATAGAGAACAAAGGCTCCAACAACTTGAGATGCTTGATGAACAATGCATAAACGCTCTTGAGCATATCCAAGCATATCATAACACTCTACAACAAAGTTACAATGATAAAGTCATTCAACGTTCCTTCTCAGTAGGTGATTTAGTACTTTATGAGAATCAGCGCAACGTGAATGCCTTACCCGAGGAAAAAGGAAAATCAGTCCTAATTGGCTTGGACCATACATTATTGTTGAAATCTATGGATCAAGTGCTTACAAGATAGCAGATGTGGAAGGCATGCCTCTCAAAGAACCTATAAATGCTATGCACCTCCGTAGATACTATGCCTAATCTCTCTCTCTCTCTCTCTCTCTCTCTCTCTCTCTCTCTCTAGCTTATTCTCTCTCTGTGCCTTTTCTTTCTTCAAATTGGATAATATGTTAGCATATCTTTATTAAAGTATGTAGTATTAAATGATATTGTATTGTTTAGTCTACATTGTTTCATTCTTGACAAGAATGTTTCCTCACTTTATGGTTTGTCTTGGATTCATTTATGTAAATTGTAATAGATTTACATTTTATATGTGCTAGCATGTTACACAATTTCTTATGTGTTAAGGATTATATCATGTTGTGTTTAATTAGAGTTAATTAAATCACATTAGTCATATAGTTCTTAAACTTAACATATTTTCTTCTACATCACCAAGGTAGTATTTAATTAAATACTTAGTTATTTAATTAAATCGTGCACATGTATCAATTTAATCATGAAGCATTGAGAAATCAATCACATGGAAATTAAATTAGACATACATGTTCATTACCAAATGTGTAGATTTTAATCAAAGCAATGCATACATTATTTCAAGAATTAATTTAACATGTTTGAGATAAAAGCATAAGCTTTCATACTTATGAGGTATGCACTTTTTCACTTTTTCTAATTTTAAGTTAAAAACCCTAATTTAGCTCTTTTTCACTTAATCTATCATAACTTGAGCTAGGGAGCGTCGATTTTCGCGTCATCGGTGGCGTCAGGATCATGAATTCACTCTCTTGCTCCAGATTTGTTCCATAAAGTGCTTTGATGTACAATCGAGTCTTATTGTGAATATTTCTCATCAAGGTCTTCATCACAATTCGCTGTGGTAAACATGATACCATGTTTCACCTCACTAGTAAGCAAGACAAAACAGGGGGGCATATAGCTACCCACAAATTTCATCACCTTCCTTAGTAAGGCATTAGGTGATTTTGTGATCTAACATGTGTTTTTGTAGGGTGCGGTTCATAATTGTGTACTGCAGATACTGTTGGGGGCTTCATCTGACAACTTGTGGATATATCATTTTTCATGAATGTTTACTTTTATTTACTTTCGCTTGCATATGCATGTAGTGTCATATCACCGCTAAAGTGGGGGCTAAATGTAGCGTCGTAAATTGTACACCCTTGCTAGGGTGGTACAATTCTACGCTTAGTTTAGCACCCACCTTAGTGTGTTTTGCATCTTGCATTTCTAATTCCCTTTAAGTATTTAATTGATTAATTTAATTTAATCTAAATTCATATTTCATCACTTCATACATTATAAAGTTGGGCCCTTTTACTTTAAGTGTACCCCTTTTATTTTATTCCTCCAATAAATCATTAAATCATAAACCCTAATGATGTCTTATTTCGACCTTTAAGGTCCGATTTCACATGTCAAAACATCTTGAAATCAGTTGTAACTTTGGGATTCACTCTAATATCATCATATCTAACGGCCCTGAAAAATTTGGTAAAAAGTTGGTTGGACCGTGTGTAAGTTATGCTCAGTCCCCGACATTTTTCCCAAAATTCTGGGAGCATAATTCTATGATATTATAATGCTTAACCCCAAGAAATTGGCAGAAAATTCAAATCCTAGGTCGGCTTAAAGACAAAATTAAGATCTAGGTTTTCATACATAAGAGCTCTCTTTCTTCATTTGAAGGCAAAAAGAAGTTTTTGGCTAAGTTTTCTAGCAATCACAAGGAGCCTTCTATGCAGTGAAAGAGCAGATCTTTTGAAGTCTTCAACATCTATCAAGCATTCTTTCATCAAATTGGGGGCTTTTGAAAATGTAGGAAAGCAATAGAAGATCATCGACTGAAGATTGGTTTGTACCCCTCCCTTGGGGTTGGGTATGATTTCATGTTGTTTTCATGTCTTTGTATGAGCTTCATTACATCAATTTGCAGATTTACATTTCTGCTTTAGATCACTTAGCATCATTGATTTAGAGCATTTACTTTGTCAATTACAAGCATTTAGGGTTTACTCTTTAAAGCATAGGGTTACTCTAGATTGTTTGCATTCATCATTTTAGGGTCTTGCACACACACAAGATTCCTACACACACTATTTTACTATACAAATCAGCTATTTGTTGAGGTGGAAATCACCAAAACAGGGGTTTGACTAAGGCAAAACCCCATATAGCCACCCAAAACCCTATTTTCAATCACAAGTGCATGTACAAGATCTGATCGTCAATGCAAATTTTAGGTCCGACAAAGCACACAGACACAGTCCCGAGGATCAAATTTGAGCAGAAATCATTGGGACAGGGGCATGGCGCCCTGGTCCTCCTAGTTTGAGGTGGATTTTGTCATAGCAACAATTTAGAACCTTCATATTCCAGTCTGTCAGTTGCAGCCTCTTATTTGCAAAATCAAGACAAGGGCGTGGCACCCCTGTTCCAGACATTTTGGCTCAGATTTCTGGCGTAGGTGCACCTCTGAACTCACTTCCTAATCTGTACTTTTCAGCTGCATGTTGCATCAGTTAGTTTCAGTTCTGCATTTTCAGATTAGGGTTGCTTGTGTATACTTGCATTCTAGGTTGATCATTCAAATCTACACTTTGCATCACTTCTACTCCTCATTTGCAACAAAGGAATAGAAACTCTAAGAGGTAATCATTGGCTCTCTCTTCCTCACAAGAAGTAGCCAAAGTGTTTTACCTCCCTAGGGTCTTTCGTATTCCATAGTGTGTATATGAGAGTGGGATTATGACTTGTTTGCTTAGTCTCACTTTTTCCCCTACACGTGTCCTAGAGTGACAACTCAAGAGTCCAAATGGAACTATAGTCCATAATAGAAAACAACAACATAATTATAAATGACTTCTAATCAATGCACGCAATAGGAAGAGGGGGTGGGTCCTACTCATCCGACTTGCCCCATACATCAATAGAATATAAATTGTCCACAAAACGATCCCAACCTTCACTACCATCTTTTCATCACCACAATTTAACCATCAAAACATACCTCTAACGACACAATTCAAAATATTATTATATAAAAAAATTAAAAGAATTACATGTAAATTCATCACATTTTCCCTTCTTCACACCTATTACTCTTATTCGAGTATGGGGGGTAAAATAAAAAAAAATTACTAATTGCTTTCTTAGACATTGAGATGGTGTTTCAAAATGAGTTGAACATATTTCTTCTTTACGCTCCATCCAGTTCAATCTTCCTATGGAATGGCCTTTGCATTCAATTTCCCCTTTCCTTTGAAAGGCACAGGAATTGCCTTCACATCTTCGTTGAAAACCCAGCTCTTACTTTCATGGCGGCCTCTAAAAGGAGGCTGATTGCATGAACCAGACATTTCTCGTCCTCTGGTTGCCATGACAGATCGACATTTTCGGGCTCTTTCCGGTGCTGCAATGGTGTAATTGGCCTTGAATTCATGGCGGCTTGGCGATCCTGATCTGAGAGACCTCACCCAATCAAAATCTTTGTCCAAATTTAATCTCTTGAATTTCTTTTCCGAATCTTTTCTGTCTGCGATTTTAGCCGGTCTCTTCAAATGCTTAACAGCAGGGCACTCTGTTCGGTCTCTGTTCAAAAGGGTATTTGCCGATTTACCAGTCGTATGAAATACTTCTGTTTGGGATTCCTGGTGGGCATGGAGCTGTGCAAGCTTGCGAGTAAGCCGAGATATATTTTCCTTCATTTCTTCTTCCAAATCCTTCTCAATTTCCTTCTCCAATTCAGCTCTGATCTTCACTTCTTCTTCACACATTGCCATTCTGTTATGATAAAATTCCAGAGATTCGATCACTGAACTTCTACATTTAACTACTTACAAAATGACAGGATTGATTTGATCATGGTTGATAAATTTGACAGGTCAACAGTTAAAAAGAGGTTCCAGATGGGGCGGCGAATTCAAATTAGCTGAAAGGAGTTACATCGATCTTTGATTGCTCAATTATACTCCAAATTTATATTGGCCGTTAGGATTTAGTTGCATTGGCCTTTATCTGCGTCAGCTTTTTCAGGCCGTCATGCAGATCTCAATCAGTTCAAGACATCTCAGAAAGATGAGATTTTTTATTTTTGTTTTTGTTTTTTTAATGGAGTATAGATTTGCGAGCACGTAAGGGTAAGGGCATTAAGTCTACAAGCACGTAAGGGTAAGGGCATGAAATCCGTGAGCATGCAAGGGTATCCACGATCCTGCTCCCATCCCTTACGATGTTGGAGCCTTGCACTCAACAAGACTCGATCTCTCGTGGGCTCATTTGGAACCATTCAAATTCAACTTCACCAAAAGACCAAGGGCCCATTGACGGAAGATTTTTATTCACAAGGTACCTACCCATTAGGATTGTGTGGGATGACACTAATGTCTTATATGAGTTCTAATTTGGGAAAATATGTTTTAGATTGTAATGGATTTCTCAATTCAGTTTTGTAAGAATTTTCGCATCAATGTTTAGGGTCACTCTGTGAACCATCGTCACGATGTAAGAGAACAATCGTAGGAGTGTGACTTGAAAGTTGATGCAAAAATTCTTATACAATTGAATCCAAAAATCAATTACAATCAACAACATGAACTTTGGATATCTGATAAATTTAAAAATGTCTTAATTAATCACATAATTTATCTACTTTTCATATTATCAAAGTGTATAGATTTCTAGATTTGATAAGTAATATTTTTTAACATGAGCATTGTGGATCATACTCAATGATCCATCATCGGAATGAGATTTTGCTAGAGAAAATAATGAAAATTTGAAAAGCATAGATGCTAAAAAAATGTTACATAATCAAATCAAACGATCTATGCACTTTGAAAAATGTTTTAACTGGACAAATTTAAGGAGCTTATAATTAGATTTTCCAAATTTAATAATTAACAAGCCCTTTCTCCTTTTTTCACAAAACTTTGCTCTTCTTGAAAGAGTCTCTCTCTCTTTCTCCACACACACATGTAAAGTATTGCGAGATATGATTTTGAGTTATTTCATTTTGTTTTAGAATTATTTTATTTATGACATACATCATAAATTTTTATTTTAATATACATATTTAGTAATTATTCAATTTTTACTATGGAAAGTATAGTAGACATTATATGCTTACATGTTACTTTTTAATACTTTATATTTGCAGACATACTATATATTTTGAAATTATGATGTCTTTATATTTAAAAATTAGATGTGATCTCTTAATAGCTTTCCTTTCAATTATTCTTACATAGTCACAACATCATGTGCTTCTCCCCCCTATTTCTACTATAGCTTACACCTCTCCATATAATGAATTTTTTATATTTATGGGGTCAAACACAATTTAAGAGATAATTGACCTAATCATTTAACTTTTTGTGTTGCTAATCTTCAACTATTTATTTTGATGATAAACTCATCAATTTTCTTAACCTTCTCCTCTTTGAACAAATCCTATAAAAAACTATTGCTAGATTATTGACATAATTGACATGAATGTCATTGTAAACATTGCACTCTAAAATAAAGTATTTACCTAACTCAACTATCATAGTTATGAAAAAGACACATATCCTTTCCTCCCATTCTTAATTTGACCTCTTCCATCTACTTGGAGGTCTCCACTACATGAATGATGCATTACCACACACAATCAAGTAGTTGATGCAACTTCCCAATCAATTATAAAACCTCAAAAAACAAACAATATCAATAAGTCTACATATAATTCATAAAGGAGTATTATGAAAGTCGACTCAATCGAAGGATAATGTAAAGTACACAAATTGTATACAAGAGACATAATCCCAAGATGAATTTGGGTCTTGATTTTCTCAAACTTTTAGCTATTTTCATGCAAGTCATTCAAACTAAAAATATATTTATAATACGATTTTATTAGTATTGTATGTACAATCTAGAATATTAAAAATTCATCTTGTTAGGTTCCTCTAATTTATCATTGAAGTATTTTTTTTCTTTTTTTAGGAGAATAAATTGTTGGGTAATTAGGACACTTTATCTAACTATTTATTAATTAGGTCCTTTAATTACTTCTTCACTTAAGGTAAAATTAGGTGTTTTTTCCTTTTATTTAATTAGGCTAATAATAGCTTAAGTTGTTTCATTCATTATGATGTGACACTTGTTGCTAGATAATTTAATCTAGCATTAGGGTTTTGGATCTAGGGGTTCATTCATCCTTTTATAAAGATTCATTCATCCATTGTAATGTATCTCCAATATTCTTATGTGAAATAATGCATAATTGTTAGGTTGTTATTGAACATATTATTTTTGCTTGATCTCTTTTATGTGTTAGGTGTTTTTCTGGTAGATGATTCTTGGCTCCTGTGGTTGTATCGTCAACTTCTACATGGTATTAGAGCATCAGATTTGTCAAGTTCCTATCCACATGCTTGAGGGTTCCAACCTTCAATGACTTTTATGTACACAATGGGCTCAAATGGAGGTTGTCATCACGTTCGCAACGTCCCAAAACCTTAAGATCGGCTATCATTTCGTCAAAAGTTGAGTAGTTGAAAATTTGGGTCAATTTAGCTGAGGGCATGAAATTGAGGCAAAATCTAGGGGTGGCTAAAAAATATGGGCATTTTGGAGCGAAATAGAGGTCATCATCACGCTCAAAAGGCCCAAGAACCTTAAAAATGCATGTCAATTTGTTAAAATCCATGCTAGGTGAAAAATGAGGCAAAATTTTGAGAGTTGATTTCATTGTATGAAAATCCGTACGAACATATGGATTCATATGACCAGGTTTACCCTCCTTCGCTGATCAAAAAAATGCATAGGTCCACAAAAAAATTGCTAAATCTTTCATTAAATTTTTTGTGCAATTTTTTTTTTTTTCCTAGCCAAATTAGTACGTAGACCTATGCAGGGAAGGACGCCTATTGACTTCATTTAGGTACTACATTAGCTTGCTCATGCAATTGTGACGTCAACATTTTGCAAGAAGAGAATATTCTTTTTAACAAAATATTTTGTTTGGAGAATCTGGTAGAATCTTAAAGAATATGCCGACGACTTCGAAATTCCAGCAAAAATTTTGCTAACACTTTTTTTGACATATTTTTGGATCTTTAGTTTGCATGTTGACTTAGGTGTGGTTTTTTTGCCATAACTTGGTCATACGGGCTCAAAATTGTACAAAATGGATATTGTTGAAAAACTAGCTCTAGAGAAATATGGTAGCATAGACATATATCGATGCATGTATACATATATAACTATATATACAGATATACACAGATACATATACAAATTTATGCGCATATAATCATATATATACCTATCAATAGTATTCTTAGAGCATAGATTACTTACATATAGGGTTATATACATACAAGTACACATGTATATACACACAGACATATATATATATATATATATATATATATATATATATATATTGTAGCGTCCTAGAATTGTGACACTTGCAATTTCGACCGCATTTCGGTCTTCACGATGGCGACGCAACACACAACCTGAATGGAGACCCCGAAACTTGATTATGACACTGAAAACTGCATTTTCTTGCACCCTGGCCTGAACCTCCTTTGCACCCTGCTATCCCGGGAGGTGGGACCAGAGCGCCCAGCGCCCTGGTCCCTGGGTCCTATTTTGGGCCCGGTCTCTTTTGGACTTCGGGTCTTTATGTTTGCAAATTGGAAAATTATCTTTCCTAGTCGGCCTAAGGTCGGGAAAATCAGTCTATCAGCCCTAATTGACAAGTATATAAACTACATTTTCCTCTTTCATTCGATATGATGGAAAAAGTGTGGAAACTATACTCAAGCATTCAAGCATTCAAGCATTCTTTCAAGCAATTGATCATTCTAAGTCTCCATTCAAGGCTAAGTGTTGCATTCAAGACAAGGATTCAACCATTGAAGAGGAGATCACATACTACATGCTACATACAACATACAACAATACAACAAACAACAACATCTATACCTTCGCACATAAGGATACAAACATCCTTACAACAAGGTATTAGTACTTGTTTTACATTACATACATTGACATTTACAGCATTTTCTCATTTCTTGGTTAATTCCAAAACCGGGGTTTGACCTAAGGGCAAACCCCTAATCCCTAACCCCCCAATCGTCTTCGCTTTGCTGTGTGTAGGTTGCAGGTACGCGGCTGAAATTGAAGATCTGGAATCCTTGTGCAGAGATGAACCGATCCCCCTTCGTTTCGCGGATTTTTCGGAGGACCGTGTGCACGCCGGGCGCCATCGTCCTGACAACTTTTGCTCAAATTTGCAGGACAGCGCTGTATCGACATTTTACTGCTAATTCCAGGTCCGCAGCTTCATCCTATATCCCTATCTCAGTTTATAAGCGAATCTTTGTCACTTTCTATGCATTCCTAGCTTAATTCTTCTATCAACATTCTTTACAAAAGAGGGTAGCCTTGCTTTCTTAACCCTTGAAACACATTTAGCATCCAATCTTGCATTGTGTGGGATTGGATCTTGTGGGTTTCAACCCCTCTTTTGAATGTAAAGTCTCTCCCCTAAGTGAAAACCATCAACCCTAGTGACTCTCCCTTCTCTCTCCTCGGAGTTGGAAGAGGGGAGAACAACTAGGGTTCGATTGCGATTTTCCGCTTTACATTTTGGTGAACCTGACGTGAACATCCTTTCTGATTATTCATAGTTAGATCTGAAAATTGGATTCCTTGATTACATTTTCATGTTTGATCTTTGGCAAAATTTTAGAGGTTAATTGCATAAAAACCCTAAATTTTCTTTTTAAGTAATTAAACTTGTGAAATGTTTAATTGTTAATGCTTGTTTCAGATCTGCCCTTCTATTACAAATTATCAATTCATATTTGTGCTTTAATTTTGAAAATTAAGTGGTTAAGTGTCAAAACCCTAATTTTTAAAACCTTCTTGATTCAACCTTTGACTGATAATTTCACTAATCAAAACATCTCCAAATCAGCTGTAACTTTGGATTCCGCAATAAAATCACAATATCTTTCATCCCTGAAAATTTGGAAAAAAGTTGCGAGGACCGTGTGCACTCCGAGTGCCATCGTCCCCGACATTTTTTCCGAAATTTCGAGAGCGAGATCTTACTGTATTTTCCTGCTAAAATCCAAAATTTTGGCTGATTTTATTAATTTTAACACCTTCAAAATTACAGTCAAAGTTGGTCTAGTGATTGCTTGGATTGAGGCTTCTAATCATTCAAAAATTGTTGAAATTGAAATTTGTGTCAAAATTGTGTTTCTTACAGTCCTAAATCTGAAAAGTGTGTTGGCATTCATTCGAAATTTCAGTGCTTTATTCAAATTTTTGCAATTTGTGACTTTTGAAATTAAGTGCTTAATTACAACAACTTTGATTTCCGCTTTCAAAATTGAATTTTGCGTGAAATTGAGTCAACTTTCAAATTTCAAAACTTACATTGCTTTTGGTATTCCCTCTAAAATCATAAAATTCAAAATTTCAGTTTCCCTCTCTTTTTCAAAATTCAAATTTTGCATTTTTCGACAATCTTGGTAGGGTTCAATTTTGAGATTGCAACTTTAATTTGGCCTATCTACAGATCGTAAAATCACTCAATTTTTTTCAGGTTAGCTGTAAAATCATCATAACTTTCATCCCTGCAAATTTCAAAAAAAGTTGCGAGGACCGTGTGCACCCCGAGCGCCACGGTCCCGGACATTTTTTCCGAAATTTCGGGAGATTGTCCTGATTGTATTTAACAGCTTAAATCTGGAAGATTGGCTGATTTTACTGAAATTTGCTACCTTTAAAATTCAAAATCTTCTCTCTTTCTTTAGTGCATGAGTTTTACAACAGTAAGCCCTACTTACACTATTCCCGTTAGACGAAGCCTTAGAATTAAGTCTTTCCAAGCTTTAATTACTGAGGAGATGGAACCTAATTTGAATGGTCTTTTTAACGAGGACATGGGTAATTCCTCTAATCCTCTTAATGATGAAGAAGCTCTCCATGAGGTTTCTGTAGAACAACTTTCAAAATTGGATAACCAATTTGACGATTTTCGACAGTGGATGTCTCAAGAATACCCTGATAGTCAAGCTCTTCCTTTAATTGAGGGTCTAAAACGTATGCTTCAAAGTGATGAGAATGGAATTGATATTTTGCGTGGTATTGCACACATTGTGGATTCAAATGTGATGCCTATGAAAAGTTGTGCCGAAACCTTAGGTTATACACAACCTCCTACTCAAGACAATCAATCTATTCCTTTGACGACTCCTATTGCTAGTATACCTACTTTTACATCAAACATAATGACTACTTCAATACAAGATATTCCTCCTATGATCAATAGTCATGGGGGCAATCCCTCTTCTTCAATCAACCTTCTTCCTTCATTCAATCCATCTTCTTCATTCATTCCTTCAATGAGTGTTCCTATTATATCACCACAAATGAACATGACACAAGGGGGCAATTCGTTTTCCATTCCTCCTTGTAGTGTTCCTCCTTTCCAATCATCTCCTATGACTAACTATCATAGTGTCCCACCACCTTACTCTCTACCTTCTTTCAATAATATAATACCTCCATCACAATCTAACACGTCTAATATGAACTCTTCGACTGAAGCGACCATTAATAATCTTGCACAAACTGTCTCTTCTTTACAGCAACAAATTGCCTCTATGAATCAATCTAAGTTTAGTGTGCCCACATTTGATGTCGCGAGCTCACTTTCTCTTGACATTGTTCGAGCTATTCCCCCTAAACATGTTGAAATTCCACATTTGGAGCTTTATAATGGTAAGGGTGATCCTCTAACACATGTTAAGACCTTTCAAACAATATGTACTGATTTTGCTTATGACCAAAGGTTGCTTGCAAAATTGTTTACTAGAACATTAAGAGACAAAGCCCTACAATGGTATTGCTCGTTGCCTTCCTATTCTATTACTTCTTTCGAACAACTTGCAAATGCTTTCATTCAACAATTTCAAAACAATATAAGTCCTAAAGTTACTTTGATTGATTTAATGCATTGTAAACAAGGTGTTAAAGAAAAAGTGACTGATTTCATTGGTAGATATAAGCATTTGTATGCTCAAATTTCTTTTCCAGTGCCTGACAATGATATTCAAAGAATCTTTATTTCTAATTTACAAAAAGATATTCGAGACAAACTCCTGTTTTCTGAGTTTACTTCTTTCCAACAGTTGTGCGCAACTCTTCACAATTATCAACTGATTGTGAGTCAAATGGAACAATCACATCCTATGACTCCGAGTGATAAGGGTGATAGTAGTCAACAACCATTTGGGAAGTTTAAACCGAACAGAGAGTCCACTAAATTCAATGAAAACATCATCAACAACAATGTGAATGCAGCATCAGGTGTGTCTCCTATTTCTAAGTTTTTCAAGAGAGAAAGAAAGTTTACTCCTTTGAATGAATCATTGCATAGTATTATGAATAAGTTATTGGAACAAAATGTGCTTACTCTTCCTCCTATAAGGCAAATTGATCCTGCAAAGATTACTTCACCTTATTTTGATAACAAATCTTTTTGTCAATTTCATCGTCAACCTGGGCATGATACTGAAAAATGTTTTGCTTTAAAGGGGAAGATTCAAGATTTGATTGATAATAATACTATCTCTGTTTCTGGAGTGAATGATAAAGGCAATACATCTGTAGCTCCTCCTAACCAAAATCTTCAGATTTTCACTGATCCATTACCTTCTCATACCTCTAATGCAATTGATACTACCGATTCCTCTGTCTCACCTGATGATCTTGTGTCCATGACTCCGAATGTGATTAACTTTGTAGAGCAACAGAAAATCCCTAAAGAACCTTCCATCACATTTGATTCCAATGAAACTATCAGGGCACCTGATGGTCCTTTATATATAGTTGCAAAAGTCAAGAACACACCTTGTCGTGGAGTGCTTATCGATCCTTCTTGTATGGTTAATATCATTACTGAAGAATTTCTTTTTACTTTGCAATTGAATCAAGTAATCTATGATGAAACAGATGTGGTTGTGAAACTATTTGATGCATTTTCTTCTCCTGCAATTGGTTCTATTACATTACCTATTGAGGTCCGTAACAAATCCCTTGATGTGAACCTTGATATTATTCCATCTTCCGAACAATTTCGTGTGAAGCTTGGCTATCCTTGGCTATCTTCCATGAAAGCTATTGCTTCTCCTATTCACAAGTGTTTGAAATTTCCCCATAATGGTGAAGTTGTTACTGTCAATCAGAGTCTCTTTAAACCAGCTGAAAGAACTTCTAGCGTTCCTCTTGATTACTTTTGGCCTAAACAATTCCAATCTCTTCCTCCGCGAAGTGATCATCTTTTCAAATCTTATCAAAAGTGGAAAACAGATATGATCCTATCTCTAAGTGAACCTAAAACACCCAAACTTGACATTCCTATCATTCTTGAGAAGGAAGTTCTTCCTTTGAAAGATAAAACTAATGTCTTTCCTCAAGAAGATTCCCAACCCATCCCTATGGATGTGACTATGCTTATGATTAATAAACTTCCTAAAAGTAGACCTATCCCTCCTCGTCATGATCGACTTGGTCTCCTTCCAAAACCAAATATTCCTCCCTTATATGGAGCAGTTCCTCCTCCTTCCTTTTATAGAGAGAAGAGACCTTCCTCTTCTCCTATTGTTCAGCCTAAGAGACCACAACCTAAACACCCAAGTGATAAGGATGAGAACATTCCTCCTCCTCAATCTTCTCAACTTCCTACTAAGACTAGATGAAATCGTTCTGCACGTGAACGCCGGCGAAAGCGTCGTCTTAGAGCTCAAACTTTGCAATCCCCAAAAACACCTTCAACAAGCATTATTCCATTTTCTCCTCAGCCGACGATTGAGCCGAAATCTCCTAAACATAAGATGCATGATGGTCTTGATCCTGTGCGAGTTAAAGACCCTATTTTTATAAATCTTGATGATGATATAGATGAAAATGTTACTTCTCTTGCTTTTGATAGTGAATATGAACTTGTTGATATTGATAACCATTTATCCAATGAATTTTCTAAAGCACTTATCCTAGCTCCTAGACAAGAACACCATGGCTTGGGATATGAACATAGCCCTTGTTTGGATCTTGTGATAGCTCCATCTGCTGTGTTGGATGTTCCTCCTCTAGCATGTTCCCTGCCTTCCCGAAACATTGATCAGCAAGATCGGGGGGTAGATGACATGCTAGACTAGTTTCATTAGCATAGCAGATTCTCTCCTCCTCTCTTTTGTTACTTCTTCTATGTGTTATTCTCATTCTTCTATTTGTTGTCCTTAGTGCTGTCTACTTGAGGACGATGCAAAGTATTGAGATCTCTCGATCTCTCTCATGTTGACTCAAAAGACACATGTGTTCCCTTCTTCTAGGTGACCTTCCTTGATTGGGGAATGAAGAACAATTATGCATACATACATATGATATACATGAATTATCATATAACATACTGACCCCGAGGAAAGCGAAGTCACCTTGTGCTTTGTGTTTTGTGTCTATTATCCTTGGGCTTATCTCACACTTGGGGGCTAAATCCTTGTGATAACGTGCTCCTTTCCTTTCTCATTTCTTATATGTATCACTACCTTAAAGCAATCACCCCCGGTGAGGCGTGTGCGATCGCTTTAATGTAGGGGGGCATACATCCCGTCCATATCTTTTCAAGATACTTGAAAATTTCTTGACAAATTTAGCTTTGCCTTGAAAGTTTTTGATATCTTTCTTGCATGACTCATAGTGAGGGAACCTTACTACTGACAGTCATGGTTCTCCCTCGTGATCTTCCCTTTTACTTTGTCAATCAAAGTCATAAGATCCTTAGTCCACTGGGGGCTTGGTGTATCTTGCCTCCTTGACGTGGTGAAAGTCTTTCAATGTTGTTTCCTTGTACTTTACCGGAAGTATGAGCATATGCCTATACTCCCGCTAAAGTGGGGGCTAAATGTAGCGTCCTAAAATTGCGACACTTGCAATTTCGACCGCATTTCGGTCTTCACGATGGCGACGCAACACGCAACCTGAATGGAGACCCCGAAACTTGATTATGACACTGAAAACTGCATTTTCTTGCACCCTGGCCTGAACCTCCTTTGCACCCTGCTGTCCCGGGAGGTGGGACCAGAGCGCCCAGTGCCCTGGTCCTTCAGGACCAAGGCGCCCAGCGCCCTGGTCCTATTTTGGGCCCGGTCTCTTTTGGACTTCGGGTCTTTATGTTTGCAAATTGGAAAATTATCTTTCCTGGTCGGCCTAAGGTCGGGAAAATCAGTCTATCAGCCCTAATTGACAAGTATATAAACTACATTTTCCTCTTTCATTCGATATGATGGAAAAAGCGTGGAAACTATACTCAAGCATTCAAGCATTCAAGCATTCTTTCAAGCAATTGATCATTCTAAGTCTCCATTCAAGGCTAAGTGTTGCATTCAAGACAAGGATTCAACCATTGAAGAGGAGATCACATACTACATGCTACATACAACATACAACAATACAACAAACAACAACATCTATACCTTCGCACATAAGGATACAAACATCCTTACAACAAGGTATTAGTACTTGTTTTACATTACATATATTGACATTTACAGCATTTTCTCATTTCTTGGTTAATTCCAAAACCGGGGTTTGACCTAAGGGCAAACCCCTAATCCCTAACCCCCCAATCATCTTCGCTTTTCTGTGTGTAGGTTGCAGGTACGCGGCTGAAATTGAAGATCTGGAATCCTTGTGCAGAGACGAACAGATCCCCCTTCGTTTCGCGGATTTTTCGGAGGACCGTGTGCATGCCGGGCGCCATCGTCCCGACAACTTTTGCTCAAATTTGCAGGATAGCGCTGTATCGACATTTTACTGCTAATTCCAGGTCCGCAGCTTCATCCTATATCCCTATCTCAGTTTATAAGAGAATCTTTGTCACTTTCTATGCATTCCTAGCTTAATTCTTCTATCAACATTCTTTATAAAAGAGGGTAGCCTTGCTTTCTTAACCCTTGAAACACATTTAGCATCCCATCTTGCATTGTGTGGGATTGGATCTTGTGGGTTTCAACCCCTCTTTTGAATGTAAAGTCTCTCTTCTAAGTGAAAACCATCAACCCTAGTGACTCTCCCTTCTCTCTCCTCGGAGTTGGAAGAGGGGAGAACAACTAGGGTTCGATTGCGATTTTCCGCTTTACATATATATATATATATATATACAGAGGCCGAAATATGCAAACATATATATAGACATATATGCAAACCTATGTATAGATAGATCTATATAATATATATATTTTCATAGACATCATCATACGACAAGACATTATCACTTAGACATGGTTCGAACCCTTAGCAAGCTAGAAATACTAGGATAAGACAAATAGAGAATAAATGAAAGTGCAATCAACAATCCCACAATCGATATGACAAGACAGAATAGGGTTGGAATGTTCACATATGTGATAGAAATACATATGCTCATATGGACACATACAACTGGATTATATACTCAAATCTACACACACACACACACACACACACATATGCCTTTGTGCATATATATCTATATACATATTTTTATATCTCTATCTATATGCATGTATGTATGTAGATTTAGGTATATATGCACCTATATATAGTGTGTAGATTTAGGTATATATGCACCTATATATAGTGCATATATACATAAATCTACATATATACATATATACATATATACATGCATATAGACAGAGATATATAAATATGTATATAGATATATATGCACACACGTACATGGACTAAATTTTAACAGAGCAAATATATACTTACATAGAGATATAGATATATATGCCCCCTTCCCCCCCCCCCCCCCACACACACACACATATATATATATATATATATATATATATATATATATATATATATATATATATATATATATATATATATATATATATATATATATATATATATATATATATATATCAATGTAGTGTATAAAAATGATTAAATATCATAAGCTTGAAATCATCATGAAGATATTGCTCGACTGCTTTGAGCAATCATATGTTCAAAAGGCTAGGGAGTAAGGCGTACCAACAATCATGAAAAAGTAATCATCACTCCTGCAGTCATTACAATAGGGCATTTTGGGGATGAAAATATGTCAGAGTTATCAGTAAACAATCATAATATATACTGAGAGGCAGATAGGAAAACATCATGAGATTAGCCTGGCACAACCGGGGTCACAACCTGTATTACCGACAATACCGGTTGATATAACTAGTATATCTAAGCATAGGCACTCAAAACTTAGCTTTGTTTTAAAATGGATTTCAGTATTTGTCTCTGCCCTGAGAAGCGTGAAATGTCCTTCATTGGAGAGATCTCTAACAAATGATGGTCGGTGATTTTGAGATCTGAAGATAATTTGGTCATACATGTGACCAAAAGGATTTTGGGTGATGAGATTATACTCTCGGAACATAGGAAACAAGTTAATAGCAGCATCCCAGCAGGGTTTGCAGCAATACTACTCACAATGGGAGAAGAAAAAGCAGTCACAGTCACACTATGCAGGTTGATTTTCAAAGAAGAATACTTGGTCAACCTGGAAATGGTGATAAAATGTGTGGATGATAAGCTTCAAATACCTTACCTGGAAGATTACTCCAAAGTTTCGAAAGCTATAGATAAGGAAGAGGTGCTCAATATAGAGTTCACAAGGCCTATTCTAAGTAGCAAGGATCAAAAACTTTGCCATCAAAGACAAACAAAGATTGCAAGGAGCATTGCATTCCTTAAGCAATGGTTTGGAGTGGTAAAAGAACTAAAAGGGGAATGGTGGGTGAGTTATATGGTAGAAGAGGGATGGACCTCATTCCAGGCTGATAATCCTAGTGAATCACAGGCCTCTGGCATGGAAGCTGCAGATGACAAGGATGAAGAATAAGTTTTCATTACATAGTTTTGTTTGCTATTACTATGATAACTAATCTTATACACACATATATAGGATCTGCAGTTAGTACAAGGCACATATTGAACTGTTTATTAAATACTTTGATATAACATAGATAGCGAAGGGTAAAATACTCACTTGATGACAGTTTCAAAACATACAGTTATACTAATTAAGTGAAGTTTAGAATGTGGATGTTTTTTTTTAATCATGCATATACTAAAAGACAGTAACAGGGAATACTTAAGTAATTCTGGTATATTGGTTAACTTCAGCATTTATATTTAAACATGTATAAGTCTCGAATATCATGGTAAGAGCCTGAAGTATAGGCTAGATAAGTTGTGTTAGTATCAATCATTTGTTGACCAGTGTTTATGCCCCTAATATTATTGTAGATTGGGTAATCTTTCATAGCATAGCCAACAATTTCTTATGTTGACTTAATATGAAAGAAACCTAGTCTATAATAACAACAAGGGTAAGTATGTAGAGATAATATTGGTTGTTATTCTTTTCTTTGGCACTAACATTTAACAAAGTGGTTTTGCAGAGGGATTGTTTTGAAAATATGTTTTGCAGGATAATCAGAACATGGAAAATATGGAACCAGTGAACTAGGAAGTTTGGCAGAAAAATATTACCTCATGTAAATCATAGATGCTACCTATGAAGGGCTTCTGATCAGCCAGATTGCAGAATTTGTAAAAGATTATATGTAAATCATTAAATGTTATTAGTCACTGACTGAACCTATGGTCCTGGGCAAGGTCGGAGGTTTTCTCCTCTCCGCTCTTTACTACCGGCGCCCGCACTAAGCGGAGATTGTAATACTATTTATTAATAAAATATGGCTTAGGCCTTTTACCGAGCAAAAAAAAAACTAGTTCTAGTGCCAATCAAAATCTAAAGGTGTTTTTGTCATATTATGTACTTTTTTTTCGTACCAAGCCTCTAAATTCATCCTTTAGTTTTGCCCTTCTAAGGACATGTCTTGCACATCCGAACTCCGTTTTTCAAAATCCAGACATCGTTAGAAAGCTCTCAAAGTCCTCTAAAATAAATTATTTATCTAACTAAACTATTGTAGTTATGGAAAAGACACATCCTTTCCTCCCATTCTTATTTTGACCTCTTCCATCTTCTTGGAGGTCCCCACTACACGAATGATGCATTACCACACACAATCAAGTAGTTAGGATGTAACTTGCCAACCGAATAAAACCTCTGAAAATAACCAATACCAATAGGTATACGTATAATTGGTAAAGGAGTATTACGAAAGTCAACTCACTTGAAGGATAATGTAAAATACACAAATTGTATCCAGGAGATATAATCCCAACATGAATTTGGATCTTGAAAAACTCAAACTCTTAGTTATTTTAATGCAAGTCATTCAAACTAAAATTAAATTTATAATATGATTTTATTAATATTGTGTGTACAATCTAGAATATTAAAAATTCATCTTGTTAGGTACCTCTAATTTATCATTGATTGAGGTATCTTTACTTTTCTTAAGAGAATAAATTGTTGGAGTAATTAGGACACATTATCTAATTATTTATTAATTAGGTCCTTTAATTGCGTTTTCACTTAAGCTGAACTTAGGTTGTTTTTCCCTTCATTTAATTAAGCTAATAATAGTTTAAGTTGTCTCATTCATTATGATGTGACACTTGGCGCTAGCTAATTTAATCTAGCATTAGGGTTTTATTCATCCTTTTATAAGGATTCATTCATTCATTGTAATGTTTCTCCAATATTCTTGTGTGCAATACTACAAAATTCTCAAGTTGTTATTAAGCATATTATCTTTTCTTGATCTCTTTTGTGTGATAGGTGTTTTTCTTGCAGATGTTTCTTGGCTCCTATGGTGGTATCATCAACTTCTACATAGTATTAGAGCATCAAACCTGTCAAGTTCCTATCAACATGCTTGAGGGATCCAACCTTGAGTATTTTTTTGTGCACATCAGGCTCAAACGAAGGTTGACATCATGTTCATATTGTCCCAAAATCCCAAGATCAATTATCACTTCCTCAAAATATGAGCAGTTGAAATTTTGGGTCAATTTGGTTGAGGAAATGAAAATTGGGACAAAATCTAGGCATTTTGGAGAAAAATAGAGGTCATCATCACACTCAAAAGGCATGAGAACCCTAAAACACATGTCATTTTGTCAAAATCCATGTTCATGGAAATTTTTTGAGGGTTGAATTCATTGTATGAAAATTTGTACAAATAGATGGATCTTTACACCATACCAGGCTTACCCTCCTTTGTTGATTAAAAAAAGGCATAGATAACTCACAAAAAGTTTTGCTAACTTTTATGAAAAATTTCAACTTTTTGTGCAATTTTTTTTTGGATTTTTCCCAGCAGGAAAGGACAAATGTTGGTGTCATTAAGATATTGCATCAGCCTACACATGCAAGCATGACATCAACATTTTGCACGAAGAGAATATTCTTCAAAACAAAATATTTCATTTGGAGAATTTGGTAGAATCTTAAAGAATATATAGACGACTCTAAGGAAAATTTGGCTACTATTTTTGGCATATTTTTGGATCTTCAGTTTGCATGTTGACCTAGTTGTTGTTTTTTAGCCATAACTTGGTCATACGAGCTCAAAATTATACAAAAAAGATATTGTTAGAAAGCTAATTTTGGTGTCGATTCAAATATGTAGGTGGTTTTGTTAGATTTTATACCATTTTTTTGTACCAGACCTCCAAAGTAAACCTTCAGTTTGGGCTTTTGAGGCCATATCTTGCACATTCTGACTCCATTTTTTAAAATCCAGACATCATCAAAAAGCTCTCAGATTTCTCTATCTAGATCTCAGGTTCTTTTTTGTAGAATATTCATCAGGTATTCAAAGATCTCAATCTTTTCCTTTTTGGGTTCTTTCTTGGAAAACATGCAAATCAATTGATTTTTTGGTGATTCAAGTGAATTTTTTTAGCATTAAGAAGATATCTATTGTTGTATTAGTCCATTTATTTATTTATTTCATTTTTTATTATGAATCCAAATTATATTGCTCCCCTTACTCATTCAACTACTATAGTTGGAAAAAATAAATGGAGATTCACTTGAAGCACCTAAAGTGACCTTGGGTATAGAAGTTGAGCCTACAACTGTGTAAAGACGTAAATCGAGCTAACTTTCAAATATAGCTGAAATACTCTTTATTCTTAAATAAACTCATAAATCAGGTAATAGATCTATTTCATTCCATTTTTCCATCCATAGCTTCATTTGATCATTCCATTTAGATTGTAATAAACACGAAATTTCTAGTAAAAGATAAATATTCTTTATTCAATAAATCGATATAAGTAGTATTTCAATCATACAATACTTACGCATTTCAAGTTGCCATAAGTTCGATAACAAAATAATATAAGTAAAGGGTGAGATGCGTCTGTTGATCTTCAACCCAAGCTATCGCCAATGCAATCTTTAGCATGAAGACGAGAACAAGATTTAGGCGCTTTTTCCACCCAACCTTGAAGCTTACGCTTCCCCGAAATTCTTGGTCAATCAAGAATACCCGACCCTGCACGAATTGCTTAGCAAAAGTAATTTGAAAGGCAAGATGGAATCTAGTGCATGCCTAGATGATACAAGCATTTTCATTTTTCTAATTCTTTTAAGAAACAAGCATTCATTATCAATTGAGAGGATAAAATAAAAGAATTCCATTATTTCAATGGTTAATTCAATTTGATTACTCAGCCAAGTATAATGCCATGCACAGCAAAAATAGATAGTTGGAAAAGCAACTATACTCTCTATAATCCACATTCGGCACTTGTCCTGGAAGGTAACTTTCCACAAACACAAGTCTATCTAGCTTTGTTCACATAAATTCATACAGAAGACAATCTTTCACCTTTTAATTCTAGCGTCCTATTTCTTGTAAGATAAAAATACTATGCTTAAGAAGACAATCTTTCGTTTGAATAGAAATTGATAGAATAAATCTTTTATTACAACCAATCCTATCTGACAGGAAACAATCTTTTATGGATAATCAAATATACATCTAAAAGAAGACAATCTTTCCCTTCTATCTTTCAAGCAATTTAAAGACAAGATTAAAAATATTAAGAAGGTGTAACACATGTATGTATCTTACATATAAAATTGAATAAAATGAGTACACATTCTTTTATTCAATTATCAAAACATAGCATACTCATTAACATGCATTCCATTTCTTATGGTTTAGAATTCTAAGTTTATCTCATCTAAACTCTCTCTATCTTTCCAAGTGTCGTGGTTCATTTGCCGCTTTTCTCAAAACCTCATATTTAGTTTAATACTAATATGTGACCTTTCATGATTTAGACACTTAACACACCGACTTCACTAATTTGCCATAACAACAATCTAATATGATACAAGTTCATAAAACACCTATCTATAAGGCTTTTCAAATGAGACACTCGATAACCATCATTTTTTTTCTTGCAAAATTTGAAAGTCTAAGTCTTTCCTTGTGATATCAAAATAACTTCATTATTTATAAGTTGTTATCCTATTATTTCATTTTCTTTGTGGTTCAATCTCAAATTTTCTCTCTCTATCCTCTTACTTAATTTCTAGAGGATTGGATAATCTCATTTATGAAAGTTTTACTAAGTTTTTCAACAACCTTTGAGAAATTATTTCACTATTGTATCTCTATTTATATGAACGTAATTTTTGAACAATTAACAATGATTCCTCTTTCGACTCTAACTCTTCCATTAGTATATTGCATAGGTCTAAAACTAGATCATCCTTTAGAGAGTATGTAAAGCAACCTATATGCAATTCCTACTACTTTTTAACATCTTCCATACGTGTTCTTAGTTATTTTATCATATATACCTCATCATACATTTCTCTATAAGACTATTCAAAAGCGAGTTCAAACAATTTTGTTCTAATCATGGCTTGACTCAATCAAACTTTATTCTAATAAATAATTATATATATAACTTCATTAATCACTCACTATCCTTGCATAATGATCAAAGAATTAAGGTAGATCCTACCTCCTTATGCTCTTGTTACTAGCTTGAGGTGATGGATTTGCTTCCCTCTTCACATTTGCCTTCTCTCTTTCAAGATGGTACACAACCTCTTTGACGCTCTCCATCTGTCGATTCCTCTATTAACTCTATCCTTCCTTTCTATCTTTTATTTCTAAACTTTGCTTTGAAATTCGACTCTAAATCTGAGATGATCATGATCAATCTTTTACAATTCGATTGAAAACAAATCTAAATATCACTACTTTTCTCTTCTTCATTCCATTCTCTAATCCTTGGTTGCATCTCCTTCTTTTTCCTCTTCCATCTCCCCTCTCCAACTATTCTCACCTTCCCTTCAAGAAATTATCGCTCTTCTAATCTCGTGTGAGAAAGAATGAAAGAATGTGTGTGTGTGTGTATACGTCTATTTATTCTAATCTTTGGCTATGTTTGTTGCTATCCTCTGGGTCTTATTTACTGTTCCACTATTTCTATTGTCATGTGGTTGTAACTATAATCTCCACGCAGTTCTATGATTTAAATACCATCCTTGTTTTGTGGCAAGTTCGAGTCTTATTGTTAAAAACTTCCAACCATTTCAGTTGGAGCTTGATTGCTGCATGGAATCTGTCGACTTCAGCTTATCCACCGAAGAGACATGTTGCATGCCAAGTCACCCCAAGGGGTCGTGGGAGTGTTTAAGTCTTCATCGTGCTCTGGTCTGCGTAATTGCTTTGACAGCGACCACCGTGGATGGAGGGAGTTATGCTAACAAACCGACCAAAGCAGCTCTTCCTCCGGCTTCAAACAATCGACTACTTTTTCAACCCGCCACCTTATACTATTAATAGGAGTGGTCGTAGTTTGCAGCATATTTAAAAAGGGAGGAGGAGTGATAATCGATGGTGTTTAAAACAACTTACCTTAATTTGCCTCCCACCGTGAAGGATCTGCAACGTGGTGATTCCCTTATGAAAGATTTCATAAAGAGGAGTGGTTGGTATTATAAAAAAAAGTTTCATGTAACGTCGTTTATGTTTTACTAAAGGGAGGAGGGGTGGTCGATGTTATTATCGACCATCCTCTTTATTTTCTTAATTCTTCTTAAAACTTAATACCCGCCACTTCCATTTAATTTGTTTAATTTGTTTAATTTTAATTTTAATTTTTATTATATTTTTAATATATAGTTAATTAATATATATATATATATATATTTAAACATTAATCTTTTTTTAACAAATTAAACATATAAGTAAATATATATTTTGGTTTTTCATTAAACAATATTCATAATTTTAAAAATATGTTTTTATATATCTTAATTACATATGTATATACTTGTATATGGTCGATTCATACAAGTATATGGTCGATTCATATAAGCATATGGTCGATCCATGTATATATATATATATATATATATATATATATATATATATATATATATATATATATATATATATATATATATATATATATATATATATATATATATATATATATATATATATATATATATATATATATATATATATATATATATATATATACATATATACATATATACATATATACATATATACATATATACATATATACATATATACATATATATATATATATATATATATATATATATATATATATATATATATATATATATATATATATATATATATATATATATATATATATATATATATATATATATATATATATATATATATATATTAATCTCAAATGATTACGCAGATATAACAAAATTCATGAAGTAATCATATTTCACGATAATTGGATATTTATAACTATATAGATATACATGTATATGATTAAATCGATTTCTCATATACATATACATTTTATACTATTGACCAATTTATAAAAGTAAACTCATAAGTACGATTTTTCATACATTATTCATATCTGAACAAGAAGAACATAAAACTTAGGGTCAATATTCATTTTTGAATCGTTTATACATTTCATCTCTTTTAACAATAAAGCATAATATTTTACCATTACTCATGCAGCTTAAATTCAATTCAATCGCCACTCACATCATGCAATCAAATGCACATGTATAATTATTTAAATCAATCTACTACTCATACTAAATTTATCATTTCAATTTGAACAAACACTCAAATAAGGTCATTTAAATTATCCATCTTTCAAGATGCAAATATAAATCCTAATGTGGTGTGTGAAAGATTCCATCTATCCTAACGAAATGCAAGAGCTAAGACAACTCTACCTGAACCATGTTCTTGCCTTCATCATTGTTCACCTGTTCCTGCATTCACTTTGCACTCAATCGCTCATTAGCAATGACGATCCCAATTTACAATAAAAATTATTACTAATCATTCAATTGTACATAAATCATATCAGTACATTCGATATCCTTTCTTATTTAATTAACAGTTCTATTTCATTTCAATTTTATTTGAAAAATAAACATTATTTTCCTAATTAAATAATTATGGAAAAATAGGGTTCGTGACAAACTACTAATGAGAAGAGAAGGTGGTTCAATAGGTGTGACGAGAATTTTAGGACATTATGCATGTCTATGTCTCCAGATCTTCTCTTTAATGTTGATTCTTACACCACACCATATCAGATATGGACTACACTGGAGTCTCCATTTGGGAAGCAAGATACATTAAGGGGTTTCCAATTAGAGAATGAGCTTATTGGCTTGAATCTTTCAGATTTTGACAACATCCGGGACTTCTTCACCAAACTCAAGTCTCTCAAATTACAATTATAGTAGTGTGGTATTAAGAAAGAGGAATCTTAGTTGATTCTCTCTATCCTTGACAAGCTTGCTCTTGATTATTAAGTTTTTGTTTCTACCTTTTATGCCACTAAAGTTGCACTTGGAGCTTATTTCACCATGCCTTCCCTTGATGAGTCAATGTCATGCAAGTTCCAAGAAATATGAAAATATTTTGTTTATAGCCAATGCTATGCAATAAAATGTTAGAGTCAAATATAATATGATAGAAAATCATTTTAAAATCTAAAAAATGAAGGAGATGGGTCTTTAAAAATTCTATTTTTTTAAAAATGAAATCCATAGAAAAAATGACACAACTCATTAGTTTATGTCATTCTTAAATTCTTGAACATTTGTTTGATATATATGATGTTTTGAATGCAAAAACGTATTTATTTTGATGCTCTAATAATACTAAAAAGTGGGACTTATATTGTGCTTCCCTGCTAGAGGTAATTAATTTCCACCTTTTAGCATAAGGGCATGTGAATGTATGAAATGAGACAAGTGGTAAATAATTAGGGAGATGTGTACCTTTGCACACACACACCATATGTCAATATATCTACGTATTAAAGGACATGTCTCAAAATAAACATAAAAGTAAATAGAAAATGATATAGATATAAACAAATTCACTTGTATATTCCAAAACGAATTGTAAAAAAGTTAAGCAAGATGTCTTCATTCAAGATAATATCATTGTTTTTATATGGAGCATAATTAGACTCGAACGTTAAATTTTTCCCACTTCTATCGGTGCAGTTTCCCCCATATTTTTTGACAAGGGTTTGGGGGTAGCACCCCTAGGATGGAGTCAAGGGGCAATGCCCCTGGCGCACTCTTTGTCGCGATATAGGGTGGGGTCGAGGGGCAATGCCCCACGAGGCCAAACAGACTTATTATTTTATAAAGGTGTCGGGTGTTATTTTTCTATTGGTTGACATGTTGTAACCCTAATTTTGTAAACAACATAAGTCTTGATAAAAAGGCTAAGGGTTAGGGTTTTTTTGTAGAGAATTTTGTAGCGGTATTAAGTTGCAAGGAGATTGTTGGTTGTAATCAGTTTTGATTCACTGGATAATAATATTGGACTCTCTGTTCGATGGATGTAGCCTGAGATTGGGTGAATCACGTTAAATATTGTCTCTTCGATGTTATCATTCATGTGTTTAATATTTATCTGCATATAATTGATATTTTTTGCATGCAATTCCTAACAATCAATCATTAAAAAAATTAACCGTTATACATTCAAGTTCCACAAACTTTTCTAGTTCTCTTCTTTCTTTTGCATTACATAGAAGAACCTATAAACAAGAAATAATCATGAAGAACATGTTACTATTGAGGGATCTATTAGAAACACAATTTCTTGAATTCAAATTTATTTAGATAATGATTATATATAATTAGAAACTCTTTGTCATCATCCTAAACATTTATTTTAAATTTTGTGATGGAGTTTAATCAAGTGTTTTTTTTAAAGTTATGTTTAGAGGTGGAGTCCCCACACATTTTTGTTGTAGATTTAGGAAGACATCAACATTGCTCTTCATTGCATGTATGCAAATAAAGTAGTTGTTAAGTGGTGTGCAAAACTAGTAGGAGGGGATCTCATCATTTGAGATGCGGAACTGGTAGATGGAAGGTTCCCAAGAAGATTGGGAAGAAAGGATGTGCATCTTTTGCAGTAAGAGGACGGTGGAAACAGAATGACATTTCATCAAAGAGTGTGCAGCGTATGTTGATATCTACAATCAGTTTGATAATGAATTAAAGGTGGACAATTTGAATGAGCTTTTTGAAGAGACAAGACTTCACAAAACAATGAGTTTCTTACTCAAAATTAATAGCAAAAGAGTCAACATGAAACAAAACTTGAAAACATGTTAAATTGTTTCATCTTGGTTCCTTAGACCGTTGGATCTTGTGGAAATCATTAAAATTCTTTCGTTCATTCAAAACCAAGAAAAAGGACAATCAATGGAAGCTGTTGGAAGTAAAAACAAAGTGGTAGTAGATAGAGATGATGATGGTGATAGATTCAGAATCCTATGCCATAAAACCCTAAACATTTCCTCCATTAACCAGGTAATTATAATGGTGTGTGACAAACATAAGTCTATGCTCAACATCGACGTGTTTGGCATATTATTAAGACATGCAGGAGGAAAGTGGGGAACGTGTATTTGCATGATTGTCAGCACACGTAGATAAAAATACCCAGTTTGGATTGACCTTTGTATGCACGTGAACTCACTCAGAGTTGGTTTTGTTTTGTTAGCTGGACAAAATTTCAAAACTTTTTCATAGGAAACCCTTCGTATGCACCAAGATTCAATCACCGCCATCTTCATAAAATTTTAAAATTGACCCATGAAAAGAGTGTGGCATATTAGATCAGAGTCAGTGTTGGATCACAAGATTCATTGCTTTTTCCTGCCCTTATTTTAATGGCCTACAAAGCTCCTAATCCATGACTATCCTGCCCATATTTAAATGGCCTAAAAGCTCATAATCCATGACTATCGCCATTTTAGTTAGCTAGGGTTGTTGGAGTTGTGATCTCTTTCACTGTCATCTCTAAACCTGAATGAGTGAAATCAAAAGTAGGTAAATAGTTCGTGAACAATTGTAATTTATATATCCCATGTTAACAGAAAAAGTGCATGACTTTGCTTTTTATTGGAGGAGGGCAGCATCTTTCCATGCACCAGAATCTTAGGAAGATTTTGGAGAAATTATGACCAATAGATATCTGATTTTCTTCATTAGGAGGAATTGAAGCTTCCAACAGCTTGAGTTATTTGACTCGGTTTACTTTCTTCTTTCAACTAAGGCAATTCGCAGTTCACACACAGCTTTTGTGTTCAAGAAATCAGATTTCTCGCCTCGGGAAGCCATTTTTGTTTGCAGGGTTTGGAAAACTTCGTTGCAATTCACAGAAAAAAGAAAATTGCATGTTCCAAGGAGGCCTCATGTTGGTCAAAGCATTCAATTACAACCGGAGGGCTGGTGAATTTAAGGCTTGGGGTTGAAGGTATTTTCAGTGTCCACAAAGGAGGGTGCAGAAGCTGTATATGACTTAGCAAGCCTGAAGATTAGCTGCTTTTTCATTGAACCATATGGTATGGGTTTTCTTTCCTTTTTAACATCTACGTTTCTTGATCATATTCTTCCTGCAGTATTTGGGTGGCTAGGACTTAGAACATTTTTAAAGCCTCTAGGCCATTATTAGAACTTAGAACTACTTAGAACATTTTTAAAGCCTCTAGGCCATTATTAGAACTTAGAATTATGTATGTTTAATGATACCAATTTTTCACAATCCATTGCTGTTTTTAATGTATGCTTAGTATTTGGGTAGCTAGAACTTAGAATATTTTTTAAGTCTCTAGGCCATTATTACCGATTTGTTCTGCTGATAGTACTCAACATCAATGGTTATGTGTGTTTGCAGGTGCAGAAATTAGATTTGTTTGTTGAGGTGATGGCTTCTGCAAATTGTTCTTCCTCATCGTTAGGGAAGAGAAAGCAAAGAAATGATTTTGTCAGTGCTGTTAATACAAAACTAGAAGTGGAAACAACAGATTTAGTAGGGAATGCAACACAAATCCCCAGTGGCTTGACACCCATTAGATTCAATCCATCTTGCAGATCTGAGACAGAAAATAAGTTTGAAGAAGAAGAATGTTGTGTGACACCCAAGTCTGAGGAACACAAGATACCCTCAATGACAGTGTGCCCTCCTGCATCTCGCAAACCCAAATCAGCTCCTCTAAAGAGAAATCCTGCAATTATATCACGTCGCAGAGCAATTCATGTTCCTTCGGATTCTCCTGATTTGGAGTTACTTTTCGGTTCAGATCTGACCAAAGATCACCAGCATCAGAAGAAAAAGCACAAAAAAAATGAAAGCAGTTCAAGTAAGAGAGAAGAGAGTCAAAATTAGATAGATCTTGCTAATTTAAATGAGCACAAAAAAACACAAGAAGGATACGAGACAAACATTAATGATGATTTATCATAAAAGTTAAGTCTACTTTCAAATAAGAAAATTTCTTATTAATCATTAATCATTATCGAGTACAGTCATTTATACAATCATATTCAGTGTAAAATCAAGAGTTGACAGATCTGCCCATGTAACCAAAATAGATTAGAACTTGGTGACAATTTTATTTTTCTTTTATGGGCTAATGTGCATATTATCCAGGAGAGTACTGTAACTAAGCTTTGTTGTACAATTGCTGATTGTACGTCCTACTGTATATTCTAGATTTGTGTTCCTCAAGGGGGTCTGCTTGTCGATGTCTCCTGCTCAACATAATTTAAGATCCATTCAGTGCCTGTCACATTGGGATCAAATCTTTTTTGTTATCAGTGTTTTTGTTTTTCCAAAAATTTGGATTCTCATCGAAATTGTGATCTGAGGCCATTTTGTCATGTCTAGTTCTTATACACAGGTTTGAAAGACTGCCATAAATGGGAATTTAGGTTTTTAAAATCTTAAAATGCAAACTCTAGAAATGTATGACGCACTGCTCATGCTTTTGTATACTATGTTTGACAATCTTCACTGTATTATAAAATCTTCTTTCTGAAAGTCAGATTGGAAAAAAAAATGTATCAAATTCAACAGTCGTGCTTGCAAAGTCGGTGAGGATGTGTTCCAAGATCTTTCTAGGGGAAAGGACCCAATAGTTGAGCGCGTTCTAATTCTTGTGATAGAAGTTGTTGATTTAATACCCCCATACTTGATGATTTAATGTCCAACTTTTGTACAACATTGCACCAATAGTTGTATGATAAGCACCAATAATTGAATGAAATATACCATTTGTTGTGAAAAGTAACCAATCATGTTATGCCACATCAGTTGCACCAGTATTGGGGCCCTTTTGCACACCTATTGGTCTCACTTTTTTTCGGGCTGTTTTGGACACTTTGGCAAAAAGCATGCTGATGTGGCATCATATTTGATGATGCGGCCCTGAAACCTTAGTTATAAGCAGGGGACTTACCAAGTAAGCTGCTGTAAAAAATTTGGAGTGATTTGAAATTTCCATGTAGGATTTTGAGAAGCCTGAAGTTAAGGTGCACAACTACTGGGTCCTCTCCCCTAGATTGAAATTAGAATTGATAACGTATGGTTGTATGGCTGTCTCGATTTAACATATCATAATTGCTTTGTCTTGACTGATATTTCACACAAGATTAATATTTGGTATCCAATAAGTATGGAAATGAACCTAAATGTATATGAGATTTTATTTATTTATTTTTGTTATTTCAGAGATGTCCTCGCAATTCACTTGAGATTTTGTTATCGAGTCAGTCTAAGCAAGATGAGACTAATATTCTGGGTCAGCACTGAACCCACAGAACCTATTGAACACGGCTGGATAATAGATTTTCATTATTTACTAAGAGTACTTAGTATTGAAATGTAAGTAAATGTACATGAGATTTTCATTGTTTTTTAAAGAGTATTTAGTATTGAAATGTAAGTAAATGTATATGAGATTTTGAGAGTCTGTTACATTAAAAATAACCAAAAAATTCTATTGTTTTATTTGTATTTACATTATATTGCTTTTATTTTGTTGATGTCTTTCTAAAATTTGTTGTCAAAGATGAATGTAAGTAAGTTATATAAAGTTTTTTTAACAAGACATTCAAATTAAATATAAATATAGATTAATTAAAATGAAAAATATTTCATCACATCAAATTTTATAAATGGATTGATATGAAATGTTGAAGTCATAAATTTGATAAGAAATTATTTGTATTGTCATGGTGTGATATTTAAGGAAAACAAGTATATAAATCCTTACAAAACTAAAGCAATGCATATAGAAATTGAAGCAAATAAAAATAAAATTCATTGTGCATAGTGTTTTCACAATAACTTTCTTTACTATTTTATAAAAAATTAAATAATTTACAAAATGGTAATAAAGTTCTTACCAGCCCTTAAGCATGTATGATTATTGGTAGACACATCAAAAGCAATTCATAAATATTTTAAAATCATAGGTGAAAATAGAAAACTACTTAAATATTTTTCAAAAAGATACATTTCAAAAAGTAGTCTAAATCACTAGTGATTAGCCCCATTTAACTATGAAACATGGAAAGTATATAACCCACTTTCAAAAATCTCTCATTTGTGGAATACTTTCCATGGAAGGCTACATATGTATTATCACTTGATAAGGGAAATCATGTCTATTTATTTTCTACACTAAGAAAATTTCCTAGCAATCACTCATTTTGTCAATAAAGCAACAACATTATTTTTCATATCAAATTTTTTCAATAGGAGCCATTTGCATTCAACCATTTCTTTCACAAAATGATACATAGTAAGGTTTAATTGAGCAAAATAAGGAGGATTTTTGGCCAAACATATTGCATCTTGTCTATCTAATTCAATCCTACCACCTTTGATAATAGACCAACATTTGAATAAAACTTTTGTAGCCATATTACATTCTTCCATCCATGAGGTCATGGATTACACCTCTATTGTAGATAATAAGAATGATACTCGAGAAAATGTATTGCAGTATAACTAGTAGAATTAATTACAATTTTTGTAGTTATATTGTTTCTTCCTATGTATGAGTCACTACCATGTACCATGTCTCTATTGTAGATAGTGCAACCATTATTTCCTCATACTCATCTAACTGACTACTCCTCCCAAAAGACTAAATACATATATATTAGTAGATCTTTGATAGTCAAGATCTCCAACCCAATCAAAATCTATATATTCTTATAATTTCAAATTTTTATTTTTTATCAATTCTTCCTTGTCAACAAACCGCATAATTTGAGGTGCCATGTAAATATATTAAAAAAAATACTTTCATAGTAACCTAATGCTCCTTTTTTTTAGTTTGGACATATATCTATATAGAACTCCCATTGCATGTGCATTATTAGGTCTAATACAAACCATTGCATACATAAAGCTAGGTCCAAGAGTGCTAGCATAAATAACTTAATAGATTTCCTCAATTTTTTCATCGATATTCAAACATTATTTAGTAGAAACTTTTTTATTAACTAGAAAAGGTGTACTCACACGTTTCCTATCTTTCTTTCTAACCTCTATAATATTATCTCAACATATTTCTTTTGATAAAACCATAAATTTTATGTTGACACAGTCTCTTTTAATTTTAATGCCTAAAATTAACTTGAGAACATCTTTATGTATATTGTCAAATTTAGATAATAACTAAGACTTAAATATTGATCTTTTACTTGATCTAATATTTTCAAATTGGAGTAACTTCTAGCTCAACATCCTCTAGGTTAGCATTTTTTGATTTCACAACCTATAGTTCCACATTCTTTTCTTATAATTCAATCTTGAATCTATTGCCTCCAGTTCAAAAACAAACCGACCCCCCTTGAGCCAACATGAACATGTTTAGTTTTTATTTTGGTTGTATTTATTGTTTTGGAATCTTCTAATCTTCATTGACAATTATATTACAATTATTTTCAATTATTTTGTGTTTTGAGTTTCACACTCTCACACACACAACTACTAAGTATTAATATAATTATATTTATTAAAATATATATAGATATAATTTATTTGATATATCATATTATATTTCATGTATATATGTATGTGGAAATATATTAAATGATTAATGCATTATATATTCATGTAAATTATCATATATAGGATTATTATTTTTTATTAAATAAAAAAAAAAATATTAAAATAACAGTCAATATTGATTCAAATTTATATTATTTAAAATTTGTGAATTGCTTAAGTAAATAGCTTCCTAAATTTAATTATTTAAAATTGAACAATAATATTTAAATGGTTTTTCTTATATGTACTTATGAATAACACATCTAAAAAAGTAAATAAATCTAGAAGATAAAAATAAAATTTATGATTGAATCAAATTCATTCACTTCTTTTAAACTTTTTAAATATTATTATGCAATTTAATTTCTATAAAATTTTATGAGTAGAGAAAATAGATTATTCTATTTAAGAAAACTAACAATCAACTTATGTTACTCATAAAATTTTAAAGAAATAACGTTGGAAGATAATGTTTAAAGGGTTTTTTCTAATATATAGTTAAAAATAACATATAAGCTAAACCAATAATAAAATAAAAGCTATGATCAAATTAATTTCTTATGCTATCTCTAAATTATAAAGTGATTTAAATAAAATTGTGTATTACTAATTTAAAAAAACATTTATAAACATAAATTTAAAGAACAATATTTAAAGGGTTTTCTTACTATGTATCTACGAATAATATAATTAAATAAATTATAAATTTCTTTCAATATGCAGCAATCAAACGACTTTGCATGGGCTAGGGTTTTTATGGTGGTTCTCAACCTTGGTATTTTGTTGAGAGTACTATGTGGCAGTGTCATGTTGATAATTATGTAGGGAGTTCTTTGTAGGAGAGTGTCAAGGCTCACAACCATGGTAATCGACCTTGGTGTTGGGCACAAGGGTGAAATTCCTTTGTGGACCTGGCATGGAAATTGGCATTTGACAATGGAATTTTGGGTTCAAAACAAATGCCTTAATCTCTCCAATGCACATGCATGTCTGCAACAATGCATTTTGGCAAGGATATAAGGAGAGAAGTGGCAGCGAACAAGTGTATTTTGCAAAGATGGGCCTAATTGGAAGATTTAGAGGGTTTTGGCCAAGCCTCTCTGAACTACATTGATGGATTAAATACTTGGCAATCCTAGTTGGTTGGAGATGTACAAATTTACCCTTGTGCATGAGAGTTTTTTGTGGTAGTTTTTGACAATGCTCAAGATAAAAACACAATCTTATGTGAATTTCAATGGAGTTTTGAATACTATTTGTTGATGTTAAAACCATGGTACCCTACTTTCAATTTTGTCGCAAAATATTTCAATGTTGCTCCCATTTGGATAAGACTCCTAAATCTTCCGTTACAATTTTGGTTTGAATATTGTTTTGAACCCATCTATAATTCATTGGGGAAGTTTTTAGGGGTAGATGAGGGTTCATCAAACCATTTGCATACTACTTATGTCCGTATCTTGGTAAAGATAGACATTACCAAATATTTTTCGGTAGATATTTCTTTGAAAACTATTCATGGGTGTTGGAATCAATTGTTAGATTACGAAAGATTGCCCTTTTGTTGCCGCAAATGCTCTAGCATTGGACATATTGTTGCTCATTGCTCAAAGTGTAAAGTAGATGGTCAAGCCACTTACTGGAGAGATGTCTCCTTCAACCATTATTCACTAGTGAAAGATGACTTCAACCATGATGGCAACACCCATGTTGTTGCCCCACAACAATCCTTTGGGGATGGCAAACCCAAAAATTTTCTAAACAAAATCTATGTCAAACCAATAAGCACGAATGAATCTCCCCTAGGGAAGGAGAGTATCAATACCACTGGGGCACTATACCAAGTGTCAAGATTGCAAGGGACACAATAGACCTCAGCTATTTTCATCACAAATCACTTTAAAAGAAATCTATATTATTCTCTTAATTCTCTTTTCATTCTATTTTTAAATTTAACAACTAACTTAAAATATATATTTTCATAATATAAGTTGATGCAGTACCTTAATCCATTATATATGTTTTCAAACACTGAAATTTACTTATTTAGTTTATATGTTATTACTATTGTTGTTTTATTCATTTATTCTTTCATTAATCTAGCCCTCTTTCTAATATTAGCATGGTGTGATGATTAAGTTGTGGTGTTGTTGAATAGTTATCGAGGATGAGGTCCCTCATTTGTGACCTCACTGGTTCTAGCTCTAGATCAAAAGCGTTTACCCCTCTTTAAAAAAAATTAAAATAATAAAATCTTGCTAAATTTAATTAAAAGACTTTTTTCAATTTCTAAAGGAGAGAATTGTGACAAAGTAACCATTGGTTAAATTGTAATGGTATGGCTTATAAATCAATGTTTTACAATTTCTAAGATTTACAATTTATATTCTTCCTTTACTTTTCTTTATGGATTGAGAAGATCTTTTATATGTAGCTTTACTTATCTTTATGGATTGAGAAGATCTTTTATATGTAGCTTTCCTAAAAGAAGGAATGTTGTTTAATGAGCATGGATCTTCATTAGCCTTCACTATCACTCTTCTATTTCTAATGCAAGAGAGATCACATCTAAAAAGGCACCTAGTTTCTCTTTTACATTTCTCCTTCTTTTGGGAGGTTTTCTCTCTCTTTGGAAAATTATTATTGTACATGGGCACCTACCATGTCTCGTTATTGGAACTCACTTCTATTTCCTTATAATTGGGTGTTGGTGTGAGTATTATACTTCACCCAATATAGTAATATTCCATACACTTAATTAAATTTATTTAAGAAATTAAGAATATTTAATTTTCCTCATCTAGATAGTTAATAACAACATTTGTACTCCTTGATTTAAGATGCACAAGTACCTCATTAATTATTGCTTAATGGTAGTTAGGTGCCACCTTTATTTAGTCAAGACCATTTTTGTCTTGATTAAACAAGTTAACTCACCTCCTAATTAAGAGTGATGTCATCCAAGAGGCCACATTTGTACTTGTAATTTACCCCATTATATTGAATGTAGATTATTTTTATTCTCCAATGTAGATTTGTGATTAACTCATTGACATTAGTTCCTAGGTAGATTTTTTTGTATTTATGACAAATTCTAACACGCACGACTCCTCTGATTAGCCGAGAAGAAAAGGTTGAAAATAAATTATCATATCATGTATGATGGTACTTTATGCCAAGCAATAGGGGATTTACACCTCCTCTGCAAGGGATAGCTGTAGCATGGAAGTCATAATGTAGTCACAATTCGCAACAAAAGTCATAATGTAGTCACAATTCGCAACAAAGAAAAGATATAGCCTTTATAACTTGGTAGAGCACTGGTTTACTGATTTGCAAGAATAGTTTTACTATTCCAACATATTCACAAATGCATTCAGATGCACAGATTGACGAGAATGTTGACAGCACTTGGATGCCGCTAAGCACACTTCTGCAACAATTGCGAGACTCTCTGTTCATAACCAGAAAGAATAGGCATGCTATAATGGGTATATGCCAAACTCGATTTAAATTAACAATCGAACTTGATTTGTTTATTGGGGAAATCTGTTTGAGAGTTGCCTTGACAAGGAATCATAGCACTATTTTGGATAACAGTACACAAAAATACACGGGTAGCTAATTTGCTAAGGTACATTAATTAAGATGGCGACTGCTCTTGCCACTGAATTTTTAGGTGCTGGCAATCAAGGTTTTCCTTGACTCTATTGAGTGCTGCTTGTCTGTGTTTCACAAGAGGAGATGCAAAGTATCCTGTTTGTTCACTTACATTTTCAAGTTTCTTTGACTTACGAGATGACTTTCGAGAAAAATGCTTCCACTTCCATTCAAATTCGCATGCTGCACAAAAGATAAATAGTAAATACCTATATTATCAGCAAAAAGGATCCAGAAGTAACAGCTTCAGTGCCACTCTTTGCATGAGGATCCCACACTAACTAAAATGGCTCAACTTCTAAGGTTATATAACAAAGTGATAAATTTTACCCTCGGAGCGGTCTTTGAAACCGTGAACCAGGCATACACATTGCCAAGGCCTCCCTGCTCGCGATGCTTTAGCTCCACCATTAAGTTCACCATTATGTTGCCTCAATCTGCATGGAATAGAAAAATTAGGTTTGTTTTCACACACACAAGACAACAGTTTTTGAATTTCTGGAACTGTATTGAAACATAAGCAGTTTGTTAATTAATTACTCTATCTGGAAATCTAAGAATCTTTATTAAATGATCTTGATCCAGATTTTGTCGGATGTATTAACAAAACCTCAATTGATTTTAGTGCATTTTCATTTTCTTAGATGACTAATTTCAAACCACACGTAGACCTGTATGCTATATGAATCTAAAATTCTTGAGAATTGTGATTTCTCAATCAACATGAGAAGATGAACATAACGAGATTATCAATAATAATTAATAAACATTATATTTCTTGAAACGCCTTTCGGTTGTATTTTTCAAAATGCAATTCATTATAATTTTCTGTTTTCCCCCTTATTGTCTGGAAGATGACAAAGATTAATATGAGAAAATTATTTTAAGTTATTGAACAAAGCATCACAACAGAGCAAGAATCTATATATCACTAGTGTTAATGACTATATGGCCCAAAAACACTTCCTTTTGTACAGGTTTTTTCCATATGATACTACTTGATGTTGATCGATGCTTGTAAAAACATTTCCAAGGCTCAAAACAATATTCAACCTCTTTGAAAATCCTGGTCCCTTCCAAGCTCTGATAACAATTGATTTCCCAACTGAATCTATATTGACCAATAGATCTAAGATGAGCCCTGTAATGGTCCGCATCAGTAGTACACATGATAAGTGACACTCTAGATTACAATGCCTCAAAAAGGAAAAAACTTGTTTAGAAAGACCCTATATGATATACGTTTAAAAATCTTTTTTTGTTCATTGTAATTTGTAGAGAATTTTATTGAATTGGAGTATGAGGCTTTCGACTACATAACCCTTTTAATATTTTATGACTAGCCTCCCTCACATCATGATCTATGGATGGTTGGAATGGTAATTTTTTCATAATCTCCACTCATCAAAAGTATTAGTAGGATTGATTATCAGTTCTAAGTTTGCATCCAGAATTCAAAGATAATTATTGGAAATATTTTTGAGGAGCGGTTTAAGTTGATATGTAGCAATTTTTAAAAATTCTCGACTGTTTCTTGTGGTAGGTTACAATGATTCTTTGTGGAAGAAAATCAAGTCCTGTACCTTATTGCAGATACTTTATCACAAGCAAACAATAACCCACAGAAGATAATAGCCGATTCATTCTGGTTTTCTTTATCATATTTTTTTCTGTCGGACAACTTGCATTTTGTTGGGAGGCACAGTTCTTCTGTTTGAAAGGATCAAAGGGTTTGAAACACTTTTTTCTCTTCAAGGTTACCCCTGCTCAATTCTGCATTTTGGTCCACTATACTTTGTGGTTTTCATGTCTCAAGGAATTTCAGTGTCCAAGAAACAAAATGTAGCGGTTTTTTCAAATGCTACAAAGATTATCTGGATCGCTTTCTGGAAGACATTTCCCCGATGTTGTTTAATCTGCTAGTCCCTTGAGTCAACCTGTGGCTGCTCCTTTGAGGGTTTTACCTGACCTGGGCTATTTTTTGTTCAAATTTGAAAATTTTCATATTATTCTAGGTAAACTGACATCTCCTTCTGACTTTGGTTGAAGTAGAAACACATAGCTTCTTCTACCTCTCTTATGCAAAAAGAACACAAACAAGAAATCTGTGGATTCTCTGCGGGCTACAAGGAAAAGTGTCAAATTGAAAAAAGGTCCAACCAACCGTTTGTCCTTATGGCACAGGCATGACTGAGGCTGACAAAGTGATTATCAGTCAGCCAGCTATTCAGGATGAGACTGATTGAGGACAATTCACAGACTTTAGAATCACCAAAAAAACAAGAGTTAAAAAGGACTGCTAATTTTACCAAACTTCATCATAGAACCATGCCTAATGATGTATCATATTACTTAATCACAAAGAGGGACAAATGATTATTTAACAGAGGCAATCATGGTCCACTCATCTACAAAATATAACTTGAATAAGATAAATAGGGCTGATACAATGTTGGAAACTTGGAGAATGTTTGGAGAATGTTGTCGGTGATCTGTTGTGTTGTCATTGATGTCAAACTTGTCTAGTTGCTTGTCACGGTTAGTTGTATGTGGAAATGAAGAAGTTGTTGCAAATGTTCAATATTGTACATAGTGATGGACTTGGAGTTGTTGGCAATATATGTTGTCATTGATGTCAACCTGATGTCTGACAATGTGTATTGTCTCTGTTTAATGCTGTTGATGAGCTTATATCGATGTCGTGTTGTCATTATCAGTAGTATGCAGTAGTGCAGAAGTTGTAACAAATTGTTGCAGATGTTCGGGTTAAGTATATTGTCCAGAATTGTGTGATAGGATGTTGGTATATTGTCTGATGTTTTCTTATTGGTATCTCAGTCAGAAGTAGTGCTGAATTGGTAAGTAAAGAAGTGGTGGTAGTAGTAGTTGTTGTCCAGCAATGTGCAGAAGTGAAGGCAGCGTGAAGAGGTTGTTGATCAATGGTATGGATGAGATATATTGTCGTGAAATATGTAGTCAAAGGTTATGCATACATATGGTGTTCCCAGGAGGTTAGTGTAGCAGAAGGTGCAAGAAACAATATTTAATGTCCCAATGGAAGGATGTTTTATATTCCTTTGGATTGTGAAAAGTATGGTGTGTGGATTTGGATATAATGTTAATGTTTTGCGAGTGGTGTACTATCAAGTTTAAAGATCCTCTGATTGCTCAGATGATGAGATTAGTTGTTGCTGCTTTCTGATAGTAAGAGTGTCTATCAGACTGATCTGGAATACGCTTGGTGCCTTCGGAATATGTGAACTCAAGTGTTGCAGTTTTGAGGACATGTTTATTTGGTTTGTGCAGTATTCCAATCCAATTCTCTGGTGGTGATTATGTTTTGCAAGTTATGTTGGTTTGTGCTTGGTATGTTCAGTTGTGTTGTGTTTTCAATGTGCCCAGATGGATTATCTTGTTTGGATCATGCTTTTGGTCCAGATATGCATTCGAAGTTGAGTTAGAATATTGTCATGGGTCTCACCGTGGTGTGTGGAGATCCCCTATAAGTAATTTGCATTGGAAGATGTTTTGGCCAGCTGGTTGCTAAGTTTTATTGTTTATCTACATGTCACGTTTGGTGCCGACTTTGGAGGATGTGTTAGCATGTGCATTTCATTGGATTCGACTTAGAAGAATGTGTTGTGATGGATTTGGGTCCCCTCTATCTCCTACAGTGGACCTCATTGAGTGTTTTTGGTCCGGGTGGTCTATTTTATGTAATATTGTATACTCTATCTGTGGCAGACTCTCAACTGGGTTTTTGATGATCTAACTTGTCTTTAAGAAGTGTGGATGTATGAGTTGATGTATGGAAGTTGTGTGAATTGATGTGAAGTAAATGTGAATGATGTGCAAACAGATCCGGTACTGCAAAAGTGCGAAAGTCGGTTTGTGAAGAGCTTTGATGATGATATATTCAGTGTGACAGTGTTTCAAGATAGTGGTTGATGTCAGATGTGTTTTCCATGATATTGGTTGCTTGACATAATGGTCCAAGGACAATTTTATGATCAAGAGATTCTCTTCATTTCAATTCTGCTACTCTTTCAATTGCCAGAAGACAATGAGTCTCTTGGCAGCTCTTTGTATCTTGCCCTAAAGCAGTGAGTTTCAGTTGTGCATGTCATTGTATCTTGCCCTACGGTTGTTGGTATGTTTGCTGTTGCGCCAAAAGCTCAAGTTGTCAACGAACGTCATAAACACCAGACTTACCTAGATCCACAGGAGGCAGTTATGCCATGTCACGAACCCCGAAGGAGGTGCTAACCACCAAGTCAACAATCTCCCCCTCAACACTGACTGAGGGTTCCGCACTAATGGAATGAAAGAGACCTCCTAGGATTCGAACCCATGACCCAAGACTCTAATACCAATTGTTGGTATGTTGTCGTTGCGCCAAAAGCTCAAGCTATCAACGAACCTCACAAACACCAGACTTACCTAGATCCATGGGAGGCGGTTAAGCCATGTCACGAACCCCGAAGGAGGTGCTGACCACCAAGTCAACAAAGGTAGTGCGCCTTGGCCTTGTAAGTCCATCAAGTACATGTTGCTCCTTGGTAGTGAGCCTAAAACATTGTAATCAATTTTATTTATATTGTGAGTGCGATTCTCACTGTGGTTTTTCCCTATTGGGTTTTCCACGTGTTGGTGTGTGTTTTATTACCCACCAAACTCAAAATAAAATGTCCAAAGACACTCTATCCTCTCTTGAACAAAATCACCACATATGCTAAGATTGCAAGAAGATCATATGGCGATTCCAAGGTTTTTTTTGTCAGGTCTTAACGTGTGGATAAACTCAATGGGCGTTGTGATATGTTGGTAATACACAAAGGGAATTACGCTTGGCTCGTTCAATTCAAAATGAAGCTCTATCGTTTGGGTCTTGGATCATGGACTTCAAGAAAACTGAAAAGGAGATAAGGGTTTAGAAGTTCTAATCTATTCCTAAGAATTCAAGAGACGGTAGACTTGGTGAAACCAATAACCACGCTTTTCTTTGCCATGCTGGGGACATCTACACATAGTGGGTGCAATCTTCAAGGGATGTGCTTATGATTTTCACGTCATGAATAACTACCATCAAACCAAACAATATTTATCTAGACAGAAGTTAAGCATCCACAAAGTAAGCTCAGACTAACTTTACACAATGAACAAAAATCATGTGTTCATCAAAAGTATGAGTGGAAGATTCACCATAAATCAATACTTATCAAATCTTGTATTCGTCTAACATACATGAAATAAAATCTAAACTATGATGAGGGATAAGAACCATGCAAACTCCAAAATAATAGAAGCAATCGCCATCAATTTGAACAATGCATTACTTATTACTTTGGCAGTCATAAACAACAATTTGCTTATCTCAACATGTTTTGCAACATGCTCCCATGTTTTACAAATGAGGGGCGAGCTCAATTTATAGGCTCTTCAATTACAATTCAATGGCTAGGATTGATTTCGAATCAACGGTCGCGATTACAAAATAAAACTCTAATTAGGGTTTGTTACAACTACCTCCCTCTTGACCAATAAGAAAATTACATTTAGGGACACTTGTCCTTCTTGCTAAATATAAACCAATAATAAAATAAAAGGTTGTTGCATTGTGTAGTGTGCCTTCTAGAAGCTTTCATGGATAAGTCAGGTTCATTGAACTTGGAAATGTTGACTTGGAACAATTTGATTGGTTGGAAGATGACAAGGCACCACCTCAACGTGTTGGATGTCCCGGTCACTTTGTTCTTTTTCCATGTACTTGCCTTAGAATATCTTTTTCCTTGCCAACGACTTTGTCCTTTGCGCTTGCTTCTTCCTAGATTTGATCTCAGATTCCTTTCGAGATTTTGATCTTTTCTTCTCACCTGCATTTGAATCTGTGAGGTCTGGAAGTCTCCCCTTGGAGCAAATGTTTGTACTTCAAGTTATTAAAATTTTATTTCCCGATTGCTTTGAAATTCCTCCTGCTTGAACTGGACTAATGTTATTCCTCTGAATTCCCCAATTTGTGTCGAGAAATTGTCTAATTATGGAAATTTGTTTGGAATACTCCTCTTGTCTCCATCTGATTCTTATTGGGAGCTTGTCTTCAATTCCTCACGAGATGAAATCCTTCAAGAAGTTGCCTTGATTGCTTCAATAGGTCTGGGATTGTAGATGAAATCCCCCAAGAAGTCCGAAATTTTTTTTCCTATATTTTCACCAAGTCTAAGGACTTTTCTTTCTTGATGCCTTGAAATTCTTTCTAGTGCCTTGAATTTGGAGAAGAAATCCTTTGTGCTTTCACCACAATGGAGGAAATTGGAATTTTCTCTGTGAAGTATTTCCCATACTTAGCCAAATTTAGGCTATTCAATTTCATTTTGTAACACTTGCATGCGGACCTTTCAACTTTAGCCAAGATTTTGGCCATCTCTATGCTCGGACGAACTTTGCCTGTGGATTTGCTTTCAATTCTGAATTTGGCTTGTGTTAAGTAGGACAAACTCCATCCTTGGATAGGGATTTTAATCTTTTCCTCTTTACTTTTCCATTCTTCTTCATTCTTCCTATTTCCTTTCCAACACTTAGTCAAAATTTGACTCTTTTGTTGTAGAAAATTCCACACTTAGCCATTTTTTTATATTTTTCTTGGCAAATTCCAACACTTGGGTCGGACTTTGGAAATTCCTTTCCTAGCTTCAAAAAAAAATCACTTGTTGTCTTCGAAAATCTTCCTTCCTTAAACTTGGGAGAGAGAGAGCTCTTTCACTTTTGAACCTGAGAAAGAATGAGAATGAAGATGACAAGTTGAAATTGATATAAGTTTTAGAAGTTCGATTCATTTTAGCATCTTTACATTCTTGGTAGATTCATCGAACCTAGTCCTCTTCTCATCTTCCTCAAAATGGCAACTCAATCCCTTCAAAAGACTTCAAAACAAAGTTTCTATTCTTGTTTTTGGGCGCCACTTCACACCTTGTCCTCATCTTGTCCATGTATTTGAAAGGAATCTTTTTTTGAAATTCATATGTTTACGAAATTTTCCTAAGTGTTGGGCAAATTTCTTGACTTTCCAAACTTTGTCAGCTCTATTCATGGCGGAGTTTGCCATGTGTTAGGACATTCTTTCATGACCATGGCAGAGTTTGTGTGATATCAAGCCACTTTTTATCTCCCCTAGGTGGACTTTGAGTGATTTCATGCCAAACTTACCTTCTTGGGCGGACTTGACCACTTGTCATGCCAATTTCTTCTAAGTGTCAAGGCGGACTTGATGTGTCTTTATGCCAATGTGGGTGGAGTTCATGCTTGATCAAGACTTTTTACCTAATGCTTGGGCGGAGTCCATGATGCCTTGGGACATTTCCCATTTTTCTTCTAGGCAGACTTTGATATGGCCTAGGACATTGCCATGTCCATCATAGCGGACTTGGCACTTAGTCAAGACATTTATTTTTGGAGGGGGTGGACCTTGTCACATGTTAGGCCAAATTGTGCCTTTCTTGAGCGGACTTTAGCTTTCCTTAAGCCATTTCTTTCTCTACTATGGGCAGAGTTTATTCATCCTAAACCCATTTTTGCTAGGCAGGTGAGTGGACTTTAGGATGGCACAAGACATTGCCATCTCCATCATAGCGGACTTCACCCTTTGGCAAGCCATTTTGACCAAGTGTTGGGCAGACTTGGCAACTAATTTCAACTTTTCTTTCAATCCACCAACACTTGGCCGAATTTTCCTTCATCTTCCTTGGGCGGATTTGCTTCTTGCTTAGGGAATTTCCTTGACACTTAACCAAATTTTGAAATTTTATTCTCGAAGGTATCAAAACAGCCAATTTTCTGATCTTTTTCTCCCCAAGGTATCAACACTTAGCCTATTTTCTTATCCTCTCCTTGGGCGGACTTTAGCATGTCTCAGGACGTTGTTCTTTCCACGATGAGCGGAGTTTGTGTGCTGTTAGGACACTCCTCTTATGATGCATGGCGGACTTTGCACTTGTCCAAGACGTTGCCATCTCCCTCCTTGGCGGACTTTGCACTTGTCCAAGACGTTGCCATCTCCTTCCTTGGCGAACTTTGCACTTGTTCAAGACGTTGCCATCTCCTTCCTTGATGGACTTTAAATTTGTCCAAGACATTGCCCTCTCCCTCCTTGGCGGACTTGGTATTTGCTTGAGACATTGCTATCTCCATTTAGAAACTTTTCTCTGTGGCACAAACACTTAATGGATTTTCTTGCTCAACAATTCATGTTTGTCTAGAACTTCTAGATCAATGCCTTATCTGGAGATTTTCTTTGCTTTTCATATTTGGAGACACAAATTTTTGATTTCAAAGGTAGGAACCCTGTTGCCCCAATCCTAGGTCAACTTTCAAAACAAAGCTGAAAAAAAAGCAAAAAGCAAGTGAAAAAGCTACGTCCCAGATTGGACCCAAAGTGCCAAAAATCAAAAAAGCAAAAAAGCACAATCCCACAAAATATAAAGTTGTCAAAATTGACCCTAAGCAGTTGCGTTTTTCGTCCTTTGGGCCTTCTAAGCACTTTGATGGTGTCCAAACACTGTTTTGAGCATGATTTCCTTAACTGACTTGGATGACCATCTAAAAACTCTAACTCCTCATTGCAAAAAGACTGGTGATTAGCACTTGCGATGCCCAAGGCAAAACCCTACAAAGCAAAAAATACAGGCGTTCCCCATTTGCAATGGGGTGATGTGTGAAAAGGTCACAATACCACGTATACCTCGTGTTCAAGTGTCAATGGTTGATATTTTCACTATTGTTGTAGAATAGTTAAATGTTGCTTAAGTATGATAGATCAGTGTTTTTAAGATCCGGACTAATTCACCCCACGCACCCCCCCCCCCCCTCCCCTCTCATTCCTGTTGTGGGTTCAACAAATACGTTGTACAATAAGATAATATTATTTAAAAAGTTGAAAGCGCGGTCAAGAAGAAGACAGCAGGGACTGGGACAATGAAAAATGTGGTCCATACAAGACAGAATTCTCCATTTTTCCAAGGTATGTCTATCATGTTGATTGACCTCCATGTCATAGTTATACAAAGAAAAAATCTGCCATTAGTCTTTCAAGAATGTTCTCAAGTGCAGTGGAACAATGGCATCATCAAAACTGGAGTGACATTGCCTATTGAGAAGCAGATCCAAGAATTACCTATTCTAGCTTTTTGACAAAGAAACTTGCCATGTAAACCTGTTGTTATATTAATGTAATAATGTAATTATTTCATATATGAGTGATATAACATGTACTTCTCAAAAAAAATGATGCTGGAACATCCTTGGTTTCATGGCAATCCAGATCAACTAAAAAAATAGCAGTAAATAGTGTCATGTGGCTTTTTCTCATGTTGACTTTTCATCAAGCATTTGACACATATGTATTGGTTTGAGCAAACTAGAAGTTTGAATGATCTGAGGACTGAATCCTGATGGGTTTTTGATTCAGATGGGGACCAATACTTATAGGCCAGATCCAGCTGTAGTGGAGTGGCTGAAATGGGAAATGATAGCTGTTTCATTTATCTAAAAGAATATCCCAATAACCTGGCAGTTATAATATCATGGATAGAAGTTCCAGAATAAAAAATAGGCATTTGGAAAATCATAAAGATATTGGAACATCTTGATCCACCAGCAAGGAGTAGAATCATTGAAGAGGTGAACTGCAGTTTGTCTTCTGTTAAAACAGGTAAACAAAACCAACAAATAATTGCCCTGATTTACCATTTTCAGGAATTGGATAGAAAAGAAGACACCTAGTTCTTGGGTCAGTAAAATGGAGATAAAAACACATTTTTTTGAGAGTAAAAGAACATTTGAAAGGTCAAAAGAGGTTGGATCAAATAAAAAATGGGATTTTTAGTCAGTTTTATTGCTCTGGCTATCAAAGGAAATGTGTAAAGACTAGAATTTGTATATTTTCATCTAATATAGAATGTTTTTTAGTTTTTAACTTGTTTTATGCCCAGCAACAACAGGAGAGAATTGAATACACAGACATGGGAAAAACGTCCAAAAGCAGTAGGGTATAACCATTTCTGCACTTCTGGACCTCCATTTTGAAACCTATGATCATAAATTTTGTGGATTTTTGATTCTCGTAATTGATCATGGGAAAAATTTCAATTTAGAGCCTTCCGCATGAAGATATTGTGGCGTATAAGTCATTTAAGAATGAAATTTGATGACATTTCTATCTGTAAGCTGCACTTGTCTTGTTTAAACTGGAAATGATTACTCTATCTTTCTTATCTTCTGGAAGAAGTTTATTTGAACCTATTGAAGAATACAAACCAGTAGATGATAGTGGTAAAAATAACTCTTGGTATTAAAAAAGCCACAAACCTCAACTTGTGTTTATTGTCCTTTCATGCTGAGCTTAGATTTAAAATACAAATTGAGAGAGAGGAATTTGTTTAAACCTTCCTGGGCACTTTGACCTGTTGAACATTTTCCGTGCCTGTTGAATTAGCCTTTGACCTCTCCATATCAAAAAAGATTGCTTTCTCTTTAAAGCATGCTCGTCCCTGATGAGCTGGTGCATACACAGCAAATGATTGAATTCTCTTTTTGGTTCTTTTACCATACATACCTCTAAGAATAATGTGGCCAAAGCAGGCTTTCACAATTTTTGGGTATATTCTCTTTTCTTTGGAGGATCCCTGCATTCAATAGTTTGTTTGCTTAAAAAAAAGGGTGTGGAATTGAGAGAAACATAAGGTAAGAATAATTCTAGATTCTGAGAAAGGTTTGTATCCAAGTGAATTGTGTGAAAGCAGAACTGACCAAAGAAGTCCTTGCTCAGTCTCGCATATTTGCTTGTAATCCAGCTTACCATTAGCTATCAAGCTTTGAGCTTGACCATTAGACTATGCTCAAAAGATAGTATGCATTAAGCATTTGATTCTATATGACAGAGAGTTCATTAAAAATATTACAGATCTTTTGTGAAACTCATAATGTTGTTTCAAGAAAAAGAAGATGCAAGAACCTTTTGTACTCATGCCCAAGGGTGTTTTACAGATATAGATTTTTCCAGAGACTAACTTCAGTGATTGTTAATGCCTGAATAAACAATGAAGTTCTCTCCAGTTAACAATTTGTGCATCCTAATACCTTTGAAGCAATAACAAATTTTGAGCCCCTGGTTAGCAATTCATATTATAAACATACCTTCAAGTGTCAAAGGTTTTCAATTTCGTTTCAAAATTGGCTGGGGCAGTCTACAGATCATGCTCATTTTAAAATGGAAACCTTCCGCGGCATCATGTTTTGGCTGGGGACAAGAACAAGAGACCAAGTGTTTTTTGGTGTACAGTAGTTTTGGCTGGTCATAAACTTTATTTTTTGGTTTTACTCAATGGATACCCTAAATTCTACCCAAGGCATAATTCTATTACGAGAGTGGATGGCTAGCAATCCTTCTCTACAGTATTGCAAATTCGTAAGTGATTTAAATATGGTGGGATCAGTTCAAGATAGAGAGTGATTCTTTGACTTAGTGGCTTTACAAAGCAAAACATGCTTCAAACCATTCAATTGTTGCATGCAAATGATTCAGCTGTTAGTAGATGTACAAAGAGAAAGATGGGATCGTCTTTTTGGTCCAATAAACAATGGGGAGATTTCATAATTACTAACAACCTTGAGTTGCTCAGCTAGCATTCTCGCAGTGATGGCTCAGCAGTGACAACAGCATATCTAGACATGTATGCAGCTGACAGATCAGCATGGAGAGGCCACAGTTATCTAGCAAGTCTTCTTTGAGATTAGCACCAAGTTAACTATTTGAGAGTTTAGTGAATTGTCAATGTAACTAAGTCTCAACTATTTAATTAGGATTTATTAGTTGCTAAACTAGATTGAATGATTAGTCAGACTAGTCAACTAATCAGTCAAACTGAGTGTCACTTTCAGTGAGTTGTAAACTTAACATGGAGCTTCACTTGACACCTCATCTAGTTTCTCTAACTTGTATTCTTTGTGCACTTATCTATTTACAGGCACATATTCTAATTCTAATTATGATGCGTACAGTCTATCTTCTAAAATCTCATTCCAGTGCAGTGTATTTTTTTTCAGATTTAATGAGAAGACAGTTGCAGGTTTGGGAGTTAAATACTGTGTATTCACTGTTCATATTTTCAGTAGTATGTATTTGTAGATTAGTCTATTCAAATATTATTGTTTTGATTGAAGTTTTTGTGTTTTAAGCTAGCTAGTTTTAATATAAATTTCTGAGTGCAGATTTTGCTTACCATGGTCTGAAAATTAGCATGTTATCAAAACATGTAATCTCAAATCTTCTAGATCCATGTATGAAGTGGGCTGCTATCTGTGAGAGGAAGTTGTCGGTTATTCTAGCAAGTGTGATGCCCTTGGTTCAGTGATTGAAGTAATCCAAACCTTAGGGGTTGTAGGGTGGAATACCCTAAATGTTGATCTACACATGTGATAGCCTGCTGGTCTGAGTTATTTTTGGCTGATTTATTTGGCTTTTGCATGTTCCAAGAATTGCAGGCATGACTAATCCCAGTCTCAGAGAGTGAATGTCTAGAGGGCAGTTCTAGCTTCACATCTTGGAAGTGCAGATTACAGATGCTACAAGAGGAGGTTAGTCTTGGCAGTTTTGTGGAGATGAAGGTTGTAGCTCGTACTGACCTTGTTTAGCTGGCCAAACATAATAAAAAGTCGGCCAAGACAAAGTGAATCATCCTAGGTTTTCTGAAGAACCATTTGATCCCTCACATTGTAGAGAAGAAGTCAGCAAAGGAGATAAACAATGCCTTGATCATTCTGTACCAGAGTGTAAACGTTTCTCAAGATCCTGCTAAAGAAATTAAGTATATTAATGTCCACAAATGACCAAAAGTAGGTCGATGAGACTAGAGGTTGCAACAATTAACAGTAGAAAGTTTAGGAAAGGACAACCCTATAACCAAAACATTAAGAGTACATAAAAGAAAATACGACTTTGTGCCACTAACAAATACAAATGAATGGCGAACTAGAGCCCCAAAAGCATGTGCTGGTGAAGAGTGGAAGGAAATCTCATTGCTTATCACTACTTGCATCCAAATGGAGGAGTTGTGTGAGCCATCATTAGTCATTGTATGAGATAATGCTCATCAAGGAGCTAAGTCACCAGGTTCGAATTCGAATTCGAAGTTCGACAGCTTTGAAATTCGATGAAGTTCGATGCGGAAAAAATTCGAAATGTATAAAATTCGAATTAAATTCGCCATATGTAATTTTTAAATTTTTTTTTAATAAATATATGTAATATATCTATAAATTTGCGTAAATAGTTTAACATTGATAAATAGATTTGAAATCATTACAAAAAGATGACACATTTATAAAATATAAACCGTAGGAAACATATGCTTTCACTATCGCAAAGATGTTCTTTTGTCAAAAAGGTACAATAACAGTCAAAAACTTTAGAACTTTAAAATAACTCTAAGTCATCAAGAGCACTTGGCTGGGATGCCAAATCATCATCATCTGTATCACTACTCAGTTCATCATCTGCAAAGTCAGGCTCATCTGCATCTGGCATTGCCATGCCTTCAAGAGTTTGTTGTAAAGAAGTGTTCTTTGCTGATTTGTTCATCAGCAATTTCAAATTGCTGCGAACATAGACAAGATCTCCCAACTTTCCAGTCAGCAATTTGTTCCTCTTTTTGGAATGGATGTGGTCAAAGCAACTCCAGTTCCTCTCACAAGCTGATGAACTTGCTCCCTGACTCAAAATTCGAATAGCAAACTCTTGCAGTTCAGGAGCTGATGATCCATAAGAGATCCACCATCTATATCCAGACATACGTGGCGAGTCATATTTGGCTTCTGCCCCTCCAAACATCCCTTCTCCTCTCTTGTATTGCCAACTTTGATCTCTGATTAGTGCTGCAATTTCTGGATTTGGTACATACCTGCTAATGGCTTGGTAAAGCCCTGCCATGATTTCATTATCACCCCTTCTATCAATAGAAAACAACTTAGGCTCCAAAAAGCAAGCTGCTGCATGTAAAGGTGTGTGCATCATTTTCCATCTGCAATCAACTGCCTCCCATATCTGCATATATTCTGCTTCTTCATTGTTTAGTGCTTTTTGAATAGATTCCTTACACCGGTCCATGCTTTCATAAAGCATGCCAAGGCAAGGAGTGTCACCATCAACCATACGAAGCACGTCAACAATTGGTTCACATACAAGCAAGACTTTTGCTGCACTTTCCCAGAAATTGCTGTTTAGGATGATTTGCTCTATGTTCTTCCCCTTGGGGCCTTTAGAAAGCACTGAACTTTCCCACTGATTGGAACATATAATAGACCTCAAAGCTGCTTTTTCTTCAACCACTCTTTTCAAAGTGATATAATATGAAGCAAATCTTGTTTCACAAGGCCTCAACAATTCCTTTGATGCATGCTGCCTATAAATACTCAATGTGAGACGATGATTCCGTATGAAATTTGTAATTGCTCTCCCTCTATGAATAGCTTCATTTATCCATGGGAATTTAGCCAAGTCATGAAGCAACAAATCGAGACAATGCGCTGCACATGGGCTCCAATATATCTGTGGGTACTTCTCTACAATCAGCCTCCCAGCTCCCACACAATTTGCTGCACTATCAGTTACCACTTGAACCACATTTTCCATCCCTACTTCAAGAATGGCTTCCTCTAATATTTGAAAAATATACTCTGAAGTTTTTTTGTGGTTCATGGTGTCAATGACTTTCAAAAACACAACACCTTCAGGACAAGACACCAAAACATTAATCAATGGCCTTTGACACATATCTGACCATCCATCACTCAATATAGTGCAACCTGTTTCCTTCCAAGTGGCTTTGACATCAGCTAATTTTTCAGTCACTCTATCTTTTGACCTCTGCAAAAGAGTTGTCCTGATAGCCTCTGAACCTGGGGGTGTGTACCCTTTGCCAAACTCTGCAATTTTCTGAACTGCATTGCGGAAATGAGGATTTCTCGCAACATTGAATGGAATAGCACTTGTGTAAAACAAATCAGCAACTGCATCATCCACCTGTTGTTTCTCTACTGGTTTCCAAAAGTTGTTCAGTGTTCCACTCTGTTTTGGTACACTCGCCGCTTCGGATTGCACAGAAGAGGAAGACATGGCAGATGTGAATCTAGATATATCTCCTTCAATTCTCTGTTTCTTTTGTGCCTTCTTCATTTTGCCTACCGTTGAAGCAGCCAACTCTTTCTCTAGAATAGCTTTAAGTTCTGGAGTCGCACCTGTGCATGCTTGAACACCTCCAACTGGACCCCCTGTATTAGCAAGGAAGTGGTCCCTAAGCCTTGTTAAAGTTCCAATGATATTTGCCTGACATATGTTACATTTGATGTGAGTTCCATTTCGGGTCACATGCTTCCATGCCTCAGAAGTTGATTTGGGAGGAGCCATTAAATGAAAATCTGCATGTTTGGAAAGAAAAATTAAAAAACACACTATTTTTATTTCAACCTTTTAAAAATATATAATATTAAACAATATAATAAAAAACCATTAATATAAAATTATAAATTATATAATAATAATATTAAACAATATTATAAATTTATAAACATAAAAAAAATTGACACCATATTAATATCATATAAAAAAATGAAGCAGAGATATATAATAATAATATCATATTAATATCATATTGACACCATATTAAACAATATTATAAACATAAAAAAAATTGACACCATATTAATATTAAATTATTAATTATTAAACATAAAAAATATTAAACCTAAAAAAAATTAATAAAATATAAAAATATATAATATTATATTATAAAATATAAATATAAATCATAAAATATATAATATTATATAATATTACATTTTTAAACATTAACTATTTAACATTATAAACAAAAAAAATAAAAATAAAAATAAAAAAAAATACCTGTGTAGGTCGCGGATGTGTCGAGGCTGGCCGGTGGCGTCGCGGAGTGCAGGCGGCGTCGCGGGGTGGTGGCGTCGGCACTGGTGGTGGCGTCGCAGACGGGTGGCGGCCGAGCACTGGTGGTGGCGTCGCAGAGCGGGCGGTCGGGCAGAGCGGGCGGTGTTAGCAATTCGCGTGGGTGTGGTTGCAACGTCTGCGGCCGCCTATTTATAAAATCCGCCAAAAAAACCCTAAAACGCAAACCCGAAAAGTTTAAAAAACACTTTAACAAACCCTAAATTTTTAATCGAATTTAATCGATTTTTTTAATGGTTTTTCAAGTTCGCCGAATTTCGAACTTCAAGGTTCAAATTCGGTCGAACCCGGTGACTTAGTCAAGGAGTATCCAAGGCCAAAAGGCCACACTAGGATACCCTAGGAGCAATCAAAGGCCAAAGAACAAACTCAATACCATGCACATGAGCAATACAGACATAGTCACTAGTTATCTTATAAAGATCACCAAGCATTGAGATCAATTTGCTGCTACCATGGTGAAGGTGGCCAATGATGAATTGATGCCCATAGCTATAAATGGGTTCTCTCCACTTTGAGACTTATTTGTTCAAGGTGTCTATGCTTGTGAGAAACTTCCTACTTTTGAGATGTTACAAAGCTCTCATCCTAACTCTTTACTTTTGTGTTAGATGTTATTAATTAAGGCTTGGACACCTATGCTTTTCTATTCATCAATTTAGCTAATTGTAATTATCCCATATGTATGGGAAGTGGTAGTTTTTAATAGAGTTAGTTTATATAGAGGACTTAGGCAAAAGGTAAGATCATCCGTTGAACATTTTGTATTGAGCGTTGCTCAAAGGAGGTTGCCCCCTTAAAGAGACCCACAATATTTTGTAATATGATTTTGTGACTTCAATACAATATTGCTCTCTTTATTTCATTTGCAATACATTATCTCTATAATTTTGTTATTGGATTAACAATTGTAGGAAGGAATATAACATCTAGTATCAAAGCTCTTTCTAGGGTTGTGCTCTATTGTGGCATCAATAGTTTAGAGCTTTCTACAACTATCCACCATATGCTCTCACCTCACGCTATTGGGATCTTGGTGATCAAATGGTTGCTATAGAAATAAATAGCACTAAACATCTCGCCCAAACTCCAATATCCAAGCCTTAAATAACATATGCTCTTACTCCACCTCACCTATAGAAATAATAGCACTAAACATATTGACTATCCACCACATGCTCTCACTTCACCCTCTTGGGGTCACGTTAAGTAAGGGATGATTAAACTCCAATACGCAAGCCTCAAATAACATATATATGCAACTTTGAGCTTCCACATGGCCTCAAGTATATAAGAAGAGTGCATGGTTTCTTTTTCAAAACCTAGCTCTAAGCAACCTTTAGCCATTTGCAATTGTATATTAGGGTTTTGGCTCCTACATAAGTTGCCAATTTGAAACCTTTGGGACCGATTTTTCTCAAATTGGGAAGAATTTGACAATTTCATTTGGAAAATTTGGGTCATATTTTACCCCATCCAGGCAATTGTCCCATTGCAATCCTCTTTGAGTTGATCATTTTGCTACATAACCCTAGAAACCCTTTTTCCAGCCCAAGCAATTTTTTCATGTCATCCACACCCACCCCATTGCAATCATTTCTTCACACTATTTATTTTGCCTTATAACTCAAGTACCCCTTCTGGTAACCTCAAGTGTCCACTATGGCTAGCGGTTGATATGGAAGCAAGTTTCTACAAGTTCAACAAGCTCAATAACTTGGACAATAGATTGGGCACCCTTACTACCAAGTATAAGAACACCACTCCACACAATTTGCATTTTGGTATGAGGCAACTCTTAACACTAATGATTTGTCCAACCCTCAAAATCTTGATAGGCATCAACACACACTAGTTGGTGTTGTTTTATCATCTACCAAACATTAAAATAAAGTACCCAAAGATAATTTACCCTCTCTTGAAAAATCACCGCTTATGCTAAGATTGCTAGAAGATCATATGGCAATTCCAAGGTTTCTTTAATCAGGGCTTAAAGTGTGGATAAGCTCAATGGGCATTGTGATTTGGTGGTAATACACAAAGGGACTTACGCTTGGATTGTTCAATTCACAATGAAGGTTTAGACAATGGAGCTCTATCATTTGGGACTTGGATCATGGAAAAATTGAAAAGGAGACAAGGGTTTAGAAGTTCTAATCTATTCCTAGGAATTCTAGAGATGGTATTGGTTGGATGACCTCAATAAACCACACTTTGCTTCGCTTCATTCATGACAACTACACAAAGTGGGTGCAATCTTCAAAGGACGTGCTTATGATTTGGAAGTTAAACATGCACAAAGGAAAGCTTAGACTAACTTTGCACAGTGAATGAAAATCATCCATTCACCAAAGTATGAGCGGAGATACACCATAAACCAATACTTATCAGATCTTTGATTCATTTAACATACATGAAATAAAATCTAAACTATTTGGTGGAAGAAATTGAAAACCTTGCTTAATCAGTCAAACAATAGGGATTACAAAGCCTTAAGAGAAAGCACACATGTAATATATTATCTGGAAAATGACCTTCATGCAACAATATTTCAAAAATCACACACTCTCCAAATAAGAGGAGGCACCCTTATATAGTAGTCAAGAAATTATGAATGACCGAGATCGAACAATGGTCAAGGGCCCAGATTGAAAGATAAAAACCCTAATTAGGGTTTCCCAAAACTAACTACCCCTCGACCAATGAGAAAATTACATTTGGGGACTCTTGTCCTTCTTGCTAAATATGAGCCAACAATAAAAATAGAAGGTTGTTGCATTGTGAAGTGTGCCCTCTAGAAGCTTCTGTGGATAAGTCAGGTTCATCGAACCTGGACATGTTGACTTGGAACAATCTGATTGGTTGGAAGATGACGAGAAGCCACCTCAGCACGTTGGATATCCTCCTGAATTCTCCAATTTGTGTGAAGAAATCGTCAAGTATGGAAATTTGTTTCTTCTTGTTACCATCTAATTTTGATTGGGAGCTTGTCTTTAATCTTTCAGGAGATGAAATCCTTCAAGAAGTTGTCTTGATTGCTTCCATAGGTCTGGGATTGTAGATGAAATTCCCCAAGAAGTCTGAAATTATTTTCTATATTTTCACCAAGTCTGAGAACTTTTCTTTCTTGATGCCTTGAGATTCTTTCAAGTGCCTTGAATTCGGAGAAGAATTCTCTAGGCCTTCATCATAATAGCTCTTCCCATACTTGGCCAAATTTTGGCCATCTTTATGCTCAAACGAACCTTGCTCGTGGATTTGTCTTCAATTCTGAATTTGGCTTGAAACTCCATTTGTGTTTTCTGCAATGATCCTGCCTTAGCTCTCATCCAAAACCTGCAAAACCAGAAGAAATTAAGTTAGAATCCTCATTTTGAGCGTGAACTTTGAAGGTTTGATGGCAAAGTGTGCTTTGATTCTCCACTTCCTCAACACTTTTAGCTTTCAACAAGCTGCGAACACTTAGAAATTTTAGAAACCCTTGAAAACTCAATCTGATTTGAAGGTTTGGGAGTGAAATTTGTCTTTGATTAATAAAAAATGAATAACTTAGTCCCAAAATCTGTGAAATAAATGTTGAAATCAGATTCAAATTCTGGAAAATATGTGAAAATCAGACTAAGTCCCTAAAAATCTCCTCCAAAATCTTGAAAAGTGGATTGAAAACCACCGAAGATGCCTTGAATTCTTGATCAAAAGGTAAGGAAACAAACTAGAATACCCGTCACCTTGAGAAATAGAAGAAAACCCTTGTTTGCCTTCTCCTCAATGCCTTAAAAAATTTTCGAACTGCTCTAGAGGCTCTGAAAATGCTTTGGAAAACCTGAAATAATCTTTCTTCAAGTGTCTTGTTCTCCAATTTCAAACTGCTTGAATGAGAGAAATGAATGAATGATTCGCTGTAAGTATAAACTCCAAAGAGTTCAATTTCTGCATTTAGAAACACGATTCATCCTTCCCAAATCGAACTTATCTTGTTTCTATTCTCGCGATCTTATTTCTTTATCAATTTTAGTTCATTGAGAAAGTTTCTATTTTTTATTTCAGTTGAGTTTATTCACTTGGGAAAGTTTTGATTTCGAATCAAGTCTGAGTTCAGTTCAATAAGAAAGATTCTATTTTGAGAGTGAGTTGAAAAAAACTTTCTTCTTTCCTTTAGCAGATTTTGAAACTTTCTTTCTTGAATTCTTTGTTCGAACTTAAATACTTGATAGCTGGGCGGACTTTGTGAAATTTAGGCACCATGTATCATGCTAGGGTGGACTTCTTCATGTTTGTGTACTCAGCTCTTTGTGAAGGTTATGCACTTCATACTTCCTTGATTTCTTAACTTCATACCTTGTTATTCTCATTCACTTGGGCAGAGTTCATGAAGTTTGTTTCTATTTGCACTTGAGGTAGGGTGGACTTCAAAACCTTTCCTAACAGCTCCAAGGCGGACTTTATTGAAATCAGGAACCATAGACTCGCAGGTTGGGCGGACTTTACTAACTTTGTGCACCATTTACCACCTCCAAGGCGGACTTGACTGATTGCCTAACTTTATACCCTCTCTCTAGGGCGGACTTCCTTGATTTCTTCTCTATCTCCATAGGCGGGGTTCATCCAATTCATGCATCTCACTTCAACCAAGGGCGGACTTTGTTGTTCTTAGGCACCAAGTGTATGCTGATATAGGGCGGACTTTGGGGAATTCTTTTCCCTCTCATTGGAGTCAGCAGATTTTTTCTTAGCCAAGGGCGGAGTTGAAGGAAAGCCTTCCTTTCTAACTGCTGAGTTCATTACTTTCTTTCCCTTGCACAGATTAGACCTCAGAACTTCATCATCAGCCAAGGCAGACTTTGAGAATTATTTTCCTAGCTTCAAATCAAAGTGTTTTCAAGGTAGGACAGACTTCACCAAAACATTTCTTCATTATTTCTGAGCTTGGGTGGACTTCAGCCTTCTCTTTCCTTGAACAAATGTCTTCCTTGGGCGGACTTCCTTAACTTCATGCACCTTATACAAAGGTGGACTTGAAGACACATGGGCACCTTCTACCTCAATCAAGGGCAAAGTTTAAGACATTTTGGCACCATCCAATCAAGGGCGGACTTCATGATTATTTGTGACCAAGGAGGGAGGACTTCCTTGTGTTTGTGCACTCAACCTCTTGATGGGGCAGACTTCATCATCTTTGGGAACCATCTCACAAGCTAGGGCGAACTTTATCATCTTCATGACACAAAACCTTAACCAAGGGCAGACTTTATCATTTTCTTGAACCACGGTGGGGGCAGAGTTGGATCCTCTTCAAGAACCCTCATGCTACTTCCATACGGCAGACTTCAGAAACTTCATGGCTCAACTCCAAGGCGGACTTCACCAACTTTGTGACCCACTTTCATGACTTCCAAGGCGGACTTTTTGAAGATTGTGCACCAACTCATGGCGGACTTTGCCAACTTCAGGAACCAAGACAAGGGCGGACTTCATGAACTTCATAACCCATTGCTTCATTTTCAAGGCGGATTTCACCAAAATCAGGAACCAAGGAGGGCGGACTTCATGAATTTCAGGAACCATGTGATCAAAACTTGAAATTTCCATAACTAGTGCAATTTTTACTGGATCGCCTTGAAATTTGAAAATTGTGCTTCAATCATTCACTGAATTCCTCGGGATTCCTAAAATTTAGGAGATTAGCTTTTTGGGTCAAAACTTGGATTTTAGGATGAATTTGTTGATCATTTCAATGTATTTCAGTGCGAACAGTGCAACCCCTCGATATACTTTCCAAAAATAGAAAAATAAAGGTTCCCTAAAAAATAGGAACAACTTTGTAAAAATAGCCATTTTCGGGATCATGCTCAAAATGCCAAAAACGAAACTTCCTAAAAATAGGAAAAAGCAAAAAAGCAAAACTTTCCAAAAATAGAAAGTTGTCCAAATTAGCTCAAATCAATTGTGATCTTCGTCCTTTGGGCTTCCCAGACACAATGACGACGTCTAGACTCTTTTCTAACCATGGCTTGCACACACTAACTCATGATGTTCAAAACTCAGGTCGCTCAAAACCAACAAACTTGACAATACCGATGCAGGAAGGTCACAAGGCTCTAACAAAAACCCTAGAAAGCAGGAAAAAAGGAGGGTCCCCATTTGCAATGGGGCGATGTGCAAAAAAGGTCTCAACAACACCTAAACACAACTTTCTAGAATTTAATGGCACAAACTCTACTAGATGGTTATATAGAGTAAAGTAGTATTTTAAAGTCCATTAAGTCCCAACAAGTCAAAAGCTTTTTATTGTATTGTTCCACTTAGAGGATGATACTATTCAATGATTGGGAAAATCCCAACCTTTTGTCCAATGGGTAGACTTTTTGTAGGGAGGTTCTCAATCATTTTGGTCCAAGTAAATATGAAGACTTTCCTAAATTACACCAACACAGTTAGTCTATGACGACCAAACCAATTTCAAAAATTAGCAAATCAAACAAATGGTTGCTCGCCAAAGAAAAAGGTTATGTTACAATTGCAATGAAAAATATGCTTCAAAACACAATTGTGTAGAATAGAAGTTGTGTATGTTTAATGTCACAACTTGAAGAGTAGGAAGATGCAAGGGAAGCCCAAGGAGAAAAGCAGCAAGTGGAAGAGGATACAAGTGAGGGACCCATGCTAGAAATCTTTGTGCACACATTGGCAAGTGTCATGACTCCTCAAACAACAAAGGTCAAGAAGTCCTTAAAAAACATCCCCTCACCATCCTCATCAATTCTAGCTACACAAACTTTATTGACCCTTGATTAGCGAAATAAGTCACTAGTTATGTATACCCATGTTTCAGTTTTGAGTTATAATAGCGAACAAGGGCCCTCCCTTGCATGGTTAAAAGCAAAAAAAAAAATTACATATCAATAGGGACTACAATATAAAATCAGATATGTTCATCATATATTAAGGTGGTTGTGATAGTTTTGGATACACAATGGCTACACACTTGGACCTATCTTATGGGGCTTTTCAAAATTATGGATGCAATTCACATATAATTGTCAATAACACATTGTAAAAGGACTTACTCCTAGATCAATAAGTGTCATTAGCTCTCATTGTATGAAGAAGTCGCTTAAAAAGGGATCTCAAGGAATTATTGCCCAGTTGTTTGCTATTCAGCCCAATGAATCATCTACTTCAACCCAACCAATGGAACTAGAAGAAGTGTTATCTCAACACAAAACTATCTTCAAAGAACCAAAAAGGTTACCACTCAATGTAGCAAAGATTACGTGAACTAGCTAGTGCCTAGGAGCGTACCTCCAAATATATGTTCTTACTAACCCATTCCTCCAAAAGATCAAAATAAAAAAAGAATTGTTGCAAGTGTCATTCAACAAAGCATGAGTGCTTACTCTTCCCTAGAACTACTAGTTTGTATAAAGGATGTGTTTTGGCAACTTTGAATTGATTTTCAAGAGCTGAATAAAATCACTATGAAGGACAAATTTCTTGTTGTAGTGGTCAATGATATCTTTGACAAATTGCATGGTGCATGCTTCTTCTCCAAGTTGGATTTACAATCGAGCTATCCTCAAATCCACATCAAGGACGAAGACATTCCTAAGATAGATTTTAGAACTAGTGACAACCATTATGAATACCTAATCTTGCCATTCAACCTCACCAACACACCGTCAACATTTTGTCATGTCCCCTGTGCCACTAAGCTCTAGTGATATTTATTTTAATATATAGAAGTGTTTTTCTTAAACACTACAATAATAATCATTTTAATAATAACAAAAATATTTCTGTTGACGCTGACTTGATTTTGAAATTGTTTTTGAGTGCCAAACCTTTTTGGAGGCCGACCTATCTTTGTTAAGGCATTCAGGTATAAATCTATCATAGGCGCCTTTTTGGAGACGTCTTTTGACACAGAATTCTCAAGTGACTGCTACAGCACATTTTTTCTTCTCTAGCTCTCTACTATCTTGATGATGGATCACAGAGTGTGATCCGAAATGTTGATAAAAATCTCCAACACAATTGAATCCAAAAACAATATTGAAAGGCACTATAGATTGTGGAAACTTGATATCATTAAAGGACGAATCACCCTGTTATAGCACTGGTTATGTGAGGACGAAACCCCTCAGCCTACACCCACTTTCTACACTCAACTTTAGACTTCAGGATCGACCTAATATCCATTGGCTGTCCAATACAGGCCTGACTTTCCAACAGCAACAGGAGCTACATTTGAATATCAACTAGTCGCTCACCTAACTGGATCACCATCCTTACCTAGGGTTTCTACTAAGTCACAGGACACCATTGGCAAGTGTAGGTGACGCTCACTTGGAGAACAGACCACCAGCCACTAATATATTCCAAGAGTCAGATCGCTGGTTAGATTTCACCTGGGGTAATATACTATAGCAGATCTGAAATGACAGCAATCTGACTGGGGCATTTACAGAAATCAGTACCAGACGAAATTCAGCAGTTTCCCGTCAGTTCTGGGCACTAATAACAGCAAACAAGGGTTTATTGCAAATCAGATGTCTACAGAAATTGCAAAAATCAGACTTTAAGAGTAGAAGGCGAATGATTCATAAACACCTGAGGCTTTCATACCTCAGTCTGCAAATCAGTTGGGTGATAGACATTTGTCAGTTAGGGCAGGTCACATTCATTCTCCTGATTCCACAACTTTCCTACCACAGAAATGTTTTAAGCTACAAAATTCTCAATTATTCAATTAATTGAACAACAATACAAAGAGTGTAACTTTGTTGTATTTCATCTAGTGAATGGAATCTCATTAAAATTGTGTTTTCTTTTTAATCTCTGCACACTTTGATCTGCATAATATTGTTAATACTGATTGACTGGTGTTTGTTAATTCTATTGCAATACTGGTCTAGATTTGAGTAAAGGCAAATAATAAATCCTAGGGTCGGTACACATTTCAAAACTGGATGAATAAGATTTTCAGACCATTTCTCTAAAAGTTCATCTTGGTCTTCTTTGATGACATCCTTGTATATAAATGAACATGGGAAGAGCATCTAATGCACCTAGACCATACCCTCCAAATCCTTTCTAACAATCGATTATGTGCCAAATGTTCCAAATGCCTATTTGGCCAAAAAGAAATTGAATATCTAGGGCACATCATTTCCAAGGAAGGAGTTAAAGTGGATCCAAGAAAAATTGACACTATAAAAAAAAGGGCCTAAACTCAAAGTCTTCAAAAGCCTTCAAGGATTTTTGGTCTTCACAGGATATTACTTCAAGTTCATCAAGGACTATGGGAAAATTGTAGCTCCACTTACAGCCATATTCTAAAATAATTCCATTGGTCAAAGGTGGCTACAAAGGTCTTTGAAATTCTCAAGTAGGCTATGTGCACTACACCAATTCTTGTTATGCCTGACGTCTCCAAACCATATTTTCATTGAAAGTGATGCTTCAAGGAGTGGATTGGGCATTGTCCTCAAGCAAGAAGGAAGGCCTCTTGCCTTCACCATCCTATCACTTAGAGGCAAAAATCTCAACCACTCAATGTACGAGAAAGAGATTCTTGCCATACATGAAATGAACACATGGCGCCCATACCTTGTAGGAAGACACTTCTACATCAAAGTGAACCATCATAGGATTAAGTACTTTTTGGAACAACGGATCTATTCTCCCAAGCAACAAAAGTGCGTCACAAAAGGGCAATGACTAGGAGATTACCTACAAAAAAGGAAAGGACAATGTTGTGGCAAATGCATTATCTGACAAGTATGAATATCAAAACAACTATTTGTGCACTATGAAGTGTCCACTAGTCCTAAGTCAAATTACTCCTAGGATGGACACTATTTGTGCCACTAAGGTCATCCTATATTCGAACTTCAACACTAAAACATAAGATTTTGCTCAAACTACATGCCTCACCATCATCCCACCACTCAGGTTTTTAAAATACGTACAAAAGGCTCCATAGTAATTTTTTGGGGATGGCATGAACAAAACATTAAAACTTTGCGGAAGAATGCAAGATCTATCAACGTAATAAAGGTGCAATGGTCACATCCCAAGCATGCTACAACCATTACCTATTCCCATCAAGTTATGGACCAACATTAACATGGACTTATTGAAGGCTACCAAAGTCGGGTAGAGAAACAATCATTTTGTATGTGGTAGATCACCTCTCCAAATATGCCCATTTCTATTCCGTATCCCATCCTTATACTTCATCCACTATAACCCAAACCTTTGTTGATCAAATATTCTACCTCCATGGCATACTTGCTTTCATTGTTAGCAAAATAGTCCTATTTTTACTGGTTAGTTTTAGCAAGAACTTTTCCAATGACACAATGTCTGACTTAAAATGAGCTCAACATACCATCTACAAACAAATGACCAAACAAAAATTGACAATAAGTGCTTGGCAAACTATTTATGTTGCTTCACTTTAGATAAAGAGACTCATTGGGTCAAATGGTTATCTTTTGTGGAAGGTGGTATAATATGGCTTATCACACTGTGACTAAGATGACACCATATGAAGTTGTTTATGGTCAACCATTGCTATCTCTCTAGACATAAATCCTAGGAAGTTCCAAGGTGCAAGCAATTGATTCCACGCTCACCACACATGCTAATACTCTCTATAACCTCAAGGAAAACCTACACACTACACAGTACCAAACGAAGTTGCAAACCGGTCAACTCCATTTGAAACATACTTTCAACATTTGGGGGCATGACCTTTCTTTGACTTCAACCTTATAAACAGACATTCTTGAAGATGGAGAGTCAAGTTATATAGCCTTTATAAAGCTCTATAGAAAATTGGCTCCATGGCATGCAAGTTAAAGTTGTCCTCTTCTTTTTCCAAGACTCTAAGTCTATCCTCAACAAGCAAAAACAACAACTTGATGCTTGCACCATAACCAAGATTCTAATGCAATGTTGTGAAATGCAACTAGAAGATGCAATGTGGGAACCATTACCCCAATTACAACTATAGTTTTCTCATCTAAAGTTTTGAGGTAAAATATTTTAAGGGGGAGGGCATGTTAGGATTCCTTGTCCTAACATTTAACTTTTGTATTCAATGTTATTACTAAAAACTTTGACACATATGCTTTGTAAGTCATCCATTTAGCTAATTGTAATTATTCCACATGTATAGGAAGTGATAGCTCTCTCCAATATAATTAGTTTAAATTGTATTCATCATTGCTCAAAGGAGGTTGTGTTGTGACATATTCACACATCACCCCATTGCAAATGGGAACCCCCACTTTTTCGCTTTTTAGGTTAGTTGTTTTAGCTTAGTTGTTGGTAGTAGTAAGGTCTTTTGCTATTAGCCTTTCGTTTGAAGAAGTGCACTTTCTCAGGTGGCTAGGCAATGCTAATTTCTCCCTTCTTAGGTTGGAAGAAGGTTGAGTGGTGTCAATTTGAGCATAGTAGGTAAGGAAGGTCAATTGCAGGTTGTGTTGTGACCTAATCACACATCACCCCATCCCAGATAGGGACCCCCTAACTTTTAGGCCCTTTTTGGTCGTTTGGTCTTGGTTTTTTGTGGGTTTTGGTGGTAGTCTCGTTAGTCTCTCCGCTTTGCAAGTCTTTGGGGGTCATATTGATTAAATCTGCTTTTCGTTTGAGTGAGTTTGGTGAAGTCTAGGACCTGTTTTGTCCTTTTTTTTAAGGATTTCTGCCTTTTGTCCTAGATTTTAGGGGGTTTCTGTTAGGGTTTTGGAAAAACTGAACATACGATTGGAATCAGGACCCTTCAAGGAACCTCCCAGTAAAATTTGAGCCAAAACGGAGCAACTTTCTAGTTTTAGAAAGTTCCTATTTTTTAGGGATTTTACTGAGTCCCAGAATGTCATCATTTTGCCAAAAATCAAACTTACTATTTTTAGTAATTTCTATTTTTAGTAAGTTTCTATTTATAGTAAGTCATTCTTGTATCCTGTCTAGGGGTCTAACACTGACACTTTGAAGGTTTCTATTTTTGGAAAGTTTGTTCTGACAGGACCATTCGGGCAAGGTGACAAAGATCAGGCATTTGCAGCTATTTCTAATTCCAGAAAGTCAGAAAGTAGATAGAGAAAGCCAAAAGATGGTTGAGTGTTGGAAGCCTACTCCTGAAATGGAAAGCTCGGGAAAATTCTCTCTGTCTGGAAAAATCATCCCAAATTCTTACATGGCGCCAAAATGAAGGAGGCATGGAGGATTCACAAATTCATTGAATCCTCCACCAAGGTAAAATTCCGCCCCAGGCCACAGCTGGGGGCCAAAATGAAGGAGGCATGGAGGATTCACAAATTTCATTGAATCCTCCACCAAGTCAAAATTCCACCCTACTCTCCAGCTGGGCGCCAAAATCAAGGAGGCATGGAGGATTCACAAATTCACTAAATCCTCCACCAAGGCAAAATTCCGCCCCAGGCCACAGCTGGGCGCCAAAATGAAGGAGGCATGGAGGATTCACAAATTTCACTGAATCCTCCACCAAGTCAAAATTCTGCCCTACTCTCCTGCTAGGCGCCAAAATGAAGGAGGCGTGGAGGATTCACAAATTTCACTGAATCCTCCACCAAGTCAAAATTCCGCCCTACTCTCCAATTGGGCGCCAAAATCAAGAAGTCATGGAGAATTCACAAAATTGATGAAATTCCCTCTCCAGTGAAAAATCCACGCCTAGGATTGAAAATTCAGAAAATCTTCTAAGGTATTGAAAGTCAAAAGGTCAAGGAGGAATCGAAAGTAAAAATCCCCTCGGGCAAATTTTTGAAATTTCTATTTTTAGACATCGAATCTTGTAAGAATGTGGAAAATTTTATAGATTCGGAATCATGGTGAAATTCTCTATCCAATGAACCTGGCTCCTAAATCCCTAAAAAATAGGGGATGTTGAAAAGGGCATGAAAATTTCTTCAAAAGCAGAAGGCAACAAAGTTAGAATGAAATCAAGCAAATCTTGAAAAAATTCTTCAATTTCCCTCTAAATTTTGAAAGAGTGGAAGTTAATGAGTTGGAGAAGAGAATCTTCCAAGTATGATGCATGGCTTAGTGCATTTAATGAAACTTCTAAATTTGAACTCACTCACAAGGGAAGTTTCTTTTGCATGGCGCAGTGATTGGGAAAGTATGATGCATCATAAATTCAATTGCTAATTTGATGCCTCCTAACTTAGCAGGGCATTTTGAAGGATTCTATATAAGCATGGAGAGGCATTTCATTTCTCACGTGCAGGATTCAGGAAAGAAGAATTGGAGAAGTGAAGGGTGGTCATACTTAGTCTTTGTTTTCATCATTTCCAAGGTGCTTTTCGGGATGGCGGAATCAAGCAAGGCAGCTACCCTCTCCAGGCAGGCATTGATCAAGGCAGAAACGAAAGGTTTCCTTCCTCATTCCCGGTTGAATTCCAGATGGGAAGAAATCAGCGATACTAATTTGGGCACATTCAATATGGTTGCATTCAAGATCAGAATGTTCGGGACAGCAGGGCATAGTCCATCACCAACAACTGTCAAAATTGTCAAGAGCGGAATTGTTGCGGCAGCTGGTTTTCCTCCTGCTATTCAGTGTCCAGACTTGATCCTGGAATGTGCAGAACATTATAATTTGGAGCGAAAGACAATCTCAACATCAGATGGCAAGTTGCAGGCAACATTGACTCCGGAGTCAATTGGTGAGGCTTTCGGAATCCCTTCGCATTATTCCATGACATACAGGACCAGCAGCAAAGCCAAGGCAATATATGAAGCAGGTCCTGCCAGGTGTGCTGATTTGATTAACAAACAGTGGTTGTTGAAGCCTAGGATGCATGCCTCCAAGATGCCAAAGACTCTCACTATCTTTGAACTCAAGCAGGAGTAGTGGACCTGATAAAGATGCTGAGCAGAGTAATGGGGTGTTCACATTCTATGAACTTTGAAACCTGGATGTTCTTCTACATAGGCAAGATCATGAATGCAAATGGGCTAGTTGACTGGGACAGATTGATCAGTCATTACTTGCACGAGCAGTTGAAAAACTTTAAAGAAAAAAGGTCCCAGTCCTTTTTCATGAGCTCCTACCTATTCTATATGCTTGCGCAAAGAGGAGGATTTGATGGTCTACCAGCAAGAGGAATCATGGGTTGCGGACCAGCACAACTGAAAGTACATGAGTGTTATCCCCAGCTGCATCTTCACAATGTTAGTTCTTATAGGTTGGCGAATGACACCTTCACTATGTACTTGACACGGCTTATGCAGAAGAAGTTGCACGTAAGGGTGTCGCCGTAAGCAAGTGCCCTGGTCCAGAAGTATGGAGCTACATTCTTGCAATTTCCTAAATTCACCTACATTAGGACGCAAGGATTCTCATTCCAGTCATACAAATTGCCAAGATATCCATCAAACAAGCTCATATTGTTGGAGCTCATGAGACAGTTACCTGCCTATGATCAACCGCAAAAGAAGAAGAAGAAGCAATCAATTGACTTCCTAGTTGTCTTGGGTGACTTCGTGGAAATATGCCCAAGCTTGGAGGCCGCTGAGAGTGCAGCAGGGGAATTGGCATTCTATCGCCTACCATTTTATACATCCAGGGCCCAGTATGATCCTTACCGCCAAATCAGGAAGGTTGTTGCTGTCAAATTCATACACAAGTTTCACTTAGAAGATTATTGGGCAGGTGTCGAGGATGACCTTGAGGTCCGGAAGAAAATGCATTCCAAATTGCCCCTTGACACCATCAAGTTAAGTGAAATTTATCAAGTGTCGGTTCAGGTGAAAGAGGATTTAGATTTGGTGCAACCTGAATTTGAGAAAGTAAAAGATCGGCCCATTCAGTTGCCAGATTGGTCAGAGCCCAAAAATGGATGATTTGAATTTCCTGGCTAGACCAGTGCTGAAATTCACTAGGCACTGGATTGACCAGCAAATAAGGAAGTTGGCGGAGGGAAATGTTCATTTGACATATCAGCTAATGGGAAGTCTAGATTCCCACAGTGAGACGACCGAAGGCTCTTCACAGGTCCAGGCAAGAGGGGAAGTCAGAATTGATAAAGGAAAGAATGCCCCAAAGAGACCAAGGACAGCAAGGAAGAAGGATATCCAACAGGAAGTTCCACAGGAGGTTCAACAAGAAGTCTAGCAGGAAGAACCTCCACAAAAGAGAGCAAGGACAGAGAGGGAGCATTCACCGGCGAGTTCCTCAAGTGTGCAGGAGGTAGAGATGTTTTCACATCCAGCAGGTCCACCTCCAGAGAGCATTCCAGCACCAGATATACTCAACGTTAACGCTTCACCAAGACACCATCAGCCAAGAAGTCAAGGACCAAAAAGTCCCTCACACCAGGAAGAGGCTCATCAGGATAGCTTCATGGAAGACATCCTTGGCGAAATGGAAGAAGAGTCACAAGAGCAGGAGCACGTAGAGGTTCATAGTCACTCCATCCCCGCTCCAGATTGGTTGGTAGGAAGGCTGAGAAAGGAACCAGAAAAGGAAATTGATCCAGCTCGGGAGTTGGAAGAATTGTTGAAAAAGATGGATCAGCCAACAGAAAGGAAGGCTCCCCGAAAATTTTCCAAGGTTGTCAAGGAAGAGTCTGGATCCCGGACCCTGCACATTGCTGAGCCTGCAGTAGATAAAGATAGGAACGAAATCAAGCAGGAGGATTATGTTATCAGACAGATTGATCTTGGCCATGCTTCCACAGGTCAAGTAATGGGAGACTTTTCGAAGAATCTTCCTTAGCCATGAGGAAAAAGATGCTGAAATCAAAGGCGAAATGTAAGCAGCTGAGGGAAGAAAATAGAGCCCTATGCGAGTACATCAGGAGTTTCAAAAGACCCCTCGGGGAGGCAGGTCCTTCATTCACTCCTCCTTCCTCCCTTCCTAAGGAAGTTGTTGATGATGCGGAAGTTATTAGAGCGATGGCACAAAATTCCAGGGAATGGATAGAAGATGTTTATACTGAAGCAGGAAAATTTGTCGAGGACCTGGCTCAGCTTCATTCAAAGTTCGTGACCCTCCTGAGCAGATTAGAGACAGTAGAAGGATTGTGGGAGGATGTGCACGTTTACTAGGACTTAACCATTCCGCGACCCAGGGCTCTGACGAAGGTTCCAAGGCAAATTCTGATTGATGGGAAAGTAATTCAGGAGAATGAAGCTTAAGACTTTCCCCGATGGTTCTACGTCGTTTGCTCAGGAAAGAACACCTTCGATAAATTTAGCGTAGACTCCTTTACTTTGAAAGATTCCATCAGAGGGGTGCAGGAGGAAATCATCAATGCAATTGAGGCATTGTTCGTAAGGAAACTCAATGATGGTGGAATAACAGTGAACTCCCTGAATCTCAGTTGCACAAGTTCTTCTTCGTAGGTTCATTCCCTAAGGAACATTTTGCAAATGTTTCTTCATTTTCCGGTATAATGAAGAAGACACAGGAAATCATGATGGAGTGGGAGAGCTTCTTTTCCAAGAGCGAGGAAGAAATTGCTTGATGGAATTCGACATTGAAAATGTGCCAAGTGTCTCCATCGGAGAGCTAGAAGCCATCGTCAACAAATTCATTGCATATGCCATAAATGAACGGGATAATGGTTGTCCATTCTTGGACGAGAATCTTTTAGTTGAATAATGATGGTGTATTTACTGCTGAGGGTATTTTGACCAAGTGTGGGTCCGGTCAATGCATGTCGTCATTGCATGAGGAATCTTCTTGCATGCAACCGCCTTATTTATGATGTTATGACAGATTCTTCGTGCATGTCGTCGTTGCATGAAGAATGATGGGCATATATTCCTTGCATGGAGATGTTTATTATATTATGGGCGTGATCGATATAGTGGGGTGCATTTAATGCACTAGTGGGCGCTATTTTAGGTTCATGGAATAATTGTATATGGGCTTCATGGGGTATTTATTGCCGATTCCCACCTTGTTGCATCTTGAGTGGAGAATCTTTTGGGTGAAACCCTAATTAGGGTTTGCATGGCCTAAGGCCTATATAAAGGGGTGACCCCCCTCATTTGTAAAAAGGAGGAGAGATTATTATCTGAGATTGTTGCATCAGAATTGTTGAAGTAGCCAACTTAATACATTGTTCGATTTTGATGGTGTATTCTTGTTCTATTTTAGCAATCTGCATGGTCTTGCTCTCTTCAATTAGATTAGATTTGCTTGCATGTTGTTAGGAGAACCGGATTTGATAGGAGTACTTGTTGCAGAATTCGAGCTCATACTTTTGGTGTGCAGCTGATTGTTGTATACCGTGCAAAGTTAGCCAGAGCCTTTTGTTATGTGTGTACGCTTAACTTTGATCATCAATAAAGATTGTTTGATCCGATGGTCCATATTGGTGATCTGAAAAACCTCCACGCACCCTTTGAAGATTGCACCGCCTTCGTGTAGTTGTGCTCTGCTGGCGAAATGAAGCGTGGTTTGATTCTGCATGAGTGATACCATCTCCTATTCTTAGGATTAGATTAGCTTTAGCATAGTTCTCTCTACCCTACTCTCATTTGCTTTCTGCATAATTCAAAAATCACAAAAAATCTAAAACTAGGGCTTTCATTGCAAATCATCCGTGTAGAAATCCTTGAGCTTGCATGAGTTTTCTTCAATTGAACACATGTAAGGCCCCTTGGGTTGATAGCAAACCCATCAAACAACTGAGTCACATCCACGCACTGAAGGAACCTTGGAATTAGCCGTTTGAACTTTAAGCTATCTTAGCATATGGACTGATCTTGATCAAGAGAGGATAAGGTGATCGTTGGTGACTTTATTCTATGTTCGATGCTGTCAAAAAACACGTCAACAGGTTGAAAGGGCAAAATTTGACTAAGTACATGAAGATTTCCTTTGGTCCCTCTCAAGAGAGAATACGTCTTCCTTTGCTCATTCACAGGAGCGAATACGTCTTCCTTTGCTCATTCACAAGAGCGAACACATCTTCCTTTGCTCATTCTCAGGAGCGAATACATCTTCCTTTGCTCATTATTAGGAGCGAATACGTCCTCCTTTTCTCATTCATAGGAGTGAATACATCTTCCTTTGCTCATTCTCAAGAGCAAATACATCTTCCTTTGCTCATTCTCAAGAGCAAATACATCTTCCTTTGCTCACAGGAGTGAATACATCTTCCTTTGCTCATTCACAAAAGTGAAGTCATCTTCAAGACATTAGGTGAAGGTGATTTAACGGCTTTTGCACATGAGGATTAAAAAAACTTAAGAGATAGATTGATGGAATGGAGAGAATGGATGAAAAATTTGGTTGTGTGAAAAACATTTCCATTGCTCCCTCCTAGGAGCGAAATACGTCTTCCCTTGCTCCCTTCTAGGAGCGAATATGTCTTCCTCTACTCCCTCTTAGGAGCGAAATCATCTTCCATTGTCCTCATCTTGGAGCGATTTTAACTTCTTTAACATATTTGAGGATAAGGAGCAAGTTTAAGTACCTTCAACATCATTTTGATCATGGAAAGTGTTAAGTTTTATGATCAAATTAGATAGACAATAATTCAAACACAATTGCACAGAATATACCCTGGGAAAAACCTTCCTCTTGAAGGTGAAAAACCCAGCAATGAAGTGTGCCTTTATTATCTCAACTATGTCAAGTGACTTTACAAAGAATTGCTTCACACTTGAAGCTATATATATACACCCTAGACTGTTGTATGCAATCCAAACTACTGTAGGAATGAGGACTGCTGTAAGATGATCAGTTCTGTTCAATCTGACTTCTATATCAATTGATTTGTCTTGAAGATGAGAGCACACACAACTAAAGAATGAAGTCGTCCTGCTGAAGAAGAACACGAACTGCTTGATGATGAATTCGAAATTGCTAAAGGAGATGGAGTGAACCGATCTATATACCCAAACACGTCTTGATCAAGCAACACAACTTATACCAAAAGTCAGCTTCTTACCAACCAACACGTCTCTTTATTAGAAATCAGTTATATTATAATTAACACACCTTTCAAGGTGGCAGAACATATGTTAGTTATGTTTAGTTAGAAAATCGTTTCAATATAAATATGTAGATTGGTAATGCATAGAGATCGAACATTATTAAATGTGTAAGGCCAATAGGCCACTCACACATTTTCATTTGCTATGTCGGCCTGAAGGATCCAACCATAGCTATAACATTAAACAGAAAGAAGCAAATGCATCATAATTTTGACTAAGGAATGGAAAGAAGATGGCAAATTTAAGACTACTTCCATTGCTCCCTTCTAGGAGCGAATACGTCTTCCTTTGCTCATTCTCAAGAACGAATACATCTTCCTTTGCTCTCTCATGAGATCGAATTTGCTTCTAAAGCCTCCCTTAATGATAATTTGACACATCTACACACTAGGAGAGCAAAACTACAAGATTTAAGTTGATGAAAAGAGGAGAATTGATGAAACCTAGCTAAGTGGTGAATTTGAAGGTTACTTCCATTGCTCCTTGATTGGAGCGAACTATACTTCCATTGCTCCTCATTAGGAGCAAATATGCCTTCCTTTGCTCTCTCATGGGAGTGAATTTGATTCTAAAGCCTTCCTTGAGGTTAATTTGACACATTCACATGCATGGATGGCAAGAATACCCAAACATGAGTTGATGGAACATAGCTAAGTGGCAGAATTAAGACTATTTCCATTGCCCTCACCTTGGAGCGAATACGTCTTCCGTTGCTCCCTTCTAGGAGTGAAAATTACTTCCATTGCTCCCCTACAGGAACGAACCTCCTCCATTGGCACTCAAAAGGTCTGAAATTCTTCTTTTAGTGTGATATAAGGTGTATTGATTCAGTCAATTTTGTTATTTCATCAATATGATTCAAAATGTTTTCTTTTTCAGGTCTGATTGGAGAATCAAAGCAAGGAGTGAGGAAGCACATTCAAGATTACATCGAGATGTAACACAATACAAGGCAAGCATGACATTCAAAAGAAAAGATTCCACTGGCAAGCACAATGATACCAAGAAGGTGACTGCGTGTTGTGACGTATTCACACATCGCCCCATTGCAAATGGGGACCCCTGCTTTTTGCTTTATAGGGTTTGTTTTCTAGGTCTTTTAGGGTTTTGTTTGTTAGCCTTTGTAGGATGAGTGTCGCCAGGGGATCAATAGGATGGTAGGCTTTGCTTGAGCCAGGGGAGTCAGCAGGTGCTCCAAATTAGGGTTTCTTTGAGAGTCTTCCTTAGGTCCTGGTTTTGCTCTCGTTGCTAATTGTGTCTTGCTTTGTGAGTGGGTATCATCCTTGAAGGTTTGAGTTAGGTCGAGTTGGTGAGTGATAAAGTCTGAAATGTCATCCTGATCTTCAAATGCCCTGAAATTTGGCTAAGTCTGGAATGTCCTGATCCTGAAATTTGGCTAAGTCTGGAATGTCCTGATCCTGAAATTTGACTGAGTTTGGAAAACTGAAGAATCCTCCAAAAACTAGATTTTGCAATATAACTCCTGGAGGTCTGAAACCACTCTCAAACATCCTGAAAGTATATATGGAATATAACTTAAAGTATAAGAAACTTATACTTAAATGTTATATTCCATAAAATGATCCTGACGGAGAGACCAAAATGTCAAATTTCGCTCCTGACCCTTCCAAAGGGTCCAGAACAAAAAACACTAAAGATACCTTTTCCTTCAAGATTTGAGTAAAACTAGGCCTGGATTACAGTGAAAGAAGCTATTTAGAATGCCTTGGAGAGATTTGGACCTTCAAAAAATGTGAATTTTGAGCTCAAGAGAGAATTCTGGATAGGTCTTGTCCCTGGCTAGGTTGTTGAGCAAAATTGACCTTTTTGGGCCTTGTGAAGATTGAACCAATGTTGCCAAGTTAAGAAGTGGGTTCAATATGGGGGATTCCAGATGAAGTGAAGTGAAGAAAGTGAAATTTAGTGTGAATAGGCAAGCAAAAAGTGAATTTCGCTCCTGACCCTTCCAAAGGGTCCAAAGCGAAATTCATCAAAGTCACTATTTCCTCTTTGTGTCAAGACAAGATTTTGATTCCTTAGGCATGAAAAGACTGGAGAGAGGTTGTTTAAGCCTTGCAAGATGAGTTGAAGTGAAAGAAAACAAGCAAAGAGAGAAATTCGCTCCTGACCCTTCCTGAGGGTCTAGGGCGAAATTCTTATAGGGCCTGTCCCTGGAAAGAGTCTTAAACTAACTTCATTTTAATATCATTTTGTTGATGATTTAAGTTGAAAATGCTATGTTGAAATGAATTTATCATGTGTCCTTAATCATCTTTTGTTTTGTTTTGGCAGATGAAAGAAGACCAGGCCAGGACAAGGACGACTTTCTCCAGCCCAGCATCAACAAGGACGACGTCTTCTAGTCCAACATTTGAAGGAAAGACAAGGTGGCATCCCAGTCATCACTCCTCCAGTCGAGTTGGTCCACTTCAGCATGTCCAGATTCAATGTACCTGACTCATCAAAGATGGCACTAACTTCGATGTACCTACCCCGGCTATCCATTGGTCGAATATTCCAAAGAAGACATGTGTCCAAATAATGCAATTATTTCATTGGTCAGAATTAAGTTTGTTGTAACAAACCCTAATTAGGGTTTCCATTGTAAAATCTCGGCCATTGATCTCAAGTTGATCGGAGCCATTGAATTGTATTGAGGGCGCTATATAAGCCCTGGCTCCTCATTTGTAAAGGTTAATAGTTAGTCAATGGTTAGCTAATAGATAATAGTTAGTCAGTAGTTAGAAATAGTGAATAGTCAGTTGATAGAATAGTAATTATAGTAGAATAGAAAGAGAAAGCAAAGATTGTTGCCAAGATATTGTTGTAAAAGGCTTGTAAACTTCATTGAAGAAATGGTGAAATCTATGGGTCGATTCAACAATTTGCATGGTCTTTATACTTCTCAGATTTGATTTCATGTTATTAGATGAGTGGAAGAAATGTGTTTGATTGATGGTGAAATTTGTATATCCATACTACTAGCAGTTTGTTGATTGCAGACTTGCCTTGTGTAGTCAATTGGAATCATTCAGCTTAAGCTTAACTTCAATTGTCGCTTCTTCACTGATATACATCAGCCTGATGGTGTCTATGTCTGTAGCGATGATCTGAACATCATAAAGCTTTCCTCCGAAGATCACACTAATCTTGTGGAGATGGTCCTGGGATGTCAAAACAAGACTTAGTTAGAATTTCATCAAAGGTCATTCATTGTTCCTACATTTTTAGTGTCAGAATTAGATCCTTCCCTCGCCCTTATCCTTTTTTCCCTTTTTTCAAAAAATCTAAGCTAGTGAAATCCTGTGATTCCAGCAAATCAGACGTTTAGGTCGTCAAGTGTAAGTCCCCTTGTGATTCCAGCAAAATCACATCATACCACAAAGAGCTTATCCACGAGTAGAGATCCTACATAACAGGAACCTTGAAGCTTCTCCGATTGATCCTTCTGCGATATCTTCAGCATTCGGGAGCTTTATTCAAGAGAGGATAAGGTACCTTTAGGTATTTTATTCTGTGTTCGCATGTGCATGAAAAACACATCAACACTGCGCAAGAAGGATTTCATGATATTCAAAAGATTTTATAAAAAGGAGAAGTCATACAATCACCTCAAGGCAAGATAGGCAAGCAAGGGTAGAAGGTCAACAATACTTCCTATCATCATCACCACATTGAGCTAATGGAATAATGTTGAGTATCAAGAGATATTGCTCAACACTCTTTCATGATGATGAATCAAGTCTACAAGTACAAGCAAATTGAGGTGGCATCCCAGTCACTACTCCACCAATCAAAGGGAGTCCTACATCAGCATATCTTGTTTCAATGAACAAAGCTCACCTGTGGGGGCACAAACTCTAATGCACCTACCCCCACTATCTATTGGTCAAACGTTCCAGAAATGACATGTGTCCATGCATTGTAATTATTTCATTGGCCAGAATGAAGTTTGTTGTAACAAACCCTGATTAGGGTTTCATTGTAAAATCTTGGCCATTGATTGGGTTTGATCCTGGCCATTCATTGTAATGAGCTCTCTATATAAAGCTCAAGCTCTTCATTTGTAAAGGGTTAATAGAAGGTTAATAGAATAGTCTGTAGTCCAAGGATAGATAGATTAGAAGACAGAATAGAAGTAAGATTAGGAGAAGGCAAAGATTGTTGCCAAAACCTTGTTGTAAAGAACATGTGATTTCATTGAAGTTATGGTGAATTAATGTGTCATCTAAACAAGTTGCATGGTCTCTACTTCTCAACTCATTTACTTTCATGTTGATTAGATTAAATGGAGGAAATTGTTGAATGTATTTGTGTGGAATCCGTTTAGTCCATACCACTAGCTTCTTGTTGATTGTAAGTGTGCCTTGCGTGGTCAACTGGAATGATATGAGCTTAACTTCCAATTGTTATATATCCATTGTTTATGCATTAACTTGAATAATAATCAATGTTTGATGATAATGATTTAAACATCTTTGAATTGCACCTTAGGAGATTGCACTAAGCTTGTGTCAAATTGTTCAATTTGATGGTGAGATCTCACCCAATAGGATTCCATCGATGATCTCACCCAATAGGATTCCATCGAATCATTCACTCTTTTCTTGCATTCTTAAGATTAGAATAGACTCCCTAAACCCTATGCCTTTTGCTCTTTCTTTATTCTCCCAGCAAATAGTTAGAATCTAAGTTCCATAAATTCAAGCATTCATGTATAATGTAAGACCCCTTGAAGAAACAGCAATCACAACGACCAATTGTGCTTATCTACACGTCGTGACCCGACATACAAGAACCTTGGAGTTATCTCAAGTGATCCTTATGCGAATCTTCTGCATTTGAGTAACTTTGATCAAGAGAGGATAAGATGCCTTGGTATTTTATTCTATGTTCGCATGTGCCTAAAAACACATCAACAGGTTGCCCCTTTGAAGAGGCCCATGATATTTTGTAATCTGTCTCTATGGCTTGAATACAATATTGCTCTCTTTATTTCATTTGCAATGCATATTCTCTATTTCAATTATTTAATTAATCTATTGCAAGAAGATTTATACCATAGAAGCTTTGGGATGATTTTATCCAAGAGGAGCCAAGACTAGAGACTTTTCAACTAGAGTGGATGAGAGTTAGAACCTAGCCCTCATTGGGAAGACAAGAAAGGGTGGTAAGAAAGGAGGACTTGGGATGGGTCAAAAGAGGAAGAGGATTCCAATTCCTCTCAATGGGAAAGAAAGACTTGAGCCATCTTAAGTGTTTCAAATGCCACAAGAATGGCCACTATGCTTCTCAATGTCTTGAGAAGAAGGGAGAAAGGAAGGCAACAACAACAAATGTAGTTTGTAGGGAGTGCAAAAGCTTCAACTGTGGAGATGAGCTTTCATCCAAACCTGATGGTAATCTTCTCCATGGTGTCATGTTATATACTAACACCAATTCCTATGCAATGTGTATGTGAATTGTGGAGCATTAAGACCTCGTGACCTTCAATAATAAGGCTTACATCAAACTATAATTTAGGAATAGGAGGTAGGTGTACAAGTGTTGCTTGATGATAATGCCAGATGTCCAATTACAAGGACGCAATCTACTTCCTTCTACCTGCCTTTAAGTGATGTTCTTGAGCTTCATAATGTGTTGTATGTTCCTAGGTTAACTCAAAAATTGTTTTCAATGCCATCCATGACAGATCTTAGGTGTGTGGTTGAGTTTAAAAATCAGCAAGACGGTATTAGAGATTGTAACCAAAAGCTTGGTTGAGTTTTGGCTAGAGTTATGTGAGGGGGTGGCCTTTATGGACTACTTGCTAATCCAACTAAACATGAAATACCGGTGCACAACAATGACCAACTGTGCAAGCTTTGGCACAAGAGACTTGGTCACCTATAGTATGGAGCATTGCCTCTCTTAAAGGACATGGTGGAGAGATTGTCAAACTTCAAGATAAAGAAGGCAGGAGTGTGCAAGAGTTGCACACTTGACAAGCATGCTAAGACTACTTTCCCTAGAAACGAGTGCTAATCAATAGAGATTATTGGTTTGATTCATTTAGATGTGTGCAAACCTATATTAGCAGCTTCATTGGCAAGTAACATTGATTGTGTTTCACTTATTGATGATTACTCTAGGAAAACTTGGATTTGCTTCATGAATACCAAAGATGAGGTGTTTGGAAAAATCCAAGAGTTCAAAGCTCTCATGGAGAATCAAACTAGAAGAAATATTAAGGTCTTGAGGTTTAATAATGGAGGTAAGTACACCTCCAAGGAATTTGATGCCTTTTGTAGGGATGAAAGGATCAAGAGGGAGTTAACTTGCCTTACAACCCTCAACAAAATGGGAAGCTCAAGTTCATTATAGAGACAACAAAAGCTATGATCCATGACCTAGATTTGTCAATGTTTCTCTATGCAACCGCATGCAATTATATTGTTTGCATTTTGAACATGTGTCCTCACTAGGTGTTAAAAGGACAATACTCCAAAGGAATTTTTCACAAGAGAGCAACTTAATGCTTCTTATTTTTAGGTGTTTGGAGTTTTGTCTACATTCAAGCACCAAAGGAGAAGAGAACAAGGCTTGAATCCTCCACCATGAAGAGTGTGCTTGTGGGATAAAGTGAATCCTCCAAGGCTTACATGGTCTATGTTTCATCCTGACACAACATAGTAGTAAATCAAGATGTGAATTTTGATGAAATGCTTGGTCTTGTAAGTTTCAACAGCCTCTATGGAGGTTGAGGGTGAACAAATTGTTGTTTAAGGAGCCAAACTGTAAAACTACAACTATACCAAATGTAGTTTGCAAATCTATCATTGCCTTTTAGTATAGCTAGGAAGCCTAGATGGCATACATAGACATTGCAAGAGGCACAAGAACAAGTAGGAGCACCAAAGGCTTCATTACAAGTGACTCATCCCCCTCAAAAGTTAATGAGTTATGTTGCATTTATGTCTGCCATCATTGATGCAAAGCCTTCCAATTTTGAGGATGCAAATTCAAAGGAGGTTTGGCAAGATGCCATTGCAAAGGAGTGTCACTCTGTTATGCAAAATGATGTAATGTCCCCTAATTTGTTACTCTTTAATTTAACCCAAATTTGGCCAAATCTATAAATAAGTAATTGGGTTTTATAGGCATGCCTTTGCATATTGTTTTCCTGCAACAAAAAATTAGAGAACATATATGAAATAATACTTAAACTGAAATATGAATTATATTGAATGATATCAAATCTGCTATATTAATGACTGTTGAATTATATTTGTTGAATATAATCAGATTATTATATTTCCTAGATGAGATCAGATTATTATATGAAGTCAGTTTGTAAGTCAGTTACTAATCAATTCCTTTAGTCCACTAGTTGGATAGGGTGTCCAAGAAACCATCCCTCCTAGGCCCAAGGGCAGAATACCATATCCCCCTTGGCTCCATATGGCAGGTGTTAGGCATCCATCATGGAGTAGCGTACCCAGCGAGGTGTTCTATCACCGTTCCCCCTCATCACAACCACCTTCTCTCTTAAGCCCACGAGCAGATGCTTCACCCCTCTTGGCTCCATGTGGCAGGTGTTAGGCATCCACTATGGAGTGGCGTACTTAAGAGAGTCCCTCATTTACAATGAATCATTTATTATATTTATTCAATTCATCACATTATGATACTCCATTATATCTTATATAATTGTCACATTCCATTATATTACATTAGTGCCTTGTATTGTGTTATCATCAATATTTTCTGTTAGTATCTTTGTATCAGTATTAACCATTTATTACCATTATTCCATTTTACTGAATTTATTATTCCTTATATTAGTCACATCATATGGAATTACAGCATTACAATATTTTGTGCAGCCTGAATTTAATTGTATTATGTATTCCAAAATTAATGCGCAGATATATATTTATACGTCCAGTCTAACACTATTATCATTTTAATTATTAATATTATTTATCTAATTTGTCTCTCAAATTAATATCATATTAATGCCTTCTATTTGATTAACACTATGCACAACAGTTACCATTAATGATATATCAATAAGATTGAATATAATTATATTTTGTTGACTGCTATACTTTAATATTCTAACAAAAAATGGTCTTCTACATACCTGTTGCTGCCTGCTCCTATTTTCCTATTCTGGCAGACCTGAAGATTCTTCCCTTGCTCCTTTCTTACCTTACTGGCAGACTCGGATCAATACTCCGTGTTTATTCCCTCCTCTCTTTTCCCTTCCTGGTAATTTCTATGTGTATTCCTTGCTGGCAGACTTTATAATTTCCTCTATGAATTATGAATATATATGAAATTAAGTATGACACCAAGAACCAAAATGCTACTGCTGTAACTTAGTAACAGTTCTGATCTGATCCAATCCATGGTGATGTTCCTGGATGCTTGGATTCCTTTCCTTTATATTTCTCAATGTGAAGGAGAGGTCACACCTCTTCATCATGCATGCCCTTTGGCAAGGGACACACCCTTTCACCTGTTGGCATTTGGCATTATAACAGACAAGGAGAAATTGTTGGCATTTCAATAAGGATATTGAGAAGGTTGTTGATGATTATGGATATAACTGATTAAGGATGTTTATTGTCTTAATATTATTATTTTGTCATTGATGTCAAGAAATTGATTTTCTAATTCAATATGATGTTGCCATATCTTGAGAAGTATGATTTGATGAGTATAAAGATGTCGGTAAAAGATACAGAAAGAATATGATGAATAAGGGGAGAAATAAGTTATTCAATGGGCAACTATTACCGAGCTAGACAATGATGAGATCATGATGATTAGATTGTTTTGATATCCTACATATGTTATTGATTGAAAGGTTAATACTATACTATGTTACCGAGCAAAGAACCTAGTCGGTAAACCCTAAGGAACCTAGTTGGTAAACCCTAAGGTTATCGCTATCGGTTAATGAAGGAAGAATGTCTACCGAGTGAAGTTTAGTATTTACCGAGTTGCAACCGAGTAATAACAGAATACATTAAATGATTACATGCATTATTTAACGAAGGAAGCTGATGAGTTGGCTATGATTAAATGATTGGTATGTTGTGAATGAAGTTTGTTAAAGAATCTATGGCAAAGGAAAATCGGCAGGAAGATCTACATCTTAGATTGAACCGCAATACCCTAGCACAAATTCCAAGAAATGTATGCAAGTTCCGAGGCAAGGTAAAACGTTTTCAAATCGAAGGATACATTGAACCTGGACAAAGTTTGAAGATCTGATGGCTATGATTGATCATGGGAAATGTGATCAAGGAGATTAAGCGGTTGGCCAATTGTTTATAAATAGGGAATCGTTGATAAACAATGTATGCGGGCAAGTGTATGCACAGGGATGCTACATAGTGATTACCGAGCACAGAAGCTTGAAGATCTATTTTGAATAACAGAGTATAGAGCCCAGCAGATGGACAAGATTAGTTCTATGTCTATATTGTATTGAGCAAATAAGAATCTGCTTTAGCATTTTAGATGTGAAGTTGCAAATAGATTTTTATTACTGTTATTTAGTGAAGTGACAGAAAATCTCTTAACCGAGTGGACTTAACAGTCTTATTTGTAAAACCCTCTAGCAAGGTGACATTCTGATTGAATGTTTGAAATCCTTTAACAAAGTCATTTCTAACAAGGTGAAGATCCTAACAGATCTAAGGGAAATCCCTTAACCGGGTCACATCTAGCAATGTGTTTTGTAATCTTTAACAGGATTTGATTTTAACCAAGCATACTCTAGAAGAGTATATTTCTTAATGGGTCCGAAATCCCACAGTGGTTTTTCCCTATTTGGGTTTCCACATTAAATCTGGTGTTATGAGTGTTATGATGTTTATATGCTTTTGAATTTGCATGTTTAGCAGTTTTGGTTATATTACTGAAGTATATGTTACCGAGGTTGAATCTGATATTTTTATGGAAGATTAAGTTTGTATGATTCATCCCCCCCCTCTCATCTTATTAGCTTGGCATATGTACTTATCTTTAAGTATCAGAACTATCAATTGGTATCAGAGCTTTGGACTCCGGAAGAAAAAGTTTAAAGGTACTTGAGGAAAAGATCCAAAGATGTATAAGAGGGATGCACCGAAGCTGAACAAGTCAAGTTTCTCTACATGGCAGAAAAGGATGAAGCTACACCTATCAGGAGTTGGAGAATATGTTGTATATTATCTGGAGAATGATTTCATCACACCGAGCACCTATCCATTGACTATGGAAGAGATAAAAGCAAAGCAAGAACATATCCAAACAATGATTGAAATAACATCTGCATTTACCGATTCAGAGTTTAATGATCTAGAAGGCTGCAATGATGCAAAGGCAATGTGGGACAAGCTCATAACTGTGTATGGAGGAGATAAACATGTTCAAAGAGCAAAAGTGGATAGTCTTAGAGGACAACTTGAATCTATGAGGATGAATGAAGGTGAGAACATAACCCAGTACAGTACAAGACTAAAGGAGATTGTCAATCAAATCAAAGGAGCAGGTGGAACTATTGAAGAAAAGGATATAATAATTAAGTTGTTAAGAACCCTTCTACCGGCTTATGCAATCCGAGTCTCTACAATCAATGAATTGAGGTCTGTACCTAATATGCCAATTTCTTTAGATGCTACTATTGGTACGCTACATGCATTTGAGTTAAGTAACTTTGATAACAGTGGGTCATCGGTAAATAAAGTTGAATCTGCATTTACTTCTTGTCATATTGGTGAATCTGATGATTACAATGATAGAATGAGTAAGTACACTAAAGGGGATCACAGTGGAGCAAATGAAAGATTTCGCAAGAACATGGAGGAAGTACACAAACTGTATGAGGAAATCAGAAAGCAAGAAGAGTTTGAAGCACTATTAGCCAGAAGGTTACCGAGAGGCAAAGGTAAGTATAAAGGAAAACTACCTTTGAAATGTTTCAATTGTGATAAGATAGGACATATGGCTTCTAACTGTCCTGACAAAGATTCTACTGAAAAGAGAGATTACCGAGATGATAGACAGAAAGATAATCATTACAGAGGACACCGAGACTTCAGAAGAAAAGATAGAAAGTCATGCTTAATAGCCGATGAGGAATCCAATGATGATAAATCAGATGAAACTGATACAGACGAAGTAATTTATGTGGCTATCAAAGATGGATTAGATGAAGAAAGGTATGAAGAAAAAGCCCTTATATCTCACATAAATACTAATGATTCTTGGATCATAGATAGTGGATGCTCACATCACATGACAGGTGATAAACACAAGTTTGTTATGTTAGAAGACTATGATGGAGGCTATGTAAGATTTGGTAATGATGCACCATGTCCGGGAAGAGGTAAAGGATCCATAATACTTCTTGACAATGCAAGATGCAATGATGTTTATTGGGTTGAAGGTTTGAAATACAATTTGTTGAGTGTAGCACAGCTAAACAATACAAGATACCGAATAGAATTTCAGAAAGGAATTGTCAAAGTTCATGACAAGCATGGAAAGTTAGCTGCTACCGGGACACAAACAAAAGGTAACACATTTCACCTTGACTCAACTCGGAATAAATGTTTGTATGCAAAGATAGATGATACCCGGTTATGGCATAGAAGGTTTTGTCATGTAAATTTTGATAATCTGATCAAAATAAGCAAGAAGCACCGAGTAAGAGGTCTACCGAGTTTGGAAAAACCTGAGAATGCTATGTGCCGAGGATGCCAGATGGGTAAAATGACAAGATCAAGCTTTACAAGTAAGTCTTACACTTCTAAGGGAATTTTAGATCTTGCGCACGCTGATCTTTGTGGTCCTACGTAAGTTCAAAGTTATTATGGTGATAAATACTTTATATTATTTGTGGATGATTACTAAAGGATGATGTCTTTAATGTTTTTAAAAGAAAAATCAGAAGCTTTTCAAATGTTTAAATGGTACAAGGCAAGAGTTGAAAATGAAACAGGAAGACAACTGAAATGTCTTAAGATCAGATAGAGGAGGAGAGTTCGCATCTGATGAGTTCAACTTATTCTGCAATGATCATGGTATAAAAAGACAAGTCTCTGCACCAAGAACTCCACAGCAAAATGGAATAGCTAAGAGAAGAAACAGATCTATTGTGGATTGTGCCAAAACCCTGATGATTGAAAAGAAAGTGCCACAAACATTTTGGAGAGAAGCAATAAGCACTGCAGTTTACACCCTGAACCGAGTACAACTGAAGAAAGGTACTTTGAAGATACCATATGAAATCTGGTATGACAAGAAACCTAATGTAAGTTATTTTAAAATCTTTGGAAATAGATGCTATGTACACAAGGATGATAGAAATGGCAAGTTTGATCAGAAAAGTGAAGAAAGAACATTTCTTGGTTATTATTCTAGAAGTAAAGCATTTAAATGTCTGATCAAATCATCTAACAAAATAGTAGAAAATGCAAATGTGAAAATTGATGAATTTGCAAAAAGAAATGATGAAGGAAATTCGAAGGAACCAGAAGATTATGATGAATTTGTCTATGTTCAACCGACAAGTCCTATCGAGAAACCTGTAGAAGGAAATGAAGAAAATATCCAGTTACCGAGTGATGAAGAACATACAGAGCCTACCGAGCCTGTATTAGCCAAATATGTTAGAAGACATCATGCACCAAGTCTGATTATAGGAGATAAAGATGATCTAGTGATGACAAGGAACAAACTGAGACAGAACACATGTCTGATATCTGAATTTGAACCAAGAATAGTGAAAGAGGCATTTAACAGTGAAGATTGGATAAATGCTATGATAGAAGAGATTGATCAGATCAAGAAGAATGACACATAGACATTGGTCCCAAGACCGAAAGACAAAAATGTAATCAGTACAAAATGGATTTTCAGAAACAAGCTGAATGAAAAAGGAGAGGTCATTCGAAATAAAGCAAGACTAGTTTGCAAAGGTTATGCCCAAGAAGAAGGAATTGATTATGGTGAAACTTTTGCACCTGTAGCAAGACTTGAAGGAGTAAGAACATTGTTGGCATATGCTGCTTACAAGAATTTCAAGGTATATCAAATGGATGTCAAATCTGCATTTCTGAATGGTATATTAGAAGAAGAAGTTTCTATTGAACAACCTGAATGATTTGCTGAAGACGATAAAAAAGATCAGATATGTAAATTGAACAAAGCTTTATATGGTCTGAAACAAGCACCGAGAGCATGGTATGAAAGATTGCACTCTTATTTAATCAAGATTGGTTTTATAAGAACAAGTGAAAACAGCAATATTTACATGAAGAATGATGAAAATGGAATACTGATCTCAGCCATATTTGTTGATGATATTATATTTTGTGGGAATGACTCTCTATGTAAGAACTTTGGAAATGAAATGAGCAAAGAATTTGAGATGTCATTAATCGGTGAGATAAAGTATTTTATAAGTTTACAGATACTGCAAATGAAAGATGAGATTTTCATTACTCAATCCAAGTACATAAAGGAAATCTTAAAGAAATTTGGAATGGAGGATTCAAAACCAGTAAGTACTCCTATGACTACCAACTGTAAACTATCAAAGAATGATGAATCTGCATCTGTTGATGAGACACTTTACTGATCCATGATTGGAAAGTTGCAATATGTTGTTCGCAGCAGGCCAGACATAGCACATGCAGTAGGTATAGTTGCAAGATTCTCTGCAGATCCTAAGGAAACACACATGACAGCAATCAAGAGAATTTTTAGATACTTGAAAGGCACTGAAGATTATGGCTTAGTATATTAGAAAAGAAATGATTTTGATTTAAAAGTTTATACTGATGCTGATTAGGCAGGCAACATTGATGACAAAAAAAGCACAAGTGGAGGAGCTTTATTTTTAGGAGAAAGACTAGTGAGTTGGCTTAGCAAGAAACAAGGATGTGTTTCACAGTCAACAGCAGAAGCTGAATACGTTGCTGCAGCAATAAATTGTACCAAGTTACCAACATAGCATGGATCAAACAACTGCTGGAAGGTATAAATAAGAAAGTTACCAAGCCAGTAACTATATTCTGTGACAATACTAGTGCCATTAACATTTCAAAGAATCTTGTTATGCACTCTAAGACAAAGCACATCTCTATCAAATATCATTATCTTAGAGAAGAAGCTCAAGAGAAGAAAGTGAAGAAAGTGGTGTTGGAGTATGTTAGCACAAAGGAACAAATAGCAGATATCTTCACCAAGCCACTACCAAGGGACACTTTTGAGTATCTCAAAGGTAAGTTAGGGATCCTACCCCTATCTTCTACTCACTGACCGAGTTTGGTGAAAGCATCAATTAGATGACTCTACAGAATATCTTTTAGGAGTTGATGTTGATTTACACACTTTAGGATGTTTTCTAAAGGTGTACAGGAAATAATACAGGGAACAAGAATTGAAGACATAAATGCTCTGACCGAGACTAAAGTTGACACATAACAACAGAAAATCACTTCATACAGGAAGAAATTATGTTTTAGTTCTTTACTTTTTGGCATTGTTGTCAAAGGGGGAGAAGACTGAGGAAAAAGCAAGACTGGAGAAGAGGAGAAGACTAATGTATGGGGGAGAATTCTGATGACAGAAGGAGAGCATTTCAGCATTTCAGAATCTCACAGCAATCTGAATCAATTAGGTCAAATCAATTGGTTTTGCCATCAATGCCAAAGGGGGAGATTGTTGGCATTTGGCATTATAACAGACAAGGAGAGATTGTTGGCATTTCAATAAGGATATTGAGAAGGTTGTTGATGATTATGGATATAACTGATTAAGGATGTTTACTGTCTTAATATTATTATTTTGTCATTGATGTCAAGAAATTGATTTTCTAATTCAGTATGATGTTGCCATATCTTGAGAAGTATGATTTGATGAATATAAAGATGTTGGTAAAAGACACAGAAGAAATATGATGAATAAGGGGAGAAATAAGTTATTCAATGGGCAACTATTACCGAGCTAGACAATGATAAGATCATGATGATTAGATTGTTTTGATATCCTACATATGTTATTGATTGAAAGGTTAATACTATACTATGTTACCGAGCAAGGAACCTAGTCGGTAAACCCTAAGGTTATCGCTATCGGTTAATGAAGGCAGAATGTCTACCAAGTGAAGTTTAGTATTTACCGAGTTGCAACCAAGTAATAACAGAATACATTAAATGATTACATGCATTATTTAATGAAGGAAGCTGATGAGCTGGCTATGATTAAATGATTGGTATGCCGTGAATGAAGTTTGGTAAAGAATCTATGGCAAAGGAAAATCGGCAAGAAGATCTACAGCTTAGATTGAACCGCAATACCCTAGCACAAGTTCCAAGAAATGTATGCAAGTTCCGAGGCAGGGTAAAACATTTTCAGATCGAAGGATACATTGAACCTGGACAAAGTTTGAAGATCTGATGGCTATGATTGATCATGGGAAATGTGATCAAGGAGATTAAGCGGTTGGCGAATTGTTTATAAATAGGGAACTGTTGATAAACAATGTATGCGGGCAAGTGTATGCACAGGGATGCTACATAGTGATTACCGAGCACAGAAGCTTGAAGATCTGTTTTGAATAACAAAGTATAGAGCCCAGCAGATGGACAAGATTAGTTCTATGTCTATATTGTATTGAGCAAATAAGAATCTGCTTTAGCATTTTAGATGTGAAGTTGCAGATAGATTTTTAATACTGTTATTTAGTGAAGTGACAGAAAATCTCTTAACCGAGTGGACTTAACAGTCTTATTTGTAAAACCCTCTAGCAAGGTGACATTCTGATTAAGTGTTTGAAATCCTTTAACAAGGTCACTTTTAAAAGGTGAAGATCCTAACAGATCTGAGGGAAATCCCTTAACCGGGTCACATCTAGTAATGTGTTTTGTAATCTTTAACAGGATTTGATTTTAACCGAGCATACTCTAGAAGAGTATATTTCTTAGTGGGTCCGAAATCCCACAGTGGTTTTTCCCTATTTGGGTTTCCACATTAAATCTGGTGTTATGAGTGTTATGATGTTTATATACTTTTGAGTTTGCATGTTTAGCAGTTTTGGTTATATTACTGAAGTATATGTTACCGAGGTTGAATCTGATGTTTTTATGGAAGATTAAGTTTGTATGATTCAACCCCCCCTCTCATCTTATTAGCTTGGCATCTGTACTTATCTTTAAGTATCAGAACTATCATCACCATTAGCATCTTTTTGAAAGAGTGCAACTCTTCATTATTTCTGCCCTTTGAAAGGGACATAACCTTTCATAATCAGGTCTGTACTTCTTATTTAAATCAGATGTGCCCTTCTCATTTCCCAATTATCCCCCCTCTCAAATGAGGTTCTCTTCTCCCTTTTATGTCTCATTGTCGAGGGAGTCACAACTTTTCCTTCCATGTCTTTTGACCATTCATTAACTTATATAAATTTTAATTAATTATATTTAATTATATTCTTTTATATTTTAATTTAATCTCTAATATTTAAACTTTATTATTATTATTTATTAATAAATTCTATTTCAAAGGGGGGACATTACAAATGATGCTTGGGAGATTGTGCCTAGACAAGAAGGAAAATCGGTGATTGATACAAGGTGAAGCATGTGGTAGAAAAGTATAGAGAAGTACAAGGCCAAATTCATTGCATGGGGGTTCTCCTAGAGAGGGAGTTGAATTTGATAACGACTTTGCTCCAGTTGCATGATATACTTCTATCAAGGTGATTATGTTTCTTGCATCTTATTTCAGTTAGTCTTTATATCAAATAGAAGTAAAGACAACTTTTCTAAATGGCAAAATAGAGGAAGCAGAGTGTATCAATCAACCTAAGGGGTTTGAAGTGCATGAGCAAGAGAACCATGTATGCCATTTGAAGAAGGCCCTATATAGGTTGAAGCAAGCACCATGTGCTTGGTACTCATAAATTGATGAGTGCTAGTTTGGGCTTCATCAAAACTGTTGCAAAACCTAGCCTTTACTATCTGTTTGATATATCTGATCTGTTAGATTTGGTCCTATATATGGATGACCTAATCCCTACAGGGAGCAATGAGAAGCTCATAGCATGATCTAAGGGGGAGTTGGCCTTCGACTTTGATGTTATGGACATAGGCATTACGCAATATTATTTGGATCTTGAGGTGTGGCCAGGTATAGTTTTGTCCTTTCTCGGTCAAGGGAGGCACACAATAAAGATTCTAATTAGATTTCAAATAATGGATAGTAAGCCCCTATCTACTCCCATGGTTTCGAATTCAAAGTTGACTATGGATCCAAATTTGGATTTGGTGGTCCTTTAGACTTCAAAGTACAGGTTAGTTGATAAGTTCTCTCATGTAATTGATGAATTCCCATTTGATATTTGCTTTGCAATGAATGCATTGAATTAGCTCATGGTTAAGCCAAGGTAGATTCAATGGAATGCTGCAAAGCATGTGCTCTGATACTTTAAGGACACAATTCATTATGGATTGACGTATGTTAGAGATGGAGAGTTGAAGTTGTATGGCTTTGTGAATTCAAACTAGGGAAGATATGCTTGTTCTATGAAGAGCGCTTAGGGTATTGTTTTAGATAGGGATTAGGGATGATATCATGGTTGAACAAGAAGCAGGTGACAGTGGCATTGTGTTCAGCAGAGGCAGAGTACACGGCAGCCTCTTCTACTAGTTGTGAGGCTATATGGCTTCACAAGTTGATAGCATAAGTAAACAATCAGATGTTGGAGCCGATAATTGTGTACTGTGACAATCAACGTTGCATCAGACTCTTTGAGAATCTAGTGTTTCACTATCACTCTAAGCATATAGACATTTGATACCATTTTTTTAGCGACAGAGTTCAGAAGAGACAATGTTGCTTGAGTATATTTACTTGGATTCACAGGTTGAAATATTTTGATGAGAATTTAAGTGTTTTTAGGACTGTTCTTTCCAGACAGCTTTGGTTCCATATTGGTTATTAATGTTGCCAAACATACCAAAGAAATAAAAAATTCCTCACAAAATAGTATCTGCTTCATGAGAAACATTCATCATTTCTCGAGAAACTTTTCTTTCATCCCAGAAAGGAGGGAAAGCCAGAAATTGAGATTTCTGTTGCCACCACATTTCTCCTGTCTCTAAGAAAAGAAGTAATAGATTCCTCACAAAACAGTGTCTGCTTCATAAGAAACATTCATCATTTCTCGAGAAACTTTTCTTTCATCCCAAAAAGGAGGGAAAGCCAGAAACCGAGATTTTGGTCACCACTGCATTTCTCCTGTGTCTCAGAAAAGAAGTAATAGATTCCTCACAAAACAATATCTGCTTCATCAGAAACATTCCTTTCATCCCAGAAAGGAGGGAAAGCCAGAAACTAAGGTTTCTATTGCCACCGCATTTCTCCAGTGTCTCACAATGTGATGGTTAATTTAATCATGTTTCAACTTTCTGCCTTTGATGAAATAAATGCCCAAGCCTTCTTAACATATGGACTGAAATACTGCCCAATCATTGACTTCTTTCTACCAAAAATGGAGATTTCAGTTGCTGCTGCATTTCTCCTTTGTCTCAGAATGTGATGGCTCATTCCAATCATGTTTCTGCCACTGACAACATAAATGCCCAGGTCTCCTTGACATGGTATGTTACACATGGCCTAAGTCTCACTAAATTCCTTGTCACATGTACATACGTTTGCAGTATAATTAGATATAGTAATATCAGTATAGCTTCCAGTTCCTTATTTGATTAACTACCATTATTTGTAATGCATGCATAAGGGGTGATGTGTTCCACTAGCAGGAATAAAAGTGGGTTGTGAACACAATTATTTAATATTGTTTTCCCCACTTATGGATGTTTAGAATAAGATATTTAATGACTTAGGAAGTAGAAAAAGAATGACATGTGGACTTCTCCAAGTGGAAGCATGGAAGAGGCAACAAGTGTCTCTTGGTATCCAGTCATTTATTACATTTAATGTAATGTTTATCTTGCAAGTATGGGCATCTAAGTTGGAGGGAAAGTATTGGAAGCTAAACCACTATCTTTTTTAAATCCGTGGAGGCATTCCAAGGGTTGTAGTCATCAAGAATGAACAGGCTCCTTTGGGAACTTTTATTGGTGGTTTTAGAGCTCTTGCCATTCTATAAATTCAGCCTTTGGGTGTAGATTTTATATGTAATAGTTGAATATAAATTTCTCTGTAGGAACAAAGGACGAATGGGAGGCATAAGGAGGTTGTTCACACGTACATAGGTGTTGCTATGGTGAAGGCAAGGAGGAGAATGGAAGTGATTGTACTGTAAGCACTTTTATTGTTGATAATGCAAGTTTGTCTTCTCTTCTTAGTGGAGTTTTTTTCCCGCAAGGGTTTTTCCACGTAAATCATATGTTATGTGTTGATATTATGTTGCTGATTTATGCCTTATTGTTGATATCTTATGCTGATGTTAATCATTGTTTATTGCTGTTATAAGTTCACATAAAATAGGTTGATTAAGCATGATAAACAAGCTGTTTTTGGCATCTAATCTTGGTTTTCCACAATTAAGGCAAATTAATTTTCAGCCTTGCATGAGTTTCAGATTTTCATGTTGCAGCTATCCAAGCCTTGAATCTCATCCTTTAATTAGTTTCTCGGATAGAGATTGATCTTCACAATCTTTGATATTGAACCTGTTTATTTCCCAATAGAGATTCAGAAATAAAAGAAGAAAAATTGCATGCATATGAAATAAAATATGCAGTAAACTTTGGCTAGGTTTCTCCTAAGTTTTTTCTGTTTGGTGCATCTCTTAAAATATTTTCTTACCGAATGCAAATTCAAACTCAAGCCTGGTTGCTCTGTTGGATTTTCTGTGTAAAGAGGATGCTTTGTAATCCAAATGCTATTAGCAAGGTAGTGGTCCAACCTAAAAATGAAGAGAAAATTTACTCAGTTGAATGGGTACAAGGTCTAGAACACACGCCAACTGTTAACCTGAAACTCCCAGTTAACAATGCCAAATGCCACGGAACTAGCTTGAAAGCTGCATTACATCTTGATGGGTGTAAATCTGTTATAAAATTGCTGAAATCTTTCTGTTACCCGAAATAAAATAAGATGCAATTCCAATAAATTCAACAAAAACCCAGACTTAAATTCATGTCTGAGCAAGAAAATTTTGCTCAAAAGTATTTCCTCATTGTCATGGGTAGTAAAAAGTTATAGAATTCAATGCCAAAAAACTTGGGTTGCCCTCTGAAGTTCTGAAGAAGATAATTCTTTATCCAGTGCTTTTTCTTTCAGATAACAACATCATCAATTATCGATCCAAAACATTGATGCAAAAATCTACAATACATTTTTTTCCCCAAAAAGATTTTCTGCGCATTGATAATAGATATGGAACCTGAAAACATTATATTCTTTAAAAAGCACAATCCATATTCAAAGGTACTGAGTGAGTATTACATTATAACTAGAAAACCCTTCTCGTTTCTGTTTATGATAGGTCAATGTAGTTTTTATACCAGATTTGGCTTTGTTGTGCCGTTTCAGTAGAATGCACATGGAAATGCCACTCCTACAACAGACCCTTCCTTTATAGAATTTGGAAAACAGAATTTAGGAGTCAATTAATTATAAGTGACCAGCTGAGATTATGAGAGGTTAGGATTTGTAAAATTGCAGTAAATGGGAAACACTATTTAGTATACTCTGCGACAGTGATGCAGTAATATTTGTAGAACATAATGTATAAAGTTTACCTGCGTTTGAAGTTTGTAGTGACACCCACATATGTCTTGCGCATATCTGCAGATATGATGAGATAAACACGCCAGCCCTTCGATTTATTCTCTTCTTCTTCTTCATTATAATCAATAACAATAGCAGATTGGGGTTGATTTTTCAGATCCTTTAATAAAGACCGTCTGGATTTAGAAGATTTGGAATTGGAGGAGCGATTTTCGTTACCATTCTCTTTGATAATAGATATTACAGGCGTTCTGGGGGTTGCTCCTTCAATGGGGGAAGCCATTATTACTGATTTTGACTTTAATTGGCCATAGCATCTGTAAACCTGTTGGCCTTGAATCTCTTGCAGCCTCGTAACTTTTAATTTTCCCAAGAATAAACGCAGCATAGATTTCACAAAATATCGATGATGGTAGAAATCTGATCAGATAATTCGGAAACATGTCACTATCAAACAGACTACTGGAAGTTTCACGCATACTTTTCGTAAAGCCTGACTACCGGCCAAAAAAATAATTTTTCTCAATTTTGAAAAATAAAAAAAATGAAGAGGCATAAAGAATTTAATAACTACTACTTCCACCATTAGGAGGTTGTATGAATGCCGGAACAGAGATTTAAGAATAAATTGGTCTGAGCAAATTTTTTCAGTAGGTTAATAAGTTTTATATCCTTAAGCAGATAAGAATGTTGAACGGAATAACATAAAATGAGAGTGAGATGGAGATACTGTAGGGAGTGGTGATATACTTTCAAAGAAGTAAATAGTAAATATGAAAGTGTGCAAATAAGAGTGTAATAATAGAAAATATATTAAAACTAGAGGAAATACGAGTTAAATAGATATGAATAGGAATTAGTCATGAGACAAATACAAGAGTATGTCTTTTGTTTTTTATATTAAAAAGTAGCAAAATAAGGATGTTGACTCTTTACATTAATAGCCTATCAACATTATTAACATTAACAACATATAGACTAACAACAGTTTAATTGTAAGTATCAAAAATCATAGTCAATCTTAATTAGTAAGCTAAACAAAATAAAGTCTTAACAACAAGGACTAAAAGTCCAAGAGAAATAAAACCAGCCACCTAGTGGCTATTTGAGCACATGGCTAAAATCATCAATAAGGAGCTTAAAGAGTTTCTTGTAATTCCCTTCTTTTTCAGCATCATTGCCCAAGACTTTCCTCTGCATCAGGCACATGGAGGTAATGGAGCTATGCATCACCTTCATGCGAAATTTGGTGACATTGGCCATCTTTTGTTCTATCTCCAACACCTTCTTCCTCAGAGCCTCTAAATCTTTTTGTCATGGTCCTACAGTTGATAGAAATGTGCTCACTCTCCCCTTGCCAGATGTCTTCCTCTTCTGGCATTGCATCTTAGGTTAGGTCTAGGGGTTCATTTTGTTTGGAGTTGTCACTGTTTGGTTTGTTTGAACTTTCTTTTAGAATATTTAATCTTTACTTAGCTTAGGTTTATTTGTATTTAGTTTAGGATATTCCTTTGGAATTCCTACATGTAATTTGTCCTCTAGTACATGTGTGAGGACAAGTCATTTCTTTTATTTTCCTTTATTGAGGAATATTAGATTTCCTCCATAAGAGGATGTGGACACATGGCACACACATTTTATGAATGGTGGCATTCATAGATTTGGGAGTTACTTTGTAACTCCTCTCCTCATCTCTATTTAAGAGATGTCTCCTCTCTCATTTCTTCTTAATGACAATATTGTAAAGAGCTTCTCTCTCTCTCTCTCTCTCTCTCTCTCTCTCTCTCTCTCTCTCTCTCTCACTCTCTCATTTTAGGCATTGCCTCATTCATAATATCACAAGGGGTTTTTCTTTGCTTTTCCCCTTTCAAAAGTTCTTGTGCCTCCTTCTTCACATTTGGGTGATACTCCAAGGTTTTTGCTTTTCTCTTGGTAACAATTACTTCATCATAAACTTTCTTGGATTTTATTTTCCTTTCCTTGCTCTTTTATTTCCTTACATGGTATCAGAGCAGGTTTCTAATCCTTGTTTTAAGTTGACATTGATGAAGGTTACCATTCTGTGGAGTTCACCTTGTTGGAGGCATTCTTGAGAGGAGAAGAAGTTCTTTTTCTAATATTTTCTATTGTGCAGGTTTTGGTTTCAGATTTTTAACTTTTTTTCAAACTTGTTAACAAGTTTGCCTACAGATTTAATCTTCTATTCTAGTTTTTTTAATTAAAAAAGGGCTTTGGAAGGCTTGCCACCAAAATTCCTTCTTTCTAGTTTAAATTTGTGTCTTTGGAAGGCTTGCCGCCAAAGTTTCTGGTTTTTTTAAGTGTGAATAGTTTGGAAGGTTTACCGCCAAACTCATCCTCCTTAATCTATTTGGTCGGCTTGCCGCCAAATCTGATTTATTATTACATTGCATTAGTTCTCATAATTTGTTTCTTTGAGAGGAAAGATTTAAGTTTTTAATAGTTGTTCTTATCAAAATAACCATAATCTGTAGCTTTGATATCTGTGTATTCTTATATCTCCATTATATTTTGTTCTCTTTACATATCAGCCTTGCTTTTGGCATATTTTGTTTGCTCAAGTTTAACGTGATAGTAAATATTTTGTCCCAACCAAAATAATATTCTGATGCATACCTTAATCATAAAAATTAGTTCAACATTCAATAGTTTAACTAGCCTCTGACAAAGGGTACTCAAAAACCTCATTCTTCCCACAAAATTTTCTGTAAACACCAGCAAAGGTTTCCAACTTGTATTCTGTGTTATTCCACTCCTTAGGATCCAGGTAGATCTTCATTATCTTCGAGCCATCAACACGGTACCTATCTCGCTTCCCAACAATCTCTGCAGCTGAGCCTTTCTTTGGTGGCCTCAATATTCTCCTTGTGGCAATCATATCATCGTTGGCGGGGGGGTCGGATGAGCCTGCGCAAACTACGGGGTATTGGTAGCAGGTTCGAATTGTTCTTTCAAAGCTTCTGTGGATTTAAAATATATTTAACAACGAAGTCGGTTGTTACCTGGTCATACTCCAATCTGCTCAAGCAGTGTGTAAGTACGTTTCTCTGTGTTTCATTCAGTTCCAAAAATATTCCTTTAATATCATGACTGATATTTGAGTTGCAAATCATTATTTATTTGATCATCGTGGTTCAGTCCCTGTAACAACTGCAGAAGTTCATTTCCCTAACTCACTCCTTTGCTATAAATTACCTCTGTACCCTGCTCCAAATGTCTCGGTAATTTCTGCACTGTATTATTGTGTAACGTTTCTGCAGGTTCATTTAACTTATTTGCAGTCTAAGTTTATAATGTTTTTTTAATATTCATATTCTTTATCGGTTTCCTTGCAGATTTTCTGATAACTTATACGTTTCCTGCTCTGTATAACAGTTTATACCTGTTTCATGCGGGCTTTACGGCTTTACTCATTCAAATTAGACTAAAACGTCAAGTTTAGCCTTTTAATTTATAAAGTTTTAAAACGTTTCTTTATAAAGTTTTAATATATATAAAAATATATTAAAAAAAAATTCAAAAGTTTATATTTTGTTTTAAGTGTTAATATATATATTTTATAAAAAAATTTTAATATAAAATTATTTTATTATTAATATTTAAAGTTTTTTAATATATAGATTAAAAAGTTAAATTTATTTTTAAGATTCTCTCACATATATGAAAGTTTCCTTTAGTTTATTTTAAGACTCTTTCACATAATAAAGTTAACAAGTTTTTTATTTTTTTAAAAATTAAAGTAATTTAATAGTTTTTTTTTAATTAAAGTTTTTTAATATAACATTCTTTAGATAATCATAAAGTTTTGAAAACTTTTTCATAAATATTTTTTTAAAAAAATTTAAAAAAATAAAAAATTTGTTAACCAAATTTGGTTAGTTTTAATCAAGGAAGGTATTTTTTGTAAGGGGGTAATTTTTATTTCTAATCATAATTTGTCCTTTATTTTGCTATCATGTCTACATTAATTCCAGAAATTAAATTAAATAGTTCCAATTATCATTCTTGGAAAACACATATCTCGTTTATTTTTCGTTTCAAACACCTTTTGGATGTTGCGACTGATAAAACCTTTGAACCCGCTACAACTGCTCCTCAAGCCGACCTAGATAGATGGAAGGCTCAAAATGAGGAAGCACTTGGTTTAATTGGTATTTCAATGGTTCCTGATTTGTATGTTTTAATTGGAAATTGTACAAAAGCACATGAAGCTTGGGAAATTTTAAAAACAACTTATGATAGCTCAAATGAATCCCGAAAAATTCAACTTCAAGATCAACTTGAAGATCTAAGGTATACGGATTTTAAAACTATGGATGAATTCTTATTAAAGTTTGATTCTGTTAATAGTCAATTAACTGGTTTAGGAGTTACTCTAGCTGATTTACGTTTAATTCATCTTATTCTTAAAAAATGTCTTCCTCGTCAATTTCAACAATTTATTACGAATATTCATGCTCAACTTGCTATTCCTAGCTTAGCTACTCAATTAACATATGATATTTTTCGTAATTTATTGCATCAAGAGGAAGCTAAATTAATTCAATTTGGTACTCTTAAAAGTAGTGAACATGCTTTTATGTCTAAAAATCAAAATCATAATAATACTTTTAGATCCAATAATAATAAACATAATCATAATCATAATAATAATCATAATAATAATCATAATAATAATCACAAATCTTCTAATTATCAATCTCATTCTAAATCCTATCATAACAATTCTCATAACAATAATCATAATAATACGTACAATAATCAAAGGAATAATTCTCAAACAAGACCCCATTGCACATATTGTGGGAAAGATGGACATATTACTAATAATTGTTTTAAGAAACAAAATGGTAAAAAGCCCATGAATCAAAATAATCAAAATAATCAGCATAAACCTCATTATAAGAAAGGTAATAATAATGGTAATTCATCTCGTCATGCATTTACATGTACTTATAATGTTTCTCAACCACTTGAGTGGATTATTGATTCTGGTGCATCTCAACATGTTACTTCTCATAAAGAATGTTTTGAATCTTTGCATCCCGATACTTCTAATATTCATGTTCAATTAGCTAATAATCATAGTTGTAAAGTTGAAGCTATTGGTGATGTGAATGTTCCTAATGGGAAATTACATGATGTTCTTTATGTTCCTGAATTAAAATCAAATTTGATTTCAGTTCCTAAACTTTGTCAAGATTATAAGATTAACTTTTATAGGGGCATATGTTATATCATTGATCCAAACACTAATCATGTTATTGCTACTGCTAAAATGGATAGTGATAACTTATTCAAGTTCTATGAATTTGCTCCTCCAAAGTATTCTTTGCTTACTACTGTTGATTTTACTATATGGCATGAAAGACTTGGCCATCTCAATTCTGATTATATTTCATTGATGCAAAAAGCAAATATGGTTGATGGATTGCCTAGTATTGTTCCTTCTCAAATTGTTTGCAATGGTTGCATGAGTGGTAAGATGCATAGGGAACCCTTTCCTCATGGTCAATCTTGGAGGGCATACACTAAATTGCATCTAGTTCATAGTGATCTCTTGGGTCCCATGGAGAATCCCTCCATCCAAGGTTCAAGGTATGCACTTACCTTTGTTGATGATTTTTCAAGGAGAACATGGATATATTTCCTTCATAGTAAGGATCAAGTACTTGATGTGTTTACTGAATTTCATATGTTTGTAGAAAGGCAATCTGGTTCTAAAATTAAGATTCTTCGTACTAACAATGGAAGAGAATATGTCAATAATGCATTTAATGCTTATTTGAAATCTTTTGGAATTAAACATGAGCTTACCGTTCCTTATACACCACAACAAAATGGTGTGGCAGAACGGAAGCATAGGACAATTGTTGAAATGGCTAGATGTTTATTGCATGCTAAAAATATGGATTACAAGTTTTGGGCTGAAGCTATGGCTTGTGCAACTTATTTAATTAATAGAACACCTACCAAAGCCTTAAAGGATAAAACTCCTGAAGAAGCTTGGTCTGGTAGAAAGCCTAATTTGCAGAATTTAAGAATTTTTGGTTCCATAGCTTATGTTCACAAACCTAAGGAGAAAAGAAAAAAATTAGATGCTAAATCTTCTCCTTTTATTTTTGTTGGTTATGATGAAAATACTAAAGGTTATAGAGTTTACAATCCTATTACTAACAAGGTAAAAGTTGCAAGAGATGTTTGTATTGCAGAAAAGGGCATTCATGATTGTTCTAAAGTGGAGGATGATGAACTTGGTCAAACCAAAGTTGTGCTTGTGGAGGACCAACCTCCTTCTCTTAACCCTACTCCTAATGCATCTCTTTCTATTCCTTCTAGTGATAGTGATGATGATAATAATAACTCTACTCCTCATGACTCTTCTTCTAGTGATGCATCCATTACTTCTAAAAGAAGACCTAAATGGTTTAAATCTTTAATTCAAGATAGTGATGAATACTTAGCTAGAATGGATAGACTTCAATCTAGAAGAGTTAATTATTGTAATTATGCTTTAATGACTACTATTATGAATTCTAATGATCCTAAAACATTTGATCAAGCTAAAAATCAACCACATTGGCAAAAAGCAATGAAGGAAGAATATGATACTCTAATTTCTAACCAAACTTGGGATTTAGTTCCCTTGCCTCATGGTAAAAATCTTGTTTCTTGCAAGTGGCTTTATAAAACCAAATTGAATGCTAATAATCAAGTTAGTAAATTTAAAGCTAGATTAGTTGCTAGAGGTTTTTCTCAAATTGAAGGCTTAGATTATACTGAAACTTTTGCTCCTGTTGCTAAAATGCCTACAATTAAACTTGTGCTTGCTTTAGCTTCTAGAATGAATTGGCCTATTCACCAAATGGATGTTAAAAGTGCTTTTCTTAATGGTGATTTACATGAGGAAATTTATATGTCTCAACCTCCTGGTTTTATTAAAGAAGGTCATGCACACTTAGTTTGTAAATTAAAGAAATCAATTTATGGATTAAAGCAATCTCCTAGGGAGTGGTATTCAAAGATTAATGAATTCTTTCTTTCTCAAGGCTTTATTAGAAGTAAAAATGATCCTAACTTGTATATTAAACATAGTGAAGATGATATTATAATTATTATCTTGTATGTAGATGATTTGATTCTTACTTCAAGTTCCAATACTTTAATTTCTGATATTAAGTTTCAACTTAATCAAAAATTTCAAATGACTGATCTAGGTCTTCTACATTATTTCTTAGGAATGCAAATTTGGCAAACCTCTAAAGGAATTTTCTTATCTCAAAGTAAATATGCTCAAGATCTCATAGATAAGTTTAAAATGAATGATGCTCATCATGTTTCAATTCCTATTGAATTAGGCACTAAGTTAATGTTTGATATGCAAACTCCTCTTGTTGATCCTACTTTGTATAGACAATTAGTTGGAAGTTTAAATTATTTAACTCTTACTAGGCCAGATATTGCTTATAGTGTTGGTTTGGTTTCAAGATTCATGTCTAAACCTCAACAAACACACTTTAAAGTTGCTAAAAGAATTTTACGATATATTAAAGGAACTATTAATGTCGGTTTGTTTTATGATACAAATTCTGATTTTACTTTAAAAGGTTTTACTGATTCCGATCTAGGTGGAGATCCCAATGATGGGAAATCTACTTTTGGTTATTGTTTTTTTTGTTGGTTTAGGAGCAATTTCTTGGAATAGTAAAAAGCAACACTCTACCTCTCTTGGATCCACTGAAGCTGAGTACAAAGGATGCACTAATGCTTCCAAAGAAGTCTTGTGGCTTAGAAGACTACTTGAAGATTTGGGTCTACCTCAACACGAACCAACTCCATTGTATTGTGACAACCAAAGTGCCATTGCCTTGGCTAAAAATCCAGTTTTCCATGCAAGGACAAAACACATTGCTCTCCAACACCACTTTATTAGAGAACAAATTGAAGACAAGCAAGTTTCACTCCTCTATTGCAATGGGGAAGACCAAGTTGCAGATATTTTGACCAAGCCACTTTGTAAAGAAAAGTTCCAATTTCATTGTAAAAATCTTGGATTACAACCCATTGAAGGGTTTGATGTAAGCTCCCCAAGTAAAGCTTAAGGGGGGGTGTTAGAATATTTAATCTTTACTTAGCTTAGGTTTATTTGTATTTAGTTTAGGATATTCCTTTGGAATTCCTACATGTAATTTGTCCTCTAGTACATGTGTGAGGACAAGTCATTTCTTTTATTTTCCTTTATTAAGGAATATTAGATTTCCTCCATAAGAGGATGTGGACACATGGCACACACATTTTATGAATGGTGGCATTCATAGATTTGGGAGTTACTTTGTAACTCCTCTCCTCATCTCTATTTAAGAGATGTCTCCTCTCTCATTTCTTCTTAATGACAATATTGTAAAGAGCTTCTTGCTCTCTCTCTCTCTCTCTCTCTCTCTCTCTCTCTCTCTCTCTCTCTCATTTTAGGCATTGCCTCATTCATAATATCACAAGGGGTTTTTCTTTGCTTTTCCCCTTTCAAAAGTTCTTGTGCCTCCTTCTTCACATTTGGGTGATACTCCAAGGTTTTTGCTTTTCTCTTGGTAACAATTACTTCATCATAAACTTTCTTGGATTTTATTTTCCTTTCCTTGCTCTTTTATTTCCTTACACTTTCAGACTTTCATGTGTCGTCCTCCTCCTCATCTTCATCCTCAACTTCCTCCTCATTATCTGCAGTTAACTCCTCCTGCGATTCAACCTCATAATCAACTAATTTGTTGCCTCCATTTTTATTCTTTGAACAGCCAACCAACCTATTAGAGCGTCATAGAGCATTTCCACTCTTACCATCATCGTCGACCCTCTTCCTCCTCATCACTAACCACTACCTAAATTGTGATTTTGTGCTTTGAGTATGTCATTTGTTGATATGTTTTTACACTAAGACATTTTTATCAAGGTGGAAACAAAATTGGAAATGGTATTGGTGTGTTAATTTCTCTATTATAACAAAAAAAAACACTATATTTGTGACCAAAAATATATTTACAACACATTTTAACTAGATTAAATAACAAAAAATTGAAAAAGAAATAACTATTTAAAATCAATCCCCAACATTTAAACTTCATATAAATATCCAATACCAAAAATTTCAATGCAACATACAACATCCAAAAATCAAAATTATCATTTTGAGTCACTTCTTGAAAACCTTTCAACTACTAGTCAAGTCATAAAAACTTGTATTTTATTGAAATGAGACTTGCTTACTCTCAATAAAAATAATCTTAAATAAATGTATCATCATATTTTATTTTTAAAGTAAGTAAAAATGTGAGTTTTTAAACCTCTTATTTAATTTGTGAGATTTGAACAAAATCATTCCTTTCACTTAAAGAACAAGAGATGTGTGTCGTGTTCTTGCCATAATGTTTTTGTATTAAAGTTGGAGCTCATGTAAATGGACCGAAATAGTTATTAAAATGAAAATGTATTTAGAAATTATTAGAATTTTTTAGTTGCAAAGGGTTTAATCTTTTAGAATAAGGAGCACGAGACAAATGACTTAATTTTGTGAACAAAGATCATGTGGAGTTGAGGAAAAATGCATGTAAGGGGGCAACATAAATAGAGGAAGAAAATGGACACAAATTAACCAAAAACAAAAGAAAATTCCAACTGTCTTCCTAGCTTCCATGTTGGGCATCACTCTATCAAATTTCACATGTATAAGGAATAGGCATTAAAGAAAGTTAATGAGAATAAATAACTTATAAACAATCATAACCTCAAATTGCCAAACTTGCAATTGGACAATCACAAAGTGAGTTCTAGTTTTCACGTTGTAGACGTAGCAGAAGGCATGAAATTTTTTCTTTTAAATTATACGAATTCAAGTTTGGATTCAATGATATTGCACATAGGCATGTCTCTGAGTCATAAGGTATGCTTTTATAAAAGAGAACTAGGTTGTAATCTAGTAGGCATTTTGTCTACCTGACAAGTTGAAAGTTGCTTTATAAAAGGAACCTTGCTTCCAAAAAGTGAGCTCTATTGCACGCAATCATGCAGATGACATATAAATTGCAAGAATCTTGGATAAATTCTATTTTGATTTATACTATTGATTAGAAATTGGAACTCTCATCACCACATACCTCAAATAGCATAAGAATAAGAAATTTTTCCACTTTGTTGCATTAAAATGAAATTAAGAGACACAATGAACATATTATCCATACCATTGCATTTCCAGATACTCTTCTTTTCAATCCAATAGAGTGTAAAAAATGTTTTACTTTCTTTCAAATCATCTAGCAGCCTTCAGCCAATACCCAAAGGACCCACTTTAGGCCATTTTCTTTGGAAGTAGTTCTTAAGAAAACCTATGTAATTTAAATGTTAATATTTTTCCTATATGCTTTGCACTTATGAGTTTGTGTGTTTTATTTTAGTAGCAATAGATCTAAATTTGTACCATAAAAGTGAATTCTAGATTAAGTTATATGAATAAGTAACCGCTTTCAAGGCACAATCTATATTCATTTTTTAGAGCGTATCTTTGGTTTGTTATATCTTGGTGCTGACATAGGATGTAGCTGCATTTGGATCTCATTATCAAAGCAAGTCTCAAATTCCTATTTCAGGATATTGCCGCCGGTATCCTCTCAATCGTCTTTGTTGGACTTGTGTTGGGACACAAAAACCCTTAATAGGTTAAAAGGTCTTACATTTACTAGATTGTTAAGCTTCCATAGTCAAAATGTTGTTGCTAGCAAAACAAAGGTGTCTACATCTTTGATCCTTGGTGAGAATCTAGGTTCAAAATTAAGTAAAATAAATACAAGAAAGAAAAATAAATTGATTTTTAAGCAAGTTCAAACATTGCTAATTGACAATTATGATAGCTACACTTACAAAAAAATTCAACTCAGTCATGGTAAATGGAGGTAAGGTGTCTTCCATACTTTAGATTGGACTATTTGATTCACAATAAATTGACTATAAGAAGAAATTCATTGCCATATTTTTTACTTATAGTGTCATTCCCTTGTTGCGATAAGTATATCTATTGATGCAGAAGCTACAAGTATACTCAATTTTTTAGTTTCCAAAATAGAATCTATAATCACTAATGATGAGGATATGGGAAAACTAGGGAAACATCATTTTTGTTGAAAGAAAAATGTCTTCAAGACTAATCCAGGTCTATGCCCTCCTTGAATCTTTCTCAGATTCACTAGAAGCCTTGGGCTCTGCTTGGAAGTGTCAATGACATCACAAACACTATCTGCACTAGGGAGTGAAAGAAAACAAAATTATTAAAATAAAAAGGTGTAATCCACACTTCTAATTCCCCAAAACCCCCTCAGTTCCTCACTGCGAAACACCTCACACCCCCTTTTCAATCCTAAAACAAACAAATAAAAAGCAAAACTTATTCTACAATCAAGAAGGGATGACAAAATAATTACATCTATACTGTTTCAAAACACCAATTATGAAAGTGCTTAAATCCACAGAGCTTAAATAAAATTTACTTCTTTTTGGCAGACTTTGGCTCCTAGTCCCAAACAACAGTGGACTTCTTAGGGAGGAGAACCTAGTGAATGTTAGGGAGAACACAACCATGCAAAATGGTCATTCTACATTCTCCAATTATTCATCATTCCTAATAGAACTTTAAATAAATATTTGCTTCATAAACAGAAGAAAGAAAAAAAAGAAAATTAATAGGATAAGATGTTTCCTGATTTTTGAAGATTGCTAAAACAAGTTGTTGTATTTCATTGGGTCTCTTTGCCTTTGTATTTATGAAGATAAGATTTCTAGAAATTTCTTACAAAACTATGGAAATAAATATTTTCTTAAAAAAAAAGAAATATAAGAAAATTAATGGGATAGGATGTTTCTATTTTTTTGTAAATTGCTAAAATAAGTGGTTTCATTTCATTGGGGCTCTTTGCCTTTGTGTTTATGAAAATAAGATTTCTAGAGACTTCTCACATAATTATAGAAATACATATTTTCTACATCAAATAATATCTTTATTATTTAATGACTTGCATTCAATAAATAAGATTTGTGAAGATTGCTAAAACAATGGTTACATTTGATTGGGTCTTTGTGTCTTTTGCTTTAAAGAAGATAAAATTTTGTACATTTTCTTAGAATTTTTTAGATTTTCTTTTAAAAATTGGATTGTGCAATAGAAAAAATAAAATAAATTAGTTTAAATTATTATAAAAAATCAAGTGGCTTTATCATTTATGAAAAAAATAAGACAAAACTTATCACTATTATGTAATAGTGAAATGATTGTAGAATACTATTGTATGAAATGCAAACAAAAATACAAACATTAGGAAATTTGGTCAACCTATTTTTATTCTTGCTTCTCATTGGTTGATGCTTTGAATTTGAAATGTCAATATCATAATATGAGTAGAATACTATAATTTAATAGGATAATGGATAAAATAATTTATTATAATGTTACATTGTAATATAATATATTATAAAAGGTAGTTATAATGCTATTATTTCAAAATTATTAGTTGGTTTCAAAAAAACAAATGGACCACCTATCAATGTCAAACTATTGAAGACTATTTGTAAATAGTAACATTATTGTCTACATTGAAATATTAATGAATAGTGCTATGAAAATGGATAATTTTTTTGACAAAACAATTCAAGCTAACATTATCCTAATATTATTGTACACTGCTATTAGCCAATAGAATCAGAAATAAATGTTTTTTTGTAGATTTTAAATAAATATAGATGAATAAAAAAATTAGAAAAAAAGTTGATATATTTTAATTCATGATTTCGACTGGTTGATGCTTTGACATTTAATAGTTTTGGGTGAATGCATTAGTATTCTTTCTTGTAGGAACTAAAAAAGGTCAAAGATTTGAGAAATTTTATATTAACCAACAAACATAGAAATTAATCATAAACCCTTTTGGAAGAAAAAATGGTTTTGTGTTTTGCTCTGAACACTATGGTTTTTTCGCCAAGGCGCCCCTACGCTAGGAAAAATCATTATTGTGAGCCCTCCAACTAGGTGTCTGCAGTGAAGGGCAGTCATGGGAAGAGAAATCCTATTGCAGTGCCCAAACGACCATGGCTGGTGGCACTTGAGATCTTTGTGCCCGCTGAGAAGATAATGGGGTCGAGTGTGGGGTTTATGGCCGATGTGGGATGGGCATTTACTCTCAATGTTGATGCCCTACAATGAATGTAAGGTTGTTGGGTGTTAGGCAGGGAGAGACCTTGGATCGAGGGATTCATCACCAAATGCCAAAAGGGGATTCGTTACTTCACGGGTTGAACAAACCAAGCCCCTCTATTGTGCCTATTAGGGCGACAACTTTGTCAGTTGTCATCAATCTAACCGAGGAGATTGAGAAGGAGGTTGAGCATAATGGAAGGGTTTTTGTTGATTTAGGGCTTATTTGACATTTCAGAGGGTTTTGGCCAAGCCTCAATGATCTTCAAAAGTGGATTTCAGTCCATTGGGAACCCATTGTGGAGGACTGTGTGCAGATTTACCCCCAAGCTAGGGGGTTTTTCGTTGTTGTTTTTCAATCTGAGGTGGATAAGAACAAATTTGTTGGGCACAGTCAATGGTGTTGGGAGGATGGACACCCGCTACTGCTTAAACCCTGGCATCCGACTTTTAATCCACTGACATAATATTTTGATCATGTTCCTCTTTGGATGAGGCTCCCAAACCTTCCAATGCAATTTTGGTTTGATTCCTATTTTGAAGTTGTTGGGAACTCGTTAGGTAACTTCTTAATGAGTGATGAAGGTTGTCTTAATTTATTGCACACTACCTTTTCTCGGATTTTGGCTGAGCTGGATATGTCTAAGGTTCTCCTTTTAGAGATCTCTATTTCAACATCGAAAGGTAGTTGGTCTCAGATTGTGGACTTTGAAGGGATTCCATTTAGATGCAAGAGATGTTTTAAGATTAGTCATAATGTTGATTCATGCGATAGGTGTAAGGTGGTGTGACCTGCATCTTGGTGGAAAGAGATCAATCCTAATTTTTATATGGTGGAGAAGGTGGAGGTGAATCAGATTTCTTCCCAATAGTTGGGGGGTCTAATAAAAGATTCTTAGGAAAATGTTCTTGAGGTTGAAAAATTTGATCATGGTTTGGTTGGTGGTTCAGATGCGGTGATTGTTGGTGTTACTTTTGCAGGTCATGCTTCTATCCAGGGTGCCAAAGAGAACGTGTAGGAGTTGAAGGATGGATGTGGCTCTTTGGGAGGAGGTGAATCAGGGGCAGTTGATGGGCCCTAATCTATGCAACCCAATCAGGATAGAGGGATGGATGGTGTGGGAGGCTCAAATCTGAGGTTACTAGAGAAGGCAAAAGTGGATGGATGGAAGTAAAATGAAAAAAAGATAAGCGGGGTAAGGGGGGAGCAGTTGTATTGCCCCTTTACAACTTGAAGGGGGATGTCTCTAGGGAGGGGGCTCCTTGATTGTAGCCCCATTTGGTTCAGGCCAGCTCAAAACTTGATTTATTAATAAAAATCACTATTACCAATTAAAAAAACATAGAAATTCATATCTCTATCAACAAAAACCTAATCTTTAAGTAAGATGAACAAACAAATGTAGTCATTCGACAAGCTAGTCTAAATTGGTGAAGGGATCTACCAAAACAAGCTCTTTTAGGATTTATCTATTCTCAATGAACACAATTGTAAAATAACAAGCCTATTACAAGAGAAATCCTTTTAGCTAAAACTATATACTTTAATGCCAACAAAAACTACATATATGAGTGCTAAAGGTGGAAACTATTTATAGTTGAGTTTTAAAAAATTGAATGATCACTATTAAGTGATAGAAGTGGATTGACTATGGTTGTCTAGATGCTAGATGTAGCTTCAAAGCTTTGAAGGGTGATTGGATCTTTGCACCTCCAGGATGATAGTCGATAAGCTACCTATGCATCAAACAAGTGTATAAAATCAAGAAATTAAATGTATTTATATATTTAATAAGGGGCTTAAAAATGTTAAAACATGATAACAAAATTAGATGTAGGCTCTTAATGGTATAAATAAATGAACCTACTATTGGGGTTGATGATGAACCCCACATATCCCAACAATTGCCTGCAAGCAAAATACATGTCACAAATGGAGATCAAGCAAGATAGATTTGCTCAACAACCTAAACATTGTATTGATGCATAAACCTAAATAAATGATTACAATGAATGAACAATTTTATGAAAAAAGATAGAAACCCTAGGTGAGGATTAAATTAGCATGTGACAAGTGTCCTCATCCCATGCAATGACACAACATGACCTATATTTAGCTCAATATAATAAAATAAATAACACTCATAAGTTTACCTTAAGTGAATAAGTAAAGGGGACCTAGTTAATTAATGATGATTAAATAATTAATTAAGTAATTAACCTATTACTATAACACCCCCTTAAGATTAACCTAGGGATAAGCTAAAAAACCTAATGATCAATGCAAAGATGGATGCATGAATGGATGGGTCACATCTATAATGCCAAATATGGTAGCTATGTACAAACAAATGCAATCTCTTGCAATTGAAATAAAGGAGAAAATTTCATGGAAAAAATTCCTTTCCAAAAGAGAGAAAAAAGAAATAAATGCATACACGCGACAAAAGAATGTAGAACTCAACACACCCCTCCAAGTATTGATTTGGTCACATAAGTATAATCAATATTCCCCCATAGAAGAGAAAAGAAGAGGTGATGAATCATCCCCATAGGAAAAGAGCTCCTAAGCTAATAATGAATACTCAAAGAAGAATATTGATGATGATTCAAGATTGACAAATAATGGTCTTCCCCATAGGAAGAAACAAATCCAATGGAAAAGGTAGAAGAAAAATCATGAAAAGAGATAGGAGGAAAGGCCTCATGATGTGTGCAATGGAAAAAATTTCAACTATCCATATGTATGAATCAAAATATGTCAAATCAAATGAAGTAAATCCAAACAATTACAAAGATACTTGTAAAACAACCTCCTAAGGCAATGATGAAGTGATGATAGGTGGGTTGTAGCTACCATCAAAGAGAAAGTGAATGTTTTCAAGCATGTCTTGAATGTTTACAGTGTGTGACTCAATAAATAGCCATACAATGTCTAGAAAAAAGTTATCCCTCAAAGCTAAAATTGGAATATAATGAATTTCCTACTAAACTAAACTAATGTCTAAAGTTGCAAGAGGTGGAGGAGGTTGAAGCTTGACACAAGTATCACGAACTGAGGTAGATAATGAAAGCACACATAGGTTCCAGTGACTGAACTTCTCCTCAAATATTTGATCCACTATAGATGCATGAGAGTTTGAGCCAATCAATGGAACAACAAGCTCATTTGGAGAAAAAATAAGCGAATTTGTATAATCAAGATGCATGATTGACTATCCCAATTGTAGTAATATCTCTATTATGTAGGTCTTTAATAAGAACCAACTCAAGTGCGAACTCTATAATCTTCCCCAACTCACCATGTGTAATCTAGTAGATAGAAATGAGATTGGAATATAATGAAGGAACATAAAGTACATCATAAAATATGCCATCATCAACATCCATAGATACTTTCCCAGTTTCACTCATATAAGTGTTATTTCCCATCAAAATATGTGGTGATGTGCAAGGTTCATATGAAGAGAACATACTTGAAAAATGAAACCATATGATGAGAGACTCCTAAATCACTTGAATCCATCAACTAGAATGAATATTTATGGATACAAAGAGAGCATGGTCTTTCATCTTGTTATTTCCACATGTCATAGAAGTTGACCCAAATTATGTAGGTCTTGAAGTGGAATAAGAGTATGTATTAGATGGCATACATGAAGGCAATTGAATATGATTCCTCTATATAAGGTGATTCAACTAATTAATTTGTTCTGCATAACATTGATGCTTATCATGCCCTAACCTTTTACAATATGCACAATTTGGTCAATCCTTATTAGATGAGTCCCCCTTAGAAGAGGAAGAAGAATCAAATATATCATGCGAGTGTGAATCTTGGGCTTTCTCTTGAGATTTGAAATGCATGTTTTTTTGTTTCTTTCCTTTTCCATTTAAAACCTTCTAACCTTTGGTGACATGTGTTGCAACAAGATCCTAAGGTTTGTAGGTGGTGCAAGAGCACCTAGTGACTAATATAATAAGGGAAATAGGCTAAAGGACACACATGAGAATGTGACCTTTCAATCTATGTAATAGGGTAGTCTTGTTTGATTGATTTTTATAATAAACCCCACCTTGTTACCCAATGACATGGATTTGGCAAATTGATAAGCCACCATGGTCATATGGGCCTAGGGGTATTTGGTTGAGTATTTTTCTAGATGTTTATGTGTTGGAGATATCTTAGAAAGTTCTAGGACATGTTGAAGCACCTCTAGGTAGGCGGATTTAACATATGTCAAAAGTTGCTCAAACTTGACAACTTTGTTGACAACTTTTAATGACAACTTTTGGTTGCAAATAGCAACTTCCTTCCAACGGTCACCTCGGTTAAAAAGGTGGTTGATAACCATTGAGGAAGGTATAAAATGTCATCCCCAATCATCATTGGGAGGAGAGAATGACTTTGTAAACTTTTGGCATCATTGAAGTAATATATTTATGAGAATTTCCTGCAATTCTGTTATTCTACGCGGTGTACCGTACTGTACGATCATTTTGGAGTTAGGAAACCAGTGGGATGTGTTCAAGTGGCTAGTCACATTTCAGATGCATCAAGTTTGAGGTCCTAATTCACCAAGACAAGGGAGAAACCGGCAAATTTATGGAAGTGTTCTAGATTTGACAGTTTTGTCTAGGGTTTTGCAAAGAAATGGCCTTACCTTGCTGATCCTTCATTGGTGGTTCACGACTTTGAGGGGGATGCAAGTATGGCCAATGTATTCTAGGATTTTGAATGCCTTTTGTAGGTTAGGACCAATTAGAGGCGAGGGTTTGATGCATTAAGGTGGGCAACTCCATGTGGCCACCGTGCAAGTGTAAGTAAACAGGTCTCACATCAGGGGTTAAAGGTATGATCATGGCCTAAGACTTAGGAATTGTTGTATTTGCAATGGCTTAAGAGTATTCCTTGAGTTTTTTTGGTGATTTAAGGTCTGTGTCTACAAACTCCTTTGTAAAATAGGCCTCATTGGGCTATACCGGTCTCTCAACCAAAGTAGGGTTTGGGTTCTTGTGTTCCCTATCGGTAAGAACCCTTAGGATATGTTTTGTAACTCCCAAAAGGGTGTCCAAATCCGGGATTTTTTGTCGGGTCTTTTGGAGAAAAAAAGGGTTAAGGGTAGAAAATCTTTCTAGCAGGGCTACTAGGTTTTGTAGACCTTGTTGCAGTAGTTACCCAAACCGGTAGAGGGAACCTGAATTCAATGATTGAAGGAGGTATCTCTGACCTAGGGGAATTCAAATCAAACCTTAAATAGCCATTGTTGCTTTGGAGAAGGGACCAAATCATTGTTGACCATAGGGTCCTTGTACCAGTCAATGAAAGATACCTTGTACCGGTAGTCTTTTGTTTGGAAGAAAGGGATGTGGGACTTGTCAAACTGATATTCCTTAACCCCTGGGAGTGTTGTGTGATTGCTAGGGTCCTTTATGTGTTCTTGGATTAGAGGAACCTATCCTATACCTATACCGGGACCTCTGCATCAAACTTCTTCTTAGATTTCTCTTTGTCCCACCATGTCGCAACTTCTCCAGTAAGTTGATAAGCAACTCATACTGCTTTAGTTTCATTTGACATGTTACAGAGTTCAAAGTACGTCTCCATCTCAATTACCCAAGCTTCAGCACCATCAAACTTAGGTGGGGCTATTCTTTTCAAGTCTTTGGCTAGCTCCCCTTCGATCCTACCTCGATGATCAGGTTGTTCTCAGCTCTAGGAATTTCATTTCTAGGTTGCTCTTCATGTCGAGTGTTGGCATTCTACACTCTTATGAGAATAGTTGATGTTGTCATTGATGGCAACCATCTGGCAACCAACTGGAAGGTCACTGACAATTGGTTTCTACATGACCGACATCACAAACCGACAGACACCGGCACCGACAGGCACTTCACCGGCATTCAGATTACATCGGCAACAAGAATACCAACACCCCAACCGACATGGGATAAAGTTTTGTTTATATGAATTGTTTTGTAATTTAATTATCTTTTGTAAAGCTGACATGGTATATTGTAAAAGACTCATATATGTATGAGAACTTATAGGTCATTTTATGTAAGTAGATGGATGAGAAGTAGAATGTGTGATGAGGCAATTTTGTATAAAGTGATATAGTTGACAGTGAAGGTTTTGGTTATTGACTGAGATTAAACCAGTACTGAACCTGGCATGAGAGATGTTGTTTTGAGCAGTACATTGTATTGGATTTAATCCATTTTGTAGTCAGTGTGACTCTTTATTGAGCAGTGAGCTCTAGGTTGTTGGCCTCCCTGCATGTGCAGGCCCCTCATTGTAAGTAGTATTTATTCATTGGCCAGTGAGTAAATATTGTGGGTCACAAATCCCACCGAGGTTTTTCCCACACTGGGTTTCCTCGTTAAATATCTTGTGTTATGGTGTGTTTCTATGTTGTCTCTATTATTTATGTTCATTGCAATAATTCTTATTTACCAATACACTGTTTTGGGTTGCAAAGTTATTAATAAGTTTAAATATTATGTCAATCGGTTAGACACTGATTCACCCCCCCCCCTCTCAGTGTCTTTGGAACTGTCATTGAATCTAACATTGGTATCAGATCTTGGTCCTCTATTTTCAAAAACCTAACAACTTGAGGAAGATTTTGACACCGGTACAGATGGAGAACTTAAGAAAACAGTTGGAAGGAGCCCTTAAAGATTTTGATGCAGAAAAATTGAAGAATACCAAACTTGAAGATGATCCGAGGATTGCACATGAATTCATTAAAGGACTTCAAGAGAACTTTGCTATAGCACAAAATAAAATAAAAGAACTTCATGAGAAGATGCAAAATGATGATGATGAAAAAGAAATTTTAGAGACATTGCAAACAAGTTGAGACAAGAAAACGGTAATATGAAGAATGAAATGCAATATATGACTATGAGGTTATGTAAATATATCGAAGACATGAGAAGAATGAAGAAGACTTGACTAGGAGACTTAATGATGCTGGAAATGAAAATCTGAGACGGTCATGAAAATGATATGTTAAAGACATACTTGATTCACATGCAACATGATAAAGCTAAGCTTATGAGACAAGTTGGAATTCTGGAAAATGAGTTGGCTACTACAAATAAACACAAAGATAAATTTACGAAAAAGTTCAGAAGAACTTGATGACATGCTTAAAAAACAGAAACCTAATGGAGATACTAATGGACTTGGATTTGAACAATGAGAAAGTTTTGGTAATGCAAACAATCAAGATCAGAATAAACAGGTAAGACAACCTAATGCTTATAAATTTAATGGCAAATGTTTCAATTGCAACAAATATGGTCACAAAGAAAATCAATGTAGATTTAGAAATAATCAGAATACAAACTTACCCACCGGTCAATGTTCCAAATGCAACAAAGTTGGTCATAATTCAGAAAATTGCAGAATGAATGTGAAATGCTATGTTTGTGGAAGATTTGGACATTTATCTAATCAATGCAGATCACAAACTGGTCAAGGATATGGAAAGGCTATTCAGAGGAATAATGTAACTTGTTATGCTTGTAACAAGATTGGACATATTGCTAAATTTTGTAGAAGCAAGAATGCACTGGCAAACAACAAAGGATCTAGTTTCAAGGGCAAAGAAGAGGTAGATGAAGTTAAGCAAGAATTTTCAAAACAATGGATTAAGAAGAGTGATCAGAGAACTAATGAAACTATATCTTCACCAGTAGAACAAAGTAATCCTCCACTGGCAAGAGATTCTTCATCTAACTAAGGAACAATCCTTAGGGGGTATTGCAACAAGTTGAAGATCATGCATTCTACCCTCGGTTGATGGTGAGAAGATACATTTCTTCTTTACTGGTGGATGTGTTAAGTTTTCACTTAACTGACAAGCATTTAATGTTGTTTTAAAGAACTTTTTGGCTATAAAGCACCAGGAAACCCTCATTTCTAACTCACCGAGCATTCAAACAATCAAAGACGAAATTGAGCAAGGCATTCTAAGGCGAAGCTACAAAGTGATTTTCAAGCATTCAGAATTTTGATTTAGAGGTATTTATCTTTGAAATGACTTCCTCATCTTATGTTCCAGAGTTTATTTCAAACCCTACCATTGTGGAAAATGTTAAATGCCCTAGACCTGTATTCAAGATTATCCTTGAGATTGTGAAACAAGATGACTCTGTAGGATATTTTTCAAAAATCCCTAAGGGTGTAGCATTTGTAGAAGACCCTAGAATTTACATACATTGCAACATAGAAAACCTAGGGACTGAGGAGTTGAAGAAAATGTTTAATGAGATCATTTATGATGAAAATGGAGTAATCAAACCCGAACATAAGATTGTGGAAAATCTAGGTTTTGTAGAGATTATGAACATTTCTTAATTTCCTAAGGAAGTTGTCAGACTTGTATTGAGCAGAGTCCATGGAGAATTCATGTGGTTAGAATCAATTTGCAAAATAACCAAGGAAGCAATTAAGGCAGTTACTGGTTTACCTTCAACCGGTAGTAGGCCTGATAAAACCAAGAAGATTCCTAACAAAGGGGCTATGGATTTAACCGGAGCAACATCTGATAACAGGTCACTTAGAGTAAATGATGTTAAGGACATAAATGTAAGATATGTGAGTATGGTACTAGGCTACAAAGCTACTCATGCAAATAGACTAAATTTTGTTTCTAGCCTATGTATTCACAGTGCATATGAGATGGTACACAATAATGCTAAGATTGATGTGTGTGAATGGCTTAAAGATGAATTAATTGACAACCTGAAGAAGATTAAGGGTGACAAGAAAGGTACTTTCCGTTTTGGAAACCTTCTGGTATGTCTGATGTTGTACTTTACCAAGGAGATACCCGACATAGGTCACAAGGATTTTGGATATGACATCCCAGTAGGAAAATAGATACAAGATGCTTTCACTGGTATGGGCACTGACAGTGTTAAGAACATTTCAGACTATTTCAAAAAATTCCAATCTAAGATGATAGCAAGAGAGAGACTACCACAAAGAATTGTTGATAAATATGGCAAGGAAATCTGCTTTGTTATTAAGAGAGATGAAACTTGGATGGAAGCATCAAGTCCTAGAACTATTTGGGTTACGGAGATGGAATATGAGGTAGACTTATCTATTTTGGAAACTTATGCTAAAGCTCTACTTGATGCACCAAGGGAGTCGTCTGAGGAATTCTTTGGAAATGCAGAAACCATAGAGAGTAGAGTATCTATGCAGAAAAGGACTAAGAGAAGAGAAAAATTTGTTAGAGATGCCCCCAAGAAGGTAAAGGAAATCAAATCAAATGTCATGAACATCAATGGTATATCGACAAGTGAACTTGAAGGACTACAACCTGAAGCACATGTTTCACTGGTTGTAACATCTTCCGACATTGACAGTGGTAAGGCTATTGAGTTTAAAAGAGTAGAAAAGAAGAGAAAACTCTCACCGATACCCTCTCCTTCACCTAAGAAAACCAAGACACTAAGGAAGAAAATGGGCAGATAGGGAACCAAAGATAAAACTTACACCTAAGAAGAAACAGACACTGGTTACCCCCACATTGAATGATTTACTGAATGAGATAACATAGGAAGGTAATTTGTCTAATGTAAGCAAATGGTATAACACTTCAAATGATACTGACAGAAACACCATTGAGGAAAGCATTGTCTTACACTTGGATATATACAAGAAAGTTTTGATAGAAGTGATTGATGAGCTACCAAATGATCTCTACATGAGACTAGAAGCAAAAAGGCTATTAGTGATGGAATTGGATAAGAAATTGAAAGTTGAAGCACTCTTGGCTGTTCATCTGGTAAACTCCAAGGAAGAAAGTGATGAACTTATCTCTGAAGCTAATTGATCTTTATTTGTTAGTGGACACCGACAAGTAAGCTTGATGGCTGGAAGGGTAAAAGAGATTGCAGAGGAGACTGGAGATAAATGGGATTATTTCTTTGTAGAAAAGGAAAAGCAAGAAGAAAAGAGCAAACCTAAAAAGACATTCAAAGTATATCAAAAAGACAAGGACAAGGGTAAAGGTAAAATTGGTGGTATTCCAAACATAAAGGTTACAGATAACCTTCCACCACCTCCTTTGGATACACCATCGGTACACTCAGAAGATCCACTGACTATTGATACTAAAGGTATAACACATGATAATACTGACCCTGAGTCTGAGATACTCTTTACAATGAATGTGGATACTGAAGAGGTAAACATTGTCGTGGATAAGGATAACTTAGAGGTTAAGGCAGATAGTGTTGATAATAGCAAAATTTCAGAGAAACCGGCACAAACTGTTGGCTCTCAGGAAACTGAGATATTGACTCAAACATAGCAACCGATAGAGACTGGAAAACTCATAGAGAACAAAGGTACTAGCACAAGATCACCAGAATATGAGAAACCGACAGTAGAACTTTCAGAGAAACAAACAGAGGCAGAGGTTCATGTTGAGACTGAAAAACCGACAGTTACAGAGACACTGAGACAATCTAAGAAACCATTAAAGGTTGATATGCAAACACAGACAGATCCACTAGAGGAAAATAAGAGCAAAATGGATACATCTGATGGAAATAAAGATGAGATACTGAAGGTGATTGGTCAGACATCTGTTGAGATGAAATCTACAGCTGAACTGAGTACATCTACAGGTGAATTCAGACCTACCAATATCACAGAGGTACTTTTGGATTCCATTGAGAGGATAACTGATTGCAATGCATTGGCTTTTAAGGCAATAGATAACACTTTACCTATTCTTAAGATGATTGCACCAAATTGTAACATAGACCACATTAAGGATTCTTTAGGTAAATTGGACACATTGTCCAAATTCATTTCTAATAATGTTATAACTATAGACAAGGTGAATGAGGATATCATAAAGGAGAGAGTTGAAAAAGAGAAAAACACATTCTTTGAAAACACAATAAAGAAATGTACCGATCATGTGGATACACTTTTACCGGTACTCAATTCTACAATTTTGGAGTATATGGAGCTATACAAGGAAGCATGTAAACCTCACTGTTTGACTAAGGACATTGATAAGGAGATCAAGAAGACACAGAAAGAAATTGATGACATTGCAAATAATATTATAGGTTCGTCCGGACTCATATCAGTTTTTGAACAGGAAATGGCAGTCCTTGAGGAGAAATTAGAAAAACTTGAGAAAGAGAAGGCAAGGATAAAGTCTAATGCCCGAGAACTAAAAGATAAACTTGGTCTGAGGCTGGATAAACTGATTACTCAGAGAACTAAATTGTCTAAGGCAACAGTATAAGGAGAACGATCACCGAAGCAGCAAATGCACTATCTCACCGGTATGATCCAACAGACTGAGGCAACTTTAGATGACAACAACAAATTTATGTAGTCTGAATATGATTTTGGCGGACATCTTTCAGATTGTAACCAACCGGTTACAAACCTTGAGGTAGCATTCTTGTACTCTTTTGATGACATCCTTTGTCATTGATGTCAAAGGGGGAGTAGTGGAGAGAAAAATGCATGTATAGAGGAGATCACTTGCTCAGGGGGAGCACATCTTTTTGGATTTCAGTTTTTGGATAACAATTTTGTTTTTTCTCATGAGTGTTGCCATCAATGCCAAAGGAGGAGATTGTTGGCATTCTACACTCTTATGAGAATAGTTGATGTTGTCATTGATGGCAACCATCTGGCAACCAATTGAAAGGTCACTGGCAATTGGTTTCTACATGCCCGACATCACAAACCGGCAGACACCGACACCAGCAGGCACTTCACCGACATTCAAATTACATCGGCAACAAGTATATCGACACCCCAGCTGACATGGGATAAAGATTTGTTTATATGAATTGTTTTTGTAATGTAATCATCTTTTGTAAAGCCGACATGGTATATTGTAAAAGACTCATATATGTATGAGATCTTATAGGTCATTTTATGTAAGTAGATGGATGAGACGTATAATGTGTGATGAGGCAATTTTGTATAAAGTGATATAGTTGACAGCGAAGGTTTTGGTTATTGACTGAGCTTAAACTGGTACTGAACCTGGCATGAGAGATGTTGTTTTGAGCAGTACATTGTATTGGATTTAATAATCCATTTTGTAGTCAGTGTGACTCTTTATTGAGTAGTGAGCTCTAGGTTGTTGGTCTCCCTGCATGTGCATGCCCCTCATTGTAAGTAGTATTTATTCATTGGCCAGTGAGTAAATATTGTGGGTCACAAATCCCACCGAGGTTTTTCCCACACTGGGTTTCCTCGTTAAATATCTTGTGTTATGGTGTGTTTCTATGTTGTCTCTATTATTTTTGTTCATTGCAATAATTCTTATTTACCGGTACACTGTTTTGGGTTGCAAAGTTATCAATAAGTTTAAATATTCTGTCAACCGGTTAGACATTGATTCACCCCCCCACCCCTCTCAGTGTCTTTGGGACTGTCATTGAATCTAACATCGAGTTTGTTCATTTCGAACCTCTCCAACTCTTTGAACTTCTTGTTCAATTCCATCCATCCTAGCATTATGTTGATTCAAAAGATCAAGAATTTGCGCAAGTCTTTCATTCTCGTTGTTTGATCTAGCTCTAGTAGTTCTAGAACCCATTGCAATTCAACAATTCTTGTATCAAGAAATATTTCTTTAGTGTAATGGTCATAGGCCCTAGGGTTATAAACCTAGCGCTTTGATACCAAAATGTAAAGATGTAAAACATTCTAAATTCAATAATAAAATGAAATACTTTTTTAATTCTTAAATAAACTCATAATTCCTTAATAAGTCTATTTACTTCCACTATTCTATCCTTAGCTCTAAATGATCATACTAATGATATCATAATAAACACGAGATTTCTATTAAGAGGTAAACATTTTTTATCCGATAAGAAAATGCAAGCCGTATCTCAATCATATCTACATATAATACTTAGGCTTTTCAAATGCCTTAGTTCAAATAACAAGAAAAATATAAAGTAAAGGATGAGATGCGTCCATTGATCTGCAATCCAAAGCTATCTTCAATGCAATCCTTAGAATGAAGATGAGAACAAGATCCAGGTTCTTTCTCCACCCAACCTTGAAGCTTACACTTCCCCAGAATTATTGGTCAATCAGGGATACCCGACCCTGCACGAATTGCTTAGCAAAAAGAATTTGATAGACAAAATGGAATTTGGTGCGTGCCTAGAATGATACATGCATTTTCATTTTTCTAATTCCATTAAGAAATAAGCAAGATCAATCAAGGATATGGTAGAGAGTGTAAATAAATATATCCATCTATTTCAATGGTCAATAAGTTACTCGATCGAGTATAATGCCATGCATAGCAATAAAATATAGTTTGGAAAAAGCAAACTATTCTCTGTATAATTCCACATTCGACACCTGTCCCAGAAGGTAACTTTCCCACAAACACAAACATATCTAGCTTTCCTATTGTTAGTATGATAACAAAAAATGAATATAAAATAATACAATCTTTCATTTAATAGATATAGAAGAAACAATCTTTCATTTAATAGATATAGAAGAAACAATCTTTCGTTTACAACCAATTATATCTAATAATAAAACAATCTTTTGCTTCTATCTTTTAAGTAAATCAAGGATAAGAATTAAAATTAAGAAGGCGTAACACACGTATGCACATTTTAGCATATATATGAATATAAAATGCAGAAATAGAAGTTATGAGTACACATTCTTTCTATCTATTTCTCATAAAAATCAAAATAGGCTTCCACATTCAATAACTCATTATACTAGTATTTCATCTTCTATGCTTTCCGAATTCAAAATTTACAATGCACAAATTCTCTATCCTCTTATGTTTCTAGAAGGTTTGGTTGTCTAATTTCTAAGATTTACACTTATGTAAACCAACAAATTTAGAGAAATAATTCCTTAGTGCATATACCTATATATAATTTACAAGAAATGTATTTTGATGCCAATCGATATGATTTTTGGAATTAGTGCATATACATATATATAATTTACAAGAAATGTATTTTGATGCCAATCGATATGATTTTTCTAAATTTGTTGGTTAACATAAGTAAATCTCAGAAATTAGACAACCAAACCTTCTAGAAACATATAAGAGGATAGAGAATTTGTGCATCGTAAATTTTGAATTCAGAAAACATAGAAGATGAAATACTAGTATAATGAGTTATTGAATGTGGAAGCCTATTTTGATTTTTTTGAGAAATAGATAGAAAGAATGTGTACTCATAACTTCTATTTCTACATTTTATATTCATATATATGCTAAAATGTGCATACATGTGTTACACCTTCTTAATTTTAATTCTTATCCTTGATTTACTTAAAAGATAGAAGCGAAAGATTGTTTTCTTATTAGATATAATTGGGTGTAAACAAAAGTGTGTTTCTTCTATATCTATTAAACGAAAGATTGTATTCTTTTATATTCATGTTTGGTTATCATACAAACAATAGGAAAGCTAGATATGTTTGTGTTTGTGGGAAAGTTACCTTCCAAGATGAGTGCCGAATGTGGAATTATAGAGAGAATAGTTTGCTTTTTTCAAACTATATTTTATTGCTATGCATGGCATTATACTCAGTCAATTAACTTATTGACCATTGAAATAGATGGATATATTTATTTACACTCTCCATCATATCCTTGATTGATCTTTATTATTTCTTAATGGAATTAGAAAATTGAAAATGCATGTATCATTCTAGGCACGCACCAGATTTCATCCTGTCTATCGAATTCTTTTTGCTAAGCAATTCGTGCAGGGTCGGGTATCCTTGATTGACCAAGAATTCTAGGGAAGTGTGAGCTTCAAGGTTGGGTGGAAAAAACACCTGAATCTTGTTCTTGTCTTCATTCTAAGGATTGCATTGAAGATAGCTTTGGATTGTAGATCAATGGACGCATCTCATCCTTTACTTTATATTTTTCTTGTTATTTGAACTAAGGCATTTGAAAATCCTAAGTATTATATGTAGATATGATTGAGATACTACTTACATTTTCTTATGGGATAAAGAATATTTACCTCTTAATAGAAATCTTGTGTTTATTGTGATATCATTAGTATGATCATTTAGAGCTAAGGATGGAATAGTGGAAGTAAATAGACTTATTAAGGAATTATGAGTTTATTTAAGAATTTTCATTTTATTATTGAATTTAGAACGTTTTACGTCTTTACATGATACTATGTACAAGGGATTTTAACAAAAAGTATGGAGGGTGTGATTGTCTAAGCACTAGATGCTAGTTGCCTAGTAGACAAGATTGTGCCCCTTAAGAGATAAGTGTGCCCCTCAAATTATTATTGATTGTCACCTAACCCAAAAACTTTCTAGAACACATTTTGTATTATCTCCTCCAACCAAATTTTAACTGTCTTCAACCACTATAACTATCGAATTCATCAAACACACTCTCTATTAGCCTTTTCTTGTTTCTTTTCCTAGTCTTTCTAGTGTAATCTCAACTATTGCATTTCTTTACTTAATTAAGTCAATAGCTTCTTTTTTTCCTATCATTTTTTAATTAAAATCATATTGTTAGATGGAAGAGTATTAACTCTAATATTCAAAATTACTTATTTATTTTTATTTATAAGCTTAAGCATGTCTATACAATCATTATAAGAAACTAAAATATAAAGGATATACAAAACAAAGACCATGTAGCCAACTAGCAAGTCCCAAAAGTATTACATATAAAATCATAACAAAATGGTGTTTAACCATAGAGATGAAAACTACCTACTTAGCATTTCCCCCTCTCATCTAGCATCTCCCCCTCTCATCTAGCATCCACTCTTAACCCTTCAATTTAATAGATAATATGATGCACAAAATCCAACAAAATCAACCAATTAGAGAGATTTATTTCTCCCAACTTACCTAATTCAATAGGTAACAACCCTCACTCACTCCCAAACCCTTCATAAGGCTAGGGTTTACTCACAAAGTCTTCATACCCTCAAGGAACATTCTTCACTCATAGAATCTCTCTATCTACCCAACATTGACATACTCAACTAGGTCTTCACAACATGTTTGTGCTCATCCCCAAGTCCTTTAACATCATTCTTCAACAACACTCTATGTAGCTTCTTGACCAACACCATCCCTTCACTAGGTTTCCAACCTCCACTTTCAACATGTAAAGAAATCTCACAAATCAATCACCCTTGGCAACACTCAAGGCTTCACAACAATTCTTCTCTTGACTCTATACCCACCCAACCAACCCAACATGGTTACCCTTCATTCACAATCAATACACTGCTTATTAGGATAGTCTTGATATGTTTTAGGACAGTCATGTACTTTAGGACAATCAATAGTACACAAAGTGTTCACACCCCTTGGGATGTCTAACTACTCCATTGGGTTTACAAGAACCCCCTAGGCCTTCCTTAGACCCCACACACCAACACTCCTTCACTGGTTTGCACAAATAGTGGTATTATTCGTATCATTGTCACATGAGGGCAGTCATCTCAGGTTTAGGACAGTCAAATGCTTTGAGACACATACTTGTTTCAAGGGACCCAAATACCCCCGAAATGGTCACTATGTTTCAATGTTACCACTCTCTTAATTCACCCAAATTTCCCTCTCAATCAACAACTTGCAACAAAGGACTCTACGCTCTGTTCTTTGGCTCAGTCAATATCACTGTCTTAGTGACAGTCAAGGATATCTTCATGTTCACTGTGTTTTATAAATTCCTAACCATTGGATCACTTCAATGGAATCTTATTCACCCCTTCTAAGGCTTGAACACCCTTTCAAGTCCCTCCTTGGCATCCATACCCCTGTCATAACTCTAAACCACTGTCCATTCTCAGTCTGAGACAAGAAATAGTCACTTGGTTTCCATTTAGCACGTGCAAATCATCGGTAGAAACCCTACAAGAACATTGACATGAAATAACACACTAATGTACATAATAATGCTCACTTTGGGGCTTATTAATCAACAAACATGAGAGTTTACATTTCTTATTGCACACTGTTACCCTAAGGAGGGTTTTGACAGATTTTTGGCAAAATTACAACAACTCTTCAAAAACAGAATGAAAATCTATGAGATAAAGATAAAATAAAACTATATTCACGCCCCTACAATCTCCAACAGGTTTACAATGCAAATATATATGCAAATATATAAGGAAACATGAATAACAAAGGTTGTGATCAGACTGTCACGTCTGAGATTTAAGGAAAATTACATAATTTCAAAGTTTTATTGTTCTTTTATTGTTCTCCTTTGCGTTACATTCATCATCAACCCCCAAATCAATGTGGGAAAGGCCCTTTTAAACACTTTTTAGGCCTCCCATCGGTTATAACCACCTTGGAAATCAAATTCACTAACAATTACCTAATTACCCTTCAAAGCACAAAAAGTTGCATGAACAATTTTTTACAATGTTGACAATTTTGCTCCAAATGGTGTCTAGACTTGATCCATGATTCCTATGACTCAATATTGATCCAAATAGGACCAAATAGGCCTAAAATACCCTTACACAACACTAAACATCATATTAGACCTATGGAGGCATTTTTCCCATATTAGGCCAGTTTTGCCAATTTGTGCCAACATGGCTCCTATTGGGACTCAACATACAAACCAATGGCATTGTTGACCTTATTACATCATGTATGGTTTTGATGACCTTATTTACAACTCTCGTCCTTCAAAATACAAAAGATTCAAAATTTGCCTCATAGAGGCTTGATGGTAGCCTAGGTGCTCCTACACCATAATACAATAATCAATTTAAATAATTTGACACCCAAATAGTCCCCAATTATTCATCTTGAATTATATTTTTAGCATCTTTAGACACAAACATGCATGTTCCACTATTGTCCCTATGATTTGATCACTATGGATGCCACCACTTCCACAGTAGTGTCCTATAGATGAGGCTATATATATTGGCATCCACAATGATCAAATTTCTTTTCCAATTCTATCACATGATTTTCTATTTTGTTTCACATGGTCATTCACTCTCATATCCGAATGGTAAAAAATAATTAATTTATTATTTGTTAAAAGGGAGAAGTAATTTAAAATAAACATAAGTAAGAATAAGTCAAAAGAAAGATGAATAGGTAAAATAGAATAAACGCAATAACACAAAAGCAACCATTACTACTTGTAGAAAAATTTATGCTCCATGTCCTACATTTACAAGACATGTTAGTATCCATTTCTTTCAAACCTTTATGACATTTGATTGTTATCCAAGAATTTTTGACTTTCAAATCCATTCAAGACAAGTCCCTAAAAGGCATACAACACCACCCCACCATAGAAAGTTTTTATAAAGTATAGGTTGTAGGGTTGTAGAGGATAACATTGTAGCCATATAAGTTATGTTAAAGGGAAAATACCACAATTATACAAATGTCACTACACAAACAAGACAATAATGCACATGGACCAATCTAGATAATAGAGCTCAAAACAAGAAAAAAAAAAACTAAAATCGAAATTCTAATTCCTCCCTTTGACCTAATGCAAGCATCAAAATCTTCATTGAATGTTGAACAATCTACACTTTCTAACCCCTTCTTTCATTTGCTATCTAGATGCAATCTCTTCTATTTTTCTTTGGTTAGATTGAATGAAAACAAAAATTTAAATGTTGAAATATGTTTTTACATTGCAATTAGATTAGACTTAAGGAATGTGAAATAGTGTAAGCAGATACATATTGAAACAAATGACTTTTTATCCTTTTCTATAACTATCCTTATGTGTGCAAGCAATTGTGAGTTAACAAAATAGATTGAAATGCAATCAACAACCTAAACTACACAAAATACAAAGCAAACACTCATGGTTGGACATTTAAAAAAATAGAAGCTAAGAAAATAAGAAATGAGCAAAGACCACAAACTGCAAGCTCCTTTGATATGCTTGTCCTTGATTTGATGCGTGCTCACTTTAGTAAGAGTGCTCAAAATTGCTCCATGATTATGCAAATGCAAGACTTAAGCTAATTATGGATGCAAAATGGATGTGAGATGTGAATGCAAAATGACATAATAATGTTGCTATGATCTGAGAGTGGTTAGATTGTGAGGAAAAACAAAGACATTAAATAGGAATGGACAAAGAGATGAAGATGCTTCAAAATGTCACTTGTCTCATGTGAGGCCAAGTGGCAAGGCAAATTAGGGTGTCAATGCATATGATGACAAGTGGAAAGAAATCCACATGTCAATTTTGGGAGTAAGACACCCAAAAATTAGATTATTTTCCAATTTGTTAAAAATAGGGAATGTACACATATTAGGATAGGGTTGGTTAGGGGGATTAGTTTGAATTCTTTAATTCAAATTAGAGGGCCAAGAAGAAAATGACAAGGGTGAATTAAATAAAACAAAGGAATTCACTTATTTTATTTAATAGAAAAAGGTGAAAATTAATTTATTAAATGATAAAAAAGATACATCAATTAACTAATTAGATATAGTTTAATTAATAAAATTAATCTAGCTAAGGGGACAACATTAATTAATTAAATGATGCAATTATCTTATCAATAAATGAGACAAAAACAACTGAAATTAATCAAATTTAAGTGTCTACACTTTACAGCAACAAAAATAATAGGTAGAGTATCATCCTTCAAGAGCACATTATTGATGTCTCAATCCCTTCAATCATCCCACACCTAAATATATATGGGAGTGGTAGAAGTAATTGATTAATGATACAAATGCTCTATGGCAATGCTTTATGTTATAACTTTTTGATGAAACTTTTTGATTTTATTCAATATGAATTCTAATGAGTACCAAGTATTATGTGATCTTAGATGTCAAACTTAAGTTGTTTTAACATGCAAACTAAAAAGTATTAGTCAAATTCCAAAAAAAATGTAAACATAATTTTTTAAATTAAAATTAAAATTACAATACAATTGAAAAACAAATGCATATACTAACCGCACTCAAGTGGGGTTTGTAAGTTTAGCATGCGGCCTAGAAGATTTAATCTCGCCTTGCTTGGTCTGATTCAAAAACGGGATTCCAAGTGAGTCATAAAGACGCCTCTGAAATATATATATATATTCTAATCTAAAATCATAAATCTTATAAATTCAAATCAATCTTATTTAAAAATAAATAAAAATTATTCATAATAAGATCTACAAAATTATGGTCTCATAATGTGTAATGGTACACAATTACGGATTAGAAATTTTGACCTCCTAAACAATATGGGGCCTCCCCATCATTCAAATGAAATGGGAACAATGCAAACTGAATTTTACAGTCCATGGGTCAATTTTGTCCTTTGGTGGACATCAATATCATTACCTTTATCTTATAGTAAAGTCCATCGTATTCAACAGTTCATGATGTTAAAAGGTCTAGTCATATGATAGTATACAGTAATTGTATATAATGATTGTTAATATATACTTGTTTAATTATATTTTATAATCTATTATCAAAATAAATAAAAGAATTCACATTATTAGGATTCAAAATGATATATTCATATATATAATATGAATAATTACATAAAAACTCACATTCATATCATATCTTTTTTTATTTCACAATAATTTGAGAAGGAGAAGACAACAAGACAATTTTAACATTCACGAGGTTAAACCTAGCCCATGGAACAGCCTGCCCAATCAAGCTGACTTCTGCAAATCAATCCTTTTCCTGTGAAAGTTGATGATGAGTGTCCCCAACTTCTCAATGTTCCCCAATGTAAATAAGAGATCTTTCGCAGTCTCCTATTAACATATTTGTCCCTACCGTCCTTGAAGACATCACACTCTAAAATAAAACTCTTCTCGACTTTCACTTTCATAAAAGTACAAAAAATACACACTCTAGAATATAATTATTATAATTATGAATAGAATATAATTGTTTCTACTCTAACCAAATCAATATCCTCTTTGAACTGGCCATTCAGTAGTCACTAAAATGTATAAAATTATTCAATTGTTCCTTCCAATCAAACCTTCAACAATCCTCCTCTAACCTCACTTATTGCATTGCATTTGTAGCATTTTTAACCAAGCCTATTGATGGAGAAGCTTGCTTTCTGTAAAATGCTCCTTTTTTGGATTGCTCACCAACATTATAAGCATTAGAAGCTCTGAGTTTATTCATCATATCAATCAAAAGCAATCTGTTCTCTTTAGGTTTCCCCTCAGCCTGACATACTGGCTTGGCTTCTTCAACTGCATCATTTCCTTCTCTACTAACCACTTTGCTGGAAACAGAACTGTGGGTACTGTGAATCTGTTCAGTGCTACAAAGTTCATCCTTTGGACTGAGCTTGGCAGAAAATTTTCCATGCAGAGGGAGCTCACTGGTTGAACACAACTTTTCATTGATGGGTTCTGAAAAAAGAGCACGAGAAGACCCAGGGGAGTCATTTCTCAACTTTTCATGGTCTGGAAGGCTATGATTGGGATTTTTGGGGGAATTTAATTTAGAAAACCTAGGGGAATCCTTTCTCAACTTTTCATGCTCTGCAAGCCTGTTATTGGGCTTTTTTGGGGAATTCAATTTAGCTCCTGACCTTAAAGTCCTCACCCAATCAAAATCCTTATAGAATTTCTTCTCTGGATCTTTTGGGTCACCTGGACTCTTATAACGCCTGCCTTCATTGCCATGAGCAGAGCTTTTTTTCTCTCTGGAAGAAGATGATAACCCTAAGGGACTGGTAGTACCCTTAGGCAATTTTGGGTACAAGATCAAACCATAATTTGAATCTTGCAGTGCACCATCGTAAGACTTCAATGGTGTGTTAAACTCAGATTTATGATATTGACAGTCCTCTTTTCTGACTTTCTGGCGAGCATGTAACAGTGCAAGCCTCTGAGTAAGAACTAGGATACCATCCTTAATCTCTTCCTCCAATGCCTTCTCAATTTCTTTCTCCAACTCTGCTTTAATTTTCACTTCCTCCTCTGATATAATCATTCCATTATTAAGGCCTGACAGAGCCTTACATTTCCCATTTAACTCTGAAAGCTCAGTACTTTTGTAGGGCACACTACTCCGTTCCATTACAGGGGACTTGAGCTGTGCTTCAACTTTTATCATCTTGCAACACCCCTGGGCAGAAATCTCACTGAAATTTCTCATAAAGTTCACTGAAACAGATTTCTCAGAAAAACAATGAATTGGGTTTTTGTTGTGGGCAGCCTTCTGGGAATCTCTGTATGCTAGATTTTGACAGAGAGAGTTTCTGGGTGAAAATCCCTCCTGATTAGAGCAAAAACTACTGCTCAAGCTTGTTCTGAATGCTGCATTACTCCAGAGCACAGTCTCTGCGCCTTCATCACAAAAAGCATCATGCTCCTCCGAGCATGAAACTGGGGAATCTGCAAACACACACTTCATGAAACAACCCAACAGAAATCCACAGTAAACTTATTCAATTAAACAAAATAAAGCCATAGTTCTAGACTTACATTCCTGAGTCTCAAATTAACAACTGCAATGCAAAGTTCAAACCTGGCAAATCTTCAATGCTACTCCTATGCTCTTCCTGAACAGCACAAGTTGATTTCTTGAGTACCATATTCATATTTATAATGAATTTCTAAAGATTTCTTCCTTTCTGGGCGTTGAACTGATTTAACTCTGCCAAACACTTATAACCTGCAAAAATCACACAAATTCAAGTTATCTCTTTAGTTCCTGAATACGAATTTCCAACTATAAAAACGTTCCCGATAAGAAAGCCGCGCAGGCGCTCCACCGTTTACAAGTCATTATCTCAAACACTTTAAAATCTTTTGATTTATCAAACAATTCACATGAACAGGTTATGGTGGGCCGCATTTCAGAGCAGAAATCCTGCAAATCAAGCCGTTGAGATTACTCTTTTTGATAAAATAGTCGATTCTGTAAATGACCTGTCTCACAATTCAGTGCCTCAGCATTTGTGGAAACATGAAAAATGAATTAGGAGCAAATTACTTGTGAATTGCACTGGTTATTTTGGATGAGGAGGAGGAGCCTATCCGTTGTATAAGATGGTACAACTTCTTTACCTTGTAAAGGAAAAAACATGCCATGCATTTGATTTTCTTGTATTATAAGTCACTTCATTCCATGAGGAAAAGGGGCAAGACTACAACAATAGTACTTTAGTTTCCACCAACATGTGTTTGTTGCAACTATAACACCCATTTATTGGTGAGTTTTTTTTAATTGAATTATGTAGATATTGATATCATTATTTTATTTTTTATTTTTTCTTTTCAAAGGTATTCTTGTCATTCCTCCTACAATCTTATTGTTGAATCAGTTCAGAGAGGTGATAACATGCACAGTTGGGTGAATCGGGGTTAGAACCTATGTTGATCTTTTGTGGTTTCAATGGTTCGGTCAATTGGTCTACACCTCGAGGGCAATATTGATATCATTATTAATATAAGATGAGTATGATTTGAATTAGAAGTCATCTTTTGGTTAATTTATAATAAGTAGTGGAAATCAATCAGTTAGAGTCATTTAAAGATTGGATCGAATCTAATTCAATCATATCTTTGGAAGTTTAATGTTTTTGTCTTTGTCCCAAAAAAATGTGTACATCAAAATCTTTGATCAATGACTTTGTTTTGGAGAACATTAATTCACGATTTCATATTAAAATCCTTGCAAATAACTCTCTATTTTTAGTTAAGATAAAGAGTGTTTTATAGAAAAACACTCGTGTACAATTAAAAATCATGCAGGTTAAAGGCCTCTCATTGAAAAGAAAAAGTTTGTTTGATTTTATTTATTTATTTATTGAAGATGTCAAAATGAATCTAATTGGATACAAACTACTTTTAAGGTACAATGCAAAACAAGGTGAGATAAAAAATAATTATGGTCCCAAGAAATGCAAACAACCATCCACATCAAACAAAAAATTAAAGAAAAAAATAACTAGAATTATTCCCCCACAATGGGATTGCCACAAAATTTACATTTTGGGGACCATGATAGTTAATGGATGTTGCAAATGATTTCGTTAAATTTTCCTTATAAATAAGGACCATATCATGGAAGAAATAGTATTAAAGCATTTTATGTTGTAATGGATGCTTTCTATGTATTAAAGTATTCTTCTTGTTGATTTTATGTTGATTAGATAAAGAGAGAAGAAAAAGCACCAACAAAAATCAGTTACACAAATAAACTATTTATCTTTTTCTAATGTTTTCTAGCATATCATTATCTGTAATGTTCCCAAACTATTCAACACGATCCGTATGGTGGTGCATCAGCAAGGCCGCACGAAGTGGAGTGGAGGGGGGCTGTTGTACGGTGGAGAGGTCGTACGGTGGTGTGAGGTTGGATGACCATACAATGAAGGGAAGTCGTACGGTGGTGTGGGATAGAGGGCGTACAGTGGAGAGGAAGGAGTGTACAGTGTGAGTGCCATACGGGGAAGTGAGGGAGGGGTCGTACGGTGTAAGGGTCGTATGGTGATGCCAAACAGACCGTACGATGGTGGGGAAGGTGTGCGGTGTGGCCAAAAGGAGGCTGTACGAAGGTGATAAGAAGGTCTTTCGGTGGTGCAGAGGTACGGTGAGCTTGTGTGGTGACTTCCCGGAGAACCAGATCAACAGAGACGCAGCGGTAGAAGTAAACAATGATAAAATTCTAGATTTACCAGATCCAGAACGATTACAATGACAGAATAGGGTGAGCGGTGATCCTCACCGAAATTGCAAATACCAAATAGGGAGGATCTTTCACCTCTGAAATGGCGAAAACATAACTCCAACAAGAATTCGCACAATAGAGAAAAGATACCAAAAATTTGCATATCCCTAACAATGACTAACACAGCCAAATATATGGGCTCCGGGAAACTTCCAGAAGGGTTACAAACGGGCCAACATGACCAACCAAAACTTGCCTAATCTAATTAAATAAAAGGGCCTGAAATATTTGTTATTAAATTTGGGCCTTACAACAAAGTAATTAGATTTATTATTTAATTACATCAGGGATATCACAATCCTCCTGGGCCAAAAATTGCTTGCCCTCAAGCAATTGCAGACTTGGATGCTCCAGAATTTGTTCGCCTTCTCAGGTGGCATCCTCAATGGGTAGATTCTTCCAGCGTATAAGGAACTCTTTGATTGTGCGTTTTCTCAACCTCTTTTCTCTGACATCGACGATCTCTGCCGGTTCCAAAATTAGTTTCCCTTCTTCGTCGATGGGTGGCAGATCCCTGGACACTGTGACGCGCTGCCCAACGGCTTTCTTCAGATATGACACGTGAAAAACATTATGAATCCGACTTCCCTCAGGAAGCTCCAATTCGTAGGCAACTTCGCCCACTCTCCGAACCACCCTGTAGGGTCCATAGAAACGCGGCTTTAGCTTCTCTTTACCACTTGTCTTCAAGGAGGATTGTCTATGCGGTTGAAGTCAGAGGTAAACCAGATCACCAACTTCAAAATTTCGCTCAATCCGGTGTCAGTCAGTATACATCTTTTGTTGGTTTTGTGCCCTCTGCAGGTTTTCTTTGAGAGATCTCAGGATGTCTAAACTCTCCTAAAGCCAATCTTTGGCCATTGGTGCATGACTATCTGGAAATGAAGAAGGTTCATAACCGTACAATGCTTTGAAAGGTGGCATGCCTATCGACATGTGATAAGTGGTGTTGTAAAAGTGTTCACCCAAATGTAACCAGCGAACCCAAGCCCTCTGTTGCGTTGAGACGTAGTTCCTGAGATAACCCTCCAGCCATTTGTTCACAATCTCGGTCTGTCCATCTGTCTGTGGATGGTAGCTCGTGCTAGGCAACAGCTTGGTTCCAGCCAACTGAAATAACTCCATCTAGAAGGTACTCAAGAAATGGCTATCCTTGTCACTGACTATGTTTCGCGATAAACCATGTAGGTGGAACACCTCACAAAAGAACAACTCGACTACTTGAACTGCTTGATATCTTGTGGGGATGGCAAAAAAATGTGCATACTTGGTCAATCGGTCAACTATGACAAAAATGCAATCCTTTCCTTGCACTCTGGGGAGTCCCGTAATGAAATCCATCGAGATGCTATCCCATTTCTGGTTGGGAATTGGCAGTGGTTGCAACAGTCCGGCCAACAGGTTATGCTCAGATTTGTTCTACTGACAGGTAGAGCATTCCCACACATACTGCAGAACGTCATCCTTAAGCCCCTTCCAGGAAAACCTTTCACGGATTTGTCTGTAGGTTTTCAAGTATCCCGGGTGTCCAGCCAAGGGGGAGTCGTGCAATTCCTTCAGAACCTTTTCCTTCATCTTGGATTCGGGTACCAGATAAATTCTGTCCTTGTAATAAATGATGTCGTCAACTACCTTGTATCGGTCATCCTGTACTCGACCATCCATCAGTTCGCAGGCAAAAGTGTTCTTAGAGTATTCAACCAACAGGTATTCCTTCCAGTTCGTCGACATCTAAGATAAATAACATATGGTGGGCCTTCTTGACAGGGCATCAACGACCACGTTATTCTTTCCCTTCACATATTCAATGTCGAAATCAAATGCCTGGACTTTGCTCACCCATTTCTGTTGTCGTTCATTCAAATCCCTCTGCTCCAAGAAGTATCGCAAGCTGTTGTGATTTGTTTGGACAACAGACTTTGCTCCGACGAGGTACTGCTGAAACTTAGTCAGTGCATGTATGATGGCGAGCATCTCCTTGTCGTAGATGGAATATAACCACTCAACTCTCGAGAGCTTCCAACTCTTGAACGCAATGGGGTGACGGTCTTGCATCAACACTGCTCCAATGCCTTCACCCGAGGCATCACACTCCAGGATGAAAGGGCGAGTGAAGTCTGGTAGTGCCAGAACTGGACACGTGCTCATCACTTCTTTTAGTTTGTTGAAGGTCTGTTGCGCCTACGCATTCCAATGGAAGGATCCTTTCTTTGTCAGATCTGTCAATGGTGCCCCAAGTTGTGAAAATCCTTTTACAAACCTTCTACAATAACTGCACAAACCAAAAAATCCGCGCAACTCTGAGAGAGTCTTTGGTGGAGGCCAATCCAAAATGGCCTGAATCTTTTCCTGGTGAACTTGTACCCCCTGGGCGTTGATGATGTGACCCAAGTATAGGACCTCGGTCATTCCAAATTCACATTTGGATCTTTTGACATACAGTGATTATGATTCCATAATCCCCAATACTTCATCTAAATGCCCCATATGCTCCTTCCAGGTCTTGTTGTAGATGAGTATGTCATCGAAGAATACCAATAGAAACTTATGCAGTTGCTTGTTGAAGATGTGGTTCATGCAAGACTGAAAAGTGGCCGGAGCATTGGTTAATCCAAACAGCATGACCAAGAACTCATAGTGTCCGTAATGGCAACGAAAGGTCGTCTTTTCCACATCTTGCTCCCTCATACGCATCTGATGGTAGTTGGAACGAAGATCAATCTTGGAGAAATAGATTGCGCCATGTAGTTCATCCAGTAGCTCATCGATCCTGGGAATGGGGTACCTATCTTGATAGTCTTCTTGTTTAGTGCACGATAATCGACACACATTTTGAGAGTCCCATCCTTCTTCTTCACCAGTACCACCGAGGATGCAAAGGGGCTAGAACTTGGCTTGATCCATCCCTTATCGAGGAGTTCCTGGATCGTTTTCTCTATCTCATCTTTGAACTTCTTCGGGTGGCGATAGGGTGTGGTGATAACGGGTTTTGCTCCCTCCTCCGACTCGATGGTGTGCTCAAACCCTCTGTGTGGGGGTATACCAGGTGGAATATCAACGAAGACCAAACTATGCCCATCCAGAACCGACTGAAGTTCCCCATCCTGATAGTGAATCGGTTGCCCTTTCACAGGTTTTGTTGAGATCAAGCAATGTGTTGCCCAGACTACGTCATCATGTCTGAAGATGGCTTCCATCCTTTTGGCAGAAATCTCCCTTGGGCCGCCATTCGACATTCCCCTGAGAACTACCTTCCTGCCATCAACCTTGAATGAGAACTCCATCCGTTTGAAGCTCTATGTGTATTGGTCGAGGGTCTCCATCCATTGAATGCCTAATATGACATCCGTGTCATCCAAATCCACAACAAAGAAATCATCGGTCACCGTGTAATTTCCCATGGTGATACTCAGTTGTGGAACCAGGTGAGTGCATGATAGGAGATTGCCTCCTGCCACCTTGACATCGAACCCTTCATGTTCCTTCGTACACAAGCCCCTACGGTTGACGAGTGACGAGTTTATGAAGTTGAGCGAGGCTCCACTGTCGAGCATAACAAGAACTCGTTGCCCTTGGAGTGTACCACGTACTCTAAATACACTGCACCTCGGGGTACCCGCCAATGTGGCGATGACGGCCCCCCTCCGAACCAATGTGGAGATTCTCTCCGCTAGGCTGGTTTCTTCGGCTGATTCTTCCCTTGGGGTTTTGCTTTCTTCCTGCTCCTCTTCTCCATCAGACATTACTTCAATATAGTGAATCTTTCCTTTGCCCAAACATCGGTGGCCTAGTTCCCATGGTTCTTTGCAGGTGAAACACAACTTCTTCCTTCTGAGTTCCTATCTTGTGGCTTCATCGAGCGATGACCCCTTCGGATAAGGTTTATTATCCTTCTCCTTCGGAATGAAAGGTGGTTTGGTAGGTGCAAAACTTCTGGAAAAAGAGGATGTTGCCATGTTGCGGGCCTTTTTTATTGCTTCTGTGAGCGTGCCGGGGTTGAACCCTTTCACCCAACCTTTCAGTGGTTCCATCAATCCGTCTATGAACAAGACCACCAATCTCCGCTCTGAGATGTCGGTCACCAACACAGATAGTCTCTGGAATTCTGTGATGTAACTGTCCACAGATCCCGACTGCTTTAGTTGCGCCAACTCCTTGAAATTGAGTTCTGGGTCCTTCCCGTCAAATCGATCTATGAGCTTCTCTGTGAATTCAACATAAGAAGTTATTTGGTCATGGCCAAGAGTGACCATTCCATGATGCCACCATTCATGCGCAACCCCTTCCAGGTGGAGTGCTGCAAACTTGATAGCTTCATCTTCAGGCATCGGGTTGAGTTGGAAGTAAGTATCTGCCTTTTGAACCCAGGCACGTGCAGAGGTCACTCCGGCCCCATCAAAGGATGACAGGTTGATCTTGCCAACCTTCTGTTTGATGTCATTGTTATAGTGTCCATAATGGCCCCGACTTCTGCCACCCGAGTATTTCATCCGGAGCTCTACATAATCCTTGAAGGATATGTCCCCTTCGAGATTTGCATCCCTCCAATCTTGACTCAAATGTGCTTGCATCTCCTGAAAGGTGGGTTCTGGCTCCCCCTGTGGTGCTTCGGATTTTTGAGGAAAAGTTAGCATCAGCGGCCGTGAATGTGAGCGTTGGACGTTTGACCTTCCCATGACCGAATCATCGCCTTGTCCATTCTGTTCTCCATTCGTTTTTCCCGAGGCCAATTGTCGTACCATGATTTGTTGTCGTTGCTCTCCTCTGGTTAGGGTGTCGTTGAGTTGAGCTTGGCTTTTGGTTAGCTCCCTTAATAGTGCCATGACTTCTCTTGTAGGGTCCTGTGGTTAACCCATTCGAACTACTGAAAAGCACCTCCTTCTGGTGTACACTTGCATCTGCTACATGACAGGTTGGCAAGATCACAAGTTCTGATACCACTGTAATGTTCCCAAACTATTCAACACGATCCATACGGTGGTGCATCAGCAAGGCCGCACGAAGTGGAGTGGAGGGGGGTTGTTGTACGGTGGAGAGGTCGTACGGTGGTGTGAGGTTGGATGACTGTACGGTGAAGGGAAGTCGTACAGTGGTGTGGGGTGGAGGGCATACGGTGGAGAGGAAGGAGTGTACAGTGCGAGCGTCATACGGTGAAGTGAGGGAGGGGTCGTACGATGTAAGGGTCATATGGTGATGCCAAACAGACCGTACGGTGGAACACAAGAGGGCTGTACGGTGGTGGGGAAGGTGTGCGGTGTGGTCAAAAGGAGGTTGTACAGAGGTGACAAGAAGGTCTTTCGGTGGTGAAGAGGTACGGTGAGCTTGTGTGGTGACTTCCCGGAGAACCAGATCAACAGAGACGCAGCGGTAGAAGTAAACAATGATAAAAATCTAGATTTGCCAGATCCGGAACGATTACATTACCAGATCCGGAACGATTACAATGACAGAATAGGGTGAGCGGTGATCCTCACCAAAACTGCAAATACCAAATAGGGAGGATCTTTCACCTCCGAAATGGCGGAAACAAAACTCTAACAGGAATTCACACAATAGAGAAAAGATACCAAAAATTCGCATATCCCCAACAATGACTAACACGGCCAAATATATGGGCTCTGGGAAACTTCCCGAAGGGTTACAAACGGGCCGACATGACCAACCAAAACTTGCCTAATCTAATTAAATAAAAGGGCCCGAAATATTTGTTATTAAATTTGGGCCTTACAACAAAGTAATTAGATTTATTATTTAATTACATAAGGGACATCACAGTTATATTACTACTCGAGCTTTTTATTTCAAATGGACTTTCATATGTTTATTTAGTCCACATGTTACTCTTGTTACTCTTATAGACACTATGGTATTCTATTTTCTAAACGTGCTTATTTGATTATATATTATGGTTCCATATTCCATTCTACATGTTAGTATCTTTCTTCTTTCTTTCACCTATCCTATCAAGCTAGTCTTGCCTTGAGAACAATTTTCATGTTCCAATTTTTCAAGAGAGCATTATTTGTACTCTTCAAACTTATATTATTCCATACTCTACTTCTATCATATTTCCATAAGAGTCTTTGAATCTACATATTTTTACCCTTGCATTAAGAATCACTCTTATGTTGTGGGGACAATACCTTGGATTGTTTCCCCTTTCCTATGATCATACACCTCTATCATACCATGTTCACATTTGTCAATTTCCTATTATCATCTCACATACGTCCTCCTTACCCTTCCCTTGAGGACAACATTTTATTCTATTAGCTAGGGGCATTTTCTCTTGTTCTCCTTTTCTTCCTATATATCTGTATTCTTACTCTCATACCTTACATGCTATTACCTTTGAATATTTACATGACTTTACCTCTACATTGATCATGGAGTTTTTCCTTTCTCTTTACTTTTCATGGTAATCCTTCCATTCAGGTCATCTTATCTTGACCCTTAATACTTGGGGGGCCATCATGTCAATTACATGATCTCCTTTTCCCTTAATCTATTTTTCTATCCTCATCATGTAATGTGATAATGTGAGTAGTTCAACGAAAACCAACACACTCCAGACACTATAGAATTGAGTTACACAACAAAAAACTTGGGAATGTGTGAATTAAAACAAAACTCAAAATTAATTAAAATCTTTTAATTTTATAAATAGAGTTGAGTTGAGATTGTACCTTCAATATAAAAACTAGTCCTCAACAACAAAAACAGTAATAGCAACCATAATTGACAATTTAGCCACATAGGTAATAAGTAGTCATAATGAACAATTTAGCCACATATACAATGAAAAGTTATAGTTCACAATTTAGCCACGCAAGAAATGAGTAGTTAATGTGAACAATTTAGCCACACATGCTTACAATAGAACTTACAAATTTTTGCTAATTAATTTGTAGCCAAACTACTCATTTGTTGATCACAAAGCAACTGATATTCTTATCTACTAATCACTTACGTAGTCAAGAACCCTATTTTAAACACATGAAGGTAGTCCTTTAATGGTTAACAAAAGAAGTATCCCTAATGTTGCACACTAACTTTCTACTACTTGAAATCTTCTTAAATTCAAGAAGGACAAAAAAAATCTGATTTATTTTAACAACCTTCAAATCAAAAGTTTCTTTTAACATCAAACATCTGATGAGAGTTTATTGCATCACTTATTCAGTGGAAATTTTTCAATTTGAAATTTTTTATTCCATTTCAAACAATTATAGACAAAATAAAAAGAGCATTTTTTTAATTTGATGTGAATTTCCTTTGGACCATAAGGTGATCTAGCATCAATCACCCAAGGTATAAAAGTATGAGCCACTGCTCATAGAACTACTATGAAACAAACAAATATCCATACAAATAATCATTCATTGTCTACAAACCCCTTTTTTTTCCATTTTATAAAATACTCTATATTTTTTGTTTCTAGTATTTTTCACAACCCTTTTTTGTATTATTTTATCAATTTCTTATCTACCCTATTCTAGAACTTGATCGATCCAATCAACAACATCTATAATATCCTCACCATTTGTAGCAACACTATCATTTCCTATAGATGGGTGTAGATTAACAACATTGAATATTGGTGAAACATCTATTCATGGTTGAATATCAACCTTATATGCATTATCAAAGAATTTCCATAAAATTTTACAAGGTCCATTTTTCTTGTATTTAATTTATATTGATTCCCTTGGAAAACTTCTCATTTCACAAAAATGCCATAACATAATCATTAATTGAAAATGGCTCCACTTTCTTTTATCATCATCCTTTTCCTTGTATTTTTAATTACTTCTTAGATTTTTTTTTTTAATTTCCTCTTGTAGTTGTTGCATATATTCTATGAAGTTTTCAGCCTTTACATTTACCCTGTCAACAACCACTTTTATCAAATGTATCATACCTCTTGTATACTTTTAATAAATAATATTGAATGGGGAAATTCCAATTGACTTGTTAATTGAATTATTGCATGCAAATTTTGCTTGGATAAGTACCAAATCCTATTGAGTAGGTCTACCTCCAACTAAACTTCTAAGCATATTACGAAGACTTCTATTAAATGCCTCCATTTTTCCATTACTTTGGGGAAGATAGTAGAACTAAAATCTAATTTGATGTTCAATCTTTCCCATGACATCCTCCAAAAATGACTCGTAAACTTAGCATCCTTATTAGACGTAGTATTTCTAAGTAAATCGTGTTATCTTATCACATCCTAGAAAAATAGTTTGGCAGTTTTTGATGCATCATTAGTTTTTTGACATGGTATGAATGAGTCAGTTTGGAGAACCTATCAATAATTACAAAAATATTTTCATTTCCCTTTTAAATTCTTGGTAATCCCAAAACAAAATCCATACTAACATCCTCCCATAGTTCATCTATAACAAGTAATGAATTACACAACCTCATCTTCCTTCTAGTACCCTTTGCTACTGACAAATTCTACATCTAGCAAAAAAAAATTCTACATTTTGTTTCAAATTAGAACAATAAGTTATTCTTTTAATAGTAAAAGGGGTCTATCCCTTCCAAAATGATCATTAGGAACTCCTCCATGTATTTTCGTTGTGAGGTTCTCTCTTTTAGAGCCTTGTGGTATATATAATTGTGGATTTGTAAATAAAAAGATCCTTCTTGAAAGAATTAATTCCTATGTACCTTAGCATCTTGACACAAATTGCAGATCTTAAAAAAAAATAGGATCACTCTTCTATAAATATTCTAAGTAATCATGATCAATTATACCTCAACCCCCATAACCTATAATAATGATATCCTTTGACTTAAAGCATTAGGGTATAATTTTTTCGAGTTGTCACACTTTTAGCCAATTAAAAAGTTGCATGTGAAATAGTTTCACCCTAAATGATTCCAAGTGAAAAAACAACTATTTGGGACCTATATGACACAAAAACTTTCAAGTTAAATCCTTTCTCCTAAATCTATTAAATAGCTATATTTAAATGTTAAAACTTGGGTAAAGTTGAATTTACATGCATTGTTTTGACCAAAACATTTTTAGGTAAAATGGTCAAAATGTTTTCCCCTAAAATTGTCTATCTAATAGGATATGTAGCAACTTAACCTCTTTTTGGGGGTAAATTAAATATAAATTCAATTTTGATTCTAGATTTCTTCAACTAAAAGTACTTTCATAAAGAATCTGAAAATATCATTTTGTAGAGCTCAAAGTATTAATTTTATTAAAAAAATTAAAAATTTATTGTAAATAGATTATTATAACTAAACATGAGACTAATTAGAAACTTTAAAATACTAAAATATACTTTTTAATTTTAAAAAATATATGATACAATAAAAGAGAATATTCTCTGAGAGTGTACAATGTTTTCTAAAGATAATAAAATTTATATAAAAGTTGATGCCTCATGAAACTATGATGTTTTGATTAAGTTTGATTTTAAAATTCTATATAAAATTAAAAAAATCATTAAAAATTATTATTTTTTCCATGCACTAGGATTTCAAATCATCTAAGTGGGGAAAAAAATTAGAGAAAATATTGTTTGCTTTTTTTTAGCAATGTCCAATCAACCTCACTTTTTTCAAAAACACTTGCAATCAATTTCTTTATCTTAAACTTTTTAAAAGACCACTAGGTGTGAGTGGTATGGAAAGAGTTTCATCATTGTTGGAAACTTTGAGGAAGGTCACCTTGCCACAAACAAACTATTTTCTTTACAGACAAAAAACTTGAGGAGTAATACAAAGGAGCAAGAAACTATAAATAATAAAGCTAAGAAATAAACCCCCCAATGTATGTGAATAACAACTTTCTTACCATTATCATTTTTTGTTTATAAAAATATATATTCAACTAATTTTTTTTTAAATTAAAAAATAAATAAATAAACGCTACATTCATAGTTCAAAATTTCATTTGTTTATATCATTTTAAAATTCAGAACATAAACATCACTTTTAGGTAGTCCAATAAATGACACAGTTATGAACATTTGGTTTTCATTATTTACTCCTTTGATGATTTATATAAAGAACAAATTCTATAGGCAAAATAAATAAAGTCTTTATTTCTTCAATGCTTGGATGATGACATAAAACTCTTGGTCACAAGCAAAATAATTATATTCTCTCTTATTTAATTCATCTAAACAAAGGCTCTAAGTCCTCTCTCATGACTCAACATAACTCTAATGGCCTTTCTGCTTGCATCACAATTCACTTGAAATTATTTCTCAACATTATCCAATGCCAATATAGGTTATTTGGTTACCTTCTTTTTCAAAATTTCAAAGCTTCTCTATGCTTCCACTATCCATGTTAATATGTACTTAATACAAAAAGTTAATGGTATGCAAATTCTATTATAATGTCTTATGAATTTTTGACAAATATTAGCCATTTGATTTTGTTCTTTTGGATTCGATCGTGTAAATGCAATGCAAACATTTACACAATCGAATCCAAAAGAACAAAATCAAATCATTATGCACTGTAAAAGCTTCATGAATTCAAATATTAGCCAATCCATAAAAACTTCTTACCTCTAGTCTTTTTGGAATAGGTCTCTCCTATATTATAGCTACTTTGCAAAAACCATATTTAGCCCTTCTCTATATACTATGGAACCCAAATACATTAGTTCTTCATTAAAAATATACATTTCTTTAGATTTATTAGCACCTTCTCCACTTTCAATTTTTCCAAGGCTTGCTTCCAATGTGACATGTTTTGGTTTTGTTAAATACCAATGCATTAAGTTATTTTGTAGGGCATTGGTAACCTCATGAAGGTACTAAGGTTAAGTGAAAGGACATCACTAACCATTTATATAATCCATCTTTAGTTCTAAAAGTAGTTTTCCAGCATAATCTAATGATATCTATTATAAAAATGTCTTGGAGAAAATCTTGCACCACTAAAATATTGTAATAAATCGTCCATTCTAATTAAGTAAAAACTATATTAAATAATGATCTTATTGATATTCCTTGAATTAATACATATTCTTCATACACCATCCTTCTTTGGTGTAAAAATATTGGAGCTACACATGGGTTCAAAACTTTCCCTTGTATCCAATAAATTATGTACTTGTCTATTTAATTTGACAATCATCTATAGATAGATTCAACGAGGTGCTTTATTAGGTAAGCTAACACTAGCGATCAAATACATTCAATCCTCATAGGTGGCAACCCTGTATGGGTTCCTTAGAGATATTTTTGTACCATCTTGCAACTTGTCTACAACTTCAATTGGAATATCATCCTCCTTGGGTTTTTTCTCAAAGAAACACAACACAACATACTTGTATTCTTTTAAATTTCATTTAAAAGTTTCTTTTGAAATAATAGCGCTACCCCACCTTCTAGGCTCTTTCATTTCTTCTTTGATTGGGAACAACTCATACCTTTTACCATCTTCGGATGTTGTGGTTGTATTCTTCCTCCCATCATGTATCACATTCTTATCATATTGCCAAGGCCTTCCATAAAGAATATGACATTCATTTATTAGAATAGAATCACACCATAATTTGTCATTGAACTCACTAACATTAAATTTGATCTATGAGGTTTAGAAGAATAGGGTGAATCAAACAAGGGGCTTGCTGTTTGAAAATAAGCCATAAACCTAGTAGACCACACATATATAACTCTTGGTAGCCCTCATTATTCAAAAAGATGATTTGCACAGTCATATAAGTAAGGAGTAAAAAATGTAACGCAAACATCTGATGACCAACGAGCACAACCTAAACGTGGCTATTTCCACATTGATCGATGTTGATAGAAGATTTTGCCGCCCACACAGATTGCCCATATGCCATTACTGTCCAACTCTCAGCCACCCTCACAAGTATGAAAGGTTATTGTGCTAAGTCAACAACATATACAAAAAAACCTGTGTCCAAACATTTAGCCAAGGCAAAACTGTACATTCATGATTTCAATGGTAAATACAAACTTCATCTGAAAATCCAAGGCTTGCCATCCTCACAAATTGCATATATACCACTAGTGTACAGCTCTCAACCACCCTCACAATATGAAAGATTATTGTGCAAAGTTGACATGATACACGAACTTGTGTCCAAACATTTAGCCGAGGCAAAACCATACATTCATGATGTCAATAGGAAGAGCAAAGAATGATTTGAACAAGCAATCAATTGCTCTCTATTTATAGGAGATATCAAAGGAGGTGATGTAACCTACAGAAAATATAAATAGACTTCCTGGTTTGAAAAGATGTAGATGATATTTCCAATATTAAAATTGGAAAAAAATCAAAGAGAGATGCAGATATTCTTAATTTTATGTTGAACCAGATGCCGACCAAAAAAAAGAACAGTAAATAGAGGGTGAAGCGCTAACGCATGTCATGACCTAAATACCCAATTAAATGCTAATATACCCACCATCAATAATATGGATATAAGAAAGCAAATATCATTAGTAAATAAAGGTACGCTTGAAATATGAAATTTCAAAGAAGTCTACATACTTTGACTGATTTAATTGAACATAGCATATGCAATTCAAAAGTTTATTCGCAAAGGAGATCATTAATTCTTCACTAATGCTCCTAGTGGATTATATCATTGATTGTTTTGGTTATGCTTACCTTAATGATCCATTACTAAACTAATATGGAACAAAGGTCTAGCTTTAAAAATAACAAAGAATTACTAACAGAATGGAATTCCTCGCCATGAAAAATAACTGGTACTAGTGTTTGATGTCTCCAACTGCAAAGTTAGTAAGACACCATACAAAAAACAACATAGCTCTTGTATGAGCAAGATATTCCAATGAAAAATATATCAGCTGATTCTCAAAACTATAATGAGCTTTATCAGTGATGTTGTTATCACTTTTCAATGCTATTTGAGGGAAACTCCAAGAGCAAAGGACATTTGATTAATCAAAAAGGACTTAATGATTTAAGCCCTCCAAATTTGAAGGCATCGGCATTTGGCAAACCAACCAAATGTTGCCTGTACTTCCCACCATTTCTTACCATGTCCCAGACTACTTTTTTATCTTTAAAATGCATTTGGGAAGCACTGAGCCATGTTTTGTACATTTTCTATTTCAAGCTGTTAATTTTCCTTGAATCCTCTAGCACATTATGGGCTTTAGTTTACAGTCACAAATGAATGCTTTTCTTATTTAAAATATAGGTGACACTGCTTGCTTCAATGGGAAAGATTTGTTTAGACTTGCGAGGAAGATAGAAAAAGTTCTTGATCTGTTAAAGTCAGTTTGGGATATGACTGAAACAATAATTTACGAAAAATAAAAAGAATACTATCATTGCCAAACCTTCACTGCCACGTAACATGGTTACTCCCTACCCAAACCCTATGTAATCAAACAATTTTATCTGGGACAACATTAACCACATAATTGCACATTTGCACTTGGTCGAATTTCTCATCATTAATGAAAAATACAAATAGTGCGCTAAGAGAATAGGTTACAACAGCCTTGCCAAAATGGTTTAAACCAAACCAGGTGTAGAAAAACTAATTGTATAAACATATCAACAAGAAAGGGACAGATCAAAAAGTCATTAACATAACCTGACCAAACATATGCAAAATTCAATGAGATCAGAATCCTCTATCAGCATAAAAAATAACCGCTATTTGCCTACACCTCTACAATTATTTTAAAATGTAATATCTAACTCTTGTCTGTCAATAAGTTGCAAATCCTAAGCAAAACGGATATGATTCATTTCTGATGTCTTAATTTGCAAACAGAAAAAATGTTTCAAAATGCAACTAAAGAGGACCTTACCCAATCGTTCTGAATGACCAATATTTTCAGATATATAGTTGCATTCAGATACTGAGTGGTTATGGATGTGCCCTGAGCAATAATCAATTGGTTTTCCAAGAATGAGCTAGATTTGCATCAAGTTGATATGAAACCAGTATTCATAGCCTGGTTTACAATGCCTGAAATAAGATAACTGAAGGAGTTCCTGCTCTATTCTGCCATTATATTTGGCTACGCAGTGAAAAATATGTACAAGGACTTTGTGTTCAAAAGAACATGAGAATAGCCCCTGAAATGCTTAGCCAAACAATAGAATTGCCATGAGAAAATAAAGAAAAGTAGCAGGTTAAAAGGTTATTACGAATGATGGCTTATCATTCCTAGGCCCTGCAACAGAACGATATACATAAAGTTTCTCCACAAGATAGTCATTTTCTCCTTTGTTCTCTCTAATCATTTCAACATTAAGGGAAGGTATTATCTTTGCAAGCTCTGTGCAGCCATGCTCAGTGACTTTACAATCAGACATCCATAAAAATCTCATAGATTCATAGTGATGCAAACCAGATAAAAGTGCAGTATCTCCAAATGGGCTGTCCCTAATCTCAAGTTTTCGAAGATTTTTGCATCCATCCAGCACATATTTCATACTTAAGTCACTCTGACCAGCAAATGCCACTGATAAGATCTCTAATGATTTTCCAAATGTCCCAAAGTATTCAAATGCTTTGTCAGTAAGCAGACCTGATACTGCCAACCTTGTCAAGTTTTTGCAGTTTCTAACAATCGCACCAAAGCCTTCATCCATGGGTTCACCAGTTATATAATCAGGTTTGCACCGACCCATGATACAAAGACGAAAGACAGCTAAACTTTGACAATTATTTGACATGGTCACCACTGCAGCATTGGTCATTTGTTGACAAAAGTAGAGAATAGATTCAAGATTTGGACAACCCTCTGAAATGGCAACAAGACCTTTGTCAGATACGCAACTTACACCATTCTCTTGTACATCCACTGGAAACACACGCAGATCCCTCAAGTCCCGACATGTTTCAGCAGCTGCATGCAGTCCACTGTCTTCAACTGTATCCATAACCTGATGACAAGCATGTATCATTTATTTAAATTAATATTTAGAATTTTGAATATCGAGTTGAGAAAACATACAAATAATAACTCTGCCATTACAAAGGAAATCATTTGCTATAAAGTAAATGAGCCTTAACGAACAAGCTAACTTCTAAACAGTGGTTGTTTCTAGTTATTT